>NC_137897.1:8786333-9986333 GCF_963455335.1 Martes martes
AGTTCATAACCAGGAAGCTCTGGAGAGGGTTATGAACCGACACATTGGCCAGTCTTATCAGTCTAAAAGTTTGTTATAGACTCTCTTGAATTTTCTATGGTGTTGATTATACTGTTTACAAATAAAGACTGTTCTATCTTCTTTTTAAAAAATTCTTAAACCTTTTCTTGTTTTGAATTATTTAGAAACTCCAATACAAAATTTTAAAATTTTTTTATTAAGTTCTTTATTTTAATTCTAGCATTGTTCCTTTTCTTATTTTCTTAAGGAAATAATCTTGTTTCCTTAGTCTATAATAATCTTATCCCTTTTAGCTTCCCTCTCTGACTTATGCTTACAAGGTCCTTCCTCACTCCAATATTCAACTATCAACACTTCTCCACTATTTTTTGCAATCCTTAAAAGTATTTGCGGGGTGCCTGGGTGGCTCAATGGGTTAAAGCCTCTGCCTTCGGCTCAGGTCATGATCCCAGGGTCCTGGGATCGAGCACCGCATCGGGCTCTCTGCTCAGAGGGGAGCCTGTTTCCACCCCCTTTCTCTGCCTGCCTCTCTGCCTACTTGTGATCTCTGTCTGTCAAATAAATAAAAATATATTTTAAAAAAAGTATTTGCATTTTGTTCTTTGTATGGTGTGAGATCGAAATTTAACACTTGCCCTACAGATAGCCAATTCTTGTTAACTCTTGGGTGAATAGTATCTTGACCACTAGTTCACGATGATTTATTACGTATTATCTTCTCAAATAGATTAGAATTGTTTCTCTATAATCACTTTGTTTCCATTGATGAATATATGCATTTTCATGCTAGTGTCACCATGTTCCCATTTCTGTCATTTTTTAAATGTGTCTTTGTGTTTGTCTGTGTGTGTGTGTGTGTGTGTACACACACACAGAAAAGTAGAACAATGCAATAATGCATCTCTTTCTAAAGGAAGTATTCAACCAGGGTCCACTGACATAATTTTTTAAAATTTACAGTATGGTTTTGTATCTAGCAAAGAAGCTCATTTAAATACTCTTGCAGTTGTGTTAAATCAGTATGGTAATTTGGGATGCCTGGGTGGCTTAATTAGTTAAGTATGCCCTGATCCCAGCATCCTAGGATCAAACCCCACATCAGGCCTCTTGCTCAGCAGGGAGTCTGCTTCTCCCTCTCCTTCTGCCCCTCCCCTGCTTGTGCACTCTCTTGCTCTCTCTCTCTCCCTCCCCATGAATAAATAAAATCTTTAAAAAAAAAAAAATCCGAATGCTAATTTGGAAAACACATACTTCTATACTATTTGGTCTTCTCATCCTGTTACATGGGTTATATATTCATTTATTCAAATTTTCTTTGAACCTCTCAGTATATCTTATAACTCTCCTTACATAGATTCACTTTTTTTTTATTGACAACTAGTAGTTGTTTTTATTTTTAAGATTTTATTATTTATTTGACAGAGAGAGAGAGAGATCACAAGTAGGCAGAGAGGCAGGCAGAGAAAGAGAGGGAAGCAGGCTCCCCACCAGAGCAGAGAGCCCGATGTGGGGCTCGATTCCAGGACCCTGAGACCGTGACCTGAGCCGAAGGCAGAGGCTTAACCCACTGAGCCACTCAGGCGCCCCACATAGATTCACTTTTTAAATTAAGGTTATATCTGGATATTTTGAGGTAAAGTGTTGTACCCCCAATATAACATATATTTTTGACTGGTTACTTTGGGGAGAGTAGGAAAACTGGTTACATTTTTACATTTCTCCTTAACCAGGCATTTTACTAAACTTCCCTAAAGATAAGCACTTTTTAATTATTTTTGGGTTTCTCAATAGACAATTAACTCCAAATAATACATTTTGTTTTCTCATTTTCTTTTATTTCTATTAATTTTTTTTAAGGAATCTCCACACCCAATGTGGGGCTCGAACTCATAACCCCTAGATCAAGAGTTGCACACTCCACTGACAGAGCCAGCCAGGCACCCCTTGTTTTCTCATTTTTAATAACGATGTTCCTATAGCTGTTCTAGAATTGTATTAACTAACAATGGTGTAGAGATCATTGTTTTCTTATTCTTTTTTTTTTTTTAATTTTTAAAAAGATTTTCATTTATTTATTTGATTGAGAGAGAGATAGCACAAGCAGGAGAGGGAAAAGCAGGCTCCCCACCAAACAGGGAGCCCGACATGGGGCTCGATCCCAGGACTCTGGGATCATGACCTGAGCCGAAGGCAGAGGCTTTAACCACTGAGCCATCCAGGCAGCCCTGTTTCCTTATACCTTTAACCAACATGTGTTTAGTATAGATCTCTAGAAATAGGATGTTGAAGTATAAAGTAAGCACAGATTTTTTAAAATTCAGCTTAATTTTAAGAGATACTTTCAATCACTCCTTTGTCTATGAATTCATAGTCTGGTTCATGAACTATTACTTACTGGTCTATGATAAGATAAAAACAGAACTTGAGAGTAAGTGTTTAGAAACATTTATCATAATTTGATATTTCCATGAGATCTAAGCATGTGATTTTATATTTTATAAAAGGGTTGGAATAAGAAAAACCTGATTATTTTTAAATAATAATGCTAAAACAGAAAAGAATGATGGAAAGAGTCCATTTGGGGATTATTTTTTTAAGATTTTATTTATGTATTTGAGAGAGAGAGAGAAAGTGAGCATGGGGAGGAACAGAGGGAGGGGGACAAACAGGTTCCGCCCTGAGAAGGAGCCCAACACAGGGCTCAGTCTCACAACCCTGAGATCATGACCTGAGCCAAAACCAAGAATCTGATGCTTAACTGAGCCACTCAAGTGCCCCTGGAGAATATCGATTATATGCTATCAAAAGCTTTCTCCCTCTCTCTTTTTTTCCCTTTGCTTATTTGTGTTGTTTCTTAAATTCCACATATGAGTGAGATCATATGGTATTTGTATTTCTCAGAATGATTCATTTCACTTGGCATTATACTCTGGCACTATCTACATCACTGCAGATGGCACGATCACATTCTTTTTTATGGCTGAATAATATTCCATTGTGTATATACGCCACACCTTGTTTACGCATTCTTCGATCAGTGGACCTGGGGCTGCTTCCATATATTGGCTATTGAAATAATGCTGCTATAAACACCGGGATACATGTATCCTTTTGAATTCGTGTTTTTATATTCTTTGGGTAAATACGCAGTAGTGCTAGCTAGATCATCTGGTAGCTCTATTTTTAACTTTTCGAGGTGCCTCCATACTGTTTTCCACAGTGGCTGCACCAGTTTGCATTCCCACCAATAGTGCATGAGGGTTCCCTTTTTTCCATATCCTAACCAACATCTGTTGTTTCTTATGTTTTTATTTTAGCCATTCTGACGCGTGTGAGGTGATATCTCATTGTAGCTGTTTTGTTTTTTTTTTTAAGATTTTATTTACTTGTTTGACAGAGAGAGACACGGCAAGAGAGAGAACAGAAGCAGGGGAGTGGGAGAGGGAGAAGCAGGGAGCAGGGAGCCTGATGTGGGGCTTGATCCTAGGACCCTGGGATCATGACCTGAGCTGAAGGCAGACGCTTAACCCACTGAGCCACCCAGGCGCCCCCTCATTGTAGTTTCCCTGATGAGGAGTGATGTTGAGCATCTGTGTCTGTTGACGATCTATGTGTCTTTGGAAAAATATCTGTTCATGTCTTCTGCTCATTTTTTAATTGGATTATTTGGGTTTTTTGGGTGTTGAGTTGTTAGGTTCTTTATATATTTTGGATACTAACCCTCTGCTGGGTGTCGTTTGCAAATCTCTTCTCCCACCCCATAGGTTGCCTTTCAGCTTTGTTAGTTGTTTTCTTTGCTGTGCAGAAGCTTTTTATCTTGATGGAGTCCCAGTAGTTTATTTTTGTTTTATTTCCCTTGCCTCAGGGGACCTATCTAGAAAAATGTTGCTATGGTCAGAGACACTACTGCCTGTGCTCCCGTCTAGGATTTTTTTTGGTTTCAGGTCTCACATTTAGATCTTTAAACCATTTTTTATCTATTTTTGTGTACGGTGTTAGAAAGTGGTCCAGTTTCATTCTTTCGTATGTTGCTGTCTAGTTTTTTCAACACCATTTATTAAAGAGACTTGTCTTTTTCCCATTGTATCTTCTTTCCTGCTTTGTCAAAGATTAATTGACTGTATAATCCTGGGCTTATTTCTGAGTTTTCTATTCTGTTCTTTTGATCTAGGTGTCCAGTTTTGTGCCAGTACTATACTGTTTTAATTACTACAGCTTTGTAATATAACTTGAAGTCTGCAATTGTGGTACCTCTAGCTTTGTTCTTCTTTTTCAAGATTGCTTTGGCTGTTCAAGATCTTTTGTGGTTCCATACAGTTCCAGTGAAAAATGCTGTCGGCATCTTGGTAGGGATTGCATTGAATGTGTAGATTACTTTGGATAGTGTAGACATTTTGAAAAATGTCTTCTTTATTAGTTATTAAGATCCTAGACCTTTTTTTTTTTTAAGATTTTATTTATTTATTTGAGAGAGAGTGTGTGTGCACAAGCAGGGGAGATGGGCAGAGGGAGAGGGAGAAGCAGACTCCTTGCCAAGCAAGGAGCCTGATGTGGGGCTCAATTCCAGGACCCCGGGATCATGACCCGAGCCAAAGGCAGATGCTTAAATGACTGAGCCACACATGTGCCCCTAGTGCAGACATTTTAACAAAATTTTTTCTGCCAATCCATGAGTGTGGAATATCTTTCCATTTCCTTGTGTCATCTTTAATTTCTTTCTTCAATGTTTTATGGTTTTCAGAGTATGAAATTGAAATCTTTACACTGTGAAAATATATTTTAGGAAAAGTTTCTTAAGAAACATTGGAGGTAAGTGTAAAAATTGTAAAAATTTTTAATATTATATTGTGAAAAAATATATATGGTGTAATTACAACCAGATGTGGTATATGATCAGTAATATAATACATTTTTATCAGAACAAAGAGTAAAAGAACCTGATTCTCCACCACGAATAGTTTGGGAAGAACTGCTCCCATAAGCAGCCAATTCCATTCTCTTTTCTAAATCCTTGCCTCTAGTTAGTATTGTCAAAGATTTAAATGTCTATTAATCTGTTCGTTATAATCTCTCTTTTTTGTTTTAATGTGAATTTTCCTGATTACCAATGATGTTCATATCTTTGTTAGTCGTGTGGGTTTCTTCTTGCTGCTTATATTGTTATTCTATTTTTTTTTTGGTTAGGAGATTCTGGGATCTGTAGGTTTCACATTCTTTGTTTTGAATCCCTCTATTATTTTAGAAGTATTTTTGTTAGAATGTATTCAACAATTCTACATATTTAGAGTGTAGGGAATTGGCCTCCTCTGTAGGCTCCACTATGGCTTCTTATTGGGCATGGCTGGTTTAATGAAGAACTATAGATTTTTGTATATTCGTCTTTTCTCTGGACTCTTCATTGGTAATAACAGTTTTTTAAGGAGTCAGTTTTCTTTCTCTTTCATATTCTTTCCTCACAGCAGTATCGTATTTTCTGGACATGCCCTTACGGACAATTTCCGTTTCTCTTGGTAGCCCACATCATGGTCTATAGACTGTTGATCTGTCATCACTGTTGGTATGATGGCCTTCCCCCTACCACCCCCCCAAAAAAGTACAACTTGAAAATGTAAAATTGCTGTTCACTCAGTAGAGATTATTTAGAAAAGGCAATGTTTGGGATCCCTGTAGGGTTAGTCTCTGATAACAGGACTATTGATTTTTCTCAAACACTGTCCATCCTCTTCAGAAGCTTCCAGATTTGGGCCTCACTCCTATCTTCTGCCCATGAATTATCTCGACTCACCATTTCACCTCCTTTGCCTGATAGTGAGCCAAAGAGTAAGTCATATTGTCCCCAAATATAACCATCTGGGGGTGCTGAAGCAGGGATAATTGTGGTCAGCTCTGGGAAGCTAAGCATGCATGTCAGGGGACTGGCTACTCACAGATTTGTAAACAGCTGCTGGGTAGTGAGCTGACAGAGGGCAAAATGTGCACATGGAAGCAAATGAGGAGCTTCAAGTGATCAAATGTCCGTGTAGACAGCTGGTTGATGAGGCTAGCTGACACCACCTGCTGGAGCACAGCTGTTGGGGAAGGCAAGCGCCAACCGGCATGGCCACAGGCAGTGCCAGCCCAACAGGTGATAGCCAAAAGAGAGAAGAGCCCGCAAGCTCTGAGACACAACTGGGTCATGGCCTGCGACAGGTAATCATATTCCATGTCCAAAACGAAAGCCAGCAACTAGCCCTCTCTATTTCTACTACAAAACACTCTTCCCACATTTCTTAATTAAGATTTAGGGTCTCAAGGCAGCCTCTTGAGCCACACCAGACATAACAAGTCCATAGCCAACTGGCCTGAGTTCTGAGAGTACCAAGAGTCAAAGGGTTCTATATATCCTGACTACATGGTGGGCTTCAATCAAGACAGGCTGTCGGGTAAAGCACAAGGAGTTACGCCAGAGACAAAGGGGACAGAGGTCAGGTTCATGGGCAAGTATGGATCCAACACCAAACCAGTGTCTTGAGGAAGACACTGCCCAGGGCCTAGTACTTGTGAACACCAGAGTGGCAATCACATGGCAAGTCCAGAAGTCACAGTGCAAGGGGTTGGGTGGGAAAAATCACTCAGGAGTTAGTGTCAGTCTGCTTTTTGGAGGCCAGAAGTCCCATCACCATGAACAAATCTTTGTGTTGTTAATGTGCTTGTTCCTAAACCCCCACATCTGATGAATAACCGGGGAGAAGGTAAACTGAGGCCTTTGCAGAGAGTAATGTGGTGACCGAGATCAAACCTTTGAAATGTACATCCCCTTTGATCTTGCAACTCCGTATCTATGGACTTATCTTAAGGAAATGATCAAGGGCCTACATCAGAGTGTAAGTGCAGAGATGTTTGATCCTGTGTAACAGCAAGATAAGAAATCACTGAAGCAGACACATGTATGTCCTGTGCCACCTTCCTCAGACCCTTGCTCTTCGCTCACCTGTGGTGGACAGTTCCAGGCACTGTCCCAGCGTCCAACTCCAGACTTGCGTTGGTGGCTCAAGGCTTTTCTGCTTCAGGACTTTCTTGGATGCCATTAGAAGGCCAGTCTACCAGACGCAACAAAGAGCTGAGGGATAGTTAATATTTCCAAGAAACCACCCTCCACCAATGGGAGAAAGAGTATGAGTGCCTCAACTTCTTCCTCCAGCGAAACCATTTCGGGAACTATTCTACATGATTCCTAAGAAGGACCCCATGGGGTTGAGCTTCAGTTGCTCAAAGTGATCAACAGCTCACTAACACACATTTTTAGCTTTGCTCCTTTCCCTAATTCACTCTCTGTCCCCCTTCTCTTCTATTTCCTGGGATCATCTCTCAAATAAATTACCTGAACCCAAATCCTTGTTTCAGAACAAGAGAACTTAAATCAGAAGTCAATCTAGGGGCACCTGGGTGGCTCAGTTGGTTAAGTGTCTGCCTTCGGCTCAGGTCATGATCTCCTGGTCCTGGGATTGAGCCCCATATCCAGCTTCGTGCTCAGTAGGGTGTCTGCATCTCTCTCTTTCTCTCTCTCTCTGCCCCCTCCCCACTGTTGGTTGTCTCTCTCTCAAATAATATTTTTTTAAAAAGTCAATCTAAACATCAAAAATAGGGGGTAGATTAACTATGATGCATTCACACCATGGAATATTATGAAACCATTAAAATTACCTTGGACCCAAGGAACAAGAAAGCATATGACCATACAAAGACTTGTACATGCATGCTCATAGCAGATTTGTTTTATCCCCATACTAGAACAATCCAAATGCCCATTAGCACGTGTGTGAATAAACAAATTATGGTATATCCGTATAGTGGAATACTGTTCAGCAATAGTATTGCTAGATGAACTATTAACTTAACTATTTATACACACCAGAACATGAACCTCAAAATAAGTATGCTGGGTGAAAGAACCCAGACAAAAGAGTACACAC
Source organism: Martes martes (assembly GCF_963455335.1). Lineage (NCBI taxonomy): Eukaryota > Metazoa > Chordata > Mammalia > Carnivora > Mustelidae > Martes > Martes martes. The sequence goes on from NC_137897.1 coordinate 8,794,307, forward strand.
TGTATGAGTTTATTTATAGAAAATGCAAACTAATCTGTAATAACAAGTTATAATAACAGAAAATAGACCAATAGTTGTCTGGGAGCAGGGGGAGGATATAGAAAGGGGGAAATGGGACTACAAAGAGGCACTATGAAATTTGGGGGGTTTATTTTCTTGATTGCTGTAATGGCTTCATGGGTGTATACGTATGTTAAAATCTCCCAGAATGTACGCTTTAAATATGTGTGGTTTAGGGACACCTGGGTGGCTCAGTTGGTTAAGCGACTGCCTTCGGCTCAGGTCACGATCCTGGACTACCGGGATCGAGTCCAACATCAGGCTCCCTGCTCAGCAGGGAGTCTGCTTCTCCCTCTGATCCTCCCCCTTCTCATGCTCTCTCTCTCTCTCTCAAATAAATAAATAGAATCTTTAAAATAAATAAATAAATAAATAAATAAATAAATATGTGTGCTTTATTGCATGTCAATTATATCTCAATAGAGCTGTTAAAGATGAAAAAATAGAAATAGTGACATGGAAATGATTCATGTTCAATTGTTAGGTTAAAAAAAGTCCAACTGTATTATTTTTTAAAGATTTTATTTTATTTATTTGAGAGGGAGAGTGAGCAAGAGAGAGAGAGAGAGAGAATTAGTGGGGGAAGGGAGAGGGAGAAACGGGCTCCCCACTGAGCAGGGAGCCCGATGCGGGACTCTATCCCAGGACCCTGGGATCATGACCTGAGATGAAGGCAGACATTTAATTGACTGAGCCACCCAGGCACCCCAAAGGCTAGTTTTAAATCAGTATGTACAATATGAGCCTAGATACTCATACAGATTTATGATTAATGATCGAAATGACCAAGTCTAGAATGTTGTTAGTGTTCATCCCAGAGTCTGAGGATTACATTGCCATTCATTTTTTTCTTTTTGTATATCTGTATCTTTCTTTCTTTCTTTTTTTTTTTTTTTTTAGAGAGAGAGAGAGAGAGAGACAGGGAGTGAGAGATGAGTGAGAGACACATGCACACACAGGGGAGGGGCAGAGAGAGAGAGAATCATAAGCCATCTTCACGCCCAGGGTAGAGCCTGATGTGGGGCTCAAATTCACAACCCTGAGATCTTGACTTGAGCCAAAATCAAGAGTTAGATGCTTAACTGACTGAGCCACCCAGGCGTCCCTCTTCCAATTTTTTATAATGAATATATATTACTTCTGCCATACAGAAGACCCATAGATAAAACACAACACAAGGTATCCTATGTTACATGCCAGAAGAATGGCAGAGGCCATTGATTTCCAAATTTAGTTTTTGTTTTTATTTGGGAGCCTCGGGGGCTTCATGAAGGTGTCTCAGGGATTAGCCCAGGAGGAAAGGAGGATATACAAATCAGAGTCTTCACTTTTTCTCTAAGTAGAGTAACTGTTTTCATTTCAGAAATAAATAGGAAAGCCTAAAGAGGGCCAGTTACTGAAGCCTGGGACAGTTGTGGAATGCTTTATGGTAAAGACAGAAGTTGGTGGGAAAGATGGGCCTTGACTAAGCAAAGAAAAGTAAGTGGGTCTTCTAGAAAAGTCTGACTAAAGACACTAATGGAACCCATTACTCACTGTAGCATACTTTTTTTTTTTCCTACTCCCATCACTATTCAATTCTTCACTCAAGTCAGAGCTAACCACGGCAAGATTCCCAGCCTGATTCTAGGCCTACACAAAATCACTCAGGTTGGGAATCCAAAGAACTCAATAGCAATGCTATTGCAAAGGGAGGGGGTAGAGGTTGCTAACAAGTGGCGGGACTTTATCTCCTTCCCCAATCTCCATCAGATCCCCTCCCTCATTTTTTATGTGACCAATAATATTAATTTCTTTGCCACCCTAGCTTTGAGGCCCTGCTAACCCTCCAAACAGGTCACTGTTCTTACATTCCTCCTAAGAGCTGCCACAAAGACCTTTTACTTGCTCTCTTTTCTCCAAGGATCCTTCCTGGCCCTTGAGCCCTGCTGCAACAAACTCCTATAACCTTTTGGGAATCAACCCAGTGGGGTCTTGGGAGGGCATGTGGCATGAGCTACTCGTGAGACATATGGGAGGCAAGGAGCTGGCTTTGCAGAGACTCAACCCAACGACAGTGAGCCAGCATGTGCTCCACGAGGAGCAAAAGGAGGGAGAAAAGGATGTATATTGGGGTTTATTGTTTCCTTGATCCTCATAATCCTAGCTCAGTACTGGTTAAAGTGCTCTGAAATCTGAATGAAGTGCTTTTTTTGTTAGGTTGATGTTTTGAAGGCACTCAAAAGTATACAACAATCCAAGTCTTGCCAAGGAAGGAAAAAGCGGTTGATTTGTCTCCTGATATGTTCCCACCAAGGCCACCTACAGGGTTTTCTTTTTTCTTTTTTTTTTCTTTTCTTTTCTTTTTTTTTTTTTTTTTAAGATCCTACAGGGTTTTCTTAAATGACAGCAGGGAAGCAGTAAATCAGGTACAATGGAGCCCTAGCCATGGACAATTTGCCTCCAGAAATTGATGTACTTCAAGTAAAATGGTCATGGACAATTGGACTTTAGAATGACTTAAAACGGCATTTTCGTCTCCTTGAACCTGGGTTCCAATTAAAATAGGGAAGTATTAGTGTAATCCAGTCCTCCACTGGCAGGCGTACACTGGAAGATTCTAAAAGAAGCCCAGCCCTGGACTCAGGAATGAGTTTTGGATTTACTTGCAGAAAATACACAGTTCCTTTTCATCTCACTAGAGAGAGACACTCCTGTCAAAATCACAGTTTTAAATGGAGCATGTACAACCAAGAGAAAGTGTCAGCTGAATGCACTTGATATTTCTCAGTTTAAAAGAGAGTGAATAGTTAAATTTAGCTTTTATCCCAAAAAAATGCTCCACTTATTCCTGTGCAAGGAATTTCAATAACTTTGAGTGTTTGCATTCGTGGCTGCTTAATTCCTAAGTCATCGCTTCCCAAACTTTTGTGTCCAAGCACAAATGGAAAATGAGCACATACTTAGAGCACACACCCCCCCCCCCCGGGGCTACAGTGATGGGGCTGCTCACTGGAGACCCGCCTGGTCACCCCAGGATGTCAGGAGGTCCCTATCTCTGCACACATGCAACCTACTGGGGACCAGGTGAGTGAATCAGTGATGCTCCAGATTAGGATATAGGACTGATCAATTTCCAGCTGCCTTGCCCACGCCCACGCCCCGCCCCCAGTATTAGAGCAGGCGTTTTTTAACCTTGGCTGCACTTTGGACTCACCTGAGGATTTGCCAAATACTGAAGCTCGGCCCCACCCCCAGAGGTCCTAATTTAATTGGTCTGGGGTGTGACCCTGGTGCCAGAGATCTAAAAAGCTCCTCAGGTGATACTGATGCGGAGCCACAGTTGAGAAATGCTGTTTCTTTCTTTCTTTCTTTTTTTGCAAATAAAGTTTTATTGGCACGTAGCTACCCTCATTTACATATCACCTGTGGCTGCTTTCCTGCTACAATGGCGGCCGTTGAGTGCTTGCGGAGGGCCCTTAAACAACCATTTGCAAGGGCCGGACCTATTTACCATCGGGTCCTTCTACAGAAAACATTTGCCGAGCCTGCTTTGGAGAAAAACTGAAGGACAACTTTCAGTATTGTGTGGAAAAAAAAAAAATCTTAGAAGCATTTTTTTTTTTTTTTTGCTCAAGGTAGTGACAGAATTCCCTTAAGGGATTCTGACAGAGACAAAATATTCCGAGTACGTGAATCTTAAGGCGCTGGGAAAGTACATGAACCCTCAGAGCGTGTGTCCCCACCTGGAGCCGCAAAGGAAGTGCTCGGGGAGGAAGGCGAGGCGAGGCGGGCTTCTGTGGAGAAAGCCTGCGGCTGCTCTTGGGACAAAACCACCACGAAGGAACCGGTTCCGAGGGAGGAAAGAGCCAGGGAGCTTCAGGTGAGCGTTTTAAGAGTTTCTGGGGAGTGTGTGTGTGTGTGTGCGTGCAGAGCCGTCACCCTGTGATGAGTTGACACTGCCGAGGTGGAAGATTCTGGTGATTTTTAGAAATGTGGCTGTGCGCTCTGAATCATACTCCCCTTGGTCTAAGAGACTTCTGTAAGGGTATATACGTTTTCCATGCTCGTTAATTGATTTTATTTATTTGTTTGAGAGAGAGAGTGAAAGCAAGGGTGGGGGTGGGGGTGGGGGTGGGGGCAGAGGGACACGGAGAGAATCGCAGGCCGCCTCGGTTTTGAACGCAGGGCCAGACGCTGAGCTCAGGAGCTGAGCGGAAATCGAGAGTCCGACGCTCAACCCACTGACTCCCCCCCCCCGCACCCCCCTCGCCCCTCCCTCCCAACTTTCTTAGACGTGAGTGTGCGCTTTGCAACGGGACTCCGTACTGTGGCCCCAGTGGAAGCCGGGACTATGCGACGACAAGATGAACGCGCCTTTAAACCTCCAGTCCTCAAAAGCATCGTAGCCACGGGCGTACACCTTCTAGAGAGTTAGCGCCGCCAAGTCACAAAGGAGGAAGACGGCGATCTAAAAGCTTAGGACCGACCTGTGACATTACCGGGTCCAGGTTTCCCAACTGTGGGCTCTAGGGAGCTCCGATAGGACAGGTATAAAGGAGCGTCTGCTGTGCTGCTGGTCGCTGGACTCCAGGGCCACAACGTCTATTGCGGTGTATTAACCACATCTTCGTTGGGACGGACAGAGCACCAGCTCTCTAAGTGACTGTCCAAGCCAACATTACTGGTGTAGTTTGTGGATAGAGGTAAGGTTTTGGTGGGGATCCAGAACGGATGGCCAAGAATTCTGGAAACGTCTTTAGTGCACAGCCGTGGTTTTGTAAAAGCAGGGGGACAGGACCTGGGGGCAGAAAGGGCTGCTGCTCCGGGCTGCTGCTCCGGGCTGCCTTCTGCACCCAGGGACTGTGAGGGCAACTGATTATATACCCTGGGGGAGGGGGAAGTAAAGACAACGGAAGTTTCCAAAAGGATTTTCATATGCTAAAGAAGGCTCCCCAGATACCCAGGCCTTGCTATTGTCAAGTTAAGGTGGGTTTTCCCTGTTGCCAGGCATTAACATTAAGACAGGAGCTTCCTGGAAGGTGGGCACTGGCCTGCCTCCGGTATTTGTCAGTGGGCTGCCGTTAAAGGGACCTTTAGTTTTATCGCCGTGGCCTTCTGCCTTTGTTTCCCCACCTCATTATCACCAAAGTAACAGCCTTGGAGAATCCCAGATGCTCCCCACCCAGAATCAAGGCTTTTAAAAGGTGAAAGGGAGAACTGGAATCAGTACAAGGGCTTGCCTCCTCCCGCCCCCCCAGGGCATTCTAGAATGATCAGCAAACACTGGTCAAATGGCAGAAATAATACAATTTAGTAGTAAGTGTGATGTCCTTTATTCAAGGGGCAACAACGCTTGGATTAGAGGGATGGAGCTTCTGCCTTAAAAGACGTGGCATGAAACTGGGCCCGGCTGGCTAAGAAACAGATGTGTCGGGCTGGCAGGTCCCGTTTTCTAGGCTAAGGCAGGCCAGCTGTGGCGCTAGGGAATCGTGACTGGTGGAGGTTACGTTTCCCTGACAAGGTATTTCCGGTTTTTGTTTTTTGGGTTTTTGTTGTTGCTGTTATTGTTGCTGAAGATTTTATTTATCCGTTTATTTGAGAGAGAGAGCATGAGCAGGGGGAGAGGGAGAAGCAGATTCCTTGCTGGGCAGGGAGCCCAACGCAGGGCTCCATCCCAGGATCCTGGGATCATGACCCGAGCCAAAGGCAGACACTTAAGCCCACCCCAGGAGCCCCAGTATTTCCCATTAGAACGGGCTGACTTACATTTGGATTTGTGATGTGGGCCAGGCCACTGGAGTGGCCTCCATTTTGTGGGTGCTCATATCCAAATGAACTTCGTCACACTCCACTCTTTCCTGGTTTGTCAGTTCTCCCAATAGCAAAGGAATGGCTTAGGAGCCTGGATTCCCCAAGATGCTGAATAATCTGGTGAACATGGGGGAGGGGGTGACCTAGGACCACGGTGACTCATGGGACTATCAGCCTTAGAGCAAGGGATCAACCCAGAGGTCACAGGCATTATCATATCCCTATAGATTGAACCGTGAAAGCGTTGAACTCGAAAGAGTATTGCAGTAAAATATAACAGGACACGTGCGCACGCATAGGGTATATTTCAAGAGTAGAATCCTCCAGTTTCAACTATTTTACCATTTCTGTCTGTGCCGACTTTATCTCTCTATACATGCTTGTATTGTTTCATAAATACTGGAAGACTTCATTATCCAAGGATAATTTGTATCTGAAAAGGGACATTTAAAACAAATCCACCCAAAATAGGAACCAAATGTCACAGTAAATATTTAAAAAAAGATTAGACCAAGATTTCATTCTGAAATTTGTTTCAATTTGTTTTACAGACCAGGAAAATAATTTTATGCCCTCTCATATATTAAAACTTCAAGCTCTAACTGCCGTAGATTCTTAAAATTAACAGCAGTGATAACTGTTGATTTTCCTTTTGGCATAATTGTTCTGGAAGAATGGTATGAGAGTCTGCGTGGCTCTCTTCACAGTTGACTTTCAGGCAAAGTCATAAGGAAGGTAATTTTTACAAAAACGTTTGAGGGTTTCATCAGTTTCCCTGAAAGACCTCTCTAAAGCCTTTGATATTCAAATTTTTTTCAAAGCCCATATTCTGACCATCATAGGGGAGGAGGATAATTTTCCCTCAGCCCGTAGCTGGGGTGTAGGGGAGCAAGAGCACCCGGCTCCAGGGGTCCCAGACAGACCAGGGCCAGCCACACATCACTGACAAAATCCAAAAACAAAATCCAAAAAAAAAAAAAAAAAAATCCAAAGAAGCCATGGTGACACAAGAAAGAAACTTATTTTGGTGAGGCCAACACCAGGAAGACCATGAACTAGCATCTCAAAGGCTGTCTCCAAAGTGCCAGAAGGACATCCAGGTTTATAGGAGGAAAATGGGGGGTAAGGTTTGCGGGTACATGCAGGTGGGCGGTGAAGGGCAAATGGATCACAGTCTTGGGGTCAATCACAGACAGGGGTTTGTTGGCTCAGGGTGGTCCTTATTGCCTGAGGGATAGTTTGCGTTCCCATCAGGGGATGCTTTGACCAAAGCGTCTTCCGCCTGAGCCAAGAGACAAGCTGGAAAGAAGAACCCAACCAGAAAGTTTGAGGTCAAAATGGAGGCAGCTGAAGTCCTCTTTCATACCTGTCTAGATTCTTGGCAGAGACCCTGTCCCCCACACCCCGTAATAAAAGACAGATTAGCAAGAGAAAAGCAAACAAGTTTAATAACATGGATGGAGAGACTGCTTTTCGATGACAGTCTTGAGCAACGGAAACTTGAGCAAGACAAAAAGGCCCACAGTGACCGCTGAGCTGACGCAAACAGGCTCATTAAGTGACCCACCTTGGAATGACCATCGGCCCTAACTGACCAATGACAGCCAGGCACAGTTCCTAAGATTAACAAAAAAGGGAGGAATGCCATACATTCCCATTGTAAGGGCCTATTTAGCCAGAGCGGCTCCACCTTGGTTGAACAGCCATTTTGTTGTTTATGCAGTAAAACTTAAACGGACCCTGCCCCCCCCCCCAGGGGAACTTACTTAAAAGCAAGTCCGAGAAACCAGTAAAATATGGTAACCAGTCCCTGATAACAGAGCCCAAATACAAGGGCGGGTCAGGTCAGGTGGAGATAACGGCCGAATGCAGGGATGAGTCGGGTCAGGTGGAGACAGCCAATCAGTGGGGCGCACATACCGTCTCCCTGGCTACCAAGGAGTGTGGGCTCCACCTTTTGGGCGCCAATTCTGACCTAGGAGATAGGCTAGTTCAAATAGCTACTATGGGGTGAATTGTAATTCAATTGGCCACCCATGTGGGACCTAGCATGACTGTGCAGCTTTCTCCGTGTGTTGCAATCTCATTGGCCACCTGTGTGTGGCCAGGCCCAACCACAGGGCCTTTGCTCTGTAAAAGTTAATCTGTGAGGCTGGGAGTGGAAGAGGCGGCCCCGACCGGTCGGTTTGATTCTCGATGCTTGGTGCGAAATAAAGCTTTGCTTGACTTTCGCTTTGTATCAGTCTCGCTCCTTTAATCACGGACCCATCACCATTCCCTCGCTCCACCCTGTAACTATAGCCCCTCCCCACTGACTGGTGGTGGACTGTCTCCCTTGCTGTCCTGCCCGCCCACTCTGCTCCGTTCCTGTGTATTCATCAGTAAACTTCTGTCCCCTTTGTTCTGTCTTGGGTGAATTCTTTCACTGCCCATGCCGCCAGCCCCCACCCGATTAGGACGCCCCGCCATGAATACCTCATGTGTACGTGGGAGATAACCAGGAAAATAGAGCAAACCTTCCTTAAATAGTCCAGGCCACCATCTTAAATACCATCTTCAGCTAAAGACAAAAAAAGATGGAGGTTGGGGAGGCCAGTTGTGGGAGTTCATGAGGAAAAGCACAGTAAACATGGGTAAGGTTGCCTTTTCCTTTGATTAGAGTTTCTCTTCCTGATACAGAGAGGGAGACACCCTTACAAATAGCGATTTGCCTTATAAATGTAAATTTCCTTTACAAAAGAGTAGGTTTTGTTTTTAGGGCTCCTCCTCTGTCTGCTTTTTCTCAAAAATAATTAGCTCAAAATACTCCTTATGCCAAAGGGGCATAGTTGAAGGTGGCGTATTCTTTTATCCTTCACTTGGCTGTGAGGACGGGGTTGCTGTTATTGGCCGAGGACCAAAACAAGACATCTCTTCTGAATGACTCTCATCCTGGACAGTGCATTTGCATGCATCCAGAGTATTCCATAGTATCCTTAATAATTTTCTCTTCTTCCAATGTTAACTCTACCAGATTTCTGTTTTGGCTTTGCCAAGGAATTTGTAACACAACCAATGTGAGTATGCTCCTTTGTGAGTCAGAAACTACACCAGGTTGAGCTGTTGCACAAAGAAAACTTTATTTTCAGCAGATAAGGAGATCACAGGGAATGGCTTCCAAAGCCACAATTCCCTGGGCGAGGGTGGATGGGTTCCTTTTCTCATCATCAGGACGTAGGGGTGGGCGTAAGGTCACGCATGTGCCTTAAGGAAACATGCCTGTACACACTTTGACACTCTGAGCCATTCTCCCGCATCATCAGCTTTGTGAACTTCTCTATGTTAGCAAGCTTTGTGGGTTCAGTTTTAAAACTACTTGCATCGAATCATTAGTTTCTACACCATCCATGTTCAATGTGTTTACTCATCAGGCCCCTTCCCTAGATTAAAAACTGTTTAATGGAGAGGATGTGCCTCATTTATCTTCTATTGCCAGTGACTGCCATAAAGTAACATCAGTTACCATTAGCTAAATTTAATGGCTTTTCATTTGAGATCTTCATTATCAAATATAAGTAGTAGAGACAACTGACACACTAGGCAGGGATACACTGTATTGTCGAATCAAAAGCGATGCTTGACTGGGGACAAACTTTGAGTAGCTAGCTAATTCCTTTGTATAGATTTTTTTTTAAGATTTTATTTATTTATTTGACAGAGAGAGATCACAAGTAAGCAGAGAGGCAGGCAGAGAGAGAGAGGAGAGCAGGCTCCCTGTCGAGCAAAGAGCCCGATGCGGGGCTCGATCCCAGGACCCTGAGATCATGACCCGAGCCGAAGGCAGAGGCCCAACCCACTGAGCCACCCAGGTGCCCCCCTTTGTATAGATTTTTAACGTTACGTTGACTTTTGCTTCCCTGTCCAAGCTGCATTTGGCTATTTGGAACAGAAGCACCACTGAAATGGTTTAATTTGCAGCCTCTTTCATGGAGGGGCTGTGACTTACTCATATTCTATGTGCAGTAGCTGCTATGAAGTATGTTATCAGTTAACAGTAGTTGGATTGGATGTCTTTTCACTTAGTATCTTCTGCCTCCAATGTTTCCAGGCCAACCAGAACCACATAATAAGCAGCATGTAGCACAGTTAGATCATTGGCAACATTCGACAGCCAGTCCAGAAGTGACTTTGGGCACATACCAAGTGTTTCATACATGTCCTCTGAATAATGGATCTTCAGTGAGACGGAGAAGACTGTTCTACATACAACCCTGCCTGGAAGTCTTGAATGGCCAGAATAGTAATTCCTAGTTCTTCCTTTCCCTCCCTCCCTCTCCTCTATCCCTCCCTCTCTCCCTCTCTTAGCACAACATCCCGAAGGCAGTTGCTTAGAAGGGCCAAATATGTCAATGTTGATGATGATATGACAATAGAGATTCAAGGTGGCCCCAAAGAAAGTGTGTTTGCCACCCTGGGCATGTGTGCACTTGGCTTTCCATGGGGAGAGTCCCTGCTCGCCCACCCCTCCCCCCCTCACTCTACCCCCACCATAACAAGACTTTTTTTTTTTTTGTAGTTGAAGTGTAACTGACATAGTGTTACATTGGCTTCAGGTATACCACCTATGGATCTGCCTGGTTGATACTCCCCACAGGTGTAGCTCCCACCTGTCCCCATGCAATGCCATCAACTCTATTTCCTGACCTGTACTTTTCCTCCCCATGAGTTACTCATTCCACAGCCGGAAGCCAGGAGATAGTTGCCTGTGCTCATTCATTCCTCCAGGCTCCAAGAGAGTCTCTAACCATTTGGCTTACTGGCTGACTCTTGTCCTTTCACGAAGCAGCCATAATTGCAAAGTTCTCAAAAAGGAAAGTCTCTTGGTCTCATTTCAAAGGCCTAAGTCCAGGTGAGGAAGATGGGAGATAATGGTCCTTTCCCATCCCCCTTGAATTGAAATACACAACTTTAAAAAGGCACATTAACCCTTTACTTAAAAAGAAAACCAAACCGTCACAAAAGGCAGGACTAATTCACATGTAGTTTATGCTACTGAGGGAGCTGTATCCTTTCACTATTTTGTTCTGGGAGCTTTTCAATCAGTGAGCATTGGCAAGGCTTCTGAACAAAGACAGTAATTACCAAATAAAAATTGCCTTCAGTGCATTGTCTAACTGTGTTCACAGTTTGGCATGAACGGATTTATGATCCTTTTATTCCAACAGGAACTACCAGTTCTCCCTTCACTTCAAATAGCCTATTCATCTCAGTATAAAAACAACTAAAATATACCAGCAGAATATGCTGCCTTTGCAACCCGAGGCACAGACGGCAGGAGTCAGCTTCTTCCAACAGGCACAAATTTCACAAGCTTGGAAACACTACAAAACAAAGACTAAAAAAACTGTTGAATACTTAAAAAAAAAAAGAAGAAGAAGAAGAAGAAACAAAAAGCAGCAATTATTCGGTTCTAGTTCTTTTTACTATTCTGCATATTTTGTCCAAAATTAAGTTAATTCCATTTTGTATAAAGTGATTAAACATGCAGATTTCACTAGGGAATGTATGCTTACATAATGATCTGTGGCTGCTACTCAGATACATAGATCAGTACTTCGTGTTTTTCGGGGGTAAGTGGCACAGAGAGAGATATACATACAGATCTAGAGATAGATCATAAAGAATCACTGCATCAGAAACAACCTGATTGGTCGTGTCGTCAAGCAATTTACTTGACTTCTAACACCCAATTAACAGTGCATTATCTTGCTCTACCCTGTGTCCCATGTTGAGGTCAATGTGTATATATCTCTAAACCATGTATTAGAATCTAAGAATAACATTCATAAAGGAAGTCTCTGTAGACAAGTGAGACCTTCACATAGAACTTTGGGTTGCAATATAATACCGGGCATATTAAAATGTTCATACTATCTACACGTATAATGGTTACAAGATCTGTTTCATACTATCTACATGTATAACAGTTACAAGATCAGTTTCCTCATTGGTCAGTATCCCATTCTGTCCTCCTAGCAGTGTGAGCTTAGCAATTGTTCCCTTTGGCTTTGGTTATCAACATTTCTCCACTGGCTGTCAACCGTACCACATTGGTTTGTCCCCAATGGACACTGGGCGTGGTAACTATTTGGCTGACACCATTGTAGTATAACAGAGTGAGGTCCTGGAAAGGGTACCCCCCCAAAAAAGTTGGGAGGCTTGTTTCGACAACTCAACCTATTACCATCTATATCTGACATCACGTAACGCTCTTTACCTCTATGAACTTCAGATGCTATTGTTAAAAGACAGAGGAGGGAATTGGTCCAGATCATTCCTTTGGTCTCGAAGTGTATTCCACAGAGAAATGATCTGATGAGATAATACCACTGCATCTTCTTGTTACTATGCCCTTCTGGAAGAATCAGGCCTCTGAGAATCCTTGTAATAAATGAATCTGTTTAACCTTTGACCTCAGCATTATAGGAACTTAAATAACCACAAAATCCCTTCTTTTCTTAGTGGAACACTCATAACATCCCCACTCTGACACTTGGGGAAGCACTACACTAGCTACTTTCCAGATCAAACATGTTATGATCTAATCCCAGGCTCAACCTTCACTTTTTGGACCCCTGGACCTCCACTTTTTGGAGGCAATGGGCCTCCATTATGGCCAACTGCTAGAGGGTCTGAGATTTTTGGATTGGGGGCTTTTCTGTGTGTGTGGCTGTACTCCTACTTTTCCTATTCTCTTTTTGTTCAAGTATAATTAACATACAGGGTAATATTAGTTTCAGGTGTGCGTTATAATTCAACATTTCTATACCTTTCTCAGTGCTTACCAAGTTAAGAGTACTCTTAATCACCTATGTCTATTTCCACATCCCCCCCCCCGCCCCGCCCCCGCTCCCAACCCTCGCCACGTCCCCTCTGGCAACCACCAGTTTGTTCTCTGTAGTTAAGAGTCTGGTCTTTTATTTGTTGCTTTTTTAACTTGTTCATTTGTTTCTTAAACCCCACATATGAATGAAATCATATGCTATTTGTCTTTCTCTGACTTATTTTACTTAGTATTATATCCTCTAGGTCTATCCATGTTGTTGCAAATTGGCAATTTTATTTATTTTTTTTAATGGCTGAGTAATATTCGTGTGTGTGTGTGTATCACATCTTTATCCACTCATTCGTGGATGGACAATGGCTGCTTCCGTATCTTGGCCATTGGAAATAATGCTGCAATAAACATAGAGGTGCATATATCTTTTCAAATTACTGTTTTTGTTTTCTTGGGGTAAATACCCAGTAGTTCAATGACTGGATCATATGGTAATTCTATTTTCAGTTTTTTGCAGAATCCCCGTATGGTTTTCCACAGTGGCTACACCAGTTTGCATTCCCACCAACAATGCACAAGGGTTCCTTTTTCTCCACATCCTCACCAATCATTGTTATTTCTTGTCTTTTTTATTTTAGCCATACTGTCAGGTGTGAGGTGATATCTTGTGACTTTAATTTGCATTTCTCTGATGAGTGATGTTGAGCATCTTTTCACGTGTCTGTTGGCCTTCTGAATATATTTGGGAAAATGTCTCTTCAGGCCTTATGCCCATTTTTAATTGGATTATTTAGTTCTCTAGGTGTTGAGTTGTCTAAATTCTTCATATATTTTGGGTATTAACCCCTCATTGGATATATCACTTGCAAATATCTTCTCCCATTCAGTAGGTTGGCTTTTCATTTTTTTTGACAGTTTCCTTCACTGTGCAGTAGCTTTTTATTTTGGTGTAGTCCCAACTATTTAATTTTGCTGTAGTTCCCCTTGCCAGAGGAGACAAATCTAGAAAAATGTTGCTACAGTTGATGTCTGCAAAATTACTGCCTGTGTTCTCTTCTAGGAATTTTATGGTTTCAGGTCTCATATTTAAGTCTTTAATCATTTTGAGTTTACTTTTGCATATGGTGTAAGAAAGTGGTTTGGTTTCATTCTTTTGCATGTGACTGTCCAGTTTTCCCAACACCATGTGTTGAAGAGACCATCTTTTCCCCATTGTATATTCTTGTCTCCTTTGCCATAGATAATTGACCATATAATCATGGGTTTATTTCTGGGCTCTGTTCTCTTCCATTGATCTATGTCTCTGATGTTGTGCTAGTACCATTCTGACAGCTTCGTAGTGTATCTTAAAATCTGGGATTGTGATATCTCCAGCTTTGTTCTTCCTTTTGAGGATTGCTTTGTCTATTTGGGGTGTTTTGTGTTTTCATACAAATTTTAGGCTGTGAAAATTGCTGTTAGTGTTTTGATAGGGATTGCATTGAATCCATAGATTGCTTTGGGTGGTATGGGCGGTTTAACAATATTGGTTCTTCCATTCCATGAGAATGGAATATCTTTCCATGTGTTTGTGTTTCTTTTTTTTTTTTTTTTTTTTTAATTTTTATTTTTTTTTATTTTTTATTTTTTTTTTTTTTTAAAGATTTTATTTATTTATTTGTCAGAGAGAGAGAGGGAGAGTGAGCAAGCACAGACAGAGGCAGAGGGAGAAGCAGGCTCCCTGCCAAGCAAGGAGCCTGATGTGGGACTCGATCCCAGGACGCTGAGATCATGACCCGAGCCGAAGGCAGCTGCTTAACCAACTGAGCCACCCAGATGTCCCGTGTTTGTGTTTCTTTCATCAGTGTTTTATAGTTTCCAGTATACAGACTGTTCACCTCTTTGGTTAAGTTTATTCCTAGGCATTTTATTATTTTTGGTGCAACTGTAAATGGGATTGTTTTCTTAATTTTTGTGTCTGCTATTGAGAGTCTGAGAAGTCTTAAAAACCTAGTGCAGTTTTTTCTCTCCTCCAACATTCATAGGGACAAAAAAGGCCTTTCCCTCCATATTCTCCATCCTCTAAGCACATGCAAATGGTCTATAATCACCAGGGATAGACGAGGGCCCTTAGTTATGTGAATCTAAGTTCTGCAAGTGTATCCTGGCTTGTGGTTCTTTGGTAGATGTTGATAAAGGGTCGGCCCTGAGTAATCTGCATATATATATGAAATAATATTTTGCTTTCTCTATCTCCTATCTTTTGAATCAGGGCAAATTACACCTTCATTTTTTAAAAAAAAGATTTATTTATTTCAGAGAGAGAATGTGTTTATGAGGGGGTTGGGGGGGCGGGGCAGGGCAGAGGGAAAGGAGAAGCAGACTCCCCACTGAGCTGGAACTCTCTCCTAACCAAGAAACATAGGCTTAACTGACAGAGCCCCCCAGGTGCCCCTAAATTATACCTTTAAAAAATCTACACAGCTAGGAGCACCTGGGTGGCTCTGTCATTTAAGCATCTGACTCTGGTTTCAGCCCAGGTCGTGATCTCAGACTCCTGGGGTTGAGCCCCATGTTGGGTTCTGTGCTCAGCGGGGAGTCTGTTTGAAGATTCTTTCCCCCTGTCTTTCCCCCCATTCAAAAACATGTGCACCCTTTCTCAATCTATCTAAAAAAAAAAATACATCTTTAAAAAGAGTCTCCACAGATTATCATTATTGCCACTCTTAACTTCCCAGCATCTCACCCATCTTGTCATGACTTGGCCTGCACATCTGTTTTAAATCCCAACTGTTCCCATTTCTGCTCACTCCCACTTCCCTCATTCTGGATGCACCCAGAGAACAAATCTCAGCTACCACCCATATAATAGCAATTTGCATGTAATAGCAATCGCATTTTGAAAAGTCTAATTTCTCCCTCAGCTTTCTTTTCTTCATCTCATGTACCAAATTTTTTTTTCTGGAATTCCATGATTCTAACTTTTAAGGCTTTGGCTGCTTTTGTCTGGACTCTCTCCAAGGTCTGTATTGCTCCTTTGAACCAAAAGTTCCTGATTTGGCCCATTAACATATGACAGTCATTTAAAATTTCAGAATAAATTTACTTCTCTCTCAAAAAAAAAAAAAAAAAAACCCAATTTGAACACAGCGCTTCTGTGGAGATATGAGTAATAATATATTGGGAGCCAGAATCTTTTTTTTTTTTTTTAACTATAGATTACTGTGCTCCATACAGCGTGTGTGGGAAACATTAAATGTTATCGTATTGATTTTCACTGAAATGGCTTCCTTCCAATGATCCAGGCCCATCTTAATTGTTACCTCTTTGGGAAGCCTTTCCTGATCAGTTCAATTCAGCCACCATCCCTCATAGTTTTTAAGTCCCCTTGGGATCTGGGCCATATTGCATTGCCCTGCTAGCCATATATGGTAATACCCCCTTGAGGAGCTTTTAGATTGTGAAGCTCCGTACTCTTGTTTTTGTCTTCCAACCTCAGTACTGGGAATGAATCCATTTCAGTTAGAATCAACACTTGGGACAAATCTTTACCATATGTCTCCGTATACATTCCCCATCAAGCAGCAGCCAAGATGGAAGTCCCTTCAGGTTTGAGGACAGAACACTTGTACATGCCTGTCACCACTGCACAAAGTGGCATATAATAGCTGTTTTTTTAGTTGAAATATTTTTTGTCCAGTGAGACTCAAAGCATCCTGAAAGTGGGTGTTACATCTTAGAAAATTTTGCATTTCTTATGGGAACTGCACCTAGTAAATATTCTTCAACAGTTGTACCATCGGAATAAAAAACAATAAAGTAAGTTGATGACTAAACATCTTAAACCCTTATTTTACAGATGAGGAAACTGAAACCCGGAGAAGTGACATGATTCAACCAGATAAAAAGAGGTGTCAAACCAGACCTTAAGCTACCCTCTACCCTGGGCTCTTTTTGCTTATTCCGTGCATCTTTTTGAATTAAAGGGTGTTCATTGATTGGCTTCCTAGCTCTGTCTCCAGAAACTCTAAGTAAAACTCCACCACTGAACTCTTAAAAGGCAAGTCTTCTGAAGGGTGGAATTTCCGATCAGGAAATCAGGGAGATGCCATCGGCAATAAGCTGAAGACTGACTTTGATTTGCTCTACTAGGCATGACTTTAATGACTAACCACTTGTGCACACACCCAGGCCCCAGCAACATGGGGTGGATTTGAATAGATTAGGTAATTACGTATGAAAATAGAAGCACAAACTAGGCCAGGTTCAGAAACCTGGCCTCATATCAGTCAAAACTGCCGTATCTAGAAGGATGAAAGTAGAAAGAAGATCCACTTTCGTTAAATTCAGCTGGGAACACTGTCCAATTTTAATTTAGCAAGATTTCATCAGAAGGGTTCTCCTGCAAATTGAATCCCATCTTACTGTTATTATTTGGATCTTAAGTGTGAAGAGTTTGGAATATCTTAGTGTTCTTGCTGCCACTGCTGTGTCTGTTATTGTTGGATGCTGGGACTCATCTCCAGCCATGCTTTCACCCAGCAAAGTAGCCTCCATCTCACTCCTTGATGAGGAGTCATCATCTAGATAGTCTCCAAAAGGAACACTCAGGGAGAAAGAGGCAACCAAGGCAGCCACAATCCAGTTCTTGTGAGCTCAGGACCTGAGTTTAAATTTGAGGGGTGCCTGGGTGGCTCAGTTGGTTGAGTGTCTCCCTTTGGCTCGGGTCATGATCCCAAGGTCCTGGGATCGAGCCCCACATCGGGCTCCCTGCTCAGTGGGGAGTCTGCTTCTCCCTCTGCCTCTGCCTGCTGCTCCTCCTGCTTATGCTTTCTCTCTCTCTCTCTGTCTGTCTGTCAAATTAATAAATACATAATAAAATCTTTAAAAAATAAAATTAAAAGTTTATTTGATACACGTTTAAAGAAATTCCAGGAACAAACACATATAGCAAGGGTCTTCAACTGGTAGAATTTATTCTTTAGAAGTTATTTCCAGAGCCATGCTCACCTCCCTCACTTGCCCAGATACTAAAAACCCAAAACAAAGCTTCTTGTGAGTTTTGTGTCTGGTAGGATCAGAGTCATGGGAATTGTTCAAAGTGTGGCTCTTTTGGCATTATGTGCCTGAAAATTCTTCAAGTCCAACTGCAAATGAGTCAGCAGAGTTTTCTGGAACACCCAAGGAGAGGATGCTTTCTTTAGGAGACTATTTATTTGGTTGCTACATAATACCGTAGATTAACTAGGAGTAAGAATGAGTGGAACTGTTTGGAAAAAATGATAGCAGCTTGAGAGCTTCACTCACCCCTGACCTAATGGAGGAAGAAACATTACAGTTCCATGCAACTCATTATTCTGAGGAGGAGTAAGAGTGACATCAACCAAAATGTCATTACAAAATCTTTGATCATATTGGCCCAGATATAAAGCTTATAAGGTCAAGATTTTAGAAAAAGTGAATTGGTTCAAAATTTAAATAAGCCCTTGATATTTAGGGGCATAAAATGTGTCCGGCGTGGCTCTCCATATGTTAAGAAATGCATCAAGAGCGAAATCTCGCCAAAATAATATGGCTCAGACCCATCTTTCCTCATTTTCTAAACGTCTCCATATCTGCCAAAATGACCAGGGTGGAGAGTGATGGCTTCAATATGTTCAAGATTCAGGCTGAGTTTGCAGTGATTGTCTCTGAAATCGACCTCCTATTGGATGATATCCTTGAATGTTTGCTTCTTAGGTTATGTCTTCTCTCTTCTTGGACATCAGTTGCTCCAACTGTAGGAGACCACTCCCGTAAGCATACGTCCACCTTGACGTACTCATCCCCAGTTCAAAACACTTACCAACTCGTGGCCAACTTTATTCTATTCATACCCTTTTCCCTGAACTCTTTGGAAGCACTTTCTAGACATTATATTGTTTTATCCATAAATAGTTAAGCATTCATCTGTTAAAAAAAAAAAAAGATAATTTCAAAAAACATAACCCTAGTACCATCATCCCATCCAAAAACATTAGCATTTTTAACAGTCTTACTTCTTGCTGACAACTGGCAACTATATTAAAAGCTGACCAGAGACAAAAAAAAAAGGAAAGATCACCTGGTTCTTTTCTTTGAACATTTGCTTGCAGAGCATCACATGTCCACCCAAAAGGGTCTGCCCCTCTATATTCTACCACTAGGAGCAGCATGACATTCGGAGATGAGAGAAAAGAACCAAAATATCATCTCTCTATAATGCTATCATCTGGAAACACTGATCTCACTAGGTGGGTTGTTAGGGTATTGTTCCTTTTGCTTTTAAGAGAAAATATACTGATGATTTTTTTTAATGAGGGCTTACAACAAAAGAACCCTCCCTTTAACATTGGCTCTGCAGATTAAAGAAAATGAAACGTGGGTGAGACTGGCTTTGAAGAAATTTCATGGCAGGCAGAGAAGGCGGGCAGACCTGTGAAAACCTTCACAGAGCCACACGTTCCTCCCAAACCCAGCTGGGACTACTATTTAAAAAAAAAAAAAAAAAAAAAAAAAGCAATCAGTCTTAACACATCTTGCATTTGTTTTATGCATATCAATTCTGTTTGCTTCTTAAAGAGTATGATTAAGCTGTATGAAGACTCAAGGCTAAGAAAATCCTTAGTCTTTAGAAAAGCACTGAAGAGGGAGGAAGACACCTCAGGCCCCAAGACACCGACCAAAATTAGATAGAACTCATCTGGCAGAACAGACAATCCTGTCTCCTCATGTCAGCCCCTAAATTCTGGCTGTCCCCCAGAATATAGCCAAGATAAAGGTAAAAAGGTTGGTTTCTGGGTTGAGCCTTTGCCCAAACCAAGTCATTCTGGAATAAGGATGGTCTAACAGCTGAAATCCCATACTCTTACGTCTCCTTTTTAAGGAGCAGGGGCTCATCAGAGTCACCTGTCTGCCCGGGAGGGGTATAATTAGTGTACGGTCCATTTGGGGTCAGGTGGTTCTTTGCTATTGGGGGTGTTGGGTGGCTGTGCACTGTGGGAGGTCCCGCAGCATCCCTGGCATCCAGTGCTACTTACTAGATGCAGGTAGCACTGCCCTCCCTTGACGACCAAGATGTCTCCAGACAGTTCTCAGTGTCCCCTGAGGGCTAAAATCAACCCTAGTTGAGAACCACTGCAATAGAAGTAATATTTTATCAACTATATGAAACATAAAATTTGCTAAGGGATATGAAATAAACTATTTGAGATGTCAAGTCTTAAACCACTACCGGCCACCTGGGTGGCTCAGTCAGCTGGGTGTTTGACTTCGGGTTGGGTCGTGATCCCAGGATTCTGGGATCGAGTCCCACACTGGGCTCCCTGCTCAGGGGGTAGTCTGCTTCTCCCTCTGCCTCTCACCCCTGCTCTGATGTCTCCTCTCTCTCTGGCTCACACATACACACTCTCTCCCTCTCAAATAAATAAAATCTTTTAAAAAAGAAAAAAAAAAAGGAAACCACTACCATCCTTTTAAAAAAGTGTTAATAATAGACACAAAATAATAAAAGCTACTATCGCCTTGAAATAGTCCCTCAAGAAAGGGAAGCACTTCTGTAAATTCTGCCCTTTCACCTGTGAAGATGACTGCGATAGGAGGTGTGGTAAAAGACATTGTTCGGAAACCTGTTCTAGGTTTGCTGGTGAGAGTAGTCCCTGGCTTGGGGCCACAGCTGCCATGCAGAGTCTCTCTGCTGACACTCCCTCCCAACTGCTCCTGAAAATCCCCACATTGTTTGAAGTTGAGTATTATAATTACAGAGACAGGCTCTGAGAGCCAAAAAAAATAGAGCTACTTGACCAGAGCAGCAGGATAGAGAATAGACCGTTGGGACTGGTAGAGTTTAATTTTTGTGGTTTTAAGTACTCCTAAGTGTGGTAGGGGAAGCTTTTGAAGATGATCCTCAACTCATCAGACACCGTGTCATTTTTTTACCTGCTGCCATTATAGAGAATCCAACCAAAGTTCAGGAGGGCTGTAGAAGTAATTCTTTATGAGCCTGGGTTAGTGTGTGAAAGTTACAAAGAGTGAAGTCATGTATGTGTGTGCATAGATGTGTGTAGTCTAGGTTAGTCTCTGTAAATGCCCGAGGTGATGAAGTGATGGGAGAAGTTGAAAACACTGAGCACACACTGGGGCCAAGACACTGATCAGAGACAAATGACCTGTAATACTGAGAAGGAGCCATCTGTCATGGCTGGAGGCTCAAGCAGAGAAGAGATAAGTGGGGAGGCCCCAGGAGCAGATGGGGAGGCTGAACCCCCACCCAGAGCAGAGGGTCCAACAGCTGGGACTCATTAATCCAGACAGCCGACTGTTACGTCATGTGTCAGATTACACCCAAGTGAAGGGCTGAACGTTCCAAGCAAGTTCAGGCCAACTGAGCTTCACAGACTGTCCACCTTGGAATTCCATAGGGAATGACAACACTGTTCTGGCCTACCTTGTTGTCCTCTATAGAAAGAGCAGGAAGAAGGCTCATAGGTCCTTCCTGCCTCTTCTTTTTTCTTTTTTCTTCTCAGGGTAAAAGGGAGAAGAGAAGGAGAGAGTTTGAGGTTTTAAAGAAGCTGCTTGAGGGGCGCCTGGGTGGCTCAGTTAAGCATCCAACCTTTGATTTTGGCTCAGGTCATGATCTCAAGGTGGTGAGATTGAGCCCCACATGGGGCTCTGCATGGGGTGCGGAGCCTGCTTAAAATTCTCTCTCGCCCTCTGCCCCTCCCCCCCTAAAAAAAAAAAAAGCTGCTTGACCTTTCTTTGTTCTCTGTTTGCTTTCTAAATTACATTATAGGGGGAAAGATAAGGAATTTTAGTATGAAATTCAACCCAACAAAGTGACCCCGTAGTCTGAGATGTGGAAAGAAAAACATTCTGAGGACGAACCTGATCCCCTCATGCTTCTTAGTGATTCCACAAGCACCACAGACAACCTATCGAAAGCTAAATTTGACACCTTCCCCCCTCTCTAGCTTTCCCTCCAAGTCTAAAACCAAGCTCTCGGAGCCCAGCTCTACATCATTTACTGAGTCTTGTAGAGTCTGTCTCTTCAGCATCTCTTGGAACCATCTTGGCTTCTCCATGCCCGTTGCAGTTGCCTTAATTCCAACCTCCAGGAAGTCCTGCCTGGACTGTTAGAACTGTTCTGTTGGGGAGGAGGAACTTCCTCTGCCCTTCAAGGTTCTTCCACGTGGATTAAGAATCGAATTGACATGAGATAGATTAACAGGAGAAAATCACATTTAATTTTGTACACATAGGGAAACCACACAGACCTGGAAATTCGGAAGACGGGCACAAGTTGGTAACTATGTCATCCTGAACTAAGGAGAAGGGGCTGGAGGTCTGGGACGCCAAAGACAAGAGTGCTATTCACAGGAAGATGAAAAAGAGTAAATGTTTGGTAAATAAATGTTTGCTGAGCCACTCAGAAACAATGTGGTAGAGGACGTTGATCAAACAGGTCTTAATAGTTTCCCCCTGTCTACTGTACCTAGTTCTTATCATAATTTTTTTAAAGATTTTATTAATTTGACAGAGATCGCAAGTGGCAGAGAGGCAGGTGGAGAGAGAGGGGGAAGCAGACTCCCTGCTGAGCAGATACCACCCCCTCCTCCCCGATTTAGAGCTCGATCCCAGGACCCTGGTACCATGACCTGAGCTGAAGGCAGAGGCTTAACCCACTGAGCCACCCAGGTGCCCCTATCATAATGTTTTTAAGCTGCTAGCTCTCTTCCTGGAACAGGTCCTCAGTCTAAATTTTTTTAGGCAGTTGAGGGGGAGGTAAAGAGCTCTTCCATAATCTGCTGGGTTTTGATTGCTTTTTAGTTCAAAATAGTCCTCCTGCCAAAGTGGCCCATCTTTGAGCAGCCTGTCCTTGGCCCCAAGTTTCTTCTAGTTGGCCTCTTCACTCCACTGCATTTTTCCTATGGCTTTCAGAATATTCTTTTAAAAACTCAGATCTGTTCTTATTATCTTCCTGCTTCTAACTCTTAAATGGCTGCCCATTCTCAAAGGTTTTCAAACCTTTCTGGGGGGGGGGGGGAGGGAGTCCCAACAGACACAGAAATTTCCTGAGAGCAACAGAATTCTATAGTCAGAGTCAGATTTTAACCAACCTCTCTTCTTTTCTTTTTCCAGAGAAATCAAGCTCAGCAGAGTGAGTCACTACGCCTCGTTACAAGGTATGGTGCAGATGACATAGACGAGGCAATGTGTATAGTTGCCTTCGTGCTGGGTATAATATGTCACCTTCTCACAAAAGGATGTGTGTTGGAACCAATGTTAAGTTCTTTGTTTTGATAAATGTACTATGGTTAGAGACGTTAGTGTTAAGGGAAGCTGGGTAAAGGAGTATGCATGGGAACTCTGTGTGCTGTCTTTGCAACTCTTCTGTAAATCTAGAAGCATTTCAAGATGTTACGCATGTTCTTGATGCCTCCTCTGTGTGAACAGTGGCAATACGGTACTCCACATTCAGTGACATCCACTGGGTGGTTCGAAACCCGACAGCATCAGGGTACCTCCATCATGGCAACTGGTAACTGTTACGAACGTTTATCAGCACACCAAACCAGTTGTTGCCCACTGCTTGATAAATAGATAATGATAAACAGGTTGCCAAAAGCACGAGGGAGAAGAGACAATGGCAGTCATGAACGCGCCAACTCCCCCCTCTCTCTGCGAGAGCCATGGGCCTCCTGCTTATGGGTGTTTCAGAGTCACTGGGCAACCAGGTCACAGGCATATCGCCAAGATCCCTGTGCTGCACTGGGTCCCAGAAAGGCAGGGTGTGGACCACTCTCCCCCCCTCTTTTGAGATCCTGAAGAATTTGTACAGTAGGGATGGTGCTTGAGAGAGTAAGCCAAACAAGAAGATTGCGATGATTTTAGCCATTGTGAGTAAATAGAGAAACATTCAAAATACTTAAAATTTGGGGCGCCTGGGTGGCTCCGTTGGTTAGGCAACTGCCTTCGGCTCGGGTCATGATCCGGAATCCTGGGATCGAGTCCTGCATCGGGCTCCTAGCTCCACAGGGAGTCTGCTTCTCCCTCTGACCTTCTCCCCTCTCATGCTCTCTCTTGCTCTCTCTTTTTCAAATAAATAAATAAAATGTAAAAAAAGAAAATACTTAAAATTTGGCATCAGGGAGCAGGGCTCACCAGTTCTCCATAGCAATTACCAACGTAACATTTTCCAGCTTGGTTTTCTGTCCATGAAATGCCCGTTAAACCGTACTTTTCTGTGCCAGCATCACTAGAAAGATTAAGTGTGTGAGAAAAACAGAACACTTATAGGGAACAGACATCCAACAGAGTGAGATGTTGGAAGATTCCCTATCCAGATCTTCCATGGCAGAGACGATCAGCATTGAGGGTACGTTTTGGTAACTTTTATGGCACAAACACTATTCTGCTTTTCAGATGAGACATGAGGTTTTTATCCTTGGGGGATAAAAGGCGGGACTCAGAGGTGGGGTTAAGTATGAAAATCAGCCTATAAGGCAAAAATGGTTCATAACTTAAATGACTCTCTAAAATCCCTTATATCTGTGGTTTCATAGAGAGGGTACACCCCGAGGGGGAATTTAGAATATTTTCTTGTGTGTTTTTGCTTTCCTACCACCCGGGGGGATGGGGGAAGCGGAGAGGGTAACGTCGCCTTAGACATTAATGATTCACAGCTGGGGACTTGAGGCATCCTTCATTACTTGTAAAGCCCAGGGCAAGAAAGGATCCTCCCGGGTCCAGCGGGACTTCTGCATGTCCTACTAGACATTTATGTGAGCAAAACCCACTCTACATTATCTGAGGGTACATATCACATTACTTTATAAATAAACAAAGAGTTTTTTTAGCACAGTTTTAATAAACACTGAAATTTTCTGGAAGTAAATTACTATATAAATCAAAAGGCCATGTTTTATTTTGTGGAGAACTTTCACAGAAATTGTTCCATTCTGGAAAGTCATGGCACCACCAGTCTTCAACACAGCGAGACTAGATCTGTTGACATTTGTAGCCGTCGCATTCTTGGGGACCCCACAGATAGGCACAAGCATGCGATGACTTTATTTTACCTTCTAGTGCAACTTTTTATGAATCAAAATGCATATTATTTTATTATAGATAATAGTCTTATTTCTCCCTAATATATTACCATCGTAACATTACATTGATATTTTTAGATTATTTGCATAGATAGGTTTTATTATCTATGAATTTCCTTTTGGGATAGCAAAGGAGCTGTTGTTACTTACCAAAAAGGTACATTGGTCTGATAAAGTTGAGAATCAGTTGCCTTAAAGTTCTTTAAATCACTGGAAACTGGGCTGCTTGAAACCAAGTCAAGAGTGAAACTCGTTATTTTTTTCATTTTGCATTCACGCCGTGGCCTCCTTTCCCAGGGATACTGGAGATCCTGGCTTTGTTTTATTTAAGGTAAAGTTTTTCCGCCTCAGAACTATTGACATTTTGGACCAGATAATTCCTTTTGTCGGGGGGCAGAGGGGGATGTTGTCCCATGAACCATCATTAGATATTTAGTAGCATCCCTGGCCTCTACCTGCCAGACGTCAGGGGCAATCCCCACCCCCACCTCGCCACCACCACCAAGTTTTGACAACCAGAAATGTCTCCAGTCGCTGTCAAATGCCCTCCAGGAGGCAAAATCATCCCTGGTCGAGAACCTCCGATTGTAGGCTACTCCACTCTTAGAGTTCTCTTTAGAGTAGGGGGCATCTTGGTCATGTTCCTCAAAGGATGATCTGAAGTTTGCGTCCAAACAAGGAGGAGCCATCAAGGTACTGACAACAAGCACAAGTCAGAATCAGGTGGGGACAGAAATCGCCATTATCACATGCCTGCCCACCCGTAAGGGTACAGATACAGAGCTACAAGGATCCTGGCCTAGTCCCACTTGGGCCTGTTCGTAACCATTCGGCTCTGGCAATTTAACTACATGGAACTCTGATTCCTCATCGACAGACTGAGAGTGAAAACCATCCACATCTCAGGGTTGTTGCAAGCATTGATCGAGATAGTGTAAGTGAGGGGCTCACAACAGTGCTGGTCTTACTTATCTTTGTAATGCCTTGTTATCTTAACCCAGGCGAAGCTCAAAGCTCGAAGCTAGAAGCTTGAAGCTCATTTGGAAGGCACAAGGTCAGAGCCCCTAGGAACAGGGACTGATAAGCCAGCCCTAGCTTCAAAGGGCAAATGATTGGAGCTGTTTCAGTTGCTGGGCTGCAGGTCTGCTCAGCTGCCAGCCCCCTCGTGGGAGGACAGGGGGGCTCGCCCCTCCCATCCAGAAGTGAAGACTCCTTTTCTCCTTCTCGCCACCTTTCTTCCAAGGGACCCACTGTAGCCCCAGGAAGCAAAGATTAGAAAGAAACAATCAACAGAGCTTCTGGGACCGTTATATGGCAGCTGCTAGGAACACAGCTCTTCTCGGTGACATTTTCTGCCCGTGGACTCAGTGAAGTTCATAGGAAAGGCAATAAGCGAGGCTTATCTGTCCCATTCCCTCCCATTTGCATGTGCAGTACTTACCATTATGAGGCTTAGAAAGGTTAAGTCGCTCAGTCGGTGTCACACAGCTACAAAGGGAGGAAGCAAGGATTTGAACCCAGTGACTAGAATACATGCTTCCAAAAATATGAAGGAGAAACCTCGTGTCTAAGCAGTGATGGCATACCATGGCTTCAGGCCGGTGGCCCTAGACACGTGGGGCTATCTAAATGCAAATGTATATTAATTAAATTAAAATAAAAAGTCTGTTCTTTGGGCACCATAGTCGCATCTGAGTACACAATAGCCACATGGGGCTAGGGACTGCTGTACTGGACGGCACAGATTCAGAACACTGCCATCGTTACAGAAAGTTCTTTTGGACAGCACTCTGCATTTTTTTTTTAAAGATAGATTGATTGATTGATTTTAGAGTGAGAGGAGGAGAGAGAGAGAATCTCAAGCAGACTCCTTGCCGAGCGAGGGCCTTGACCCGGGGCTCCATGTCACAACCCGTGAGATTGTGACATGAGCGAAACCGTAAGTCAGACATTTAACTGACCGAGCCACTCACGTGCCCCAGCACTGTGCATTTTAAATAACCACAGAAACTTAGCTCAGTTTTCCTGTCATTTTTACTAGGACTCTGTTAAATTAAAATGAAAATATGCTTTAGAAATTTCTGGGGGGAAGTCACATTTGCTCTGTTATGCCCAAGTTTTCGTGTCCGAGAGACCACCAAGGAGCCAACACCGACGCAGTCACACGAGGGTTTATTTGACAAGCTTAAGCTTGGGCCCAAGTATACCCGACGCAGCGGAGTAGGGACTTGGACCCCGAGGCTAGTTAAGGCAGGGGTTTTTATGGGTCATTACAAGAGGCTTGGCGGGGAGGAGGAGAAGTTTCAGACTTTTCTTAGCTGATTAGCTGTTGCTGGACTGTTTACAGGGTAGGGTACTTTCTTGGAACTAAAGCAGGGTGGGGGTCCCTGGAACTGAAGTAAAGTAGGAGAAAGTTCAGCCCTTGGTCACAGGGGCCTGAGATGGCTGCCGAAGCTAAGATGGCTGTACTTGTGCTAATGCTAAACTCGAGGTGGGGTGGCCTTAATTTTCTCGGCCTCCACAGCTCCCTTTAAATGGATGTTGTTTGGTTGGTTTTTTTTTTGTCACTTTGAGGAAATTGATAAGTGGAATATTCACTATACCTGTATTAACTCCTTGTTAAATTAGTAACCGAGTCACAAAAAAGAAACTCCCTTTTCTAATACCCTTTCTTAGTTCTCAGTGTTTTCAGAGAGAGATTATTTTTTAAATCCCCTACTCAGAACTACGCCGCCTTTTTCAAATATGGACTTTACTGTATTTTTTAATGACTTCAAGATCCAGAAGGGAATTATTCATAAACAGCCATACATCATTTTCCTCTGATTATTTCCAGGAAGAGCCAAGGAAAGCGAGATGTACTAGTTCTTTCCGAGCTGGAGAGTTTGTATTCACGAACTCAGTGCTGACTGAGAAAAATTATAGATGTTTCCCAAGGAGAACACTTAACTTCTAGAAGTACCCAAATAAGACAAGTTGGATCCATTCCTTTCATGGCATGGGAGGCCCTCAGAACACACTAGAAGAATCATGGAATCATGAAGAGTCAGAGCCGGAGCAAATCTGAGAAAACATTTTGTCACATCTGTGGATAGAAACTGAGATTGGGAGTGAAGGTTCGACGCCAGTTAGTAGCAGAACCGGGACTAGGGATCACTGGTGCTTTCCTTTTGGAAAATGAGGCCAGAACAGCGAATGCCCTTTGGCTGTAGGACTGAGAACAAACCAGCATATTTGGACAGTCTGTTATACCCCAGATGGGGTTCAACCACCTCATGTAACTTCCACAGATGGTGATTGTCAAACTCCTGACACAACATAAAGCTACAAACAGCCCTTTGCATTCACCGGGTCCCAGTGTCTTTGAAAACATAGAGATTAGACACTTTTGTCCTTCAAGACTTTCAGCCGCTTTCTTCAAAGGAGGCAGAAGTTCAAAGGAAAGTAGCAATGTGGAGGCCCATTGTTTAGGCCCAAGCTGGCTGGGTTTCCAAGGCCTCAGGGGAGTTGGGGGTTGAGGTCCCTGTCACCTTGATTAGGCCGTCAAACAGCTTTTCCTAAAGTAATCCTTGCAAAGGTCTCCTTCTGGAACAAGGACGGTAACTTTCTCCCCCTTTTATCTCTTCTCTGTGCCTTGCCCTGTCTCCTCTCCATTGCAGGAGTCATCAGCTCTTTATGAGGAAAACCCCAGGACTTCAATATTTGCCCAAATCTGTGTCTATCCCTAAAGCATAATATTTTAATTCCTTCAGTTTCGCGATCAGGCAGTGCGTGCCTACATTATAGGATTGTCACAGGATTAAATACAATCCTTTATTAAGTGAGTTGGAGATGCTGGGTTTATTAATTTCCTAAGGGACTTTCTGTCACCAGGAAAACATACTAGCCAAGTGGTGCTCCTCCCCCAAATAGAAAATTTCTTCAGCAAAACCCGAGACTCAGCAGGTAAGATGCAGAGTCTTAGGCTACATTCACCAATACCAGGAGACTGGAGAAGTCTCTTTTGTGCCCTTTTTCTTGTACGAAGCCTTATATTGCTGTTGGACAGGTGGATGGGAGGAAGAAAATTCCCAGACCCTGAAACACGATGACTGGACCCAAATAATGACACTCTGAGGGCCTGTGTTAGCGATCTGTTGCCGTGTTAACAAGTTATCCAAAAGCGTCATGGCTCAAGACAGTGACCACTTACTAGCTCACACTTCCTGGAGGTCAGGAATCCGGGTGGTTCCTCCTCAGGGTCTCTCACAGGATGGCAGTCAAGATGTTGGCTGGGACTGTGGTCATTCGAAGGCTCATCGAGGACTGGTAGGTCCACTTCCAAGATGGTGCCTGGGCATGGCTGCTGGCGGGAGGCCTCAGTTCCTGGCCACTGGACCCTCCGCAGCGCTGCCTGAGTGTTCTGATAACAGGAAAGCTAAGCCATGAGAGTCTTAGAAGTCACACAAGGTCACTTCTGCCATATTCTGTGATTTACCAGTGAATCCTTAAGTCTAGCCCTCACTAAGGGTGGGGGGAGGGGGGATTAGTCTCCACCTTTTGAAGCAGAGAAATTTCAAAGATCTGTGGCCTTTTTTAAAAGCTGCCCCAGGGCCTCTGCCTAAGTGGCTCACCTCTTGGCCTGCTGGCAGCCCCGCATATCTGGTTTGTAACTGCCAGATCCTCGGTTGTAAATGCGTAAGGGCTGAGTAAAGGGCTCTGCAAAGTTGGGTACAAAAGAACTTCAAATGGTATAATAAGCTTTGCATTGCCTCTTCATTCTCCTTTGGTTATAGGTTTTCCCTGGAATGCACAGAGCCACGAACTCTGCATATTAAAATTCCTTTTATGGGCCATTACTAATCTAAAATTTACGGTGATAGGGACCGGTCGGATTACAAAATAACTTTGTCCATAAGAACAAGTAGTGTGTAAATGAGATCTGAGAAGCCGTGTTTACATACTTTAATGAGGTCATTGCTGCTTTTAGGCACTTTATGGCCGAACTTTCTATTTAATTGAATTGCAGAGGCCAGATTTAAGCTGACATATAAGAAATGTTCATTTAAAAATTTAATCTTCTTGTACCCTGGAGCCGAGGGAAGGACAATGTAGCCTCCAGTGTGTGCCACGTATACAACTGTATTTTGAGCCAAGTGGATCGGCTATTTTTTAAAGGCTATTCCTCTTTATGTTCGTTTTCGCTGAAAATGTGAAAAATTGGCAGCGTGCAGAAAAACTGCAGGAAATGCACAGTAAAGACTTGTATATCCTTCACTTACATTTGATCATATTGACATTTGCCCATATTTACTGCTCTTTTTCCTTCTCTCTCTCTCTCGAAACATGTATATTCGTATATGTATGTATATGCGCGCACATAAATTGTGCAAAAATATTGCCTTTTTGTTGCTGACCCATTTGAAAGTAAGTTGCAGATATCATGACACTTCACCCCTAAATTCATCTCCTGAGAAATTTCCCCGATGGATATGTCAAAAAGGCACACAAGTCAGCTTGAAAGTGCTGCTTCTGACAAAATCAGGAAAAAAATCTGAAGATCAAAATAACTGAAAATAAAAGACTATAATCTGTTGAACAAAATAAGAAACCATGAGCCCATATGGATACAGATAAGTCAATGAAAAGTGGAGGGAGAAAAGCTTATCCAAAGAATAGGAGGCCAACTTTATCATCAAAAAAATAATAGATTTGGCAAGAACCAACGAGTACTAAAATCAGTAGGAGGAAAGTTAAGGGTCGTATTTGTCTCCTACTGCTGTAAGAAATGACCACAAATTCTGTGACTTAAAACAGCACAAATATATTCTTGTACAATTCTGTAGGTTAGAAGTCCAACACTGATATCCCTTGGTCAGCAGGGCGGTGTTCCTTTCTGGAGGCACTAGAGAAGCCCTTTCCTTACTTCCAGCTTCTAGCTGTATTAATTATGCCTTTTTAAAAAATTAACATATAATGCCTTTTTGTTTTCTGTATTTCTGATGCTTTGATGTCATGGGGGCTTGCTGACCGTGGAGGGCCTGCCCCTCCCAGGAGCAGCCAGTTCCTAGAGATAGACAGCTAGCCTTCAAATGGGCCTTCCATATGCAATCTAGAGCCCCTACCTCCAACCCCCTCTTTTATTAAGCTTTAGAGCCTCAGCCACTCTTCCCCTGCCCTAATCATGCCAGGGCTCTCCAGAGTCAGCAAAGCCCCAGGATGTCAGAGCATCAGAAACCTGGAATTAATGTGCGTGCGCCACACACACACACACACACACACCCCTACCTGGTCTTCCAAGCCGGCTCACTCACGTGGCTGGTGCCCCGAGGCCTCTGTTTCTTCCATAGGTCTTAAAAATCTGCCATTTCTCAACGAGACTTAAATGGGAACAGCTAAAATGTTAACACCTTGAGTGAAGGGCACACTGAGGTATCAGCAACCGACGCCACACCCTGCCCTCAAAGCAGGTTTTGATAGCCTAGAGAGTTAGTTGACGAGGCCCTTGGCCTTAAAGGGGAAGGAGGGTTTGAAGAAAACAGAAAAGGGAGATTGATGTCTCCTTCCCTGTTTTGCTCAGGGCTCCATCTGTCATCCACTGAATGTACTAGAACATAACAAATTGCTTATTTTAAAATTAAAATTATATAGTCCTTCTTCCTATTAATCTAGATTGTCAAGATGTCTCTGTATTAGCATCATGCTTCGTGGTGAAGCTTTCACTCATCCCATCAAGTACTGACTGAGCTCGCGTCACGTGCTGCGCACTGCGGTGGGTGTTGGGGAATAAAACAGTGGAGAGACAAATATGGCCCTGTCTTTCGTGAAGCTCACCTTACACTGTAGTGGGGAAGCCAGGAAATCAAGTAACATACAAATAAGTGGAAGACTATAGCCCTGATAGATGAGGACTGGGGATGGGGGTTGGGGGTGGGGGGGACGATGACAGGGTTCTCTGAGGGAAGTTAGCAGAGTGACTCTTAGACGGTGGCCTCCAGAACCGCATACCCATTACTTTGTTGAAGCCACCAAGGATGACAGCATTATGGGCTAGAGAGGAAGCCTGTAGGCAAAGTGCAAAAATGTGCCATGAGCGAAGGGGAATCACCAGGAGGTCAGTAGTGGAGACTGAAGGTGGTACAGGGGCAAAATGGCATGAGCTGGCAAGAAGGTTCACCTTGTTTTTCAAGAGCATATGGAGGGGAATGGCTGGAAAAAGATAATAAAGAGCAAGGGGGAAGGGTGATTTTTGAAAAAAACAAATGCAAATTTTGTAATTTTCTAAAAATGCCTGTGGCCTCCCCCTCCCTCACTAGAGAGTTGACAATGTCAAATTGATTTGTGGAAGGATTCAGGGTTTTGCAACATGGCTTTCGGAAGCCCTTTGTTAATGATTCCACCCATCCTGGCCCGCCCTTCCTATGACTTTAGGCTTTGCCTCTCCTCCCAGTTAAGTGTTTCTGAACGAGACGCTTTCCAAGGCAGTGACACTCATAATTCTAGCACCTTCTAATGCACAATTTGTTCACCATTTCAGTGTACTTCTTTCAGCAACAGATTTGCTTTCAGAATAGCAGTCTGAAGAAACAGCCAGCACAATATAAGGTCCATCAGAGAGCATGTTTCTCAACAGCCCACTCGTACTTCATGAATCATAGAGCAATTGTTATAACTAATTTGCTCAGGAAATTTCATGTTATTTTCAATCCAATTATTTTGTTGATAAAAGTAAGATGGTGAATGGTTTCTTTCCTCTAAACTTGTAAAAAAGAACAAAAAACCCAACACACCAAAGTGCATACTAATGTCAAAGAACAAAAATTCAGCTAAGTAAATTTAAAGATCTAATTGGCTTTATCAGTGATTCATGAATGGGGCTGCATCCTACCTACCAAATGCAGGGGCGCTCCTAGGAGTTGTACAAAATGGAGGGCTCTTATAAGCAGAAATGAGGCGGAACAAGGAAATTATTAGCCAGCCAACAAAAAAGGATTGTTTCGAGCAGGATCACCTTCCCTTAGGGGGAAGGGCAGGGGGGATCTTATCAAGCAGATGACCTCACTAGCACTCATCTGGAAATTCCAGACCCAGCATTGAAATCATACTTTCAGAGGCTGAAACTACAGTTAGGTTAGGTGTTAACTCCTGGAGGTGGGGCTTAACATAAGCCTATTAAAATAGTGAAATTGGTCGTTTATTACAGACACTTGGTGAACATGATCACTTCAGAAACTAAATTCGCTACTCTACCTGGTGAGAGAAAATGCTTGAATTTAAGGGCCTGTAGCAGGAATTTGGCTAGACTAAACTCCCCGCTTGGCCTCCTCCAGTGAATCTGCTCTCCTTACCTAGCTGGATACATGTAATTCAACACATGTACACAAAGGTAGCTGGAACTTTCAAGGAAGCAAGTAACTTTATGCCTTACAGGAAACTCTTACTTTACCTTTTTCAAGTTTTTAAAAATATCTGTGAAAATGGCTGTTCTATAAAACAGAGATAGTAGTAGATAAGTAGTTTAAATTGCAGAAAAAGAAGATTGAATTTTTAAAGGGAACATTGGGAAATAAAAGCCTATCCTGTTATCTAGCCTTTGGAGACAAAAAATTAATGGGTAGAATCTTGCATCATCCTTATTAGATCCCATGAGTTACAAATATATCATTAGTACAGGTTGATATGAAAGAATACTTATGTTTACGGATATGTAGGAAGAGCTGGTCTTGTGGAACCACAGATTGAAACATTCACAGAATATTCCCGGAAGCCTGTTAAAATCAGTTAAAGGGTCAGTGACACAGGGTGAAAGGGTTCAGAGGTATGGCTTGTACATGACGGAGTAGACAACCAAATTTTTAGAAAGCGGACAGAGCGTCCTGTAAGATTGCGGAGACTGTTCTTAATCAGCTCTTGCATCCATGTTGGAGATAATCTGGAAGTGATGAGTCAAGAATTTCCTATGGGGAAGGGAAGAGATGACCACCGATATGTACCTTGTGACTCAAGAACCCAAAGGTTCTTGGAGTGCCTGGGTGGTTCAGTCGGTTGAGCATATGACTCTGGATTTCAGCTCAGGTCATGGTCTCAGAGTCCTGGGATTGAGCCCCATGTCGGGTTCCATGCTCAGCGCGGGGGTCTGCTTGAGGATTTCTCTCCTTCTCTCTCTGCCCTCCCCCAGTTTGCATTCTCCTTCTCTCTCTCTCTCTCTCTCTCTCTCTCTCTCTCAAACAAATAAATCATTAAAAACACACACACGCACACAGAAAGATTCTTGTGCCCAAGAACTTTTTCAACATCCAAGAGTACCTAAATGAACACCCTATAATACAAGTTAAAAAAAAATAAATAAAAATAAACAAGGCCATGGAAAGAAGGAAACCCCCATCTGGCAGTGTCTGAAGCCTACAAACTTAATACCCGGACCCCATTCCAAGAATAGAGTTCAAAGACCACAGCTACCACAGGCCTGGATGACTTAGTATGCATGTCTGCAAAGAATTACCATATGGCTCTCAAAGAGTGCTTGCACAGATGTATGCAACAGCCCTGGGCTCTGAGCGTTGCTGGAAATGAGTCAGGGGTCAGGCAATGGGGGCCAGGCGGCCTCCAGTCTTACTGGAGTGCTGTGAGTCATGTATTAGTTGGCTGGGTGAGGAGACCGCGCTGGCCTCGTGCATTCTTATATATTTCACCCAGTCCAGACACAGCCACTGCCTGACCAAAGCACCAGCAAGACTCACCGGAGATAAGACGGAGACCTTTTTAAGTGTTCAACCACAGAAGGAGAAGCTTGAACTAAACCTCAAAACCAAAAAGAGAAACATAAAACAATTTTCCACCAGAGGACTTTTAGACACCGGGAATGTCTGTGTCCTCCAAAATGTATTTAAGAAACTATGTGAGTGGTGTTAAATTGATTTTCACCATTTACATATTGTCTATTTAAAGAAAAAAAAAAAAAGACAAACCAAAAAACTGCTGGTTACCAGAACAAACTGCTGGTTACCAGAACAAACTGCTCGTTACAGGGGGTAGAAGGTGGGGGAGTGGGGGGGGGGGTTGAATTGGTGCAGTAGGTGAAGGGGATTAAGAATACGCTTATGGTGAGCACGGAGTAATGTAGAAAACTGTTGCATCACTATATCGTACGCTGAAACGTAACACTGCAGGTTAACTATACTGGAATAAAAATGAATGAATGAATGAATGAATGAATGAATGAATGAATGAATGAGAAAGAAAGAAGGAAGGAAGGAGGGAGAGAGGGCAGAAGGATAGACAATCTTTAAAAGACCTGCCTAAGTGCCTTTCCAGAGCGGAAAGAACAAAAGTCCTACGTCTTGAATATATTCAGGTGCTATCTCTAGAACCCCTAGCTGTATGACTGTGTCCATTATGATTAGGTCAGTTGATTCAAGATAGCACCTGGAGTTTGTCTGCTTATATTGAAAAGTCTAGAGATGGTCAATGCAGCATGGTGTGGTGGCTTAACAAAGTCACTGGGCAGAGCCCTCTCTGCTTTACCACTCGCATATAAACTTGACTTTCATCCCCAGTGTCACAAGATGGCTGCTTCAGTTGCTGTCATCACATCCACATTCTCGGGGAGAAGAAGGTAAAAGGAAGAAGGCAAAAAGAGGCTCAGCCCATTCCTTTTTTAAGGAGCCTCTCTGCAAGTGCCACCCAGCAACTTTCAGGCTGGCCAGAATTCAGTCATTTGGCCACACCTCGCTAAGAAATAGACTCTTTTAGTTGGGATGCCAGCCTGAAAAATACCAGGACTCTGACTGAAGAGGAAGGGAAGAATGAGTATTGGGTAGGCAACAAGCAATAGGAGAGTGACATTTAGAGCTATTAACCTCTCTGAGTCTGTGGCCTCATTTATAAAAATGGGTATACAATGCCTATTTCACATAGTTGATGAGGGGAAAACAGCACACAAATATCAGCTGTTCGTAGCCTCCCAAAACCTAACTCAGAATCATTGGCATCTGAGCGTACATTTGGCATTACTCCACTTTCTGGAAAGATCAAGTCCCCAGAGAGAGTGCCGAGACCGGTTTGCTTTGCTGCCTCATCCTTATCCTCGTAAGTGGACATCTGTTCTTGTGGTTTCATCCCTTTTGTATGGAATAATTTTAGGAAATACCTCTGTCTTCATTCTGTCTTCCTAAGCTCTCTAGTTCCTCTATGACGGGGCCAGCTGCGCTCCTCCCCTCTTCCCACTACATGGCCACCTACCTCTACAACCTGATGATCTCTCCCATTGGATGCAAATCCTTTCCGTGGCTTCTGGAACATCTCAAGTCTCCATGGGATGATTACTTTCTCACCTTACGTCTTGCTGAATTGCCTGGGAAACTGGACACCAGAACTAAAGAAACATTTGCAGTGTGGTGTGTATTTCTAAGCAGGGTCCCTTACCTTGGTTCCTACTTAGTAGTGGTAGTAGCAGCGGGAAGTAGGAGTCAAGGTAATGGATCCTACTTAGAAATGTGTTAATGACAAGGAGTGTGCTCTGTTCATCACCATTCTTTCCATCAGGCGTTCTCATAAAGATCCACCTGCACATTTTTTTAAAGACATTCTCATTTAAATTCTTTAATGTTTTATTAGATATGCTCTTTAGGCATTCTGTGCAGTGTTAAGAATAAGTGAATATCTTACAGATGTTAAAATTTTATTTTAAGGGATAAGTGCATTGTTTCTGAGTTTAAATAGCTCGTTGAAGAACTTCCAGGCTATAAGTAGTAGGCAAAGACCTATAGCTACTTTCTGTTTCTGAATCCATGCACTTTTTTCCTAGAACAAAAATGCCTGACTCCCATTAAAGTGAATATGAATTGCAGTGCTCTGTTTTATGATGCACTGAAAACATTCAATGTTTAAAACTTAGGGGTTATAAAATCTGCTTCTGGGGGCGCCTGGGTGGCTCAGTGGGTTAAGGCCTCTGCCTTCGGCTAAGGTCATGATCCCAGGGTCCTGGGATTGAACCCAGCATCGGGCTCTCTGCCCCGCAGAAAGCCTGCTTCCTCCTCTCTCTCTCTGCCTGCTTCTCTGCCTACTTGTGATCTCTGTCTGTCAAATAAATAAATAAAGTCTTTAAAAAAAAAAATCTTCTGTCATGATAAACCATACTATTGGCACCCATGATTTCCAACTTTGAAATAAAGGGGTGGGAGTGAGGGAAAATTCCACGCCGGTCATGAACCTACAAGACTTTGTCTCCCACTAGTCTATTTGATACAAGACAGGTCAGTCAATCTTGAACTGTAATGAAAAATCTGACTTGTCTAAGAATAGGTATACCGCCCAGATCATGTTTTCTTAAAATATTATTTCCTGTAGGTATAAGAACAGAGAGACATTCGAAATATTAAAAGACTTGGTAATTATTGGTGAAATTTTAAGCCACCACGGTTAAAATAACTGTTTCATATAAGCATGTCTTGCAGGCCGATGTGCAAGGTTGGTATATTGATGAGGAAAAGGAGGGTCTAACCCAATACAGCCAGACATAGAGATGGGATGGTAAGGAGTAGGCAGAGAGGATTGATTGCACAATTGCCTGCAGCTAAGTGGCATGATTGAAAAGGTCAGCATATTAGCAGGCACCTCAAGCCTTCTCATCCATTCACCCAAATTATTGAGTGTAACCAGGGAAACCAAGGAGAAACTATAAAGCTCTTAAACAGTGAAGTGGCTTTTGTCTTCCTGAGATGAGCCAGGAATATCTGTCTCCCTCCCCCATCCCTTCAGCATTGTCACCAAAGCACTAGGATTCTTAACTGGGATGGCTTATCCCTGCGTGAAAAATGAGAAGTCCATTATAGAGCACAGCTAAAATGTGAACGCTTGCTGAAGACTCGCATGCCTAATCAGATGAATCACCTGGTCGCAAAAATAATGAAGTCTTTAGAGCTAAAAATAGAAGAATTTACAGATAATGACTACCTAACATGGTTAATATCATATATAACATATATAGTGCCTTACAGATTACCTATATTTATCCCGGCGTTTGGCAGGATAGAAGGGCTGCCTGTGAGTAGCAGTGTATGGCCAAGCAGTCCAGGCCAGACAATTCCACTGAATGTGCGAAGGGTATGGCCCTTGGCCTCCCCAGTCTGTGTGATCTCATACAGACCATAGAGACTAACAAGACACTGCTGGATCCAAGACGTGGCTTTGTTAGTTTAAGGATGACGAAGGCTTCCCTCCCTTGCCCCAACCTCCTTGAGGTTCTGAAGGCCTCATTTTTGAAGGAACAAGCAGACTGGAACATTGATCCATCACCAGTCCCCAGGCCTCCCATCTGTCATTTCCACTGCTTGGATCACTCTGTCGTCTGCTCTTCCTTAATCAGGGGGTTTCACTCAGAAAAAGTTCAAGCACATAAGTCTGGGGATCCCTAAGTTCTCAATAGGAATCATTAAATTTTGTTCATTTCCAACTTTTTCTTAAAAATACATCACAGGCGGGGCACCTGGGTGGCTCAGTGGGTTAAACCTCTGCCTTCAGCTCGGGTCATGGTCTTGGTGTCCTGGGATTGAGCGCCGCATCGGGCTCTCTGCTCGCTGGGGAGCCTGCTTCTCCCTCTCTCTGCCTGCCGCTCTGCTTACTTGTGATAAAATCTTTTTTTTTTTTTTTAAGATTTTGTTTATTTATTTGACAGACAGAGATCACAAGTAGGCAGAGCGGCAGGCAGAGAGAGGGGAGGGAAGCAGGCTCCCCACTGAGCAGAGAGCCTGATGCGGGGCTCGATCCCAGGACCCTGGGATCATGACCTGAGCTGAAGGCAGAGGCTTAACCCACTGAGCCACCCAGGCGCCCCAATAAATAAAATCTTAAAAAAAAAAAAACATCACAAGCATGTTCTGGGTTATCTGGTCAACCATCTTGAAATCATGCGCTGCCATTACAATTTCAAGGTCCACCTTTGCATCTCTCTTGACAGTTGCCTTGATGACCAGCAGTCTGCTTATGTGGCATGTTTGACTTTTAGTGCAGGGTTTCCCAAACTAGGATTAGCACAGATAACTGCAGATCTCATCTTGGGATCTGAAAATCCTCAAAATTCTACCCTCTCTGCTCCTCCTCTGCGCCCTTCAGTGTTTTGTCCTAGGTAGCTATTTGAGTTAATATGATCTCCGTGGAAAATTTCTAATGTCTAATTAATGTCTGTCAACTTCATCTCTCACATAAGGATGCTCATTTTCTTGACTGACACTGTCTTCAGTGGGTTTTCTTTTCTCTTTTTTTCACTGTACTGCATTTAATACGCTGTAAA
Source organism: Martes martes (assembly GCF_963455335.1). Classification (NCBI taxonomy): domain Eukaryota; kingdom Metazoa; phylum Chordata; class Mammalia; order Carnivora; family Mustelidae; genus Martes; species Martes martes. The sequence continues at coordinate 8,833,350 of NC_137897.1, forward strand.
TTTTGAAAGCCCATCATGGCCAGATTAGGTCATTAATGATCAGAGTTGGAGATGCCACATGTGAGAAAGAGAAGGACAGTGGAGGACAGTGGAGGACAGTGGAGGGGTGTGGTCCGCCTGTCTGTCTGTCTCCTGTCTGCCTAGGAGGAAGAGGACAGCACAAGAGGAATCAGTGATGTTCTGTCACGTTTACAATTGAAATAAAGAATGATATCAAGGGAGAAAAAGAGCATGGATTTTGGATTCACCCAGATAATCACGTGACTGCGGCCAAATGCTTGGCTTTTTCAGGTCTTGAGTCCTTAATTAAAATAATGGGAATAAAAATAGTAATACCTCTTCAATCAATGGCACTAGAACTAAATGTACATATTTAAAAAAAATAAGAACATTGACTCTTAAATCGCATGCAAGAAATTCAAGATGAATCATAGACCTAAATATAAGTGCTAAAATTATAAAACCTCTTTTTCTTTGAAAGTTTTTATTTATTTATGCACACAAGTTGGGGGGGGAGGGCAGCAGGAGAGGGAGGAGAAGCCGACTCCCCACTGAGCAGGGATTCCCAATGCAGGGCTCAATCCCAGGACCCCAAGATCATAACCTGAACTGAAGATACACGCTTAACCAACTGAGCCACCCAGGTGCCCCTAAAATTATAAAGCTTCTAAAGTAAATACAGAAGAATATCTTCATAGCCTTAAGATGGGTAAAGATCTTATCAAGAGGGAATAAGAAGTTTTAACCATAAGAGGAAAAATTGATAAATTGGACTTCATCAAAAGTAAAGATTTCTGCTTTTCAGAGGACACGTGACATCTCAGTGAGGTTACATCTTGGTAAAATTATCCCTCTAGCAGCTCATATACCTTACATCATGCAAAACTACAGGGTGCCTGGGTGGCTTAGTGGGTTAAGCGTCTGTCTTTGGCTCAGGTCGTGATCCCAGAGTCCTGGGATCCTGGGATCGATCCCCACATCAGGCTCCTTGCTCCGTGGGGAGCCTGCTTCTGCCTCTCCCTCTGCCTGCTGCTCCCCCTACTTGTGCTCTCTCTCTCTGACAAATAAATAGATAAAATCTTTAAAATAAAACAGAAACAAAAACTCTGAAGGTAACTTGAAAGGTATCTCCTGAGGACGAAAACTGGTGATGCATGCAGCTAATGACCAGAAGTTTTGCCTCGGAGCTTTTGCAAGGAAGACAATAGGTTGCAGCAGCAGGGAAGGGGTGATGGCCGTCCTTCCTGTTGTAATGGAAAACAAGCCTTTACTTTCAGTTTTACAAAACCATTTTCCTGTCACATTTTCTGACCTTGCTGGTGCGTCATTGCTAGAGCCAAGGGGGTGAATGAAGTATTTCTGAGAACAAAGCAAGCCACCTGTGGGCAGCTCAGAAGCAGCTAAGTGAATACTACATGAGGCAGGGTGAGGGGTTAAGCTTTTGGCAAAGTTCCCAGATGAAATTACCGAAATACACATACCTAAAAATTATCTCCCCAGAGCAACGCTCTCAAGGAAGTTTCAACAGTTGGAGTAAACAGTTGCATATTAGAAATTCCCTAATGCTTCCTGAAATATTGATGATTTTGTATTGATAAATCTCTTTTTTTAAGGCTCTAAATAATTAAAATGTTTCTGTGTTACTTGGGAACACAGAGTGGCGATAATAATTGTTCAGCCCATGTTCTGTCTCCCGTTTGCAAACGACTGTGACCATATTAGTGAAACTGATGTGGGAATTGGTTGGGGTTCAGAGCCAATGGCCAAGAAAGAATTCTTGAGATGTCTTCGGTGCCAAAAGATGGTTTTATTAAAGCAGGGGGAGAGGACCCCTGGACTTAGAAAGAGCTCCACAGGGGTCATGAGGAGTGGGGGCTCCCCCATTATATACTTTCAAGTTGGGAGGGAGTTAGGGAGAGCGTAAGTCTAAGGAATTTTAGAAGCAAGTTTTCCCGGACCTCGAGGGGGCTGGATGGTGTTGGGAGAAGGTCATTTATTATTGTCTGTAAAACCTGAGTCATAAGACCCTTCGGATGAGTATCGGGGAGTCATGCTTAGGAGATGATTGCCAACATATATCTTGGAGGGTAGGGATGTAGGAAGTTTCCAAAAGGAACTTTTATATGTTGAAGTAGACTTACAGGATCCTGGAGGTTTGGGATAACGTTAAGCTAAGATTGCCTCTTGCCTTTAGCAAAGTATTAACAGCGAAGCAGCTTAGTCCCTAGAAGAAGGTCACTGCCCCTGTTTCAAGGACTTGTCGGTGGGCTGTAGGAAGTAAGGACATTTAATTTTTTCTTTTGCCTTTGTTTCCCACATCAAAACCATTTCGCGGGTTTGACTGCATGTTTGACAAAGTGACAAGGTCAATGTCAGGTTTCAGTGGGTGATCTTTCTTTTATTACTGTTTTCCATATTCCCATCCAGTAAAAGGCATCCAAGGGCATAGTTTAGGTTAGATTCTAGCAGTAGTTGGTAAACTTTTTCTGTAAATGGCCAGACAGTAAATATTTTATTTAGGCTTTGCACGCCATATAGTCTCTGTCACAACTACTCCCAGTGTAGCACAAAAGCAGATATAGATAATACATAAACAGATGGGCACATTGTGTTTCAATAAGACTTCACTTATGGGCACTGAATTGAATTTCATGTAAATTTTCATATGTCCTGGAATATTCTTTGTTTTTTTTTCAACTATTTCATCATGTTAAAGCCATTCTCGGCTAGACAGCAATACGTAAGTGACTGCCCAGATCCGGCCCAAGGAAGGTAATTTGCTGATCCCTAGAGTACCTGAATGACTTTTACTAGGTCATTTGAATTTCCTGAGTCTTAATTTCATTATCTGTGCAACTTGGGGTGTCAGATATACTTTACAAGGGTTTCTGAGGATTAAGTGAGTAAAATATGGAGAGGTGTATGCAGCACAGCTCTTTAAAATTAAATATTAATATATTTAAATAATTTAGTGTACATTTATTATATTTATATATTGGATATTATTATACATACGATCGGCTATACTACCCTTATCATATTATCTAAGAGGAACATAATAACAAAAACCACCAATGGAGAGCCTGATGCAAAACTGCCTCCAATAAAATGGACATGCTTTCTTGTCTTTATTAAATATATTTGACAGGCAGCATTGCAGGAGTTTAGGATTTCATTTTTAACAAAAGAAAGCTTGAACTTTGACTCCGTGTTTCTCCTTTCCCTCTCTTAGTTGGGTGGATACAAGGATAAATCATTTGGAGAAGGGGGGCAAAAGGGAAGAATGAGTGGGGCACCCCTGGGTGGCTCAGTCCGTCAAGCAGTGGACTCTCCATCTCAGGTCTTGATCTCCAGCTGGTGAGTTCAAGACCCGCGGTGGGCTCCAGGCTGGGTGTAGAGCCTACTGAAAAAAAAAAAAAAAAAAAAAAAAGATTAAAGAATGGGTAAAAAAGGAAATTCCTGTTTGAAACCTCTTGCTCACCTGTTTAAGGTGCACTTTCCTCCCAGAGACCTTTACCTGCCTCAAGGCGAGAGGATAAGGTGATCTTAGCGCCTTTCTCCTGTCGGTGGTAGACAGGGCCAGCTCCTAATGAAAATTAAACTTGAATTGCTTACCACTGTTGAGATCACTACAAATATTGCTGCTCCTTCTATGATTTCTGTTTGGGGAACATCCAAACAAAAGAATAAGCTCCTGTTCAAAACCTTTTACCTCTTAATTTTTGAAGAGCTAGTTTTCAGGTTATTAGAATGTAGACAGATGGGAAATTTACCTGCCTCCTCCTTCACTTTCTGTTCTCTTAATCCTCTCGTTCCAAAGGGCAACACAACCAGGGGAGAAACATGACTTCAGTCCATAGGCTTACCTACTTATCCCAGGAGCACCTAGGGCCTTGAACATTGTAGGAACTCAATAACACGAAGTTTTTATTAAGAATTGTGTTTTTTAAAGTTTTATTTATTTAAGTAATCTCTATACCCAGCGTGGGTTTCAAACTCACAACCCCGAGATGAAGAGTTGCACACTGGCTACGTGTCCCAAGAATTGTTTTTAATGAGGGGTGCCTGGGTGGCTCCGTCATTAAGCTTCTGCCACTGGCCCAGGTCATGATCCTGGGGTCCTGGGATCGAGCCCTGCATCAGGCTCCGTGCTCGGCGGGAAGCCTGCTTCTCCCTCTCCCACTCCCCCTGTTTGTGTTCCCTCTCTCGCTTGCTCTCTCTCTCTCTGTCCAATGAATGAATGAAATCTTTAAAAAAATTGTTTTTAATGAAGTTATTATTCATATTGAATAAATAATACTGAATAAATAGTTTTAGAATCATGTGCACCCACAGTTGGTGTCTCTGCCCTTTTCCTGGCCTCTGCTTCTTCCTGGCTTCAGCTATAGAAGCCATTTAAGCCAGAATCACTAGAATTGTTCTGCAATTTAAAATGAGCCTATAGGCCCTGGTCTTCCACAATCAGTGCACAGAGATGGACATGGACGCCTCCAGCAGAAACTTCTTCAGTTGTTCATTGTACTATATTGAGTAAACCACACAAATGAGATCTCGATTCCAACGATCTTTCTTATTTGTATACTATGGCTTCTAACAAGCCTTGCTGGTATTATTTTACAACTAGAAAGTAGATTAAAGCTTCTTAAATGGCATAAATTCACTCTAGCTTTACAGTTAGCATTTTTATGCATTGGCTTTAGAGGAAGGGGTTTTCTTTTCTTTTTTTTTTTTTTTTTTAAGAATTTATTGATTTGACAGAGAATGAAAGAAGGAGAGAGAGCACAAGCAAGGGGAGCAGCAGAAGGAGAGGGGGAAGCAGGCTCCCTGTTCAGCAGGGAACCGTATGTGGGACTCGATCCCAGGACCCTGAGATCATGACCTGAGCCGAAGGCAGAGGCTTAACCCACTGAGCCACCCAGGTGCCCCAAGGAAGGGGTTTTCACAACGTGCATTTCCACTTCAACTACCGCCATTCGAGACAAGATCATCACAGCTACAAGTGCTAACTGGTTAGTACGGGACTAATAATGACCATGGGAAACACTTCAAGGACATATATTTGAGGTTGATGTAAATAAAGTGGGGAAATGTTTCAGACTTGGGGCAGGCGCCGGTCTGATCTTCAGCAATATAAACATTAGGCTGTTAATCGTAGTGCCTCCCAACCTGCTCTTACACTTCCCAGGGGCGCCCCTGAGCTGAGCAGGGACACAGTAAAATTCTCAAAAACAGTTGAAATCTACTTTAATGCATGTCAACTTAAACTATATGGGAAATGGTGTAGATTAGACCTTACTAGTTTGGGAGGGCCCTTCGCGGGAGGTCGAGCTCCTCCATGGAAGTACTGGAGGATTCCCACCCAGGAGGACAATGGTTCTTGACTCCTATCCCCGCTTTTATGGGGAGCTCGGCTCCGTGCCGGGTGCTGTGTATTCAGTACTGACTGCAGATGCAGAGGTTCCTGTATGGGTGATTGTTACATCATTCTTTATATTTTTTTAATTAGCATAATAGCCAAAATATTTATCAACTCATGAATAACTAAGCAAAAGATGACACATCCATGTAATGGAATATTATTCAGCCACAAAAAAGGAACTAAGTACTGATATGTACCTACTATGTGAATGAGCCTTGAAAATATCACATGGAGTGAAAGAAGCTAGGCATGAAAGGTTGATTTTCTTCGCCAGTGGATAGAGTGGGATGGGTTAGGGGGAAATGGAACTGCTAATAAGTACTGGGTTGCTTTGGGGGCGTGGTGAAAATATTCTAACATTGCTTGTGGCGATGGTTGCACAACTCTGAATTTACTAAAATATATTGAATTGTACACATGACATGCGTAAATAGTTGGGTGTGCAGATCACGTGCCACTGAAGCTGTTGTTAACACACAGACTGGGAGTTGGACTTGGAGTTCAATGTGGAAGGGCCTGAATGCCACGGAGAGCCATTTGGACTCTACTGTCGTCCATGGGCAGCCATCAATATTTTCCCATGATCGGATGTTTGTTTAAGAAAAACCACTGTAGGGCGCCTGGGTGGCTCAGTGGGTTAAGCCTCTGCCTTCGGCTCAGGTCATGATCTCAGGGTCCTAGGATCTAGTCCCACATCGGTCTCTCTGCTCAGCGGGGAGCCTGCTTCCTCTCTCTCTGCCTGCCTCTCTGCCAGCTTGTGATCTCTCTGTGTGTCAAATAAATAAATAAAATCTTAAGAAAAGAAAAGAAAAACCACAATTTTAGCGGCATGCGTAATAGATGGAGATGAAGAAAACCTGACGTAGAGCGATGAGACTCTCCCAGATTTGTAGAGAATTTGTAATAATGTTCCTTGTCTTTTGTTCTTGTGGTCTTCTTACCTCCATATCAAGAAGGTAAACCCTTGTCACTTCATTAGCCAGGGAAGTATCTGCTACAGCGTCAAGAGCAGAATTTGTTCGGACACAACTCTCCAAAGAGCCCCACCTCCTTGTCAACACTTGGCATCATCTTTATTTGATTCCAGGCATCCGTGTGGGTGTGAAGTGGTATCTCATTGTGTTTTGGTCCTGTCTTTCCCTAAGGACCAGTGATGCCAAGCATCTCTTCGTGTGCTTGTTGGCCATTTATCTATCCTCAACCCTCCCTCTTGCTGAATTAGCAGTTTTACAATTAGAGATTGATTCCTTTGCCCTCTCCAAGTGGAAACATATAAACCTAGTGTTTCTCAAGCCAGGCAGTTTTGCGCCCCCCCACCCCCCCCATCTAAGAAGGGTTGCCAAGTAAGATACAGATGCCCACTTAAATTTGAATTTCGGATAAGTGGCAAATACCTTTTCAGTGTACATATGTCCTGAGGGGGAGTGAAGTATGTGACCCTAGGATATGCAACTTTAGCATAATGATGATTTTGAATTAAAGGTGTTTAAGAAACAGCCAGTACAGGAAGGACACACTGACCCTCCTCTGTCCCCCTGAAAGCAAGAAATAAATCGCAAGTAAAAGGTAGCTCTGTGTACCAGGAGGGTAGAGGCACCCTTACCACGAGAGATCGAGACTGTATAAACAAGTCTTGCTGCTTCTTCACTAGTTCATTACCATCAGCCCAAGCCCCTTTGTCTTGTCAATTCTCCACGAATTATTTCTTTGTCTGAAACATACAAAAGTCGCCTGCTTTGGTCACTTCTCCGAATCTTGTATTTTTATGAGCTCTCGTACAGACGAAATTACATTTGTTTTTCTCCTGTTCATCTGTCTTGTGTCACTTTAACCATTAGACCAGTCCAAGAAGCTAGAAGGGAAAAATACAAAGTTTTCCTCCCCTACAGTATTCATTGCTTATCTAAAGCTCAAATTGAAGTGTGCATCCTATATTTTTAGTTACTAAATCTGGACCTTTATCCCAAGGAGACATTTTGCAATGTCTAGAGACATTTTTTGGTTGTCACAGCCCAGAGCGGGTGGCAGGGAGGGGAGGGCTGTCGCCAGTGAATGGAGGCCAGGTTTACTGACTAAGCATCCCACGGTGCACAGAAAAGCTTGCAGGTCAGTATCTTGGAGGCTGTTAATCCTGCCTTAACCATGTATTGAGAGCTGACTCTGAGATGAATAGTCTCCGAGAAGTAGCCCACGGCCTCGTGGCCTCAGGAAGGGAGGCCCTCTGGAAAAATGAGTCAGAGGGGAGATCTGGGGTGAGTAGTGGGAGATTGAACTGAACTGACTCCCTGTTGGGTGAGGACTAAGATGAGTCTTATCTGCTCTGATTGGGGAGCGGGGTAATCCACTGCAGCCCACAGGGCGGGGACGAATGGACCTCCTTGACCATCAGGGAAGCCATCAACAAGCAGGCAGAACTCCAAGCTCATCTTGTTCTATATCTGACGGCTGCTGCCACCAACCACAGCAGACTCAGGGCTCTGGAGCCGTGAGGGACCCACAGCACAGCCTCCCAGCGTCACCCCCAGCCTGGGTGCACAGGCATAGTGAGGCCCCCACATGGCTCTGTTCCTGTGAAATGAACAAGCTTAATTTGAAGAACAGACAAGCTGAATGAAAGATCGCTTCCTCTTCCCAGTCAGAACTGCCGACGCTGGACATTTTGCCATTGTCTCTCAACTATCTCTTCCCCCAAACATACATTATAGCGGGCCGTGGCATTTGTCAATTTCCTGCATGCAGGCATCATTGCCGGCAATGCTGTCATGAACGCCAGCACCTCGTCCCTTGTAGACCAGAAGCTGATAGACTCGATTAACCCCAAGCCCCAGCACATAGGTTCCTAAAATATTCCTTCTTAAAAATGGCCTCCGCTTCACGCTTTATTTTTAGTTGCCATTCTGTATGCAGTAACCCCACAGTAAACTGGTCGCCACGAGAAATTCTGTGCAGGAAAGGAGCCCTTCAGTCATTTAGAGGGTTCCTCCTCGACTGTGTGATGTTGCCTCAAGCGGTTCTGTCGAAAATAATTTAATTACTCAGAGCCATCTCCAGACTCCCAAGATGTCAAACAATAGTTTCCTTGCAACAACACAAACCAGCACAAGGCTCATCCATCTAGAAGGTGCTTAGGCTACAGAAACTCTTTTGAATGATGTTGGTACTCTAACTTTGCTTGTGTCAGTGGCTGAGTTTCATTGGGATGTCTAGCTTTTGTTTCACGAGTCTGTCCCAGAAAGTGAAGAAGATATCTAAAATGGGAACTGTGGTTTTTAAAAATAAGTATCAGGTTGCATCGCTGTTGAGGAATGGAATAATTGATGCTGTGCGTATAATTCTTTTCAGAAAATCCCTCATAATTTCTCTTTTAAGTTGGCTTTTTCTTTTTTCTTCTACTATACATTTTTGATTCCTGGCTGCCTTAGAGGTCCCATGTTTCGGTGGTAGATTTGGATGACAAGTTGAGGGTCCCAGAGGAATCTGATAAAGCAAAAGTTAAAAACGATATTGTGCTGCGGAGAAGAGGCAGAGCTCTGCTCTGTAGAGCTGCTCTTCGGAAGCACGTGATGTGTTTGTAGAGAATGGAAATTTCTGGGGGGCATGAAAGTCCTTACATAAAGCAGCTGTCTCTGTCTCTGTCCCCACTGGCTTTCTTTTAGTGACAGTCACACCCACTTGGTGGAAAGGTGGTGCTCAGTCAACTTGTAACCAGTTACAGAGTAAATGTGTGCACAGTGGGTTCCTGGTCCCGCATGACCACGTATCTTGGCGATAACTTCGTGTTCCAGAGGAACCCTTCATCCTCAGTACCACTGTTCTAGGCCTTGCCCCAAGTAGGAACATTCCTCGTTTGCCTAGATGGCACCTTTCTCTTACTGCAAAGAAATGGACTATAGCAGATACATGGAGACAAGAGTTTATGGTCCCTTTATCCCCCATCCCAGTACGGGACGCTAGTGTGAAGGGATCGCCCATGCTGCTCTTGCCTCTGCCTGAAGGTGGCCCTCTCCCCGGCTTGAATGGCCCTGGCCATTCTGAAGACAGGGCTCGGAGGTCTGTGGCTCCAACCAGGCACGCTTTATCAAGGCCAGGGCTGGAGGCTCTCCTACTACTCCTGGGGTCCGCAGGTAGACAGATTATTTTGGTTAGACTGTTTGCCTGTCCAGAGACTTTGGGTCAGTAAGCACACAAATCAGTCTTTTTTTTTTTTTTTTAAGATTTTATTTATTTATTTGACAGAGAGAGAACACAAGTAGGCAGAGAGGCAGGCAGAGAGAGAGAGAGGAGGAAGCAGGCTCCCTGCCTAGCAGAGATCCTGATGCGGGACTCGATCCCAGGACCCTGAGATCATGACCCGAGCCGAAGGCAGAGGCTTAACCCACTGAGCCACCCAGGCGCCCTCACACAAATCAGTCTTAATGCACACCAACATCCGCCTTGCCAGGAAAGCAACTCTTGACCCTCTCTGCCCCAGGAATCCAGGCATGTCCATGCTTCTGCTGGGAAGCGAGAATTTCCAGTCCCCTTCAGGGTCCTTCTAGCTGGACTAGGAATGATAGTGACGTGAGAGATTAATAGGAGAAAATCAAATTTAGTTTTGTACATGTGGGGAATTCACACAGACATGGAAATTCCAAAAGACAGGCAAAATAAGGTCTGTATGTCATCCTGAACTAAGGAGGAGGGGTTAAGCATCTGGAACTTGGAATGGAATGTATTTCACAGAGTGATGAGAAGAACAGATGTTTGGTAATTAAATGTTTGGCCTGCCACACAGATGGGTCACTCAGATAAAATTTATCTCTGCCAATAACCCTTATTCTGGGAAAGACCCCCCCCCCTTTGTAGATTTTTCTAGGTGGTTAAGGGAAGGGCATGTTTCTCTTGAGCCCACAGAATCTTGATACCTTCAGCTCAAAGTAGTCTGCATGCTAAAGTGGCACATTTTGCAGGGACCTGTCCTGAACCCATTCACTTTGTAATTTTAAATCGAGTACCACCTCCAAGTATCAGTATTTCCAACTCCACCCCTGAGCACAGAAGCACGGGCTTGAGTTGGAATCTGCTTTCTCATTTTATTCCCCACCTCCCACCCACAGAGAGCAAAAATAAGATTCTTCCATGACTGGACCTAAACTTGCCACCTTTGCATAATAAAAGAATTGGAAATTGGGGCACCTGGGTGGCTCAGTTAAGTGTCTGATGCCAGGGTCCTGGGATTGAGCCCTGCATTGGTGTCCCTGCTCAGCAAAGAGCCTGCTTCTCCCTCTCCCTCTGCTCCTGCCCTCCTGCCCCCTGCTTGCATGTTCTCTCTTTCAAATAAATATATAAAATCCTTTAAAAAAAAATAAAGATTCGGAAATCAAAAAAATGGTTGTATACTTTTAAAGCCTGGTGGAGAAGACCGGAGGTGCTGGGGAGGAGGGGCTCAGCCCCAGCCCCCAGGCCCTCCCACCCCAACTCCAGGAGAGCTGCTGTCTGACAGTAAGCAGGGAAGACTGAACGTGGGAGAGGGGCAAGTCTGGGAGACAGCAACTGGGGAGACCAGTTCCACTGAGACAGGCCCTAAAGTGACCCCCAGAGTGACGCCGCTGCGATCTGCGGTATGGGGCACTGGCTCTGCACTGCACCCAATAAGTCCCTGTGCATAAAGCGCCTTACTCATCACAACATATTGTCGTCAGACAAGGAATATGCATGCATTTAAAGAAGGCCAGACCTCAAAGACAGCTTTGGTGATGCATTATTTTTAGAATGTGATTAGAAATCGCCATCCATTGCCCGATTTCCTGTTTCCTTCTAATGAGCCTTCTAAAAGATAGCACTGTCTTCCTAAAACAGAATAGTAGCAGCCCACAGAGTTCCAGGAGAGACAGCACAGTCATTGTTGGGAAGGCTTAAGAAAGAAATGGAAGGAGAGGGCAGAGCATGGCCTCCTGGACTGTTTGGACAGGTGCCAGGGGTCAAGAGTCAGGTAGAACAAAGTTCTCCAGTTGGAGGACTTTCTGTTGGGCTTGAGAGCCACCACACAATGGCGGACAACATAGCATGCGCTGGGGTCAGTGTCCTGTGCATTTCGGAATGTGGGGACGGAAGCCAGCAGCCAAGCATTTGCCTGTGATGGCCATCATTGCTCAAGTGTCATAACATTACATAACCTAAATAAATTAGAATTTAGTACGTACCTGTAGGGACACAGATCTAGAGCTGTGTGCACTTGAAATAGAAAAAGACAAGATACCGTGAGCCAAAAGTACTGTTCTAACCAAGGAGACAATACTAAAAGAAGTAAGCGCACACAGGAAAAATACGTATAAACATGGCTGTAATCATGTGCTGTTGGCAGGTCCTTGAGATTCAACATGCAAGGACCCACTTCTTGAAGAAGAAACCGGGGCATTCTTGGTTCTCTTTTACCTTGAAGGTATAACGAGATAGCTTAAGAAGAAAATTTCGATAATCCTAGAAATCTGCTGCCAATCACGTGCTGGTTGGTAGCCAAGGGCGTTTAAAAATGGCTACTTCTCTCTCTTGCCTGTTTCCTGATTCGCACATCCTGATTTGTTCTTTCTCCTAAAGGTGCATTAGATATCACGCATGCATTTCAAATATGCTGAGAATGGAAGCTTTCAAATGCAAGGATGGTTTCATTTTCTCTTGCTGTAATGCTTCCTCCTGGAAGGGCTTAGTTCTGTGTTTAGTAAGTGATCAATGACCATCGATTACAGGCCAGTCCCTTTCAAAGAAATCCACTCTAGATGCTCATACTCCTTCACTTACATTATTGCATTATTTTTTAAAAAGAAAATGAGGGGCACCTGGGTGGCTCAGGTTAAAGCCTCTGCCTTCAGCTCAGGTCATGATCCCAGGGTCCTGGGATCGAGCCCCGCATCGGGCTCCCTGCTCAGCATAGAGCCTGCTTCCCTTCCTCTCTCTCTCTGCCTACCTCTCTGCCTACTTGTGATCTCTGTCTGTCAAATAAGTAAATAAAATCTTTAAAAAAAAAAAAAAAGAAAAAGAAAATGAGGACCCTGAGGTCGTCAAATCCTGTCCACTGGGATGGGGTCTAGCAGCATCGGCGTGGTTCGTTCTGTCTTGGGTGCACTTCTACTTGGCAGAAGGCCCTGGGTAGCTGAGGGAACCTGAGAACCTGAGAACCTGAGGGAACCTGAGTTGGGAGAGCAGGGTCTTCAAAATCATCTGGGGGTGGGGAAGGGGGAAGAAGTCATCTGAGCAAATTTCTTTGCAATTGCTTCCAAAACAATGCCACACAAGCTCTGGTAAGATGCTTTGCCTAACCAACTCCAGAGATCAACCTGATGTCGGAAAATGTCATGATTCAAAGCCGATGGCTAAGAAAGAATTCTCGAGATGTCTTTGTTTTTTTTTTTATTAAAGCACAGGAACAGGAACCGTGGGCAGAAAGAGCTGCATTGGGGTCATGAAGAGTGGCCCATTATATACTTTCAAGTTGGGAGGGGGTTAGCGAGAGCGTGTAAGTCTCTAAGGAATTTTGGGAGCAAGGTGTCCAGGACCTTGAGGGGGTTAGCTGGTGTTGGGAAAGGGTCATTTATTACTGTCTAATACAACCTGAGTCACGAGACCCTTCAGATGTATGTCGGTGGGCCATATGCTTGGGGGATGATTGCCAACATGTATCTTGGGAGGATAGAGATAAAGGGAGTTTCCAAAGGAATTTTTATACATTAAAATAGATTTATGGGGGGAAAAAAATAGACTTACAGGATCCTGGGGGTTGGGCTAAGATTGCCTTTTGCCCTTAGCAAAGTATTAACATCCAGGCCGCTGAGTCCCTAGAGGAAGGTCACTCTCCCTGTTTCAAGGACTTGTCAATGGACTGTAGGTAGTAAGGAAATGTAATCATTTTTCTTCTGCCTTTGTTTCCCACATCAAACCAACCTCCGTTCCCTCTTGCACACACGGGTGTGTTCACCCTTGAACATTTTCCCTCGCCGGTTAGGCTGAATGCTTACCTCAAGTCACTCATATTTTTTCCAAAATCTGTTTATGCCAGCTGAGCTTGGATTTTTTCCAGCTTTATTGGGGTATGATTGACCAGTAATGTGATTTTTTTTCCCAAAGGCATGCAATGGTGATTGAGCGTGCTCATACATTGTGAAGCCACCGAACACAGTCATCATCTCACTTCCTGACCATTTTGCGTGTACGGGGAGAACATTTAAGGTCTACTTACTCTCTTAGCAGATTTCAAGTAGGCAGTTCTGCCAGTGCTTTTATGGACAGTGGTGAGTGTGATTGTTTTCATACCACACAGAGGAAGACCCCAGCGGACAAAATGTTCACAGCTTCCGAAGAGCCTATGGTCCGACCACTGGCTCACCCTCCTGTGGATTCTGACTGAGGAAAGGTAAAGACAGAATCCATAGGCAGGACTCCCCCTAAGCCCTCTGGGGCTCCCCCAACTTCTCTGGGCAACTCAGAACCACCAGGAGGGAGCCTGTTACATACCCCGAAACCAGAAGTTGAGAATCAGATTCGGAGCCTCAGATTTCTAAACTGCATGAAATAATATGAGTCTGTTGGAACTTCAAACAACAACTTAAAAAAAAAAAAGGTACTTCTCTTTGGCTTACAAATTAGAGAAGAACATTTGTGCTTATTAAAATGACTCAGACTAATTAATTCATAGCTATCACTTGGAAACACTCAAAGAGGAAAGGTCTGTGTTTATATTTAAAATTTCAAAACAGCACAAGAATTAGGGTGCCAATCCAGAGCGCCGGCAAGTCAGTATCAGTGACTATTTCAGCAGAATTGCATGATGTTTCTTTGAGAAATTGGCACAGCATTAGGGTTTTCATTCAGTATTAAATGTAAAAATTTTATATTGAAGCAATAAATAGAAAATCATTCCCATGTATGTGAAATAAAATTAGCATGATGTGGCAATCCAGGGCTGTTTATTGTGGAAAAAGAAGAACCTATCTTGGTGAAAGCGAGCAAATTTTGGCATCCTGCCAGAAGTCTTTTTGGCACATTTATTGTTTTAAACTGGCTGTTTTTAAGAAACTAGGGACACTGGAGAAGCTCTGAAAAGAAGGTACCCTTTTGTAAGGGACATTTACATGTATAAGGGAAATCTCCATTTGTAAGGGTGGCTCCCTCCTAAGAGGAGGACAACTAAGTCTCTAGAAGGTCTGATCAGAGGAGAAGGTAGGGACTGAGATCTGCATAACGACCTTACCTTTGTCTGCTGCCCCTGGCTGATTTTCTGCCCTGACTCCCCATTTCCAACATCTTTTCTACCTTTGGCTGGAGGTGGTATTATTATGGGATATGTATTTATATTTAATAAATATAATGTATAGGTATTATCGATTGTGTATTAGTTAAATAGTTATTATAGGTTGAGCAACTTTTCAAATGCTCATGAGTCTTTTGGATATCCTGTTTTGTAAAGTACCTGTTCAGATCTTTTGTCCATTTTTACTTTTTTGTTTTTTAAAATTCATTTTATGTCATCTCCTCACCCAATGTGGGACTTGAACTCATGACCCCGAGAGCAAGAGACACATGCTCTTCTGACTGAGCCAGCCAGGAGCCATAGATCTTTTGTCCATTTTTACATTGGGGTTTTAGGGCACCTGGATGGCTCAGTTGGTTAAATGTCTGCCTTCAGCTCAAGTCATGATCCCAGGGTCCTGGGATGGACCCCTGCCTGCTTCTCCTTCTCCCTCTGCCTGCCACTCCCCCTGCTTGTGGTCTCTCTCTCCCCCTCTCTCTGTCAAATAAATAAAATTCTTTAAAAAAAATTAATAAACTGGGGGCTTTGTCCCCTTTTATTGATTGGAAAAATTCTACATGTAATCTGGTTACAAAACCTTTGTTGGATATGTGTATTGCCAATATCTTCTCGTCCTGAATTATCTTTTGTACCTGGTAAGGAAGGTTCAGGCTCGCATTTGGGCAAGAACTGTTCATGAGGATAGAATAAAATCTGTAGGTTTTGTTTTCTTTACTACCTGACTGCCCTAACATACCTATATAGGCCATAAGTAAAATGAAAGTCTGATGTGTGATAAGACACGGAGTTTTAGTGCTATGCATTTACGTGGTGTTGAACTTGCATTTGTTGAATAAACTAATAATTGGGAAGAAAGGTGCTTTATTTATTTATTTATTTAGAAGATTTTATTTATTTGACACACAGAGAGAGGAGGAGAAAACAAGCACAAGCCAGGGAGTGGAGGCAGAGGGAGAAGCAGGCTCCCCACTGAGCAGGGAGCCTGATGTGGGGCTTGAACCTGGGACCCTGGGATCAGGGCCTAAGCCCAAGGCAGACACTTAACTGACTGAGCTTTTTTAAAATGGAGTTTAAGCCTCCTAGGTGAAAAGTACCAGCAGAGCAGACACATTCTTGAAATTATTTTTCAATTAAATCATTCATTGTTCAATAAATAGAGGACTGCTAAATTCAGGGTACATTTGTTAAACTCTGTAGGGAATACAGAGAATCATAAAAATGATGTTTTTCTTTGACTAGCAGCTCACAGTTCGTAACATACCCTCAGAAATTGTGTTTTAACTTGCAGATTAGTTTCTCAAATTCTGCATTGCTTATTCATTAATAAAAAAAAAAAATCCGTCATGGGCCTGCTGTGTGCCAGAAAAAAGCCTTTCAGAACAAGATGGACAGTAAATAATAAATACATACATGGCAGAATTGCACTAAAACCATAGTCTCTCCTGCCTTTAATAGCATTAACCACCTGCCTTCTGTGAGCTTTGGGCAAACTTCTTTGTTTGTTTTAATTTTACTTATTTTGGGGGGCACCTGGGTGGCTCAGTCAGTTAAGCATCTGCCTTTGGCTCAGGTTATGATCCAAAGGTCCTGGGATAGAGCCCCGCATGGGGCTCCCTGCTCAGCGGGGAACCCGCTTCTTCCTCTCCCTATGCCTGCCTCTCTGCCTACTTGTGATCTCTCTCTCTCTCTGTCAAATAAATAAATAAAAATCTTTTTTAAAAAAATCAAAATGGTCTAGAAAGTATCTGTTGAGTCTTGAGCCCGATTGATCTGCCCTAACTTCCATCCCACTGTCTTACTCCTTTGATCAGTTTCATGTGTGTCGTTCCAGTGTTTCCTAATAGAAATATGCACTGATGCAAATATTTGTTCTTATTTCTTTCTCACTCTTCCGTAAGACTTGACGTGTTTTATATCGGTACATAAATGGGTGAAGGCGGCTCTTGCATATTGGTGGCTGTGTGGTCTCCTCTTCCCAGGAGGCTAGGATTGTTAGCTCAAAGCCCACCAGGGCCAAACTCAAATTTGTATACAACCAATTGCTTTAAAAATAGCCCCTCAAAGCATATTTTTAGCCATTTAGAGTGCACCTGCTTTACATACGGGGCGAAGCTATACCCAGCACTTGGTAGCCACAGGTAAGACAAACCCCGGGGGATACCTAAGCCCCCAAGATGCTGCTGCCCGTTGGAGGTCTCTGACCCAGAGACTCCCCACCTTGCTGCTGTTCAACATCACCTAGACACATGAGCCCTTTCTCCCAATTCCTGGCTCCCCGGCCACTCCTTTGCCCTTGCTTCGTCCTGGGCGGTGACTCCATGCGGCTGCTTCCGGCAGCTCTCAAGGACTTCCCCCCTCCTACAACTGGTCCAAGTGCTCAAACAAAACTCGTCAAGTACAGTTGACTGTCACTTCATGGTCATGTCTTATCCTTGATCAGCCCTGAAGTCTTCCGTCTCATCCGCATTTTCACCTTACTTTTTTCCCCTAACTTTGTATATTCTGGGCCAAGCCCCCTCCATCTTTTACATAGCCCCAGAGTACCTCCACCCACGGTACTCCAGATATGCCCAAGTGTGTTTCACCTGGCTTTTTGGAAAGCACTTGGCCTTTTCCAGGCTTTTGCTATTACAATAACGCTGCAGTGCATGACCTTGTACGTTCATCATTTTGTTTGGGTGCACGAAGATCTATGGGGTACGTTCCCAGAAGTTGGTTTGCTGGATCAAAGGCTAAACACATCTGTATTTCTGAAAAGTGTTGCCAAATTGCTCCTCTTGGCAACACACGTGAGAGGGTCTGTCTCCCCCCAGCCTCACCATTTACCAGTCTGGCAGGTGAAAGTAAACAAATGTCTTATCTTGCGCTTCTCACATTATAAATATTGTTAGCATAATGTCTGTTAACATGTCTACCTCTTTCCCTGGATTGTGAGTGGCTTGGAATCTAGGACCATTTCTTACTCATCGTTGCATCTTGCTGCTTAGCCAGCAAAATTTTACAAAATCGCTTCCTCCACCTCCCTACCCCCGCACAAAAAAACCATATTTACAGAGTTGAATTTATCACCACTTCAGCCTAGAGAGACACCCCCTCAGGCCTTTCCATTGTGGTATGTGCTGCCTGACTTTCATGTTCTTGGCAGTATTCTCTGGAGGCTGGGCCTGCTTGGCCCACCCACAGTGGCGGGCCAGAATTCCCTGAGAATGTATACACCACTGGCCACCCAGCAGCCCTCAACCAGTGCCTGCAGAGATACAGTGTTTAAATCGGCCTGAAGCTCATCCTTTCTGGGCATACCTCTGAGGCACATGGTGGTCTACACTGAGGAATCCTCATGGGAGGACGTTCTTGTTGCCCACAGTGGGAAGTGGCTTGATCATGGACTCCTTATTGGTTTTGCTGCCTTTCCTTCCTTTCTGTGCTCACTTCTCCACTCCCTTATTCGAGGTCCCTTGAACCACCTCCAGATACACAACTTACATTTTCTCGGGGTCTTTTCATGGGGGAAGAGAAATAAAGGCAGTAACCTTCCTTTCCAAACGCAGAAACCAAGGTGCTGAGAAAGTAAGTGAAACGCTCATGGTACAGCTAACAAAGGATGAATCTGCATCATCTGGCTACTAGAATAGGTATACGTCTCAGAGACGGTACAAGGTGATATAAAATGAATGGTAAATAAATAAAACGATTGTCATCTACAGTTCTTCTCTGTGCTGGGCATTGTTTCAAGTGCTGTTTGTGTATTGATTCATTTAACACAAGATCCTGTAAGGCAGGTGCATGATTATCTCCATCCCCTGTTGGCAAAGAAAATAAGACACACAGAGTTTAAGTCACTTGCTGAAAGTCACACTTGCTTGGATCTGACCCCTGGATTTGTGCTCATCACCTTCAAACTACACTGCCTCTGGGGAAGTGCCAGAAAAAATTCCAGAAGTGACAGATTACTGTTGGCTTTCGGCAGCAGGGGTCTTGAAAGGAGAACATAGGCTTAGGCCTAATTAAAGACTAATTCTTCTTAGGGCCATCAAAGAACTCATTTATGTCAGCTAGAATATTTTCAGGGGCAGAAACTAAATACCCAAGTAAAAGTGACTTAACCAACAGAGGATTACTAATAAATCTCACAAAATAAAAGATCTGGAAACAGGAGTTTCTATTCTTGGTCAATTCAGAAATTAAATAACAGGAAAGCAGCAGTGACTCATATATTCATTTTTTATTTTCCACTCGACTTCATCTTCTTTATGGTTCTTTGGTACTACATCAGGATCTTTCGAAGGTTGCCTCAGTTCGGAGTAGCAAGTATTATCAGAGAGGAAAGGAGGAAATAATGTCCCAGAATCCCCCAGAAGACATCCCCTTTGGTCCCATTGGTCAGAATTGGGTCCCATGATCTACACACAGGGGAAGCTGGGAAAGTCAGTCTCTGGCCTCCTCTGTCTCCAACATGGAAGGCAGGTTTTCCTGGGGGTGGGGGGTTAAAAAATGGACAGAGACTGGCAGAGAAGGCAACTAATCATGATGTCAAATCAGTTAAATTCCCTGTTGAAGCCTTCTTTTCTGGCTGTGCTAAAATTTGGAAAAGCCAGAAACTGTTTTTGCAAAGACAGTCAAGGAAAGCAATTTTAGATGATGCTCAGAATCAGGACCAGAGATGGTACCATCTGATGATGTCTTATTTCAGGGCAGGACTTCAGATTAGAAATTAGGACCTGAAACAGTCCTGTTCTGAATGGGAAGGCACCACATTGACCATTTTTAGGAGGCCTCAGAGACTGGCTACAGACCAGAGCTAGAAGTGGGATTGCTGGAGTTAGCCGATCAGTGGATATTTGGTGAGTGTTTACTCTGCTTAGAGCAGTGTATTAAGCACTGAGGGAGGAGGGATACGGAGATAATCAGACATGCATCCTGACCTCAAGAAAGATAAAAATCTAATAATGGTCAACATGAACTGAGCACTGTCTGCCAAGCCTGTTTAAAGCAATTTACATTGTTCTACACACTGAAATGTATATTGAACCCTCACGGTAACCCTACCAGATAGTTTATATTCATTAGCCCCACTTATCAATATGAAAAATGAGACCAGGAAGGAAGTGGAGGCATGGAAAGTTTAAGCAGTTTTAAGATACTCAATATTTCTTGAATGATTTTATAAAATAAAAACCCAGTTAAGAATTGACAGTAGGGGGACGCCTGGGTGGCTCAGTTGGTTGAGCCGCTGCCTTCGGCTCAGGTCATGATCCCAGTGTCCTGGGATCGAGTCCCACATCGGGATCCTTGCTCAGCAGGGAGCCTGCTTCTCTCGCTGCCTCTGCCTGCCTCTCTGCCTGCTTGTGTGTACTTTCTCTCTCTCTCTCTGGCAAATAAATAAAATCTTTAAAAAAAAAAAACAAAACTCTTGGATCTTTAAAAAAAAAAGAATTGACAGTAGGGGTGCCTGGGTGGCTCAGTCAGTTAGGCATCTGCCTTCTGCTCAGGTTGTGATCCTGGGTTGCTGGGAATCAGCCCCCCATTGGGCTCCCTGCCCGGACTGCTTCTCCCTCTCCCTCTGCCCCTACCCTGGCTTGTACATGCACACGTGCGCATGTGCTCTCGTGCACGCTCTCTCTCTCTTTCTCATAAATAAATAGGTAAAACAATTGACAACAGTTGGGGCATCTGCGTGGCTCGGTCAGCTAATCTTCCAACTCTTGATTTTGGCTCAGATCATGATTTTAGGGTCCTGGGATCAAAAGAGCCCCGTGTCTGGCTCCACGCTCACTGGGGAGTCTGCTTGAGGATTCTTCCTCTTCCTCTCCCTCTCCTTCTGCCCCTCCCCCTGGCCTCTCACGCTCTGTCTCTAAAGTAAATAAATACATTTTTAAAAAAAAAGAATTGATGACAGTGGCTGTAAACTCTCTCAAAAAAGGCTGGATATAATAAATATTGTACGGCACAATAAAGATTGGGGCACACATTGAAACTGACGTTGTTTTTTATTCAAGTGTAATTAACATAAAGTGTTACATTAGTTTCAGATGTCCAATACAATGAATCAGCAGTTCTGTGCATTACTCTGTGCTCTTCATATGTGTACGCTTAATCTCCTTCACGTATTTCACCCATCCCCCCCACCTACCCCACCTCTAGTAATCATCAGTTCTCTATAGTAAGAGTCTGTTTTTTGGTCTATCTCATCTTTTCCTCATTTTTTCTTAAATTTAAAAATTTGAATTTTTTCTTAAATTCCACATATGAGTGAGATCATGTGGTATTTGCTTTTCTCTGTTATTTCACTTAACATTTTGCCTTCTAGATCCATCCATGTTGTTACAAATGGCAAGATTTCAGTCTGTTTTATGGCTGAGCAATATTCCATTGTATAAATATACACCACATCTTCTTTATCCACTCATCTATCAGTGGACTCTTGGACTGCTTCCATACTTTGACTATCAAATAATGCTACAGTAAACACTGGGGTGCATATATCTTTTCAAATTAGTGTTTTCATATGCTTTCGGTAAATATCCAGTACTGGAATTACTGGATCCTAAGGTAATTCTATTTTTAATTTTTTGAGGACCCTCCATGCTGTTTCCCACAGTGCCTGTGCCAATTTGCATTCCCACAAACAGTGCATGAGGGTTCCTTTTTCTCCACATCCCCACCAACACTTGAATTTTTTGTGTTTTTGATTTTAACCATTCTGCCTGATGTGAGGTGAGAGCTCACTGTGGTTTTGATCTGCATTTCCCTGATGATTAGTGACGTTGAGCACCTTTTCAGGTGCCTGTCGGCCATCTGGATGTCTTCTTTGGAGAAGTTTCTATTCATGTCCTCTGCCCATTTTTTCAGTTGGATTATTTGGCTTTTTGGTGTTGAGTTGTATATATATTCTTTATATATTTTGGATATTAATTTCCTATTGGATATGTCATTTGCAAATATCTTCTCCTATTTGGTAGTTGACTTTTTATTTTGTTGATGGTTTCCTTCACTGTGCAAATCCTTTTTATTTTAATGTAGTCCCAGTAGTTTAACTTTGCTCTTATTTCCCTTGCCAGAGGAGATATTGCTAGAAAATGTTTAAATGGCTGATGTCAAAGAGATTATTACTGCTTGTGTTCTAGGGATATTATGGTTTCAGGTCACATTTAGGTGTTTAATCCATTTTGAGTTGATTTTTGTGGATGGTGTAAGAAAGTGGTCCAGTTTCATTCTTTCACATTCAGCTGTCCAGTTTTCCCAACACCATTTGTTGACGAGACTGTCTTTGTATATTTCAATGTATATTCTTGCCTCGTTTGTCATAGATTAATTGACCATATAATCCTGGGTTTATTTCTGGGCTGTCTATTCTGTTCCACTGATCTTCGTGTCTGTTTTTCTGCCAATATCATACTGTTTTGATTACTACAGGTTTGTAGTACATTTTGAAGTCTGGGATCATAATAACTTCCAGCTCTTCTTTTTTAAGATTTTTTGGATACTTAGGGTCTTTTGTGGTTTCATAAAAATTTCAGGATTATTTGTCCTAGTTCTGTGAAAAATCCTGTTGGTATTTTGATGGCGATTACATTAAATCTTAGATTGTGGGGCACCAGGGTGGTTCAGTCGTTAGACGTCAGCCTTTGGCTCAAGGTGGGATCAAGCCTCACATAGGGCTCCCTGCCGAGCAGGGAGCCTGCTTCTCCCTCTCCCACTCCCCCTGCTTATATTCCCTCTCTTGCTGTCTCTCTCTCTCTGTGTCAAATAAATAAAATAAATAAATAATCTGTAGATTGTTTTGGGTAGTATGGACATTTTAATATATTGGTTCTATAGTTTTTGGAGTGCATATCTTTTGCATCCTTGGTTAAGTTTATTCCTAGGTATTTTATTCTTTTTGGTGCAACTGTAAGTGGGAATGTTTTCTTGATTTCTCTGTCTCTACTTCATTATTAGTGTATAGAAATGCAACAGATTTCTGTGTGTTAATTTTGTATCCTGCAACTTTACTGAGTTCATTTATCAGTTCTAGTAATTTTTTGGTGACATCTGTTTGATTTTCTGTATATAGTATCATGTCATCTGCAAATAGTGAAATTTTTACTTCTTCCTTATCAATCTGGCTGCCTTATATTTCTTTTTTCTTGTCTGATTGCTGTGGCTAGGACTTCCAGTACTCTGTTGAATAAAAGTAGTGAGACAGGACATCCTTGTCTTGTTCCTGACTTTAGAGGGAAAGCTCCTGGTTTTCACACTGAGTATGATGTTAGCCCTGGGTTTTTAATATATGGCCTTTATGACATGAAGTATATTCCTCTTTTAAAAAGATTTTATTTATTTATTTGAGAGAGAGAAAGAGAGCACAAGCAGGGGGTGGGGAGGCAGAGGGAGCGGGAGAAGCAGTCTCCCTGTTGAGCAGGGAGCCCCACACAGGGCTTAATCCCAGGACCCTGAGATCATGACCTGAGCTGAAGGCAGATGATCAACTGACTGAGCCACCCAGGTGCCCCAAGGTATGTTTCTTCTGATCCCACTTTTTCTTCATTTTGTTGATGGGGTTAATGACATTGATTGATTTGTGAATATGGAACCATCCTTGCATCCCCAAAATAAATCCCACCTGATTGTGGGAATTTATTGTGGTGAATGATCTTTCTAATGTATTGTTGGTGTGGGTTTGCAAATATTTCCTTGAGAATTGTAAATCTGCCTTCATCAGAGATACTGGCCTGCAGTTGTCTTTTTTTGTGGTACCTTTATCTGGTTTTGGTATTAGGGTAATGCTAGCCTTGTTGAATGAATTTGAAAGCTTTCCTTCTTCTTCTATGTTTTGGAATAGTTTGAGGAGAATAAGTATTAACTCTTTAAATGTTTGCTAGAATTCACCTATAAAAGCTATCTGGTCCTGGACTTTTGTTTGTTAGGAGTTTTTTGATCAATGATGTATCAAACTGACTTTTGAAAAACAGTCAGGCTTAGCTCAGGATAGGCAAGTAGAGAAATGAGCAACCAGGGTGGTGCAACAGATAGGATTTTCCCAATTTCCATGACCATGATGGGAGCCCCCAGCACGGGATCTAGTTCATGGGTAAGAAGGAGCCTGTAAGGTCATTGTCTGCCAAGGGGGGAGTTTCACCTGATTCAGGGAGCCAGGACTGTAGCCAGGAGGCCAGAGACCTTCAAAACATTCAAGAGTCTAGTAAAGCCTACTGTCCAGGCTCAAAGGACAATTCCCAGAATCCTGTGTCAACAGAACATGAAGATCCAAAGTAGCTTCTAGAGATGCTGAGTGGCCTCGGCCTTCAGATTTACAGCCACAGATGAGTTTAGAATAGAAACACCGCATGGGCTCTCCCAGCAGCGTTGAACCTTTTCCTTCAAATTTAGGGTGACCAGTTCATCTGGGCTTGCCTGGATCTCTCCCTGTATCAGCAGTTAAAGTTCCACACCCTGGGAAACTTTTCAGTCCTGGGCAGACTGGACTTGTTGGTCATCCTGCAAATCTAGGTTGCCCTGACAACCCAATGGATGGATATCAGAGAAGGAAAAGTCAGAGAGATTAGAGAGAGAGAATTTTGCCCCTCTCTCAATAATAAAGTCTCATAACAGAACCCACTGAAGGCAGAATAAAAGAGTTTTCTCTAAACACTGGATTTCCGGGGTGCCTGGGTGGCTCAGTGGGTTAAAGCCTCAGGTCATGATCTCAGGATCCTGGGATCAAGCCCCGCATCGGGCTCTCTGCTCAGCGGGGAGCCTGCTTCCCTTCCTCTCTCTCTGCCTGCCTCTCTGCCTACTTGTGATCTCTGTCTGTCAAATAAATAAATAAAATCTTTAAAAAAAAAAAAAAGACACTGGATTTCCTTGGAATCAGGAGATTCTCTGCTTACAGATGTTCTAGCACCCAAGCTGTTCAAAATGGTAGCCACTAGCTACATATGACTACTGAGCGCTTGAAATGTGCAATTTTGAATTGAGACATGCTCAGAAAAAATGATGTGTAAAACAACTGCTAGATTCGAAGACTTACTACAAAAAAAAATAAATAAAATGTAAAGTCTCTCATTAATATGCTTTATAGTGATTACTTGTTGAAATGATAATATTCTGGATATATTGAACTAAGTTAAATGTAGTGTCAAAATCAACTTTACCAGGCTTTTTTTTTTTTAACTTCTTTTAATGTGGCTGTTAAATTTTTTAATTACATGTATAGCTTACATTACTTTTCTGTTGGACAGTGCTCTTCTAAAAAGATTGTTCCGGCAAGAATGTCTCTATTGAGAAGGATTCTTTTTGTGTGCTATTGTTTACAAAACAAAGTTAAAACATTAATTAGCCTTCGGGGAGGTTGGTAATGGCGACTGCATTGCCTTGTAGGCGTTGCCGTGGAGCTGTTTCAGGCAGAAATGCTGCCCAGGACACACTCATGCTTTCTTGTGACCAGTGACTCCAGGCCAAGCTACAGTGCATATAAAAATAACACCAATGAGTTCATTGTTCTGAACTTATGGCCAAATGGACTGCTGGCTCTTTCCATATAGTCTGAATCTTTTATGACCAAGGGATACAAAACACATTTTTTAAAGCAGTAACGAATGCTATCCAAGTCTTCTTCTTTTTTTTTTTTTTTTAACTTGAGTATTGAGCAATTTTTGGCTCTCTAAAGATGGTAACGATGAGGGTGCCTTGTATTTGTATAAATTTTTCTATTTTCAAAGTTCTTTACAGTTTTCCTTTTATTTCCATTTGAATGTGACTATATAGCCACATTTGAATGTGACTATATATCCCCATGAGGCAATCTGAGCTGTTGTTTTATGCACATTTTACGGTTGGGAACCATCACAAGTCTTAACTCTGTTGGGCGTTCTGTTGGCTACACCCAGTGTTGCGATGGAGTCTGCCCACTCGCGGAAGCCAGTTAGGCACGTCTCTGCACAACCAGGGTTCCCATCACGTTAGCAGCTTCAATGCAGCCTCAGTATGAACATGGATATCACAGTAATGGGCAAATGCTACCGACCCGATTCGATTATTTTGTTGTTTGTTTGGTTATGTTCTGGACCGCCAGTCATTAAACATTTGTGGGCACACCGCTAGGTACTCCCCCAAAGTCAAGAGCACTTTAGGATGAGATGACCAGCTTTAGAAAACTTGAATAGGGACCCCAGTGCTCTGAGTTCCAGCACAGAGTTCTATAGAGATCAGATTCTTTTAAGGTGAAAAGAGTCCCACTTACCCAGAGGAGGCAAAGCCACACTCAGGTAGAGCCCAACCTGGGCTCCGCGTGAAAAGAGGGAAATCTCCCTCCCAGCTCCCCCACGGTTGTTGGCTCCTCTGTCTTTCCATTGTTTGTCTCTCCCTCCCTGCCCTCCTTTCTGTTCCTCTTTTCTGTTGATCTCTATCTGCCTTTGCGTATGTGTCTTGTAAGGGAAGAAGAACACATTTCTGGGTTCTTAGCTAAGACCCTTGCAGTAAAAAACAGATGAACAAGAGAAAAACAAACAGAAGTTTATTAACACATATACCTTATCTATATGTGGAAGAAACCTGGAAAGATGAGTAACTCCCTGGCGTGGCTCAGAATTCAGGATTAAATATCATCTTAATAGAAAAAGGGAAAGAGGGAGGGAGGCCACTTAGGGGAGAAGAAGTGATTTGGGGGAAAGATGAACAGGCCCTTAGAATAAAAAATGGGAGAGAGGGCCATTTGTAACAAAACTTGAAGTTTCCTCTCCCATGACAAAAGTCAGTCTTCTTGGGTTGATGAAACTCCCTGGATGGGAATTTATGACAGTTGAACTCCCTTTGGACAATGTATTTTTAGGCAGACAGGAGGCATTCAGAGAAAACGTCCCCCTGCATTTGCTGTTGTTGGGGTACCTAGAGCTCAAAGTCATCAGTATCCCCAAATCACGAGTTTGGGGACACCATGTCTGGACCTCCTGCGGTCATATTTGGGGGTGACCCATTCTAGTACCCTTCAGTCTCTGTCATCTACACACAAATACCCCATTTTTACTGCCTAGGTCACTATGGGATAGAAGCTAGAAATTCAAGAACCAAATGACAGCCCTGCAATGCCTTCATCCAAAGAAAGCTGGGACAAAACGCTTCATTGTCTTCAGTGGGAAAAAAAATCGGGTACTAAATTCCCTGGTGAGGGGGGCAAAACTTTGAAACTGGATAAGAAATGAGACACTGGATGTAAAGAACTGTATATACCTAAAATGAAAACACTTCAGTCATCTGTGGTTGTCTCCTATCACATCAAGCCTAGTTCCGCCCCCCTTACTTCATTATTTCCAAACAAGAGAGCCAGATTAGATCATCACATGCGAATTTCAGATTGCGCTTGCTTAACTAAAGTCTGCTCTTGCCACTCACTGGAAACAAGCTGCTAGGAGACAAGTTATTCTAAATGCGCACCTCTGGGCCGTCATTTGGCTTTAATTCATCTCCTCCTCCCCACGCATCAGTGAACTAAGAAAAATGCTTTGGGAATGCTTCTAACTCTAAACTTCAGTTAATTCTCAAGTTTGCATATTAGCCTGGAAATCAGTCGGTGCCAACAATAAAAATAAAAATAAAAAAGGCCAAGAACCAGAGGTCTCAAACTGTATGCCATTGGTCCATAAACAGATGGCCAGATGTTGTCTTATCACAGTGCCTCTCTATGTATGTTGCTAAGGAAAAGCTGACATTGAAAAATTAGGAAGCTTTTGATAAAAGTACAGATTTGGGACTTTTCTTTAGGAGTCAGAAGCTGTCGTAATGGACAGGCGCTCCCTCGAAGTAAGGGTAGGTAGAGCTTTACTCCTTTCTGTTACTCGTTTGCCTTAGAGATGCATTTAGGTTTGCAACCCTGCCATAGAACCAAAAAAAAAAAAAAATTGCATCTTACCACCCTAAACTGATAAGAAGTAAAGGCCTAAATCACGTCATGTCCCTTTTTGGATTTTCTTTTCTTTTTTTTTTTTTTTTAAGATTTCTTTATTTGACACACAGAGAGATAGATCACAAGTAGGCAGAGAGGCAGGCAGAGAGAGAGGGGGGAAGCGGGCTCCCTGCTGAGCAGAGAGCCCGATGCGGGACTCTATGCCAGAACCCTGAGATCATGACCTGAGCTGAAGGCAGAGGCCTAACCCACTGAGCCACCCAGGCGCCCCCTTTTTGGATTTTCAAGACCACCCTCTGAGTTCGGGTTTGCAGCCAGCCTCTCTAACCCAGTGACTATTACAGTTAAGGGTCCACTGCAAGACAAAAGCTTTCTTGTGACCATGGTGACATCTGACATGAACTGATGGGAAGCTGTGTATTGTCTTTATTTTTCCCATTTAGCGAGGACATTCACGCATGTAGCTGCAGAAATATGATGCATTCAACTCTCTGATATTGCCCCCGACCCTGCTGGCCATGTTTGGTACCATAGGGCCTAGGCACGTTACCTTTAAAAAAGTCCCCCAAATCGTGCAGTCCAAGCATATCTCACCCTGGAGGTTTCTGACAAGGACCTTGACAGAAATATATGAAGCACTCGGAACAGTGTCATCATTTAGGAAATACTAGATAACCGATTGCTGTTAAACAGTTAGAATAATCCTGTTCCCAGTCCTTAAGAAGTTTATAAGTAGGGAACAGGGGTCAGAAAAGCACAAATGGGGTGCCTGGGTGGCTCAGTGGGTTAAAGCCTCTGCCTTCGGCTCAGGTCATGGTCCCAGGGTCCTGGGATCGAGCCCCACATCAGGCTCTCTGCTCAGCTGGGAGTCTGCTTCCCTTCCTCTCTCTCTGCCTACTTGTGGTCTCTGTCAAATAAATAAATAAAATCTTTAAAAAAAAAAAAAAAAGGAAGAAAGAAAGAAAAGTACAAATGGTGATACTATGCCTAAAAGTGGCCTATGCATGCTGGTCAATGGTAGCTCCTTCGTGGCAGGAAGAGGAAAGTAGTTTTAAGCATATGGTGGTCTAATATTGCATTTTAAGTGGCTTGCCACACTGATCTGTCATGAATTCAGCACACACATACACACACACACTGCCATTGTTCAAAGCATTTAGTAAAGTCTATTATAAACAGAACCTTGAGTTGGGAGCAGTACTTGGGTGGAAAAGGGAGCAGGACCACCCAGAGCCAAAAAGAGTGGCCATGAGAGTGGGTGAATAACAGAGCCGGGCCTTGGATTAGGCAGAACCAGGAGGATTAATCAGAGGCACCCTGGGCTTCCAAAATTACGTGTGAATTTTCACTTCAGTCTTCAAAGCAAGGTGGAAGTGTGTAGAGGGCTTCCCAGTGCTGATGCTTGGGTTTTTTATATCAATACCATTACTGCACAGCTGATGTCACCATGTGCAGAAAAACTTTAATCTTTCTACCTCCCTGCACTGAAGGACAAACCCCCCCCACCTTCCTCAGTGCTTTGAAAGCACTGTCAACATAATACTAACCTGTGTTACAAATGTTTTTGTTAAGTAATGTATTTGTATATGTGCATGTCTCTGTATGTGTTGATATGTATATGTGTATATAGTCCATATTTTTTTCTTCTCCTGGATAAGGATAAAAATTTCTCAAGGCATCCCTATCAAAATACCAAGAGCATTTTTCACAGAACTAGAACAGATAACCCTATAATTTGTATGGAACCACAGAAGACCCCAAGTAGCTGAAGCAACCCTGAGAGAGAAGAACGAAGGGGGAGGTATCGCAATCCCAGAGTTCAGGACACACTACAGAGCTATAGGAATCAAAACACTGTGGCACTGGCACAGAAACAGACACATCCATCCACAGAACATAGTAGGGAACCCAGAAATAAACCCACGCTTATATGGTCAATTAATCTACAACAAAGGAGGAAAGGATATCCAGTGGGAAAAAGACAGTCTTTTCAACAAATGGTGTTGGGAAAACAGGACCACTTTCTAACACCAGACACAAAATAAACTCAACATGGATGGAAGATCTAAACATGAGATCTGAAACCATAAAATTCCTAGAAGAGAGCGCAGGCGACAGTTTGTCTGACTTCGGTAATAGCACCATTTTTCTAGATGTGTCTCTTCTGGCAAGGGAAATAAAAGCAAAAATAAACTATTGGGACCACACAGACACAACTTTTGCACAGAGATGGAAACCATCAACAAAACAAAAAGTCAACCTATTGAATAGGAGAAGATATTTGCAAATGACTATTTCCAATAAGGGGTTAATATCCAAAATATATGAAGGCCTTATACAAATTCAACACACACACAAAAAAACCAATCCAATTATAAAATGGGCAGAGGACCTGAGTAGACATTTTCCCAAAGAAAACATCCAGATGGCCAACAGGCGTGTGAAAAGATGCTCCACATCACTCATCATCAGGGAAATGCAAATCAAAACCACAATGAGATTATCACACCAGTTAGAATGGCTAAAATAAAAATGACAAGAAATAATAGTGTTGGCAGGGGTGTGGAGACAATGGAACCCTCGTGCACTGCTGGTGGGAATGTAGATTGGTACAGACACTGGAAAACAGTATAGTGGTTCTTCAGAAAATTGAAAATAGAAATACTATATGATCCAGTAATTCCACCACTGGGTATTTACCCAAAGAAAACAAAAATACCAATTTGAAAAGATGTGCACCCCTACATTTACTGCAGCATTATGTAAAGTAGCCAGAGTATGGAAGCAATGGTAGGTGTCCATCAATAGATGAATGGATAAGGAAAATGTAACAGGTACATACACATGCCACACAATGGAATATTACATAGCCATTAAAACGGGGATCATGCCATTTGAATCAAAATGGGTGGACCTAAAGGGTATTATACTACATGAAATAAGTCAAACAGAAAGACAAATACCATGTGATTTCACTCATAAGTGGAATCTAAAAAAAAAAGAAAAAAAGGGTAAAAAAACCAAAAGCAGAATCAAACCTATAAATACAGAGAATAAACCGATTGGTGCCAGAGGGGAGAGAGGTGGGGAGTTGGGCAAGATGGGTGAAGGGAAGAGGGGGCCACAGGACTCCAGTTATGGAATGAGTAAGCATAGGGAACACAGTCCATGATATTGTAGTAGCGATATAACGGAACGGACGGTAGCTACACTTGTGGGGAACACAGCATGCCCTGTAAACCTGTCAAGTCACTAAGTTGTACACCTGAAACTAATGTAACGTTATGTCTACTCTACTCAAAATTCATGTGCTCAATGACGGCAAAAGAAAAAAAAATTTCTCAAGGCACAGACAGTATCATCATTGATTTGTCACTCCAAAGTCTCAGAAGACATTCAATCAGTGTTTGTTGAATGACTTACATAGTCAACTTGACTCGGCTCATCTTCGTTTCACTCTGCCGCCTCTCAAGGAGTAGAAACTCTAGCCATTGAAGGACAGAGGGCCTCTCTAGGTGGTCGTGGACAGGGCCACAGAACTCAGGTGAAAATTACTTCGGGCAGTTCCCTAAGACCCTGGTTTGTTGGGTCAGTCCCATTTGGTAACAATCCCATAAAATAGCTCCAGGAGTCATGGGCCTCTCTTTTAGAGTCTTCAGTTTGGATGACTCCCCACTCAGATGGTTTCCTTGGCTTTTCCTCTGTTTAATTTTAGTTCCTCTCTTGGTCTAGCTTCACCTTTATCCCTTCTTCCCCCTAAGAACTTTCTTGAACTTTCTTCTGTTCTTTTTGTCCCCGTTGTATCTCCACTCTTATTTAGTGTCTTTGCACATAGTTCCTGGTCCAGTGACGAAACCCACCTCCAAATCAACATTCATTCATTCAGTAGTTTATGTATCAAGTATTCAGCACCCACGATGTGCTGGTGAAAAGAGCGAAAAGCAGACGTGGTCCCTGCTTTCATGGAATTCACAATCTCATGAGGGATTCAAGCTTTAATCAAATAAATATGTAAATAAGCGTATGATTGCAGACCTCAGAAAGCATATAACCAAGGCAGCTGACCTAGACCAGAGGTTGGGCAGGGCTTGCTTGAGGAAATGCCATGAGTGCCGAGCCATGAAGGGTAATGAGGCCCTAGGGGAAGAGAAAAGGCAGAGAATTCCAGGCAAAGGGAAGACTGTGTTCTTAAGGCCCTGCAACAGGCAGGAGGAAAGCATGACCAAGGAACAGACCAGTCAGTGTGGTAAGAACCCAGACAGCGGGCCAGTGAGGAAATAGGGACCAGACGCCACTGGGTCTCATCATCATGGTAAGAATGAACACAAATGAGAAATCTCAAATGTGCCCCAAAAGGGCGTACAACTGTCACACACACGTTATTACCGAACAGCACCACTTACTCCCAAAGGAAAAGCTACTAGACAATAGAAATGCGTTTTATGGGTTGTTTTCTTTTTCCCTATGTAATGACGACAGATTTGCTTCTCTCCTTGTGTGAAGGGAAGTTCTAGAAAATTATTGTCAAACTCGCTCTGAAAGTATTCTGGTTCGTTCTAGTGTGTTTGAAACGCTCAGTGGAAAAAGGTTTAAAACCCACTCACCACCCCCTGTAACTCAAATTGAGCTGAGCAGACTATAAAATTACAGGCTCTGGGGAAACAGAGACTCCGTTCTAATTGCCCATTGATCAAAGAAGAGAAAGAGAATAAAAATAAGTGCGTTGTTAGCATCTCTGCTGAAATAGTTTCTCTTCCTGATTGGAAGGTAATTGTAACAAGATGAGGCACGAGCATGTCATATATGTAGCATGACCGTAGTGTGGTTTCGTGAAAATTCTAGCTGGAAGATGAACAAAGCACATCCCTCGTGACTGGCTCTGGCCTGGTGATGATCAGGCTTTAAGATGCAGCCCTTCTACTTACAAAGACGTGTGGGGAGGAAATTCCGGCTGAAACATCGATCACGTTAAAGAATATTTGAATTTCAGAGCCTCTGCTGGTCTCTGTGCTGCTGCGAGTTCACATTTGGTGTTAGAGGCCATTTTACTTATGGCAGCACCTAGCTGTGCCAAGCATGCCCCTAGATCTTGCAAGTGGGGAACAAAGCTGTTCTGATTGGTAAAGTCCAAGGGCAATCCTTGTGGGTCGTATGGCCTTTAGGAAAATGTTTTCTTCCTAAAAGTGTATCTGAAGTATATTGTCTACAATAAATTTGGTTCTTCCTTGGGACACATGTTTTGTTCAAGAACTGTTTTTGCCTCATTCTAGTGGAGGGTGGCTATCCATTCCAGACAGTTCTACTAAGGCCCTACACCCTCCTATTGTTGTTACTTAAACTGAGAAGGTCCAGCTTGAGGAAACCATTGTAGATTAGAGTATTTTATCTGTGGTTGCCCAGGTGTGAAATGGTGGTGGATCGTAAGATTAACCCAAAGCATACGGATTGGGGAAGGGATTCCGTTGGAAGTAGGGCTGACCGAGACTCACACAATAAATGATTAAGGCTCTGAGGAGGGAAGGAGAAGGCAATTCTCATCTAAAGGTTCAACTGGAGAAGGATTTGTTTCCAAACTCACATAGTCATTGGCAGTGTTCGGTTCCCTGTGGGTTGCTGGACTGAGGGCCTCCGCTGCCTATGGGCTCTTAGCCGGAGGCTGCCCTTGGCTCCTCAATGTGTGGTCCTCTCCAAATGACAGCACACATGTTGGCAGCTTGCTTCTTCAAAGCCAGCAAGGGACAGTCTCCTAGCAAGACACATTAAAATCCTGTCACCTTTGCCATCTTCTGTTGCTTAAGAACGAGCCACGTTTACTTATACCCAAGGGAGGAGGATTATGGAAGAGAAGGGATACCAGGAGCTGGAGGTCAAGAGGCCCTACCCTAGAATCTGTCTGGCTCAGGCAGAAAAGTTGGAGAAGCAAAACTTTAAGCTTTTTATATCTTAGCTGTAATAATTTATCAGTCAAGAAATGGATTCGGTGCTGGTTATATGTGCAGAGTACAATAAGGCAGAAGTAGAGACTTTCCCTTCATGGGTCAAGACACAACCTGTTTAAAAGGGAACAGGTAACACTACGCCAACTCGAATAACAATAATTGTGTTGTTTCTGAATCCTTCTGTTGAAAACGTAAGAGCAACTGGAAGAAAAGGGCCTTAGCGATACAAACATGAGGGAGGTTCAGAAGCTGTAGGAAGAGTCTAGAATTGGTCGGGAAAATGAATGAGAAAACAGAGGAGAGAGAGGCTCAGACTCATCTCCCCTCTGAAAATACAAGCGTCCTGTTCCATCTCTAACTCATCGATGCAATTCATTCTCTCACCCAGATTTTGTCAGACTTCCAAGTTCTGAGAGAGTATTGTTCGTGAGGTCATCCTGCGTAGTAGCTGCTTCCGTGGACCCCGCCGCCTACTGCTTGGCTCTCGTCTCCCGCGCTGCCCCTTATCAACGGGGCAAGTAGTCACACCCTGCAAATGCTTGGACTATAAAATAGGATCATAAGAACACCTACTTCCCAGAGCTGATGATCATGCTGCATCATGGAACAAGCCACAACATGGAACGCGCTTCGCCCAAACACATCAAATGCTTCGTAAAGGGCAGTTACTGCTGCTGTTCTTCGAACCAACGTTGCTTGGGTGTCTGTCATGGGTACGATTAGACCATCTCTTTCACCAACCCGCTTATCCTAGGACTACTTGCAGACTTCATCATGGGCTCCCATATTTGACGATGGCCATTGCGCTGGCCTTGGTAATGAAATACTTGGCAG
Source organism: Martes martes (assembly GCF_963455335.1). Lineage (NCBI taxonomy): Eukaryota > Metazoa > Chordata > Mammalia > Carnivora > Mustelidae > Martes > Martes martes. Next base: position 8,867,705 of record NC_137897.1, read on the forward strand.
TCTCAAGCATTTTCTTTTCTTAAGGAAAAAAAAAAAGCCCTGACTCAGTGGATCATAAAGGTCTATATTGATCTAAAATGACTGTAATTCATTGCAACAGCACTTAATGGATGTGGTTCAACCAGTTAATTCTGCCCCCCTCTTACCCTCAAGGAGAAAAAGTTCTCCAGTCCTTCGTTGGTCATGGAGAGGTAATTAGCATCTCCAGAAGGCCTGACCTGTAACGTAAAATCTCTCTCACCCATCGTGGTAGCTCCCCTTTCTGCCTTCTGACTGTGAAATTCAACTACATGTTTATCCTTCATTTTGTCTCTCCCTTAGAAGGTCAAACTAGGCTCATGGTCATCGTTCCAGTATTTAAAATCCTTTAGTTACAGTAACCCCTAGGCCCTAGAGAAGGCCTTGCAGTCTGAGGTTGGTTATTCGGTTTGGACATGAACTTCTGACGTAGCACCTTCCTGCTCAATGTGGTAGCTCGCTGCCACACTCCGAGCTACATTTTTGTCTTTGCTTTACCAAATCTGTCACCTACTGCTGTTCCGCAAAGCTGAGTAGAAAGCAGTGCTTCTTGGACTTTAATCCCCCGGGAATCTTGCTGAAGTTCAGATTCTGATTCCGTGGGTCTGGGGTAGGACCCGAGATTCTGCATTTCTGACAAGCTTCCAGGTAGGGATGCTGCAGATCAAAGGACCACACTTTGAGTAGAAAGGATTTAAAGGACAGGTGCCAGAACCAGTTGCAAAATCTAACTGAAATGAGCCTCTTGGGAGATTCCAAACCACTCTCAACTGTGCAGTCTGCACTTAAGGCTGAAATTCAATCCTGGCTGCCCTGTGAGCACCACCTGTCATAATGTTGCCTAAACAGAGGTGTCCTGTGGCTGATGGCACCTAAGAAGGAACGTCGGCATCATTTATAATCTGTCTTTTAAAAGCAAAAGCCGTCCTTGAGCCAAAGGGATGTCACCTCATATTTCTGGTTGTAAAAATTGGATTTGGGTGGGGGGGAGGGAGAAATTATATCATTAATCTTCTATTTATGCTCAGAAGAGAATATGCATCCTCTCCCCCAGCTCTGATCTTGAGGCTGTTTCCTGAGGGCATGTGTTTTTTTTCACCTTCTGCCAAGAGCAACAGATGACCACAGATGGGCCCAGAGATGGCTTTGAATGAGCTGTGATCTTTCAGAGCCCATATTAAGTGGTTGCAAAAAATGCCCTATGAAATCAATGGGTTGAGCAATTTTGAAGCCAATTCCCGAAAATGGGAGAGAGAATGACCGACATAGCCCCATCTCTATATGATTTGAGAAGAAAGGAGAATCCAGCAGGCCCTTTAGAATTATGTGTCACAAGCTTAGGTCGGTGTCCAAATCACTGGGAACTTTAATAACACGGATGCTGGAGTCTTACCTGTGGAGTCTGATGTAATGGTCTAGGGTGGGCCCAGGTGTTCTGATGGGCAGCCGAGGCTGCCAATCACTGTTCTAGACCAGTGAGTCTCAAAACCGAGCATCCAGATTACTTGGAAGTCTCTCAGCCCAGAGTTCCTGATTTAGTAGGTTTGGGATAAACCTGAGAATATGAATTTCTAATAAGTAAGCAGGTGCTGCTGCTGGTGGTGGTCTTAAGACAAACGTTAAAACACTCTTCTGGACCAGGGGCGAGTCAGTTCTGACCTTGGGATTAAATCCTGCCCTCCCCCTCTTTTTCTGAACATACTTTTACTGGAACACACCCTCTTCCATTTGTTTACATAATGCCTAGTTGAGTCTTTGCAACAAAGACCCTTTGGCCAGTAAGTCCTAAAACATTTACTGTCTGGTCTTTTACAGAAAAAGTTTGCCAGCCCCTGCTCTGGGTGCAGGGGGTTTTCTACAGGGAAAGTACATTATCTGTCTTCACATTTTTACTCTGTAGAGAGCTGGGTTATGAGAAGTGTTGGTAGCCACAGGAAAACAGAACAGAAGGGGAAAGGGGATCCAGGGAAAGGGATCACAAAGGTGTTTCAAAATTTACCAAATTACAGTATCACCCCTTCTCTCTTTAAACAAACTCATGATGATAATATATTTGTTATTCTTTTAGCCCAGTGGTTCTCAAAGTGTGGGCCCTGCCCCACGGCATCACCATCACATGGAACTTGTTGGAAATGCAAATTTTCAGACCCCACTTGAGATCAACAGTTCCAGAAACGCTGGGGGTAGAGCCTGGCAATCTGCTGGAGCCAAGTGACTTTGATACATGCTCAAGTTTGAGAACCACTAACACAGGGCTCAGAGATGACAAAGCAAATGCACTTTATTTAACCTGTAATCACAAGATGAGAACAGTGTTGCCTTGTTCTCTGAGTTAATTCATCACTAAGTTTCTGAACCTACCAGTTTCCATGAAGATCTAAACAAGTGGTATGACTTCTTAAAGAAATACTCAGGGGGCGCCTGGGTGGCTCAGTGGCTTAAAGCCTCTGCCTTCGGCTCAGGTCATGATCCCAGGGTCCTGGGATCGAGCCCCACATCGGGCTCTCTGCTCAGCAGGGAGCCTACTTCCCTTCTTCTCTCTGTGCCTGCCTCTGCCTACTTGTGATCTCTGTCTGTCAAATAAAATAAATAAAATCTTTAAAAAGAAAGAAAGACTCAGGTTAATCCAAACAACCAGAAGTTGAAGGCAGGCACCAGTTAGAGCGGGGTCTCAAAGGTTAGGGTAACACCACCAAATGGAGGGTTTGTGAGGACCCAGATGGCCCGACTCCTCCCGGACTTCCTGATTCAGGGGCTTTCGGGTGGACCCTGGTGATTTGCATTTTTAACAAGTTCCCAGGGACTGCTGATGCTCCTGGTCCGGACCATGCTCTGAAAACTGCTGAGTTGAAGGATTACCTTCAGCATTATGTAAAAAATGGACTTTCTTACAAGCTCTGAGCGTCCAAGAAGAGGAGCATGAAGGGGTACGTGGTGGGTTTAATGAAGACTCGGTGTTTTTCCTAAACCTTTGTCCAAGCGTGGGAGCAGAAAAGAAAGGCTGAGGTGGTGCTCTGGGATTTGAATCACGGGGAAACCCCAGTTGCAAAATCCTGCGTTTCTTCGGACAGGTAGCAGATTGGAAGTCGGAGCTAGCAGCAGGGGGCAAATTATTTTCTTCTCTGGGAAGCTGTAATTAGTGCAGACTTGACATTGCTTGGAAGCTCCAGCTGGCTTGAGTAGCTATTTTCCATATTAGAACTGTTTGTGAAGCAGGGGAAGTTGAAAGGAGCGCCTACACCGTCATGGCGATGGGAAATCAAAGACAGTCTGAAAGTAGAAAGCTGAAAGTTCACAGGCATCGAGACTGATGGCAGATGAGTCCCAAGCGTGCGCTCTGTTGTTGGCCCATGTGCTTCCTGCTGTCTTAATTGCTCTCCCCCCTCCCAATTCGAACCTGCCGCGCTGGTATCGTACAGCGCGGCTGACAAGCTTTCTCTCTCTGCGTCCCTTGGCTTGGCTTCCCTTTGTGTTCCCTTCATTTCCCGGCATGCTTTTAGTGGCCGCAAGCTTTCCCAGGTTTGTCTTTGCAGTAACCTTGGCCAATAAGAGCTTCTCTTCCCCAGTCGTTGAAATCCCAGTCCGGGGATTGGCTCTGGTGGGATTGGCTTTGGTCTATGCCTTTCCCCCGGATCATTTTGTCCTGTGGATGGACACTTCTGGGATTGTCCCTGGTTGCTCTGGATGGTGTCACCCTTACCCCTTGGCCTTACCCCAGACCCCTTGGCCTGGGAGTGGCAAAGGTATGGTCTCTAGAAGACAACCAGGGGAAGGGGAGCTAAGAGGTACCCCCACAGGTGTCCACTTCAGCCTCTCTTCTTTGGGGGAAGGGGACACGACTGCTTTCTTGAGACGCAGGAGCAAAGTGTCTTATGCTAGCCTTCATTTTTAGAAACCTCAGGTCATGCAGAGGGTTTTGAATGGCAAGAGAGTGAGAAAGAGCTTGAACACTTCTATTCCTAGTGGAGAGCTGATACCAAGATTTTGGAGCCGCATAATGGTGTAACAGTAATATATTTTGATGGAATCAATTGAATTTGTTTTATAAGGAAACTCGAGAAGCAGGGAAACCATTTAAGGGACTGTTGACAAAGGGCAGAAGTAGGGTGACATGAAAAGGGGCTCGGAAGTGGATGGGAGGAAACATACTTGGTAGGCAGTGTCTTAACCCTAGGAAGTTGAAAGACATGTTAGGGACAGACATAAACTGCCTGCATTCACTACCTTGCGCTGGAGTTGATAGGCTGCAGGTTTAGATCTTTCTGGCTTAGCCAGGAGAGCCACCACTGAACCAGGTTCTGCTCCGCAGTCTGCCATGGGTACTGGTACTCCCTGACACCCCAAACTCCCATCCCCTCTTCCTACTTCTTGGCCTAGGCTCAGCCTAGATCACTAATTTATACTTCTGTTACATTTCTCCCCTTTGGAGATGTTTACCTTATTTTGAGTATGGCTTTACATTTTGTTTTTCTTTTTTTTTAAGATTTTATTTATTTGAAAGAGAAAGAGCATGAGTGGGGTGAGGGGCAGAGGCAGAGGGAGAAGCAGACTCCCCGCTGAGCAGGAAGCATGATAACAGGGTTTGATACCCGGACTCCAGGATCATGACCTGTGCCAGAGGCAGACGCTTAACTGACTGAGCCACCCAGGTGCTCCTGGCTTTATGTTTTTTTGGTATTAGTTTTATCTTTAACTTGATGTGAAACTTGGAACTGAGTCTTCAAACTGTAAACCAAAAGTCTGCTGATTCGCTCCAGTTCTGGCTGCCCACTGTTGTCCTGTCCCTTCAAAAGTAAAGGGAAAAGCAAAAAAAAAAAAAAAAAAAATTGACTTTATAAAAAATACAGTTGTACAACTTATTTTATACATGTAAGTTTTAAAAATACTATGATTAGAACCAGAGCTGTAACAGGTGATGGTAAAGTAATTTTCAAAGTGTACTCTGTGAATTATGAATTACTGTGCTGAGTGTAACAAGGACGACATGGAGAATTTGACTACAAATACGAAGAGCTTACACTTTTCATTAGTAGAGGAACGAAACCCACATAGGGTGTCCTGGGAGGGCAGAGACAGGTGCCAACTGATACCACCACTGAATTTGTCACTTTTATCATCATTCAGTAGTGGGCCTCACTTTGTGATTTTCACAAGTCAGTTAGAAGGGACAGGGTCCCAGATCTTCCAATTGTGCAACTATTGTCCGGTCATCTCCCCATTAGTGCCTTTGGCTTTCGTGTCTGGTTCCACAAGATGCCTGCGTGGGTGAGCCTAAATGGAAGAAAAAACTGGATAGGTTATATCGTGGGTGTATTTTTGCAAATGTGGTATTTCAGTAGCCTGGAGAATTACCAAGGCAAAAGAGATGATTCTGCAGGCAAATTTAATTACTTTTAAAGAAGAAACAATTCCAAATTCCAAGTCTCAGGTGAGGTTCTTATTGACTCTCTCAGGTGTTTAAACAGGTTACTTTCCCTTAGAAATCTTGGCTTAGGGGAAAGAATTCGAGCTGATTTAGAGTTTCTCTGAGTGTTTTTTAAATTATAGAGACACTAGAGGCTTACAAAAATTATTCAAAACAGTGGTTTAGAAATTATAAAATGCAAGCCTTCAGCTTGAGGAATTCATCCCTCATCTCACTTTTTAGGGTAGCTTGTTAACAGAGCTTTCAGTCCATTTTCTGTGAATACATCTATATCTATAATTGTATCTACAGCTGTGGCAGTGCTTCTCAACCGGATGTGATTGTGCCCCCCCCCCACCCCCCACAGACACTTGAGAATGTCTGGAGACATTTTTGGTTGTCACAGGAGGGAGGGCAGTACTGGCATCTAGTGGGTGGAGGCCAGGGATGCTGTTGAACATCCACAATGCGCAGGGCACCCCCACCACAATGAATCATATGGCACAAAATGTCAGGAGTGTTGCTGTTGATAAACCCTAATCTATAGGTTTTCTTCATACAGGAGACCTTGAGAGGAAGATGGTGGCGGAGTAGGAGGACCCTAGGTTCATCTTGCCCCTTGAATGCAACTAGATTAACTATCAAGTTATCAGAAATGCTCCACAAAGCGACCTGGAGACTGACAGAACAAATTCGACAAATAAAGGGAGAGAAGAGGCCATGCTGAAGAAGGTAGGAGGGGCAGCCATGTGGTTTGGGGAGAAATGGATCATAGGTGCTATAGAGGGGAGGGAGCCTTGGTCACAGAAGGGTGAGAGAGAGAGGGGAGCACAGAGGGAAACACACAAGGAGAATTTTTTCCCAAAGCCACTGGCTTGGAAAACAAGAGGGCCAACTTTTCTGAGTTCTTACAACCAGTGGGGCTTAAAGCCTAGAGTTTTAAAGACCACCAGGCTTGTGTGTGATAAAGCCCAGAGGGCACAGCGCTGCTCCTGGGGAAAAGGCAGACAAACAACCCAGGGGCAGATAGTGTGGAAACAGCGATCTGAAGACCTCCTGGGACACACAGTGGGGGAGATTATTGGCTATTCTCGGAGCACATCCTTGAGAGGCAGGTTTCACAGAGATGGCTCTCTAGGGACAAAGGAGCTGACTGGTGCCATTTCCTTCCCCGGACACTCAGCATAAACACAGAGCCACCCACGGGAAGCAGTGCAGTGCAGCTACTGGCTCCCTAACTTACTTACACCAAGTCCCACACCCCTGCACTCTGGCAGGATTACTCTTCTCGGTCAACTTGTCTCGGTCCCAGCACGGTGGGCCCCTCCCCCCAGAAGACCAGCACAAACCCTTGCCCGTACCATGTCTCCAAACCAGAGAGTCCTGCAGGGTCTCAGTTCTGGTGGAGTTGGTGTCAGGTCTCATTTTACAAGCAGACTAGAGCACAGCTAGTTAAAACTCACCACATTCAAGCCAGGGACCAAACACTGCCCACAGCAGGCAAGGAGACCCTCTGTAGACAACTGTCTTAAGAATGGAGCAGCCAAAATACAACAGCACACAATGGAGACACGTTCTGAAGTGCCAGGCCCTGGGCACTACATGACCTCCTGGTCATAATGCCATTACTTGGAGGAGCAGGAGCCATAACTGGCTTTCCTAACACACAGAAAAAGGCAGAGACTTAAACAAAATCCCAAGATGGAGGATTTTATCTCAAATGAAAGAACAAGACAAGGCCATGGCCAGAGATCTAAGTGAAACCAATATGAGTAACATGCCTGATGGAGAATTTAGAGCAACAATCATAAGGATACTCACTGGGCTTGAGAAAAGAATAGAAGACCTCAGTGAAACCCTTACCACAGAGGTAAAAGAGTTAAAGAATTAATCAGAGATAGGGGCGCCTGCGTGGCTCAGTGGGTTGGGCCGCTGCCTTCGGCTCAGGTCATGATCTCAGGGTCCTGGGATCGAGTCCCGCATCAGGCTCTCTGCTCGGCAGGGAGCCTGCTTCCCTCTCTCTCTCTCTCTCTGCCTGCCTCTCTGCCTACTTGTGATCTCTCTCTGTCAAATAAATAAATAAAATCTTAAAAAAAAAAAAAGAATTAATCAGAGATAAAGAATGCGATGAATGAGTTTGGAAACAAGCTTGATGCAGTGAACAGCAGGCTGGCAGAAGAAGAGGAATTAGTGACCTAGAAAACAAAAATAACGGAAAATACTGAAGGTGAACAAAAGAGAGAAAGAAGAATTACGCAACACGAGAATAGATGTAGGAAACTCAGTGACCCCATCAAACTTAATAACATTCATCTTATAGAGTCCCAGTGGAAAAAGAGAGGGAAAAGGGGGCAAAAATATATTTCAAGAAATAATAGCAGAAAATTTCCCTAATCTGGAGAAAGGAAACAGACCTCTAGATCCAGGAGGCAAAGAGAACCCCCATCAAAATCAACAAAAGCAGGCTAACACCAAGACCTGTTGTAATTAAATTCGCTAAAGATAGTGATAAAAAAAAAAAAAATCTTAAAAGGAGCAAGGCAAAAGAAGTCCTTAATTTACAAGGGAAAATATATAAGGCTAGCTAGAGATTTCTCAACAAAAACTTGGCAACCCAGAAGGGAGTGGCATGATCTATTCAAAGTGCTGAATGGGAAAACCTGCAGCCAAGAATGCTCTATCCAGCAAGGCTGTCATTCAGAATAGAAGAAGAGATAAGGAGTTTCCCAGACAAACAGAAGCTGAAAATGTTCATGACCACTAAACTGTCTTGGCAAGAAATATATTTTTTAAGATTTTATTTATTTATTTGAGAGAGAAAGAATGCACGATGGGGGAAAGGGCAGAGGGAGAAGGAGAAGCAGACTCCCAACTGAGCAGGGATCCTGATGCAAGGCTCAATCCAAGGACCCAGAGATCATGACCTGAGCTGAAGGCAGATGCTTAACTGACTGAGCCACCTGGGTGCCCCAGCCCTGCAAGAAATATTAAAGGAGACTCTTTGATGGGAAAGGAAAGACCAAAAGTGACCAAGACAAGAAAACATCAGAGAAAATCTCCAGAAACAATGACAAAACAAGTAATAAAATGGCAATAAATACATATCTATCAGTAATTACTTTGAATGGACTTACTTGAATGGACTACATGCTCCAATCAAAGACATGGGGTGTCAGAATGTATTAAAAAAAAAAAAGAACTGTCTATATGCTGCCTACAAGAGACTCATTTTAGACCTCAAGACACCTGCAGATTGAATGTGACGGGGTGGAGGAACATTTACCACGCAAATGGATGTCAAAAGAAAGCCAGAATACCATACTTACATCAAACAAACTAGGGTTTAAAACAAAGACTATAACAAGAGACAAAGAAGGGCATTCTATAATCATAAAGGAGACAATCCAACAAGAAGATACAACAATTATAAAGATTTATATATCTGTCTAACAGAGGAGCACCCAAATATATAAAACAATAACAAACAGAGAGGAATTCATTGATAACACAAAAACAGTAGGGGACTTTAATACCCCACTTATATCAATGGACAGACCACCTAAACAGAAAATCAACAAGGAAACGGTGGCTTCGAATGACACACCAGACCAGATGACCATAACAGCTATATTCGGAACGTTTCATCCTAAAACAGCAGAACACACATTCTTTTCAAGTGCACATGGAACATTCTCCAGAACAGATCGCATATGAGGTCACAAATCAGTCCTCAGCAAATACAGGAAGGTTGAAAATCATACCACGTACCTTTTCTGACCACAATGCCATGAAACTAGAAGTCAAACACAAGAAAAAATTTGGAAAAGACCACAAATCTGTGCAAGTTAAACAGCGCGCCAGTAAATAAGCAGTGGGCTAGCCATACAGGAAACTTCAAGTAGAACTGATGGTTTTAGAAAATAACAATTCTGAGAGTTATAGCACTTATTTCTTAGAAGTTCATATGAGGAATCTACCCACTAATGATTTAGAATTGTTTTCTTTTTCTTTTAAAAGTCTTTAAATCGTGTTTAGAGCAGACATTAAAATATATTTATTCCCATTTTCACTTACACGTTTCAGCAGAGAAGGTCACCTTAGGGATTCAACCAGGTTGTCCCTAGGCTGGGGAGAAACAGGACAGCAGACCTTGAGTTTGGGGACCCATAGCTGCTTGGATGAGTAGCACACAGACACCCCTGCCTGGCTGGTAGTAAGCAGGATGTGAGGCACAGTCAGCTCCTCCCTCTTTCCCTCCCTTCCCTCCTTCCTTGCAGAGAATAATACCTTAGAAAACTTTAAACTTCTTAGGAAACTACTTACAGACAAGAATATGCAAAATGAGAAGATTTCGGCATGCACCATTCTATATGGTAGAGAGCATAGGGAGCGAGATAGAGAAGAATCAAGTTTAAAGTCATTCAGGGGTGTTTTGAAAATCTTGTTATATAAGTAATACGTTTCATAATACACTTCTGTTTCAGAATATGTTTAATCATTTATTAGCATTTTGTCACCAGTAGACATTTATTAAGCACTTAACGTGGATCTAGCATTTGCCAGACACGATGCGTATTTATTCCAGACAAGTAAACATGAAAATCCTTCCTGCGACCTTTATCAAATGCCATGATTTGTCACTCCACGTGAAATCTCTAAATATTCTTTATCCTGCGTTTAATTTAAGTCTCTGTCCTTGAAAACAGGTGTGTGTTTGGAGAAACAAAATACAGAGCTTTGAGTCAGGCACACCAGCTTGAATTCCAAATCCCCCCATTAGCTTGCACTGGGGCATGGCTGTAATATCCTGGGAAAAAGACATTTAACTTTTATCCCAAGATAATAATTGCTTTTGATACTTTCCTCCCCACTCTTTGCTTCCTTCACTCAGCTTCTAAGGAAGTCAAAGGGAAAATAAATAGGGCTAACATCGACTTGCTATCATTCCTACTGGGTCACCCTGGCTCAGGCACAGTCTTCTCATTGGTCTCCCCACTTCCGCCCTGGTGCCCCTGCAACCTCTTCTCCACTGAGCAAGCAGAGCGATTTTCTGAGGAAGAAAGAAAGAAAGACCATGCACTACCTCTGCTCAAAAGGCTCCAGTGGCTCCCCATTTCGCTTGGAGTCAATGCTCCATCTTTGGCTGCCCCTTGCTCTGGGCCTTTGCACCTGCCATTCCTTCTGCCTCAAGGACTTTCCCTCCCTAGGCGGTCAAGGCTCACTCTCTCAGCTCCAATATCACTTCATCCAAGTGGACGTCACCAAACAGCTTCCCCGAGCAACTCCTCCCCGCCTCCCCAGCGCTCCCGATGCTCCTTTCCCTAAAAGTGTTTCTCCAAATCACTTATCCCTCACCCAATACATGTTGTTTATTTATCGGTTATTATCTGTCTGCCCCACTTGAATGAAAGTTCCATGAGGACAAGCATTTGTGTCTGTTTTACTCAGGGCTGTATCCCCAGTGCCCAGAACCGTGCCTGGTACAAATATTTGCTAATAAAAAAATAAAAACCATACCTCTATAGTAAAGGCTTCTCCTTTTCTCCGCCATTGAAAGGAGTACAGGTAGACCTAATCATGAGGAATGCTAAACAGATTAGGAGATATCCAGATTTCTTTAATTTCAAATTAAAAGTATCTAGTTAGGATTCTTTGATTAAGTTGCTAATCACAAAATATTTTTGTGATTTATTTATTTATTTATCAGCCAGATGTCTTAAATATGTGCAACTAATAGCGGATATATCTAAATAAACTTTATATTTGTAAACCCCAAGTTTTCCTCCCAGTCAGTCTACCCTCTATGAGCGCTGGGCAGTATCTTTTTTTTTTTAAATTTTAATTATTTATTTGACAGAGAGAGACAGACCATAAGTAGGCAGAGAGGTAGGCGGGGTGGGGGGGGGGTGGGGGGGGGTGGAGAGGCGGGGAAGCAGGCTCCCTGCTGAGCAGAGAGCCCAATGCGGGGCTCGATCTCAGGACTCTGGCTTCATGACCTGAGCCAAAAGCAGAGGCTCAACCCACTGAGCCACCCAGGCACCCCGAGCTCTGGGCAATATCTTCCTAACCTATTGGAGGGAGGGTCACATATCACTTAATCTCTTGCCTTTTCTTTTCCTTTCTGCCAGCCAAACTCACCAGCAACAAGTCTCCTATTTCCATAGGGGACGATGTGTGTGAGGGTTGTAGATAAACATATGGGCCTGCATTGTCTAAAAGAAACATAACGTGAGCTACATTTTAAATTTTCTAGTGGCTCAATTTAAAAAGTAAATGGAAACAGGTAAAAATTAGGTAATTTTAATAATATATTTCATTTAGCCTAGTATATCCAAAATATTATTTCAACAAAACTCAATGTTTAAAAGATGAATGAGATATCTGACATCCTTTTTTTGTAGTAAATCTTCAAAATCTAGTGTGTATTTGCCAGTTAAACAGAGCTTCTCAATTTGGACACATTTCAAGTACTCAGGAGCCACCCAGGGCTAATGGCAACTCTTACAGACAATGTTTGTATCACTCCGAAATTCATATGTTGAAATCCTACCCCCCAATGGGATGGTATTAGGAGGTGGAGTCTTTGGGAGATAACTAGGATTACTTGAGGTCATGAGGGCAGAACCCTCAGGAATGGTGTCAGTGAGCTTCAAAAGAAGTGGGGCGCCTGGGTGGCTCAGTTGGTGAAGTTTCTGCCTCGGGCTCAAGTCATGATCCCAGGGTCCTGAGATCGAATCCCATATCAGGCTTCCTGCTGAGTAGGGAGACTGCTTCTCTCTTTCCATCTGCCCCTGCTCATGTGCTCACTCGCTCTCTCTGTCTGTCAAATAAATAAATCTTAAAAAAAAAAAAAAAAGTTACAAAAAAGCTTACTGCTCTCTGCTTTCTGCTCTCTACCATGTAAGGACACTGCAAGAAGATAGCCCAGGCTGTGAACCAGGAAACCGGCCGTCATCAGACACCAAATCTGCCAGCGTGTTGATCCTGGACTTCCCAGCCTCCAGCACTGTGAGAAATGCATGTTTATTGTTTAAGCCTCTCAGCCTATGGTATTTTATTACAGCAGCCTGAACTAAGACAGCCACCATCTGGTACAGTACAGATAGACTTTTCTCTTTAAATGTCTCAGTGGCCCATGTTAATAATGTTACTCTTTACTTACTCAATCAACCGAAACAGGTTTTTGAGTGTCTACCATGTACCGGGCGCTTTTCTAGACCCTAGGACCCTGCAGTGAAAAAAAACAAACTTTCCATCCTGTCGGGCACTGACACTCTAGTCTTGAACACAGTAAGTGGTAACAGGTTTATAGCAAAGGAGATAATGGTTAGTGCCATGGAGAGTGGGGTGGGGTAGGGTGCGGTTTTAAAAAGATCATTCTAGAAGGCTTCACTGAGCCAGGGGCACCTGAGGGGGGGTGAGGGAGAAAGGCGTGGGGGCATACGGGGAAAGGGGGCTCCGGGTACAGGGAAGAGCGGGGGCATTCTTGGAGCACCCGGCCACTGTAGCTGGCGTGGGGCGAGGTCGGGGAGGGGAAGGGAGCAGCCTCACGACTTGGTAGGACTTTGCCCACACCCCCCCAACCTCAAGTGAGAATAGGGGACTTGTAAGGTGTTTTTTTTGGTTTTTTTTGTTGTTGTTTTTTTAAGATTTTATATATTTGTTTGTTCAGAGAACACACGACCGGGGGAGAGGTAAAGGGGGAGGGAGAGAGCAAAGCTCAAATAGACTCCATGCTGAGCTCAGAGCCCAATGCAAGGCTCGATCTCACCACCCTAAGATCAGGGGCTGAGCCAAAAATCAAGAGTCGGTCACTTAACCAACTGAGCCACCCAGGCGCCCCCTTGCAAGTGTTTTGAATGGAAGATTAATAAGACTTGCATTTTACCAGCACATTCTGACGGAGCCCAAGCATCCGCCATGAATCCTGGTGCACTCTCTCTTTCCCTCTGTTGACTTCTGCCCTAGGCGGGCAGCCCTAGAATGCACTGCTGAAATGTGAAATGTGGTTGGTCTCTTCAAAGATGACCTTTACCCTCGCACATGCTCTGCAGCTCTTTCTCTGCCCAGTCGGCCACGCAGAAGGGCCGAGGGACTATAGACTATACATTCAGCTTTCAGGAAAGCCACCACGTGGGATGAGAAAGCTCCGTTTCTGGGGCCATGTCTTCCATAAGGCAGACACCCCGTGGAAATGAACACATCTCTTCCTGAGAGCACCTTCCATTTATTTAAATTAAACCATCTCCTGGCTGACAGGAAGACCTCCTCCTCCAGAGGTCTGCCTGTGACACATGGAGACCAGGAGACCCTCTAGACCCCTGCTGCTCAAAGCGTGGTCTGGGACCAGCAGCGCCAACGCCAACTGCAGAATCTCCCGCCCCGACCTAAGCGTGCTGGGTCAGAATCTCATTTTAACGAGACCTCCAGGCCATTCGTACGTCCAGTAACGTTTACCGACCTTTCAATTCTGAATCCTCTCGGAATTTCTCCATGATAATAATATCTTAATGACTTAAAATAGCAATAACCATTTATTACTTTCCATGATTATGAAGACTAACTAGACTCCATTAGGGGATTCCTCTGCTTCTCGTGGTCTTGCCTGGGGCTGTGGCTCATCTGGAAGCTTGACTGGGCTGGGACGGCCATGATGGCTCGTGCATACGACTGCCAGTGGCACGGGGATCAGTCTGCGCCATGTTCTGTCAGCTGAGGACACAGCCATCGGGGGGTCTGACTGGGCTGGAACACCCAAGATGGCTCCCTTCCATGTTCCAGAGAACGTGCTGGCTGCCAACGGGAAGCTCCCCTGGGGTGTCACCTGCAGAGCCCCAGTCTATGTGGACTCTCCGTGGGGCTTGTCTTTCTCAGAGCACAGCAGCTTGATTCCAAAAGGGAGCTTTCCAAGGGATGAACCTCTTAAGGCCCAGCTCTGGAAGTCACCCAGTAAGACTTCGCCACATTCTGTTGGTCAAAGCAAGCAACAAGACCAAACTAGATTCGGGGTGGGGGGGGGGGGAGATGCCACCACTCGATGGGTGGAGTGGCAAAGAATTTGCAGCCATCTTTAATCCATCCCCAAAGCATAACTGACATTTAGTGAGCAATCGTCATATAAGCACTGTTATCCAGTATTATCTGATTCATCAATTTTGTAATGCACTTTTTTTTGACATTTTATAGATCCACAGGAAGTTGTTAAAGTAGTGCAAAAAGGTCCTGTGCACCCTTACCTGGTTTTCTCCAGTGGGAAGACCGCGCATAATTTTAGGACAATATCGAAGCCAAGAAACTGACATTGGCACAGTGTGTGTGTGTATGTGCACGCACGTGCGCACACGTGAGGTTCTGTGTCCTCTTAAAAGTGCACAAGTGACAGTTGTTGGATGGTTGCCATGTACTAGTGCCACATTTCGTTAGTTTTATTTTTTTTTTAAGATTTTATTTATTTATTTGACAAAGAGAGCACAAGCTGGCGGGGGGGGCAGAGGGAGAGGGACAAGCAGGCCCCCGTGGAGCAGGGATCCCAATGCACAGCCCGATCCCAGGACCCAAAGATTATGACCTGAACTGAAAGCAGACACTTAACTGACTGAGCCCCCCAGGCACCCCACATTTCATCGGTTTTAAAAGTCATGTGCTTTCACGTTTTACTTCTCTGAAATGAGAATGGGTCTTCCAATCGAACACATCTTACAATTAGAAGCATCATTTTTCTTTTCCTAGTACTATATACAATAATGGTGTGTTCTACAATATCTACATAGAATGGCTTAGGTTCCATAAAATATTGTATCGACCCACTTTCCAGACAAAGAAATGGAGGCAAAGAGAGGTTAAGAAGTCTGCCCAAGGTCACACCGTGAGTAGGGCTATGGATGGGAACACAGGGACAGAATTCAAACCCAGGCACTCCAGCCCTAGAGACAATATGGTCACCTATACTCTCTTGGAAGGGAGTTACAACATGATTACACCTAGCATCTTCTGTATTTAGCATGGCATTGGTGAGGGTTAGTGAAAAGTCTGTGAAGAGACAAACCCCTGCTCTTTGGGTCCAGATCCCGCATGCTTGCCCTGCCTTCCATTCCTCAGTGCAGAGGGATCCATGCATGCTGTGGGTGCGCCTTTCCTGATTGCGAAACTATCTGAATTTGAAAGGTCAGAGGAGCGAAAAATGCATGAGATTTTTGATATTAAGCTTGAAGCAACAGCTTGCCCTTTTTCTGTGCTGCTCCCTGAGCAACAGCCTGTTACATCCTTTGAGTTCTAGCTCAGTGACACTTTTTTCCTTAGTGGGACACTTTCAGTCCTGCGTTTAATCAGTTCTCTGTGGAGATTAGACATTGAATGGGAAAAATGACGTGAAGAAAATGGAGAGGAGGTGATTACTTTGATTTTCATCAATGTAGAAATAATGCAGGTTCTAGAGACAAGCGGACCACCTATGGGTTGAAAAAAATAATTTTTTTAATTGTAAAGCTGTTTCAACCACTTCTTACAGATGACAGCCCCCCCTTTTTTGCACCACTAGAATGCAAAACAAGGAGAGAAAGAGAGAGAGGAAGAAAGAAAGAATTTATTCATTGGTAGGTTGGAGCTAAGTCTGATGCTTACTACATAGACCACACCAAGAAAGGAGGAAATGAGTTTAACCAGATGGGATATACACAGAACTAATTACAGATCACAAGTTTAAACTTTGCTCCCCAGGCAGCTCTTTGAAATCCTAATCTCTAACTTGGGGCTAACAACCAAAAAACACAGCTGGTCATTTAAGAAAGCTGGGACTGATGCCAGTTGCCTTGTATTCTAAATTCAGTGCAAAACAACAGGCCTACCTGCTTTAAAACCTCCTCATTCTTCTTTCATCATGCTTTCTTTGATACGGGCTGTTCTGTGGGTCAAGAAATAAAGCAAAATCCAGAATAATTTAGGTCCATTGACAAGGTAAAGGCAATTATCCAGACCAACTGGGAAATTGTTGCTTCAACTAATCATTTCTGTATAATTGGTTACATCTTGTCTAGGCTTGTGCGGTCACAGAATATACTTGAAACAAGAAAGAATGGTTTTATCAACTTTGCCAAATGAAAAGGGGCCAAATACGCAGGAATTTGCTTGGAGTCAAGGTCCAGTTTGTTGAACTTGAACTAGAGAAGGTGGCAGAGGATTTGACTTTTATAATCTAATCTTTGAAATGGCATAGCAAAAGTCAAATAGATAACGTTTTATCTGACACTTAACTGAAAGCCACATCAGCTCGTTGAATTCCTGCCATAACTCCCTGAGGTAAATGCCATCATCCCCATTTTACGGATGAGAAACTCTATCTCAGAAAGGTTAAGTAATTTATCCAAGTCCACACACTAATAAAAGACAGGTCAGGCTCCAAACCATTCTAGCATATGTGACTCATTATATATGCATTTCTGTTTTAAGCATGTAAACATGAATTTCAAAAGCTATCAGGCCCCAGTAATTTGGGGTAAGGGGTTGTGGGCCTGTATTTCATTATGATTTCCATTTACACTTCTGGTATTCTAGGAATTAGACTTCAGTGAGATGGAAAGTCTAGCCAGGAGGTAATAGGGTCCATTTTCTGCTCCAGGGTCACAAAACTGCAGTATTTTGCAGCATTGCCTAGTTAGGGTTAACCACAGAAAGGCAGTCCTCACCCACGTAGACCGGAATTTTTTTATTTTTTTAAATTTTAGAAAATGTATATAGTGTTCATTGTTAAGTCCCTGCCTCAGCAGGGTCTGGGGTAGTGGCATCCCATCCTCCAACACATTAATATTTGTGCAGGGAAATGTATGAATATTCACCCTGAATGGGAAAAAGACTGTGAATAGCCCCCAGATGATTTAAGTCAAGTTCTAATAAATCACTGATGAAAAAAATTGGGACTTTTCAAAACACTTAAGTCATGGGACTGTGCATAAAGAGTTGTAGACCTATACGTTAAATATTTCTTTACCATTTAGAAATCGAATTCTGAGGGATACCAGCCACTGATTCCAGAAAGTTCTCCCTTTTCCAATCACTACATAGCATATTGGATTTCCACTGTATGGGGCCCCTTTCCCAGTGTGTGCAATTCAGCTACATGCCACCCTCCTTGAGAACATGAGAGCTCGAGGTGGATGGGCTGTATGAAATCTGTTTGTTATCTTTCTGGAATTGACCCCCAACAAAGCCTATTTCATATTTATACCATCTGGTGCTAGTGGTGTGTATGGCTGTGACCCTCCATACAAAAGCAGAGAACCACTCAGCTAGAGGGAACCTTCAAGTTCATCTAGTCTAATTCCCTGTCATGGCAGCTATACCCCTGATGGTCCCTACCTCCCGGTATTAACACCCTAGTATAGGTCTCGGTGACTGGCAGAATGCAAACAAAGTCATGATTCGCCACCTCAGAGATTCGGTTATGAAAGATACACAGCTCCCCTCTCCCTCCCTCCCTCTCCCTGTGCCTCCCTCCCTCATCACTAGCTCTGAGGGAAGCCACGTGGCCATGCCACGAGATCATTTAAGCTGCCTTATGGAGGGTTCATGTGGTGAGGAACCTAGACTTCCTGCCAGCAGCCCCGTGAGTGCACCATCTTGGAAGTATATCCTCCAGCCCCAGTCGAGTCTTCAGGTGATCCCAGCCCCGGATCACATCTTGGCTGCAGCCTGATGAGAGACCTTGAACTAGAACCACTCAACTCAGCTGAGTCCAATTCCCGGTCCACGGGAGCTCTGAGCTAAAATTCTGACAGTAAAATTCTGACAGCGTTTTGTTTGCGACAGTACGTAACTAAGACACTCCTGCATTTGACAGAGGAGGAGACTGGGTCCCAGCGACATGAGGAGATGCTCCAGGACCCTGCTAGTCCCATGACCCCAAGGGCCACCTTGGCTCTTGCTGTTTCTGTGGAATGGGCAGGATGACGAATTTTTTATGATCTTGGGTGCTGTTTCCCAGAATCTTCTGTTTTCTCATAGAGAAACTAGAAGCCCCTGGAAAATCTGGCCAATAATTCAGCTGTGAAAAGGAAAGTTTGGCACAGATGTCCTGGTTCTGGAGGGAGTCTGCCCACTTGCTAAATTTCCCAAAATAACCTACTTTTGTGGGTTGGTTTTTCAGGGGATCATTTTTGTTTTTTCCTGTGAAGATGAAACTTTCTAGACTGCAGTTGTTAAGTCAGGGAAAATGAGGAAGCATCTAGCCCCTTTCCTGTCCTTGGTGTCGAAGAGTGTGTTCTTAGTAAACCGGCCACTCTCTCACAGGTTTTATGTCAGCATTGGCTCTGGCCTAGCCTGTGAGCCGGCGTCAGTCCGCAGACCTGCAGCTGGGCCCCTGGTCACGTTACTGGATGAGTGAACGCATTCCCTGCTCTAAAGCTGAGTGTCTTCTCCTACCAGCTGCAGTTGACATACAGGGCACAATCCCTCTCTGAAGCCTCTGTTTGCCTCTCATATCTCCCTGAGCCATATGCTTGTGTGTTTTAGGTACAGATGGAGACATTAGTCACATAATTCATCATACAGGAAAAGTCAGAGACTGGCTATTTTATTTCAACATGAGAATTAATTTCTACCTTAGGTACTGGTAGGAAAAAAAAAAATCCAGAAATGTCATTGGGAATTGTAGGTGGAATATCTACCCCTGCTTAATTTTACTAGGTTCTTTCTTTTGAGGTTAACATGCGGCATGACACATGCAAAAATTCTAGAACAAGACATAAGCCCCGGCTGGTAGATTTATTGCAGTGAAGGCCCCGCTTCTTCACGCTTTACGTACGCTTACTGTTCAGCCTGTGACCTGGTGGTATCTTCTTAACAGGTGGTATCTGTTCCCCATCCCCTGAATTTAGGCCGGCCTTGTGACTTGCTTTTTCTGATAGAACGTGGCAGAAATGGTTGTGTGGCGGTTCCAAGCCTTGGCCTCAAGAGGTCTTGGAGCTTCCTTTTCCTTTCTTAGAAGCTTGCTTCTATCATGTGACTATGTCTGGACTAGCCAGTGATCAGCCAGCCAGCCAGACAACTCCCAGACACATGAGAAAGCCCAGCCAAGAGCAGCAGAGCGACCAACTTGACCTGCATCTGACCACAAGAACCACCCAGTTATCCTGTAGACTCATGAACGATAATAAATGGTTAGTTATTAGGCCACTGAGTTTGGGGCTAATTCGTTACGCAGCATTATTTGTGGTGATAGATACCTGATATACGCAGGACCGGGGCCTTTTGGTACCGTGTGGCCTGCTTAGGCCCCAGGCCAGACACAGACGATGAGGGGCTTCCAGCGAGCGAGCTCTGCATGTCCCATCTTAGAGCTCATGAAGCTGACTGACAGTCTGAGGTCCCAATAAGAGGCAGGGCCTTAGCTATTCCCCATCAGCGTGCAGACTTCCGAGTGACTGTCCTGTCTGCAGCCCGGGGGTTGAGTGTCCTTCTTCCAGAGTCCAGTCCCAGAGATTCAACATCTCTAAAGTAGACCTTCTGCCCTCAGCCAGAGGTCTGATGGCCTCGTATAGAGATGTTTTACAAATCCACCTACTTTCAGCTGCACCTGCCTTCTGCTTCCAGAGAGACCTGGTTCTACCAGTTACTGAACATCTGTGGAAGGGGGAGCTCTTGTTTTGACTTGAGTTGGTTTTCAGCTGTCCCTACTGCCAGCTTAGCACTCCCTGGTCGGATGAGGCAAAAGCCTTAAGACAGAGCAAACGATCAGGCTTCCCTCCTGGAAAGGACTGGGCATCTGTGCAAGGCAGGGGAAGGGTGAACCTGGGCCCCAGTGTCTCAAGTTCACCAGCCGGAGTGACCCAGGGCAAAAGAGGATTGATTGAAGCAAGGTCACGGAAAACAGCCATAAGGAGATACTTAGTCTTTCAATTCAGCTTCAGCAACATTTTTAGTGACTAGCAAGGAAAAAAACACTAAATGGAAACTTACAAAGACCTGCTTTGATGAACTCTCTCAACCGTTTATAGCTCCTGTGTTCCTAGTTGTATCCCAGTGGCCTAAAGTTTACTCACACCCTAACAGTATCAATGTGTATTGGGGTCTGCGTTTTTGCAAAAGTTGTTTTCCTGTCATCGGTCAAGGTTAGATTCCACATGGGAGTTATTACACGGTTAGCAGTTTTGTGAAGTATTATCTGTGCTTTTCCGAGATTTGCTTTAAAATTGTTTCCTGGGTGCTGTCCCAAAAACCAACAAAAGAAACAAAGAACACAGAGAAAAATGGTCATGGTCACTGCAAAATACAAACAGTTCCTTAACCCCCTTCCTCTCATCATATCATTCTTCCCCCACACTTGTTTTCCCACTGGATCGGGTTCCTTAAATCATCATTCTTAAGTAAATGTTATATGAGGAGGGGAATGAATACCACACTAAAATGACGAGATCATCTCTTGCAAATACCTGTCCAGGGATAGACAGGTTGTTTGGGGTCAGCCACACAATGTCATTACCAGAGATATGCTCTTGTGTTCTACAGGTTTTTGTTTAGTTGTCTGGGGACTGCTGGCACGCGATCCTGGCCACGAGGACTCATGGAATTTCTCCCCCTAACCATTCCCTTTAACTGCAGTCCTCTGACCTCGCTGCAGTGTTGGTTGGAAATGTGATTTTCCTGTTCCTTTTGCTTTTGCGCACTTAGCGAGTACTGTCTTTCCTTCCTTGGTGATCCTGTGTCTGGATCCTCCTCTAACCTGTAACCAGAGCAGACATTTTAATTGTCCTTGGAAATCCGGACCCCGTTTCAGAATGCAGGCTCCTGCATGATTTATTTAGTAAATAAATGATTTACAAATGGTATTTGTAAACATCGCAGAATGGTCACCACAAGAAGTTGGTTAACACCCAACACAAACATGTTGTGATGAGAACTTTTAAGATCTATTCTCTTTTTTTTTTTTAAGATTTTATTTATTTATTTGACAGAGAGATCACAAGTAGGCAGAGAGGCAGGCAGAGAGAGAGGGGGAAGCAGGCTCCCTGCTGAGCAGAGAGCCTGATGTGGGGCTCGATCCCAGGACCCTGGAATCATGACCTGAGCCGAAGGCAGAGGCTTTAACCCACTGAGCCACCCAGGCGCCCCAAGATCTATTCTCTTAACACTGAAATATGCAATACTGAGATGCCTGGGTGGCTCAGTTGGTTGGGCGTGTGCCTTCAGCTCTGATCATAATCCTAGGGTCCTGGGATTGAGTCCTGCATCAGGCTCCTTCCTCAGCGGGGAGCCTGTTCTCCCTTTGCCTGCCTCTCTCTCTCTCTCTCTCTTTCTGACAAATAAATAAATAATTTTTTTTTAAAAAATGCAGTATGGTATTATTAACGAAAGTCACCATGAAATTACATCTGCCTGGTACACACCCATGACTGAATTATTTTATAACTGCCAGTTTGTAACTGTTGGCCCCTTCACCCATTTCACCTACCTCCTACCCCTCATAAACCGTTGAATGTATCTATGAGCTTGGTTTTAGATTCCACATATGAGAGAGAGCATATGGTATTTGTCTTACTCTTTCAAGTTTATTTCACTTGGGTGGGTCCACCCACCATTTGAAATCACAATGACAAGATTTCATTTTTTATGGCTGAATAATATCCCATGCTATATATGTATCATATTTTCTTTATCCGTTCATCTGTCAGTGAACACTTAGGGTGTAACCGTATCTTCACTACTGTACATAATGCTACAGTGGGGGCGACATACATCTTTTCAAGTCAGTGTTTTTCTTTTCTTTGGATAAATACTCAGAAGTGGGATTGCTGGACATATGGTAATTTTATTTGTAATTTTTTGAGGAACCTCCATACTGTTTGCCACGGTGGCTGTATCAGTTTACTTTCCCATCAACAGGGCATGCGAGCTCCTTTTTCCTGAACGTCCTCACCAACACTTGTTGTTTCTGGTGGTTTCGATTTTAGCCATTCTGTCTCTATGGGTTTGATTTGCATTTCTCCGGTGGTGAATGATGTTGAGTATCTTTGCATGTGCCTGTTGGCCATCAGGATGTCTTTGAAAAAATGTCTGTTTAAATCCTGTGCCCATTTTTTAAATCAGACTGGATTTTCTTACTATTGAGTTAGATACTTGGTACTTTTACTAAGGATGAATGGTGGTTTGATAAGTTTTGGAGATGTGAGGGACGACTATAATGCTTATGCTAGATTTACTCCCTGCTTTGATTTGGTAAGGATTCTAGATGGCTCCTTAGCTTTCCTAAGATGAAATCAATATAAAACTTAAAACTCAGGGCCTGCAAACTCACATGGACAAAACCAGGGGAAAAATAGAAAAAAAAAAAAATATGCAGGCTCTATTCCAAAGACGAGCCAAAAATTTGGCTCTAAGCTTTCTGATAGCCCACTCAAAAAGGGAAAATATAGTTCAAGTGTGTGATTCTTGTGGTCTAAGAAATAAAGCCTGCCAGTAATTCTGAGGAAGTAAAACTTCTCCTAGAACATAGAACTGAAAGAACATTCCCATGCAGGTCTTCACATGGGACACATGGCCTCTAAAATAAACATGATTGCTGGTGTGCTGGAGGTGTTTATTAAAAGATCCCTCTGTATGAAGCTGGGAAGGGTGAATGTCAGTGAACTTTCTGGCAAAAGCAATTTTTCAAGGGAGTCTTTTGCATTGTGATCTAAGTGTTCGGCTCTCCAGCAGCCTACCAAGGATGAAATGAATGTCCGGAGATGAACAGCCAGTTCATCCTTAAAATAAACTTCCGTTAATATCATTTCTCTCAACAGAGTTTTGACTTTTCCTCATCGCGCTTTTGAGCAGGGAATATCATCAGTAGACCGTCCTACAAAGGCTAAATAAAAGAAATTTAGCCTAATTTGCAACGTGAGGCTTTCAGGTTTGCTAACAAAGAATGTCCTGACAGTGAGAATTAGCTTTTACAGTGGATTCCTATGAGAACAGATTCTTTTAGATATAGTTTTGTCTCGTGCATCTTAAAGGATGGGAAAATCTGCGTAAGGCTTTTCCCCGACCCTGTGAGATGGTGACTGTGATGATTCATTTCCATGATTTTAGAAACAGAAGACTGTTCCCTGCTGATCCCTGACTCCTGAGCTGGGCCAAGCAGGAGTAAGGAAGGAGACATTAGAAAAGGGGCTCCTGGCCAACCTGGAGGTACATTTCATTGGGACATGGCTCGGGTTCCACGAGGCCAGCATCAAACTTGCAACCATCTGTTTGAGGTTTTGTGGGAACCAAGAATTCCAGGGCCCAGAGAGATGGGAGAGCTTCCTGGGAATAGACTCTTTATGGAATCTTTTTCCGTTCCATGATGGAAGGCTCCCTAGGGCTTCCTTTCCTCATGATTTTAGGGCTGGGGAGGAGCTTAGTAGGCACCTATGGAGCTCAAACTTGGACATACTCCGGCCCTTTCCCACAGAAGAGATGACCCTGGAATGAGATCTTCGACCCTTTCGTATGTGCCTCCTGAGATAAAATGACCCAAAATAAACACAAGAGATCTCTCTGATGACCACATTCAATTTGCCAATTATTTCCAACCTCAGGAAACCCAAACTGCATATTATACCAGTGATTCTAGCTGGGTAAGAGGAGATGATCCATCACCCAATTTCTCTCCATGAGAATCAATCTGTATGAGACTGAACTACCATCTAGTCAAGGAAGTCTTCAAAATTAGAGGCAGGATGTGACAACCATGGATACGTGTCTGAAATCAGTGCCGACAGGTTGCCCAAATCTGGGTAGAGTCACTTGCTGAAAATGTTCTCCTTATATGCCCAGCCCTGCACATTCATCCTTAAAAGGAAAATCTTTGAGGTGAACTTACTAATTGTCTTGGGTCGTGTTCCCCCGAAGCAAAGCCCGAGGTCGGAGTCCTTGGGCGTCTACTTTATTGGGAGCTGTTTGCAGGAGAAATTTGTAAGGAAGGAAAGAAAGATTGGGAGGACAGCAAGGGCATGGCTTCGGGAGGAGTCTAGCTTCCCGCTGCCTAATCCCACGGGGAGCTCTGGAGCATAAACAGCAAAGCCGAGTCTGTGCCGTCTTGCGACAAGGGCGCTTTGATAACCTTCCCCAATCAGCCATTGGCTCCCAGCCCCCCTGCGTGGGGCTGGTAGCAGGCGGGCAGGGAGGGGACTCCAAGCATCTCCAGTTGCCCAAAAGCATCCTCGGGGGGAGGTGTCAGACATGAGCCCTTAGCTGCAGTCCGGAGAGCAGCGTCGTAAGAGAGATCCCAAGGTATGAGGCAAGATACCAGCAGCGGCCACTAAGCCAGCGTTTCTCGAACTTGAACGACCCTCTGGAGTGCTTGTTGAACACAGACTGCTGTGCCTCACCCCCGGAGCTTCTGATTCAGTGAGGCTGGAATGGGGCCTACAAATTCCCATTTCCCAGGTGCTGCTGCCGCTGCTGCGGCTGGTCCAGGACCGGTGCTTTGAGAACCGCTGCGCACAGCTAACATTAAAAAAAAAAAAAAAAAAAAAAATCCATCTCCTTTGGAAAGCAAAAGCTAGGCATTTGTACATCCGTGTATTTACAAAGGTTAAATAAAGTGAGGGGTTGGCTCATCAAAACTGTGGACAGACTGATTTTATCAGGCCACTGACTCAGCTAAAACTTGCTTTCTCTCGTCCATCCCCAATCCCAACTCCCAGGAGAGAATCTCAGCAAAGAATCGAAGGACGATATCATTGCATCAGGAGACAGACAGCTCAGCAGTTCAGCGACGGGGCGGATGAAGGCTGGATGAGGAGTTCGGAAACGGGGCTCCCCGCCCGCCCCCCCGGAAATGGCTGTGGGATCACTGGCCAGTGGTCACGACCTGCTGTGCTTTGGTTCCGTCAGATATGACAGAGAGACCTCAAAGAGACTTCCGGCCTGGAGCTCTTCTGCCAGTTACACCAGTATTTACCTTTGGGGCCCAGGCAAGCTCACTGGGTCGCAGGTCTTGCTTGCGAATCCGTGCAGTGGGTACGGTGGCCTCAGTTATCCCTCTCGTACTTCCACTGGCCTTCTTTGAGCCTTCTCCCCAGAACACGAACGCCAGACTCTCTCCACAGCTGAAAACGGTCCGAGAAAAGCAGCAACCCCTGAAGACACTAGTCTGAGTTTTCTTTTGTTACCAAAAGCAGGACACGAAAAGAATCACTGCTCTCGCGTTGGACTGTCTCTGTCACTCGATACGATCCCAGTTCCTGGAATCCCGAGAGCTGGGATCATGGATGGCCAAGCTGAAGCTGACTTGGGGTTTGGGGTGCGGGAGGGGGGCTGTCGGATCGCGAGGCTGAGGCTCTCTCCATAAGCTCCAAGGCTTCACCCGAACCCTCTGGGACCGCACGTGGACATCCATAACGGTTTCCTCAGAGGGCTACGGTCTGTTGCGTGAAGGTGTTCTTGCGGATCCCTAATGAGTAGATTAGGAGCTCAGTGGCCCACGGCACGTGAATGGAGACACCGCTGTTTAAAAATTAATAAACTTGGCAATTCAGAAACAGCACCGCAGTGCTCACCTTCAAGGTCCTCATGAAACAAGCCACTATGCATCCAGCCCTCTTCGTCACACAGTGTGCCTGGGACGTTCCTCATTCAGCCATTCAGTTGGAGCTCAGTGTGTGTGTACAGGGGTGGGGGAGAGGCAGGGAGGATACAAATGACAAGAAATATCTATTATGTGCTCTGTACAAACAGCTACGCGCGAAGTTCGACAAAGAGCAGGTTAAGGAGGGCAGGTTAGGGGGTGGGGAGCAGGCCCCGGGAGTCGGCTGTGGGACTGGACAGGGCCGGGGGCAAGGTAGGGAGGACCTGCATTCTTACACAGGGGTGTCCGGCAGACTCTCAGGTCGAGGGAACTTTGAGCAGAGCCCTGGAGGCAGTGAGGGGTGAGCATTATGGCTGACCCCAAGAGACAGCAGTACGTAGCCAGTGGAGTGCTAAAGAAACAGCCAGAAGCTCTGGGGGCTAGAGCAGAGGGAGCCAGGGGAAAGGGGCGTGAGCACAGGAGGGCCATGAGCTGACATGAGTTCTTTTTGAAAGGCTCCCTCTGGCTCCGTGTGGAGAAAGCCCGGGCGGAAGGGAGATGGGAAGATCAGTGAGGAGACCAGAAGATCGGGCTTAGCCACTCGTTAGCCCTGGAGGGGAGGTGTCCAACTCCACGGATATCCAGAGTCTGAAGGCTGAGCAAGCAGAATTTGCTAATGATTTGGACATAGGACGTGAGAGAAAGAAAAGGATCAAGGATGAAGCCAGTGCCTTCAGCGGGAGCTACCAGGAGAATAAAACCCCATTTGCTGACATGTAAAAAACTAAGGGGACCAAGTATGCTTGTGACGGGTGGGCTAGAGAACAATGGTTTGATCTAGAATGTTCTAAATTTGACATGCCTAGATGCCCATGGAGAGATATCATGGAGGCGGTTGGAGTCCAGAGTCCAGAAGGGAGGTCTGAGCTGGAGAGATGGTGATTAGGCGGCGTCAACTGCATTCTTTCTAAACAACCATGTTTTCTAAGCCTCAGTGGTAAATGACATATTCCAGCCAGGAAGCTCTCGATGTGTAACAGTAGATTTGTCTAGCATAAGGCAGTTTGTAAACAAGTAGAATATAAAACCATCATGGTTCTAAATAACATTTGTCTTCACATGAAACCTGTGGGTTCAGTTTTGCAACCAGGACAAGCATGCTCCGACAAGATTCTCAGGGTCAAGTTAGGCAGCAGGTCAGCTAGAGCCAGAATGACTGACACTTCTCTGTCCACACCGCCATGCCCTTGTGTCAGAAAGGGTCAGAGCAATTGGGCTTCCCCCAAATCAAGAACTACTGAACATCAAAGGACACTGTAAAGAAAGCGAAAAGACAACCTACAAAACAGAAGAAGAGACTTGCAGACACCATATCCGATAAGGGGGCAGTGTCCAGAATATACAAAGAATCCTGACAATTCAACCAAAAAGGACAAATAAATATCCCAGCTTTTAACATGGGCCAACGACTTGAATGGGTATGTTTCCTAAGAGGATATACAAATGGCCAACGAGCACCCGAGAAGACGCTCGACGTCTTTGGGCATAAGGAAAATGCAAATCAAAGCCTCAGTGAGCTAGCTCTTCAAACAAATGAGAATGACTATAATCAAAAGACTAGAAAATAACAAGTGCTGGTAAGGATGTTGAGAAACTGGCATCATCGTGCATCGCGGTGGGAACGGAAACTGGAGCCGCCGCTGTGGAAAACAGAGCGGCGGCTCCTCAAAAACTTGACCGTAGAGTTACCAGACAGCCCAGCCGGCCCACGCCTGGGTAGGCACCCAGGAGAATGGAGAACAGATCCTTGGAGGGCAGTGCTTATAGCAGCATTATTCACAATATCTAGAAAGGAGAAACAACCCAGATGTCCATCAATGGATGAATGGATAAAGAAAATGTTGTGTACACATATGATCAGTATTATTCAGCCATAAAAAGAGCCCAAGTGCTGACGCGCACGCTACGACACGGATGAACCTTAAAAACACGCCAAGCGCAAGAAGCTGGACACCGAAGACTAGCTAACGGGATTCTGTTTATATGAAATATCTAGAGTAGGTGCATCCACAGAGGAAAAAAGCAGAATGGCGCTGGCCCGAGGCTGGGGGGAGAAGACACTTAATATTTAAATATTTAAATATATTTTTAATATAAATATAAATGGCTTAATGTCTCCAGGGATCTCTTTCAGGGTGATGAAAATATTTTGAAACTAGAGGTGTCGGTTGCACAACACTGTGAATGTATGAAATGCCACAGAATTGCTCACTTTGGTTAATTTTTACAGTGGTTAATTTTACGGTATGTGAACTTGATCTCAATCATTTAAAAATAAAGCCCTCAAAATTAGGAAGGATTGTTGAAAGGAAAAGCTTTGAAAAGCAGATGTCATTGGTAGACCCTGCATTTGCAGCAGAAAGATAATCTTGCCTAAGTTTTCATAAAAAGCCCTGGGTATCTCTGATACAGCCTCAAAGTCAATGCCAAGGCTGGCTTGCTGCTGGCAGAGCCAACGCTTTCCCAGAGAGCAAGCATCAAAACTTGGTTGTTTCCCTTATTGACATCCCTGGAGTGTGGATATCCCATTGCTTACTGGGGTTGAAAGGTTTGGAAATTAACTTGTGACCAACTAAACGGAATAGCCTGATTCCTTGTTTACCAAAAAGAAAACTGAAAGAGACAGAAAGGCAGGAGGGAGCACACTGTGCCTTTGAAAGCACAGACTGTTCGGGGAGGGACACACTGCTATTTTCGGTCTTCTGTGGGTGTGAGGGTAACAGGCCTCTGGAAACAGCTGTTGAACAACAGAATGTGAGAAGTCACCCGGGACTCAGAGACCCGCCCTCCACAGTGAACCAAGAGAAAGTTCACCAGAGCCAGGAGAGTTCAATGCCTTTTAAAAAAAAATGGAAATGGGGATTCAGCACTGGGGTCTGACTGAGCTGCAGTGTTAAACAGGGCTTTGCTCCCTCCGTTCAAAAAGAACGACTCCAGGAAACTGAAAAGCCAAACCAGAAACAGACATAGTGTACTTTCGGGAAGAATAACTACCCTGAAAGCTGCTTCTGCGGGGTTCCGGCCTCCCTCTGGGGGGCTGACAGTCTGCCCACTTGGGGAAGGAAGCAGACTTGGGTGGAGGGACAGTTAACCCGTGTGCAAACTTTTGTTTCGGGATCCAGCATTCAATGCACACTCTTTGATGGGACAAAGAATAGATGGTTTGACGACAGAACTCACTTGTATTTTTGTTTTAATGAATCACGACATCCACCCTTCAGAGCTTGTCTCCGTGCACTGGAAATGAAAACCAACCCAGTGCCACCCAGCTACAGAGAACACACTATAAATAAGGACCCAAATGGTGGTGTGTTAAAAGCTGGGTAATGAGTTGATCTGTTCCCTTTCGTTTTTCCTATGAAACCATGTGTCTCGAACATAAGGAGAGGAAGGACAGAGTCTTGTCATTTAAGGTATGATGACCTTACGAACGCTCCATCTGTAGCCAAACTCTGGTCACCATCTCCAGAGTGAATTCATTCATTCATTCCTTCATTCATTCAACAAATATATCTGTATTGCTCGCAGCGTCTCAAGCATTGTGATAGGTATGGGGGTACAGGGTTAAGCAAAGCAGAGGTCTCTGCCTCAGGCAGCAAGTTACAAATGGAAATATCAAGAACTATTTACCCACATAGGGGCTGAGACAGAGGAGGACATTTTCCATCACCTGAATTCAAGGCCTCCTTCCCAAATCCTTATTTTCTCTTCTGAAATTAAACTCCATCCACGATGAAATACAGTGGATCAACCACTCCTCAGAAACCTAGGCCCTCAACATCATCAGAAGAAACTAGCCCAGTGATCCATTTTCCAAGGTCATGATGATTTCAAGTTGAGTGATTACAGTGGCTCAAGCTGAGCTAGAACTCAGGCCTGAGGGTTCTCCATTCCGGGTCTCCTATGAACAGCTATTAGAACAACGCACAGGACTCCTCCCAAATGAACGGTAACTTGCAATTAAATTTACTGAAAAAAGTAATAGCTCATTCCCCAGAAAACTGTGAAGTCTGCAGAGAACTCACCCAACTGAAAGACGCATGCAAAGTAATATAAGAAAAATGCATGCCATTTATATAATCAAACAGGACTGACAGGGCTGGCCACAAAAAACTCATTTCTTGATCAGTCTTAGCCTTCCCCAGTAACTATAAGTACCACTTGCTTCGCACTTGCGTAACTAAAAGGCCCATAGTAATCGTTTTCTCAAAACAGAGGTAGTTTGCCCCAGATGTAAATCCATATCCCTACCTCTTAGGAAGCAAAATACAGTCCCCAATGTTTAGCTGCCTGCTTTTCTAGTATCTGCTCTTCAGTGACCCCCATAGCTTTAAATAAGGTCCAATCCTAACCAGGATCGGCATGTTATATTTGTTTATAAAATCTACAGGTGGCGCAAAGCTGAGTGTGGGTTCAGGGACAGACTAAAAGGACCATGATCATAATCAGCCCAGGGACACCTGGGTGGGTCAGATGGTTAAGCGTCTGCCTTTGGCTCCGGTCATGATCTCCAAGTCCTGGGATTGAGCCCCGGGTCGGGCTCCCGGCTCAGTGGGGAGTCTGCTTCTCCCTCTCCCCCTGCTCATGCTCTCTCTCTGTATCTCTTTGTTTCAAATGAATAAAGTCTTTAAAAAAAAAAAAAATCAGCCCAGGGGTTCCTGGGTGGCTCCCGGGTCGTGATCTCAGGGTCCTGGGATCAAGCCCCGCATCGGGCTCTCTGCTCAGCAGGGATCCTGCTTCCCTTCCTCTCTCTCTGCCTGTCTCTCTGCCTGTCTCTCTGCCTGTCTCTCTACCTACTTGTGATCTCTGTCAAATAAATGAATAAATAAATCTTAAAAAAAAAAAAAATCAGCCCAGACAGGTGGGATTCAGGCACCAATAGTACCCAGATGACAGGTCCCCTCTGACTTAGTGTCTTCCGCTACAAGTAGAAAACATCAACCTCGAAGGGATCAGACTGGTAAGCTGCTACTTGGTCACCATGCCCAGGACTTCAGGCCGAAATTTCCAGTAAATTCTATATGTAGTAACTTTACAGAAAGATCACAGCTTGGGGGATTGCAAGAGAGGGTTCTCTCCCTCTATTTGGTTAAATGTTTCTTTAAACAACAACATTTTAGTAACCCCTTTCCACCTCTCTTCAACACTTGGGCAATAGAAATCCTTGTCTGGCTCCTGATAGTTGATTATTTCATGGCTATTTGGGTCAGGTAGTAGAGACACAGTTGCCTGGAGGTTAAATGGTTCAAAGCCAGTTGAGGGATAATTGAACAATTTATCGCAACAATTGGCTTTCCTAAATTTAGCTTTCATTTTTTTTTAAAGATTTAATTTACTTATTTGACAGAGAGAGATCACAAGTAGGCAGAGAGGCAGGCAGAGAGAGAGGAAGGGAAGCAAGCTCCCTGCCAAGCAGAGAGCCCGACGTAGGGCTCGATCCCAGGACCCTGAGATCACGACCTGAGCCGAAGGCAGAGGCTTAACCCACTGAGCCATCCAGGCGCCCCCTAAATTTAGCTTTCAGGAGGAGGCCCTCCAAGAGGCCAGGAACACAGGTTACCTGGGCTGCAGAGCCCTCACTGAAAATGATTCATGTGGAAACAAAAAAAAAAAAAAAAAACGGGGGTCAGGAGTATATGGGAAATCTCTGTCTTCCTCTTAATTTTGCTGTGAACCTGAAACTGCTCTAAAAAACTAAGTAAAGACTTCAACAACAATACTGCCATCAGTAGCACACAGTCCCCAGAATGGCTTTCTGGTATTCACATCCTTGTGTACTCTCCTCCCCTTAAGGGTGAGCTGGGCCAAACCACGTCAGAGTGACTTCTGACAGAGAGGACACAGCAGAAGTAATGAAACGTCGCTGCCAAGATCGGGTTACAAAGACTCTGGCTTCCATCTTGCTTCCCCTCTCTTCCTTTCTTACTTGCTCACTGAGGCAAGCCAGCTGCCGTGTTGTGAGCTGCCCTAGGCCCCCACAGTAAGGAACTGAAGGAGGCCCCAGCTAAGAGCCTGTGAGGAACTGAGGCCATCAGTCCCCTGATTTAGGAGGAACTGAATCCTGTCACTGTCACTTGAGTGGGCTCAGAAAAGAAGAGGGAATTTAGCCATGTGAGGTTTCAACAGTGATTGATTCATAAGGCAGATTGGAAAGAACCTAAAAATGAATACATACTCTTCCTCCTTTTTTTTTTTTTTTTTTTTTACGATTTTATTTATTTACTTAGAGCACGCGCCCTCATGAGTGGGAGGAGGAGCAGAGGGAGAGGACAAGCAGACTCCACGCTAACTGAGCCCAAAGCAGAAATTAATCTCAGGACCCTGAGATCATGACCTGAGCTGAAATCAAGTCAGCCACTCAACCGACTGAGCCACCCAGGCGCCCCTCCTCTTCTTTTAAGAACAATGTAGACTAGGGCACGCCTGGGTGGCTCAGTCGGTTAAGCGGCTGCCTTTGGCTCAGGTCATGATCCCAGGGTCCTGGGATCGAGACCCACATCGGACTCCCTGCTCAGCAGAGAGCCTGCTTCCCCTTCTCCCTCTGCCTGCCACTCTGCCTACTTGTGCTCTCTATCTCTCTGTCAAATAAATAAGTAAACTCTTTAAAAAAAAAAAAAAAAAAAAACGAAAATCAATGTAGACTATGCCAGTATGCAGGATTTTCTTCTTCCTCTTCCTCTCTCATTTCTTCTTCCTTCTTCTAATGAAATCAATCCCAAAGAACGGCCTTGCGTGTGTTGCATGTGTACCATACAGCAGACAGTTTGCCTTTGTGGCAGAGTCAGCTTAGGGGAGTTTAAGGGGGGGAAGCAGATATCAGATTGGGGCAGCATGGATTCATTCCCAGTTGTCGGGAACCCCATTAGAGGTGGGCTCTCTGGCCAGCTTGTTATGGGTAACCGCTCAGGGCCCTCAGGCAGCCTTTCCAGCTACTTCTGGGCTGGAGGCACGAGGGTGGTCCAAGACTGGAGGGCTATGCACGTGACCTCTGTCCTGTCTCCCATAGGATGAGCCTCTTGATTAGGGTTAGGCCTCCCAGAGGTCATGGGCCACCTTTGAGAGACTCAGCTTCGAGGCCTGCACATCCAGAACATTCAGAGATAAGTCAGTGTTTCAGAAACAAAAATGAGTGAAATGCCCCTGCTGCATCAGCCAGGGTCCAGTGGAACGAAGTCAGGAAACATATCCAGTTCTTAAAATTTTAATGCCAGACCTACGGCTGGCAAGGTCTTTCCAATAAAGCAGGAATGGCTCTGTGCTCTTCTCTCTTTACCAGCTGTATAGTCATGCTACCCGTTTATCCCAAAGGAGCAATGTCAGGTTAACCGCATAAACAAGTCTCATTTTAACACTGTTTATGTTCATAAAGACTGCAGGACCCGTAGTGGCCCAACCCACGACTATTTAATGACTCCACTATGAAACTGCATTCTTCCGTATGTGGTCTCCTGGATCTTAAACCTTCTTATGAAATTACCCATGATTTATCAAGGACTTTACTTTTAAAATAAGTCTCACGCCAAACTTGAGTAGATCTCTTTATCACCAGTTAACAGGTGAATATAACCGAGATATATGGGTATACAAAAGATACGTAAACACGCCCAGCCAATGAGTAGTAGAGCAGACAGCCAGACCTCACTGGACCCGGAAGTCTCCAAGACCACAAGTCCCCGTGCCCCCTGCCATGTTGTTGGAGGGAGGGTCTACTTACTGCTCTTCCGTGGATGGGGACCATAAATCGAAGGCACTCTACCACCCAGGAGAAGAGATCACTGATCTCACAGTCTCGAATAAAGGAAGGACAGAGCATGAGCTGTCTACACACATTCTTCCCCCCCCCCGGTTACCAACCCTATGTCATGGGCTTAGAGATCGCCGATTCTCTCTTTTGGCAAAACCTGACTTAATGATGTGGTGTCTTAAAGATTGCCTGGGAGAAGGGAGAGTACGCCACAGAGCCTCCGTGTCTTCGCCCAGACTAAACCCCCTCAGATCATATCTTAGCAGGTCTTCTTTGGACCCCTCAAAATCTTCCTCTTAAAGTCCTTCAGACGCAAGAAACAGATGTTCCTCAGCCCGTGAAAATCAGAGAGGTTTGCTATTGAGATGCGTCCAGAGTAGGGAAGTGGGGGAGAGGACCACAGATGCCGAGACGTTTCCCTGACTGTCTTGGAGCCTGCAGGTAGAGGAGGATTCTAGAACCCAGGCTGTTCTCCCAACCCCAGGGTCCTCATTCAGGTTCTCCACCATTAACCCAACACAGCGAGTCTCCACAGATCACCTCAGCTATCTTTCTGTACCTGAAACTGGCAGTCTTTCTCTAGTACTGGTTCAAACTCCTGAGAGGTGAAAACTAACTGCTCCACACTAGGACTCTGGTTGGCCTTGAAGTTGACGGATTTCTGGGCCCATCTGTGAGCAGAGAATAGCTTAATGCAGCTTCTCAGATGGAGGAGGGCCACCGAAATGGGGCGGTTTCAGGGAGAAGAGGGAAGGTGGCACTGGCAGATAACATGTCTGGGGCAGATCTGTGACGGTCCGGAACCAAGCAATCGGGAATCTTTTCTGATTCACCTGGTTTTCCCAAAAGAGGTCTGCTGCTTGGGGTTTTTGCTGGGGAGAGCTTAGCAGGCTGTGATAGGACTAGGGGAAGGAGAAAGTGCTAGAAGAAGAAACCAGGCTACTCTGTAACCTCCTTAGGGCACTCCCACATTTACTAAATTCCGGCTATGGACCAGGCCCTGTGTTAGGGATTGTGAGAGCTAATGAAAGAACAACTTAGGGCACGTACCCCAGCCTCTCTCACCAGTAGGCTCTCAACAGTAGTTTAGACATTTGACACTGGACACTGCAAGTCCTAATGTCTCACAGTTGGAGGGGGCCCTAGCAGGTCATCATGTTTCCTCTTATCAACAGATTACTCCAGAGCACCGAACTTTCCTAATCATCTACCACATACCAGGCACGGTGTGCGCAGTAAAGGTACAAAGCGAACTAAGAAAGCGATCATTCAGGTTGCCCGCTGAGAGACGGAGGCAGAAGCACAGTGAGTGTCAATACCACGAGGCAAATGCCACACGTGTGGGAGACGACCAGAGCAGAGAGGAGGGGGACTCAGCCTGATGACAGGGAGAAAGGATATCAGGGAAGACTTCACGGAAGAGGTGACTCCTATTTGGAAGAGAACATTAATCCCGAAAAGAAAGAAGAAAAGGGTATCCCAGCCGGGGCAACAGCAAAAGCAAGGCACAGAGATGTTTCAAACGGTGCGACTTCAGTCACTTCAGAATAATGAGTTGGAAGGGCCACGAGACCAGAGCCAGTTTGCAGGGTGCATAGGAGGTTCTGCTTGAAAAGTGGGGATTAGGGGCGCCTGGGTGGCTCAGTTGACTAAGCGTCTGCCTTCGGCTCAGGTCAGGATCCCAGGGTCCTGGCATTGAGCCCCGTGTCGGGCTCCCCTGCTCGGCAGGAAGCCTCTGCCTCTCCCCCTGCTTGTTCTCTCTCTCTCTCTCTCTCTCTCTCTCTCTGTGTCAAATAAATAAAATCTTGACCAAAGAAAAAAACAAGAAAAGTGGGGTTAGACCAGCCTACGAGACACCCCAGGGAAGAGGTCCAAAAATAATGTTACATTCCGGATGTACCCAACAAAGGCTCTTGAGAAGAATGTAGAAATAATCAGAGCGTATTATAGACAAGAAACTGAGACTCAGAGAAGTAAAGCAGTCTGATGGCAATCACACTGTAGTTAGAGGCAAATCGAGGCCTGGAGCCCAGGGATCCTGCCTTCACCGGGGCTCGGGGGAGGGGGGGATCTTTCACCAAGCTAGGCCTCCACACTGCAGGGAAGGAAAGTTCCGGTCAAACACCTCGCCACCTGCATTTCCCAGGCCTCCCTCCGCCTTTCCACAGAGTGGCTCGTTCACCACGATCACAAGGAGGCCAGTGCTTGCCTGGGGAGTTGCTCCCATCGCTAACATGGCTTCAAAATTCATTATAGCGGGTGGCCACCCACACACGAAAAATTTTCCAACCTGTTTAGTAATCCCCAATAAGAACAAGCTGTTTCATTTTGAAGAATGTCACATTTTAATAATATTGTACTTCGCATGTAAATATAATTACAAGTGGAGGAATAAATATAGGCAGAGTACTGTTTATCTTTTCTAGTGTGTCTGATTTAGAATCTGGAAGGCGGCCATTTTTATATAACCCCAATTTGTCATTGGTACGCAGGATGGATACCCAACTAATTGCCTTCTAAAAGCCACAAGGAAAATAGGCATCCCATTCCCTGGCAGACAAAAAGGTCAGATTGCTAGCTGACTTCCAGTATCTGTTCTTTCTTTCTTCCACTGTGACGGAATGCCCAGTCTGTTTGATTCACGGCCACGGGGAATAAAGGCTAAAAGTCCAGATTTCTTTAGAGCTAGGTATGGCCAAGTAGCTAAACTCTGGCCAATAGAATGAGAAAAGAAAGGATGTGCCTTCAAAGAGAAAGGCCGTGCCCCATGTTTTCCCTCTTCCATGTGGGCACAGGTAACCGACCAAGGGAGCAGAGCGCCCCTCTCCCCCACTGGGAGAAGGAGACCAGACCCCCTGAGTGCAGCGCTCCTGTACTGGGAAAGCAGTAAAGCCCGGCCAGCCACTGCTGGACATTCCTGTCAGAAGTTGCTCAATCACTGTCCTGTCCACCACAGATGCCCCTTTAAAAGAATTCGCCAGACACTCGTTGGCAGTATGCCTGTTAAAAAGGAAAGTTTTATGTGATTTTTTAAAAATAGAGGCATAACGTTCATAGGGCTGTGCAAAATGTTAAGTGTAACGTAGCTGGGTGAAATGTTCCATATATGTGTGCTTACGAAACTGTTGTTCAGTTCAAGATAGAAAGGAGGGGCGGGCCAACTTCAGGCAAACTAAACCCGGCCCCCCACCTGTTTTTGTAAATAAAGTCTTGGTGGATCCCGATGTGGCGGTTTGTTGACCTGTTGTCTTTTGTCTGCATTTCCACTGGGACAGCAGAATCGAATAGTCTGACACAGAGACGGGCCTGTAAAGCCCCAAATATTTACTATCTGGCCCTTTATAGAAAAAGTTTGCAGACCCCCGTTATAGAACATTTCTGAAGCACTCCAGAAGGCTCCCTCATGCTCTAAACATGAATTTCTCCCATCAAATCTTGGAATCAGTAAACAAGAGTGATTACAGGAAGAGGAATATGTGAGGAAGACTGCCTTCCCTACACAGGCTAGAAACCTCTGTTGGTTTTCTCATCCTCGTTGGAACAATGAGCGTCTAACAGTTTTAGCTTGTCAACAAGTAGCCTGCCAATGCATTGCAGAGCTTCTATTTTTAAAATTATCTCACAAGAGTGACTAAGAATTACATCTAAATGAACAGGAGCAAAGGAAGGAATCAGACTTCCTAGACGGGGGCACTCCCTCATTCGGCCCGAGGTTCCGTGGTCAGATCCGACTATGGCTCAGGTCCTACTTTGCTTTGTTCCGGTTTTTGAACTTCCAGGACCTGGAAGAAAAATGAGAAGGGTGCTGAGATCGCATGCATTTGCTTTGGCCCCGGTACCTATATTTTTCCTGTTCATTTGACTTTACAGTGTCCACCGCATAATTTTTTGGTGCTTTTTGCACACTGGTCACCTTCAGTCTGCTGGTTGAAGTTATACGGACGTGCTCCAAGGGGTCTGCCCTCTGGATCATGCCAAGAAAGAGCCGAGTAAATCAACCCAACAGCTCACTTGCACCTGTCCTTCTGTCCAGGCGACAACACACACGTCCACAGTAAATCACGGTTGCTCAGCAGTAACATGACCCAGATTAATGAGAAGCTTGGCCCGTTCCAGAACACTCCAAGAATGTTGAACGTTGGGATGGCAAGATGGCTCCCTTGAATAGATGGCAAAGAACAGGTGCCCTCTCTTCCCCCAGAAAATCTCGGAACAGGTGCTTCGAATTCCAAAGCACTTTATCCTGTGGCCTACCCCACATATCCAAATACAGGCAACCAAAGGGCCACTGTAACAATAAAGAGGACATCCTAGACGCACTTACCCCAGAGCACAGGCAGAACCGAGACCACATCCAACTCGCAAAGAGATTCTGCTCCAAAACTTTGTGCTAATGTTTGAAGATCTCCGAAAGCATGCTTACGTTGGAACAACGATTTAGTGGGCGGCAGACTCTCAGCCTGTCTCCAAAGTCTGTTAATTCTGGTCCCAACTAAATTACTTCAGCTAAAATAAAATACTTATTTTCTCCGTGTTTCGGAAACTTTAGGAAACAGATCTTCTTGGCTAGTCTGGGAAGCAAATGGCAGTATGCCATCGTTTGAGGGATCAGAGGGCAGCAGGCTCGTCCTAGCCACACTCTCAGTCCTGGGGGAGAAGGCAGGGATGAATGTGAGGGTATGAGGGTGACTGGTCATGGAGCTGAGGGGGGTAAGGAAGGCGAAGCTGGGGTCTAACCCATACTTCTAGGACACTCGGGCCTGACTTCTAACTACCAGCATCTCAGCTTTACCTGATGGCTTGCTTTGGTGGTTGGTGGCCCAAAGCAGGCTAGAAGGGCCAGAAAAGTACCCCCACTCCAGAAGCACCGTCAGCAATGACCAACCTCTCTCAGCCTTTACGTGGGAGAAGTCTGAGGCCCATATCCTGTGCTGGCACCCTGGATTCCCCAGTGAGATGGAGCTCACCCTCTAAGAACCCTGCTCGGTAAAGTTACTTTTACTAACTTCCTTCCCTTACCATCTCACTTCCCCACCCTTAAGCTAGTGCTTCCTGGGACCACTCCCCAAATAAATGACTTGTGCTCAGATCCCTGTCTCGGTCTGTTTCCGAGGAGACCCAAGCCAAGATGGGGAGGACTGTGAAAGTATAAGTCCCAAGAGGTGTGGGCAGATGCCCAACGCCTCCGTCAGCCACTGGTCTCTAGTTTTCACACGGGAACCCACACGCCAGCCTACGTTAGTGGAGCTGGTGCCCACCCTTTGGTGCCCGGGCTGTACACTGAATGTGTGCATCCCCTCCAAATTCATATGTGGAAATCCTACCCTGCAAGGTGATGGTATTAGGACATGGCGCCTTTGGGAGGTGCTTCAGTCACGAGGATGGAGCCTTCCGATGGGATTAGTTCCTTATAAAGACACCCCAGAGAGCTCCCTCGTTCCTTCTGCCACAGGAGGGCGCAGCAATAAGATGGCTGTCTATGAACCAGGAAGCAGACCCTCACCGGACACCAAATCTGCCAGCGCCTTGATCTTGGACTTCCCAGACTCCAGAACTGTGAGAAATGCACGTGCTGTTGGAGCTCCCCAGTCTGTGGTGTTTTTGTTACAGCAGCCCGCTCCGACTAAGACAGCCACGTGGGAGAGCACTAAACTATAGTACCTAAAGCAAGAAGACATTTAAAAAACACACTTGGCTAGATGTTGCATATAAGGTAGGGGACCACGTAGGGCCCATGTCTGTTGCTTTTCTGGCAATTGTACAACACAGTGAAATTGCAGATTGAGTAGAATAAGTTAACTGGAGCTGCCCAGTGACTTCTACGTGGTTAGGGAGGGTGTTTTAAATTTAAATTCAATTAATTAACATATAATGTATTAATTGGTTTCAGAGGTAGAAGTCAGTGATTCATCAGTCTTATCTAATACCCAGTACTCATTTTATCACATACCCTCCTTAATGTCCATCACCCCGTTACCCTCCCCTCCAGCAGCCCTGTTTGTTTGCTGTGATTGAGTCTCTTATGGTTTGTCTCCCTCTCTGATTTTGTCTTGTTTTATTTTTTCCACTCTTCCCGTATGATACCATGTTTTGTTTCTTAAATTCCACATGTGAGTGAGCTATATGATAATTATCTTTCCCTGATGGACTTATTTCAATTTGTGTAATACTGTCTAGTTCCATCCATGTCACTGCAAATGGCAAGATTTCAGGGTTTTTTGATGGCTGAGTAGTATTGTATTGTATATATATACCACATCTTCTTTATCCATTCATCTGTCAATGGACATCTGGGCTCTTTCCATCAGGGCTCCTTCCATAGTTGGGCTATTATGGACATTGCTGCTATAAACATTGGGGTGCACATGCCCCTTTGGATCCCTACCTTTGTATCTTTGGAGTAATTACCCAGTAGTGCGATTGCTGGGTCATAGGGTAGCTCTATTTTCAACTTTTTGAGGAACCATCATATTCTTTTCCAGAGTGGTTGCACCAGCTTGCATTCCCACCAACTGTGTAGGAGGGTTCCCCTTTCTCTACATCCCCGCCAACACCTGTCATTTCCTGACTTGTTAATTTTAGCCATTCTGACTGGTGTGAGGTGGTATCTCAGTGTGGTTTTGATTTGTATTTCCCTGGTGCCAAGCGATGTTGAGCACTTTTTCATGTGTCTGTTGGCCATTGGTATGTCTTCTTTCAAGAAATGTTTGTTCATGTCTTAACAGCAGCATTTTTTAAAAAAAATATTTTACTTGTTTGTTAGAGAGTGAAAGCAAGAGAGATTACAGAGGGAGAGGGGAAAAGCAGACTCACTGCTAAGCAGAGAGCCTGACGCAGGGCTCATTCCCAGGACTCTGAGATCATGACCTGAGATGAAGTCAAACACTTAACTGACTGAGCCACCCAGGTGCCCCAAGCAGCATCTTTTAAATGCCAGAAATATTTTCCTCCTTCCCCTTTTTAAATAATGGAATTTTCATGCCTTTTTTTCCCCCCTTTCTTTTGGGCATTTGCAAGGTGAAAGGGAGCAATTATGTTTG
This sequence comes from Martes martes, assembly GCF_963455335.1. Taxonomy (NCBI): domain Eukaryota; kingdom Metazoa; phylum Chordata; class Mammalia; order Carnivora; family Mustelidae; genus Martes; species Martes martes. The sequence continues at coordinate 8,908,495 of NC_137897.1, forward strand.
TCCTGGAAGCTTTTTATCTCTCCTTCTCATTTGAATGACATCCTAGCTAGATAAAGTATTCTTGGCTGCAAATTTTTCTCATTTAGCACCCTGACTATATCATTCCAGTCCTTTCTGGCCTGCCAGGTCTCTGGGTATATTTTGGTCTGTTTGTTAGAAGAAACTGTATCCCAAAATCATAAAGAATGAAAAACTTGTATATATACAAAAATAAAATACAATGAAAGGATAGAATGTAACTGTAAAAATGAAAATTCAAAAAGATTTTTAAAAAAGAATTGATAAAATAAGAAGTTGGTTGAAAAAGGAAAAACAAAAAAGATTAAAATTGAAAGACTAAAGAATCATGGGGAAGAAGCCATGGATTCTATGTGCGGCATTCCCCTAATGCTCGAGTTTTGCAGTTCTCAGTGATGGGTAAACTTGATCTTGGCTGGATGTTCTTGCTGATCTTCTGGGGGAGGGGCCTGTTGCTTTGATTCTCAAGTGTATTTGCTCCCGGTGGAATTACACTGCCCTTGCCTAGGGGCCAGGCTAAGTCACCTGCTCTGGTTTGCTCTATGTGGCTTTTGTTCCCTGAGGGCTTTCTTCACACCTTTAGAGGATGAGAATGAAAATGGCGGCCTCCCAGTCTCCAGCCCCAGAGCTGAGTGCTCCGGGCCCCCACTCCTCAGTGTGGCCTCAGGGAAAGGCAGCCCATCAATCCTGTCTCCTGGGTCTCCCAGGTCTGTGACTCACTCACTCACACTGTTCCTCCTGAGGGATGGCGGGGGTGTCCCCGGTTCTGCCGCTTGCTGGGCCCCTGCTTGGAGTGCAGTCAACCTGACCGAGCCACGGTTCGCAGTTTATGACAGCCCCGAGCTGAGAGCCCACTCCTGCAGCCGGCTTCCCCGTTCAGCTGCCTGGGAGCTCTGCCCCCACTCAGGTATCCCCAGTCTTCCTGCGACCCCAGAGATCCTGGGACCACACTGTCCCACCTAGGATTCTTCCCCACCCCGCCGTCTGAGTGCCTTTCAGGCAGTCCTCACTGGAGCAGACTTCTAAAGTTCCGATTTTGTGTTCTGCTGCTAAATGACTTTCCAGCAGCCGGCTGATGGGGGCTTGCCCCCCTCCCCACCGTTTATCTTCCCATATATCACCTCAGATTCACTTCTCCGCACCTGCCACCTTGCAGAAAGTGGTCGCTTTTCTATTTGTAGGGTTGCCGCTCTTCTTTTCTTAGATCTCTCGTTGAGTTCACAGGCGTTCAGAACGATTTGGTCGCTGTCTAGCTGAATTCCTGGCACCAGACGAAACTCAGGTCTCCTACTTCCCTGCTATCTTGGACTACTGAGCTGGTTAGGAAGTTTTAATACCATTTTTTGCTTTCATCTCTCCGTGTGTGTCTATCGGTCCATGTTTCAGATGAGGAAACCATATTATTCTTGCTTCAACCAAAGTCCAGTTTCCTCGCGTGGCCCTTGCTCGGGCATTAGGGTTTTGGTAGCTGCCACCATGACGAATATTTGTATGCGCCTCCCCCTTTTCCACGTCCCCTCCCTCGGGTGTAAAGCACCCGAACTCCTGTGTCCATCTGCATCACAGCCGTTTCCCCACCCCACTCCTAGCTCTGCCATCACTTAGTTTTACCACCAGGAATCAGAGAGCATTTTCTGTCATTACGAGGGCATCAGGGAAAGAGCCAAGCTCTCCTGCCCTGCACGATCCATAGTCTGTCACAATGTTAACACCAGGCTTGTGTGTACTGTCAGCCCTCCCTGAACACTAGAAAAATGACAGTGTTGAAATAGCTTCAAATGGGATTCTGTATCACACTGTTCCCCAGAGTTTAATAAAGCTGTAGGGATTAAAGTCACACCTTTACTATGCCTGAGTATGCGACAGGCAAGCGGCGTAACTGCTAGTTACATATGTGTGTTCTGATACCACTGGAATGGCCAAATCCAAATCAAGGCTCTCCTGCTCCTATGTGACCTTGGGCAAATTAGTTATACACTCTGTGCCTCAGTGTCCCCATCTGTAAATCCAGGGTAATAATAGTACCTTCCTCATAAGGTGGTGGCAGACAGAAGAAAGTATAGAGTGCTGAGCACAGAGCTTGGCACAGGGTAAGCCCTTAATAAAGGTTAGGGGTTGTTACTACAAGCCAACATTTCAGCCTCACTTGTCTCTCTTCAAGACAGAGCCCATTTTTAACATTTCCATTCTGTTTAGGAAACACTCTCTTTCCTATTGGCAAGAGTTAGTCTCACCCAGGTCCTTTCTCCACCATGGCAACCCTCAGGACACAGTAATTTCCAGAAAAATTCAGAACGGGGAAGCCACATTCTAGACCACTCGGAAAACTGTTTGAGGCCCCTGCCACTGAAGTAGAGACTCCCTCATTTTTCCTGCAGACTTCCAGTTTCTTCTGAGTAGCTTCTCCTGGGTAGACATTCATGTATATGCTTGTGTGGACACGCACACACACTCACACACCCTTCCCAAGGATAAGCAGTAATTCTCAAGAACTGGAGAGTCTTAATCTGCTAAGGGCAGTTGAATCTGCCTTGATTCTCCCGTTTACAATAAAAATGGCAGCTTATATTATTTTCATACAAAAGGCCACTTCTCTTTTCTCATTTTCATGCTTCTAGACCATTACCAAGGACATCTTAGTACCTAGGAAACAGAATCTATAATAGCACCAGTTCAAACAGCAGAGCGATTTACCCTTAATTTTTACATTTAGCTATAAAAATTTGACTCAAGACTTGAATTAGGTGCTCTTCCTTTTTCCTAAAAACAATTTTCAATGGAAGTATAGTTGACATATAATTGGATGGTTTCATTTATCTTGGACAAGAACAAATCCTTAGGCTGGGGTCCCACCCCCTTCTCATTTGTGTTAAAAAAAAAAAAGAAAAGAAAAGAAAAAGTAGAGATTTGTTTTCCTTTTGCCCAAAGAGCAATGGGTAGTTCTCCTAATTATAGTCTTTCAACTCTTTTTAAATGGGCACCTATGATATGTAGGTGCTAGACACCGAATAAAAATCAAAAAGAAGCATAAATCTGGTCTTTCCTTGAAACAAATTATGATGTAGCCAGAAACAAAAATGTCAGAGAGGAACAGAGGGAGAAAAGGAGTGGTTCCTTGATCACCGTTTTGTATCGCCTAATGAGTAATTGGTCCTTGGTACCAAAGTTAAAAATATGTTTTTAGAAGGAGTTGAAGAAGTTTGGTGCAAACCTGGCATGCGTTAACAATCTAATCAGAGCCCAGCATTCCTCCTATCTCCGGTTTCCAGAAATGACCTGCTGTGTTACAAGATTGTCCTTTGCATAGCACTCCTGTCTGCTTGTACATTATAAGCTCTCCAGTACGCGCGTGCCTCCTAGATAGTCCGAGCTGCCCCACGATTCCTACTAAGACCTGGATCGCCTTGTCAATTGCCATCCAACATCTGAACAAGTTTAGGGCAAGAGATTTTAGGAAGGCGTCGTGTTTTTAGGAAGGACTGGCATTTTTAGGAAGATATTTTTAAATAGAACATTGAATAGATGACGATTCTCACTTAGGACATCACCGCTGTTCTGGGGTGTGTGTGTTTGGTTAGCTGATGATGTCAGTATAAGAAAGAGAACAGCAGGCCGTCCAACAGGAAAGAACGCTGACAGAAGACATTCCTCACATGTTCTCTCTCCAAATGAAAGAAAGTGGTCTAAGTGAATGGTGGTCAATACACACCCTGCTCTGATTGGCAGCTTTCACCATTAAACCTGTAAGCTGAAATGCATGCAAACCAAAATTCACACACCCTTCAACCTTGAGGGTATGAATCACTAAAGCAATTCTCACATTTCTCCATACAGAAAGGCAGGAGACTTTCCAAAAAAGGTTGTGGTTTTTCTGTTTCCTTGGTTCCCTGACACATAGCCCAGCCATGAGCACATGTGGCGAAAAGGCAGGAAACTTTTGCCTTATTTGGGAATCCTGTCTCCCTTTTGGTAGGGGGAGTGGCACAGACTGAGAAGTCCGGATCAAAATGGCACTAGCTCTGCAAAATAAAGAGCATCAGATGAAGTGAGCATGTTCCCTAGAATAAATACAGAAAACTGTTTGATCCAAAGAATAAATATTTCCAAACCCATTTCTTTGGAAAGGTCTCCTAGGAAAATACTTAGAATCTTCCATTTTCCATAATGATTTCTCCCATTTTCCTTCTAGCCAGATGCCGGCACTCTGCATTTCCCAGCTGTTGCGGGGACAACTATTCTCTTGGGGGACACTCTATGAGTGACGTTCAGCCCCAGTTCTCTAAACAGATGCTTCTCAAGTGTCCCTCATTCTGACCCTGATGCCTGCTGTGGAACGGACAGTCACGGTGGCACGTAGACAGAACGGTGTCCGCCTAACAGATTAGAGAATGAGAGGTGGAGGCCAAGGGAACAAATGCTCTGGATTTTAGAGCTTTCCGTCTGCTTTCCCCGTAGGGTGCTGTAACTGGGGGTGGTCTCAACACAGATCTCAACCAGACACGTAGGGAAGCAGGATCTCCAGCTCACTCTGGAGCCCTAGAAGCCGTATTCCTCTGTTCAGGTGTTCCGGGAGCAAGGCTGCTGCTAGCAACCACTCCTTCTTTAGTCAGTGTTTCTCCAAGTATGAGATCACCCAGCGGAGAGGAAAAAGGACAGTGGGCAAAGAGGGGGGCCAGGCAATGAAACAGCAATGGGTGTGTCAACTCCGACTGGAATGTGTGCCCATTGTCAACCCCGAGTAACCCGAGAAAAACAAACAGAGGAGTCCAGAATTTCCTCTCCCCGGGCTGTGTCAATTGCATAGCAGGGCAAGGGTGCCCTCTGCTGTCAACCTGTGATTTGTGCCGTTCTCATTGCAGAGGCAAGGGTGCCCTCTGCTGTCAACCTGTGATTTGTGTCGGTCGCATAACAGAGGCAAGGGTGCCCTCTGCTGTCACCTAAGATTTGTTGTTCATTTCAAATTTCAAGCTCCATCTAAAACATTTAAGAAATGTTTTGTGAAAAAAAAAAAAAAGAAAAGAAAAGAAAGAAAGAAATGTTTTGTGTATGGAAGAGGGAAACCAACTTGGGATCTCAGCTGTTGGAACCAGGCTGTGCTCTGTGTCAGGGGGAGAGAGATTTGAAGCGCTTGAAGCTGCTCTGGCAGCCAAGAAAATTCCATCCCGGCTTGGGGGGCGGCTGGGGGCTTTACAGGTCCAGGACAGTTTGCCAGCAAATAAAAGCATTTCTTGGGAGGAGGGCCCCTTCTGGGACGGCAGCCCGCTGTGATCAGAATCTCCATTTATTTTTCTGTCCTTTCCCAGTAAACCAGTTTGGGTTTTTTTTTTTTTTTTTTTTTTAAGATCCGCCCATTTATTTCTCTACGAAGGAAAAAAAATACATCTAGTTTTCAGAAAAGGTGATGAAACTCAGTGGCTTTGCTCACCAGTATTGCATAAAGATGAAAATCTAAAACACCCAGCTCTGTTGAAAGATCTATTGTATAACTCAATGTATTTTCCTAGGAGTATTAACTGAAATATAAAATAATTGTCTCAGACATTCATTCACCTTGGAGTTGATCCAAACGCAATCTCCGAGAGAAACTTAATCATGGTTGTGATGAATATTTTGCATTTGGAAATGACTGCAAACCAAAGGCCATAAACACCGTTAACGGTACTGCTTCGATATTTGCTCTTTTCCTGGTACTTACTTTCAAAGTTCGGGATCGGGACGGTGGTATGTCTGTATTGTAGAAGCCTTCAAGAAATTGGATACCACTGTACAAGTTTCTTTTACTTGTTCGAGAAAATAGAATTATTTGAGGTTCCATAGATGGTCTCGTAACAGGAGGGAGAAAGGGGGATAAGGGGGAACCAGGGGGCCGGGAAAGGTGGAGAGCAATCTATCACTACCATCCTCCATAGTATCTGCCACGAATGTCACACCGTGTATTTTCTAAGGTGCCTTGCTACGTAGCCTCTATGTCAGCTGCATTTATCCCCCTGGCAAAGGGTCACAGTTGGAGTGTCTACATACCTAGAGATTTCTGAACATCTCTGATTTCAGACATATGTATCACGTGAACACATTCTGGACCCAAGAGTGGAATCCAGCTGGCAAAAGGAGAATTTATTGACTCATGTTAATTAACATTAAGGCCCAAGGTGGGGCTGGATCTCAGAGAGGGCAGGAACTCAGAATCTGAATTGCATCAAAGTTTTCTCCATCTTTCACTGATACTGAGTTCATGCTCTTTTTACTTGCGATTGGCTTTTTCCATGGAACAGAAAGCACTATTACTGGCTATTCTCGGTTCACATTTCCCCGGCTCCACTTTCCAAGGAAAAGAGGATGCCTTCTCTTATGTTCTATTTGGAAAATCCCAAGGGAAATTCCAGATTGCCCTTCCCTGGGTCATGAGTTCATGTATGTATGTGGCCAGGGTGGGTTGGGGTTTTAAAATGGACAGTAAGAATGGAGTGAGACTGGGTAGACAAGGTAACAGACGTAACAGATGTCTGTCTACTAAGATTGTGGGGGTGGCGGAGAGTTCTTTAATTGAGCTTTTCTTGTGTATCCGGCACTGGGCCAAGCATTTTCACTTTTCACACATAATTTTCTTTAATTGCCACAAAAACCCTACGACACGGGTGTTATTATTAGATTCTGGAATTGAGATTTGGAGAGATTTAGCTGCTTGTCCAGATTTGCACAGCTACTAAGTTGTAGAACTAAATCCAGAGCATTTTGATCCCAGAGCCCAAAGTAGTAACCACTATTCTACGTTTCCTCTGTTCGTCAGATGATACGTGTTTGTTTCTGCTTCAGAAAAATTAGTCCCTGGAGTTCTAGTCAAAATGACATGTGATCTATTTACACTCAGATCATGAATAGAAAAAAACTTGTTTTGAATCAAGGACAATTAAACTAGGGTCCATCCTTTCTTCAGTCTAAGGACTGAATTTGGTAGAGTTTTGTTTCCTTTTTAACATCTCGTCTAATTCCTCGGACATAGTAGGTGCCAAGTAAAAATGATTTAGAGAATATAAAGAAAGGCTTTCTAACCACAACTCAAAATGCAGATGCAGTAAGAGAAAAGATTGATAAATTTGATGACATAAAAATAATTGTTTTCTCACAGCAAAAAAAAAAAGGTAAGCAAAGTCAAAGGACAAATGGCAAGCTGGGAAGAACTATTTGTAACATATTTCACAGATAAGGAGCTAACATCCTAATTTGCAAAGAACCTTTTGGTAATTGAGTTTGGAGACGGCAATAATCCTATTGAGGGAAAATGTGCAAAACACATAAACAGTTCACTAGAAGAAATGTAAAAGTGGCTCTTAAACTTATGAAAAGATGCTCAGCTTCACTCATAATTTAAAAACACACACAGGAACCACACAGAAACACCGTTCTCACCCATCAGAGTGACAACAATTCAAGTGGCTTGACAGCACGTTGTGTTAGTAAATTGTGGGGCCCTCTCACTGCTGGAGGGAACGCAAAATTGTACAACCTCTATGAAGGGGAATTTGGCAAGATCTTACAAAATCGCAGATGGATCTGGCCTTTAACCCATCAGTGCTACTTGTAGGAATTTACCCTGACATAAATCTCTAGCGATGTGAAAATACATATACAAGGGGCGTCTGGGTGGTTCAGTGGGTTAAGCCGCTGCCTTCGGCTCAGGTCATGATCTCAGGGTCCTGGGATCGAGTCCCGCATCGGGCTCTCTGCTCAGCGGGGAGCCTGCTTCCCCCTCTCTCTCTGCCTGCCTCTCTGCCTACTTGTGATCTCTCTCTGTCAAATAAATAAATAAAATCTTTTTAAAAAATACATATGCAAAAGGTTAAGCATTGTAACCTTATCTGTCTGAGCAGAGGAGATTGACTAAAAAATCTACAGTAAATCCGCACAATGGAATACTATGCAGATAAATCGAAATCACCAGTAAGGAGCAGATGGACATCATATGCCTCTAGATGTGTTACTCTGAGAAGGACACGGCATCAGCTATATAATATTATGGCCCCAAATGTGTAACATCTTCAGATTTGCATACTTTTGAGTACAAGACCTTCCCTTCCCTGTGGATCCCAAAGCAGTTCTGGGAGGGCTTAATGAAGGGCATCTTGTTCATATCATGTAGAAAAGACAACCTATTTTTTCTGGTCTTCCCCCATTGCAGTAAAAGTTAACTCCAAACTTCTACTTGGTCAGACCAAAAGTTTTTATTCCTCCGGATCCAATACCCCCTTCTTGATAAACTGTAAGAAAAAGATGGAGTGACTTTTTTTTTTTCATTAGTATTTGGTTCAAATACTAAATCTGAGCCCTCTGCTCAGATCTCAGGTTTGGGAAAAAGAGGAAGAAGGTCTGAAGATGGGTAGATGTTGGGTCGTGGCTGTAGAGCCAGAAGCTCTTTAAGTGAGGCACAGGACTTCAAAGAGGAGGTAGCACAGTGATAGAGACCACACTTCCTCTCATCTTCCATTGGTCAGCGCTCAATCCCGTGGCCAAATCTAACTGCAAAGGAAGCTGGGAAATGTAGTCCAGCTGTGTGCCCAGGAGGGCAAGGGAAATGGTTTGGTGGACAACTTGCCAGTCTCTGTCACCTTGGTGATAGATTATGAATGATGTTTTCTCTTTCACATATTAATCCACTAATATGGACCTATCATTTTTAAATATTAAAATATTTATACTTTTTAGATTATGATGATGTGATTTCTTTTTATTAAATGGATGACCTACATGAAACTCCTGATTGTGTAGACCCATTAAGTACATGATGGAGGCCAAACCTCACATAACTTTGGCCTCAAGTCCTACCCAGTCATTTCTCAGAAATGGTCCTGATGATGGCAGTTGAGAGACTCAAGAATAAAAGCCAGTGCCTCCACAAGAAATAAAATTAAGTGTTGCTTAAGCATTTCTCAAGAGCTAGCTGTTAACTACTGCACACCAGCCCTTCCCATTTCTTCATACTTTTCCATAAAGCCCCAGATTTCAGCTCTTATTTATTTTTTTACCCTTCTCGCTCTATGATGTAATTTGTATATTTAACTTATATGGTGGCTCAAAGTGAGCACATTAAGAAGGGACACTGAGGTTGGAAAACATAAATGTTTTTTTAAAACTAAGAAAATAGGGGTGCCCGGGTGGCTCAATTGGTTAAGCATCTGCCTTTGGCTCAGGTCATGATCCCAGGGTCCTGGGATCAAGTCCCATGTCAGGCTCCCTGCTCTACGGGGAGCCTGCTTCTCCCTCTCCCTCTGCCTGCTTCTCCCTCTGTTTGTGCTCTCTCTCTCTCTGTCAAATAAATAAAATCTTTTTAAAAAAAGAAAGGAAGTAGCATGGATTGGAGCTGGGGTGATACGACTTTGCCATTTGCCGTTTTCTCCCCTTTGACCTTCCACTGTGGTCTTTTTCAAATTCCATTCACTTACTCAGCAGGTTCTTGACTCTGCTGGGAAGTTTTAAATCGGAGCCTGATTTGATTGGTCCAGTGGCTGGGGTCTTGGGCTTTGCAGTTGTTCAAAAGCTCCCAGGGTGATTCTCAGGGCGTACAGCCGAGCTGAGAACCACTGATTTCCTTTCTACATTGCTTTTAATTGACAAATTTTGGATACCTGACCATACTTCCGATGAAATTGACTCATATGAAATTGAAAGTCAGTTCATTTAAAATGTGTGAAGCGGGGTACCTGGGTGGCTCAGTCAGTTAAGCCTCCAACTCTTGGTTTTTGGCTCAGGTCATGATCTCAGGGTCGTGACATTGAGTCCTGCATTGGGCTGCACGCTCAGTGTGGAGTCTGCTTGAGATTCTCTCTCTGCCTCTTCCCCTGCCTCTCCCCCTGCTTGCACTCACATGTTCTCTCTCTCTAAAATAAATAAAGAAAATCTTAAAATGTGTGAAGAAAAACACACCTACCCGGGCATCACTGAAATTGTGGACTATGTTGCCAACGACCTCTGGGCAGCCAAAGTCGTGATCACAGAGTTCCTGCGCTAAAGTTCATCTGATTTCTTCTCACAGGGAGCACCAAAGGCCAAGATATTTCTGAATTATCCTCTTTCCTCGGTTATGCCCTTGAACAGCTTTGTAGAAAGTACAAAGCTGGGATGCAGCTTATCACCAATTTAAAGGCTTGACTATCTGATCAAGTAGATGATTTGGAGACCCTCCTGGCCCTGTCAGTGCCAAGTTAGCTGGTTCTTTGCAAATATAAGCAGAACGAGCAGTCAGCCTGAGCTGGAAGGATTATTCTGCCACTGTTTGTGAAGACTGTCTTGTAACGAGAGCCCAGACTTGGTGGGTTACACCAGAACTTTCTGTCAAGTCCAGTGGGACAACATTCAGGTAAACCAAAGTTTCTCCACGTTGGCACTATTGACATTTGGGGCTGGATCAGTCCTTGTGGTGGAGCTGTTCTGTGCACTGTGGGCTGGTTAGCAGCATTCCTAGCCTCCGCCACTAGACGCCAGTGACACCCCTAAGCCCTGGTTGTAACAATCAAAAACTGTCTCCCGAAGTTGCCAAGTACGCCCGTTGGGTCCAGATCGGTCCTGGTTGAGAACCACTGATATAAACTCACTCTTAGTTTGCCAACTTAAAAAAAAACAAAAACAAAAACAAAACACAAATAGCCCTATTGTTTTGAAATGACTCCTCTGAGTAATAATGTGAGAAGGGCTTCCTTCCAAAATCCTCCAACTGTCTTCCTCTAGTCTTTTATGTTCCCATCAGGCACAGGCACACCAGCAGTAAAAAATGAGCATTGCTCTGGGACAGTGATCCTCAATCAAAGGCAGTATGGCTCCCTGGGGGACATTTGGCTCCGTTTGGAGACATTTTTGTTTGTCAGTACTGGGGAAGAGTGGGGTGCGACTGGTATCTGGTGGCTGAGGCCAGGAACGCTGCCAAACGTCCTACAGTGCACAGGACAGTTCCCACAGTAATTATTGGGACCAACATAGCAATCGTGCTGAGGCTGAGAAACCTTGATTAAAAGCAACTATATCCACAAAGCCCAAAGAAAAGACCCATTTGGGGGATGCCTTTAATAATACAGATCAGTGGTTCTCAACTGGGTTGGGGGGGTGACTTTGCCCTCAGACATCTGGCAGTGTGTGGTGGAGACTCCAGACCTAACGTCCTGTAATGCACCAGACAGCTCCCAGCAACAAACAATGATCCAGCCCCAAATGCCAGTAGTGTCAAAGTAGGGAGACCCTGCCCTAGGATCACCTGTCTTAAGGCTGTCAGGCCTAGCGGATTTGTTTCACCCCCTTCTGGTTTCGGGGTTTTGCTCCCCCAGTTTGCCTCTGCCATTATATTGCCAATCCAGTTTTGGATGGCTAGACCCAATTTCACTTTGGCATAGCAATAGGGCGGCTGAGAAGGAGGGAGGCTTGGCACGGCACACAGCGCCTAGAACAGATCGACACTGGGGAGCAGGCCAGTTAACATCAGAGGTTTAGCCAGGGTTGGGGGAGGCAAGCCACGGTCACAATTCAAGTTGACAAGCCGGTGCAAATGGCCCTGCAAAAGACACTCTGTCCTGCCAGGTGCGGGGACAGAGTGGCTGGGAATCTGGGGCAGTGGAGACTCTTACTGTAAAATTAGGCTGTGTCCGGGAAGTCAGGCACTAGGTAAGGCAGTCCCAGCCAGCAAGCCGAGTTTTGGGGTCGGGGCCAGATCCCGGACAGGGGCACCTTGTGAGACTGAGCCAGGACCCCGGGGGGGAAGAGGAACCTGGATGATTTGCAAGCCAGCTGAAGGAGGATTTGAGAAAGGGACTAACGTACAACTGTGAGGCAGGGCAGTTGGGAGCCTTGGGCTCGGTTTAGAAAACGAGTGATGGATTGTCATTAGCAGAGTGGAAATGCCGTGGGGGGAGGCGGTGCCAGGGGGAGTGCGGCTGAACCCAGCGATGAGCAGTGCAACGGGGCACGTTGGGTCTGAGAGATAGGAAGACTGACTCCATAACAAAAAGCAACTCCCCCTTTCCCCCAACACCTTGCCGCACCCCAGGCACCTGTACACAGGCACATGCGCACACACACCATAGCGCCTCTTCTCCTCTAGCACCCCCGGAGGGATCACTGAGACAGTTCCTGCCTGCAGGTAAGATTGGTCTGGAGAACTGGGGGTCATGTTGAAGCGAAAGTAGCTCAGTGAACAGAGCAGAAGCCAATAGTTTGAGAGCAGAAGTGTCATCAGTCATTTGTTTTTATGTTTTAGATAACATTGGCTTTATTTTAAAATTACAGATATGAATAACGTTTGTGACATTTCTTGCTTTTGTCTGATTACAAAGTCAGTCCATGCTTGCTGTAGAAAATTTGAAAAATACAGAAATACACAAAATATTTCATCTGTAATTCCATATCCCGACGATAATCACTCTTGAGACGTTGGCGCGCTTTTCCTGACCCACTTTTGTTTTAATGGCATCTTTTGTCCTCATGACATTAACTGATACTCACCTTATAACTTGACATGTAATGATAATCTAGTCAAAGAGCATCCTTCCGCAATTTTTCGGTAGCTAGGTCCTTGTCTCATTTGAAGCCCTAAGAAAATGTGATTTTTTTTTTCCTTCAGATTGACTCTGGGTTTATTGAGATTACCTACCCCAGAAGTGGTGAATGGGGAAATCCACCTTTTCCCGGTCATCACTCCTTTCCTTTCGTAGGTCATACTTTTCCTCCTCCTTAATAGAAATGTTCTGCAATAAAAAAAAATAAAAAAAAAAAGAAAGAAAGAAAGAAAAGAAATGTTCTGCAATATAGTAAGTTTGGTGATAGGGACAAAACAAATGAAAAATACCTACAAATCTGGAGCTGGAATCTCAGGAGAGATTTTAGGGATCATGGCTTTGCATAATACAAACCTTACCTTGTACATGCAAAGGGAACACTTTCTTCTTATTCATGAAATAGGATAGTGACTCTCCTGAGGCTTACCATTCTGGTAGGCCTGCCCAGGCCGAAAATTTCAGAAGGGTCCAACCCTCCCAGCTGGCAGTTCTCAGTCTTCAGCTCCTGTCCCTGCCCTTGACTTTTTTGGCCTCCAGGAAACGCAGAGTCCGTGTAATGTAAGCCAGGCAAGGTCATCAACCCCCACTAAAGCTGAGATGTGGGCGGGGGGGGGGGGGGGCTTGTAGTGGGGACGGGAAGGCAGGAAGCCCTGGGCAGGTGGGAACACTGAAAACGGGTATTTTAAAAGCCTCATCTGAGCAGCCCACTAGGTACATCTGATGCCAACAGAGTACAATGGCACATAACTACCTTTTCAGTACAACCAGTCATTTTCTAGCCTCTGGAATGCTTGATGCCACCAGATTTCAGGAGAACAAACTAACATGATGTTTAGAACCAACGGCGAAAGGTGGCTGTTAAAGGAAAAGATGTATCTGTTTGTTCAACGCCTCACTATAAGCAAAGCAAAATGTTGTCGATAAGGCAACAGCATATCTTTAAAAAAAAAAATTAAAAAGGCTGTGTTGCAAAATACAAAATATTTGAATACATTCCGCATGTGTAGATTCCTGGCGATACCGTGCAAATAGCTGACTTTATTTTGTGGATCGTACCTGAGGATTTGTCTTCGAAGTCTTTCATTCATCGCGTTGTATGTGGTTTTGTTTGTTGATCCTTCTCCTCCTGCTTTTTCTTTTTTCACTAAAATGTCTTCCTTCATTAAGAGAGGTATCTTTTTTGCAAAGACTCAGCTGCATATTTTTGTGTGTGTGTATGTGTGTGTGTTTTTAAGATTTTATTTGACAGAGATCACAAGTAGGCAGAGAGACAGGCAGAGAGGGAGGAGGAAACAGGCTTCCCGCCAAGCAGAGAGCCCGATGCGGAACTCGATCCCAGGACCCTGGGATCATCACCTGAGCCAAAGGCAGAGGCTTTAACCCACTGAGCCACCCAGGCGCCCCTCGGTTGCATATTTGTAACTGAGCTTTGTATGGCGTGCTGAAAGCCTTCTGCAGTAGCAGCAGTGGATCTTCCTTCAAAATAAACATTGCCAGCAGGTGTAAAACATACATATGCTTCCTATCCACATTTGCTGATGAGACTGCCAAGTAAACACGTGTGGAAGCATGGAACTGAGGATGGCAAACAGAAGTGTGCATCTGTCGAGAGAAGAGACTCACTCCTGTCTTCTAATGTCCAAGGAGGCCCTTCTTCCAGCCACTGACAAGTCAAGGTCTGTGTCTCTACAAGGATCTGAAAGCAGCTTGTTTTCCATACATTTCCATCAAGGGGACTGGATTGCCTTCCCCCTTTTTTTAAGATTTTAGTTTTAAGTCATCTCTCTACCCAACGCAGGGCTCAAACTCACAATCCTGAGATCAAGGGTCTCACGCTCCGCCCACCAAACCGGCCAGGCACCGCTGGATGGCTGCATTTGAATGATGAAATTGAATGCATTCAATTATATCAGGTTTATTATCATCCCAGCGTGGACACTGTAATTGACTGGACATTGACAGGCCAGGAGAGTGGCTCCTTTCACATGAATTTAAGTCCTAGAGACAAAAGATAGCTTATTATTTATCTTTTCATGGTTAATGTTCCTATTGAATACACTACTGTGTCTTTGAAAGCCACCTCAAATTCTTTGTCAAATGAGGCACCGTACCAAAACAAAACAAAAAGGATAAGAGACAATGCCTACCTTCAGGGGCTGTTATCCCAGTGAAGTGAACTGCAATATTCAGAAACATGCAAAACACAGTAAGGCCAAAGGAAAGAGTGTGCGTATTTTGAAGGAAATCAGAAAACAGTTCCTGGATGATACGGTGTTTGAGACAGAGTCTCACCAGTGTTGAAAGACCTTTCTGGGCTCAGGCTGGAGCCACTCCTGCCCAGGATGCCACAGTAGCAAACAAATTTAAATGGCTTTTGTGTACCCTGTCAGTGTTCCTTGCCTAGGGATGCAGTATGTGCAGTCGGCCAGTCCCCAAGCATCAAGCCTGCTCAGGGCCTTCTCACCCCAAACAAGGCTGACTACGTGGCCCCAGGCACACAGACACTTCCTACTTGTCTCTTCCTCATTCTTTATTCTTTATCCTGCAAAAGCTTCCTATCTTCTGCCCCATTTTGCAGTTCTCAAAATGGAGACAGTCTGCCTCATGAAGTGTTAAATCAGGTTTGTTTGTATCACCTAAATTGTCGTCTTTTTCTAGTTGAGGTGTAATTGACATATAACATTATATTAGTTTCAAGTGTAGAACGTAAGGATTAGGTATTTGTGTGTGTGTTTTTTTAAAGACCCCATTTATTTATTTGACAGAGAGAGAGATCACAAGTAGGCAGAGAGGCAGGCAGAGAGAGAGGGGGAAGCAGGCTCCCCGCTGAGCAGAGAGCCCGATGCGGGACTCGATCCCAGGACCCCGAGATCATGACCTGAGCTGAAGGCAGAGGCCTAACCCACTGAGCCACCCAGTGCCCCAAGGATTAGGTATTTGTATACATTGACAAATGATCACCACAATAAGGGTAGTTTCCGTCTGTCACCACGTGGGGTTACAAATTTTTTTTTCTTGGGATGAGGACTTTTAAGATTCATTCTTTTGTCAATGTTCAAATATGCAATACAATATTATTAACTGTAGTCACCACAGTGTACATTATATCCCCATGACTTATTTATCTTATAACTGGAAGTTTATATCTCTCAATTCCCTTTACCCATTTTGCCCACCCCAGCCCTCTTCCCCCAGCAACCACCATTCTGCTTTCTGTATCTATCTGGTTTTTTGTTTTGGTTTTTTTTTTGGGGGGGGGGTTGAAGATTTTTATTTGTTTGAGAGAGAGAGAGCACAAGCCTGGGAGAGAGGCAGAGGGAGAGGAAGAGGCAGGCTCCCAGCTGAGCAGGGAGCCTGATGCGGGGCTCAATCCAGAACCCTGGGATCATGACCTGAGCTGAAGGCAGAGGCTTTAACCGACTGAACCACCCAGGAACCCCTGTATCTATGAGTTTTGTTTTGTTTGTTCATTTGTTTTCCTTTTTAGATTCCACATATGAGATCATATGGTATTTGTCTTTCTGTGTCTGGTTTATTTCACTTAGCATAATGCCCTCAAGGTCTATCCATATTTTCACAAATGGCAAGATTTCATTCTTTTTTTATGGCTGAGTACGATTCCATTGTGTGTGTGTGTGTGTGTGTGTGTGTGTGTGTGTCTATCTCACATCTTCTTTATCCATCCATCCATTCATGGGCGCTTAGGTGTGTCCATTTTGTGGCTATTGTGAATAAGGCTGCAGTGATTATAAGGGTTCATATATCTTTTCAAATTAGTGTTTTCATCTTCTTCATGTGAATATCCAGTGGAATTACTAGATCTTATGGTAATTCTATTTTTAACTTTTTTTTACAATTGTATTTATTGATGTATGTGAGAGAGAGAATGAGCTGGGGAGAGGTGTAGAGGGAGAAGGAGCAGCAGACTCCAGGACCCTGAGATCAGGACCTGAGTTGAAGTCAGACACTTAACCAGCTGAGCCACCCAGTCGCCTCTTTGTTTTTAATTTTTTGAGGAACCACCATACTGTTCCCCACAGTGGCTGCACAAATTTGCATGCCCACCAACTGTGCATGGGGGTTCCCTTTTCTCCACGTCCTCACCAGCACTTGGTTATGTCTTGTCCTTTTGGTACTGGCCGTTCTGATTGGTGTGAGGCAATATCTCCTTGCACTTCTGATTTGCATTTCCCTGATGGTGAGTGATGTTAAGCATCTTCTCAGGTGTCTGTTGGCCATCTGCACATCTTCTTTGGAAAAGTGTCTGTTCAGATCCCCTCTACCCACTTTTAAATCACTTCGCTTGCTTGTTTTTATTGAGTGGTATGAGTTCTTTATATTTGGATTTTAACCCCTTAGTGAGTACATGATTTGCAGATATTTTCTCCAGTTCGATAGTATGCGTTTTCATTTTGTGGACAGTTTCCTTTGCTGTGCAGAAACAAGTCCACTTGTGTATTTTTGCTGTTGTTGTCTTTAAATTGTCTTCCTTAATCGTGTTTTTTTTAAAGATTTTATTTATTTATTTGACAGACAGAGATCACAAGTAGGCAGAGAGGCAGGCAGAGAGAGAGGAGGAAGCAGGCTCCCCACCGAGCAGAGAGCCCGATGCGGGGCTCAATCCCAGGACCCTGGGATTGTGACCTGAGCCAAAGGCAGAGGCTTTAACCCACCGAGCCACCCAGGTGCCCCCTTAATCGTGTTTTGACCACCAGATTGGGAGGATCCAGAAAGGTAGAAGGGAGGCAAGGAGACTCATGAGAAGCAGTGGGAAAATGTGGACCATGTTGGAGGAACAAAGCAGACTCTGATATGGCCCATTGCTAAGTCATAAGAGAGAAGAACAGAGACTGTCAGTGTGAAAAGCCCTGGGGGTCAGCCTGAAGCGTTTGAAGGCACTTGGGGAGAAGAGCATGGAATGTGGGTTTCTATCTCCTACAGGGCTCTTTGACCCTGTCCCTCTCAATGGCTTCTGGTAATGTCAGTGGAAAGCACTGCTCAGAGTAGACGCACAGCACCGTAGAGACAATAACAAAAAAAAATTCAGAGAATCAGGCCATGGCAGATTTGCTAACGACTAATTCCTGAGGACCTATGACCATGGTAGGGTTAAGGAGGTTTACAAAGTAACCTGAAGCCCTCTTGACCTCTGAAGAACTGGTAGAGAAAGCAAGAGACGGGGAAAAAGTGTGTCATATGTCAATAGATATCCTCAGATGGACAGACAGCACAGAAGTAGGGAAAATTAACCAGCGATGTGGGAGTCTATAAAATACAGAAGCTAAGTCCAACAGAATTGAAAAAAAAAGTGCATCAGAATAGAGGAGTATGAAAACAGGGACGTCATTTGTAAAAGTACCGTGGACAAAATTGACCTTTGCTAAACTGCTGAATTCACACAAAATATGTATTTTTCTGTAAGCCCTGTATGTAGAATTGCATTGTTCAATAGCTGTGGCTTACTTGCATTTAGGTTTAAATTAATTAAATTGGAAGCATGCTTCCTCAGTCACGCTAGCCACATTGCCATGTTCAATAGCCACGTGCACCCCGTGGCTACCATATTGGCATAGTGACAGCACAGACACAGAACATTTGTCATCGTCTTAGAAAGTTCTATTAGCACTGTTAGAGTTGAGTTTCTTAAGTTTGGGGGTTGGTGAAGAGGGTCATAAACTCTTGGAGACACTAACAAAAGTTATGGACCCTGTCCTAATAAAATGTGCAAACACATAGACATGTGTTCTTTTGTATATGACTTTGGGTTTTTTTATGGCTCCCTGAAGCTTATTTGTAGACCATTTAGGAGTTTATGGGCTCCAAGTTAAGAGCACCCAGAAGGCTTTTAAATATTTTGGTTTCTGGGTCATAATCTTTCTCTTCATGCTGAATCTTGTCATATTCCTGGAAGTCTCTAACGTTCAAATGAATGTTGCCTAGAAAATCTTGCCTCTCATTCCCTTATTGTCTATATCAACAATGTCCTTCTATTCTATATTGGCCACATGGTCTCTTCCTAGAGCTGGTCTTTGGAAGAACGCTCGCTGTTACCTCTGAAATCACAAACTCAAATATCTGATACTCTGACTCCAAACTACTTCCTTCCATCTCTCTCTCTCTCTCTCTCTCTCTCACCCACTTAATCCCAGTACTTTGCCTCTCCTGCTTCCTCAAGGCTCTAGCCCATCAGCCCCTAAACTTTCTCCCTACCAATCACCCCCTTCCTTTATTCGCTCCCTTCCCTATCCTGCTCTGATAACTTGGACCAACATTTCAACTACTCTCCTGCCAAGGTCTTCATTCCTCTTGCTTGTTAATCAGCTCTCAGTTCTGCCTGCCAAAACCCCATCCTCAGTGGGCCCAGCCATCTGTCTTTTCCCCAGCTGCACCCAAATTGCTAGTAACATTAGAGAAGAAGCAGAGAATTTCCAAGATTTGCACTATAGTACATTTATGGCATCCAAAATCAACTGGGCCGTCAATGTTGCTGCAACTCTTTTTTTTTTTTTTTAAGATTTTATTTTATTTGCGAGAGCGAGTGAGAGAGAGAGCATGGACAGGGGGAGGACCAGAGGGAGAGGGAGAAGCAGGCTCCCTGCTGAGCAGAGAGCCCGATGCGGGACTCGATCCCAGGATCCTGGGATCATGACCTGAGCCGAAGGCAGCTGCTTAACCCACTGAGCCACCCAGGCGCCCCTGTTGCTGCAACTCTGTTTCCCTTGTCAGGTTTTTCTCCCTTTTTCCACTTAAGACATTCTCTCATCTGCATATTTACATGACGACATAGTATATAACAATAAGAAATTGGAAATAAGCTGTGTGTGTTGTATAGGGATGAATGAAATAAACTGTGATATGGCTACAAAACAGAGCACTAGGTACCTATTAATAAAATGAGGGAAAATCTTCAGGACATTGTTGTAAGTAAAATAAAGTGAAGACTCCGAGTAGTATTTGCCATTCCCTTCGTCCCGATGGGTACACTACGCAGTAACAAGTAAACTATGATATCTCAGCAGCTTCACATAATAACATAATACATATTTATGTCGTGCTCATGGCACAACTCAGCGGGGAGTAGGGTGACTCAGAGATCTAGATCTTAAACATGGGCGTCTTAAACATGCTGCTTTCCAAGCCATAACCAGAAAGCGCATAAACAAGGCTCAGGGAGTTGTACAGGCAGGTCCAGAGGTGACGTAATCCCTTCTGCCCGTCTTCCATTGGCCAGAACCTAGTCACGTGGCCTCAACCTGTCAGCAAAGGAGGCTGGGAGATAGTCTGCCTGAGTTCCTCAGGAGAGGAGAAAATGGGGAATTCGGAGCCCAGCTGACATTGTCTCTGCCACAGTTACGGTTAAGTAAGAAAGGAGACAGAAGGGAGTATTTATTAAAATCCACTTGTATTTGCGTGGAAAATGCTTCCGACAGCAAGACTATAAACATGATTACTTCCGTGGGGCAGGGAGAAGAGGCAGAGGGGGCCCGGAGTAGAAGTAAGACTCCTCCGTGTGCGCGCGTGTAAATGACTGAGCCAGGGGTTGGTGTTAAATATTCAGCAGAAAACAGCTTTAAAATTTTAAAACAAACTGGCCAGTGAGTAGAACGTTGTCCCCTCTCCTCAAAGCTGCCACCCCGATGGCTCTCTGCAGATGGCTCTCCTCCTCCTCCGCAGAGAAAACGAAAGCCATCGGGACAAGTTCTGCTCGTCGCTCTCACCTTGGAGCAGACTTTGGTCCTCCTGTCCCTGGAGAAGCCCTGACTCCCCCAGCTGCGGGTTACACGGCCCTCCCGGGGGGGCGGCGGGGGGGCTCTTGGCGCACGCGCAGGCTCCGCAGTCACCGCACTGTGTGCACGTTGTCCTCATTGTTAGTTTACATCTGTCTCCCCTGCTACACTGTAAGCTCCCGGAGGCCGGCAATCTTGCATACTCTACAGCCCTAGACCCCATCGTGGTGCTGGCCACGAAGTCGGCAACCGGTCAAAATGTATTCAAGTGAATGAGTGAACTAACCCAGCAAATGGTCAGGAGGGGTTAATTTCTGTGACCACCCCTGCAGTGTTTTAGTGCTGAAGAATGAGCCTAGTTTGTGGCCGGATGAGATACTGGTCCTATGGATAACTTCTTTCTGAGTAAATGCTGGTGGTTTTTTAGAGACTCAACGTCCTGGGCTTTGAAGGGATCCCGATTATCACAGATCACAAAATGACAGCTGTACTCTCTTGTTCTTGTGTCCTCAGTGGGGCACCTGGGTGGCAGTGTTGGTTAATCATCCGACTCTTGGTTTCCTCTGCTCAGATGGTGATCTCAGCGTGGGGAGATCGAGCCCCAGCCCGGACTCAGCCTCTGCACTCAGTGTGCAGTCTGGTTAAGACTCTCTATTCTTCTCCCTCAGCCCTGCTCCCCTACTCTCTCTCTCTCCTCGGGAAATAATAACGAAACCTCTGATTTTCAGTTTGTTTTTAAAATACACCCTGACTCTCGGTTCTTACTCACTCTCTTCTGCAATTCTCTAGAAGCTGAAAAACAGAGAGGGGCCAGTTTACCTATAGAAACGAGGCAGACAGAGCCGGGGAGGAAGGCAAATGCAGGGTTAAACTCTTCCTTCAGCCTACTTTTTCCCAACAGAGCCAGCTTGGCTGGGACCCCAGGTCCTCCCAGCCTGTTAGCAGCATGCATTCCCCATTCTGGCGCATTCTCACCCACCCCCGGCTGCCAGACTGCTTTCTGATAGCAGCAGAAGCTCCTCATTACGAGAAGAAAGCTTCCCGTCTGACTCAGTGCACTGCTGAGACATCAGGTCCCAGCCTTCTGTGAGCAGTAACGGCTGGCCAGTGCAGAAGGCAGGAGGATGAGGCCAGGCTTTGGAGTAAGCAGAGCGGGCTTTGAATCCTGAGCCATCTCCCCGCCGGCTCAGAACCCTCTGACACATGATTACATTCTCTGAGCTTCGCATCCTCAGCTAGGAAGAGAGGATGACCGGGGGGGGGGGGGGGGGGGGGTCCTGACTGGCTTAGTTGGTCAAGCACGTGACTCTCGATCTCCGGGTTGTGAGTTCGAGCCCCACACTGGGCGCAGAGTTTACTTAACTAAAATAAATAAAAGGAGGATGATTGTTTTTATAGGAGTGTTGTAAAATTTAAATACAGTAATTGAAGTGTCTCATACCGGTTCTGTTTAGATAATAGATGCTCAGTAAACAGGAGCTATTATTCCTAGCTGCATCATTATTAATGGTTCTATCTTACTGCAGTCCCTACAAGAAGAATCTTAACTCTCCAGGAATAGGTCACAGGGACCTGCGAAGTGTAAGTAACCACCGTCCTCTATCCTCTGGCTACCGCCCGTCGCAACTGAGTAATGATGGCTGTTGGGACTATTTCTGTCTTCCAAATGAGAAAACACAGCTTAGGGAAATCAGGTCCCTTGCCCAAGGTTACACGGCTCATAAATTCAGAGCTAGGACCCAGTTCAGACTCTTCCTGCCACGCCAGAATAAACCAGTCAAGCCTTATCTTATTTCCAGTCAAGCCTTACCTTATTTCCAATTGAGGAGAGCACCGGCAATTTCAGGAGCAGATTTGAAGCAGTGAATAAGCCCACGGGCGTTGGGGGAGTAGGGGGAGGAAGGGTTTATCGGGGTGGCACTTGGGGATTACAGAGCTGGAGCAGGAGAGCTCCACCATGACTCAGCCCAGGGGTTTTGCGCTGGCGCCGCTGGCATTTGGGGACAGGTCGTGCTTTGTTGACAACCACTGACTGCCCTAGCCTTTCTTTGGACAGACAAGGCAATGGGAATCGGTGTGGCTCAGGAGGGGTCCTGTGGGTCTCAGCAGACTTGAGATCATTTTCTTCTTTCATGATGCTTCTCCAAGGCTCCCTAAGACATCTCCAGTAAATGTGATGAAAAATGGGCAGGAAATGGCAGCTGGCAGGTTATTGCCACATAAAGGGAGAAAGTAGCTGGACCCGGACCAAGTTACAGCAGTGGATGGCTCTCAGTTTAAAGAGGAAAGAAATAGGAAGGAAGGGAGAGAAGGAAAAAAAAAAAAATCATGCAAAGACTGCTTTTTGTCTCATTTGTTCTGTAAGTGACTTGAGGCTGACCAAGCCTTCTAGTCCGCTTCCCACCGAACTGGACGCAGTCAGAGCAGAATCTATTTAACAACCTTCTAAAAGCATTTAAAAATAAGAAAGGGACAAATCCTTTAAAATCTGCTCTGGAACGGGTTTATGATCTGACTCAAACGCAGGAGCAGGAGACCTGTGTTCTCATCTCTGCCACTGACTCTCTGAATGGTGTGGGATCGCTTCACGCAAACCCAGCCCCGGTTTCTCCTGTGTATAGTTGGGCGGTTTGAGTGGGACACAACCTCTGAGGCTCCCATCGCCATAGAACTCTGTGCAGTCCGAGCTTGCTCCCTGGTAGGTCAAAGAAATAGTGCCTAGAGCTAAGCTTCATTGCACTCGTGTTGACAGTTCTAGACTTGTCCTTTCTTGATGCTCCCGCACATATTTCACAAAGTATCCCAATTTCTCTTGGGTGGCACGTGCTACCTGAAAGGTTTTGAGACGTGATTTCCCTGTCACGTGTTTAGAAACTATGCCCTGGTTGTGTGACTGCTGCGTTCTTGTGCAGTGTTGTGTTTCCCACTAAGCTGTACCAAAAACCAGCTCAGCTTTACGTAGAACTTGGGAACATAGAGATTTCACATCCGGGGTGAAAGGTCATAGAAGCTGCCGGATACACATGCCCGCTGTAACACCTTCTGGAGTCAGTCCACTTCTAGCAAAGAACAGTTTACCCCCCACCCCCCGTGATGGGGTCCCGTGATTGGCCGCTCCCTCCTGGACGTCGCTGGCCCTGCCGCCTCCATCAGAAGTACTCCGCTCTGCCACGTGTCATGAAAGCAGCCAGAGACGATTTGTAAATGAGTCGGTGTGGCTGTGCCCCCACAAGACTTCCTTTCCAAACTCGGGCAGAGGGCTGGATCTGGCCCACTGGCCAGAGGTGGGTCCTGAACTACAGAGCTAACTCCAGGCCCCCGGGGGACCGCCGGGCCACCTTAGGCTTAGCCATCTGGGGACTTCTTGGGACTGGCATACCAGCATCCCCATACTGGGAGATGTGGCCACCGTGGATCTTCTCCCGACACTCACATGTCTCTCGGCCTGCACAGGAAGCAATCCCACTAGTGTCACCATTGGGTCCTCGGGTCCCCCGTACCCACGCATGCTTCCACGGGTTCCGCTCCCCCTCCCCGGGTTCACTCAACGAGCCATGCAACCTGCCTCTCTGCCATGCCTGGCTCTCCCCTCCCTCGCAGAAGCAGCCTTGCGAGAGGGAAGGACCGTCTAGTCCCTCTCTCCCTCTCTTAAGGACCCTCTCCACTTTGTCACCTCCTCTGCCTTCCTGAGCTGATGCTTTCCCTGCCCCCTTCCTAGGGTCACGGTAGTGGGGAAGACATTGGGACTAAAACTGACTTACCAATAATTGAGCCTAAATCAAGAGGAAGTTCAAAAACATTTCATCTTCCGTAGATAAAAGTATACTAGAGGTTTTCCATCTCGCTGTAGTACGATCATTCCGGAGGCTTTTTTCCCCCATTGATCTTTTCCGTGTGCTTATAAGTCCCTACAGATGTTGTTCTTGTAGTGAGCATTCTGGAAAAGAAAACAGTCTGGGGCTGAGGTGGGCTTGAGTGTGCCTAGTTCCCAGGAGGCAGCCAGGAGAGAGTGAGACTCATTGAATTTCAAAAATACTGTTCTTCCCCCGCCCCCCCCGCCCTCCCCATGATTATGTAAAACCAATTGTTCTCAACCAGGAGTAGGGGTGGGGAGATTTTGCCCCCCAAAACCATTTGGTAATGTCTAGATACATTTGGGATTGTCATAATTGCAGGGCTGGGGGTGGAGGGGTGTGTGTGCCACAGGCATCGAGGGAGTAGAGCCTGGGGGTGCTGTTAAACATCCCCCAGTGTACAGGACAGACCCCACTGCAGAGTCATTCAGCCCCAATGGTCACTAATGCCAAGGTCGAGGAACCCTGTTGAGAACCAGTCACAGCCGCAAATGGAAGAAGCATGACAAGCAGCACGAGGAAGGCAAGCCCGTCTCCAACTGCATTTTCCAGGGGGCCAGTGCCTTGAATGGCAGCCAATTTCTACAGTGTTTCAGGACCACTTGGGTTCCCTTTATTCCTGATTATGCTTTGATTAAGGCCTCCCACCTTCCTTCCCAACTTCGTTTCGCCTTTGTTTTTTCCCCAAAGTCCTTCTGCCAGATTGATAGCACTTGGCATTTTGAGAATCGAGCGAGCTTATAAATGCGCAGATGCCCAGCAATGGAGCAAAGCAAACGGCCTTGATTCGTCTGTTGTTGAGTTGTGGAGGACTGATTTGTGAGCCCGTCCAGGAGAGAGACTTAAAAACTCCTCCCCCTGGAAGACTAGAGACATTTTGGTGTAGAATAGTGGTTCTCCAAGTGTGATCTGTACACCAGCAGCATCAACCTCACCTAGAAGCTTGTCAGAAATGCTAATTCTCGGGCCCCACTCTGGACCTACAGCATCATCAGAAACTCTGGGGGTGGGGCTCGGCCACCGGTGTTTAAACAAAGTCTCCAAGTGATGCTGATGCATATCAGAGTTTAAGAATCACTGATCTAGAACTACAGGCCCGAGGCCTGTTTTTTGTCAATAAAGTTTTATTGGCACACAGCCACACTACCCATTCCCTTACATATTGCCTATGGCTGCTTTCAGGCCCGGGTGGCAGAGCTGAGTCGTTAAGTCAGTGACTGTATGGCCTTCAAAGCCTAAAATGTTTACTCTGTAAAACTTTATAGAAAGTGTGCTGACCTCTTATCTAGAGTGTTGGGAAAAATAAATTGCAAGGCTTTTGATCATTATGGAAATAAATCCTGAAATGTATTAGTTCTTAGTTTCCAAACTCCTCCCCTTCTGCCCACCCCCAACACACGCACACATGCGTGCATGCGCATGCACGTACACACACACACACACACACACACGTTAGCTAGGAGTATAGCAGGTGATATGCACTATACGTATGAGGTTACTAGTGTTAACTCTTGAAGTCCAACAGCCTGGGTCTTCATTTGACCCCGTTGTTAACTAGCTTCATGACCTTGGGTGAGTTACTCAAGACCTCTGGCCTTCAGTTTCCTTTGCTGCAGAATGGGTATAACAGTAGAACCTACCTCATAGGATTACTGGGTGAGTTCAGTGAGTTGGTACGTGTACTGAGCACCTAGGACTAAGCTCTTAAACCAGTGGCTGGCACATGGCCCCCAGTCTGTGTTAACCATGCCACTTCTGGGGCAGAATCGCTGTGCAGTGAATGTTAGCAGCTGTGATTACTTAAGACGCTTACATCAAGATACTCCAAGGAGGGGCACCTGGGTGGCTCAGTGGGTTAAGCCTCTGCCTTCGGCTCAGGTCATGATCTCAGGGTCCTGGGATCGAGCCCCGCTTCGGGCTCTCTGCTCAGCAGGGAGCCGGCTTCCTCCTCTTTCTCTCTGCCTGCCTCTGCCTACTTGTGATCTCTGTCTGTCAAATAAATAAATAAAATCTTTAAAAAAAAAAAAAAAAAAGATACTCCAAGGATATTTCAAAAAGACAGATGGCTTCTCCTCAGACCTCTGCTTTCTCCTTCATCATTCAACAATTGGGGAGGATCTGAAGGTCCAAGGTATCTTAAAAAATTGAAGAGACATCAGAAATGTGTTATCCATCAAGCTCCCCCGCCCCACTCCATGAAGCTAAACCTAAAGGAACCAGGTAGCCGCCCCTTTCCTGCACCCCCAGCCAAGTCCTCCTCCACCTCCCCAAACCTCCGCAGGGGAAGAGGAGGATGGGAACGTAAGGTCTGTAGGAAGTCCCAGTGTCTAACCCAGCCCTCTCTGACTTGACTTTAAACCACTTGACCTCTTCGATGGGGCCGAAGCACCATGTGGGTGTCATTCGTAGGTTCCAAGGTCATTAGGGTCCCTGAATGCTCTACTGGCTGAAGCTGAGAGCTGGGCTCATTCTCACAGCCCCCTTCACCTTAAGACCTACTTCAAGGGCATGTGACCAGTGCAGTCCCACAGGGCCCACGTTCAAAGGGGCCCCATGCTCGGCTTCATGTTCAGTGGTTGCCATCCTGAAGTTCTTAATTTGTGAGCAGAGGGCCTCCCACTTTTATTTTACACTGAACCCCACAAATAATGTAGCCAGTCCGGCCTTCATCCTTTGTAGAAACCCGATTCTAACCTAAGCCACCTGCCCAAGACTTACTATCTATTAAGGACTCTGTAGAGCATGAGATCTGATTTTTTTTTATTTTTTCTAAATATTTTATTTATTTATTTGACAGAGAGAGACACAGAGAGAGAGGGAACACAAGCAAGGGGAGTGGGAGAGGAAGAAGCAGGCTTCCCGCCCGAGCAGAACAGGGAGCCCGATGCAGGGCTCGATCTCAGGACCCTGGAATCATGACCTGAGCTGAAGGCAGATGTTTAACGACTGAGCCACCCAGGTGCCCCGAGATCCGATTTTTTTAAATAAATAACAAATAACAACAACAACAAAGATGACTTAATTTTTAAGAAGGGCAAAATAACGATGTCTCAGACTGGCCAGCAGATGTCGCCCTTGGTACATGGCAAAAGAGGGTTTTTTAAGAGGCAGGCTCATGATGAAAGATTTTTGAACCTTTGGGGAAGCAAAGCCTCAAAGGAGCTTATCTAAGAACTTTTATTGTAACATCTTGCTCTTTTCTGATGAGGATACCACCACAAAGACAGGAAATTCACCATCCACCAAATCCAAATGGAGAATTGCGGAAGAAGATTGTAACAAAGTAACTCAGTTAAATAAAAAACAAATAACATAACCAAAAGTAACTTCTTCAGAGAGGTTGATGTATTTTCAACACTATCTTGTCCTTTCAAACTTGGTTAACACAGGGCATATGTGATACTAGGATTTACAATAAGAAATATATATTTGGTCTACATCCCCATTTTTGAACAGAGCTCCTAAAACCCTTGGAATTTCCTAAGTGACAAGAGTGATAAAGGTGTGTTTTGTTATGTTAATGAGATGGCTTTGGGGAAGCACCTGAAGGTGGGGGGCTGGTTGCCAAGAGAACTGACCCTGTGATTAGAGGATTGGAACTTTGGGTCCCACCCCTCCTTCCCCCAACTCTGGGGCGAGGAAAGGAGCTGGAGGTTGAATCCATCACCCAGGGTCAATGATTTAATCAATAGTGTCCGTGTAATGGAGCCTCCATAAATATCTGAAAGGTCCGCGCTGGTGAACCCGTGGAGAGGCCTGGGAGACAAGTGCCCCTGGCACCATGGGGGCTCCTTGCCCTTCCCCCATACCCTGCCCTCGGCCTCCCTTCCAGCTGGCTGTTTCCGGGTTATACCCTTTTATAATCAATCAGTGATCTACGAACTAAAGTGTTAGTCTCTGAGTTTTGTGAGCCAATCTAGCAAATTGACGAGGTCTTTGGAACCTCGGATGTGTAGGCGGTCAGCTAGCTGGTCTGAAACTCAGGTAACAACCTGGGCTTTCAGCGGGCATCTGAAGTGTTGGGGGGGGGGCAGTCTTGCAGGTCTGAGCCCTTGACCTGTGGAATATGACCCTATCTCTGGGTAGGTAAGTGTCAGAGTTGAGTTGAATTGTAGGATACCCAGCTGGTGCCTGAAGAATTGCTTCTTGAATGAGCAGAGAACCCCCCCCTCCCCACAATGAAATTGGGCCTCAGAATAACAAAAGAGCGTAGTAAAGACATTTTCCTAATGTGTTCCCTGTCGCCTTGAAGGGTTGGATTTGCTGCCCCAAAAATGTGTCAGAGGCTAAAGCTGAGCAAAGAATCGATGGTTTTCATTCCAGGGCTCGCAGCAAAAATGGTGGAAGGAGTCTTGGATGGGTTTCCTAATTTGCTGGAAGGTTCCAGATAAACATATATCCCCTGTTCTCGAGGTACGTCATCCCCATGTAAATAGAGTGATGGAGTGAAATGATTCAGTCGCTAAAAAACCTGTCAGTGGCTAAGACCACGCTCCATTCTTAGATAATGGGATCAGTCTGCCCAGTATTAAAACGTCACTAACACTAAGGTAAAAATTCATCATAGACATTCAGATAGCTCTCACAGTCTCTCAGGCGAGCTATTTTATGCGGTGAAAGGTTAGAAAGCATTTTTTTCAACTTTCACTGGAATTCATTAGTGTGTGTAACACGGCAAGACCCACAAAATTGCGGTCCATAAAGCAAATACCCCTGCAAACAGTAGCACGCAAACAAAAGGAAAACAGTGCCTGGGTTTCGTTAAAGAAAGTGGTCTTGGTTAGTCCATCAGGATCCAGCAGTCCCTACGCCAGCCACCTGGGAAGCTCCCCCTCCAAGTTTCTGGACCCGGACCAGTTATCCAGGATGTGCATGCCAGGAATACGTAATTCATCATATGTTGTTTTGGCAAAGTGGAACAAGCTAATTATGAAGCCGGAGCAGGAGGTTCTTGTCTCACGGAGTCGAAGGATGCATCTCACGGACAAAGGAGGGTGAGCAGAGCGATAGAATTTTATTAAGCAAGGATACAGAAAAAGAGGAGTCCTGATGGGGTTGCCAGTGAGGGCCCCCACCGACAGGTCTTTTATTTAGAACTGACCAGGGAGTTCGTGGCCTTGACATTCCTGTGACGTCTTGGTTTGAGTAAGGACCGGTGAGAACATCTTTAATGGCTCACTTCTTTGGGGTTACGGTTATTCTTTGTTTGTCACAATGTGATGGCCATAAAAAGACCCACCTCTGACACCCAGGGCAGGGTGGTCTGGTGTGTTCCCCTATCTCTGGTTTTATTACGCCTCGGCACTTCTGGGATTTCTGCGAGCCTGATCATGTAAGCCCCTACCTCTCTCTCCCTGCCTAGCCCCGCCTGTCCCTTACTCGATGAGACCCTTCGGATGTATATTGGTGGGTCATATACTTGGGGGGATGATTGCCAACATGTATGGGGGGGGCACAAAGGATATTTCCAAGGGAATTTTTATATGTTAGAGTAGACTTACAAGGTCCTGGTGGTCGGGCTAAGATTGCCTTTTGTCCTTAGCAAAGCATTAACATTGAGACGGCTGAGTCCCTAGAGGAATGTCACTCTGCCTGTTTCAAGGACTTGTCAGTGGGCTGTAGGTAGTAAGGAAATTTAATTTTTCTTTTTTTGCTGTAGGTGATTCCACTACGCACAGTGGGACAGGTTGGTGCAATCACAAAATTCTAGACTCCAGCCACGTCTTATCCCTCAGGGCTGATGAAAACCTTCCTCGCAACTACAAGATGTTTAATAGGCTTCTCAGTCCCCACACCTTGTCACTTTTAGCAGATGGCTCACTTTTCCCACATCTCTAGGAACAGGTTGGCAAACTCCAAACTCCACAGGCCAAACCCAGTTTAACGCATTTTTTTAATAAATAGAGTTTTATTGAGACATAGCCACACCCATTTCTTCACATACTGTCTATGGCCGGTTTTGCTCTACAGTGGCAAGGCTGAGTGGTTGTGACAGAGACGGCGTGGCTGGTAAAGCCTAAAATATTTACTCTCTGGTCCTGTATTAGAAAAATTTCCTGACTCTTGTTCGAGAATGATAAGGCCAGGGGTATTTCTTCCTGTCTGCTCCCTTCCAACCGATGAATTAATTAGCATTGGATCCTATTCTTACTTCTTCCCATCAGTCCCCAAGGACGAGACATCTCTTCCCAAGGCCAACCCCTCAATCTCTGGATTCTGACTCTAACCCCTTTCTTCTCTGGAAACGTCATCAGTCACCCATTCACTTTTCTCTGTCTCGACATTCTAGACTCACTTCATCTCCATGGTATTACTTTCACGTGCATTCCCTTCTATCTGATTCTCTGCATGTTTCCTTTATGACCTCCTAAATCCACTCTAAATCTCGGTTATCCATGGCCCACTGCCCTGCTCACTACATACATTTACAGCATATTTTTATCTACTCTTAAGACCTCCACTGTAGCCTACGAACAATGCGTCTCCAGCCTTAACTAACTCTTTCAGATGCACATATCCCACTGTGTGCTTAGAAAGCTTCACGTGGATTTTCTTCGGCCAGCTCAAGCTTAACGTGACCAAAACCAGACTCCTCAACTTCCCACTAGTACCGCTCTTTCCAGTCTCCATCTTTACATCACCCACCAGTCCCTGAGCTGGCCATTTGCGAATCATCCCTGACCTTCTTCTCATTGTCAGATGACACAACCCACAGACTTCTTTCCTAACTTAGTTTCCTGCTTCATATGTATTATGTGTGCCCGTGGTTTTTATGGGTTGCCCCAGCTAATCCCCAGGCCACCCATGCACCATTCGGTATTATCCCCATTTAACAGCCAAGACTCAAAGCAGTGGAGTAATTTTCTCAAAGTCACATAGCAAATACGTGATAAAAGCAAAGTCTGTATTAGATCCCAAGACTGCTGTGACCTCAAACCCTGTCCTCTCCCCCTCCACCACTGGCTGTTCTCTTAATAGGAGTGGTGTGGTAGCCACCGGGTTATCTACCCGATAACCAACCCTTCCATTCCCTGTTCTGTTATCAGCCATGCAGTTTGGGGGGGAGGGGGAGGTTGACTCTTCTCTCTCAATCCCAAGTATGGCTGTAATTGTTATCCATTTGTTTGTATTGAGGTGAAATTCACATAACATGCAGTTAACTATTTTAAAGTGTACAATTGGGCAGCATTGAGTACCTTCACGATGCGGTGCCATCATCACCTCTAGTTAGTTCCAAAACATTTTCATCACCTCCAAAGGAGGCCGCATATGCAGGAAGCATTTACTCCTCATTGCTCCCAGCCTGAATTTTTGTAACCTCATCAGGATCACCTCCCTTGGGATTCAGCCTCAGCCAAGCTGAGCACGGATGTCCCATGGCTAAAGAGATTGGTCCTGGGATGGGCATGGTGGCAGGCCAGAGCCAGGGCCCGGTGCCAAAAACATGAAGAGAATGTATAAGTAGCCAAGTTTTATTAACTTCAGGCAGCAAAAATGTCTTTTCACAGAAATAGGGGTGCTGCCCTGACCTCCAGCCTCCCATAGGACATGAGCCTCAAACCGAATTTGGTGCAATGAGGTCTGAAGGCAGATCTGCTGGGGGCTTCCAGAAAAGTAGATTCCTCCAGAAAGTATTTTAATCTGTCTACACTGCCATGAACGGCCCCACGAGCAATGAGATTGCCTTCGTGGGTGAACTTCATTAGCTGTTCTCCCGCCTGTTGCAGTCGCCTTCACTCAGACCTGAGACCCATTTGAAACGAGTGTGTAAATAATCAGGTTTTAACAGAGCCCGAATGTAGTGTGAGGTGTATGAAAACTCCCATATGAGTCACATAAAGCGAAGGCTCGGCTAAAATAGATCCTTTCATATTTGCCTTACACGTTTTTCTGCGTTTTCTAATTTTTCTCCAGTGGATCTGCATTGTTCTTCTAATCAGAAAAAAAGAGACTGTGTGAGACCTAGGTTTGTGTCCGCCCATCAGTCCTTCATTTTGTGGGCTTTCTGCTCCTTAGGGGTCAAGGGAGAGGTCTGGGCTACACAATGGCTAAATCGATTCCAATCCCGACAACCCGGAATTTGAGGACTCTCATGAGATCCGAGCAGCACTGAGGAGGGGACCACTAACAAAACAGTAATAATGTAGCCATAGAACTTTGCCTCGGTTTGCAAGCTACGTACTACTTTCTCTGTTTTCACGAATGATTCCGACAAGTTAAACAATTAGCTGGAGTCATTCCTGTTAGGAGCTGCAGACCTAAGCTTGGGGCCCGGATCTGTAGGAGTCGAGAGAACATATTTGTATTTCCAGTGCGTTTGCGCGCAGGCGGAGGTAGGCCACGGGCTCTGGATGATGCTTTTCCAGAGCGAGGAGGAGAGAACCTGCTAGTGAGCCGGGCCGGGCAGCAGGTGCGCCCGGGAGGCCTTGCGGCCGGCTACTGGCCCAGGAGCTCCGGGGGCAGCTACTGCGCATGCTCTCCGCCCTCCTCTGTGCGCCGAAGGCTGTTTCCCGTGATTCCCCGTGTGTCTGGGCCCCCGCGCTGTTTTTCTGGTGGCATGAGGACGTTTGCTGTGTGGACAAGCCAAAGTGTCGGAAAGACCACGTTTTGGAAGCCCGAAGCAGCCAGATGACAAACATGTGGACAGGAAGGGCAGCTCCCTTGCCATCCTGGCGAGGCGAACTTGCCAGAATGCCCCCCCCCCCAACCATGGAGCCCCCGCCAGCCTTTCTTGTCTCCCTCCTCTTCCGGGCGGCTCAAGTCCTGCTCCCACAGCGCGAGCTCTCCTGGGACCGCCTCCCAGGCAGCCCGCTTGCCTTCACGCCCTTGCCTCAGGACACCCCCCAGGTGACACCGGGACACCGTGAGGGGGGCTGGCACTCAGAAGACTCAGACCCTTTATTTTATGTGGAACTGAAAACCGGACGTCGCTCGTTCTAGTTGTCTGTGCAGGTTTGATTTCTTATCCACAGACCAGAAATCCCTGCAGGTGAATTTGGGCAGGGGAGCCCGAGAGGCCGCGTCGTCCATCGGAACGCTCCTGGACCAGGGAACGGCTCTGGGCTCTTCTCCAGACCACCTAGGCCCTGGCCACTGGGAACTGCCGGGAGAGCGTCCGTCTGTGCTGCTGTGTGGGCCCAGGGGCCGCCGGCTATGCAGGGGTGGAGCCACGGAGAAGAGGGGATGTGCTCCACTGATGCACGCCCTTGGCCGTGGCCGCTGCGCAAGGCCGCGGAGCTTTCCTGCGTCCAGATCGCCGCTCTCCCTCTGGGTGTGCGGCTCTTCCGCCCACCGCCTTCCTATTCTGCGGGCAGCTCCCGGACCCATCTGCGCATGCTTCAGGGCCCCCGGAACCCTTGCCGCCTCTTAGTGATTTGGAAAGGGGATTCTTTCTGTATTCCCCAGATACGCCTGGGAATTGCACCTTCGAGGAACAGAGTAACCCAAAAAAGACAGATTCCCAGCCCTCTTGCTCGATTTGCACGGGCCGCCGTCAGGTGTCAGTACGTGCGCATGTGCACACGTGCAAGCGAAGAGCCACGAGGAGTCGAGCACGATGAGCAAGGTAAGGGGGAGGGTGGAGGCGGCTGCCAATCAAGGCCATTGTGTTCACATGGATGGTAGAGAATATGGCCCTAAATGTTGCTTATTTCCCGTAATCGCTTGCTTTGAATTTGGGTCAAATTCGAGTGTGAAAGTGAGACGGAAGGTGGATTGGACAACCCTGCCTTTAATCCCACTAACTGTGCTCTCCTGTATTAATATTTCTGCACT
Source organism: Martes martes (assembly GCF_963455335.1). Taxonomy (NCBI): domain Eukaryota; kingdom Metazoa; phylum Chordata; class Mammalia; order Carnivora; family Mustelidae; genus Martes; species Martes martes. The sequence continues at coordinate 8,942,401 of NC_137897.1, forward strand.
ACTCTAAGCCTGGAATTTTCTCTCAGGGCTGTCCCGGCAGCTCTGGCTCATCTCCATTCAGAGGAATGGGGTTGCTGCTTTCAAAGGAGAGCTCCCTCTACTGACCTCACATTTCGCTTCTACGTGGACTCCTCAGGTCTCAAAGGCTCCAGGACTTTTCGGTATTTTTTATCTTTTTGGTCACTGTCTCACCTCACGTATCAAATCAGTCACTAACGGGAGCATTTGTCCTTTGTGGCACCTTTCTAACTCGTATTTCCTTTTCCCTTTCTGCTGCCTTTGCCGGGGGCAGGTCTTCGTTAACAAGAGGACTTAGTACCTAGGCTTATTACCTAGATTCTTACTCTAGCATCCTAATGGATTCCCTTAGTGGAGTTCAAGCACTTCCTCAAGGGCAGGGTCCTATTAATCTTCAAAAATGCTGATAATGACAGGGCACAGCGGCAAGAGCAAGACTCTAAAACCTAAGTCGGCTCCGTCATTCGTCTGCTCAAAACCTTCCAGGGACTCCCCGTTCGGTTCATAGTATAAAAGTCTTTTTTATATGCAGTGTTTTAACTGATATGTAATTGACATAAAACACTATTAGTTTCAGGGGCACCTGGGTGGCTCAGTGGGTTGAAGCCTCTGCCTTCGGCTTGGGTCATGGTCTCGGGCCCCGCAGCGGGCTCTCTGCTCCTCGGGGAGCCTGCTTCCTCCTCTCTCTGTGCCTGCCTCTCTGCCTACTTGTGATAGCTCTGTCAAATAAATAAATAAAATCTTAAAAAAAAAAAACACTATTAGTTTCAGCTGCACAATATAAGGATTCAACATTTGGATATATTGGGAAATGATCACAAGTCTGTTAACATCCGTCAGCACAGAGTTACAATTTTTTTTTCTTGTGATGAGAGCTTTTAAGATTTACTCTCTTTGCACCTTTAAAATATGCCAAACATTATTATTAACTATAGTCACCATCTGTACATTATATGGAAGTTTGTACCTTTTGACCCCCTTTACCTGTTTGGCCACTACCACCCGCCTCCCCAACCTTGCCTTTGGCAACCACCAATCTGTTCTCTGTGTTTGAGTTCAGGTTTTGCTTTTGGGGTTTTTTTGAGATTCCACATATAAATGAGATCACACAATATGTGTCTTTCCTATAGCCCTCAAGTTCCGTCCATGTCACAAACAGCAAGATAGCCTTCTTTTTGTTTTTTAAAGATTTCATGTATTTATTTGAGAGAGAGCGTGAGAGACAGTACGAATTGGGAGTGGAGGGGCAGAGGGAGAGGGAGAAGCAGACTCCCCGCTGAGCAAGGAGCCCAGATGGGGCTCAGTCCCAGGACCCTGAGATCATGACCTGAGCCAAAGGCAGACACTTAACTGAGCCACCCAGGTGCCCCAAGATTTCCTTTTTTTATTTATTTTATTAAAAATTTTTTTTTCTCTTTAAAGATTTTATTTATTTATTTGACAGAGATCACAAGTAGGTAGAGAGGCAGGTGGGGAGTGGGGAGCAGGCTCCCTGCTGAGCAGAGAGCCCAATGCGGGGCTCGATCCCAGGACCCTGAGATCACGACCTAAGCCAAAGGTAGAGGCTTAACCCACTGAGCGGCCCAGGCGCCCCAAGATTTCCTTTTTTTAAATGGCTGAGTAATAATCGCATTGCATTATACAGCTGACCCTTGAATGATGCCAAGGTTAAAGTTGCTGACCCCCTGTGCAGGCAAAAATCCACATAAATTTTTTTACTTCCCCAAAACTTAACTACTAATTGGAAGCCTTACCAATAGCATGAAGAGTCAATTAACATGTATTTTGTATATTACATATATTATATACTATGTTCTTATAATAAGTAAAAGGAAATGCTAGGAAAATCATAAGGAAGAGAAAATACATTTATAGTACTGTACTATGTTTATCGAAAAAAATCCACATGTAAGTGGACCCACGGAGTTCAAACCCATGTAGTTCAAGGGTCAAGCAGCAGGGCCCCTGGGTGGCTAAGTCACTTAAGTGTCTGCCTTCTGCTGGGGTCATGATTCCAGGGTCCTGGCATCCAGCCCTGAATCAGGCTCCCTGCCTAGAGGGGCAGTGAACATGGGGGCGCATACATGTTTTCAAGCCAGCATTTTCATTTCCTTTGGATAAATACCCAGAAGTGGGATTGCTGGATCATATAGTATTTCTGTTTTTAATTTTTTGAGGCACCTCCCTTTTGTTTTCCTTCTTCGGGGCACCAGTTCACATTCCCGTCAGCAGTGCGCAGGGTTCTCTTTTCTCCACATTCTCACCAATACCTGTTCTTTTCTTGTTTTTTTGGTGCTAGCCATTCTGAGAGGTGTGAGGGGATAGCTCATTGTGGTTTTGATGTGCATTTCCCTGACGATGAGTGATGTTGCACGTCTTTCCGTATACCCATTGGCTATGTGTATGTTTTTATTTTTTGAAAAAAAGTCTGTCCATTTGCTATTGAGGTGTATGAGTTTTTTATGTATTTTGGATATTAACCCCTGATCAACTAGACGATTTGCCATTATTTTCTCCCTTTCAGTAAGTTGCCTTTCCATTTTGTTGAGGGTTTCCTTTTTGCTGTGTGAAAGCCTTTTAGTTTGATGCAGTCCCATTTATTTTTTTTTGGTTTTGTTGCCTTTCCTTCTGGGGTAAAATTTAAAAAAAAAAAAAAAAAATTTGTTTCCAAGGCTGATATCAAGGAGTTTACCACCTAAGTTTTTTTCTAGGACTTTTGTGGTTTCAGGTCTTATGCTCAAGTCTTTAGTCCATCTTGAGTTAGTTTTTGTGTATGGTTCAAATAGTGGTCAAGTTTCATTCTTTTGCATGAGACTGTGCAGTTTTTCCAGCAATGTTATAAACTCCCATTACATATTCTTGGCACCAAACATTTATGTGGGTAGAAATTAATTGACCACATTTGTGTGGGTTTATTTCTGGGCTCTCTTACTCAGCTCTATTGATCTATGTGTCTGTTTCTATGCCAATACCGTACTGTTTTAATTCCTATAACTTTGTAATATAGTTTAAAATCAGGAAGTATAATGCTTCCAGCTCTGTTCGTCTTTCTCAAGATTGTTTTGCTTATTTGGGATCTTTTGTGGTGGTTCCATATACATTTTAAGATTGTTGTATTTCTGTAAAAAAATGCCATTGGAATTTTGATAGGAATTGCATGGAATCTATACATCACATTGGGTAGTATGAACATTTTAATTATTAATTCTCCCCATCTACAAGCATGGAATATCCTTCCTTTTGTGTCTTCTTCACTTTCTTTGTTCCTGATCTTAGAGGAAAAACTTTCAGCTTTTTACCATTGACTATGATGTTAGCTGTGTGCTTGTCGTGTATGACCTTTATTAAGTTGACTTACATTCCCACCATACCCACTTTGCTGAAAGTGATCCTTAATGGATGTTGAATTTTGTCAAATGTTTTTTCTGCATATACCGAGATGATCATCTGACTTGTATCCTTCATTTTGTTAGTGATTGATTTGCGGAAGTTGAACCATACTTCATCCCTGGAATAAATCCCATTTGATCACAGTGTATAATCCTTTTAATATATTGTTTAATTTGGTTTGCTAATATTTTGTTGAGGATTTTTGTGTCTGTGTTCATCAGGGATATTGGCCTGTAATTTTCTTGTGGTGTCCTTGTCTGGTTTTGATAGGGTAATTCCAGGCTCATAAAATGCGTTTGGAAGTATTCCCTCCTCTGTTTTTTGGAAAAGTTTGAGAAGGATTGATGTTAATTCTTCTTCTAAATGTTTGGTGGTATTCACCAATGAAGCTATCTGTCCTGGATTTTTGTTTGTTGGGAGGTTTTTTGTTTTGTTTTGTTTTAAGATTGTATTTATTTACTTGACAGAGATCACAAGTAGACAGAGAGGCAGGCAGAGAGAGAGGGGAGGAAGCAGACTCCCCGCTGAGCAGAGAGCCCGATGCGGGGCTCGAACCCAGGACTCTGGGATCATGACCTGAGCTGAAGGTAGAGGCTTTAAGCCACTGAGCCACCCAGGCGCCCCAGGGGAGGTTTTTGATTATTGATTCAATCTTCTGACTAGTAATTGGTCTCTTCATATTTTCTATTTCTGTGTGATTCAATCTTGGTAGACTATATGTTTCTTGGAATTTGTTCATTTCTTCTAGGTTCTCCAATTTTTTGGTGTATAATTGTTCATAGTAGTCTCATATGATTTTGTATTTCTATGGTATCTGTTGTAATGTCTTATCTTTCATTTTTTATTTTATTTGGGTCCTCTTTTTTCTCTTGCTGAGTCCAGCTAAACATTATCAGTTTTATCTTTTCAAAAAAACAGCTCTTAGTTTCAAAAACACCAGCTTCTTAGTTTGATCTTTTCTGTTGCCTTTTTAGTCTCTATTTCATTTATTTTCACTCTGATCTTTGTTATTTCCTTCCTTCTACTAACTTTGGGCCTCATTTTTTCGTTTTCTAGTTCCTTGACATGTAAAGCTGTGTATTTGAGATCTTTCTTCTTTCTTTTCTTTTTTTTAAAACAATTTGTTTATTCTTTAAGTAAACTCTATGCCCAACGTGGGGCCCAAACTCACAACCCCAAGATCAAGAGTCACATGCTCTACCAACTGAGCCAGCCAGGTGCCCCTTCCTTATTTCTTGAGGTGGGCATTTATTGCTATGAACTTTCCCCTTAGAAATGCTTTTGCTGCATCCAGTAAGTTTTGGTATGCTGCATTTCCATTTTCACTTGTCTTAAGGTATTTTTTAATTTCTTTTTTGATTCCTTCTTTGATCCATTGATTGTTTAAGAATGTCATTAAATCTCCATATGTCTGTGAATTTTCCAGGCTTCTTTTTGTAATTGATTTTAGACTACTGTGGTCAGAAAAGGTACTTGGTTGATTTCAGTCTTCCTAAATTGATACTGGAGAATGATCCATGTACACTTGAGAAGAATGTGTATTCTGTTACTTTTGGATGGAATATTCTAAATGTGCCTGTTTTTCCCTCTCAGGGTCCTTTTTTTTTTTTTTTAACATTTTAAAAATTTAAATTCAATTAATTAACATATAACATATTATTAGTTTCAGAGGTAGAGTTCAGTGATTCATCAGTCTTAAATAATACCCACTGCTCATTACATCACATGCCCTTCTTCATGTCTATCATCCAGTTATCCCATTCCCCGCACCCCCAGCAACCCTCAGTTTGTTTCCTATGATTAAGAGTCTCTTATGTCTAAATACACCTGTTAAGTTCACCTTGTCTAATGTGTCTTTCAAGGTCAGTGTTCCCTTATTGACCTGTCTGAATGATCTCTCCATTGACGTAAGTGGGTATTAAAAGACCCTATCATTTTTGCTGTCTATTTCTCCTATTAAATTTTGCTTTATATATTTAAGGGTTTCTATGTGGAATGCATAAATATTTACAAATGTTATATCCTCTTGTTGGATCGACCCCTTTATCATTATATAATGACCTTCTTTGTCTCTTTTTTATAGTCCTAAAGTCTATTTTGTCCGACAGAAATACAGCTATCCCAGCTTTCTCTTGGTTTTTATTTACACGGAATATTTTCCATCCCTTCACTTTTAGTCAGTCTTCACGACAGCCTACAAAGCCCTATGGTACCTCTCTGAGCTCGTCATCTACAGTGCCTGCGCGCAGCTCAGTCTTCTCCAGCACACCCACTTTGCTGTTCCACATACATTCCCACCATAGAACCTTTGTTCTAGTTGTTTCCTCTGGTTGGAATACTCCTGTGGTAACCATCCTCCAAGATGGGCCCCAGTGAGTCTCACCCGCTGGTATTCATGCTGAATAGAGCCAACCAGTGTAACCAGTAGGACGCCAGCCATGATGGCTTGTGACTTCTGAGGCTAGGTCATAAAAAGCATTATGATTTCTGTCTTGCTCTTTCTTGGATCGCTGGCTCTGGGGAAAAGCCAACCACCCTGTCACGAGGACACTCACACAGCCCTGTGGAGAGGCCCATGCGGTGAGGAACAAAGACCGCCCGCTGACGCTAGCCCGCCGGCCATGCGGGTGAGCCCCCTTAGCAGTAGATGCTCCTTGTCTAGTCGCGGCTTCCGAGGACTGCAGCCCCAGCCAACATCTTGACTACAGTCTTGGGAGACTGCCTGAGTCAGTTAAGCTGCTTCTGAATTCCTGACCCACAGGAATTATGAGAAAACAGATGCTTATTCTTTTTTACAGCTTCTAAGTTCTGGGGTAATTTGTTTACCAGGGGTAGTTTATACAACCGTGCCCCCCCCCCCCAATGCTGACTTGGTTAACACCTTCCCCTCCTTCAAATCCTTTCTCAAATCACACTTACCCAATGATGTGTACCTTCAGCATTCTGTTTATTTATTTATTTATTTGAGAGAGAGTACAAGCGGGTAGAGGGTCAGACCCCCCGCTGGGAAGAGAGCCTGATGCAGGGCTCGATCCCAGGGCCCTGGGATCCTGACCTGAGCTGAAGGTAGTAGCTTAACCAACTGAACCACCCAGGCGCCCATACCCTCAGCATTCTTTTTTTTTTTAAGATTTTTTATTTATTTATTTATTTGACAGAGAGAGATCACAAGTAGGCAGAGAGGCAGGCAGAGAGAGAGGGGGAAGCAGGCTCCCCGCTGAGCAGAGAGCCAGATGCGGGGCTCGATCCCAGGACCCTGAGATCATGACCTGAGCCGAAGGCAGATGCTTAACCCACTGAGCCACCCAGGCGCCCCACCCTCAGCATTCTATTCAGTATTTTAATCTGTGCCCACTCTCTTGCCCTGCCCGCCAAACCACAATTCCTTTTTACCCTGCTCTAATTTTCTTTTTCCCATAGTACTTACCACCTTCCAAAAGAATATGTAATTTACATATGTATTGTGTTTATTCTTATTTGTCTAGTCCCTCGAATATAATACAACTCACTTGGAAGCAGGGCTCTTTCTGTGTTCTAACTACTGGTGGAGCCCAAGCACCTAGCGGAGTGTCTGGCACATACTAAGTACTTGAGAAATGCTTGATACCACTCTGATTAAAAAAATCTTCAGTGCTTTCCAGGGCCTATAGAATAAAGTCAAGGGTACATAATTCTCAAGATCCTTACCAACACGCCTTCTCCTTCTTCTGAGCTATCTCTTGCCTCTTGTTTCCCTCCTATACATACCGTCCCTTTCTGCCAAGTTCACCGGCACACCATCTCTGCCCTGGTAGCTATCACTCAGAATACTTCCACGGCCGTCTTGGCGCAGGAGAATCTGACCTGCCCATTCTGCTCTTGCCTCGTCCCTGCTGATTTCCATATCTCCTTTCAGCAAGAGGAGACTCTGTTCTTCATGAACCTGCACAGTACCTGGAGACCCCTCATTTACACTTGGCTTATATTGCCTCTGGGATTAATGATGTGTGCGTGGACTCTATGTATATTGACAGCAAAGAATCATTCACCAGTATAATTCAACTCACAACATCCATGGGGCACTTGTTAAGAATTGGAATGCAAAAGAAAAAAAAAATGGGGATATAAAAAGTAGGAAAAATCCCCTATCCTCAGCGTTTTGTGCAGAAGAGAAATGTAGCCACAATGAAAGCAGCAGAGAAGATGAGCCTGTGAAGGGCACGAGAACGATAAGCTGAAGGGGCAGACAGCCAGCCGGAGGCAGGTAGGGAACCCCAGAGAGCAGACGAGGCCAGGAAGCAGTCCTCAATTGTCAGCAATGCCACAGGCAGGTCAGGGCAAAGGAGAGCTGAAAAGTAGCCACTGGGTGGCAGCGAGGAGGTCACCACCCTTCTTGTGGAAGGTTCCATCCAAAGGCTCCCTGGTCCCATTTCCAGGGCACACAAAAGGTCTGCATTCCCAAACTTCTGCGCAGTTCCGTTGAGGCCTTGTGACTGGTTGCTGACTGCTGGGATGTGGGAGGACGTGATATATGCCTAGTCGGGAAACCTTTTTTTTTTTTTTTTTGAGATTTTATTTATTTGTCAGCACACAAGCAGGGAGAGGGGCAGAGGGAGAAAAAAGCAGGCTCCCCACTGAACAGGGAGCCCGATGCAGGGCTCGATCCTAGGACCCTGGGATCATGACCTGAGCCGAAGGCAGACACTTAGACTGAGCCCCCCAGGCGCCCCTAGTTGGGAAACTTTCTACACAATCCTTTACTGCCCGGCAGGTTTTTTGGCGGCGGAAGGCAAAGCATCCAGCGTGGAACTGAAGGGAAGAAGGAAGGGACAAGCAAGTGGGGACAATCTGGACGATCTCCAGCCAAGACGTGTCATTTGTCAACATTTCCAGTAGCAGTGGGAATGCATAAGCGCTTTTTTGGTTTTGAGGGAGTGAAATGAAGGTTCTGGCTGAGCCTCCAGCATCGTATCCATCTGTAAAGAGCTTCCTTATTCTTTTTTTTTTTTTTTAAGATTTTATTTATTTATTTATTTATTTGTCAGAGAGAGAGAGAGAGAGAGAGAGAGAAAACACAAGCAGGCAGAGTGGCAGGCAGAGGCAGAGAGAAAAGCAGGCTCCCCACTGAGTAAGGAGACCGATGTGGGACTCGATCATGGGGTCATGACCTGAGCCGAAGGCAGCGGCTTAACCCACTGAGCCACTAAGGCGTTCCGTGAGCTTCCTTATTCTTGTTCACAGATGCCTAGCATTCCACTGTGTGAATATACAATACTTTATTAATCACTAGTTAACTAATCACCAGTCAGCTAATTAACTAATCACTAATCAACATTTAGACTGTTTTAAATCTTTAGCTATTGAAGGGCTGCGGGACGAAACACCCCAAAATGGGTCATTTTGGCATAAAGATTATTTCAAGTTAAAAGTAGTAAAAAGCCAGCAGGGCAGGGAAGGTGCTCGGCTGCCCCGGTGACTGCCCACATTTACATTGGAAAGGAGAGCCTGCCCCCAGGAGGGGAAGTTTGAACAGAGGCCGCTTTAGGAAGGAACTCATCTGCATTATAGAACCATCTTGTTTTTCCAAACATCTCCTTTCACCTCTTGCTAATGAGTTTTCTCCCCTTTGTGTCTGCAGGCCCCTTCTTTTTTCCTTTGCTCACAGGAGCTTCTTGGTGCCTCACTGTCTTTGGAATTCCACGTCTGTGTGGCTTCTTCTTTGGACATCTGTTAAATTTGATTTTCTCCTGTGAATCTGCCCCACGTCAGTTTGATTCTAAGTCCAGCTAGAAGAGCCATAGGGCAGAGGAAGATTTTCCTCCTCAATACTATTCTAAACATATAGTACATTTTATGTATATATTCTATATGTATTCTAGTATTCTATAATATATAACTTTAAATTTACCAATTTCACATGACTGTATCAAGTTCACAGACTTCAGATTTTACTGTATCCGCACTGATAAAATATGGATGGATTTTAAGTGAAAAACGCAATACCGTTTATTTCGTCCAGTGAGGTCACCGAGATTGAAAGCAAAGAACCTGAAAACAAGCCCATGAGAAAGATGGAGAATGACCACAAAAAGAACAAAAAAAGATAAAAATTATGTTTATTAAGAAATTTGTGCGTCAAAACAGAGAAAGAGCCTTCCTTACGCAGTTGTCAATAGTGGAGTCTGGTGGGGGATGGGGTAACTGGGGGATGGGCATTGAGGAGGGCCCGGGGATGGAGTGAGCACTGGTGTGATACACAACTGTTGAATCACTGAACTCTAGCTCTGAAACGAATAATGCACTGTATGTTAATTGAATTTAAATTTAAAAAAATAAATAGAGTCTGTGTCCCAAAATAAAGCAGTTTCCCTGACACTGTCGGAGCTTCTAGAATTTGGATCACATGCTACCTACTACAGCTTGCCTGGGTGGGCCCTGACAAGAGAAAGAAGCCAGTTGTGTTCTTCCATCAAATGGTTTTCACACCAAGGCCGGTCTGCTACTTAGCAAACATAGGCCCAGTCAGCCTCTAGAGCCTCAGCTTATCAAAACCCCATTTGTACGAGTTTAAAGACTCAGTCCAGATTTTTCCAAGTTCTGAAAGCGGTGCCTCCAAGGAGGGCTGGAGCAGTCCCATGAGAACCATTTACTTAAGTCACTAGAAGACTGTTTAAATTTCTAAATCCTTGCCAGTGTCTGTTTCAATTCATGCAGGACCTACCTAACATTTGAGGCCTGACGAAGATTGCCTGGAGAACGCTTTGCTAGGGGCGGGAGTTGGGCGGCTGCGGTAGGGATTGTGGTTCTTCATTTCTTTTACCATTGCATGGTTTCATTTTAGAAAACTAGATTTTGTAACCCCCGACCCATCTGTTGGCCACATGAGGGTCAAATCCAGATCCGTGTGAATTAGAATGATTTTGCATCTAGCTCAGGAAATTAGGCAATTAAAAGAAAGGCAAACCTCAGGAAAAATTTTTCTTCTTACAAATACCTGTTAATTGTAGTGTCTGATAAGTGAGCCTCAGATCCGAGTCTGGGGGCCCTGGTGTGTTCTTGGCTCTCACCAGCATGCTGCTTCCTGTGGGAAATGCAGAGAGTTCCAGTCCCTCCTGGTTCAAAATAATCTCACGTGTGTTAAAGAACCAAAGCTTTGCTTGCTGGCTGCTCACAAGGAGACCACCACGTTCATGAGAACCGCTGGGGTCCGGCTTTTCAGATACAGAATTATAATTCTTCAGAGGATATTCGCATTCATTTTTTTCCTTAGTTTTGTGAAGTTCCCATGATACGTGATCTGAAAATTGTTTCTTTGAGCTTTCAGGAGCAGCCACGGTCCTGGCCTCGTTCAGGTGATGCCATTCTCGGGACATGTAACGCGTGTCCCCTTGTTCAACCACGTGGACATTTGGGGAGATGAGCTGATTGAGTTCAACTCAGTTGCTTCTTGCTGTTATAGGCCCTGGAAACACAAAGCGTGGATTCCATGCCTTCCATATCCTGACCCTGATCCTGGACCCAAGTTCAGGAGCATGACTAGTTCAGGACCCCCAGATGACTTCTTTACTCAGAGAACCTTCCAGGTCAGGAAAAGAAACTGATGGCCATCTTGTCCTTTGAAACTTTCACAGAAAGACAGAGTGACTCACTTCAGTTTTTTTTATTGTTGATGATGATGAGCTATATTGTATCGCATTCCATAGAACCACCTGACTGAGCTCCTGTTCTAGAAGCTGCAAACTTGGGGAGAGAAACCTGAAATATGCTTGTGTTATAAACAAAGGAGATCCCAAAAGTCTTTATGTCCTGCCCCAGGGCCAGAGACATGAAAGAGAGCCTTCCTGGGCCAGTGGGACCACTGATATGCCTAGTCACAATTGCAGACCAAAAAATGCCATTACACGGATGCCTGGGTGGTTCTGTTGGTGACGCATCTGCCTTCGGCTCAGGTCATGATCCCAGAGTCCTGGGATCGATCCCTGCGTCAGGCTCCCTGCTCTGTGGGGAGTCTTGCTTCTCCCTCTACCTGTTGCTCATGCTCTCTCGTGTGTGCTCTCTCACAAATAAAATCTTTCTTTCTTTTTTTTTTTAATTTTTAAAAAAGATTTTATTTATTTATTTATTTGACACAGAGAGAGAGAGAGATACCACAAGTAAGCAGAGCAGGGGGTGGGGCAGGGAGCAGGCTCCCCACTGAGCAGTGAGCCCGATGCGGGGCTCGATCCCAGGACCCCGAGACCATGACCTGAGCCGAAGGCAGAGGCTCTACCCACTGAGCCACCCAGGCACCCCTCTTTTTTTTTTTTTTAATGCCATTACATTCTGGCCCCAAAATGCAGTTCCCATCCTCCAACGGCCGGGTAAATAGTGAATGAGCAAAAACTCAACCTACCACTGCAGAAAATTACTGGTCCATTTTCGATGGCATTTATCTATTGTGCCATCACCTGCATCTTCATTCGGGGCAGACATGCTGACTCTTACTGGTACTGTCACAGAATTTTAAATGCTCGTTAAATATTGCTAAAATGGGGGCACCTGGGTGGGTCAGTGGGTTAAGCCTCTGCCTTCAGCTCAGGTCATGATCTCAGGGTCCTGGGATCGAGCCCCACATTGGGCTCTCTGCTCAGTGGGGAGCCTGCTTCCTCCTCTCTGCCTGTCTCTCTGCCTACTTGTGATCTCTGTCTCTGTCAAATAAATAAATAAAATCTTAAAAAAAATATACTGCTAAAACCATATGAGCATGTGACAGTGAATCACAGCTGTTAAACCAGCCCCACTTCCTCCCCATCTCTTAATCAGTTTCTGTTCCGTGAGCGTAGCCAGCAAGCTCAAATATGTCTGTCCTGTGCTTTCTTCCTCCCACTGTGATCGGGAACACTCCTGACCACGTGATGGCGTGAGATGTCAAGCGATGAGCCTCTGCTACTTTTTCTGCCTTCTCCATGGCCTACCCTTGCTCTCCGCTAGGCAGGTAGTCTCGGTTCCTTCAGGGGAGTGATGATGCAGGCAAATGCGCGAACCGGGCGGTTGTGACTACCCCAGAGCCGAGGTCTGGGCATGACACGAAGACCTGGCAGAATGCGTGGCAGAGAAGGGCCTCTGTTGCCCCATGCTCAAGCCTGGAGAAGACGACCTGGGATGTGGGGCAGGAGGAGAGCCCGAAGGCAGCTGAGAATCAGTTCGATGCCGGTGAGTCCCTGACGAGGCCGGGGCCCTCCAGCAGGCCGAGTCAGGGCAGACCAGGGCGCATCACATGGGGCCAGCCTGGTTCGGAGATCCAGATGCAAAGGGTGCCTGTGCCCTGTCCGTGGTTACAACTGTAGTGGCCAGGAAGGCCCCGGGGCTCCCTGTTTCAGCTTGCTGAGGAAGGGGAAGACACATCCATTTGTGGGGTCTATAGGAAGGGTAAGGCAGCCTCCGAGAGTTTCTCAGAGCCCTGAGATGGCCGAGAATCACAGAATGTTCCTCCAAGCCAGGGAGGTGTATGGTCATGGTACCATACAGCCAGTGAACCTCTCAAGTCTTTTTTATTTTATTTTAGGATTTTATTTATTTATTTGAGTGAGAGAGGTCACTAACAAGGGGGAAGGATAGAGGGAGAAGCAGACTCTCCATTGAGCCAGGAGCCCAATGTGGGACTCGATCCCAGGATCCTGGGATCATGACCTGAGCCGAAGGCAGATGCTTAAATGACTGAGCCACCCAGGCATCCTGAACCTCAAGAAGTCTTAAAGTTGGAAACATGGGGAGACAGAATGGTGGCAGGAATGCCCAGGGACCAAAGAGTGGAAGAGAATAAGGGCGCTCGATGTCCAGGACAAAGAGCCCCAGTGGTGGGGGTGGGGTCCTATCCCTCTGCGGAGGGAGCCCGAGTTTGCAGGCTGACCTTCCATCCTCCAGGAGAAGGGACCCAAAGGAGGTTAGATTCTGTTACTTGACATTGTAATCAGGGGCTAAAATTCCCAGCAGAAATTTGCAAATACAGGCGCGCTTTGTTCTGTTGTGCTTTCCTATCCTGTGCCTCAGATACTGAGGTTTTATTTTTGCAGAATGAAGGTCTGTGGCAACCCTGCGTTGAGCAATTCTGCGGGCGCCCTTTTTCCAGCAGCGTTTGCTCGCTTCCTGTCTCTCTGTCACATTTGGTGATTCTCACGATATTTCAAACTTTTTCTTTATTATTCTCTGTGTTATGGTGATCTGTGACATGATTACGCCTTGCTGAAAGCTCAGATGATGGTTAGCATTTTTTTTAACCAGGAAGTATTATTTGATTAAGGTACATACGTTGTGTTTGTTTGTTTGTTTGTTTGTAAGGCATAACGCTATTGCACACTTCATTGACTATGGTATGGTATAAACAGAACTTTCTATGCAGTGGGAAAGGAAAACATTCACTTGATTGGCTTCATTATGATAGTCGCCTTGTTGCAATGGTCTGGAATGGCGCTTACAGTATCTCCGAGGTGTGCCTGTCCCTGGTGTCCTAGCAGAGTGAGCTGTGTTCTCTTCAGCAGGGCCATGAAGTCAGTTCTGAGGATGAACGAGCCACAGCAGGCAGAAGGGGAAGGAAAAACACAGAGGACGTGCAGAGGGAAGAAAGGGACACTGAGGGTGAAGTACACTGCTTGGTGGGTCCCAGACACGGGAGCAAAAAGGCGGTGGAAGAACAGGAAAGGGAGGAAGCAGGGGGTCAAGGGCACATGGACCTGCAGGACCCGATCATTTTGGACTCAGCCTTCAGTCCCGCGATGGAAGAGCTAGGTTATTTAGGCGAGGGAGTACTTAGTGAAGGAGGTACTCGGACGTGTGGTTACCTTCTCCCAGCCTGTGAGAGTCAGGGAGGGGCTGGCCGTCTCAAGGGCACGCGTAAGTGAGAGCTCATGTTCAAGTGCACGAACTGGTGCTTTGCACTTAGCTCAGGCCCAGAACTCCGCTTCCCCATAGTCCGCTCTCAGTAGATGTTGTAAACTCCCAAACCCACCAATAGACTTCACTCTGGTCATTCTTGTCTAAATTGAGAATTAATTTACCATGGCTTCCTGAGTTTAAGGAGAGTAATTCTCAAAAGCATCCCTGGGGGAAAAAGAAAGGCGTCGTCTTATATTTGAGTTTATATAAAGTCTTTCATATCACAAGGTCCTCCCTGAATTATTTTAACAACGAAGTATTTTGAGCGAGAGGCAAATTAGCCTGATATTTTTACAGGATCACAGGGTTCTCGTCTCACAGAGTCAAACAATGACCCTCTCAGACACAAAGGGGTGGAGTGAAGTGAAAGTTTCTGAAGTGAAGGTGAGAGCCGAAAGGAAAGAAAAAGCTCTCTGGGGGGAGAGGGGTCCCCAATGGGTTGCCACTGGGGGGTTTTAGGTCGGTCTTTTATTGAAAACTTGACCAGGGAGCTTGTGGCCTTGAGACTCCTGGGCCGTCTTGGTCTGAGCAGGGACAACAGAAAACACCCTTAATGACTGACTTCTGTGAGGTTTGGTCCATTTCCGCAATCACACTGTAGCCGCCAGAGGCAAATACTCCCTCACACCCGGGACCAGGTGGCCTGGTCTCCTCCCTCATCTCTTGTTCACTCTTTCGGAGCCAAGTCATGGGCCCCCCGTCTCTCCCTGCCTGTACCTTAACCCTCTCCTTACTCAGAATGACTTACTCAGTATTAATCTTGGAGACCTCTAAAAGTCACTGCAAGAGGTCCCTAGTGAGAAGGAGTGAAACAGCCGCTGATGCCGATGGGCGGTGACTCCCATGCATATGGTGATATCTAACATGTTTTGACTGTTCATGGGGGCCAAGCACTGGCCAGGCCTTTTACTCATATCTGCTCATTAATCCTCCCAAAACACCTCTGAGGTCGGTGCTAATACCCCCATTTTGCAGAGGAGAAAACTGAGGCACAGAAGGACTAAGTACCTTGCCCTTGGTCATAGACCGTGAGCGGGAGAGCCAGGGAAGGGCCACAGGCAGGCTGGCTGTCAGGCCCGTGCTCCGGCCCCTGCACCAGCCGCCTCTCACAGCCTTGGTCAGTGCGTGTGAGTGTGAACGGGCCCTGGCAGCAGCTCTTTAAAAGCAATGGAGGACGGGCGCCTGAGTGGCTCGGTTGGTTAAGCGTCTGACTCCTGATTTTGGCTCAGGTCATAATCTCGAGGTCTTGGGATCGAGCCCCATGTCAGGGCCCCACACTCAGCGGGGAGTCTGCTTCTCCCTCTCCCTCCCCCAGCTCGTGCTCTCTCTCTCAAATCAAAAATAAAATCTTTAAAAAAAAAAAATAAGTAAAGGGGCACCTGGGTGGCTCAGTGGGTTAAGCCTCTGCCTTTGGCTCAGGTCATGATCTCAGGGTCCTGGGATCGAGCCCCGCATCAGGCTCTCTGCTCATCGGGGAGCCTGCTTCTCCCTCTCTCTCTGCCTGCCTCTCTGCCTACTTGTGATCTCTGTCTGTCAAATAAAATCTTAAAAAAAAACCAAAACAAAACAAGTAAGGTTGAAGGGAAGTGAATAGAAATGTGGAAGATTCCTTTAGCCGACTCAAAAGCGCCTCCCAGAATGACGAAGACCTCACTGTTAGAAGATGCATGTTGAGAATCTGAAGAAAATATCTTCTGTAAAATGTGAACAGGACAGCATTCTAAAGTCATGTTTTACGTTACATGCGTATTTAATAGGGTTAGTGGTTCTCAACTGGAAGTACTCTTGCCCCCGACGGGACATTTTGGCCCTGTCCGAAAACGTTTTTCACGCTCAGAAGTTGGGAGGGGGTTGCTACTGAAATCCAGTGGGTTCCATTTCTGCGTCCCTAGACTCTGTAACACTCAGCCTTGAGAATGAACAGTTCATGGAGCTGTGACATCACTCGGGGGTCAGACGTAACCCATGACTGATGTAGGAAAATGTCTCTCCAAGCCTGTCCAAAGATCACTAGTTGAGTGAGACACCTCTAGAGCATGGCTTGCACCGTCCAATGATTTGGGAAAATGCTACGTATCAGCTTCTCCTTCGTAACTCGGCAGTAGACAGGAGTATGTTTAAGTCTCTTGAGAAGTCCTGGGAGATGCTGTGCTTTGTTTAATCCAGAACTTTCCAAATTTAGTTGATCATGGATGATTTACCAAGATTTCTGATGAGGAGAGGGCAGGATGCCTCCACTGTCGTCATGCTTGACTGTTGACATGTTGAAATACATTTTGTTATGAATTATTCTCATCTTACTCCTTCTTATATTACTACTAGAGCAGCATGCCATCTGTTGACGGTAAGAAAAAGGCATGTGATTGCACTGTCCTGAGTTTCACTGAAGGACAGGAAAGCGGCTATAAACCATGTGTCCTAAGAGAGGTGACGGGTCCAGTCAGGTGGCGAGCCACTGTGCAGCAGTGTGACTCTGCATAACAGGAGAGTGATGGCCTAGGCTGCCCACCAGCAGAGATGCGCCTGGAATGAGTGAACAGAAAGTTCTGGAAGCAGAAATTGTACCATCATATTGTTTCCAAAGCATTTACCCTTTTGGTTCATGTTCACCAGTCTCTGAAGGGCAATGGAGTGATGATATGAGATGTGTTTCTCGTGAACCCTCCTTTCCCTTAAACTGTCTAGACACAACCCCATAGCACAAAGTTTAAATGGTCCCCCTGGAGACCATGGGATATTTTGGAAGGAGAATTGGCCAAGGAGCTAGGAAACATCAGACCAAAAACATCAGCCTTATTCTTAAGGATTAAGACCTTTTATATTTCTTGAAACATGAGTTTTACTCATCTCCTCCACCAGACTTTGTTGAAACAAAATGCGACTCTTTCAAAGAATCAGATCAACCCCAGAAGAATTCAGGTTTTCCACAAAAGGGAGAAGCATTTTCAAAAGTGAGAAGTTAAAGGGGCTTGGGAGGCCTGGCTCTTGCCCTTCTAGTGAGGCTGCTGGATGTCCTTGAGACTGTCAGCTCACTTTTCTGTTTTCCCTGACTGTAAAAGAGGGAAGAAAATGTGTTTTCTGCTTTTCTCAGGGTTGCTCTGAAGGTAAAATAATGCCTAATAATACATCTTTTCCATCCTGAAGTGAATGTGAATATTTCTGGAGATTTCTGTGTTGGGCCTCTGACTAATTCAGATTCCTCAGTTTGGTCACTGCCAAGTAATCTCAGTGACTTGCTGATTACGCCAAAGCAGTATGGCTTCCTCCCTCTGGACGAGGCCAGTAGAGAAACCAGATAGTTCTGGAATTTACATCCAGATGTGTTCATCACGCTTTCCAGTTTATACTTAACTGCAATGGTATTTCTCCATTTCCCAAATGAACCAGGAAATAGAAATGTTTCCACGTATAGCATTGTATACTCTGCCACAGCAAACATGAACCTCGACCGGGAGAGGTTTCTGGATGCTTGGAACGTTCTTTCCCAGACAGACTGGAGCTGTTACCTCTGGGCAATTTTTTTTTTCCTTTCTTTGTTTCTTACCCTTGTCCGAAGACTTCCCGGCAAAGACCACAAGGGACACCTGTAGTTGACATGAACCTGGTTGGACACGTTGGGCTTACTGGGCTTTACGACAAGAGAGACTGCCCACACTGGGGCGCCACTGGGCAGCTCATGAAGAGGCTTTCCAGAAGGCCTTACTTGAGAATTTGGGCTTGTGTTAGGTGACTTGGAGAGTTGCAAAAAGTGGGGTCTTGCTTTCGAATAGTTGCTGTGAAGAAGTGAGGACAGTTCTGTGATTAGGTATCTTAGATCCGATCTTATGTATAAAGCAGAAGGACTAAATCGAAGCCAAAGCTCTACTTGGTAGAAGCAATAGTCACTCACATTGGCCGGGAGAGGGACATGTGTGGTCATTTTGGGGACCTTACAAGGGTCAGGGTTTGTCTTCTGTATCCACACGTGACTGTGGGGCAGTCTTATTTTTCATGTGACTCCACCCTGGTCACAGAGTGGGTGGCCCCGTGTGACGTTGCTGCACCAGAACATGTTCGTGTTGAACAGGACCATGCTGGGTCTTGGCACGTTCCAGCAACATCGAAGGCTCACTGACAGCATCAGGCTCTCAGGGGTACTTTTCTTCTTCCTAACTCTTTGTCGTGAAATCGAGGGCGAGTACAAATCCCTACACACAACAGAAGCAGGGCTAAGTGAATTTTTATAAGAGAAATACCTTTGTAAGCACCGTGCTCCAAGAGACGGAGCCCTGCCAGCTGTCCCGGAAGGCCCGCGGCTCCCTGGTCTCAGTCACAGCCCCAAAAGGAGCCATCAGACTTTCACAGCAGTCACTTCCTGGTGTGTCTTTACCATTCTGTCACACAGTATCTCTCCCTAGACATTGTTGGTTGGTCTTATTTTATTTTTAAAAACTTGATATATCTTTTGACTCTTTTTTTGAAAAAAAAAAAATTTTTTTTTTGTAAGTAGGCTCCGTGCCCAACATGGGGCTTGAACTCATGACCCCAAGATCAAGAGTCACATGTTCTGTGGACTGAGCCAGCCGGGGGCCCCCAAAATCTTAGTTGAATCTTTTTGAATCCAGGGGTTTCCTCTCTGTCCCTTTGTTGTCTTATGATTTATCTGTTGAAATATCAAGGCCATTCAACGTGTAACATTTCCCACTGTCTGGATTCTGCTATTTTCTATTTTAGGGCAGTCTGACCCTGACCTCTATCTTCTTTATTTCCCTCCGCTGTCATCTGGATCCAGAGGTCTGAATGGACTCAAGTTCGGTGTCTTTGGCAAGTGCGCAGGCAATGTTGTGTTCTTTCCTCGAGAGGCATGTTTTGTCTCATTGTCCCTTGAGTTATTTTTATAAGAAAAATGTATGCTGTCTGTCTTCAGGTGTGAGATACTGACTTAAACAGCCATTCCCCCACCCCCCAAGGAGGCCAGCTGCGCTTCAGTAATCCTGCCCAGAGGAAACCCGGAGAACGTTGCCAAGGAAGGCTCCGTGGAGCACAGAGGGTCAGAAGCAGATCCTGGGATTGTACTAAATGTCTCCCTCCCTTACATTTCTGTGAATAATTTCCCTTTCTCACCAGTTGTACATGTAATGGGGAAATGCCTGTCATTCAGAAAACCTTAAAATAGAGCGTGGCAACATCTGGCACAGATCATACTTCCTTATGATAGGATGACAAACGTCTGGCTGTTTTAAGGTGAGACGTAGGCATGGGAGCCAGTGTAACTAGAACGTAGGATCCTGTGCCCGTGTCCCACGACACATAAAGTACTTGATTGTTTCAGAGATAGTACCTGCTGGAAGCAGCTACTCCCCTTAGGGCTCAGTGGAAGAGAGTGGGGTTATCTGAACGGGGAAGATTGTAGGAATGTCCCCGTGGGGCTGTCACCCAGCTCTCTGGGCGGGGTTCCTGACTGATCTCAGGGCTCCGATGGGGCTGAGCAGGTGTGACAGCCTTCTGTGTCACAGTGTGACATCAGGTCTTCTGATGTAGCTTGAACTGGACCCAGCTGCTCGGGCCAAGGGGAGGGACCATTCCTGGGGGAGACGCTCACAGAAACCACAATAAACAAGGAGCAGCCTTCTCCCTCCTCCGGCGTCCCTCCCGTGTCCCCTCGCAGAAAAGTCTAGCAGGGAGCAACCGGCAAAGCGGAAACGTGGGGGTGTGAAATTGGCCTGAGAGACAGCTTCACAATCGGCGCACTTCCCTTCGTTCTTCTATTCCAGATGTCTCTGGTTGCCCTTGTTGGCGGTGAAAAGGGTCAACTTAGTCTTCTGAAGCTTGTTTAGGAATCCAAAGTCATTCTCCCACAGGGGTTGGGGGCTATGATGCATGTTTTGGCTACACCCAGCTCTTAAAGAGCACTCCTGGTTTCAGTGTGTCCGGTAACCTGTGACCGGGGCTTGGGTTTTCCCAGTACCTTGCTGGTGAGCATTCCCCTCTTTGGAAAAAAGCTCTTACAAATGCCAGTCTCATGTAAAATTCTTGAGCCTGTGGTCTGTGGGCCATACCACCATGGATTGGTTTCCGAGGCCTTTAGTGCCCGTCCTCAGATCTCTAATAGCTTAGGAGCCCTGGCCATGTCTTTGGTGGGGCCTTGAACTTTCCCAGAAGAGACAAGTCCTCGTCTGCCCCTTTCCTTTCTGTGTTGAAGACTGAAAAGAGGCTTCTGCTTTGAACCATGAGCTTGGATCCCAAACAGGCGGTCATGGAATCCCGGGCACCCTGTTATTGAGCAGAGGGTCTGGAGTAATTCGTTTGGGATAAGTTGGCAAGTACCGATGTACCTAGTGCTCTCATCCAACACAGACCGCCTAGGGTACAGGGAAGTACTCCCTGACCGCCTGTTGATTCATTCACGAATTTAGTAAGCCTTTATTGGACACTTAGGTGCCAAGCACTATTTTAAACCTTGATGGTACAGCAGTGACAGATGACATCCTGCCCTCGTGGGGTTTGCCTTCTAGCAGAAGAAATTTACGACAGACAAGTAACTGTGTAAACAGAAAGCAGACACAGGGGTAGCAAGTGACATGGGGGGCTATTTCAGAGAGGGGACATCTAGGCAGACATCTGCGCCAAGCTGGTGGTGTCCAGAGGCAGTTCTCCTGCATTTCTGCCCATTTGAGCAAAGGCACGGACAGCCTTTGTTCTGGGTTATCTTTCTTCCTAGGATGTCCGGAGACCACCCAGCTTTGGAATCCAGAGATAGTGTGTTGCTCTGGGGCAAAGGGCAGACATCCTTCCGGATCAGGATAGTGAAGATAATGGGTCCCTCCAGGGCAAAGGTGGGCAGGTTTGCTTGCTGCCCCCTTGGCCCATTAGGGGGTTCCAAACCAGGGCACGGCTCAGCGTGCACAGCGGGCACCCGGGGCCCACCTCCACATCAGCCCGTGGGACTTGGGGGCTCGTGCTGCCTGTTGTGCTCGGCTCTGTCCCAGGAGGCTCTGCAGTGTGTCTGCGCGCACGGAACTGGGCATATCTCAGACGGTGCAATCTCAGCCACTTTGGACAATTGGCTGGGTCTCTGAGACAGAAGCAGGAGGCCTTGGGTTATCAGGAGCACCAACAAAACCGTTATTGCAGTAACGGCTCAAGATTGCCCTCTTGATGAGATTAAAATCAAGAATGTTTTGAAACAGGACCGGCTTAGTCAAAGAAAAATTCTTCCGGCTATTGCTAAACATTTGAGATCACGAAGAAAAGATAAGCTTCAGGCATTCTCTGCACATCTGCAGGACTGAATCAAGGACTTGCAGAGAAGTCCCACCCGAGGCTTGAAACTGCTTAGCTTATCTAACACTTTCTTTGGCCCTGAAGGGGGTTCTGGCGGCATTGGGTACTAGCAGCAAGCCAGGCGGACTTTTTAAGAAATCTCTTAATTTTTCCATGCTGGACAATTATACAGAATAATAGGAAATCGGTTTGGCAGCCAAGCCCCTTAACAAATCACATCAAGGTGAAGAAGAACAAAATCATTTCCATAGATCGAATTTAGTCTCCAAGCAACAGTTTTTAACACAGTGGAACAACGTAGCGGGATTTGGCCATCAGAATTTACCCCAAGTCTTTCTAAATTTGTAACGGGTCACCTGGGTGGCTCAGTCGGTTGAGCATTCAACTCTTGGCTTCGGCTCAGGTCCTGATCTCAGGGTCCTGGGATCGAGGCCCAGCCCCACAGTCAGGCTCTGTGCTCGGCCTGCTTGAGCATTCTGTCTCTCTCTCTCCCTGCCCCTCCCCTTGCTCGCACATGCACTCTTTTTCTCAAATAAATCTTTTATTAGATGACAGATAGATTGATTCTTAACAGGTCCAGCTGTATCTACCTGACAAACCTCAGATATATTATGACTGTGTAGATCCTGTGTTCTCTCTCCAGGAATGCCCAGCATTTCCCTGTAGCTTTAAACTCACACATCCAGCCCCGGTAATGATGGATACACATCATGACACCCTTGTCCAAACCCACAGAGTGTAGCACACCAACAGCAAACCCTCCTGGCAACCGTGGAGTCCGGTGACGATGTCAGTGCAGGCTCGTTGACTGTAACAAATGTGCCCTCCGCTGGGATGGCAGACTGTGGGGGAGGCTGTGCGTGAGGGTGGGGCGGGGGTGTACAGGAAACCTCTGTACCCTCCTCTCGGTTTGGCCATGAACCTAAAATCTCTCTGAAAAATGTGATGTCTTTAAAAAAAACTCCAGCCCCACGGGGAGAAGGGCTAGAGGAAGTGGGCAGTTATCTGTGCAACTCTGAATGTGAGACTCAAAGAGAACCCAGATCAGCTTGCAACTGCCAGAATGACTTTGATTTTCCGGCCTCCATCTCATTGCTCCAGCAAGCTGGTAACAACAATTAGGGGAGTACCAGGGTACTGGAAATTCACATTCACTAACATTAAGCAGCAAGAGAGACGTTTCTCCCGCCACCTCTTTCCCCAGAATACCCCAGGTCACTTCGCGTTTACTGTGTCCATTTCACAAACTAAAGGTGGTGATCAGAGAACAAAAGGTGTACAGCTAAGAGGGCTGGGGTGAGCCACAAAAAGCCACTGAGCCCCAAAACAAAGTTGCCATGAAGCTGCTGATGGTCAAGTGTGGCAATGAACTTTTAGCAGCTTTACTGACATACACTTTTGTATCATAAAATGATCCCACTTGAAGTGAACGGTACAATACTTTTTCATAAATCTACTGAGTTGTGCCACCATCCCCACAATCCAGATGAAGAACATTTCTGTCATCCCCAAAAGATCCCTGCTACCCAAATGCAGTCACCCCCACACCCGCCCCCAGCCCCTGGCAACCACTGATCTACTCTCCGACTCTCTAGGTTGGTTGGCCTTTTCTGGACAGTTCGCATAAATGGAATTGTGCAGCATGTGGTCTCTGTATCTGGCTTCTTCTAGCATAATGGTGTTAAGGTTCACCCATGGCAATGCAACATTTTGCTGCGAGGACTTTATATCTAATTGATAGGGGTCTCTTTTTTTAAAAAGGTATTTTATTTATTTATTTATTTGACAGAGAGCACAAGAAGGGGGAGCAACAGAGGGAGAGGGAGGATGTGGGGCTCGATCCCAAGACCCTGGGATCATGACCCGAGCCGAAGGCAGATGCTTAACTGACTGAGCCACCCAGGCGCCCCAATCAATAAGTTTCGTAGTAAAATTAAGCCACAGGCCACACACCTGAGAAGGAGAGTTTGGGTTATTTCCCTAACCTTTTGCTTTTTTTTTTTTTTTTTTGGCTTTATATTTATTAGGATCGCATTCCATAACAGCTCAAAAACCATGGAGAACTCATTGTGACCTAAAGTTCAAGGATTTTATTACAGACTTGGCATGATCACCTAAGAGGGCCACTGAGTGACTGACACAGACGCACTTTCATCCCAGGGGAGACTATGGTAAGAATGGGTGTCAAGGCATCATCAACTAGGGACCACTGTTCTCTGATTTCTTTTTAGTTGGGATTGAATTCCTACTTCAGGATAAATAGTAGTGTGAATCATACTGGATTTCAGAATCATTTAACTTAGGGTAGGCTAACTTATTTTAAGTATATACAGTTTTTAAATTTTATTTTAGTTTAAAGATTGTATTTATTTGAGAGAGAGAGCACAAGCAGCAGAGGGAGAGGAGAAGCAGACTCCTCACTGAGCAGGGAGCCCGATGTAGGGCTCTATCCCAGGACTCCAGGATCATGACCTGAGCTGAAGGCAGCCGCTTAACCGACTGAGCCACCCAGCTGCCCAGTTTATTTTACTTTTTAAAGAACTTTCTTTTTAAAATTAAAATCCTTCTGGGGCACCTGGGTGGCTCAGTGGGTTAAAGCCTCTGCCTTCGGCTCAGGTCATGAGCCCCACAACGGGCTCTCTGCTCAGTGGGGAGCCTGCTTCCCTTCCTCTCTCTCTGTCTGCCTCTCTGCCTGCCTGTGAGCTATGTCTGTCAAATAAATAAATAAATAATCGTTAAAATTAAAATTCTTCTTATATAGTTATACCTTTTATACACCGGTGAAGTGGCCAACCTGGGTAATTAGTGTATCCAGACCCAGCATTTTTGCAGCTTCTCACTACTTAGATAAACAAAATGTTCAGAAAGTGTGCGTCAACAATCACGGGCGCTGTCGAAGCCTGTGACCATCTGAGAGGGAGACTGCTGAAGAACCTACTTAAAACCTACTTTGGTTACCCTTGTGTTATCCCACGGGTAGGGCCACCCACCAGCCAGTCAATGTAAATCGTGATCAGGAAAACGGAAGTCCTTTTACTGTCTCGGGAATAGTTCTCCGAGCTTTGGGTTGGCACGAGTTCGCTTAGAGAGGGTAGAGACGGCCAGCACGCAACAATGACAGGAGGTACGATTTACACCCCAGTGGGGACATGTTTCTGCAATTGAATTTGGGAGCCACCAAGAGGCCCAGAGAGGTGACATAACTCGCCCAAGGTCATTCGATTGCTTAGGATTTGAACCCACGGAAGGCAGCGACATAGGTCGTGTGCTCTAAGACTGCTGTGCTGTTTCTGCCTAGCTAAAGGGGTGAGGGTTGAGGCCAGTGGGACAGAAGTCACCAAGAAGGACCTGCAGAGGACCAAGGCTCAGAGTGGCAATTTGGAGGATTACTGGGGGTGTAGAGAGGGTGGGGAAGAGGATAAAGGGCCCCCAGCTCAAGCCAGAGGAAAATGCCACAACGCACAGTGCAGAAATGGACCGATTTCTCTGGGGAGTCCCTCTAGGGTTCAAATAGGGAATAGCCTTCAACGAGATGAAATTCTTGGGTGAGAGGTTCTAAAACAAGCTTCCAGCAAAACATGACCCTTGGGTGCCTCAAAGTTCTATGCCCCAGACCATGTGCCAAAAACAAAGCCCTCGAGCTTGCCTTCAGAGCTTGCTCTGATGATTTCCAGGCATGGAAATGGAAGGAGACATAGAGAGGGATGTGGACAGATTCATGTCTGGGAGAAAATGAGGGAGCTTGCCTCTGGATTTTGTGGCCGTTTGTGCATGCACACAGGGTCAGCATTTACTGAATGAATTTTATTGAGCAGTTACTGTGTGCAAAGCACTATTTTTCAAAGCTGTGTGTACAGTCTATACAGATACATCACAGAGTTCACGGTGGCTGTCCCTGGGGCATGGAATCTGGAGCAAAAGAGTTCATCTGACTTTCTGCTTTCACCAGTTCTGTGTGGTCCAAATTATTTTGATATTCAAATTTTGCATACTGAGGGGCAGAGTATAGCATCTCCCGTCCTCCAGATATACCAAGCTGCTCCTGCTTCTGTGCCTCAGAACAGATACCTCTGTCCACGGTGTTCTTGCGCACTTGGCAAATTCCCACTGTGCTTTCAGGTCCAGCTCCCATGCCACCTCCTCCAGGAAGCCCCCTTGGTGAAGTCCTGGGCTGAATCTGGGCTCTTCGCTGTGCCATCACGGTCTCCCATCCACTCTTTCCTGAGAGCCCTTACCGTAGCCTGTTACAATATCTGGGTCCTTCCTGCTCTTCCTGCCGCTGGCCGGTGAGCAAGTGGCAGACAGGGAGTTTGTTTCCTTCTCTTCCGTCTTTCCAGCTCCCAGTTTGGGGCCTGGCATTTAGTAATCACTAACCCATGTTTTTTTAAAATCAGTTGTGTATTGATAGATACGCTAACTGTGTTTTCATGTGCTTTGGGGCCAGTTTTTAGTTGCTACCATCAGATTTGGGGATTGGGGGGCCCCGCAGTGACCCCGATGAGGACTGTACAGCCTGGTCACCATGCTTGACCACAGCTCGTATTCTGGGGTTTGCTCACCAAGTGGCCAGTTTCGGGTCCTGTGTTGATTTCCAGCCTCGACACAGCCCCGGCTCAGGTTAAACTGGAAGTAGCTGTTGTCCGGCTCACAATTTGTTCAGGCTCTTGCCCTGTCGGAGACCTACATTCCTCATCTGTAAGTCTTTTAAATTCACCTGGCGTTTTGTTTAAAGAAGGGAGCAGTGGCGTGTCAAGGCGGAAGGCCCCGCCCTCTGCTGGAGAGGTCTGTCCCAGCAAATCCTGCCCGAGAGGGACTCGATCTCAGCCTCTTGAGTTAAGCCCTGGGGTAGGGTGCGGGCAGGCCCTGTCTTCTGGCTCTCTCTGCAAGAAGCAGGTTAGGAAGAAAGAAAGCACGTTTATTTGCAAAGGAGGAGCCCATTGGAAAGCTGACAGGGACTGACAAGCTGGAGTGCAGACGTGCTTATTTTGAGTGATACAAATCCTCGGGGACCACGGCCGCGGAAACACAGAAAGTAGCTGAGAAACACCTAGGGAGTGGGCCTCGCGTTAAGCATGTCTGCAAGCCAAATCAGACTTCGTTATCCTCATGAAAGAAATTGTCAAAGGCTGCGCCGTCCAATACAGTAGCCACTGCCCACATGTGCTGATTTAAATGTAAATTAGTTACAATGAAATGAAGTAAAATATTCGGTTCCCGGGTTGCACTAGCCTCACTTCCTGTGCTCAGCGGCCCTCCATGGCTAGCAGCAACCCCGTGGGACAGGCTGTTTGCATCCTTGCTGAGTCCCAGTGCCCAGCATGCGTCTAAGGGTGCCGCAGAGCGGTGTGCTGTTCTCACCACG
The DNA here is from genome assembly GCF_963455335.1 of Martes martes. Taxonomy (NCBI): domain Eukaryota; kingdom Metazoa; phylum Chordata; class Mammalia; order Carnivora; family Mustelidae; genus Martes; species Martes martes. Next base: position 8,969,324 of record NC_137897.1, read on the forward strand.
AAATGTGCCCTAGAGTCTTCTTTCTGGTCGTTTTCCAAAACTTCTGAGGGCGCCTTGCTTATTAAGGCCAGATCTCTGAATGAGCTGCAGGGGAACCAGGAACCACAAAGCAAGCAAACCCTGTCAAGGGCAAGCTCTTCACATTCAAGTTCCGTGATTTCTAGCCGACCCCCCTCTGCCCTTGGCACCCATTCACAGGGCCTAAGCAGCCCGCAGCCAGCCTCGCACGTGCTCTTTCCACCAGGACACATTGCACACAAATGAAACCAGATTTCCAGAGTGAAGGAAAACTGAACACTGCGGGACGGGATTTTAACGGCTTCCTCCCCAGATGTGAGACTGAGGCCATGCCTCTGGGAGCTGTCTCAGATGGTGTGGTTTCCAGCATTTTGAAAGAGGCTTTGAATACCTCTGGATATTTTATAGGCTGAGGAAATTTTACAGCATATTATAAAGGATCTCTCCAGCAAGGGGAAGAAAATAAATCCAGATTCAAGGCAGAAATTCATAGAATGCCATTCTCTTATTTTTAAAGAAAATGCATGTACTGTATAAAGTACATACTACCATAGTCAGGAGATAGGAGTAAGAAGGCATAGAAGAAAATACAGTTTATACAGTGTGTGTGGGTGTGTATGTGCGCACGTGTATGCATGCGCACGCACGCATGTGTATGCCGAAATGGAAAGTTTTTGTTTCTGAGTTCCCTGTTAATACCAGGAAGATACTAGGGACACTGATGAATCAGACATCAGTGAGAATAAGAATCTAAAATAAATAAATAAACTCATCAGTTGTTGCAAATTTATCAGTCATTTACAAGCATTTCAACTGCTACATGTACACTTACACATTGTGTCAAGTGTACCGATTATAAGTAAGTTCAAATGTATCAACTGGAGGACGTTTAAACAGAGATAAGGTTAATTTTAAAAATAAGTAAAGAAACTAGGCAAAAGAAAACAGAGTGAAAGGCTCAGCATCCGTGCTGTGGCCGCAAATTTGGTTCTGGGCTTTCAAACAGCCAAGCCAAAGAGAAGAACAGTGTACACGAGAGCAATATGGAAATGTGCATCTCTGAGAGTTTCACACTTGATCTTAGGCAAAAGTCCGAAAAGTGATGTCTCTGAGAGTTTCAAAAACCAATTCTTAAACAAGGACTTGGGATCAAAATGTTTTTGTCCAGTGAAACTGCTTTCCGATGTATTGTTTAATCCAAGGATCAATTGTAGAGCTGTGATTCTTGGTGTAAGCGGGAAATTGAGGAGTCCTATTTGAAGCAACTGTGGAGATTTTTCAAAATGACATCTAACGTCTAATGTTCCCCAGTTGCCATCTTCCCTCGGGATTTGATGAGAATTCAGAAGGTTTGTCCCCAAATTTATCAAGAGTGAGCCTGGAGGGACTCCCTCACGTGTGTTAGAATGGGAAGTACGTGGAGGAGGCCGTGGTGAGAGGGTAACCAGGTGTAGGCATAAAGACCACCTCGGGAGCTTTCACCATGATCTGCCTAGACCTCCCTAGACCTAAGAATCAGGGAGTCTTGGCTGGTGCCAAAGTCCTTTGAGAAGGGCTAACTAGATTGATGGACAGAACACGTACTGTTTGGGTGGCCTTTCCTGAATATTTTTAAAGAAAATTTTTTAAAGGGGGTGAATTCCAAAGTCTATTCCCCGGTGAACACATCTGGAACACCACTCCTCTGTCATTCCGGTCGATCAGTTCTACGATGAATTTATCAGGTAATCTCACCCCACTGCGGCACAGGCGACCGCTGAGTAAAGCGGGGGAAACTGACAAGGAGACAGTCTTCCTCCTCTGCCTACTTATGTGTCTCTGGACACAGACAACACATTCTATTGGTCTGAGTCCAGACTTTGTTTCCTTAAATGCTTGGCCTTATGAGGTACCCTGTGGTTTGAGAATGTGCTGCTGTACATCTAAGGCCAACAATGCTGTTGATAGAAAAATATCCTGTTGGTGTTGTATACTTTTTGCTTAAAAAATCCTGATGAGACAAACCATAAGAGACTCTTAATCTCTTAAAACAAACTGAGGGTTGCTGAGGGTTGGGGGGTATGGAGAGGGTGGCTGGGTGATGGACACTGGGGAGGGTATGTGCTATGGTGAGTGCTGTGAATTGTGTGAGCCTGATGATTCACATAGCTGTATGCCTGGGGCTAATAATACGTTATATGTTTTTGTGTTTTTTTAAAGATTTTATTTATTTATTTGACAGACAGAGATCACAAGTAGGCAGGGAGGCAGGCAGAGAGAGGAGGAAGCAGGCTCCCTGCTGAGCGGAGAGCCCGATGCGGGGCTCGATCCCAGGACCCTGAGATCATGCATGACCTGAGCCGAAGGCAGAGGCTTTAACCCACTGAGCCACCCAGGCGCCCAATACGTTATATGTTAATAAAAAAAAAAAATTCTGATGCCGAATATTCTCAGTGTTTACTGAATTGATTTGACTTAAGGTCATAGATAATAACAATGATATGAATGGCACTTCCTCTCGTTAAACAATATAGACAAACTACCCACCCGGCCCAGGTAATTTGGCATGTCTCAAGATTGCTGAACCAACCCCAACCCCAAATCATAAAATCATAAAATATAATTTCTAAAATACAAAAAAAAAAGAAGAGAGAGAGAGAAGAGGAAGAAAAGGAAAGGGGTGGGGGGAGAAAAGGCAGAGCCCCAGGTTGTTGTGAAAGCAATACATAGGCTTGGACGACTCCTGACAGATGCATGAAAAAGCTCCAGAAACTTCAACTACTTTTAAGTCTGGCCTAGTCCCCAAGTGTTCCAAACACACTGTCATTGGGGTTTTTCTTCCCTTGTTGTCTACCAGTTTTTAACGATTATTCCTAGGGCACCTGGTGGCTGTCAGTTAAGTGTCTGACTCTTGATTTTGGCTCAGCTTATGATCTCAGGGTCATGAGATCGAGCCCGGTGTCAGGCTCAGTGCTCGGCGCAGAGTCTGCTTGAGATTCTCTCTCTCTCCTTCTGCCCCTCATCGCCGCCTGCCCCCCACTGAACATGAGCATGCGTGCGCGTTTGCTGTCTTTCTCTCAAAAAAATTAAAAAGTAAAAGGTTATTCTTGGAAATGAGAGTGAGGCATAACAGAAAAATAAGTACACAAGGGAATTCCGCTGACTTTAGGGGATTGCTTGAAGGAAAGAAGATCAAGAACTTGTTTCTCTCCATCAAAAATGAGTGGCCTCCAACTTGTAACAGCTTTTAGAAAATTCAAAGATACTCCATGGGACCTATTCACTCAACCACCTCCCAGTAAAAATAACCCTGATTTCTAGTGCAACATAGTTTTCACTTAAGAAAAAAGATGATTTTCAATTTCATTTGACTTTCTGTTTTAGCTGCATAGCTAAGAAATTACTTGGGATTAGGCTCGTGTGTTTTCTTTTCTCTTCCTCTAGGGCTTTGTGAGGAAACATGAGAACTACATCTTTTGCTGGGAAGTTACCTCTGTTAATGTTTGGGATAACTCAAGCTTATTGACAGAGGAGGTAGGGAGAGGTGGACTTCATTCTTTCATTCAAAAGGCACAGCTGGGATACTGGTGCTACTTGCAATAGAAATTCCTTTCATTCCATCACATTCAGTTTCCTATTCCCCTTCCAAAGACAATAACCTGGATTGGAGGACAGAGAGAGTATCTGTGCCTCTACAGTGCATGAAAAGTCATTTGAAATTCCTTATTTTTACTACCTCGAAGAGATGTGGGAGGAAAAAAGAGTAGGAATGTTGTAACTATGTTAGCATGCTTGCCTTTCATTTCATTTCATACTTTTGAAAAAGATGGTTAAAAAGACCTATGTTCTGGCCTCCTAATTTATAGTGTTCAAGGAACTGTGACTTGGGCACAAAAGTCCAACAAATATCCTCAGGAGGATTTAACAGTGTACCTCAGGGCTAAGATGTCTAATCGTTTCTTAAGTATTTTCATTGTAAAGGGAAGTAGATACAGGAAATCACATAAAGTGAACACTTAGTGAAGGATTCGAACTCGTAACCATCACCAGGTCAAGGTACCCATTTCTGGCCCTTTCCTGCCTCTCCCTATAAGTAACCATCCCTCCATCCTGTTGGCCGACATTTGGTCTGCTTTGTTTAATATGGTAATCACCAACTACCTGTGCCGGTTAAACACCAGAAATATGAGGCGAAGGAATTTTATTTTCATTTTAAATAACCATTTGCCTTTGAGCACTTGAAATAGCTAGTGTAACTGTACTGAATTTTTTTAATTTACGTTTTCATGGCCCTTTGGGGCGAGTAGCTACCATGTCGGACAGCACAGATGGAGAGAAAGAATGAGATGAACCAGTCTACCAGGCCGGCAAAATAAAACTTAAGGACAAATCGGTTCGTCCCAAAGAACTCCCAGGTGACCCTGAGCTTGGATAAACGCTGCAAGAATTGGTCCCTTGAGAGGGCCGGCCCCCACGCCCATGCATTTTGATTTAATTGGCTCAGTGGGAGCCTGGGATCATGAGTATTGTTAACAGTCACCACCCGGTGATCCCATTATGCAGTCCAGCTTAAGCGTATGAATGTGTGATCCATTCATTCTTTCAACACATATGTATGGAGGTCTTGTGAGCCGGCAGGCCCTCTGCTGGCCCCTTCAGACTTTATCCCAGAGATTCCGCTTCCCTACGTAGCTCAGGGCAGTGGGTCCAGGAATCTATTGACAGCTCAAATTTGCAGAAGAGGATGGAAAACCATTTCAAGTTCCCAGGATAGTAGTAACAGGATTTAGGCTGTGTCTTCAGACAGATTCTGCCTGAGTGTGATATTGTGGTTTATAATAAATCTGTATTTGGTCTATGGCCTCCTTTCCTGGCACAGAGCTCCTAAAACCCTTAGGATTGCCTAGGCCAGGAGAGCAGGAAAGGTGCATTTTGTTACGTTAATGGAGTACTGTTGGAAAGCACGGAAGGAGGGGGGCCAGTCGCCAATGATTCATCAGTGGCCAATGATGTACTTAATCATGCCTAGGTAATGAAGCCTCCATAAAAACCCCAAAGGACGGGGGACGCCCCATGCTGAATGCGCGGATGTGCAGATGAGCTAAGTGTGTGCCTAGAGAGGACTGGGAAGCTCCGCGCGCTCGCCCCGTGCATCTCCTGTCGGGCCCATGCCTGAGTCATGAAAGGTAAGAGTTTACCGTTGGAATCTAGAGACGGATCCAACTGCTGGGGAGTTGGTTCGCCAGATGCATAAGGAAATGCAGGCTACTAAGAAAAAGGCAAATTTTTTGATCCCTGGGTTGCTTATCAGTAATAGTTAAAATGAAGTTTAAAGACTGCTGACTCAGGTTTCGATGCTAGACCGAACTGAGATTTCAGTCGAAGTGAGTCTGAGCTTTGTTTGGCCACGAGCCCCGAAGGCACCCAGAAAGGGGGAAATTCTGCAGGGACAGCACAAAGTCCCTCTGAGACCCGTGGTCACCAAGAAGGTAGCCAACGGGATGGAAGGGCAAAGCTAAGGAACTGCCGGAACCCGGGGGTAGAGTGTGAAGTTGTTTTTAGTCTGGGATGGGTATCCTCGCCTTGCAGATCCGTTTCCGAAGTGGCCTTTGCTGACCTGGATGATGAACGGCGCTAGTTAGGAGTGGCTTGGGTTTTGCACGCTGCAGGGGGGAAGGGTGTGTTTGGGTTGGTACAGAACCCACAGCTCCCCACGGAACTGTCAGAGATGGCTTTGTGAGCTCCAGACACAGAGGCGGTCCTTCCTGAAGGAGCAGCCTGCCTTGCGGACTGGATAAAAGCCACTGTAGGATCTCGTAACCCGGAAGAGGGGGACTGCCCATCTCCCTTTATGCATACCAAGTGGAATGCTCCAGTTAAAGCAGCTCAGAAGTTTCTCTGCAAGCCCTGTGGGACCAGCTTTATGATGAAATAGGGTAGGGGGGAAACAGACCGAGGAGAGCCTGGGGACTGCCCCCGCCCCCAGCAGGATGACAGTCTCAAGGTGGCAGTTAAGAAATGGGATGCATTAAATGGACGCAGATGGGGTTAAAACAAGTTTCAATAGGGTAATGGTACTCCCCGTTGCTCCCCAACATTAAATGGCCCCAAGTCCAAAGTTACATCAGAACCTTTCAATCATCACTGCTGTCCTACATTCCACTCTTTCACTTTGAAAGAGGCAGGTAATGATAAAACGGGTCATTTGTAACCTCCAATTTCTAAGGTAATTGCCTTGCACATTGTAATCATTTGGGAGAGCTTTTTTTTTTTTTTTTTTTCATTTGGGAGAGCTTTAAAAAAATCCTCCCATTCTGATTTTATTGGGCTGGTGTGGCCTGGGCATCAGAATTCATGACTTCTCCCCAGGGGTTTCTAGTAAGTGGCCAGGGGTGAGCAGCTTCTCAAACTTGAATTGTGCTTGCAAATCACTTGGGGCTTTGGTGAAATGCAGATTGATTTAGTAAATCTCATTGGGCTTCTCAGATTCTGCATTTTTTTAAGGATCTTTATTTACTGAGTGAGAGAAAGAGAGCAAGAATGAGAGAACATGAGTGGGGGGAGAAGGAGAAGCAGACTCCCCGCTGAGCAGGGAGCCCAACATGGGGCTCGATCCCAGGACCCGGGAACATGACTTGAGACCAAGGCAGACACTTAACCAACTAAGCCACCCAGGCACCCCCAAGATTCTGCATTTAAAAAAAAATATTGTCCAGTGGGAGTGTAAATTGGGACAGCAACTTAGAACAATCCAGCACTATCAACCCAGAATTCCCCAACTAGAGGGATTCTCCTTACGGACATGGGCCTCTAGGTGCGAGATGACAAACGGATGCAAAATTCCTCACGTTAGAGTTTGTGCAGCAGCCTAAACCCCTGCCGGGGGGGGGGGGATGCGTAGATAAATGATAGGGTGTCCACAAAAGGCCTTGGAAGACTCTAGCTCAAAACACAGTGAGGCCATCCACGGATGCTAACCGGGAATAGTCTGTACATTACACTGTTAGTTGGAAACAATGGCAGAAATGATGCAAGTGTTTACAAACCTAGTCTGTAGTCACAGAAACATCTAGGGAAGGATGTGTACGAAGCCAGGAACAGGGGTTGCCTTCAGGGAGAAGTGGGAGTTGGAGGTCAAACAAAAAACCCAGACTTGACAGACTTTATTAGAAAGGACTCTTGCAAGAAAGGTTCCCCCTAAGGCCAGCCTGCCCTACAGAGGGCGGTCTGCAGGCTGGGGCTGAGGGTAAGCCAGAGTTCGAGATCTGGAGGAAGGCAAGGAGCTTAGTCAAACTTCTGTTAACCAGCATTTTGTTCCGATGGGTTGGTGGGGGCCGAACAATTCAGCTAATCATTTTTAAGGCAAAAAATGGCAAATAGGAGAGGTTGTGTCCGGCTTTGGGGTCAACAAAGGGTTTCTCCACAAGTTTCTCAAAGTTCTGTGGAGAAAAGGTGGTTCTTAGCCATAAGCTGCTTCCTGGAACACGAGAGCCTGGGGAGACTGCTTTCTGCTGTCTTCCAGGAGCACGGGGCTCAGGTACAGTTCAATATTGTTGTTGGAGAGAAGGAACAGGATATATATATATATATATATATATATATATATTTTTTAAGATATTGTTTATTTATTTGACAGAGAGATCACAAGTAGGCAGAGAGGCAGGCAGAGAGAGAGGGGAAAGCAGGCTCCCTGTGGAGCAGAGAGCCCGATGCGGGGCTGGATCCCAGGACTCCGAGATCTTGACCTGAGCTGAAGGCAGAGGCTTAACCCACTGAGCCACCCAGGCGCCCTGGGATATATTTTTCATGGCAAATCCTTTTGTCCTTTTGAATTATACCCCAAAATAAACTTAAATAGAAAGTTTTTAGGGGCTCCTGGGTGGCTCAGTCAAGTATCCAAGTCTTGGTTCGGGCTCAGGTCAGGATCTCAGGGTCATGAGATCAAGCCCCATGTTGGGCTCTGCGCTCAGCGGGGAGTCTGCCCGAAATTCCCTCTCCCTCTCCCTCCTCCCCTCCTGTTTGTGTGCCTTCTCTTTCTCTCTCTCAAAATCTTCATGTAAAATTGAAAAATTTTTAAATAGAAGTCCACGAATTCCAGAAACTCTTTTTCTTCCTACAGTTTAGAGTTCTCCCAAAATGGTTCTGGATGGAGAAGGACGTCTTGGGCTGTGTTGACAGAAACTTGGGTGGGAGTGCTGTGAGGCCAGAAATGTTCCCAGGGTTTTGATGGCTCGGTTCTGAGTTCAGCTCATGCCAACATGTGGGGTGCCACGTGGCTGCAGCCGGCCACACTACAGAACCCACCCCTGCGTCTCCGGCTTTCACGTCCCAGGCAGGCCCTGTGTTCGGTTCCCACTGAAGTGCTGCTCTCGAGCCCGCGCTTCTACAAACTTGAACAGGTCACGAAATGGGACGTGGACTGTGGCCCGAGTACATGCGAGAAGCGGGGGGACATTCATACTCGGCTCAAGGGATCGTGTGAGGCGCTGTGGCTTGTCTCCACCGCTGGGGCCTGCTCTTTCTCGCCTGGACCCTTTTCGGCTCCAGCCAGGACCTTCTGCTCCGTCCTCCCTGGGCCGTGGCCTTGGCTGTCCGCGCCCCGGGGTGTGGGCCCGAGCGGGGCTCCCGGAGCACGGGACGCGCTCCCTGGACCTCCCTCTTCCAAGCGCCGGCGGCCCGAGGGCAGTGGCCACGTTCCCCCGTTCATTTCTCTTCATGGCTAAAAGGGTTCTTTTATGGAGGAGAAAATGACCACAGAAGAGTGAGTCCAAATTAAATCCTCTCTCAGGAAGCAACTCTATGGAGCTCCCTAAACAGCTGGCTGCGGGAAGGGGCGGGGGGCGGGGGGCGAGGACGAGGCTGGAGCGGGACAGCTGGGCACCTCCACTCGCGACTCCACCTCGGACGGACGCGGTGGATTCTCGGACAGAAGGGCCTGAGAGAAGCCCCGACGGCGCTCTCGGCCGGCCGCCCGATGTCCCCTGCACAGTGGAGATGTCCCCGCCAACCCTCGGAGACCTAGGGCCTGGCGCCTAGCACATGCACCCTGAAATCCATCGCTGCGCTGGGGCCGAGGCCCGTCCTCCTTTGTGCTGCCCCTGCCAACTACCCACGTGTGACGGGAAACTGAGGCCGCCTGTGGGTGGGAGACACCACTTTCCTCTCATGGTGGACTTAGGCTCCAACACTTCCCAGCACCTTTGCCAAACTAGTCTGCCCAGTAGCTAGGATCCTTCTGCCATGCCTTCCCGCTCTCCTTTCTGGGGTCAGACATGCAGCGAGGTCTGAAGCTACAGCCTTCCCCCAGCATCTACCCCATTTCTCCTGTGGGATTTCCCCTGGTCAGATCTGGCACATCTAACCTCCTCTTTGTCAATGGTCTGTGGAGGACCTACACTAACCCGGGGTCCTATCGAGATCCGTGCTTCTTCTGTTGGCTAGCCTGATTGTTGACCTTGGGCATGCTTGTCTCATGGCCCTGCACCACTGGACCTCTCCTGCCGGTCTTATCAGGAAGGTCACTTTGTCTATTCAGGTGCTCTGTCTTTCCTGATTATAGTAAGTCTTGGTCTTCTCTGATGTCTGTGGAGTACATAGTCTTTGATGATGGTGTTTTTAAAATTTAGATTCTGATGTCTCTAATTGTGACAGCACAGATTTAAGAAATTCCAGCAAATCGCACTTCTTCTTTGCTAGCCTGGAATTCCCTGTGGACCTGGGCGTGGCTTTGGTCTCGAACTGCAGAATTTAGGGACATTCTGGGCTTTGTCCCTCTAAGTTGCACTGAAGTTGAGGGGTAAAGACACAGGGCTGTTGGGACAGGAGAGCAACTTCTACATTAAAAATGACCCCAAAAGTTTCCCCAGGCACAGAAGTCACTGACTCCATGATAATTCAGGCGTCTCTCCTTCAAGGAGACCCACAGACTCTAACTAAATCTCTTCAGCACTCCTTGTGGGGCTACACAAACGTGGGTCCTATCATTTCAGTTCACAAGTTATTTTGTTGAAATGGAATTTTGCCACATCAAATACTGAATGATAGTAGTGGAAAACAGTTGGAGCTCAACCCTGCTGTTTATTTTGAAAATGAATCCTCTCTACATAGGACATGGTAACAGTATTATCTCCAGTGAGGGATATTGAGGGACTAGAGGACAGGGCCACAGGGCCACACGGAGGCTGACTTCTCGACGCTCACAAATGTTTCCAATTACTTTGCACTGAGGAAGTATTACACTTTTTCTAAGTTTTAAAACAACAAAAAATGAACTCTGAAATAGCCACTAAACCATGCAAATGGGATGCTCCTTGGACTGTGTAGACATTTAGCATTTAATCAACGAGGTAACGCTATGCTTGGCCTGGTGCCATCAACGCTGGATGGTGACCGGTCCTGACGGCTTGTCTCCTCCACTGCCATTCTTTCTGTAATGTAGAATCTGATTCTCATCTTGCCTTCACTCATTTGCTGCTGGGAGGAGGGAGGAATTGGAAGCATGCCCCCCACTCCCAGCTTGGTTAGCAGTGATGGTCAGCTTTCAGTTAGTGTTTTGTTTTGTTTTGTTTTGTTTTGTTTTGTTTTGAAGAGTTGGGAGAAACTGGGGGAGGGGCAGCAGGAGAGGGACAAGCAGACTCCCTGCTGGGCTCGATCCCAGGACCCCAAGATCATGACCTGAGCCAAAATCAAGGGTGTGTTGGTTAAGAGACTGAGCCACCCAGGCACCCCAAAGATAGTCTTTAAAGCGGCCGTATGTATGTGTAGGCACAGAAATAGCTCAAAGAGAAAGTAACTCTGTTAACATGACACTGTTCTACTTAAAAATATAAGGGGAAAAAAATGTAAGGGATATTTTACCTTTCTAAGGCTGATGGCTTTTTAAAGGGAGCGGGGAGGCTGCTAACAGAGGTACAACATTGCTAATCCAACATATGGAAAATATTAGAGACGAAGACGTGAAAGAGTCCTGAATTACATCCAGGAGATCTCCCTGGTTATAATTATAAACACTTAGGAAATCACTGATGTATAAATGCAGCAAGATGAGGCCCTCTGCTCTTGGCCAGAGGCGAGCAGAGAATTTTTTTTTTTTTTTTTAATTCTGAAGCCAGTGATTTATGTTTATAACACTTCCAAGCTGAAACTAGCATTCTCGTTACATTTATTCATGAAAATGATAAATGGGCCATTTCCTGATGAATGAGCAGATTTCCTACCATTCATTGGAAAATATAGTACAAAAGGGGGAAAATGTCACTTAGCAAGGTTATCTATATTCCTTTTCTTTCTGGACCACTGAAAAGGACATGAAAAATGAGTGGCGTGTGACTGTTTAAATTAGACCTCCTGGGGCGCCTGGGTGGCTCAGTGGGTTAAAGCCTCTGCCTTAGGCTCAGGTCATGATCCCAGCGTCCTGGGATCGAGCCCTGGATTGGGCTCTCTGCTCAGCGCGGGGCCTGCTTCGTCCTCTCTCTGCCTGCCTCTCTGCCTGCTTGTGATCTCTCTCTCTGTCAAATAAATATATAAAATCTTAAAAAAGAAGTTTTTTTTTTTAATTAAAAAAAATAAATTAGACCTCCTCTCAGGGCTCCCAAACATAGGTGCTGAGAAAAAGCAAAGCACAGAGGCACTAAATTACTGTTGAACTTTCTGAACTGAGGCGGGGAGCAAGTCCTGTGAGGACTGCGTGGAGACGGGCTGGAACAGGAACCGAGCCCTTTGACCCAAGGAAGCAGGGCGGAGGGGGTCGCCAGTCCAGGGTAGTGGCATAGGAGCTGCGGCGGGCAGACGCAAGGGTTTAGCAGAGTTAAAAGCAGCAGCTGTCTGAGTTGCAAGCTGAATTTACTTTGGGTCCTGGTAAAATGAGTCACTTTCCAAACCTGCCATTCCTCATTGTTTTCTGGAGCTGCTCTTACACTTCAGCACTGCCCTGTGTCTCACGTTCGTTCTTGCCCGCAGTTCTCCGTCTCGCATTCTCTTCTCACGGTTCATCCTCTCCCACATGGCCCTGCGCTCCCGGGATGCCCAGGTTCTCCTACAGTTTGTTTGCCTTTACAGTTCTAGTCTCTGTTCTCTTTTCTCCCACAATTCTCATCAGCTCCCTCAATTCTTACCCCCCTCCCCAGGAATTTTTTCACTCTAAGTTTCTATTCTGTCAGTTCTTCCCACAGGTCTCCCTGCCACTCCCACAGGTCTCAGGATTGTAATGTCCATCTGCCTCATCGACAGTCTGACATTTTTTGCTAAAATAATTGTATATTCTCTTTAGCAATTCTTTCATAATTGGGTGCTCCCAGCAGCCTCGGGTGCTCGCGTAATTATATGCACCTTTTATAATACTCATCTCCCTCGCACTTCTCCATTGCCTGTCAATTTTATTTTGGTTCTCGTAATTCTCCACTCTTACATCTCTCTCATACACACACCTACCCCCTGTCTCTCATAATCCCCCTCGTCTCCCACAATCCCTCTCATCTCCCACAATCCCCCTGCTCTACCACAGTCCCCTCATCTCCCACAACCCCCCCCATAATCCTCCAGCTTGCCTACAATCCCCTTCATCTCCCATAATGCCCCCATCTCCCATAATCCCACCCTCCTCTCCCATAATTGACCTGCTTTCCCACAGTTCCCCTGCTCTCCCACAATCCCCCTCCTCTCCCACAATCCCACCCTCCTGTCCCATAATCCCATAATCTACCTGCTCTCCCACAATCCAGCTCCCCTCTCCCATAAACCCATAATTCCCTGCTCTCCCACCACCCCCCTTGTCTCCCACAATCCCCCCTCCTCTCCCACAGTTCCCCCTCATCCCTCACCATCCCCTCTCCTCTCCCACCATCTCCCTTCTCATCTCCCACAGTCCCCCTGGCTTTCTGTAATTTGAGTGAATTTGGTTGCCAGAGATACTTCGTTTTGTTCAAATTTAAGATATCCTTCAGAGATAAGTGGAAATAAATTGTGATTTGAAAAAAAAAAATTTGTTTGGACTTCCCATTTGATGAAAGTAATGAAGACTAGAGCAACAGCACCCAGGAATGTTTTAATTATCAAACTAGTGTCCCACAAATAAGGAGAACCAATGTTTTAAAAGTATTTTTTCTTTCAAATATTTAAGCTCTATTATCAGTTAACTGTGATTAGACATTAAGATTAAGGGAAATTTTTCAAAACAGGTAAAATCATGACTCTGATAAAAATGTAAGATGAACACATGATTAAAGATTTGATTTAACACATCCCTGTGGGAACTAGTAAGATAGTACAACTAGTTCGAAGGAGAAACCAAGACAGACACACAGAGATCAGGAAAGTTGAAATGAACTTGTAAATGGAGGCGAACTGGCCTCTTCCACCGTGGGGGAGGGGAGTCACTTGACCCTCCAGGGCATAGGATGTACATGTCTATAGATATAAATGATTCTGCATCCTTACCAGTCATCTACAAAGTGCAGTAAAAGAGCTCAAAGACTGTGGCGAGCTCGAGGCAGAAAACCAGGAAGGGTGCGACGGAAACGGCATGGTGCTTGCCATTGAAGGACAAACGTTTCTTGACAGCATCGTACGAAAAACGCGGTTTTGATTGAGTTCTCCCACTGGCATGGTCGTGAGTGTGGGAGATCTTATGTAGCTGAAGGATAAAACCTTAGTGGGTTTCTTTGGGAACCCAGGAGGCTTTTAACAAACTTTTGCTGTTGGAAAACATTGGTAGAATTCTTGCAATCAGCACTGGCTTCCCAGTTGTCATGCTGCATAAAATGAGGTCTCCCGAAATGCATACCTCTTTGGTATGCTAACCGGTACTATAACGGAGAGATTAACTCCTGTTTGACCCCAGACTCCAGCACCAGTGTTGGCTTTTTTTTTTTTTTAAAGATTTTATTTATTTATTTGACAGAAAGATAGAGAACACAAGTAAGCAGAGAGGCAGAGAGAGAGGGGAAAGCAGGCTCCCTGCTAAGCGGAAAGCCCAATATGGGACTCGATCCCAGGACCCTGAGATCATGACCTGAGCTGAAGGTAGAGGCTTAACCCACTGAGACACCCAGGCGCCCCACCAGTGTTGGTTTTGAAGGCGGGCCACAGTGTGGTGGTTTGGAAGGAGCTGGCTGCCAGCGCAGCTGTGGGCTTTGGACACATCTCCTAAAAAACCATTCTGACCTTGATGACATCTAACACTTGATGGGTTCTTACCTTGCACTGGGCACCATTCGAAGGCCTGGGTTTGTGTTAACACTCAACTTCACGATGACCCTGGGAAGTATCTTCTTCATATTTCACAGCTGAGGAAATGAAGAAGCAAATTTAACTGCTGTCCCCCCCACCCCAAAACCCCAACACCTTGCGCCCCCCCCCCCCCCCGGTGATACAGCTAGTAAGAGGCGGGCTTTTAAACTCAGTTCTTTAACCCAGGTCATTCACAAGGTCCTATCTAGCTCTGATTTTTACATCATAAAGTCAAATAAATAAATAAATAAATAAAGGTAGACGATACCAGATAAAATGAGATTGAGTTCATTAGAAGTTTGTTTTCCAAAACTTATCTTTACAATTCCCCATTTCTTATGTCCATACCTTTATTTTATTTTTTTAAAATTTATTTATTTGACAGAGAGCACAAGTAGGGGAAGCATCAGGCAGAGGGAGAGGGAGAGGCAGGCTCCCCACTGAGCAGGGAGCCAGACCCAGGGCTCAACCCCAGGACCCTGGGATCATGACCTGAGCCGAAGGCAGATGCCTAACTGACTGAAACCCCCAGGTGCCCCTCATGTCCGTACCTTTATGACTAAAATGGGAACTGGAATTCTCAGTTGGCCTGGAATCAATTTGAGCTGGACAGAAGGAGAAAGGCACCAAAAAGGAATCCTTGCCTAAACCATGGGTGGCGGGCTTTGACCCACTTCTTTCAGAAGTGGCGTCTTAGATCTGTTGTACTGACACTCAAGTCAGAACACGAACCTTCAGAACTGCTCGTATCCCCAAAGGATTCCCATTAGTTCTTTGAGACTGGTGAGGAGATCCCGTCATTGAAAGAGAAGATTCAGCTTCACCAAGAATTAGCAGTTTCAGATCAATCACTTGATTTCTGAGTCTTAGAAGTCCGGCTCGATTTGATGTCACAAGTACACACGTGCAACTCTCCTGGTACAGGAAAAGAGAGGATGCTACGTTCCAGGTGAGGCCAGAGCGAGGCTGCACTTCGGCAATATTGCTGATGTTTGGGTGACACCCGTCAGCAGGCTTGGCTCAGGGCTGTGGTTCAACTCGTGAGTCGGGAAGAAGAGATTCTTAGCTTCGCTCCCCGGACGGGAAGCAGAACTCAGCAATACACTGCAACTACGGTAAGGGCGTTCTTCCTCCTTTGAGGAGGAGGAGATCTCCTGCCGCTTTACGGCTGAAGCTTGTGCTCCTACTTTTGTGCATTTCCTCACGTTGAGTGATCCTTTATCCCTCAGGACTTAGTCATGCGAAGCTTTAGATGGCTATCGTGCATGAGCTCCAATGACACATTTGAAAGGCACACATACTATAATTGATACCCCTCACCATTTATCCAAAAGACACAGAATGTTTTGCTATTAAAAAAAATTTTTAGGGCTCCTGGGTGGCTGGCTCAGTGGGTTAAGCATCTGCCTTCGGCTCAGGTTGTGATCCTGGAGTTCTGGGATTGAGTCCGGCATCGGACTCCCTGCTCAATCTGCTTCTCCCTGTGACCCTTCCCCTTCTCGTGCTCACTCACTCGCTTGCTCGCTCTCTCAAATAAGTAAATAAATAAATAAAATCTTTAAAAACTATTTTTAAATGTTGCTTTTAAAAATATGTTTTAGGGGTACCTAGGTGGCTCAGTCATTGAGCATCTGCCTTCGGCTCAAGTCATGATTCCGGGGTCCTGGGATCGCATCCCTCATTGGGCTCCAGGGAGCCTGCTTCTCCCTCTCCTGCTCTCCCTGCTTGTGTTCTGTCTCTTGCTGTCAATCTCTCTCTCTCTCTGGCAAAGGAATAAATAAAACCTTAAAAAAAAAAGTTTTAGAAAGTAGGTGCAGTTTAAAAATCTCCAACAAAATTGGAGAGTCTAGTGAAGTCAGTGGTCCATGTTTAACTTGATATACCATTTATTTAAACCACACCTACTTTCTTTTTTTTTTAAGATTTTTAAAATTTATTTGAGTAAGAGAAGGAGAGCACAAGTGGGAGAGGGAGAAGCAGACTCCCCACTCCCCACTCCCCACTGAGCAGGATCTCTGGGATCATAAGCTGAGCCTAACGTGGACGCTTAACTGACTGAGCCCCCCAGGTGTCCCATGTCTGCTGTGTTCTATAGATAGGTGCTGGGGAAACCCTTTGAACAAAAGAGCAAATAACATCAACTTTTTTTTTTTTAAGATTTTATTTATTTATTTGACAGAGAGAGATCACAAGTAGGCAGAGAGGCAGGCAGAGAGAGAGGAGGAAGCAGGCTCCCTGCCGAGCAGAGAGCCCGATGCGGGACTCGATCCCAGGACCCTGAGATCATGACCTGAGCCGAAGGCAGAGGCTTAACCCACTGAGCCACCCAGGTGCCCTAACATCAACTTTTTAAGAGTAAGCTTCAAACACAAACATTTCCATCAGACCCATGTTGTATTATTAAGTCCTGAATATTAAGTTCTGAACATGTTAAGTCCTGAGCAATCATCTACAGTGTTTTAGTAATTAACTTGTCCTAATAGAGCCTGATAGCAGATATAGAGTATCTTATTTAACATGGGGAAGATAATTTAACATCAATAAAATTTTAATACATATTTTTCTATTTAGCAGAGATGCCTGTGAAATATATTGTAAGTGTCATATTGTGTTTCTACCCTAAGCGTCCGGATATAAATTCTTGTCTCTGGCATCCAAGCAGTATCAGGAGTTTGGCAAAAGAAGGAAATACTAGAATTTACACACATCATCAATATGTCATTTAGGGAATTTATAGTACACTTTGTTACAGCGAGAACAAATTTTAAAAGATGCATTTTCTTCATTTTCACACCCTACAAATATTGTACCACACCCAAAACACCATGTTTGTAAGTTCCTTAAAATGAAAGGTGTGGGGCCAAGCAATGAATTTAGGATGAGATTTATGGGTTTTATCCCCTTGGTTATAGTCAGACAAGAATAAATAAGGATTGTACCAAAATGGCTGCTTACCATCTGAGGAACACCAAAGTACCTCACTGGTTTTGAAATCGACCATGGGGAACCTCGGAGCTCATATGTACTGTCGAATTTATGTTAAATGGACTGAAAAGGAGATCCCCAAAGTTCAGGTGGAAGCTCTTTCTACTAGAATGCACATAGATGTCTTTTGGGGATTTCCCCAGAGGCCAGGGGGTGAATGCAGGTAGGTTATCTGGGAGGCGATCCCAGGAAATATTAGCAAGGGAATGGGGAAGTGAGAGAGGGAGGAGAAGGAAGCCGGTAAAGAATAAATAATCAGGCCAGTTTCCATTCTGGGCGTCTGGAGCTGTATCCCCCTGGGGAGCCCTGGGAGACCATACAGAGTTCTCCCAAACAAGAGATCAAGTGCCCGGGTGTTGAGTCCCCAGATCCCTGTCCATCGCTGGGTGAGCTGTCCTCAATGACTCTAAAACCCTCTGACGAAGAGTGGCAAGTATTCAAGGTCAACAGCCTTGACGATCAGTGGAGAGCACTGGAAAACTGGGCGGGGGGCGGAGGCGGGGGGAGAGATGTCCTGATGGCATCCGCTAGAAAAGATTTGGAAAGTTCAACTGATGAAAATCAACTTGGGTGACGGGAAGGATGTCCCACTACCATCTTAAGGCCAACCTCAGGCTGGAACTCTCTATACCTGTTTTCTCACCCGTAAGAGAGAGGCCTGGACCACGTGATCACGAGCATTTCATCCATCTTAAGGTTCTCTGTTTGATGAAAACGGAACTCTTCTTTTCTTTGCTTGAAAGGGTCAGTGCAGCCTGGCCAGACTGAGCAAAAGATAGGAGGTGGAATGTAATAGTGTTTGAGTCAGGACTCCTCTGGATAGGTCCACATAGGGTACAGGAGATAAACACTGACTATCTCAAGTTCAAAGGAAGTATATTAGAAGAATCCAGGGACTCCTAGAGATGGAGAGCAGCAGATAGATACAGTCCTTAAAGGAACAGAAGAGTCCTCAAACTAGAAATACAGCTAGAGAGATAGTGATATGATACAGACAGGGGTAGAGAAACAGACAGATGTATAGATGATATAGTCATAGTTATAGAAATAGAGATGTAAATATATAGCAATATTGTGATCTATAGATACAGAGATCTAATTATACATATAGTGATAGAGGTCTAGTAATGGAGTTCCAGACGTGTATATACAGTATTACATCATTGTGGATATATAGCGAGAAATAATTATACATACACAGAGAGTGATAGACATGTAGTTAGAGATGTATAGATACAGGCAGACATGAATGTAGTTACAGTTGTAGAGATAAAGATACTATGGTACTGGGTTACATATATGTAGCTAGATACACAGATTGTGTATACGTACAGATGCAGATGTGGATACAGATACAGATGTAGGTAAACATTGATACGGAACCACCTAGTCCTTGAGCATCTGCTCCGTTTGCACTCCGTAGCCTTGTTGCTCCTGCTCCCCGATCAGCCCCCTGCCCTAACTTCAGCTTCGACATGGCTTGACTTGTCCCGCTGCCACTCTCCGGCCCTCACTGCTCACTGACTAATGACCTCAGTGGCCCTAATCCACAGTCCTGGAGAGGAAAAGCATGGCTTTTATATCCACCCCTGTCCGATCAGCTATGGCCAAGGAGTGGTGAGTCACAGGGCACAAACTTGACTACTAAGCCTACCATGTTAGTAGGATTGTAGGATCTAGTTTTAAAACGGGGGGAGGGTGGGGTACCTGAGTGGCTTAGTCACTCACGTGACTCTGGATTTTGGCTCAGGTCATGATCTCCGGGTTGTGGGATCAAGCCCCAAGTTGGGTGCCACACTCAGCGGGGAGTCTACTTGAGATTTTGTCTCCCTCTGCCTTGGCCCCTTCTCCTGCTGGCTAGCTCTTCCTAAAATAAAATGAATATATTTTTTTAAGATTTTATTTATTTATTTTGTTTTAGCTGTTGTTACTATTTCATCACATTTGAAAACCTGTGCCCGTCTGATTTTATTTGAAATATTTTATTCTACAAGAATTTTTATATCTTTTTAAATAAGTCAATCTCATTTTCTCTTTTTTTTTTATAGATTTTATTTATTTACTTGACAGAGAGAGACACAGCAAGAGAGGGAACACAAGCAGGGGCAGTGGGAGAGGAGAAGCAGGCTTCCCGCCTTCCAGGGAGCCCGACGTGGGGCTCAATCCTAGGACCCTGGGATCGTGCCCTGAGCTGAAGGCAGAAGCTTAATGACTGAGCCACCCAGGTGCCCCTAAATAAACTCTTTTAAAAGATAAAAGTTGGGGAGTGAATCATAAGATATCCAAGCACCCGAAAATATGCCTACTTATTAGTCCTAAGAGTGCTGGAGGTGCAGCCCTACAGTTAAAAGAGGATGAGGACAGGGGCACCTTAGTGGTTGAGCCTCTGCCTTCGGCTCAGGTGATGGTCTTGGGGTGCTGGGATCGGGTCCCGCATCGGGCACTCTGCTCGGCGGGGAGCCTGTTTCCCCCTCCCCCTCTGCCTGACTCTTTGCCTACTTGTGATCTCTCTTTCTCTCTGTCCAAAAAAATCTTAAAAAAAATAAAAAAGAGTATGAGGACACCTGAGCAACCAATGATTCGATTTTCATTCCAGTATAGCTAACATACAGTGTGATACTAGTTTCAGGTGTACAATATAGTGATTCAGCACTCCTATACATTACTCAGTGCTCCAAGCCAAGATAATTTTCAAGGTTTCCTGTTTTGTCAAAATCTTGCCATCTCAAAATTGTCCTAGAAAACAGTTCCTGAAAGTAGGGGATAATCCAGGAGCAGCATTTTACATACAGAACCCAAAGAATTTATGTTCTCCCTTCCTTGTTTCCACAGCTCCCGAAGTACTTCTGTTAACACTTACGCCAGTAATTCTAATATATTTACGTGTCTGTCACCCAGAGCAAGGGATTATCTCTTATTCATCTTTACATCCCCCAAAATCACAAATATAGTTCCAATTTTCCAGTACTAGTAGCTTTGAGTCAGCGTCTGTACTTTTAAGGCCCACATCAATGGAGGCGCTCGGCTTTCGCTCTCAGAAATCATTGTGTCAGATTTCTGTAGGACAGAAGAGACAGACAAGCCTGGCAGGGGTATCCCAAGTTATTGCATTCCCCCCAAGAAAGACAAAAAGAAAAGCCCTCAATGACTGAGTGCCTTAAGTTGCAAACATGAATTTAGTCAAACTCAAGGGTGCTAACGTTCACACAGTGAAATTTCATTCACAGGCAAGAGATTTTTCTATAGAGTCGTGACATTTAAAGGGTCATAGGTCATAGGTTCGGTCACCTAAAAATCAACAAAAGCCATGCTGATCCTCACCAACCTATAAAATATTTATTGTTTCTGGTGGTGAACTGACCTTACCGTGGTGAAGAATGAAGTCTGGCAGCAACATTAACCACTGGTGAATTCTGACTCCCAAATCCATGTTCTTTCCTATGTGGCTACATGACCATAGACAAGACGTAACTGCTCTAAACTTCACGTGCCTCATCTGTAAAATGGCATAGTAACATCTACCTCATTGTCAAGAGTAAGTACTTACCCTGATATCATCATCATCATCATCATCATCATCATAATATAATCACCCCACAAATAGCAATTTCTCTTCAATTATCAAATGGGAGGTGCTACGAGCTGGCAAAATTTGAAGGAAAATGAATCCCAGTGTTACTTTTTTCTCTTTTAATCCCACCTTCATGTTTTTTTCTGCTCCGCAAGAGGTGTGGTCCATTGTGTTGAAGTCCAGACGTTCTAAGGACCTTGTGTTAGCCGGCCAGCCCCGGTCTCCAGGGAAAAATAAGCTGCAGACTGCCCAGTGGACACATTTCTGCAAAGTGGCCCCCAAAGGGCCTGACACTTTGTAGTTTCCAGAGAAATGTCTGAGCAAGAATGGAGGGAGAGGACAAAGAAGGAAGGAAGTTGAGAGGTGGTGAAACAGAAGGGAACTTTTATTTTTTTTCCTGCCATCGGGCTCCAAGGACAGGATCCTTGACGGGCACGGGATGAAAAAAAGCAGTGTATGCCTGAGGACACACCTTCCCATACAGAACGTAGCTGTTTCTGCATTGAGAATCTTACATGTCTTCATTGACTCGTTTCATGGAATAAGAAATGGAAAGAAAAACAGACTGGGAAAACCCATCCGTTTCTTGAACATGTCACTACAATTAACGTAGACGATGATGAATTAAGAGGTGCCATCTTCCTCTTCAGTAGGAATGGTGATCAAGAAAATGTGAAGTTTGGGGCGCCTGGGTGGCTCAGTGGGTTAAGCCTGTGCCTTCGACTCAGGTCATGATCTCAGGGTCCTGGGATCAAGTCCCGCATCGGGCTCTCTGCTCAGCGGGGAGCCTGCTTCCCTCTCTCTCTCTCTCTCTCTCTGCCTGTCTCTCTGCCTACTTGTGATCTCTGTCAAATAAAAAAAAATCTAAAAAGAAAAGAAGAAAACATGAAGTGTCTCAGGTTCCTGGAGTCAAGCCCTGTGATGGGGTGGCCTCCACACTCAGTGGGGAGTCCGCCTGAAGATTCTGTCCCTCTGCCCCTCGCCCCATTCACATATGCTCATGCACTCTCTGTTAAGGAAAAAAAAAAAAAAAGAAAAATGTGAACTTTGAGGGGAGGGCCATGTGATGGAAACAGAGACACGAACTCATTCTATGTGGGGCTTTGGGCAAGACACTTCACACACTGGACCTGTTTTTCCATTTGTAAAACGTTGGAGGCCGTCCAAACCAATGATTCTCAATCTTGGTTCGCCATTAGAACCACCCACGAAGTTTCTCTGCGTCCCTAAGCTCAAGCCATTGTTCATACATTAGAAACTCTGGAGGTGGGGTTGGGGCACCTGCAGTTTCAAAGCTTCCCGGATGATGTCAGTGTGCAGCTGAACTTGACAATGACTCGTCCAGGTGATCTCTAGACTCTCATTACTGTAAGAGGTTCTCAGACAACCAGCACAGGCATCACTTGGGATATTTTTAGTAATCAAGACTCAGGCCTTACTCCAGAGCTACCCAATCAGAATATGCATTTTAACAAGAACCCCCACCCCCGCCAGCTAATTTGTACCGACCTTAAAGTCTTTCATCCGATCATACTTTGCTTCCCGTGCTGCTATTTCAATATAATTTTGGATCTCAGCGCCAGGCACAATGTAAGTATGGAAAGTTCTACATGCGTGTGACGGACCTATATACTCCGAAGGCACAAAAATATCCCATCACACCTGTACCACGCAGGGAGCTCTGTGAAAATAGATTAAAAACAAAAGTAGCGCCGTAAAGGGTGCGGATGATTTTATGAGATTCTGATCAAAGATTGCTTTTCCTTTGTAGAATGCAGCGCGGCCCCCCGAAGAGCCATGCTCTTCAAAGTCGGCAACGCCAGTGTGATTATTAAAAACACCTGCCTGTCCATGGCCGTTTGTATCCGGTGTCTTCTCACCTGGCCACATATCGCTTCCAGGCTCCTTCTCCTTTTATTTTTTTTTTTTAAGATTTTATTTATTTATTTGACAGACAGAGTTCACAAGTAGGCAGAGAGGCAGGCAGAGAGAGAGGAGGAAGCAGGCTCCCTGCTGAGCAGAGAGCCTGATGCGGGGCTCGATCCCAGGACCCCTGGGGATCATGACCGAGCCAAAGGCAGAGGCTTTAACCCACTGAGCCACCCAGGCGCCCCCAGGCTCCTTCTCTGTTCCTCATGCTCCCGGACGGCGTCTTTGTGTACAGCTCCCCTCCGGAGATATTAAGTGGGTTGGCCGAGGAGAGTTTGGCCACTCTGAAAGTTTCCTGTCGTAACGCTCGTCCCCTCCGTTAAGCCTAGAAGAGAAGTCTGCTCTGATAAAAGCAAAAAAAAACCCAGAAAATGGCATTGGTTCGATAACCCAGGGCTAAGAAGCCAGAAGGCTCCCTGTGTTAGGCTACTCCTGTTTTATTAGGACTCTTTGGAGTAATGGTTTATGTGGAAGAGGGAGTGGTCTGGATCAGCATGTTTAGGGAGAAAAACTCCTAATTGCCGATTTAATGCCGTTTCTACACATGAGGAAGCTGGGTATGTGGTGCCCAGGGCCTTCCGGTTGTAGTAGGACTTCCAACAGTCAGCATCGACAAGGCCGGGGGCTGCCTTTGGCTGTCAGCACAGTAGGCCCAAGTCCCAGGATCCGTACTCAGGTAGAAGCCTTCCCGCAGTGACTAGAGGGCCGTTTTGGAGGAGCTCAAGTGCAGAGCCATGTGCTAGGCTGGCTCTGGGATGACGCGATATATACTTGCCGGTTTCCTTCCCTTCCTGATTGACTCCCCACCCCCTGCCGGTGTCCTTGGGAGCTGCGGAGAAAATCACTTCCCCTCGGCCCCTGGCCTCGCGGTGTGCCTATGGGGAAAGCCGCACGAGGACACATTTTAGACTCCATTTGCTTCAAGATATTTGCAGGTACGCGGTTCATACTTCTTATTCTTTCCTTTCACTTTTCATATTTTCAGTAAAACAAACCCGTTTTGGTGTGAAGAATAATGGCCTGGAAGAGGTCATTGTATTACCTCATTCATGAGACTCATTTGACATCTGAGGCCGCGGAGTGAGAAGATGAGGAAAAGGATTTCTAGAACAGCAGAACGCAGCAGAGAAGGGCCCTCCTTTCCAATCCCAGTTCTACACTTGTCCATTGTATGACCTTGGGTAAGTCGCTTAACCTCTCTGACTCCATTCCTTGACACTTCAAAAATGGGGGAACCAATGATCACTACCTAGAGTCGTGGGTGTTGGATCAGATGATGCATGTAGAATGGTTAAGACAGGGCCTGTCACTCTTCTCTAGCAACAGCTCAACGGCCTAACTGGTTTCTAACCAAGGACACTGAATCCATTAGGATACCTTCAGCCATAAAACCAGAGATCCAATTAAACATGACTTAGGCCAGTAAGGAGATCCATTACAGTGTAAATGAAGACTCTCCAGCAAGCCTCTTCCCCGTCTTCACTTCTTACATTTTCTTGGCTAGAATTAAGACATTTACCCATTATATAACCACGAATCAAGCTCATCAAGACGAACTTCCTCCTTCTTCATACTCTTCATTTTTTTTTAAGATTTTATTTATTTATTTGACAGAAAGAGATCACAAGTAGGCAGAGAGGCAGGCAGAGAGAGGGGGAGAAGCAGTCTCCCCGCAGAGCAGAGAGCCCGATGCGGGGCTCGATCCCAGGATCTTGGGATCATGACCTGAGCTGAAGGCAGAGGCTTTAACCCACTGAGCCACCCAGGTGCCCCCCATACTCTTCATTTTATATCTAACCCTAGGTCATAGGGGTGTTGGAGAACTATTGCCGTGTAATGGATTGTCACAATAAGCCTCAGGAGCTTGGCGGGCACCGCTGACCTTGGCTGAGCTCATTCATGTATCTGTGGGTTGGGCTACAATGCTGGCTGGGGGCATGGTCTTCTGCATCCTGGAGAGAGGCTCAGGTGTCTTACGACCTACGCTTGGAACTGGCAACTTGGTTAACTTCTGCACTTCTGCCATTGGTCAAAGCAAGTCACAGTCAAGTCCCAAGAACAGTGTGGGGACCTAGGCTCTCCCCACTGTGAAACGAAAGGGTATGGATGCAGGAAAGGAGTGGAGGGGGGACCAGACACGTGTCCGCCACTAGTTTCTGCCCTGGGAATTACATTTCACTGTCGTCCGGTGGTCCCCTGTGAGTGAGCTGTTGCAAATGAGCACGGAAGGTCACGTCAGATGAAGGGGTTGCCCAGGACTCGGTGAGCTTCCCACTCCAGCAGCCCAGCCCGTGATTGGCAGTTTGTGGAAGAACACCTAGCAGAGCACGATGAGAACCGAAACGAAAGGAGTATGGAAGTGTTCTGAACTAGCACCCTGGTTTCCTGCTTGGACTCACCCAGATTCTGAAATCGGAGCGCAGGTATCACGGAAACCTGCCGCAAAGCAGCGGTCTGCAACAGATGGCGCGACCTGGTGACTGTCCAGAGTGAAGTGCACTGAGTCTGCGGGAAGTTTCTGTGGGAGCAGAGCGCGCGGAGGAGGATGCGCGGGTCGTGCTGGAGGCGGGTCCCAGCCAGATGTGCGCGGCCCGCCCCGCCTCCCCTCGCGCGCCGGCCCCGCTGCGCCCCGAGAGGAGCTGCCGCGCGCCCTACCAGGGCGCCCCCGCCGCCCGCTGGGACCGTGCCCGGGAGGAGGCGACGCCCCGAGCGGCCGAGGGAGAGCGGAGGCGGCCGGCCCGCAGCGCCCCGGGGCCCGCGACGTCCCGAGAGGGGGCTCAGGAGGAGCGGCGGGAGGCGACGGAGGGAGGCCCCGCGCGAAGATGCCGCCGCACTGGGCCCTGGCGCTCCCGCTGCTGTTCCCCTGGGTGGCAGGTGGCTTAGGGAACGCGGCCAGGTGCGTGTCTGCTTCTCGCCTGGCCTGAGCTCCTCGTCGGGGCGGCCACTCTCCTTGGTCCCTCCAGGCACCCCGCGGGGGTGTGCGCGCTGAGATGGGATTTCATCAGGTGCCAGGCCCCGGGCGCGCACGGGCTTTCCTCCCTGCGCCCGGTTGGTGAGGCTTCTTCCCAGCCCCTCCGCACCGGCTGCGCCCCACCTGGCGGCGTCGGGCGGTTTCCCGGGGAGGGAGGCTCTGCGCGCAGCCAGGTGGGTGCCTTCTGGCTGGGTGGTGGGCGCGCGTCTACTGGGCCGGCGGGGGTGCGAGTGGCGGCGGGCGGGTGGGTTCTGTGCCTGCGTAGTTTTGTGTTTTCCGTGCTAGCTGAAGGGCACCTACTGATTGTCGGTCGCTGGTTGTGCGGGTGGAGCAGGGGCAGAGACAGGGCGGCAGAGTAAGCCTTTGCTGGGCTGGGGCTGAGCCCCCTGGGAAGGGGGCTCTACTCAGTGCCTTTCTGATTAAGGTTAATGAACTGGAAAGAGAATGTGGTTGTCAGATGAAATCGAGTCCTTTTTCTTACTCTGGCAATTTAGAATCTGAAGCCGTTTCTCTACTGTTGATAAACTGGTCCGAGCCGTGAGATCAGCAAAGCCACTTGGTAAGCACAGGCGTACTGGTGCCTGGCACTGTTCTAAACACTTTAGGACTATTAACCCATTTGAGAGCCCGTAAGTTCTGTGTGTTAAGTACTGGTATTATAATCCCCGCGTGGCGGAGAAGAAAAATGAGTCGCGGAGAAGTTAAATAACTTGCCCAAGGCAGCGTGGCCAGTAGTAAGTGATGAAGTGGGGGTTCAAACAGGGCAGCCTGGCCTCGGTGCCTGCTCTTCTCCAGGGCATGAGGGCAGCCTTTAGGAATCAGTCACGGGAAGGGCTTTCCTGGTTCTCTGGCTGTGATCTCTTGCCTTCTGAGGTGTCTGCTCCAGCAGCATTTCTCCTGTGGGGCACTGTGGACCTTTTGCGCTGCAGGGGATGGTTACTGGTAGGGGACAGTCCAAAAGCTGTCCTGTGCATGGTACGATTTGGAGCACTGCCTGTGGCCCCCACCCACTAGTTTCCCGTAGCACCCTCTCCACCAAAACTGTCTCTGGCCCTTGCCCAAGGTGCGGGTGGGGGGCACTGACTCAGTGCCCTGCAGAGATTTGTTTAGTCAACAGTCATTGGGGAGAGCGGGCAGAGAGCCTTGGTTTGGAACAGGCTTCTGAAAGGTGAGCCTGACTATCTTTGTTTGACTTACAGGAAAAAAATCTTTCATCAGCCAGCCACAGTATTAAGGGATTTTGAAGTTCAAACAGAACAAACCTCAAACCAGGTTCTTAGAATGTAGGATCGTAAGTTTCAATTTCCTTTCCACAATAAAAATGTAAGCAGATGCAATTTGCTCATAATCACATTCTCCTTGAACATTGGAGGCTCTTGAATTGTTAGAAAGCCCACTTAAGAAAGACCAACTGCTTTTGGGAGACGAGATTAGCAGTTTCCTAGCAGCCAGCAAACGGACCTCCAGGAGCTTCGCTTTCAAAGCGCCACCAAATTAAACGAAAAGCCGGAAAACTCCCCAATAAAGCAAGGAGTATTAAAATGAAGACTCCGGGGGCGCCTGGGTGGCTCAGTGGGTTAAGCCTCTGCCTTCGGCTTGGGTCATGATCTCAGGGTCCTGGGATCGAGCCCCGCATCGGGCTCTCTGCTCAGCAGGGAGCCTGCTTCTCCCTCTCTCTCTGCCTGCTGCTTTGCCTACTTGTGATCTCGGTTTCTCAAATAAATAAATAAAAAATAAATAAATAAATAAAATGAAGACTCCGTGTGAGGCTTCTGCAGTTCTGTGGTTTTCAGGATGTGAAATGTGCTTTCTTGACACAGAGTCTACTTCCCAAGCTGGTGTGTTTATGACGAGGTAGGGTCTTCGGGAGCTGCCCGGACCCTGTGTTCCGTGAGGGCTGATACTTTTACAGAAAAGGCAAGGTGCTCACTGTTTGTTTCCTGGGGCTTCACAGCTTACAGTGAAGCTGTGACTGCTGTGTAGAGATTTCTAACATAAGCACTGGGGGTTTACAATTTTTGTTTAAAAAAATTTTTTTTAAGATTTTTTTAAAAGATTCTATTTATTTATTTGAAAAAGATTTTATTTATAAAATATTTATTTATAAAATAAATATAAAAATATAAAATATTTATTTATAAAATAATATTTATTTATAAAATTGTTATAAGAGATTTTATTTATTTATTTATTTGAGATCTAGTTTGCTCTCACTCTCTCTCTGACAAATAAATTTTTAAAAATCTTTAAAGGGGCGCCTGCAGGATCTGTGAGTGGTAAAGCACCCCTTGCGGATACCGGGACAACGGTGGAAGTGGGCCCTTGTTCCTTGGTTCGTGAACATACTCGCTTCTTCACTACTGGGAGTATTATTTACCCCCAACTTCTTTAGTCAAGAGAGGCAGACGTGGGGGGGTGGGGGGAAGCAGGCTCCCTGCTGAGTAGAGAGCCCGATGCGGGGCTCATCCCAGGACCCTGAGATCATGACCTGAGTGGAAGGCAGAGGCTTAACCCACTGAGCCACCCAGGCGCCCCCCCCCGCCCCCGCCATGAAATTTTAATACCACCCTGAACCACCTTCTTTCGGCCAGCGGTGACTTTCCCGCCACTGCACACTCATGCTTGCAGTTTGGGGCACTTCTCCTGGTTCCGGATGGTTTCTTTCATCTTGTAGGAGTGGAAATGCGACCTTGCAGGGGAGGGTTTGGCCCTCAGTGGGTGTGGGGGGGCAGCAGAGATTAGGTGGAACCCTAGACTTTTTCAGTGCTGTTTGGGCATGGAGTCCATTGGCCAGTCTAGAATATTTATTGACCTGAATTCTCTGTCCACAGGGTTCCGGGACCTAACACTGGCATCTTTTGGCCTTGAGCAACATAAGATAAATAGTAATTTTGCTATTCTTTTCACATTTAGAGCAACTCCCTATTCATAACGTATTTCTGTTATACATTTTTTCCCTTTATTCAAATAAAAGTAAACATGAGATGAATGAATGACTGGGTTTGTGCTGAGGGTCTGCACTCAGGGAGAGATGCCTGCTTTCTGTAAATCACACCTGCTTTGAGAACTGATTCCTCTCAGAGCCCCGCTAAGGAAGTGCCATTATAATAATTTCCCACAAACTTTATGGCTTTAAAAAAACAAAACACAGATTTATTATTCTCTTAGAGTTCTGGAGATCAGAAATCCAAAGTGAGTCTTAAGGGGCTAAAATTAAGGTGTTGGCAGGGCTGTTCCTTCTGGAGGTTCCAGGGGAGAATCCATTCCTTGTCTCTCATAGCTTCTAGAGGCTTCCAGCAATCCTAGGCTTGTGGCCACATCACTTCAATCTCTTGTTCGTCACCTTGTCTTTTTTTTCTCTTGGTCTCCTTCCTCCCTTATCTACAAAGAAACCTGTGATTATACCAGACCCACCCAGATAATCCAGTATGGTCTCCTTATCATAGGATCCTTAATTTGATCACATCCACAAAGTCCCTTTTGCCATATATGGTAACCTTTACAGGTTCTAAGGATTAGGTAGGACCTGGACATCTTTGGGGAGGCCATTATTCAGCCTTACGCAAGAATTGAGAACTGCGAGTCGGTTGTTTTAGTTTTATGGGTTGGATCTTATTTTGAAAACATGATTTTAGTGATTTGTGAGCACTTGAGGTATCATTCGTCTCTTATTCTTGAAACTAGAATTGTGGGAATATCCCCAAAACTCAAGAGCTGAGTTTTTCTAGGAAATAGTGACCATGAAATATTTTATTACAACATAGAAATCACTTCTGAACAACTTTATTTCAGTAGTTTCATTGGTTTAGAAGATATTACAGTCCTGTTTATATGTGATTTATGTGCATATAGCCAAGGCTGCATAAACATTAAAATGAAGATAAGCATATTACCTAGTCTTCATAAGTCAGATTGGCATTCTGCAAATATTGGTGAGATTCTACTACGTGTAAACACTTTTCACTGTGATTTCAATGACTTATCAAACCTGCGAAATAGATACTGTGCCTATTTGACAGACGTTGGAATGGAGAAACTTGAAGAAGTTTGATGAATTTCCAAGAACTTTATTTGATTTGATTTTCTGCTTTAAGAGCAGTGCCATTCCAACATTCCACAGTTTTTCCCCCCAAAATATTGGATACATAAAAGCTGATGTTTTTGCAAAATGCTTTCTCATATGTTATCACCCATGATCTTGTTTTGCTTGACTCCTGCCCAGTATGACCCAGAAGCAGACTCTGAGGTCAGGATTTGAGTGTACGTGGTTTATTTGTGAGGTGACCCCAGAAAGTTCTAGTAGGGAAAGAAGTACTAAGGAAATAAAAAGTTGTCACTATGATTCAGTCCTGCTGGGGAATTCTAGAAGACAGTAAGATACAAGCCTCAGAGCTAACCACCCCTGAAGGCGAGGGAGCTGAGGTATTTATACTCCCATCAGTCATTGCTTGAAGGCTTCTAAGAAGGGACAATGTAATAGAGGTCTTAGGACTTAGAAGGGGCAAACAGATCCTGAGGTACCACTTGCATTGTCAGCCGTGTGTAAATTACGGTTCAGATCCCATTTACAGATAAATAAACTAAGTTTCAAAAGATTAAGCAATTAAGTGATTTGCCTAAAGTATCACAGTGAACAGGTGGCAGATTCAAAAGCCATGGCTATCTCCCAAGGACAATTAGATCACTTCCCATGGGCTGGTTTGTCCAGAGTAATCAGCAGTACTTCCGGTTTCGTCCGTTAACTTGCTGGGTCTCAACATACTGGTTCCAATAACCTGTTTTAAATCTGAAGGTCTTGCTTATGAAAACAAACAAAAGGCAAAAAAACCAATATTCTAAACCTAGTTAAAATGAAATCACTTCAGGTTCAACATTAATTGAACAAATGACATGCCCAGACAGTCTCCTGAATTCCGGAGATTCATATCTATCTGCTGCCCCTGCTAAACAACTTGGGAGGGCAGGCAACATATCGGTCTTTTTTGGTAAGTGAGGTGCAGGGTAAGGGTTGTAACTCTAGCTCCTAGCGCAGTTCCTGGCACATAGTAGGTGTTGAACAAAAAACTTGGTGCATTAATGAATGCCCACAGGACTCTGGTGGAGAGGCAAATAATGTTACTCACATATAAATAATGTGTGTTTATACCTCTATATATAAGCATTCAAAAGAATGAATATGTATATTTATGTTTTTACATATTATGCTTGACCTATAACAGGTGTGAACTACATGGGTCCACTTATGCATGGTTTTTTTTTTTATAGTATGGCTCTGTGAATGTATTTTCTCTTCCTTCTGATTTCCTTAATAACATTTCCCTTTCTGTACCTTACTTTATTGGAAGAATGCCGTATATAATACATATACAAAATATGGGTGAATCAGGTGTTTTCTGTTACTGGTAAGGCTTCCAGTCAACAGTAAGCTTTTGGTAGTTACATTGTGGGGGAGTCAAAAGTTACATAAGGACCTTTGACTGTGCCGGGGGTCGGCTCCCCTAACTCCCACTGATCCACTGTGTATGTCCATGTGTATATATGCATGTAAAACTGTGTGTGTGTGTGTGTGTGTGTGTGTGTGTGTATACAGAGATAGAAAGCATATAGATCATTTGAACCATTCCATAGCAATCAGATAAGAGGAATTGAGTCTGCATGGGTCAGTCAGGGAAAGTGGAGGAGAGGAGATGACGTTGAAACTGTCCTTGTGGAATGAACATGAACCCACCCGATACAAAACAGAGGGGAGAAGGCGAGTATTACAGTGCTTACTTCCGAGCAGCTACTGCATAAGAATAAATAAATGGCTGACTGGGTCGATACACAGCTGCAAAAGGGACGCAAAAGGAAGGCTTTGGCTCCAGACAGGAAGTGCACTGGCTGGCATCTGGGGGCACCAACCCATTGACAGCCAAGAAGGTAAGCTGGAAGCCTGCTGCAATGAGCCCTGTATGTTGAACCAAGGAGCTCAGGCTTTGTTCTGAGAGTGGAGAGTAGAGCAGGGTGTTGCAGGTGGTGGTGTATAGAGATAGCCCCATGGTGACCAATTCATGCTCACAATGATCCCTCATTCGCACCAAATTACCTTTAAGGTACTGCACCAGAGTTTAGTGAAATTGGCAGCCTTTTTCCGTTCCGAAGGTAGACTCTGTCCGTGTACTTAAAATCCACGGTAGCTCAGACTGGATGAACACAAATGCAGAATTAAAACCCAGCACACCACAGCAGCAACCATCCTTAGAAGACCATTCCCTTTGCTCCACTTCCGGGCACCGCATGTGGCCATTCAACAAAATACTCCAAAGCTCAGAGATTGAAAACAACGTTTACTCACTACCCCTCACCATTTCTGTGCGCCGGAATTCCCGAGCACTTTAGCTGGACGGGGAGCTTGGGTTGTTGGCCGAAGCTGTCGTCCTCCGAAGGCCTGACCTGGGGGGCTCTACCTGCAAGGCGGCACGCTCACCGGCTTGGGCAGGAGACCTCAGCCCCTCGCTGGCTGCTGGCAGGAAGCCTCAGCTCCTCGCCCCACGGAGCGCCCCGTGGGGCTGTTTGAGTGTCCTCGTGGCCCGGCAGCAGATTTCCACATCGCAAGAACTCGGGGACAGAGAAGGTGAGAGTAGCTCTGCCTTCTGTGCCCTGATCTTCGGAGTTACGCTCCATCCGCCCCCACCGCGGCCCCTTCCTGTGAAGCCAGACGATCAGTCCAGTCCCATGTCCGGAGGGGGGACTTAGGCTTCCGCCCTTGCAAGGTGGATTTTTTTTTAAGGTGTTATTTATTCATTTGACAGACAGAGATCACAGGTAGGCAGAGAGGCGGGCAGAGAGAGAGGAGGAAGCTGGCTCCCTGCTGAGCAGAGAGCCCGATGCAGGGCTCGATCCCAGGACCCTGGGATCACGACCCGAGCTGAAGGCAGAGGCTTAACCCACTGAGCCACCCAGGCACCCCTGCAGGGTGGATTATCAAAGAATTTGCAGGCATATTTTTTTTTAATTTATTTATTTGACAGACAGAGATCACAAGTAAGGAGAGAGGCAGACAGAGAGAGAGGAGGAAGCAGGCTCCCCGCTGAGCAGAGAGCCCCATGTGGGCCTCGATCCCAGGACCCTGAGATCACGACCTGAGCTGAAGGCAGAGGCTTTAACCCATAGAGCCACCCAGGCGCCCCAGGCATATTTTAAAACCACATCACACCTTCTGGTTTTCCTTCTCAGCCTCTTTCCCCACGCTCCGTTTGCACAAAGCGCTGTCTCCGACCCCATTTCCTATCTTTTTCCCTGCCGTCTACATGTAGGTGGCTTCAAAGTGTGACTCTCCAGCCCAACGCTCTGTCCGCTGTATTCTTCACCTGGCCATTGGAATGTCCCGCTGAGCTTCGGACATCCCAAACTGGGCTCTGGATCAGCTCTCCAGAGCTCACTGCCCCCCTCTCACCCATCCTCCCTGTTCCAGGACAAACAGTGTCCAAACTGGTTCAAGTCAAAAACCTGGGCATCCTTCCTGGCAACTCACTCTTCTCCCTGCTCGTATTCACTCTGGCACTAAATCCTATCGCCGACCGAGCCTCAAGCCTGTCTGCTCCTCTCTCTCCTGCCCGACACCAGCCAGCCGTGTGCCATCATCTCTCACCTGAACCCCGACGATAGCTCCCCGAGCTGCTGCTTTTGCCCCCTCTAGTTCACGTTCCAGAGGGGTTCCTCTGAAAACTTAAATCACATCATGTTAGCCATCTCCTCAAAGCCTTTCAGTGACTTTGTATTGGGTTCCGAATAAGATCTGTTCTGTTTAAGATGGCATAGAAGGCCGTGTGGGTCTGGCATTGCCCATTTCTCGAACTCCCCATTTTCCGTCATTCCCCACCGTGTTCACTGTGGATGGACACTAAAGGAGCGGTCTGGAGGACACTTGCTTTATTGACTACCTTCCCTTCCTCATCTCACTTCCCCACCCCCCCACCCTCCCACCCATGTGCCTTTACCTCATAGACAAACCGCTCACGTTCACCTCCTTGTGTCAGGCTGCTTCTGGGGGAGCCCACACTAAGACCTCGCAATGCCAGATTCCCACCCAGCTCCTTAGCGTGGAGGGCAAGCGAGAGAAACAGGAAGCAAGGCAGGGTGCTGACTCTTGCTCTACTGTTGATGACATGGGAAATTTGAAGGTGGAAACACACACTGGTATGCGCTTGATAGCAAGGTGTTCATCTTTTTTTTTTTTTTAAGATTTTGTTTATTTGAGAGAGAGAGAATAAGAGAGAGAGCACGAGAGCGGGGAGAGTCAGAAGGAGAAGCAGACTCCAATGAGCTGGGAGCCCGCTGCGGGACTCGATCCCAGCCCTCCAGGATCATGACCTGAGCCGAAGGCAGTCACTTAACCAACCGAGCCACCCAGGCACCCCAGTAGCCAGGCGTTTGTTGGCGAGCAGCTGAGATGCTTTGGGGGCATTCCTGGGCCTGTTGGACCTGGACTCTGTATGTTGAAGACGGTGGGAACCAGAAGTAATCTTAACCAGTAAGGTGCACTGGACTGGCCGTACTGGGAACTCTGATGAAAACAAAAGGAAACAAAGAACTCTCATGGCTGGACCTTATGGTCCCTATTTAGAAAAAAATGTATTTCACTCGTTTGGCCACGTTTAAACATATTTAAACATCAGCAAAAGAAGTTCTAACTTCTCAATTTGTCTTGGAGAAAGACTATCACACAGTTTCCTGGAACCTGACCAGAAGCAAGCACACTAGCAATTCTGGCACGGTATATTTTCGCAGAAAATAAGGAATCCCATGAAGAAACACTACACTACTTACACAATCCCTGGAATGTTTTTAAATTAACTTCAGCTGTGGAGACGGCGATTTGTGATTAATTTGATCAGCGTAGACAGCAAGCCGTGTAATGCATTAAAGGAACTGGGACAAGCGAACATTGAGCTCAGCCTCCCACAGGTCGGGGCTGCCTCTGCACAAAGACTTGCTCGCCTGCACGGACACTTCCCTACCTCGGGACCAGGCTCCCCCGGCCTCCTGTACACCAAACAGTGTTCAGCAAGAGAGCTCTGAGAAAGAGGGAATGCTGCCGGCCCGCCCAACCAGACCTTCCGAGATGGCAAAGGGTGTTGCTGGGATCATTTCAGTCCAAGATCAAGAGTTCTCTTTCTAGATTCCTAAAGTCCTTTTGATTGATTGCCCCAGGTTTATCGGGTCCCGTGAGGTTGGGCCAGTCCAGCCAAATGCACAGCAGCTCATCATACTCAGACATGTATGACAGGCCAGTGACTGGTTCTCGGCCAGACCGTGCCTCCTTGGTACGTTGGAATGCACTGCTCCAATTTTATACATTTTTAAAAATACGTGCTTTACTAAATATGGAACTAAATGCAATTCATATTGATAGTTTTGTAAGTGGTGGTGTTGTTGTTTTTAAGAGAGGTAGAGAGCAGGGAGTGCAGAGGAGGGGGAAAGACAGGATCCTGAGCAGGCTCTGCGTCCAGTGCAGAGCTCCATGCAGGGCTCAATCTCACAACCCCACGATCATGACCTGAGGCCCAAATCAAGAGCATGACGCCTAACTGAGCCACCCAAGCCCCTTATAAGATTTTTTTTTTGTATGAATAGATTCACATATGAGGAAAAAGATCATGTACCCTAGACTTTAGGAAAAGAAATGATTCTTGAAATTCTGCTCTGTTGAGCAGGGTAGGCTAATTTCTACATCAAACCATCTCAGAATCGCAGTGGCTGAACACAGTAAATTGTAACATGAAATTATGAAATTACAGATATTTGGTGATTTTTAAAAAAGATTTTATTTATTTATTTCACAGACAGAGATCACAAGTAGGCAGAGAGGCAGGCAGAGAGAGAGGGGGAAACAGGCTTCCCGCTGAGCAGAGAGCCTGACGCGGGGCTCGATCCCAGGACCCTGAGATCATGACCCGAGCCAAAGGCAGAGGCTTTAACCCACTGAGCCACCTAGGTGCCCCTATTTGGCAATTTTTAACTTACAAAAATTTTGTGTAGTTTAACCTAATCATTTATGTCCCTTATCCAGAATACTCACAACCAGATATTAAAGTAAAAGAATAAATGAATTGATGATGGGAAACTTAGTAATGTTGGGGCAGGAATTAGAGCAAAGAACAGGTCGAAGGAGAGGATGCTAAGGAAGGA
The DNA here is from genome assembly GCF_963455335.1 of Martes martes. Classification (NCBI taxonomy): domain Eukaryota; kingdom Metazoa; phylum Chordata; class Mammalia; order Carnivora; family Mustelidae; genus Martes; species Martes martes. The sequence continues at coordinate 9,005,173 of NC_137897.1, forward strand.
ATCTGCATAATTGGTTACGATTAACTTACAGTGCCATGCAAGAATATGTATGGGACCATAGATCACAGCTGCTTAAGCCATTTTTAAAAACTTTTATGAGATAGTGTGCCATGCTGTTATTGTCAATGTCTTGCTTGCCTGTGCTGGATTCCTTTCTTCCCCTCAATAATATTGTTTCAACTTAAGCAGAAATAGTTTAATATTTACTTTTCTTTTTTATCCATAATTTTAAGTGACTGCATATGTGCATTAAAAAAATAAAAAAAAAAAACCTGGCGGGCTTAGAATGCAGGGCTGGATGCTTGGTAGAATAAATCAATTTCCTCCGGCATCTACAAATCAGCAAGTGATTATTAGCCATTTTATCCACCAGAGATTACCCCCCCTTTAAATTGTTTTTCCATTTTCATGGCCAGATGTAGAATTTGATGATTAAGCCACTAAAATCCCATTTGTGGTTGTCCCTTTGAGGCATCTCTCAAAACTGGGTGAATACAGGGATGGCACATCCATCAACCAAAAGGCATGTTGCTCATTTGTGGACTTGCGTGGTTCTCTGTTGGTTTTTCCTACGATGTTGTTGTAAGCTACTCGCTCTTCTCTAGGACATATGCACAGGATGTGTCACTGCATCTACGCCGCAGCTGTGAGCTGAGCTGGTGCTTTCTGGTTTGTGTTCATGAGTCGATTTCTAATGATGGTTTCCTTTTTTTTTAAAAAGTGAAAATAAGGTTTGATTCAACAACAAATTTCTGTTATCTTCTAACAAAGCTGTAATGCTAAAATGCATTAGTGACTGAGGAAAGGGTTGTTTATAGTGGTTAAGAAACCTTACTTGATTAACAAAATTTTGATGGCCCAAGTGTTAGTCATGAACCGTTTTGGAGAGCTTTATAAGTGATACTTTGTCGAGATACTTTATAAGTGATACAATGTCAAAAATGATGACTTGGGAGGAATTGATACACTTTGGATTTCTCAGTTTCACCTTTTCACCTTTTCAAAGACAAGCACGTGAAAGCAATAGACCTGGAGAAAGAGGATTTCTCTGGAGAATAGTGGTAATGTGCAAACAGTCTATGAATTTCATCTCCTGTTAGTTAACCCCAGCCAGTGTTCTTTGCAATCAAAAGTTAATTCACTTTGACCAATACATATGGAATGGGTTTGCCTACCTCTACAGAGGACCCTGGACTCCTTCACTAAAGTTTTTAATTAGGCTTTTTAAAAAATACCATATTTCAACCAGTTTCAATTATTTTTTCGTTGTGATTTCACATCTAACAGTTTTGATAATCTTTTTTTTAAGGTGTAACTGACATGTAATGTATTAGTTACAGGTATACAAAATTATGATTCCATATTTGTATTTATTGCAAAATGGTCATAATAGGTCAACTTACTGTCTGTCACCATATATAGTTATAAATTTTTTTCTTGTAATGACAACCTTTAAGATTTATTCTCTTAACACCTTTCAAGTATGCAAAATAGTATTGTTAACTGCAGTCACCATCTGTACATTACATTCCTATGACTTAGAACTAGAAGTTTATACCTTTTGGCCCACTTCACCCATTTTACCCCAACCCCCCACCTCTCTGCCTCTGGCAACCCCACCAGTCTGTTCTCTGTATGTGTGAGCTTGTTTTTTTATTGTTCTTTGTTTTTCAGATTCTACATAAAAGTGAGCTCATGTGGTATTTGTCTTTCTCTAACTTATTTCACTTAGCATAATGTCCTCAAGGCCTATCCATGTTTTCACAAATGGCAAGATTTCACTTTTTTTTTTAATGACTGAATAGTATTCCGTTGTGTATATACCACATTGTCTTTATCCATCATCCATCATTGGGCCCTTATGTTGTTTCCAGATCTTGGCTATTGTGTATAATGCTGTAGTGAACATGGGATGTGCAGGTATCTTTTCAAGTTAGTGGCTTCATTTTCTTTGGCTAAATATCCAGAAGTGGGATTGTTGGCAAATGGTAGTAGTTTTGTGAGAAACCTCCATACTGTTTTCCACGGTGGTCACACCAATTTACACTCCCATCAGCAGTGCACAGAGGTTCCCTTTTCTCCACATCTTCACCAACACTTGTTATTTCTTGTCTTTTTGATCTTAGCCATTCTGACAGGTGTGAGGTGATACCTCATTGTGGTTTTGATTTGCATGTCCCTGATGTTGAGCAATGTTGAGCATCTTGTCATGTGTCTGATGGCATCTGGATGTCTTTGGGGAAATGTTTATTCAGATCCTCTTCCAGATTTTTAATCAGATTGGTCTTTTTGTTATTGGGTTGTATGAGTTCTTTCTATATGTGGAGTATTAACCTCTTGCCAGATATATGATTAGCAAATATTTTCTCCCATTTCGTAGTTTGCCTTTTCATTTTGTTGATGATTCCCTTTGCTGTGCAGAGGTTTTTTAGTTTGCTGTCCCCTTTGTCCATTTTTGTTTTTGCTTTTGGTGTCAAGTTTCAGTAATAGTGTTGCTTATTGAGTACCCCTACTCTTACGGAGACAGCTTTGTTTTGCAAAATCCCTGATAATTCCACCTGCTTGAAATCCTTCTGTAACTCACAGAGCCTTCAGGATGGACAGAATGTTTTACCTGGTCACAGTAAGGCAGCAGCCCCTGCTACCTCCTCCCCCTCTCTATTTTCTCTGCTTCCCTTTCCCCTTCCCTTCCCGCTCCCCTGCTCTAAACACACACCACCTTCTACACTCTAGCCTATAGGCCATCAACTCCTCGGGTTCTTGGTGGCTCCCTCCTTGGCACAGGCTGTTTTCTCTGCCTGGAACACCTTCCCACCAAACAGCCTCCTTTCATTTTACCAGGTACGTCCCACCAGTCCGCAGGATTCACATCAGGCCCCATTTCCCCCCAGAAAACCCCTGACCCACCCACCCCCAACCTAACGGCTCCTTCTTCCCCTAGCGCCTGAGAACTTACTCCTTTCGTGAGATTTGTCACGTTGGAGTAAATAATTATCTGTTCGCTTGCCCAGCTGCATTCCTAGACTGTAAGTTCTTTGTGGACAGGGGCTGCTCTCAGTGCCCACTCTAGTGCCTGACACGTGTGGTTCCCTAAAGCATTTTGAGTGAACGGATGGATAGACGGGTGCATGAATCGTGCAGGGGAGGAAAGAGACTCTTCCCTCTACCCTTCTAGGTTCTGGGCTGAGAGCCCCCTCTAATAAAAAACAGATGAAGAGGAGAAAACCAAACGGAAGTACATAGCTTATATACCTGCTGTACCTGGGAGATACCCAGGAAAACCGAGTAACTCAAAATGGCACAAGCCACCACCTTCACACCATCTCCAGCTAAAGGTAAAAGATGGGTGGGGGGGAAGCGGGCTCCTCACTGAGCAGAGAGCCCGATGCGGGACTCGATCCCAGGATGCTGAGATCATGACCTGAGCCGAAGGCAGAGGCTTAACCCACTGAGGCACCCAGGTGCCCCTAGGGCTGATTATTTTTAAGAAACAGTGGCCACAGGGGAAGCTCTGAAAACCTGAGTAGAAGTTACCCTTATGGGGAGCCTGGGTGGCTCAGTCAATTAAGCCTCTGCCTTAAGCTCAGGTCATGATCTCAGGGTCCTGGGATTGAGCGCCAAGTTGGGACTCAGTGCGGGTCTGCCTCTCCCTCTGTTGTCGCTGGAGCTCTTTCTCTCTCAACTAAATAAAATCTTAAAAAAAGAAAAAAGTTACCCTTGTGTAAGAGATATTTACGTTTATAAGGGAACTCTCCATCTGTGAGGCTGTCTCCCTCTCCGAATCTCAAGAAGCTGTATCCGTGGCGCTGGGGAGTCTCAGGCCCTTAAGCATCTGCCCGCTGCTCAGCTCCTGACCCCAGGGCCCTGGAGTCGAGCCCCACATTGAGCTCCATATCAGGCTCCCTGCTCGGCAGGCAGCCTGCTTCTCCCTCTGCCCCTCCCCCTCCTTGTGCTTTCTCTTTCTGTGTGTCAAATAAATAAATAAAATCTTAAAAAATAATAATAATAATGAGCCCGAAATAATCCTTGTGCCGAAAAAGCATGTTTTGAGGTAGCAAGTCCTGTTCCCCTTCCATACTTTGGTCAACTGTATTCCTTCCCTGTCTGACTTCTAATACCAATGTAAGGTCACCTGGACTTTTTCTTGGCCCTGGTTTCTTCATGTGTAAAATGATAGGTTAGAACTGGCTGACGTCTAAGGTCACTTTCTTTCAGGTGAAATTCTACAGTAAGCTCCCCTTGCAGTGAAAACGGATTCCTACAGACGTTAACATGTGAAGTCACATGGACGTTGTGGCAGCCGCGAGGGTGTGCCTTGCAGACTTCCAGCCGCTGGGAGTGTGGTCAACTGAGGGCCCCCACTACCCTGCTCTTAGAAAGCCATCACCACATTTGGGCAAGGCCCTGCCTCCCACGGGCTGCTCCTGCCAGACCGCCTTCCAGAAGGAGCATGGCGGGGATACACAGCAGGACCTTTTGTGGGAAATACCACTCTCTGCTGATGGTCAGTTTTGGCTCTCGGACTCCCCCTCAGTTTTGCCAAACCCTCCTTTGACTACAGAGCAGCCTCGGATGCCTCCACCCAACCTTCTTTCCGCCTTTGCTTCGCTTGGGGTCAGCCTCCCATGGTGGTCCCATGCCCCTCCCAGGCTTCCCCAGCTGTCTTGCCATTTTCTTACAGGTGTTTCCTGTAATAACATCCTTGCACATTCATTCTCACGGCTTCTGCTTCTCGGAGGACTCAGACTAAAGCAGAAACCTAGTTCACACTGCGGTTCATTTCAGTGATTCTGAGCCTACAGCAGTTTTAAACTTTATACCTTATTCAGCACATCTAATAGCAATCTTAATCCTACTACTCGTACCACTAGAGATGATGTGTTAGGGAACATTTCCTGTGTCACTCACTGTGTTAGTTTATATATATCGCATCATTCCGTTGTCACAGAAACCCTTAAAGTAAATCTCCTTTTTATCCCCATTTTACAAATGAGATAGTTGAGGCAGGGCACAGGTTCATGTGTGGTGGGGTTCGATCCCGGGACCCCAGGATCATGACATGAGCCACAGGCAGACGCTTAACCGACTGAGCCACCCAAGCGCCTGAATAATGACATTTTAGCCATTACCTCTGACAAGAAAGAAATCAGTGACTGGTTACTATGATGGTTTAATTTTCAGGAAGAAGACTCTCCTCCTAACCATCATAGTTTATAGCCGCTCAACATCAGAGCTCATCCTGCTTTTTCTAGAAACATTCTGCATTTGGCTTAGCCTGGTGTTCCTTTTACCTTTCTGGTCATTGCCTGGATCTCTTTCTGGACCTTTCTCCTCCATGGCCCCCCTCTTACACACTAGCTTCCTTGGGGCTGTGCCCTAAGCCGCCTTTTCTTCTTGTGCTACTTCGTTCCCATAGGTTCAGTAACCAAAGATCTACAGATGAATCCCAAACCCAGTCCTGCTTCCTGGACTTCTGGCCCAGATAGCCAACTCCCTACTCAATATCTTCTCTTGGTTGTCGGTCTCATGAGCCCTCAAAATTAGCATGTCCCTAAGAGAGCTCCTCATTCGGCCTATTCCTGATCATGGTCCTCCATGGTCCCTGTCACACTCTAGATCCAACTGACCAGAATATGGCCCCCATGAAGGCAAAGATCATATGTTCCTTGTGGTTGCTGTTGACCCTCTGGAGACTAACCCAATGCATGATATGTTGTAGGGTTTCAGTACAGAATGAATGACTGCTCTAAGCCATTACCAAGTTTTTTGGTTCCACCTTGAATCTATCCAGTTTTCCTCACTGCTTCTGCTACTGCTCTAGTCCAAAAGACCAGAATCTTCCAAGCCAACTGGTATCCCTGCTTCCATCTGCCTCTATCTCATCCATTTTCCAGATTACTGCCATGATAATATTTTTCCAAGGGAAAATGGTATCAGATAACCTCCCTACTCAAAGTCCCTCTGTGCTGCCCTGTTACCACTCCGCTAGCAGGCCTCACAGCCCTGTCTTGACTAACGTGGCACCCAGTGCTGTAACCCGCTCCTCTCCCTCCCTTTGCTCCACTCCTCTGGTCTATAGGTCCCTCAAGCACAAGAGACACCGTTATCTCTTACCTCTCACCCTGCACTCATTCCATGACTTCTGCTTATAATACACTTGCCCTCATTTCATGTGGTTGGCTTCTGTTCATCTTCCATTTCACTTAAAGGTGCACCTGCAGAGAGAACATCTTGGATCCCTTCAACCAGAGTGTATTTCTTTGCTTTAAGCCTTTCTAGCTGACTGGAAAAGTTTAGTGCCTCCGTTTCTCTAATCCTCTTGTCTAAAAGCTCATGTCAGGGACCCAATTGTTCATCTCTGTATTCCCGGTACCTAGCACAGTGCTAAATACATATTCATGTCCTATTGAATAAGCTGGGGCTTGGGGCATCAGGAAAATAGGTAAGGTCCTCACTTGTAAACCTATAGTCAAGAAGTTGGCAGGTCATCTCCAAGGTTTTGATAGATTGAAATCTAACTAAGTGAATCCTCCATTACTTAAAAAATACGAAATTAAGGGGGCACCTGGGTGGCTCAGTCATTAAGCATCTGCCTTCGGCTCAGGTCTTCATCTCAGGGTTCTGGGATCGAGCACTGTGTCAGGCTCCCTGCTCAGGTGGGAGCCTGCTTCTGCCTCTCTCCCTCTGCCCCTCCTTACCACTTGTTCTCTCTCTCAAATACATAAATCTAAAAAAAAAAAATTGAAGATTTTACTTATTTACTGGAGAGAGAGAGTGAGCATTAGTTGGGGGGAGGAGAGAGAGAGAGAAGCGGGCTCCCACTTGAGCAGGAAGCCCGATGTGGGGTTCCATCCCAGGACCCTGGAGATCAGGACCTGAGCTGAAGGCAGCCACTTAACCCACTGAGCCACCCAGGTGCCCCCATAAATAAAATCTTTAAAAATACTGCAGTAAGATACCATTTCCCATCAACTAGAATGGCTGTAATTTAAACAAAAAAATGGACGATCACAAGTGCTGGTGACGATAGAGTAATTGGAACCCACTGAGCCACCCAGGTGCCCCCATAAATAAAATCTTTAAAAATACTGCAGTAAGATACCATTTCCCATCAACTAGAATGGCTGTAATTTAAAAAAAAAAATGGACGATCACAAGTGCTGGTGACGATAGAGTAATTGGAACCCTCATACGCTGCTGGTGGGAATGGAAAATGGAGTAACCATCTTGGAAAACAGTCTGGCAATTCCTCAGAAAGTTAAACACGGTTACCATATGACCTAGCAATTCCCCTCCTAGGCATATAGCAAAAGAGAAATGAAAACATATGTCCACACAAAGATTTGTACACCAGTGTTCATAACAGCATTATTCATTAAACCCAAAACATGGAAACCACCCAGATGTCCATCAACTGATGGCTGGATGAACAGAAGTGGTCCATCCATACAAAGGAAGGTTATTCAGGCATAGAAAGCAATGGAGCACTATTACCAGCCACAGCATGGATGAACCTTGAAGGCATATTAAGTGAAAGAAGAGACACGGAAAAGATCACATAGCGTATGATTACATTTCTGTGAAATGTCCAGAGAAGGCAAATCCAGAGACAAAAAGCAGATTTGTGGGCCGGGATTGGAGGATTGTGTGGCGGGAAATTAGGACTAACTGCTCATAGATATGGTGTGCCTTTTCAGAGGGATGGAAATGTTCTGGAATTAGATAGTGATAACGGTTGCGTAACATAGTGAATGTGCTAAAAACCACTGCATTTTATTATGAGTTATATCCATTTTAAAAATGCTAAGCAAAGATTCTTAAGTTCGTCATTCTGTGTGCACTAGCACGTACTTATTCAACATGCTTTATGCTCAGTCTGTGGTTTCTTGTTTGGGAGTTGTTAGTTGCGTGCAGACGGGGTCAAGATGGCCGTATCCCCCGCAGAATGGTTAGTAATGTCAGATTAGATTACGACAGGTGACTGTATTATTATTACACTTACCATACTGTCTTCTCCTGCAGAGTATCTACTTTTAATGGTTTGGGAATTGAAGAGAGTCAAGATTGTGTCATTTTCATCACTCTATGTGCCTAAGACAGTACTTGGGATATTGCAAGTGCTGAGTACATGTTTCACTTGCAGTGGGACTTAACAAGGCACGGTTGACAGTGCCCAGAGAGATTTCCGCCTGCCCCACCTGGAGAGTGGGCGCTTCTGGCATCTATAGGTGGAGACCAGGGATGCTGGGACCTGTCCTGCGATTCACAGGACAGCCCCCGAAGACAAAGATTTCTCTGGCTCCAAATGTCAGTCGTGTAGACATTGAAAAACCCTGTTCTAAATGGTTGAGTAGAGCACCTGGGTGGCTCAGTGGGTTAAGCATCTGCCTTCGGCTCAGATCGCGATCCCCAGGGTCCTGGGATCGAGCCCTGCTTCGGGCTCTCTGCTCAGCTGGGAGCCACCTTCTCCCTCTCCTGCTTCCCCTGCTTGTATGCCCCTCAAATAAATAAATAAAATCTTTTTAAAATTAAAAAAATGATTGAGCAAATGACTTACAAGTCCCCCAAATTAGTTTCATCGGAAGATGAAAAAAAGCTCCCTTTAAGGACAATTAAATCATAAAATCATCCCTGCATTTGGTGCTCTTAGTTAATGAAATGTCCCCGACCGTATCTTTGCGGCTCTGAACCGAAGAAGTGCGTGGGGGGAGAGGCAGAGCTGGGGCCCTTGCTGACTTTGACTAAGGATTATTAACTTGCGGAGAATTCAGTCCTGCAGCGGAAAGCCCGTGGTCACACGCGCATTCCTTGTCTGTTAAAGAAACCAGGAACCATTTTACATTGTATTTCAAATGCCCAAGGAAACAATCCCAGCCTTCCACAAAATATACGACTCAAGTCTTTTCTTCCCAAAGCTGGCGGCAGTCACGCCCACCACCAGGTCAGAAAGTATGTAAAGGAGCAGCAGGCTTCAGTCAGGGCCCAGAAGGCCACTTGGTGGCCGGGCTCACTCCTTCAGGTCTCCGGATCAGGGCTCAGCATGCTAAGGCCTGAAAGCCAAGGCTGGTGGCCATCTATTTTTACATGACCTGTGAGCTAAGCCTGGTTTTACCCTTTTTTTGTGTGTGTGTCTAAGATTCTATCCATTTATTTGACAGAGAGAGAGAGAGAGCACAAGCAGGGGGAGCGGCGGGCAGAGGGAGAGAGAGAAGCAGGCTCCCTCCTGAGCAAGGAGCCCGATGTGGGGCTCGATCCCAGGACCCTGAGATCATGACCTGAGCCAAAGGCAGATACTTAACCCACTGAGCCACCCAGGTGCCCCTGGTGTAACCTTTTCAACTGGTTCAAGTTAAGCCAAGAAAGAATGCTGTTACCTGACACATGGAAAGTATATTAAATTCCATTTCAGTGTCCATAAATAGATGTTTTATTGAGCCCAATTATGCCCATCTGTTTGCTGTCGCCCACTACTGCCCATCTGGCTGTTCTTGGCCTTGGACAGAGATCGTTCAAGCCTATTGATGGCGAAGCCTGAAATATTTACCATCCGACCCTTTCTGAAAAGCATTTGCCAACCTCTTCTCTACGGTTAAAGAGTTTAGCAAATGGTTTTCCTTGGAGGCAGTGAGGAATGAGATCCCACCCTGGGCCAGAATCCCTGACGTGTGGCCCAGCTGGGGACTTAGACAAACTCTTAGACTCTCTAGAGCCCTTCCACCTCTGAACTGTCAGGGGGGTGTGGAGAGTCCAGCTTTGGGTAGTGGTTCCCAGGTAGCCGATGAGGTACACGCACAGCATTCTTGTTGGGACAAAGCCACGGGGCCACGGCATCACATGATCACACTCGGCGCCAGGGCAGACACAGACCTAGACCGCCCCTGTGTCTGAACAGAGCAGATTGGAAAATTGGCACCCAACACAGTTCGGAGACAAACTCTTGGCCCCTTTCACGTGCCCTAGTTTTATAGATTATGTAACCAGATTCTTCTAACCCAGCAAAGAAAGAAACGGACAGCACTCATGACTGGGGAAGGCGGGCAGCCCCAAATTCAGGCTTTAGAATCTAATCGAGCCCTTAGGGCAGGTTTATCGAATTTCACCAGGTGATTGTGCCCTCGTCTGTTCACTTACTGGCAGGAACGAGTGAGTCTCTGTTGCCCTTTTCTGTGTTCTCCATACTAACATGTGACTCTTTATCCCCAGGCCAAAGGATCATGGGCTGTCCCCTTCGGCGCTGCAGCCCGGGGTCTGTCGCTACGGGAGCAAGCTGGCCTGCTGCTACGGCTGGAGAAGGAACGGCAAGGAAGTCTGTGAAGGTGGTTGTGGGAAAACTCAGACCGCCCTGGGCTCGAGTCGTAGGCCAGTGTCCTTGGGTTTTTATCTGGGACACCATAAACTGTCCCCAGGTGGTCCACCACTTGTCACCAAATCCCTTAACTGGTTAAAAAGGATAAACTCTTACCTGCATGTCCCATACACTTTAGGTGCTGGTGTGGATTGTGCTGGATTATACATGGTAAAGGGCAAAAATGTGAGCTTTTTTTTTTTTTTTTTTTAGAGTAACAGTACTACCTTCTTTCTGTCTCTGCCCCAAACTCCTCTCTAGCTGGTTCAGAAATATCTGGATAGACCACAGGTGAAGACAGAACTTGATAGTATCCAGAATCTATAAACCACTGAAAAACACTGATGACACTCCCACATGTCACCCACCATCAGTTTCCTTGCTGACATGATGACAACAGTATCAAGATACTAGGAAAAATATTTGAAGAGCATTATTGCCTCCCTAGATAAAGAAAGTTAGAACATCCCCCTGGGACTTTGTCAGTTCAAAAAGAGGGTGGGTCCTTACACTGGGTCTATAGTGTCATGGTCGCGGGTATTGTCTTGGGAATGTCAGAATGTCAAGGTCAAGGTAAGCCAGCTGAGGCTCCACTTCCTCTGCAACTTGGAGAGATTAATCCCCGCTTCAGAAGGGAAGGAGTGTAAGCATTGAAGGGTATGCTCATGACCCAGCGTGCACAGAAAATATCTCCTAAATCACCCTTGACTCAGAAAGGACCCATGACTCTCCTGTTCCTTCAAAGCCCATGTGGTGCAGGCATTAAATGTTGCTGTGTTCTTTTTCTAGACACAGCGCATTTTTATGTGAAAGCAGTCAGGTGGAAAGGATCGCATGATTTGGAGTCTTAGAGCTGTACGAGCCTCGAGCCTCAGCCCCTCCTGCCATAAAACTTAAAAGTCTCTGGTGAATAAATGAGGGTGATCTTTGGCTTTCTGTAAGGTCTGCTCTGTAAGTAAATCAGAGCAGTCTGGCCACGTCACAGCCAGCTGGTCGCATTCTCGATGCTTCTGTAGACCATGTAATAGCACTGACATGGAAGGGTGTAAAGCAAGCTGTTGAAAAAGCATGTGCAGAGGGTTCAAGCACAAGGCTCATGTGCACGTTGGGCAAGCCCAAAAGCTCATCGGCACCCCTGCCGCCCCAGTGAAATGTTGAAGTATTAAATTGCAATGGTTTTTGTATCTAAAGTCTGTATTCTATCCAATTTGCATGGTCCTTGTTGACGGTAAAGCTGTGTGCTCCTTGAAGCACCAAATAACAGGGCTCCTAAGCCAGAGCGCGGGCTGCGTGGTAATGACAAGAGAAGACGTGCCCCCCTGCCTGAATGGGCAGAGTCGCACCCCAGCCTGGGAGGTCCCAGTACGCCCGGACTCTACTTCCGTCCGTCTGTTCACCCTTCGCTCCTCCAGAGGCCCTGACTCCAGGCTGCAGCTTTCTGGATCTTGGCTCCTGCCCTGCCTAAATCTGCTCCGAGGGCCGGATGGCTCAGCTCGGTGCCCTTAACCTTCAAATGTATGTCACTTAGCAAGATGAGGTAAAGAGTCATCCCCGAACAAAGCCCGGTGCGAAGCCGCAGATGGAGGACCTGGAGGGGGGATTGAACAGGAACTGTAGCTAATGTACACTTCAATCCCAGGCCAGTTTAGACATAAACTAAATTTCCCTGTGTTGTAGATTGGCTGTTCAAGTCACAGATCCAAAGTCGCTGGAAATGGAAAACATCTTGCTGGAGCTTTGACCTTATAGCAGCAAGGGTAACCTCCACCATTTCTCTTAAGTTCGGTTTGGCATTGATCCTGGCTTTCCTGTCTGGCCCACATTGAAAATAACTTTCCAGGGAGCAATCAGAGGTATTCAAGGCTTTAAAAAGTAAAAAGTGTATTTTTCTAACATCTAAACTTAAAGCTGCATCTCTAAGAGCATATCCATAACAAAATACACGCTGGAAAGCAAAATTCTCTTTTGTCTCCAGGAGGGAAAGAATTTTGCTGAGAAGCATTTTTTCCTTGCCTTCTCACGATTTATTCAGAGCCGTAAAATGGTTCCCTGTTAAAAGGTCTACACCAATTCTTTCATGTACTGTTTGAAACTATTTGAGTGTCTGATGTGTCCATAGCACTAGTAAATGCATCAAGAAAAACAAAGATGAATGTTTAAGTCCCTGTTCTGAAGGTGCTGGGAATCGGGTAGCAGATCTGAGTGAAGGATAGAAGCCAAGTGTAGGTCTAGTTATTTCAGAAGTTGGAGCCTGACCAATTTCACGGGCGAGGCCCACCCAAGTTCTATGAATTCTCAAAGCTGAGTGGAATTCTGTCATGGCCGGAGAAATCAATGAAGGCTTCCAGAAGGAGGGCTCATGCCAAGTAGCTCTTGAAGGAGCAGCAGGATATTAACCGCTGGAGGATGGGGAAGGGGTGCCCCAGGGTGGGGGTAACAACACAGGAAGAGGCAGAAAGGGTCCACGTTAGAGAAGAGCAGGCAATCTCGTTTGACCATAGTGTTGCCTATGTGTCGGGAACAGAGTACGCCGGGTCATAGTGATGATACCTGTGCGAAGTTCAAAAGGCAGTAAAGATTATTTGGTGATTTCTGTGCAAGGCACAGCATGATCAGAGCCGTGCTCTTGGAGTACGACATCAGTCGTATCTGATATCAGATTTCCCAGGAGCTGAGCCTGTGAAAGTGATTCTTGTGTTGGTGCTCTGTTGAGGGGTTCTCTCTGGAGAAATCTGTGAGGGACCGTGGCAGCGGGGGAAGGAGCCAGGCAAAGATACGGTTTCAAGATCCTGATCTTGATCAGCCTGATCCCACAGGGAGCTCTACACCACAGACTTTGTCCTGTCCCAAAAGCAAGGGCTAGGCTGTTAGACCCCGAATCAGTTAAGCACCGGATCACCGGGTCATTTTGGGTCCAGGTGACTGGGAGATAAATGTTGACATTAACAAAGAATAGGGTTTGGGGTCGAGGGAGGAGATGCTGGGGTCAAGCCAGAGACTCAAGGGGAAGGGAAGTAGGCAGCATTCCTGGGCCATTGCCAGGTCATCCTTTCAGGCGGGGGCTAGTTCCTGAGCTCCTACTGGATCTGGACATGGAAACAGCTCCGGGCTCCTGACTCCCCATAGACTCCTTTCTCTCTCATTCATTTTTCCTTGGTTCTCTCCCCTCCTTCTCTTTGGGTTTTTCCATCTTCCTTTTGTCCCATCCACTGCCTCTTCTCCCTACCTCCTCCCTATGAGCCAGACTCAAACTTCCCATCATCTTTGACTTTTTTTCTTGCCCCCAATCCAGTGAAACTTTCTTTTCTTGGTGTTTCTCCCATCACTTTCAACAAACAAGTGTTTATGGAGTGCCCAATTTGTGCCAGGTGTCTGGATATAGAAGTGAAAAAAAAAAAACCAAAAAAACAGAAGAAACAAATCCTGCCTCTGTCGTGCCACGATCCCCCTCCTCCTCATGATTCTTCTAGTTCTCTTCCTTAGGGCTGGAAGTCAGGCCTCTCTGCCTTCCTTCTGTGGTTCATACAGAGCTTTAAAGATAGAATTTGATTATTCAAAAGCAAAATAGAGAAAATATGGAAGACAAAAAAGAGGTCAGTGACAGAAAGGAGGACGACCTTGGCACTTGACCAGGATTGCTTTGGAGTGGGTCCCTTCCAGCTCCCACATCTCATATCTTTTATTAAATGTTTGTGTTTATAGGCAAAACTAGCCGACTGTGGTCTGGGAGGCTTTGTTTTTCTTTGAGTGCCACTTGAGGCATGGCAGTGCTAAGCAACGTTATGATAAACTTGGCTAAACTCACACTCCGTTGGGGTGGAGGGATGGGGGAGAGTGATCTAGTTCACAAAAAAGCGCTCTCCAGTATCCCAAAGGGGAGAACACAGCTAGAGAGGAAGCACATCACCGTTTCCATCCCCCCATGGCTTTCTCCACCAGATAGAAGGCTGCAGAGTTTGACCTGCGTCCATTTCTCTGTGCTAAGTACTCCTGTTCTTTTATCCTCAAAACACTTTTCCCTTCCACAGCTACGTGTGAACGAGGGTGCAAGTTCGGTGAGTGCGTGGGACCAAACAAATGTAGATGCTTCCCAGGATACACCGGGAAAACCTGCAGTCAAGGTCAGTACTACAGGCCGGGGTCCAAGTACAGACGTACCCCAGAGCTTTCCGAAGCCAGGAAGTCGTTATGATAGACACTCCTCGACCCGCCATTGGGTGGGTTGTAAGTCGACTCTTCGTATGAAAGGGGCTTCCGAACTAGATCTTTCAATCCATTTCTTCTAGAAAATACAAAAATCCTTCCGAAGTTTTTGTTAAGATGCCAGACAAAAGGCCTTTTTTTCCTCCTCTCAAATAATTTTTTCCTAGAGGCACCTGGGTGGCTCAGTGGGTTAAAGCCTCTGCCTTTGGCTCAGGTCATGATCTCAAGGTCCTGGGATCGAACCCCGCATCAGGCTCTCTGCTCAGCGGGGAGCCTGCTTCCTCCTCTCTCTCCGCCTGCCTCTCTGCCTGCTTGTGATCTCTGTCTGTCAAATAAATAAATAAAATCTTAAAAAAATTTTTTTTTTCCTAAAATAATTTTCATTGTGTTTCTACACTACCAAAGTCATACGTATTTTTTACTGGGAAAACAACAACACAGTGATGCAAAAGGATGTAAGGTAAAAAGTGGCAGTGTCTCATCTGCTCCCCCGACCCCTTGAGTTTACCCTCAGACCCTGAAGGGCTCTCCTCTGGGTCGGTGCATTCTTATTGCACGTGCGGGTCAGCACGGACAGAGCCGGCTCAGGCTTCTTAAGGCTGTATCCTCGGTCCTGAAGCAAACGCTTTTATCGTTTGTATAGAAAGGACGTCGTTTAACCACTGTCATCTACGTTGTCTCCGATTTCTTGCCATTACAGCCAGTGCTAAGCCACACGCCATCCTACACGCAGCCTTGCACCCTGGTTTTATAGGGCAGACGTCTGAAAATAGAATTGTTGGCTTGAATGACATGCATGTTTTTATTATAATTGACATATCTTAAGAGGTACTTTAGGACTTCTCATAAACTCTTTATCTGAAGATAGTAAAGACTGTGTTTATACTGTTGACCACAGTGGTTCTCAACTTGGGCAATTTTATTCCCCAGAAAGAGTTGCCAGATAAAATATAAATCTCAAATCAGATTTAAATTTCAGGTAAACAATAGATAATTTTATAGAGTACGTAGGTCTTAAATACTGCATGAGACATATGTCCGCTAAAAAATTATTAGTCAGTTACCTAAAATTCAAATTCAACTGGGCATCCTGCTTTCTGTTTGCTCGATCTGGGAACCTTACCCCGGAGACATCTGGCAATGTCTGAAGATGCTGTGGGGGTTGGGGGGTCACTCCTGGCATCTAGTGGGTAGAGCCCGGGGGGTTGGGGGGGGCTGCTCTGCCTCGTATAGTGTGTGGGGTGGCCCACACTGCAGAGAAGGATCTGGCCCAAATGTCAGCAGGGCTGAGGCCCAGAGACCCGGGTGGGCAGAAGCCTGGCGTAATTAAGCAAGTGCCCGCAGTCCATAATACAGTTGGGCAAAGAACAGCGCATCAAGTTCAGCTGTCCTTGGGGCTGCCGGGCTTCTGGAGGGAAGGACGGAGTCTCAGAGATGGGCAGGCAGCCACTCCACTGTGCCACCCCCAGGCCTCGCTGCCAAGCCCCAAGGTTAGCCGTGTACACCCATGTACCAAAGGGGCCGCTAGGCCTCCTGGTCAGAGGGGAACCTCTGAGTCTCCACTGTCCCACCACTAGGAGTGGGACAGTTCACACCAGAAAACCTGTTCCTCCGTTCATCCTGGATTCTGTACCAAGATATCGTCTGCAGAGGTTTGGAAGAGAGAAGATATTTTTCATGCTGGTTTTCCATTCCCCATAAAATATTAGTGTTGAGGGAATGGTCTAGCCGGCTCAGGTTCATGACTGTCTTGTCTCCTCCTGCAGCTTTCCTGGCCCCACCGGTGGCCCGATCAAAGTCCGTCCAGAGCCATTAATGGTGACAGGCCTCCGCCCTCCACTGTGGTGTCTTTCCCCCAAATGCTTCTCCCAAGCAAGGAGGGAGTCACCTCTTGAGTTAGGGCCAAGCGATGGGGTATTTCTGGATTTCCCCTTAATGTCCAATTATCTTTTTCCAGTCCCCCCTTTTGAAGGGGTCAGGACCCCTGCAGGAGAAGGTGGGGTAGAGGGGGTAAGCAGTGGAGGAGCTTTCAGACGTTCCACGAAGACATCAGAAAATTCCTGAGGTTCTTATAAGAGGGTTGCCCTGCTGAATTTTGGTCTTATGCAGAATTTGGTTCTTTTTTCCTTGAAGGAGTTAAGCCACGAGGCGCCCACATGACCACATCTCCAAAGATAAGCTCCTCTACCCATGATCGCTTTTTTTTTAAAGATTTTATTTATTTGGGTACCTCGGTGGCTCAGTCAGTTGGGCATCTGCCTTCGGCTTGGGTCAAGATCCTAGGGTCCTGAAATAGAGTCCCTCATTATGCTCCCCTCTCTCACCAGGGAGCCTGCTTCTCGCTCTCCCTCTGCCCCTCCCCCTGCTTGTGTGCTCTCTGTCAAATAAATGAATTAAATTAAAAGATTTTATTTATTAATTTGAGTGAGATACAGAGCACATGGGGAGAGGGGCAGAAGGAGAGGGAGAAGCAGACTCCACCCAAGTGAGAACTGGATGTGAGGCTTGATCCCAGGACCCTGGGATCATGACCTGAGCCGAAGGCAGACACTTAACCCACTGAGCCACCCAGATGCCCCCAAAAGGTCATTCATTCTTAGTATTTAAATTCTTTTTTAGGAAATACTGAGAAGCACAGAGAAGAAAGTCACCCTCAATCTTACCCCTGGAGATAACCATTGTTGGCATTTAGAGCATAGCCTCCGAGGCTTAAATGGTGTCCTACAGTCTCCCCACCGATAGCTGCCTGTCAGGGCTCCTTCTGGAAGGGTGTGAGCCAACACAAGTTAGTGGGTGTGGGCTGCGCAGAACAGGAACAACCAGAGGGAGGCGTTGCTGTGGGCGCCTGTCGTAGGCTGTCTGGGACAGTATTAAAGGCTAAAGTATCTAAATTGTATTTCTAGCTTTTTATTCAAACATTATACACACAGAATTGTGCACACATCAACAATATACAGCAGAGTGAACTTTCAGATTCATGCACATAACCAAGAAACGGAAACTTAACAGCCTTCCTGAGAACTGCACCTGCTCCCCTCCAGTGACCTGCCCCCCCAACAAAGAACTCTGTCTTGACCTTTTACACCACACATTAGTTGTGCCTGACTTTTTTTTTTTTAAGATTTAATTTTATTTATTTGAGAGAGAGCAAGAGAAAGCATGAGTTGGGGGGAAGGACAGAGGGAGAAGCAGGCTCCCTGCTGAGCAAGGAGCCCGATGCGGGGTTCCATCCCAGGACCCCGAGATCATGACCTGAGCCAAAGGCAGACGCTTAACCAAATCACCCAGGTGCCCCTGTGCCTGACTTCTTAAAAAAGATTTTTTTTTATTTTTTCAAAGATTTTATTTATTTATTTGACAGACAGAGATCACAAGTAGGTAGAAAGGCAGGCAGAGAGAGAGGAGGAAGCAGGCTCCCCGCCGAGCAGAGAGCCCAATGTGGGACTCGATCCCAGGACCCGGAGATCATGACCTGAGCCGGAGGCAGAGGCTTAACCCACTGAGCCACCCAGGCGTCCCAAAAGATTTTCTTTTTAAGCGGGGCTCCAACTCAACCCCGAGATCACCAGTCACGTGCTCCACTGACTGAACCAGCCAGGCGTCTCTCGCCCGATTCCTAATGTACTCCTTTGTCTCCAGCTTCTTCCTCTCACTCTCCTGGTCGTGAGCTTCACATGTTGTGGCTTGGAGCTATACTTGGTTCGGCCTCATTGCTGTATAGTATTCCTTCGCACGAGGATACAGGTCCTCTCTCCTCTCCTGCCCTCTGCTGGGAATGTTAGGATTAAGAATAGTGCTGCTGCGATCATCTCAGTACGCATCTTGGCAGACGCACATCCACGTTGCTGTTGAGGGTCCGCCTGGGACTGGCATCGCTAGGTCGTGCATATCCGTGTTTCTAGCTACAACAGATTCTGCCAAACAGCTTTCCAAAGTGGTTCTGCCCCTTTTCCTCCCCTCCGTCACTGCACGATCGTATTGTTTGCCCCACATCCTCATTAGTCCTTCAGAACGGAGTTTTACTGATAATTGGAGAAGAGGCGAGTCATTGCCCCATGTAACCCCACCACCACCACCGGCGGGGTCCAGGGAAGCCAGCCCAACCCTCCGTCTTGACGTTTCCCGATGTTGTTAGCCTCTCTTCGTGTTCTGCCTGCCCCCTGCAGATGTGAACGAGTGTGGAGTAAAGCCCCGGCCGTGCCAACACCGATGTGTGAATACGCACGGCAGCTACAAGTGCTTTTGCCTCAGCGGCCACGTGCTCATGCCGGATGCCACGTGTGCGAGTAAGTTCCAGCGGCCAGGCTGCTTGCAGTCATCCTTCGAGACCAGATGTTCAAGACCATAGGAACAATTTCTTTTAAAAATCGTGGTAAAATAAATATAACATGAAAGTCACCATTTTAAACCATAACGATTTCAGTGGCATTTAGTACATTTACGATGTTGTACAACTACCACCATTGTCTAATTCTAGAACATCCTCGTCACCCCCAAAGAAAACCCTGTGCCCATTAGCGATCATTCCCCATTCCTCCTCCCCAGCACCCTGCCCCCCCCCCCCCCCCCGCCACAGCCACTAATCTGCTTTCTGTCTCTCTGCATTTGCCTATGCTGGACACCTGCTTTTTAAAGAAAGAGGCAAACTGGAGAGAAAAATAAATTTCATATCTCTGTATATGTAGGGCATTTGGGGTTTCTTCATGAAAATAAGCATATTGTTTTAGGGAGGTGATACATTTAAATTCCATTTTGGGACATCAGTTCTTCCCAACTGCCTTTCTCACGCCCCTTGCCCTGTGCTCACAGATTAGTGACTCTTGTTGGAAATACATTCCAATTCACATTCCTGAAAAGAAAAGCCTTTCTGTGATAAAGAGAAACCCACGTCCTGTGGGAGGTAAGAGTATATCCATTCATTTATCCAAAGGGAATCAGGTTTACTGTTGCAGCTGAAAGGCAGACCCGTCCTCCCTGCCTGTCTCCCTTACTCGTCTCTTCCCCCCTCCTCTTCTCCTCCCCACCCCCAGTCTCTTTTGGCTTCTGCTATAGCTTCCTATGGCCACAGAGTTATCTGGGGCTTTGCCACAGTTACACAGTCTTGGCTAGTGCATGGTTTGCCGCTCCCCTGGCTTGTCCTTGTGTTTTCCGCCCTTGGTAAAGGGCCCCAACACCACCAGTCACCTAGATCCTCTGTTGGCAAGGAGGCTTAGGAGAGAAAGCAGACATTCAAAGTCTTTTTAAAAAATCCTTATTGTTAAATAAAAGTTATATGAATGTGGTAAAAAAAGAATCCTTATTGTACTAAATGAAACAGAAACCCACAAGAGGCAAATATGTTTATAATATATATGATATTATATATAAATATGATGTACTTAAATGAAATCTTGTAAGGCGACCGACCGTGCAACCACTACCAAAGAGAACTTTGCCAGAACCCCCCTCCCTACCGCATCATGGGAACCACGGGCTAGGCATTTATACTGATCACTTAACATTTTTATTTTTTTTTTTAAGATTTTATTTATTTATTTGTCAGAGAGAGAGAGAGAGCGAGCACAGGCAGACTGAGTGGGAGGCAGAGGGAGAAGCAGGCTCCCTGCCGAGCAAGGAACCCGATGTGGGACTCGATCCCAGGACGCTGGGATCATGACCTGAGCCGAAGGCAGCCACTTAACCAAGTGAGCCACCCAGGCATCCCCACTTAACATTTTTAAAAAGATCTATGCTAATGGATGTTTTGAAACATTCTGTGAAGGCCTAATCAGTGCCAAAAAAGGTATGTTTTCCCAAATGGAAGGATAGAATTAGAGAAATGTTGAAGACTAAGTTTAAAAGAAGACAACTAAAGAGAAAAGAGAATGAATGAGAAATGTTGCCATCGGTAGGTATTCCTTACATTACCTTGACACGTGTATCCATCTTTGTACCTTCTTTGTCTATTTCTGGATGTGGAAGGGTTGCTCGGACTCCCGGTTTAGAACTCAAAGCGTCCAGGTCAGACCTGGACCTCTCCTGATTTTATTTCACCTGACTCCTGGCAGTTTATTTTGTCCTGCTGGATGATTGGTATGTTATGGATGGTGCTGGATAAAGGGGGCGTATTCACTACACTTCCCCATTGGAGACACCCGTGATCAATATATAGTAGACTTTTGCTAAGGAAATACATTTTTGTGGGATAAGTTGTGTTTAGCAACATGTAACAGAAAAATCCACCTAAATTATCTCATTCACTGAAAAAGCCGGAGGCAGGCAGTTCCAGAACAGCTCAGTAAGGACTCACTCTCTGCCATCCTCAGGGTGCTGATTTTATCCTCACACTTGTGACCTCACGGTCACAAGATGGCTGCCCCAGCTCCAGATATCACATGTACATTTAAGGGAAGCCTGATAAAGGGGAGAGGAATGATGCCAGTGAATGAATGACTCTTCGTGCTTGTCCCTTTCATCATGCAGCAGCATCTGTTCCTGAAGCCCTGCTCCCACCAGCAGGCTCATCTTCGTATCTCTTTTGGCCATAGCTAGGTCCTATGGCCACCCACTGTTGCTCCAAGAGAAGCTGGGATGAAGATAAGTAACTGGCTTTCCTGCCTCAATGATGGGAGTGGTGAGAGGGAAAGGGCTCCTGGATGGATTGGGGCAGCCAGTCAGTCATATTCGCCACATGTTTTCATACAGGCGTGGAAATGACCAGGTCTCATGACTTGAGTGGCTCTCATTGAGGCTAGATATGTATGGAGAGATCTATAGAAGGGATTTTTTTTCCCCCCAGTAACTCAGATCAGTCATCCCCATCCGAGGTTGCATTTCCGCCTAGAGAGGCCCACGGGTGACAGAAAGACATGATAAGAGAATGTACGAGAGGAGGATGCAGCCTTTGGTGACCGAGGGGTGCCTGCCTACAGAACAGACCGTGGCGTCACCAAGATGCCACCCTTGCCCAGATGCCATGGGGGTCTCGGACCGTGACACTCATTCTGCAATACATTCTATGTACAACCCCAAGTGTCCTAGAATGCAGAGATCCTTTCTCAGTGAGAGCTTTTTACCGGCTCAGGAGGGCAAGGCTAACGCTTATGTCCATTTTCAGACTCCAGGACGTGTGCCATGGTGAGCTGCCAGTATGCCTGTGAGGACACGGAGGAGGGGCCGCGCTGCCTGTGTCCATCCCCGGGCCTCCGCCTGGCCCCCAGTGGAAGAGTTTGTGCAGGTAGAGCTGCCTGGCTCACCTCCGCGCCTCCTTCCCCCTCTACGGCGTTCCTTCTCTGTCATTCGGCACGATCTGCTTGTTGACTAGACTGAAAGCTCCTGAAAGTACAGATTTCTGCCCATTTCTGAACCAATCGGCCACATAGGCTCTAGACACACTTTGGGATGCTAGACAGAACACTCCAGCACTCCTGGGGATTGTCTAAGGCCCTAGTGGAAAAGGGATAGAGGTCATTTTATTTTAGTATATTTACCCTGCATGTTTTACTTCCACTAGCATAGAAACCTGCTACTTACTGTCATTCAGTGAATAAAATCCCAAGGGCCATTGGCCTCCGTTTTGAGTTCCAGCTCATATCTTCCTTCAAAAATGCAGTTACTTATTTTTTGTTTTTAGATCTAAGACTATTGAGAACAGTATGGCCTTTCTGCGTTGTTTGAGTTAGCAAGTAACCAACTTCCCTTTGTCTTTAAAGGTTGCTCTAAATGATCTGAACTAAGTATTCCAAAATCATTTCTCTTGGAGGGATGAGCAAACTGAATCCACGATATTAAAGGAGGAGAGAGAGCCCTCCTTTCTAGCTTGGAGTTCAGTCAAACCAATGGATTAGAACTTCAGTCTCTTGCTCTCCCCTGTCTCATTTTGTATTTTAGTTTTGGGCCCTGCAGAAGCTGACCCTGAGCAAGTAGTTGATTGGGGAGGTGACCCCAGGGAACGCTGCTTGAGGAGGAGGTGAGGGAAAGCCCTGGGCAAGTTTAAGGAGCAGATTAAGCGTCTGTGCCCCTCTACGAGACAGGGGAAGCTGCCTCCAGGTTTTCCTCCTGGGTCAAGGGCACTGGGGATTTATGCACCAACTCCTGTTCTTTATTAACTGGGCACGCGCTGCTCTGGAACCTTGACTCCCCGACATGGGTGACTGTCACTGCACAAGGTCGCAGGTGCCTCCTTAGGTAGAGAAAGGCTGTGTGCCAGGGGCGATGGGTGGGGCCGTCACAGGGTACCCTCATGGCTGATGAAACACTTTTTGCCTTACTTCCTTTGTGGATCTGAACTATGTTCAGTAACCGAACTGTATATTCTCATCATTCTGTACTTACGTGCAAGTGAACACACAGCATTAAGAAGGAATATCACACTGAATCAGTGGTGGAAGAGCTGTTAACCTTTTTTATTTAAATAAGCAAATACCTGTGCAATTTAATGTTCTTCCTTGTTTACTGCAATAGAAATATTTCTCAGTGCTGGATGTTTATTTATCCCAAATGCACATACCTTGATAAGCTGCATTTAGAAAGTTCAGCCAAATAGGTCCTAAATCAGGGAAATAGTTTTTTTTTTTTAAAAAGCCCTGTAGGGGTGCCTGGGTGGCTCAGTGGGTTAAGCCTCTGCCTTCAGCTCAGGTCATGGTCTCAGGGTCCTAGGATCGAGCCCCGCACCGGGCTCTCTGCTCAGCGGGGAGCCTGCTTCCTCCTCTTTCTCTCTCTGCCTGCCTCTCTGACTACTTGTGATTTCTCTCTGTCAAATAAATAAATAAAATCTTTTTAAATAATTAAATAAAAATTTTAAAAACCCTGTAAAATAAAAATTTTGGCCCTGCTCCTTGAGAATAATCTGATTTCATTAGATTCATAGGGTTTGGCATTCCTCGGTCAAATAAGATATATATAAGACTCATTCTTGACCAAACTGAAGCCAATTTTTCCCCACCTTTGATTTGACGGGTGTCATTTTTATTGAAGGGAAAGATAATCTGCACAAAAGTGGTCCCTGAAAAATTATTTTGGTCAGTCCAACATGTATTTAGTCTTTTAAGAATGCAAAGAGAACAGCACTAACTTGCATGTTTACCCATAGGTCCAAATTAACAACATAAAACATCTATTCGATTTGACAGCTTAAAGTGAAAGCAAAGCCTGAGTCTGGATAGTTGGGTCAGCATAGCCACGTGCCCCTCAGTAGCCTAACTCTCAAGGAAAGCAGGGAAGCCTATTGTCTGCTCAAGTTCCATCACGACATCATTACACTTGACCCACAATTTATGTTTAAAGGTAGTTGTAGCAAACCACGGCTCTGGTATTCGGGTCAGTATCGTAGGAGCCCTGGGGGAACTGGCCGATGAAATCATTCTTCCATAGAAGACAACCTCAAAGGTGTGTATCCAGTTTGCTTAACATGTAGTTACCTGACTCGGTTTTCAAAAGTTGTATACGCTATAATAGCTGGAAAAATAATTCTGTCAACGAGCACGTCATGTCTCTGTGCCAAGTGCCAACCATACGCTCCCTGCCCCAGGAGAGATGGGGATGTGAGTAGCCACATGGCAGAGAGATGATGTCTCAAAGATGAGATGTGCAACGTGACGGAAACACGCTGCATGTGTATCGGTGTGAGCATGCACGCGTGTGTGTCTTAAAGGGAGAGTGCTTTTCTTGCCATCACTGACACCTTCTGGTTCTCCATCCTAGACATCGACGAATGTGCCTCCGGTAAAGCCGTGTGCCCCTACAATCGAAGATGTGTGAATACATTTGGAAGCTACTACTGCAAATGTCATGTTGGTTTCGAACTGAAATACACCAGGGGCCGGTATGAGTGTGTAGGTAAGAGTCAGCGTCTTTTTCTTCTGCCGTCTCCCCAGCAGACCTGTAGGCTTTGTCTGCAGGTGTTCGGATGTCAGTTCGGTCTATAGTTGAACAATCTACTGTACTGACCAGTTGAACAATATAAAACAAGTCACTTTGTTTGTTTGTTTGTTTATTTGTTTGTTTCTGGCTTTTACGGAACTCTGGTGAGATGAATTAGGTGAAGCCAGGTCAGTAAAGGTCTAAAGTAAGGGACTGCCTTGTTTCTAGTTCTGCTTTGCGGGCAAATATCTTGAGATGATTTTTGTGGATTTTTTGAAAATTCAGTTAGTTTTCTTTTTAATTTTGGATTCCCCGGATACATATCTAAAAAAGGGAACAAGAAAGCACAAAAGGAAGAGTAAAAAGGCCCGTTTGGTCTTGATCTCAGTGATCTGTTCATAATAGTTTCCTTTGTAGGTGGCTTTAGAAAACTATGTGAGCGGGCTGAAGGCACAGTCTCTTTCCCTCTTCAGCCCTGTCGTGGTTCAAGCTCCAAATCCCCTAAAACGTTCGGTGGGTCACCAAAGCCACCCTCTGATAAGATTCTGGTCTCAGTCAGCTCTTGGCCTGATCTGTGTGAAATAAAATATCTTGGCCTTTAGTGAAGGGATTCCAAGCCTGAATGAGCAAGTGAAGGGGGGTGTCTGGGAGCCCTTGGACACACTCACATCGTCCTTGCTACAACGCAGGATGGGGCCTGCCCTACGGTGAAGGGAGATCCGGGTTCCCTGTAGATGCCTCTTTGTGTAGCATGTGGAGCAAATGTTTGTATAATGGGAACGCTGGCGGGTTGGGGGGAAAGTAGGATTTCATTCAACCCCCCATCCACAGCATCCTGAAGCCTCCACATCTATCTGCACTCAAATCCTTTGAAACACAGAGGCTGGCATACACAGGCTCATAAAATCCATGTTTCTTGGGGGCCTGGCCTCCGGGCCCTGCTGCAGACACCCGTAGCTCGGCAAAGCCGCATCACAAAGAAGCCTGTTCGCTGATACCTAGGGGGTTCATCTGGATGGGGTGGGAAAGCATATGGAGAGCTTCAAAGGGAAATGCATCTTGTGATTCTAAGTGATTAAGATTAGCATCTGGGACGCCTAGGTGGCTCAGTTGGTTAAGCGACTGCCTTCGGCTCAGGTCATGATCCTGGAGTCCCAGGATTGAGTCCCACATCAGGCTCCCCGCTCGGCAGGGAGTCTGCTTCTCCCTTTGACCCTCCCCCTTCTCATGCTCTCTCTCTCTCTCTCTCAAATAAATAAATAAAATCTAAAAAAAAAAAAAAAAAAAAAAAAAGATTAGCATCTGAGCTCCTTTGGTGGCTAAATTCGAAACAATGAACTATTTTGTGGGCACACGTCTCCCAAAGCATGGAGAGCAGGTGAGATGGAGAAGGGAGCTAATGAGCGGCTCGCTCGGGTGGGATTCGGCCAACTTTCCTGGTCTCCATCCAGCAGACGAGCTCGGACCAGCCTGACCCGGCTCCCGGCAGCTTTGAACAGAATGCCTATGAGTTCAGATGATGTCAGCGGTTCAGAGCCCCCTTATCCTTTGTTGGTTAGGCGTCCCAAGCCCTTCCACATGTAGAATTTATTTTCTAATACTGTTATTTCTGAATTAGACGGATGAAAAAGTTAACAAAAAAACTTGAGCATCTTACAGATTTCAGTGGTGTTGATAAGCAGTCGGGGTTGCCACGGGGGCAGTGGACCGCGAAGAGCCCTCCCAGCTCCCTGCCGTGTGCTGGTGTCAGGCTGAGGCCGGGCTCTGTGCCAAGGCGTCGGGGGTACCGAACACCTCTCGGTTCTCAGACCGCACTCGGTTCGTTTGGCAGTGCTGGGTGGTTGGCCCTGGGGTTGCTCGAGTGACGGTCTTAGAGTAGGTATGCGGTCGCCTTCTAGCAAGCCCTGCTGCCACAGAGTTGTTCACGGGAACACTCTCATTTTTAGATATGAACGAGTGCGCCATGAATACCCATATGTGCAGCCTCTACGCCAATTGCCTCAATACCCAAGGGTCCTTCAAGTGTAAATGCAAGCAGGGGTACAAAGGCAATGGACTTCAGTGTTCTGGTAAGTAGCGCTTGCTCGTGGCATCTTAGCTATCCACAGTAAAGGGTTCTTGCCATATCTCCTTCCTTCCTCCCTTCATTTGTCCCTCTGTGTGTGTCTCTGTCTCTCTGCACGTGTGATAGCTTGCGTGTGCCATATTTGAAAATTTTCACTATGCCTCAGTCTTCTCTACTAATCAGACCACACCTTCATCACTCACTGAAGTTGTGGGCACCGAACTTAAAGACCAGCAAAGGTCCTGGATATTTCTCCGGTCACAACTTCCTTTCAAATACTGAAAATAAGCTTTAAGGCCAAATGGCGCCATGCGAATGTTATCCAGCAGGATGGGGTAGGTTATGGTGCGGTAACAAGCCATCCTAAAACATCAGTACCTCAGGACTACACACTTTTTAACCACATGAATTCAAACTTCTTCCGGAACACACAACCGAAAGTATGATGAAGCTGATGTCATTTTATCAGTCATCCTCAAACCTACATTCACATTTTTTTTAAAGATTCTATTTATTTATTAGAGAGAGAGGACTAGCGGGGGAGGGGCAGAGGAAGAGGGAGAAGCAGACTCCCCACTGAGCAGGGAGCTCCACGCAGGGCTCGATCCCAGAACCCTGGGATCATGACCTAGGCCGAAGGCAGACGCTTAACCGACTGAGCCACCCAGGCGTCCCTGATTCACAATTTTAGCAAAGAGTCCCATTTTCCATGTTCGTGAATTCCTTAATGCTTAGGTGCCAAAATCTTAAATTGACAAACCAAATGTATAACCGGAAAATGTCCCTGCTGTGAACAGCTAGGACAACAGTGGTGGGTTACTGCTCACTCATACTGTGTCCAGGGAGAGTTGTCTGGGGTTTCTTCTCCGCGTGGTCACTTAGGGAGCCACGCCGGCAGAGGCGCCATCATCCTACGGCACCGCAGTATCAGTCCGAGGCCTTGGCATTTGTCACGGCGGGGAAAGAAGCACCGACAACCACACAGCCGCTCTCGGTTCACTCAGCTTGGAAGTAGGGACAAAAAATACGTCATCCCCCCTTGTGCCCAAAAAGGAAACTGGAAGTCCCGAAGAGGACCAGAATGTGTACCAAGGCAAGCTGGCAGGGACGACGGTGAGGTTGCTGTCTTGGCAAGTGTCTCACAGCGTTCAGAGTCACGCAGGTCTATCCGGCTGCCCTTGTCCCTTTGAGCGCTGGCTTGTCGAGTGCCTGGGTCTGCTGACTGCCCCGCCTCCGCTCCCCTGTGCGCCCTTAGCAGACTCCCCACATCTTGCGACACATGTGGCTGCAGGCTGGGCCTCGGCCTTGGCCTCCCATGCCCTCGGGCGGCCAGCGGTCCCGATGACACGGACACGGCAGAGAGGCCGCTCCGATGGCAAACACAGTGTCCGCGCCGTGACCGACTCCGAGCAGCGGAGGTGTAAAGGTTCCCGGTGCCCCGTGGGCTGTGGCTGAGAGCGGCCGGACAGGAGTGTGTGCAGAAGGAAGAGGAGGCGGGAGATCGCATCCTCTGAGGAATGCCGGAAGACCCGGGCAGCTTCTCGTCCGGGAGGAACAGCGTGGAGGAGTACAAATGGTGCCCGCGCATATTTGAAGCGATGTGGAATAAATGCGACTTCCCAGAGGCGCCCGGGTGCCTCCGTCGGTGGAGCGTCTGCCTTTGCCTCAGGTGGTGATTCCGGGGTGGTGGGATCGAGTCCCGTGTGCGGCTCCCTGCTCAGCGGGGAGTCTGCTTCTCCCTCACCCTCTGCGGTCTCTCTTGCTTTCTGTGTCTCTCAAATAAATAAATAAAATCTTAAAATATTTTTTAAAAAGGTGACTTCCCAAAGCAGAGCGGGACCAATAGGTGGAGCCTACATTCTCTCTTACGAAGGCTGGCCAGGGGTCTGAGAGCGGACCCTGGAGCCCGGCCCAGGGACACATTCTACCGTGCAGCCTTCCAGGCCCGGCTCTAGGCTCTCTTGGCAGGATTCCAGCCTTGGGCTGGAGGTGGGGTTACAGAGCCGTCCTGCCGGGGACCTTTAGTAAGTTGTCTTAACCTCTCCAAACTCCGCTTTCTCCTGCACACCTTGTGATGAGCCAGGCCCCGGTCCGCGGGCGCCCCCTAGCTTCAGCAAGGCGGGGCGGACAGTTCATGCGGATCCTCAGCCCCCGTGCCCCGGGCTCCCTGCACGTGGCCATGCGCTTTCTCTAGAGCACTGCTCAGCCCCTTTGCAAGGACAGCCCTCAACCAATGCGCCCCAGGAGTCTGGACAAATACCCTGAGTGGTCGCAGGCTGGGACAGTTCTGAGATGTGTTCTACATTGGTTCCCAGATGTCCCCAGCAGGACTGAGCCCCTTACCCACAGCGATTTCCTGCCCATTGAGGTACTGTCTTTAGCCTTCCCCCACGTCTGCCTTCTGGGATCACCTCCCATAAACCCCCTGCACCCAAATCCTTGGTATCTGTTTCCGGTTCTGCTTGGGGGAACTCTCATTCAGACAGGTACCTCTCAAGCGCATTGTGAGGTTCGCATTGAGGTAATCTAGGTAGAGAGCTTCGTTCCGCCGAGCACATAGTAGATGCTCAGTAAAGTTAGCTGTGGTTATTGCTATTTGTGCCAAGGGCCAGCTACTCCTCGATCTGAAATTCTGTAATGGCAAATGCACAAATGCTGTGCATGCAGAAGAGATGCCTCAGGCAAACCCTTGTTGCAGGAACCGGGCAACTCACCTCCACATACCCACCCCCAGCCCCAGGCCTAAGAATCAAAGCAAAAACTGCCCAGAATAAACCTGGGGTCACCTTCCTTCCTGCTCATTGAACCCTCTTGAAATTGTTATTTTTTTTTTAAGATTTTATTTATTTATTTTAGAGAGAGAGCGTGTGAGCAAGTGGACGGGCAGAGGGAGAGAGGGGATCTGAAGCAGACTCCCCCGCTGAGCGTGGGGCCCAGTGTGGGGCTCAGCCTTCTGACCCTGAGCTCATGACCCGAGCCAAAATCAAGAGTCGGACACTTAACTGACTGAGCCCCCCCAGGCGCCCCCACCATGTGTTACTCATGTCCAAATGAAGGCAGTGTCCCAAAGCCTGCAGCCGGATAGCCCACATTTTCTATATTGTCCCCTAGCGTTTTGAAATGATAAATCCCACATCAACACAAACATTTCTTATGTTAAGACTTCCGTTTTTCTTTGACCATCCAGCTTTAGGCGTATTCTTGGATAAAGCAAAATTTTTCTGTATTCTTTGGAACCTCAAATTCCTCACAATGTTCTGTTTGGTACCTTGAAACCATTCGTTTCGTCCCTGCCCATTCTGCAGCTGGATTTTTTCTTCATCTCTCGCCAGAATGTTTATGTAAAAGAGAAAACCGTCTTTGGGTCATTCACCGTATTACTTGCCCAGCCCTTTCCATTCTGCTTTGATCCTTTGTAAAATAAATAGCCGTGTCTCTGTTGAAAATTGATCTTAACAGACTCTTAACCACAATGCCGAAAGGATGGCCCCAGATTCACTCTAACGTGCGTAGGAAAGTCATGCAAACAAAATTGAGAATCCCGTTCAGGGGCACCTGGGTGGCTCAGTGGGTTGGAACCTCTGCCTTCGGCGCAGGTCATGATCCCAGGGTCCTGGGATCAAGCCCTGCATCGGGCTCTCTGCTCAGCAGGGAGCCTGCTTCCTTTCCTCTCTCTCTGCCTGCCTCTCTGCCTGCTTGTGATCTCTGTCAAATAAATAAATAAAATCTTAACAAAAAAAAAAATTGAGAATCCCGTTCAGTTAGCTTGCCGCATTACAAAACATTATATTGTAAAATGCATTTGTGTGCACATGAATTGCTGTCACATAACATACAGCACTGATACAGCAACTTCTATTATGGGTTCATTGTTTTTGCCGAAGTCCAGACTCCATGTTGTAGTACGGAAGAGGAGTTAGGGGGCATCCAGGTGGCTTGGTCAGTTAAGCGTCGGATTCTAGATTTCATGATCTCAGGGTCGTGAGATCCAGCCTGGAGTCAGGCTCCATGGAACCGGCGTCAGATTCTCTCTCTCCCTCTCCTCCTCCCCCGTCCCCAAGGGGGGAAAAAAAAACAAGAGGAGTTAGTAGACTGTCCTTGTGCACATATGTGCCCAGGGGATGGAGTACCTTTTATGCAGATGTGTATGGTTTCTTCCTGGTCTAATACATGTGAGTATTAATACTACACTGTTAGATAATTTGGTCTTTTTTTTTTTTTTAAGATTTTATTTATTTATTTGACAGAGATCACAAGTAGGCAGAAACAAAGGCAGGCAGAGAGAGAAGGGGAAGCAGGCTCCCAGCCGAGCAGAAAACCTGATGCGGGGCTTGATCCCAGAACTCTGGGATCATGACCTGAGCCGAAGGCAGAGACTTTAACCCACTGAGCCACCCAGGCGCCCCATAGATAATTTGGTCTTAATTTGACAGTAGCTCTACTCATTCTAAGCAGATCAAAACTTCAGTATTACCTGACTTGGGTAGTGAGTCAGTTTAGGAAAGGAAACGATGTCACTTTGTTACCAGGAGCATGGCTTCTAGAGCCGCATTACCTTGGCCTACTACCTGTGGGTTGTAAACAAGCAATTTCACCTTTAGGGCTCCAGTTTCCACATCTAAAAAATACAGATAATGATATCTAGCCCTTAGTATTCTTTTGATGATTACATGAAATAATCCATATTAAAAAAATGTCCATATAAAGGACTTGGGGGGGGCGCCTGGGTGGCTCAGTGGGCTGAGCCGCTGCCTTCCGCTCGGTCCTGGGATTGAGCCCCACGTCTGGCTCTTTGCTCAGCAGGGAGCCTGCTTCCTCCTCTCTCTCTGCCTGCCTCTCTGCCTACTTGTGATCTGTCTGTCAAATAAATAAATAAAATCTTAAAAAAAAAATAAAAAATAAAAATAAAGGGCTTGGTTCCAGCCCAGAATATATCAAACACTCAATAATTGTGCACTAGTCATAGGAGTGATCATGGCAATGGCTTCTTTAGCAGAATTCAACAATTGTTCCCATCAAAAGCATTTCCTTAGTCGTTAGAAATGCGCTCTTGGGGGCGCCTGGGTGGCTCAGTGGGTTGGTTAAAGCCTCTGCCTTCAGCTCAGGTCATGGTCTCAGGGTCCTGGGATCGAGCCCCGCATCGGGCTCTCTGCTCAGCAGGGAGCCTGCTTCTCCCTCTCTCTCTGCCTGCCTCTCTGCCTACTTGTGATCTCTGTCTGTCAAATAAATAAATAAAATCTTAAAAAAAAAAAAAAGAAATGTGCTCTTGATCTAATTCAGTTTATAGACCACATAGTTAAGATCACAGGCGTGGCTACAATGGGCCATTCCAACTTTCTTCTTTCAATTATAATGGAAACCTTAGATGTTTGGAGGGATGGCCTCCAAAAATACCTTTTTAACTCAGTAAAAGATTTTCAGCATTTAAAAATAATAGCAAACAGGGGCGCCTGGGTGGCTCAGTCGGTTAAATGTTCAACTCTTGGTTTCGGTTCAGATCATGATCTCAGGGTTGTGGGATCGAGTCCCGCACTGAGTTCTCTGCTCAGCACGCAGTCTGCCTCAGACTCTCTCTCTCTCTCCCCATCTCCCTTCCTCTCTCAAATAAATAAAGAAATAAACAAACAAAACCTTTTTATAAATAAACAAATAAAAAGAAGAGCAAACAGGCCAAATATATGTTCCGCACTAATCTTAGTAATTGACATGTATTTGCCCATTTAAACCTCACAAAAACCCTATTTTCCCCCCAACTTTACAAATGGGTAAACTGAGGCAAAGAGGAGTTAAGTATTGGCTTGAGGACAAATGCCCAGAGGATGCAGGGAAGGGGGCTCCAGGCGCTGTGTGCTTAAGCACAGGTTAGGGGTGCCGTGACCTGTGGCTACTCCTCGGGGACGGAGAGCGCTCATGGGTCACTCCACAGCAAGCTGCCGTGGCTCAGTCTTTCTGCCATCCCAGCCCCGCCCTGTCTGCTGGGCCCCATGGCACAGTCCTGTCCTCACCTGTGATGCAGCCTCTCGTCCCAGCGCAGCGCACAGAGTTCAGATGAGAGGAACCTTTCTCCTGCGGGGTAGTTTGAGCTCATCTGATGAACCTAGCCCAGGTGAAGGAATGTCAGAGTCCTGTTCCTCTTGGCAAAGATGTTCTCACATCATAGCGATCTTCTCTAAAGTTAAGATTTTCAGGTAGGTAGAAGTTTTTGACAAAGTGGATATTTAGAGAACTCTCCAATCTCTCTGAAGAAATAATGTCAGTAGAAGAAGGGACTGTGATTCTGAAAACTCTGAAATTCCCTGTTTTTAAGTCTGTGATCCCCACGCGTGCCAGTGACCCTCCTACTGTAACTTCTTCTCCCACGTGTTTATATTCCCAAGAAGATGGTGCATTAATCAAGAAATGTTTAAGAGGGGCGCCTGGGTGGCTCACTGGGTTAAGCCTCTGCCTTCGGCTCGGGTCATGATCTCAGGGTCCTGGGATCGAGCCCCGCGTCGGGCTCTCTGCTCAGCAGGAAACCTGCTTCCTCCTCTCTCTCTCTCTCTGCCTGCCTCTCTGCCTGTTTGTGATCTCTGTCAAATAAATAAAATCTTTAAAAAAAAAAAAAGAAAGAAATGTTTAAGAGACATAGTCACCCGTTAAGTCAAGTTTGAAACAGCAATATCTAGATAAAGCCACATTTATCAGGACACCTGGGTAGCTCAGTGGTTTAAAGCCTCTGCCTTCCGCTCAGGTCATGATCCCAGGGTCCTGGGATCGAGTCCCACATCCGAGTCCCACATGGGGCTCTCTGCTCAGCAGGGAGCCTGCTCCTCCCTCTCTCTCTCTCTGCCTGCCTCTCTGCCTACTTGTGATCTCTGTCTGTCAAAGAAATAAATAAAATCTTAAAAAAAAAAAAAAAGCCACATCTAAGCATTCATAGTCATGCGTATGCCTAGCTTTTTTCCCTTGCCCCAGCTCTTTTTACATACTAAAGTGGTGAAATTGTTGACACCACAAAGGTTGTGTTGGTTTGATTTTTTTTTTTTTTCAGTAGGAAAAAAATCCAAACTTCAAAGCAGAAACTGAAAGTAGATGATTAGGTTTGCCTGATGTGGGTTGAAATCCTCTTCCCCGTTATTTAGTAAAGATCCTTAGTTTTATGTTACTGATTGCATGAAGGAAATTTCCAGGGAATGAATGTTCCCTGTTACTTTTTCATGTGAGGTCTTGGGAAAAGACTCAGGGAACCGTTGACCAAATTACACAGTGGGACCTCCAGAGGAAAGTCCATATGATCAGCGCCTTCCAGTCCAAGCTTAACATGCAGCCTCTTGCAGAGTGGCTGAAACAGGCCATCCAAAGGTCGGGAAAAGGAGTAATGATACATTACTTGTATTACTAGTAGCTGGTTTCCAGCCTGTAGGTACAGACTGTCGCGCTGATAAGCGGCTCGAACATTTCATTGAAAAGGGAAATGCAGCTCTTGCTATAACAGCTTTAGATTGATTTAAAACTGAGAGTGATGTGTTAATTAAGAGCATATATATATGTTCAAAGCATTGTTCCCCCTTCTTTTGATTTTCCCAAATATTGTAGACTTCTTCTCGTTTATTCTTCTATTCTTTGGTACAGATTGAATCAGCCAAATGGTGGACAAGGAACTGAGTGAGAGAAGAGATTAGACGATTTCTAAGACAGATATTCTAATAAAATCCCAATCCAGTTTCTTTTCCTAGCATTCTTTATAGGCACTGAACTTAATGTCTACTCCCTTATTTCATTTTCATCTAAATTATGTCCAAGTAATAGCATTGAGTGAATTGGTTCAGGCGTTATCAGGCCCTTTCTTGCCTAGTCTTAGACTGGCACATGCCAAGGTATTTTATAAAAGGACAATATATCTGATTTTAGAGATCACTGTTTTTAATTCTTTAAAAATTACCTTTTTGGGGGTACCTGGGTGACTCAGTTCATTAGGCATCTGCCTTCAGCTCAGGTCATGATCCCAGGGTCCTGGGGTAGAGCTCCACATTAGGCTCCCTGCTCAGTGGGGAGTCTGCTTCTCCCTCTCCCTCTGGCTGCTGCTCCCCCTGCTTGTGCTCTCTCTTTCTGTCAAATAAATAAGTAAAATCTTTAAAAACAAAATTACCTTTTTTTTTTTTTTTAAATATCAGTTGGGTATTCTTAATTTTCATGAGTAGATCCCTGGAAAAAGGGCATGTATCTTTGGACCTTAGATCTCAAGGAATTTGAACCAGTCTAGAAAAAAGTAATCCATAACCCTAAAACGGGAATAAACCTGCCATGTACATAGAACGGGAAAAGGGGTCACTCATCTTCTTGACCCTCAAATTCTAACTCTGCCCCTGGTAGCTGAGTGACTTTAGGCTAGTGACTCAGCATCACCCAGTTACATCATCTACAGAACAGAGGTATTGGGCTAAATGACCGTTCCACCTCTTGTGTTCTTCCACACAAACATATTCTGTCCCCACCAGGGACATTGGTTAAGGGGGGGCGGGTAAGAAGAATCAACCTGGAAGTGTTGAGATTATATATATTTTTTAATTTTTATTTTATTCATATTTTAAATATATATATATTATATATATATAATATATATATATTAGGATTTTGTTTATTTATTTGACAGAGCGAGAGAGGGAACACAGGCAGGGGGAGTGGAAGAGGGAGAAGCAGGGTTCCCACTGAGCAGGGAGCCCGACACAGGGCTCGATCCCAGGACCCCGGGATCATGACCTGAGCTGAAGGCAGATGCTTAACCAACTGAGCCACCCAGGTGCCCTATTTTATATTTTTTATAAGTGCATTTCTAAAAACAACTTAATTTACTAGTGAGAAATAAAAAATGAGTGTAAGATAGTAGATACGGAAGCCTCTCTAAATATTCAATAAATAAAATCATTTAGTTTTAGATAGTAGTTGATTGAAGTAAAGAGATTCAAAGGGGAGAGAGAACAGAGAAGAAAAATTGGGTCTGTATACATTGAACCATAAATCACCACTTTTAGAGGTTATAAGTGGTCCATTATTGGCAGTTTATATGGTTCAAGCTATCGCTATCGCTGTAATCTTAGAACATCAAATTTGGACAAATCAGTAGGTTGCCCGAACAACACCAGCTTTGAAGAACATCAGTATGAATGCAGAAAGAGTAGAGGACCTGGAAAACCCATCACTGTGGGATCTGTAGCCCACCTTGGGAGGAGAAAGTATTTATTTCACTGCAGTAACTGAAGCAAAACAAAAGCATGTCCTCTAACGAAAGGTAGCTAAGATACTACCATAACGTTGGAACTGCCTTAAATAGATGCAAATATAGTTCTTCCTAGAATATCAAGTGCTAGTGGGACACTTGGCTGGCTCAGTTGGTAAACCGTGCGACTCTTGATCTGAGGGTCGTTGAATTCAAGCCCCATGTTGGGCATGGAGCCTACTTCAGAAACATCGAGAGGTAGAGCCTCATGTGGGTTAATTCTGGAAACATTCATTTACCACACTTTAAATGTTACATTTTTCGTGAGGGACCCAATTAACAGCCAATGTGAAATGTCCCACCTTGATTGTTTATTTTAGTTATCCCTGAAAATTCTGTGAAGGAAGTCCTCAGAGCACCCGGTACCATCAAAGACAGAATCAAGAAGTTGCTGGCTCACAAAAACAGCATGAAAAAGAAGGTGAAAATTCAAAATGTCATCACAGAACCTTCTGGAACTCCTGCCCCTAAGGTTAACTTGCGACCCCTCAACTCTGAAGAGACTGTTTCCAGAGCTAGGAACTCCAATGGAGGAAAAAAACAGAAGGAAGGGAGAAGGAAAGAGAGGCTTGAGGACGAGAAAAAAAATGAGAAAGCCCTGAAGAACCACATAGAATGGGAGCAAAGCCTTCGAGGAGATGTGTTCTGTGAGTAACATTTTTGTTATTTTACATTTTATGAAAAATGAGTTGTGACTTCTCCTGGCAAGTGAAAGAAGAAAAGACAGCTTTGTACCTGAAGTAAAATTGGGTTCCTTGCTGATCCTTAAGAAGCAGGGTTCTCTGTAAGCTCTGGATAGCAACATCTTCAGCAAATCCCAAATCAAATTTACTGCTGTGGTAAACAAGGGAGGATCTGTCTTTTCCCCTTTCGGGGGTAGGGTGGGGGGTGGGTTCCTATTCGATGCAGATCCTCTTTCTGCTCCCCACCAAGCACACTTGCTTACTCTACAAGCATAGTTGTCTGGTTACCTGGCTGTCCACACAGTGCACCCCCAAACCAGAGAGACCCCGGATCCAAGCAGATCTCCCAAGCTCTGCCTTTTTACTCCTTGAAGGCACTTTGAATCAGCCCGCTCATTGCAAGGGTCCTAAAACAGTGGCGTGGCTACAATTTAAAGGCCCAAATGACAGTTGTAGGGAGAAATATTCTGTAGATGAGCTTAAGTTTTCTCCATGAACTGGATGACTGCCCTACTCACTGGTTGCTCTGTGGGACCCCACCAGGAGTCTCAGCCCCTCTAGGGCAGTTTCTAGATAACCAGCCACTGCGTGCGCGCGCGCGCACGCACACACACACACACACACGCCCAGGCCGAGACTTTGCATTTCTTTCTCGTGGGGCGTTTGTTGCTGCCTGTTTTTTGCCTTGTGTGTCCTTGGCTCCACGGCTGTTAGATTTAAACAAATGAAAAGTAGACCCAGGCACACCTATCCAAGGCATTATCGCCTCTAATAGAGAGTGAAAATCTCAAGAATGTATATTTCCAAACCCTGCTGAGAAGGGACATGTTACTAGTATAGATGCTTAGGACATCTTTGGAAAACGATGTTCTAGATAAGGGAAGTGAAACCAATGTGAATGCTTTGGGAATGTTAAGGAAACTCTGCTCTAACATATTCTATGATTAGAACACATGAGAAAAGTCTCTTTGTTCAGTCGTCCATTCGTTTCCTTCTTAGCGTGTGACAGTTCAGGGTTTTTCTTAACTGACCACGTGTTCTTTCTTAGCCCCTAAGGTGAATGAAGCAGGTGGATTGGGTCTGGTTCTGGTCCATGGAAAACTTACATCCAGACTCGAACACAAAGGTAAATAATACTTTTTCCCAAGCGTCTGCTCTTTGACAATGTCGCATGTCATTTAATGTCTTTGTATGATGAGGTATGAATCACTGCTCCATTCCTAAACACCCAAGGGAAGAATCAGAACATTCTGACACACGGTACGAGTATGAAAATAGTATACCTTTATGTGATTAGTACCCGTGGTGACAATATAGTAAGGCTGTCTTCTCTCCACCCCTCCTGCCAGACACCTAGCGTGATGGGTCGAAGCAGATAGTTTATATTTGAAGATGGAAGAAAATGACTCAGTTGCTTTAACTTCAACACCTGAGGGCCCACAACATGAAAAGTACCACGTTCCGGGCCCAAGCACCAGTGTCCCTTACCCATTGCCACAGTAGTGCTGCGTAACAAACAACCACAGACCCTCAGTGGCCTACGATGATAGAAATTTCTTTTTGCTTAGGAGTCTGGATCAGCTGGGTAGTTCTGCTGATCTGAGCTGGCCTGGGTGGGGCTTACCCATGTCCGCAGTCAGTGTGGGCCGACTCAGTGACTTGGCCGATCTTAGCTGTGCCTCTCGCATGCCTGGGGCCTCAACTGGGATACCAGAGCTGACTCACCTCTGCTCCAGGTGGTGTCTCATCCTCCAGCAGGCCAGCCAAGCTTGTTCTCGTGAAGCAGTGGCAAGGTTCCAAGGAAGCAAGTAGAAGCACACAGGCCTTTTGAGGTCTAGGCTCAGGCCTGGCTCAGCATCGCTTCCATCTTCTGTAGGCCAAGGCAAGTCACAAGGCCGGGCCAGACTTAAGCATTGGGAACGGTGCTACAAAGTTAAATTGTGAAGAACATGGCTACCAGGAGTCATTTTTTTTTTTTTTTATGATAACAGCAATTTGTCCAGAAGGACCGCACAGATTTAAACTGAAACAGAGTATCCGATTTGACACTGTCCTTAAGCGCATTTCATTAGCCATGATCTCTGCTCCATGCAGTTGTGGTGACTTTTTAAAATTAATATTTGTTAAATAGAGTCCCCAAATGCCAGATGGTTCAATAAAAGGCCACTAGGGAAATTGAAATGGAGAAATGTATTAGTCACAGGCCCTGGAGGATCATGGCACATGTCGAGGGCCACACGGGGAAGTCGAGGCAGGGTGCTTAAAGAAAGAGAGACAGGGGGGTGCCTGGGTGGCTCAGAGGGTTAAGCCTCTGGCTTCAGCTCAGGTCATGATCTCGGGGTCCTGGGATCGAGCCCCGCATCGGGCTCTCTGCTCAGCAGGGAGCCTGCTTCCTCCTCTCTCTCTCTCTCTCTGCCTGCCGCTCTGCGTACTTGTGATCTCTCTCTCTCTGTTAAATACGTAAATAAAATCATTTAAAAAAAAAAAAAGAAAGAAAGAAAGAGAGAGAGACAGGAACTGGGGCACATGCCCTTATTAGTGTTCATGTATGGAGTGCTTTGGGGTTCCCGGGCTGAAGCTGGGTTGGTCAGTTCAAACCAGAAAGATCAGGATCTTGTTGAGCTCCAAGGGAGTCTAATCAAAGGAGTTCACCCTTAGGGTCCCCTAAGAGGATGGCCCTGGGAGACAGGGCGGACTGTTGATCACAAGAACTGTTGGGAAGTCATCTCAAGAACTTACATTTCCTCGTGGCTCAGCAGGCTGCCCCTAGGGCTTGCACTGGCAAGAGGGGCAAAGGTCAGTTTTAGACTCCTGTAGGCTGTTCGGCCAAACAAAATGGCTGCCAAGGCAGCAGCTCCATGGAGTAGCTTAGCTCAGTGCTCGACAGCGACTGAAAACGTGGCGTGGCCTTCCCAAGCTCCACATGTTAGACATGTTTCTAATACTCTTAATGATTATGAAATGTACCCTTTTTCTCAGCAGATTTAAATATCTCAGTTGACTGCAGCTTTGACCATGGGGTCTGTGACTGGAAGCAGGATATAGAGGATGACTTTGACTGGAATCCTGCTGACCGAGATAATGGTATTTAGATTTTACTCTTTTGTGCTCTGTGGTAGGACACAGGTAAAGAAGGCTCTCCAGTGATGTAGGGTTATTACTCTTATCTCTCGTTAGGTCAGGGTTGTTTGTCGTGTTTGGAAAGTTTTAGACCTTCCTGAAATCTCCCCTGACGAGTGGCTGAGTTGGTTCGGCATATATACTCTGCCTTACCCCTCTTACCCACCCCCCACCCACACCCAGGATGTTCCAGCAAAACTCTTCCATAGTAGTTCCTGCTGCTGAGAGAGATGCTGGAATTCATGTACATTTTTTTAAAAAGATTTTTAAAGGAAAACTATTTTTTAAAGTAATCTCTATGCCAATGTGGGGCTCAAACTCCTGACCCCAAAGTCCAGAGTTGCATACTCTACCAACTGGGCCAGCCAGGAGCCCCAAGTTCATGTGCATTTTAAGAGTATTGTGGGAAAGATAAAAAGAAATTGTTCCTTTTCCCCAGTTTGCCAGCTAATGGTGTGCTGTAGCTTCTGTTTTTGCTTTTTGTGGGAAAAATCTGGAAAGGAAATACGACCTCTACCTGTACCTAAAGTTTTAGCAGTCACCCCTCAAAGTATCAATACCATAAGGAGCGATTGCTTACAGATTTCTTTCTGGCCACTTGGATTTTTCTCAACTTCAGCTCTGAGCTGTGGCATTTCAGCCCTTTCCACTTGGTTGAACGCTACTGATGGGCCCTGTCTTTTCCCTTGGGTAGAGCATTTGGCTCACAGCTCCCATTTGGAGCATAAATGGATTCCCTGTCTCCTGAGGCTAACGATGTGTTAGAGACCACAGTGGGAAGTCCCCTGTTTACAAAGACGATTCACAAATGGCCCCAAAGTTCTCAGCCTTTGTGTCACTCAAAACGTACTTTCTTCCCTCCTGTGTCC
Organism: Martes martes; assembly: GCF_963455335.1. Classification (NCBI taxonomy): domain Eukaryota; kingdom Metazoa; phylum Chordata; class Mammalia; order Carnivora; family Mustelidae; genus Martes; species Martes martes. Next base: position 9,045,554 of record NC_137897.1, read on the forward strand.
CCTTCAGATCTCTTAAGTGGGCTTGCCTTTCCCTACATAGTTAAATAGAAGAAACACAGGATGAATCAGCATTTTTAGAAGGATGAAATCTCAAGGACAGGTCCACATGGGCTTTAGCTGAGAGAGAAGGGGAAATCTGCCACAGTGGGTCACTGAAGAGAGGGTGTCACTGGCAGAGTGGCTAGGTAAAGGCACGATGCCTATATTTCAGATAAGCAGGAAATATTTTTCACTATATCTCAGACATGCTCCTTAACTGAAATGCAGACTCTCCCGAGTGTCCTTATCTTTAGTTGCTGAATCTGGCAACCTGACCAGCTGGGAGAGAAGACAGGACAGTCCTGGCTTCCACAGGAATTCCTTCTTTTCATTGAGACCCCATTCTGTGAGACCCCGTTCCATGAGAATTTTTGCCCAGGTTCATCAAAGCCATGACCCGAGTATTAGAGATGAGCCATGACTGCTACCACGGGTTAAGAGATACTTAGGAGATGGATTGTAGAAATAGATGTGCTCCTGTCATCCTAAATCAGAACTCAGACTCGTACGCTACAAGTGGTTGAGCTCCATGAAACCATTAGGACAAATTCATGTATGTTGTGGATTAAATGCCACACTACCTAATGAGCTGGCCATCATACATACCACTGACTCTGGAGGAGAGTACATTCCCGCAACCAAGGTGGAAAGTTCTGGAACACAAGTTCTCCATCAGCTGCAAATTACCTGCAGTGCTAAAAGACTGTTTCATTAGATTCCTACTGCATATCTGCTACCACCACACTTTGTGAATGCAGACAAATTCCCCAGTTTCTCTGACCCTGTTTCCTTTTCTGTACCATAAAGGATTTCATCTTTGTGATCCCTAAAAGCCATTTTAGCATGTGAACTTTGTTCCCGTGTTTGAAATGAAAAGGATTTCAGCTTCCCCTCGAGGACACTATCATTCATGTTCTTTTTTTTTTTTTAACAGTTTATAAAATTTTTAATTCCAACTATCATTCCTTTTCTATGCTGTTTAGACACTATAGGCAGACCCTATACAGTGGCTCCATTAACTGGGTTCTTTTCCTCTCGCAGCTGTTGGCTACTATATGGCAGTCCCGGCCCTGGCAGGCCGTAAGGATATCGGCCGCTTGAAACTCCTCCTCCGAGACCTGCGGCCCCAAAGCACCTTCTGCTTGCTCTTTGATTACCGGCTGGCCGGAGAAAAAGTCGGGAAGCTTCGAGTGTTTGTCAAAAACAGTAACAATATCCTGGCCTGGGAGGAGACCGGAAGTGAGGACGAGAGGTGGAAGACCGGGACGGTTCCGTTGTATCAAGGGATCGGCACTACCAAAAGTGTAAGCGGAAAGAAAGCCAGTGTTAAATGAGATGCTAACGTTGTTTTTCCATGACACTCAAGTACCTAGGCGCTGGGGCCACAAAGATAAGACCTCTTCCCTACAGTTACAGGAGTTTACATTCTGGAGCAAAATGGGCAAGACGATGGGTCAGCCCCGCTGGCGTGTCAGGTTCAAGCGCATCGCGTGCCCTAGAGACAAGGTCTGTGCGGGAGTCGGGCTCCTCTCCAGCAGCCTCTCACTCCAGACTGCAAAGTCCTTAATATGTAAAAGAATGTCTTGCTCATTTATTCAGTGCCCAGCACTTATCCCAATGAATGGAAGCTAGAAGGTCATTTCTTTACTAAGATTTTATTTATTGATCTGAGAGAACGCTGGAGTAGGAGATAGAGGGAGAGGGAGAAGCAGGCTCCCGGCTGAGCAGGAAACCTGATGCAGGACTCGATCCCAGAACCCCGAGTCCATGACCTGAGCCGAAGACAGGCACCCAACCGACTTAGCCACCCAGGCGCCCTAGAAGGTCATTTTAAAAATGTTTTTTTAGATTAAACTGAGATTGTGGCTGTTGTCTGGGGTCCCAAGACCATTCAGGTTCTGTGGTTCCCTAGAAGGACTCACAGAATTCAGAGAATGTGTTATATTCATGATTACAGTTTATTACAATGAAATAAAGTCAGCAGAGGGAAAAGGTGCTTAAGGCAGAGTCCGGGAGAGAACGGGCACAAGCTTATGGTATTCCTCCTTCAGGAGAATTGTACGTACAGCCCTTCGTTCTCCCAGCAGTGGTGTGCGACAACACTCACAAAATGTGGCCCACCAGCAAAGCTCACCCAAGCCTTGGTGTTCTGGGTTTTTGTTGGGGGTCCGTCTGCCCACGTGACAGCCTGCACAGCTGACCTTTGTTACTCATTCTCCAGCCTCTCCAAAGGTCAGATTTTTTCTTTGTGACCCAGGGCCCCCGCTAGAAGTCACATTGTTAGCGTACATTATCTGACAGGGGCAAAAGCACTTTTTTTTTTTTTAAGATTTTTATTTATTTATTTATTTATTTGACAGACAGTGAGAGAGGGAACACAAGCAGAGGGAGTAGGAGAGGGAGAAGCAGGCTCCCAGCAGAGCAGGGAGCCCAATGCGGGGCTTGATCCCAAGATCCTGGGATCATGACCCAAGCCGAAGGCAGATGCTTAACAACTTAGCCACCCAGGCACCCCCAAAAACACTATTAAGAGACAAGATATTCCAAGGACTTAGAGGTTATCTCCCAGGAACCAGTCAAGAGCCAAACCTTTCTTTAGAATGTTCAGGGTTTAGACAATTTAGACAAACCAGAGCTCCCGGATCAATCCTTCACTGTCCAGTGGGTTTAAGAAAGGAAATGGGGACAGCGTTCAAGAGGAAGTTGGTCAATGAGTTGAAACAGGAAGAACATAGGGTAAAAATGACAAGTGTCTATCAGGTTTGACTATCAGGAGGTGGCTGGTGCCCCTTGCAGGGCTTGTCTGGAGGGGAGCAGAAGGCCACCCTACAGAGACATGAGGACGGAAGGGAGTAGAGCTTGGGAGGCAGCCACTGTGGACCCTTGTGTAAGGCTCAGTTGAGGTGAGAAGGGAAGAGGTAGGGTGGAAGCTAGAAGGAGATACACGAACAGCTGAGTACCAACGAACGGTTTGCAGAAGAGCAATCAGTGGATCCATGAATCGGGATTCCGTTGACACTTTGTTTGTGAAAGAGGAATGATTCATAAATATAAGGAAAATCCTGGGGCACCTGGGTGGCTCAGTGGGTTAAAGCCTCTGCCTTCGGCTCAGGTCATGATCCCAGAGTCCTGGGATCAAGCCCCGCATCAGGTTTTCTGCTCGGCTGGGAGCCTGCTTCCCCTTCTCTCTCTGCCTGCCTCTCTGCCTACTTGTGATCTGTCTGTCAAATAAATAAATTTTTAAAAAAATTTAGAAAAAAAAATAAGGAAAATCCTGTTTTTTGATAATACGCAGTAGTAGGAAACCTGGGGTCTAGGGTCAGACGTTATATTCAATATCTTTTTATCTATGCGTCACACTGAAGCAGAGCATCTTATTTAAAATACGTCCTGAGATCTGACTATAGGTAAAATATACATTGGGCTATAGGTGAATTTTCTCACCATTCTTTTCCTCTTTCCCATGCTTGTTTAGTGCTGATGCGCACATTGGTTCTAGTTTATGCAACATATTTGCATCGATACAAACCCAACCCGCATATTTACATCGTTGTGGCTATAGCGTGGTTTGGGGACCATGACACCGGGCTGTGCTATGCATAGTTGACATCCTGTTGGAGAATTGAAATACGCCTCCGCATAGCATTCATCATGACTTCCATGACTGAATTTTTATACTGAGAAGTGCTTTATAGAACACCGTAGCTTGGGGGCAGGTAGTAGCATGTGCCGTCAAAACAGCGTTTTTTGTTTGTTTGTTTTTTTTAGTACACATTTTTGCAAATATACCGCCAAAGAGCCCAGCCAGCAGGGACACTGTAACACAACACTGCTCTGTCAAGAGGGACACTTGGGCCCAGCCAGGCCCTGACGAAGGCACCTATGCCCTGAACTTTTCCAGTACGAAGGGCACCCTTACTGGGGCATACTGGAGGGTGGGGATGCTGAATAAGGGGGGAGCGGGATGGGATTCGATCTCGGCTATTTGCTCATGCAGGCTTGAGGGAGGGCGCCCCTTCCTAGGGTGCCCTGCACTCCTGAAGGGCTAAAAGCAGCCATGATATTAAAAGAGGGCAGCACATTTTCACTTCATCCTGGGGGCCATGGATATTCTTTGTACCCATGCCGTGCGTAAAGTCACCCATCTCTTCAACTTCCATGCCTGGCCAGGACACAGAAATCTTTACTAAGGCTGGAGTCTTGTTGCTAAGAATCTAGCGTCAATAGATACCTCAGACAACCGTTGGAAGAAACCGATTACCCATGATGAAATTGAATCAGTAATCAAGAATCTCTCAAGAAACAGAAGTCCAGGATCAGACAGCTTGACAGGTGAATTCTACCAAACATTCAAAGAAGAGTTAATACCTCTTCTTCTCAAACTATTTCAAAAAAATAGAAGAGGAAGGAAAACATCCAAATTAATTCTATGAGGCCAGCAAATGAACATAGATGCAAAATTCTCAGTAAAATATTAGCAAACCGAATCCAACAATACCTTAAAAACATCATTTACTATGATCAAGTGGGATTTATGTCTGGGATGCTAGAGTGGTTCAGTATTCACAGATCAGTCAACAGGATCCACCATATCAAAAAGAGAAAGGATAAAAACCATAGGATAATTTCAGCGGATGCAGGAAAAGTATTTGACAAGGTACAACATCCATTCATGATAAAAATGCTCAACACAGGAGGTTTAGAGAGAACACCTCAACATAATAAAGGCCATATATGGAAACCCACAGCTAACATCATCCTCAGTGGGGAAGAGCCTTTCCCCTAAAGTTGGGAACAAGACAAGGATGTCCACTCTCACCACTTCTATTCAACATAGTACTGGAAGTCCTAGCCACAGCAATCAGACAAGAAAAATAAAAGGCATCCAAATTGGTCAGGAGGAAGTTAAACTTTCAGTATTGGCAGATGACATGATACTACATGTAGAAAACCATAAAGGTTCCACCAAAAATCTATTAAAACTGACAAATGAATTCAGTGAGTTCACAGGATACAAAATCAATGTGCAGAAATCTATTGCATTTCTCTACACTAATAACGAGGGAGCAGAAAGAGAAATTAAGAAAGCTGACCCATTTATAATTGCACCAAAAATAATAAAATACCAGAAAGAAACGTAACCAAAGAGGTGAAAGAACTGTACTCTGAAAACTATAAAATATTGATGAAATAAATGGAAGATGATATAAACGGATGGAACAATATTCCATTCCCATGGATTTGGAAAACAAATATTGTTAAAATACCCATACGACCCAAAACAATCTACAGATTTAATGCAGTCCTTACCAAAATACCAACAACATTTTCCACAGAACTAGAACAAATAATTTTTTTTAAGATTTTATTTATTTGACAGAGAGAGAGATCAAGTAGGCAGAGAGGCAGGTTGGGGGCGGGGGAAGCAGACTCCCCGTGGAGCAGAAAACCTGCTGCGGGGCTCGATCCCAGGACCCTGAGATCATGACCTGAGCCAAAGGCAGGGGCTTAACCCACTGAACCACCCAGGCGCCCCAAGAACAAATAATCTTAAAATTTGTATGGAACCACAGAAGACCCCAAGTAGCCTAAGCAATCTTGAGAAAAAAAGAACAAAGCTGGTGGTATTATAACCCCAGATTTCAAGATATACTACAAAGCTATAGTAATCAAAACAGTATGGAACTGTCCAGAAAATAGACACATATATCAATGAAACAGAATAGAGAACCAGAAATAAACCCACACTTATATGGTCAGTTCATCTACTACAGAGGCAAAAATACACAATGGGGAAAAGACAGTCTCTTCAACAAATGGTGTTGGGAAAACTGGACAGCTACATGTAAAAGAATTAAAATAGACCCCTTTCTTATACCGTACACAAAAATAAACTCGAATTGGATTAAAGACCTAAATGTTAGACCTGAAAACATAAAAATCCTAGAAGAGAGAAAAGCAGTGATTTCTCTGACATCGTTCCCAGCAACAGTTTCCTAGATATGTCTTCTAAGGCAAAGGAAACAAAATAAAAAATAAACTGTTGGGGCTACATCAGAATAAAAAGCTTCTGCACAGCAAAAGAAACAATTAACAAAAAGTTAAAAGACAACCTATTGAGTGGGAGAAAATATTTGCAAATGACAACTGATACAGTGTTAGCATCCAAAATAAATAAAGAACTTACCCAACTTGGGGCACCTGGGTGGCTCAATCGGTTAAGCTTCTGCCTTTGGCTCAGATTACAATCCCAGGGTCCTAGGATTGAGCCCCACATTGGGTTCCCTGCTCAGTGGGGAGCCTACTACTTCCTCTCCCTTGGTTACTACTCCTACTTGTGCCCTCTCTCTGTGTCAAATAAAATCTTAAAAAACGAACTTATGGGGTGCCTGGGTGGCTCAGTGGGTTAAGCCTCTGCCTTCCACTCAGGTCATACTCTCAGGCTCCTGGGATCGAGCCCTGTATCGGGCTCTCTGCTCAGCGGGGAGCCTGCTTCCCCTTCTCTCTCTGCCTGCCTCTCTGCCTACTTGTGATCTCTCTCTCTGTCAAATAAATAAATAAAATCTTTTTAAAAAAATAAAAAATAAAAAAAGAACTTATGCACCCCCACACCAAAAAACCACAAATAATCCAATTAAAAAAACAGTTGGGGGGACGCCTGGGTGGCTCAGTGGGTTAAAGCCGCTGCCTTCGGCTCAGGTCATGATCTCAGGGTCCTGGGATCGAGCCCCGTGTCGGGCTCTCTGCTCAGCGGGGAGCCTGCTTCTCCCTCTCTCTCTGCCTGCCTCTCTGCCTACTTGTGATCTCTGTCTGTCAAATAAATAAAATCTTTAAAAAAAAAAACAAAAACAGTTGGGGCACCTGGGTGACTCAATCAGTTGAGCATCCATCTCTTGATTTCAGCTCGGGTCATGATCCCAGGGTCATGAGGTCAAGTCCCGTGACAGTCTCCATGATCAGCACAGAGTCTGCTTGGGATTCTCTCTCTCTCTGCCCCTCCTCCCCAGCTCACATGCTGTCTCTCTAAAACAAACAAACAAACGGGTAGAAGATACTTCTCCAAAGAAGACACAGATGGCCAGCAGACACATCACTCATCATCAGGGAAATGCAAATCAAAACCACCATAAGTTACCACCTCATACCTGTCAGAATGGCTAAAATCAAAAACACAAGAACTAGCAAATGTTTGTGAGGATGTAGAGAGGAAGGAACCCCTGTGCAGCGTTGGTGGGAATGCGAACCCATGCAGCCACTGGAAAACGGTATGGAGGTTCCTTAAATGATTAAAGTCAGAGTTACCCAGACCCGGGGTGGCTCAGTTAAGAGTCTGCCTTCAGCTCAGATTATGATCCCAGGGTGCTGGGATTGAGCCTCGCATTGGGGAGCCTGCTTCTCCCTCTCCCTCTGCTGCTCCCCCTGCTTGTACTCTCTCTCTGTCAAATAAATAAATAAAATCATTAAAAAAAAATACAGAGTTAGCATATGATCCACTAATTCTACTACTGAGTATTTACCCAAAGAAAACAAAAATACTAAATTGAAAAGATAGATACACTCCTATGTATATTGCAGCGTCATTTACGATAGTCAAGATACGGAAGCAACCCAAGTGTTCATCCATAAACAAATGGATAAAAAAGATGTGGTATATATACACAATGGAATATCACTCCGCCACATAAAGAATGAAACATTGCCATTTGTAGTAATGTGGATGGGACTAGAGGATATAATGCTAAGTGAAATAAGGCAGTCAGAGAAAGACAAGTACCATATAATTTCACTCATATGTGGAATTTAAGAACCAAAACAAATGAACCCCCCCAAAAAAAGAGAGAGACACACACACACACCAAAAAACACCTAACTATAGAGAACAAACTGATGGTCACCAGAGGGGAAGCAGGTGGGGGGTTGGGGGAAGGGGGGAAGGCATTGGAGGGCACACTTATCATGACATGCACTGAGTATAGGATTGTTGAATCACTGTATTGTGCCCTTGAAATTAATATAACACTGATTGTTTACTGGCATTAAATTTTTTTTTAAAGTTGTAGTAATGGGAAAAAAGAAAAACATCATTCAGATATTATTTATTTTAATACTATTTCTTTATAAATATTTTTGGATGAATGAATATAAAACAGTAACTCTGCATCTTTAATTTTGTTAAATGAGTCAGTCCTGTCATTTTGTGTCCAATTTTAAGATACATTTTTTAGTATTTATCCTTTCTCTGTTCTCCATACGTTAAATATTTCTAAAATATAAAGAAGTTTGCTGCTCTTTTGATTATTAATAGATAATAGATATTTGATATATGTTATCATGGATAAAAATGATCATAGCCTATTATGTAACAATTCTCATCACATGAAAACCGTGGCACCCCAATAATTTCCAGTATTAAGGCCAATATTTTAAGAAAAATAGCCATATTACTACAAACTACCAAATCTGAATATATCAAGATAATTCCCTTTCAACTATATAGTTTTACATTAGATGTTCACCAGGAATGTTGAATTTCTTCTAGCCTGGTTTTTGAAAAGAAAACCACATCATTTGTTTATTTTTGCTCTTTTTCCCTTTAAATGGGAATTCCAAAATATCCTCCTTCTGCCATACCTTTCTTAGCTTTTCGGGGCTGTGCAGATGCTTTTAGGAGTGGCAGTGACCCTGTTTTCTCTGAATATAATCCTCTCAGTGCAGATACTGACATTTGGAAAATACATTACTATATATGCAATGTCAATGCCTGTCCCTTCGCCCTAGGGACTGATGAGTTCAGTCCCCCCCCCTTTTTTTAAAGTAATCTTTATGCAGCATGGGGCTCAAACTCACCACCCAAGTTCAAGAGTCTCATGCTCCACTGACTGAGTTGGCCAGGTGCCCCGAGTTCAGTTCTGTTTAATTGCTATTAAATAGTTGGCTTATATCATTGACGTGAATGGTTTGAAGTAATTTTTTTTTTAATCTTCTCCATTATTAGGTCATTTTTGAAGCAGAACGCGGCAAGGGCAAACGTGGAGAAATTGCAGTGGACGGCGTCGTGCTGCTCTCAGGCTTGTGTCCAGATGACCTTTTATCTGCAACTGGCTGAATGTCACTCTGGTCTTCTGTGTCTTTATGTTTGGCTTCTTATGTCCGTTCTCTGTTTTCTGATACAACATCATAGATCGCCCCACTGTAGAAATAACAAAATGAAAAATCATAACCTACCAACAGAAACATTATTTTAACATGTCTTTCTTGTGGAAGGTGTGCCAGTAGGTGCCTTTCAGTATAGTACCACTCATTCATTTCTGAATTTATAAAATGTGGAAGTGTGGAAAAAGCTCAGCTGTCCTCCCCTCTGTCCCCAGCGCCCCCTCCTCCAGTGTATCTGATTTGTCTCCATGCATTGATGGACCTCTATAAAACATTTTTAGAATTAAAAAAACAAACAAACAAATATGGGTACCTGGGTGACTTAGTCGTTAAGCCGAAGTGATCTTCAGCTCAGGTCATGATCCCGGGGTCCTGGGATCAAGCCCGGCATCGGGCTCCCTGCTTGGCAGGAAGCCTCCCTCTCCCTCTCCCACTCCCCCTGCTTGTGTTCCCTCTCTTGCTGACTCAATCTCTCTCTCTGTCAAATAAATAAATAAAAACTTTTAAAAGTTTAAAATGTAAAAAAAATTAAAAATAAAGAACAACAACAAAACCCCACAGGGAACTGTTTCTCTGACTTTTCTGGCACTTCTTGGAAACTGACATCGCAGATTAGATTTTTATCTAAGTGGCTGAGCCTGATCTTTTATAGCCAAGCTTGTATATTTAAATTCTTTGTAATAATATTCAACTAATGACCTTGTGTCATGGTTTAAGTTTTTCTAAGTAAGAAAATGTGGTGTTAATGCTCTGTTTCATTATATGTAGAATTATTTGCTTTACTGGAAAATGTGGGTTTTCTTCTTTCTTTGGAAACACTCTATATACTTAAAACTTCGTAAAACTACTTCCTTTTACGGGAGCACAGGAATGCTTTATTAGGCCTCATAAGTGCAATGCAAATTAGCTTAAGCTGTTGAGCTTAAGGCCTCAGAGAAATAACTAGAACTAAGTCAGGCAAGTATAGGGGTCAGAAGAGAGACCAACGCCTTCTTTTCTCTGTTTCTCTCTTTCAAATTCAGCAACAGCTTTGTATGGTAATGAATCTTGAGTATATTCCCTGTGGATGAACATATATTATGTTTTAAGATTCTGGGTCATGAAGAGAAGGTTCCCCAAGGATTTTCCTGTTGTCCCTTGAAGCAACGAAGGCCTTGAGCTGTACGAGGAAGGAAGGAGAGAAGGTAGTCCACTTACTAACCTTTCATATGTGTAACCTCACTCCTAGAGTTTTGTTTTAAACTGAAACTCTTAATAATCCTCTTTCAAAAAAATTTAGTAACCTTTTTTCCAACAATGTTCTCTTTAATACAACCAACACATCCAACGTTTTAAGATGGTAGGGCAAAAACATTGTTTTCCTTTAGTGTGAAGTAACTTTGGCATATGGCGTCGTGTCTGCAACGGCTCTAGTTGTATCTGTTAGGAAAACTGCTAGTTACAGAAACCCAACAAATAGTGTTTCTAGTGAGACCAGATGAAGAGGTACCTAGTTAAGTCCAATCGGCCCGCAGAATTGTGAGAAAGAATAAAATGGTCATTTTAAGACACTAAGCTTCAGAGCAGTTTGTTATGCAGCAAGGGCTAACTGATACAGGTGGTTTCTAAGACTGTGATAGAACTTGAAGAAGAACCCTCTGTTTCTTCAGTGACCAAGGAAATTCGGGAGCTCAGTTATGGCTTAGAATAAAGGAAGATAGAAGGGAGAACTTGCAATGAAGGACCAGTGCCCCAGTGATCCAGGTTAAAGGAAGAGATGTTGAACCCGAAATGAAATAGGGAAGCCTGGAAATCATGTTATATACGGGTAGAGAATTATTGCGCAAGGCTGAGTCAAGTTGAATTGAATAACAGTATTTCATGTTTCTCTAATATCTCTAGCAGAGATTTCTAGTTGCCTACCCAATATCCATTCTTAGATTTTTTCCTTACTAGTATAACCATATAAATGTGTGTGTGTTATTGTTTTGTTTTGTTTTTGTGGGCAGGGAGTGGAATGTGCTGAATTCGAAGGCTGCATTTCCCAACCCCTCTTTCAGATGGAGAGCCTACTGAAGTCATTGGTTGGGCTTCCAGGAAGGATCATTAAAGAGGGTTGTCAGTTGGCAGCCTCTCTTGCCATTTCTCTTCCTCCTTCTTCCTTCCTGCAGTGTAGTTGGTTGTGAAGGCAGGAGCTCTTTGAGCTACCTTGTGGTCATGAGGTCAAAGACCATACCTTATGGAGGGGTGCATAGCTGGAAGAAACCTGGGTGCCTGATGACATTTTGGTATCTCTGTCCCTGTTCCCCACCAGTCACTGTTCAACATTCTGTTAAGTGAGATAAAAATAAACCCTCTCTTGGTCTATGTAGGATTTCAAACAAATCACAATCCAGACTCAAGTGACTACTCTTCCCTAACCCCGGGGGCTTCCCCTGCCAATGATACCACAAGACCATGGTCTTGGGGGACTAACTCTTTGGGCCCTTAAATACCAACATATTGTTTTGAACTCTGGTCAACGGGCTATCATGTCATGGAGCCCTAGCCTGCACTAGCCCTGAGTCATACTTGGGTTCCTTTGGGGAACCTAAGGGCAGATAATTTAGCCACAGGATCCATATCTGTTGTCCCCGGCCACCGCTCAACTTGAAACCCCCTTGTCACTCACCCCCTTCCACTGTCCTGCCCACACTGTTACGCGCTGCTTCGTCTGGATGCTAACTTCCACTGTTTCCGCCCTCTCCCCCATCACACACACGACACTGGTGAAAAATTCTCCTCCATCTTAATTCTGCCAACGGCCTCTTCCTTAGCTGAGCTGAGCTCTCTCCTGGGCAACCCCTGTCCTTGCGGCCTTGGCAAATGAAAGCTGCTTGTCCTTCCTCCCCGCGCACATGCCAGGTCCACTTGAAGGGGCCACCCTTGTTGCTCCACTCTTGTTCACAATCTCCTATTTCTCTCTTTCCCTGTAAAAGCCACTGTTCCTTGAGGGTACAGTGAAACAGCTCTATAGTCCTCTTGGCCCTTCCTTGCCATTGTCATCAACCAGTGTGGTGACATCTATGCAAATGACCCCTCTGACGTCCTAGCTTCACTGTTCTTTGACCTCTGTTCCAGTTACCATCATCTTCCTGGTCCCTGCGCCATGGCCACCACCTTGGACTTAATCATCAGCTCTGAACGTGAACTCCAACATCAAACTACCTAGTTTATCTGGCTTTCTCTTAACCTCACACTTCTCCTTTGGACTTTCTGAAGCCCCATTCCCTTGACATTTTCATTTTCTTCCCATCTCTTGGCTTCCTATCTTGACTCTCCCTCTAATAAAACAACGTAGAGTCTAAGGCCCCCCCATCCCTTCAAAGACCCATGCTCTTGTGTTCTTCTGCCCAGGCCACCGCCCAGAGCCCCAGTCTTGACCACCCCACTGACTTCTTTCCCTCTCCTGTCACCAGACTGCCGAGCAGCGTTACAGAAAATGATACAGTGTGCAGATAGATAGATTCTTCAACAAAACCATGATCTTCAACCTTTCACAGACCCCATGTGCTGCCCAAATTACCACTAAATGGTGCTTGTCGCTGCACTGGCACAGACTAGCAACATTCACCAGGATGTCCCACATCCTCCGGCCTCATGAGTTTATATAAATAACAATGATGCGAGTCCCCATTTTTGCCTCCCCTCTGGGGCTGAATGTCAGCAGCTGACTAAAGCACCAAGCTGACTTTGAGAGCACATCTGGGCCTTTGTCATAAGTAGGGAGCGGTACTGAATGACACTGGAGTTGTCTGCTCTCAGGTGTGGGAAAAGCCTCCTTGTGGCCAGGAAGATGTGTCCCTCCCTTACAGACCTCGGGAGACTTCAGGTCCCCCGTGGGAAGTGTACCATTTCCCTCATCTGTAAGACGGCAGTTGGGACTTGGGCAACACCCAGAGCCCTTCTGCTTGGGCATTCGATGCCTCTCGGCGACTCCACCAATCTTCAGCCAGACCTGAGGTAGCCTGTAGGTTTTGTACTCTTCTCTTCTTCTTGGAGGCACAGAATACTTGAGGGATGACTATGGAATGGTTTCACCTGAGGGTATTTTCCGATGTTAAGAACCGTTCTCCTTGGGGGCGCCTGGGTGGCTCAGTGGGTTAAGCCTCTGCCTTCGGCTCAGGTCATGATCCCAGCGTCCTGGGATCGAGCCCCACATCGGGCTCTCTGCTCCGCAGGGAGCCTTCTTCCCCCTCTCCCTCTGCCTACCCCTCTGCCTACTTGTGATCTCTCTCTGTCAAATAAATAAATAAAATCTTAAAAAAAAAAAAAAAAAGAAAAGAACTGTTCTCCTTGAAAGCTAACAAGTTGGCCTATTCTGGTTTCATCCGAACCAGTACAAAACACAAGACTCCTGGATCAGAGAGCTGGGCTTCATTACTCACGGGATAGCAAGCAGCCTGCGCCTCATGTCCACACGGCTGCCCCGACCTCTCTGCCACAGGCCTCAGGGCAGGGGTGCAGTGCAGAGGCGGGCCCTGGGGGTCACGGTTTCCCCCACCCTGTGGCCACCTTCTACAGCATGAAGAATGCTGGAGCCAATGAAATTAGGTAAGAACTAATTCCTCTTTCTGTCTCAGTATTTTTTTTTCAAAGCCTATATATTTATTTTGCTGATGATGTTGCTTGAAACACATTTGGAATTGCCTTTTTCAGGTAGAAAAATCACGCAAGAGACTTTGTGTCAGTCATTTATGGCCTCAACAGTATGACCGACCCAGAATTCCACTCCCACGTATACCCTCAATAGAAATGCCCAGAAGCACGATTTATAATAGTCACATTGGAACCACTCAAAAATCCATGATGTCCCTCGTGAGTAGAATAGAAAAATAAACCGTGGTATATTCATCCAATGAAATACTATCAGGCAGTGAGCATGAAGAAACCAACGTTGCCCACAACATCGCAGATGAATTTTAAAATATGGCATTGATCAAAAGAAACTAGAAAGGACATACTGTGTGGCTCTGCTTACCTGAGTTTCAAGATGAGGCAGGATTAATCTGTGCTGGAGAAGTCAGGGTTGTGTTTACCCTCTGAGGGGGTGCTAGGAGGAAGCACGAGTGGGGACGTGGGGTTGTGGTCATTCTGCTTCTCAATGCTTTTTGGATGGACGTATTCACTTTATGAGAATCATTGAGCAATACGCTTACAATTTGTGCACCAGCATTTCTACATATGGGCTATACCTCAATGAAAATTTAGAAAGTAAGAGTATTACTCCCCACCCCCCCAAAGCTGAGCTTCATCTGTCTGACTGTGCCGATTAACTTGGGACACCTTGAGTGAATTCAGCTCTCAATAAATACCAGGCAAGTCGGAACTGAAGTTGCATAGACTCATGTATAACCCAGCCACCAATGACTCCTACACTGGGGATGTCCTCTGGCTTGCCCTCCGGGATACCAAAGGACTCTGGACATCAAGTGGGTTGTGGGAGGTCAACAGCATTGGAATTTTGATGGGGCTGAGGCCTGAGGAAATGTGCCTGCTGCTCAGAAAGCCTGGAACCCTCAACTTTCCCACATCCATTAGTCTTCCTGGACACCCACAGAAACTTCTACATCCCCCTTTCTTATCCCTGTCACTTTCCCTTTAAAAATCTTTTTCCTCATGGGATCAGGAGGGAGACAAACCATTAGAGACTCTTAATCTCATGAAACAAACAGGGTTGCTGGGGGGTGGGGAGGTAGGGAGAGGGTGGTGGGGTTATGGACATTGGGGAGGGTATGTGCTATGGTGAGTGCTGTGAAGTGTGTAAGCCTGATGATTCACAGACCTGTACCCCTGGGGCAAATAATACGTTATATGTTAATTTTAAAAAAGAAAATCTTTTTCCTCATGGGTCCAAGCTGCAGTAACACAGCTCTCCTCCGGAAGGTGAGGCACTGGGTGCTCGCATTCAGTTTCTGGATCCTTCTCAGAGTTCTAGCAGTGCCCTCTTGTGATGGCCTATGTGCCCATGTGTGGCTGCCACCTGGCAAACAGCAGAGAGGGCTGTCCGCAGCATCTCCTGCTCCTCCTTCGCATTTCTCCCTTCCCCATGTCTTGTGAACTCATGCCTCTTTCTGGATACCTAGAACCTTCCAATTCGGTGACCCCTGAGATCTCGAAGAATCTAATCTTGTGGACCTTTCTTTCTTTCCCATGTCCCCCCGTCAACATTTACTTGTCCTCTGTCCCATTCTGCTGGTCTCCAACAAGTGAAGAGCGGCTACCCTTCTAAGACAACGCGGGTGTAGGGCATAGAGTTCCAAGTGTAATCTTTCAGATATTTGTTCTTTTAGAATAGTAGCTTTCAATGCTTTACTACGAAGGAACAAGTAAGAAGGCAGTTTCAGCACCACCTATGATCAGGGATGCTCGTCGGATGGCTCTCAAATCACACAGCTACATTAAGATGGGGACTATGGCAGCGTTTGCTGGTAGCAAGCACCAGAACCAGACCTCCGCTAATTTACAGCAAAGGGAGGTTATGGTAAGGAAACAGGAGCGTGCAGGTGCATGGGAAGACCAGCAATCCAGCCTTGGAAATGGGCTCCAGGGCTGGAAGCCGAGCTGTGGAAAGAAGCCATTGCTGATCAGCATGCCAACGTTACTAGAACGATCTCTCACCATACTAGTCTCCACATTACTCTGCTCAAAATTCACATTCCAGGGAGGGGTATGCAGTGGGCCCAGCTTGGTCCTGTAGCTGGCCCCTGGTTAGGGAAGATGGCAGGCCCGGTTGGCTGTTCAGAGGGTAGGCTGAAAGCTGGGCGGCCCAAGCCCACCAAAGTCCGCCACTTGGACCCCATTTCATAAAAGCTGGTCTCGAGTACATGTAATTGCTCCAGCCGGCCTACCAATTCAATTAAATTTACTCCCCCCGCCCCAAAGATGTTATTTATTTATTTGAGAGAGAGAATGAGCAGTGGGGAGGGGCAGAGGGAGAGGGAGAAACACACTCCCCGCAGACCAGGAAGCGGGACGAGAGGTTTGATTCCAGGACCCGGAGATCAGGACCCCAGCCCAAAGCCATTGCTTAACCGCTGAGGCTACCCAAGGGCCCCCAAGAGCCTATTCAATAAATTAGATTTATAGGTGTCTCACTTCGTTCTTGTGTTAGAAACAATCTTAAAACAATAGCCTTTTGAAAATAAAGTCTCTAGTTTTACCATCGCTTTGATTTTATTGGACCCCTGCAGGGAAAGAATGCGTACAGGTGAGAAGTGCAGGACGTACATGGCTACTTAATGAATGAATACTACTTCCATATCAACTGATGTGTGCTAGGGGTGCAAGAAATACTTGTCGAATTAACTGCTGCATTCAATGGCATTTTGGGCCAAGGTTTTGTCAGCATTTCGTTAATTAATGTCCTGAATGAAAGCAGAACGCGTATGTCGTAGAGTAGTTCAACAAACTCTGCAGCTGAAAGGCATTACTGGGGGTACTTTCTTTCCACGCACGCCCCGCGGCCAGATTGTCAGCGAGGCCCGGGGGCCACCAGCAGCCACCGTTGCGGGAGGACTCACCGCCGCTCGTCGCTCTGCGCAGACACCATTTACCTAGCACGCATGCGCCAGCGCCCCAGGCCGGCCTTCTCTAGTCTGCGGGCTTGGATTGGTTGAGCCTTGGTGGTCCCGCCCCGCGTACCGGAATCTCGCCCCCGACGCCGAGGTGTCCCGAGACTCCCGGGCTTCTGCGCTTCTCGGTGAGCGACGCCGGCGGTTCTCCGGTGTCTCAGGCCACCGGTGCTCGGGAAAACCCACCACTGCCCCGGGGGGTGCCCTCGGTGCGTCCTGGGTCGGGTAGGCCCGATCGTGCCCTCGCCCCTCTTCTCCCCCTGAAGTCGCTGGGTGGGCAGCTCTCTTGGGACCGCCGCTGCTTCTGTGCTGGGTGCCAGGTTGGCACCCCGGGACGGCTTGCAGCAGACTTCGCTCGTCGCCGCGCCCCACCCTCCGGAACCCGAACCCGGGCAGAGCGGGCCCTTGGGCTGGTTCCTTCCACTCAGTGCCCCTGTGCCAGGGATCATTCCAACCTGAAAGGGCAGTAGCGCAGTGTTGAGGGGCTGTTCTGAAACGGCGGCGTGCCAACACTTGGCATCGGTTCTCCATTTGGGGAAGGGCCTCCCTGTGTGGCTGGAGAGGTGTACGTGACTTATGACTAGAAACAATTTCTCGGATCTCCCCTCTCCCCGGGGTTTAAGCCAGGTGTGGGCAGATGGGTGCAACCTACCCGTATTAATATTTGCAAGCTTTTATATGCATTCAGTCAACAGATCCATAGGACCTGCTCTTGCTGGCCACGTGTAAACTCTTTTTGATACGCATTCAGAACCTAGGGGTACCGGTGTGTATGTAAACATTACCCCTATTAGCAGATGCTCTAGAACTGTGTTGTCCGATAGGTAGCCACTAGCTACACAGGCTAGTGAACATTGGCAATGTTCCTAGTCCTAATTGAGACGTGTGGTAGTGTCAAACAGGGAATTTTGGAGAATTAGTATGAAAAAGAGAATGTAAAAGATCACTAATTTGTTTTTATCGATTCCATGTTGTAATGGCAGGATTTTGAACACACTGTTTAGGTAAAATGTCATGAATTTCCCCTGTTTATTTTTTAACGTGGTTACTAGAAAACTTTAAATTGTACCTGTGGCCTGTGTAATATTTCTTTTGGATAGCACTGCTTTAGAAAGGGGTCAGCAGATGAGGGCCTGCAGCCAAATCCAGACTGCCTGTCTTTGAAAAAGGATTCACTGGAGCAAAGCCATCCCCATTCTTTTTTTTTTTTTTTAAAGATTTTATTTATTTATTTGATGCACAGAGAGAGATCACAAGTAGGCAGAGAGGCAGGCAGAGAGAGAGGGGGAAAGCAGGCTCCCTGCTGAGCAGAGAGCCCGACGTGGGACTCGATCCCAGAACCCTGAGATCATGACCTGAGCCGAAGGCAGAGGCTTAACCCACTGAGCCACCCAGGCGCCCCCCATTCTTTCATGTATGGTCTATGCCGCAAGAACAGCAGAGCTGGATAGTCCGTACAGGGATCCGATGGCCTGCAACAGCTGAAAATATTTACTGTGTGCCCTTTTATGGAAAAAGTTTGCCGGCGCCTTGCTCTAGAACAGTGCCTGGTATGGTGGATACACGTCACGTAAATCTTTTCATGATAGCCCTGTGTCATTGTCGGTCAGACCTAACTGTGTGACAGGCATGGCTCTAAGGAGTTTATAAGGACTATCTCATTCATTTCCCATATGAATCCGAGGATGTGGAATTTCCCTGATTTTGTAGACAAGGAAATCGAGGCACAGAATGAGCAAGAAACTTACCGGACATGCTTAACACCCCTCACTTCCGCGAGCTACACCGCCTTGACCCACCCTATCCCCAAACGCTTGATTTCTGGAGTCTGCTCGGTCAGCCCACAGCGGGCACCATGCTGCTGCTGCGGCCCTTTTTTCCCTCCTTTTGAATGACTTTTTGAACTAGAGATGAGGTTGGCTCCGGTGGAAGAAGCTGAGGGACACTGGGCTTCAGTCCCGTGGGGGTACAAGCAAGCTTGGTATGGAGTGAAAAGAATGAAGCCCACGAGCAGAGAGGAGTGGGAGCACTCGGGATGCTCTTTTCTCATTTAACAACAGCAGCAAAAAAACCCACTTGTTGAGTAATAGGAAGCACTGACCAGGTGTTTGCCAGGCTTGTCTCAGCGAAAGAAATACATCATTCTTCTGCGGTCTTGTGGGGAAGGCAGACAATAAAAAAAATTTTAATGTGATACATGCCATGAAAAGAGCCACTGCGAACATTTGTTTTTTGTTTTTTTTTTTTTAAACAGGTTTCCTCATCTGTAAGATGGAGATAAGCCGTCTACCTGACTCGGGCTCGTGGTAAGGATGGAGAGGACATGAATGTGGCTGGCACGTGGAGTTCAAGAAATGCACGTTGTCTCCTGCTGTTAAGAGGTAAGGGAGGGCGTGGGTACAGGGAATTGGGTGCCTCGTGACACTTAAAACCTCGTGACACTTAAAAGGCTGTAATTGTAGAGAAGGTTCTCAGGTGAGCGGTGTACAGCAGGTGGTTTTCATCTCTCCCAATGGAGCTTGTCAGAGAAATCCAAAAACAGAGTGTAGGAGCAGGTCCGGAGCCATCTTTGGGCTGATGGCAGTGTAACGGAGACAGTCCTGCCACGGGAAGGCCTCGTGCCTGTGTGTACAGGGCAGTGGTGGCAATTCTGGTTAAAATCAGAGTCACTTGAACAGCTGGGACAATACCCAGGCCTCCCGTCGGGGATTCTGATCCCTTTCTGTCTGGGACGAGGCGCTGGCATTGTTTCTGTGTTCGCTGTTTAATTTCTCCAGCTGACTGAGGCTGAGAGTCAGGACTGACAGCTCCTGGCGGCGAGAAGCAGGCTTGGCCCAGGGAGCTGCTGACACAGAAGCACAGAGCCGCGAAATGGGCAGTGCCTGTCGCGGACCAGCGAGGTCACGGGGGAGGCTGGAAGGTGGCTTTTTATCACTTGGCCGAGGGCCTCGGGGCTCCATCCTGAGAGCAGAGGGAGCCTCCGAAGGGCTTTAAGTGGGAAGATGAGGGGATGTCTTGCTGAGGTCTGTACTAGAGGATGATCCCTCCAAAAAAGAGGCGTGAGTCAGAGCAAATGCAGGGAAGAAGCAGTTAGAACCTGCCAGATGATAGGGAGCCCAGCCTGGCTTCTGGATTCCTCCTCTGAGTGGCCTCTAGCAGCCGTGTCTGTCCTTCGGAGACACGGCCCATTTTTTTGCCCGTATTCCTTCCACTGGGCAGTCAGCTTCCTCAAGGCTCAGCATCTCATATGTCCTACATACATGATAAATGTTTATTGAATGAACTCTGTCGAGCTATAAACTGGAGACACAACTTAGTCTTCTTATGGCAATGCTCAAAATTTTGTATCTCAGTTGCTTTTACAGTATACCCTCCTGGAGCAATAAATGCTTTATATCCACATCATTCTCCCACAGGGAGAGCAGAAAGTTTGACAGCAGTTAAATGCTGTTAAACGTATGGAGGAGGATGGAAAACAGTATGGCGGTTCCTCAGAAAATTACGAATAGAACCACCGTGTGACCCAGCAATGCCACTCCTGGATATTTACCCAGAAGCATTGAAAAGGAGGGTCCCGAAGAAATATTTGTGTACCCATGTTCATAGAGCGTTAGTCACAGTGGCCAAAAGGTGGAAGGAACCCAAGCATTTATTTTGAATGGATAAGGAACACGTGATCTGTACCTACAGTGGAATATGAATGATCCAGGACACAGGCTCCAACAC
Source organism: Martes martes (assembly GCF_963455335.1). Lineage (NCBI taxonomy): Eukaryota > Metazoa > Chordata > Mammalia > Carnivora > Mustelidae > Martes > Martes martes. The sequence goes on from NC_137897.1 coordinate 9,066,064, forward strand.
GGGTGACCTTCGAGGGCATTATGCTGAGTGACATAAGCTAGACCCAGAAGGCCAAATGCTGTATGAGTCCACTTACGTGCAGCGCGTAGTCCGTTTCAAGGCAGAAGGTGGAATGATGGTTGCCAGGGGTTGTGGGGGAGACAGGAGTGGGGAGCCGCTGTTTAATGGGTACAAAGTTTGGTTTGCAAGAGGAGCGGAGTTCTGGGAGTTGGGGGCACGACAACGCGAATGTATTGAACACTACTGAACCATACCCTTACAAATGTTGCTAAGTCTTACGGTACGTGCATTTTACCACAACTAGAAATGAAAAAGGAATACGGAGGAACTCGGTAACTAAAAGGACATGGGAAATAAAGAGCAGAGTGCTTATGCCTGCATCCGTGAACGTCTGTAGATTTACAGACGTGAAGGAAAAGTTTCGCTGGTGAGACGGACTATGTTCGGTGGGAAATTCTGACCTGAGTTAAATATTGCCTAACCTCCTTGTGGGCCCTGGAGACCTGTCTCTCATTAACCACCTTGCCAACACCCGGCAAACTTCCAGCCTGATTTCTTCGGTAGTGATAACTCTAGAAAGAATACAGAGTGCAGGCAAGAGGACTGTTTTTTCTTCGTTAGGAAACTTTGCAGCAAGCTGGGCAGGGTTCGAGTGTATTAAGCAGCTTGAAACCTTATCACGATGACTTGGCGGCCTGACTTCCTCCAGATCCCGGGACGTCAGGCAGACAGTTCTGAGAGAAATGTTCAGTAAGGGAGGCCGTGTGTTTTTAATTTTTCGGCATTTTTACCTTGCCTGTTCTTTGTTTGCTGAGCCTTTGCTCCCTAGGAAGACCTCCTTCACTCTTTGCAGTCTGGAATTGTCAAAAGCTAAAACAATGATCTTGAAGTACTGATTCTTGATAATGATAAAAATAGCCTCTTAAGGGTGCCTGGGTGGCTCGGTCAGTTAAGCGTCTGCCTTCGGCTCGGGTCATGATCCCAGGGTCCTGGGATCGGGCCCTGCTTCCGGCTCCCTGCTCAGTGGGGAGCCTGCTTTTCCCTCTACCCCTCACCCCGTTCTCAAGCTCGCTCTCTCTCTCTCTCTTTCAAATAAATAAGTAAAATCTTAACAACAACAAAAAAGCCTCTCACGATCCTGAATTGCTGGCTCACCCAGTGACTGCCCAGGTTGTCTACATGCCGGCTCCCTCTGGTGGCAAAAATGCCAGACTCGCAATCTTGGTCATCCTTGAGCTGGTCCAGCAGGGAAACATCGGTAGGAACCTCACAGTTGTGACCGAGGGTGTGTCTGTCCCAGGGGACATTCAGCTGGTTTAGATTCAGCAATAGACCTCTTAGGAAACTGTCGATGCTAATCTGGAGGCGAAGCCACGGGTCACGTAGCACCGTTAATGATGCTCTGATTCCAGAGGGAAGGTAGAAGAGCATTTACCGTGCCATTTTCCAATAGGCAAACATTGTAAATATCTGGAGTTTATTGGGAAATGATATTGGACGAATCACTTTTCTGGTTAGGAAAATAACACATGCTCATCATGCAAAATACGGGGAGGAATAAAAGAACAAACAAAAAATCATCTAGGGGCACCTGGGTGGCTCAGTGGGTTAAAGCCTCTGCCTTCGGCTCAGGTCGTGATTCCAGGGTCCTAGGATCGAGCCCCGCATCGGGCTCTCTGCTCAGCGGGGAACCTGCTTCCTCCTCTCTCTCTCTCTGCCTGCCTCTCTGCCTACTTGTGATCTCTGTCAAATAAATAAATAAAGTCTTAAAAAAAAATCATCTAAAATTTTGCCATTCAGGGGCGCCTGGGTGGCTCAGTTGGTTAAGCTGCTGCCTTCTGCTCAGGTCATGATCCTGGAGTCCCGGGATCAAGTCCCACATCAGGCTCCCAGCTCCATGGGAAATCTGCTTCCTCCTCTGAGTTTCTTGCTCTGAGATGCTTGCTCTCTCAGATAAATAAATAAATAAATAATCTTTAAAACCTTGCCATTCAGAAAACGTCACTGTCTAAAATTTCGAGTATTTGTTTTTGACCTTTTCTCTTCACGTGGGATTCTTAAATGAGATTTGGATCAGACTCTATATGCCGTTTTTAAATAATAACTTTATTCAGATCTAATTTATACACCATACAGTTCACCTCCTCAAAGCGTACACTTCAGTGATGTTTAGTTTGAAAAAAAACAGTTGTGCAGTTCACAACCACGGTCAGCTTCAGCGAACATTGTTCACTTTCCCCAAGAAAAACTCCGCACCCGTGGGCAGCCGCCCCCCTTTCCTTCCACCCCACTGGTTCCCCCCATCCCTCCACCCCAGCCCTAGTCGACCACCAGTCTATTCCCTGTCTCTGTAGATTTGCCTATTCTGGACATTTCATATGAATGGAATCTTACAATAGGGGGTCTTCTGTGTTTTTAACTAGCTTCCTGCTTTCAAGGGTCATCCCTGTTGTACATATCAGAATCTCCTGGGTCCTTTCTGTTTTGCTAAATACTGTTCGATTGCATGGGTAAGCTACATGTTTCTCCATCAGCTGACTGGCATTTGGGTTGTTTCCACTTTTGGGCTATTAAGAATAATGCTTCTCTGAACATTTCTGTGCAAGTTTAACCATTTGGGACCTCACAGTTTCTTCGGAGTTGGAAGAAGATTCTTACCCGGACAGCTTCCACATCTCTCGTTTCCCTAAAGTAAATTTATAAAAGTCGAATCACCGACTAAAAGAAAAGGACACTGCATTTTGTGGAATTTGTCAGATGGTTTCTAAGAAGACTGCGTTGATCCTCTCTGTGCTTGCTTCGGTGTTATTAGACTGTGTGCTCAGTGGTGGACATTTTTTAAGCTTTTATTTATTTAGAGAGAGAGAGTGTGAGCAGGGGGTGGGGCAGTGGGGGAGGGAGAGGGAGACTCTCAAGCTGACTCCCGCTGAGTGCAGAGCCCGTCATGGGGCTCGATCCCAGGACCCTGAGATTAGGATCTGAGCCGAAACCAAGAGTCAGACGCTCAACCTACTGAGCCGCCTAGGCGCCCCGGCGATGAGCATTTAATATCAAATGCTATAAAATGGAAGCCCGTGAGTTTTTGAAAAGACAGGGTCCCTGCATTAAGATGCATAAGTCCATATTTAGGCCAGATGGGCAGGTGTAGATCCAGGGGTATTAGGTATCAAGGTTGTGTACATTATGTGGGGAGAAAAAGAGCCTGGTTAGATAAAGTAAACATTTACCTGCCCGCGATGGGATTCCCACAGATATAATCATCAAGCAACTTTTTGTATCTCAAAATTAAACAAAAAAGTTAATGGAACCAAACTGGCCTAGGAACCAGCTGGTCCAAAGTCATAACTTGTCCAGATTGCTTAGTCTGAACCCTCATCCTGCTTTTCAGAAGGCTCCGATGTCAGCGCAGTGCCCGTGGACTCCTGGGGCCCATCAGGTCTGCTTCCGGCCGCCGTGCCGCCTTACTGCCTTACGATTTCTTCACATTCCTTGGGACATTAAACAGCATCCCCTTACTGCCCTGTTTCTCGTTCTATTATTCAGAAAAGTACCACTTAAAGATGATGAAATCAGCAAGGAGTTCAGCTCTATAGCTGAGTGTTGGGGGAACAGTACAGCCTTGCTCTGACTTACCCCATTGTTGCTGACCCTGGCATGATTGCATGCTCAGCATGACCACCAGAGTCGATCCAAAGCAACCGACCGATCCGGATCTGGAACGATCATTGATTTGTAAAATTTGGGATGGAAGAAGTTCTGGGGCTCTTCCCACGAGCTTCTCACAAGCAACGGTTAATGCGGAAGCTGGTGGCGGTGCTGCCTTTTTTTTTTTCTTTTTTCCAACGACCCAAACTCAGCCTTTTGAAACTGAACCAGACCACAGTGCAGATTCCATTTGCTAACAGGTCCCGCCCACTTGTGTTACATAACTCTTGCAGAAAATGCCACGTAGGTGATGGGCAGAAAGTGCTCTGCTCCCATCAGGAGGCTGCAGTTGGCAAGCCCAAGCTTAAAAAAAAAACAAAACAGAAACCCAGAAACCTCTTTTCTCTTTTCTTTGCAGCTGCAAGGATGTCTGAGCAGAGGCAGGTAGCAGCCAGAGCCTCCCTTATTGAGCAACTGATGTCTAAGAGGAGTTTTGAGGATCTTGGCAACCACCTTGCCGAGCTGGAGACTCTTCCGGTGACCAAAGAGCATCTCCAGGAGACGGCTGTGGTCAGGGCAGTGTACGGCGTCCTCAGAAACTGCCCTACGGTGTCGTTGAAAAAGAAAGCCAAGCGTTTGCTGTCAGAATGGAAAGCGCTTCATAAGGATCTCCACTTTTCACCGAGGGACAGCCCTCCATCGCTCCCTCCGGGCAGAATGGAAGAAAAGCCCGGACTTCCTCGTGACCCAAGTCAGGATGAGCTGTCAGGCGGCTCCAGTTCTAATTCATCGTCCCGCGATTTGGCGGGAGCCCTGGAAACGCTTGTGCCTGAAAATAGCACAAGTCACATGGAGCCCAGGGACGAGCATCTCGGGGGCAGTGGCCCACAGTCCACTGACCGGAGGTCCGGGGAGCCACCGGATCCCGCCGCACCTGTGAGAGCCAGATGCACAGAGCTCCTCTATGAAGCCCTAACGAGTGCGTGCACGGATCAGCCCAAGGCTGATGTGTGGCAAGACTTGGCGAGAGAAATTGAAGGGCATCTTTTTACCCTTCACTCGAAGAACCTCAGAAAGTACAAAACTTGTGTTCGAAGCAAAGTTGCCAACCTGAAGAACCCCCACAATTCTCACCTGCAACAGAACTTGCTCTCTGGGACCACGTCTCCAAGAGAATTTGCTGAAATGACGGCGATGGAGATGGCAAGCGAGGAGCTGAAGCAGTTGAGAGCCTCCTACACGAAGTCTGGCATCCGGGAGCGCCACCTTCCCCAAGCTGCCGGGGGCACGCCGACCCGGAAAATAAAGTGCAGGCGCTGTGAGAAGTTCAACTGCGAGGTCACCGTAATCGCCCGAGGAACGCTTTTCCTGCCAAGCTGGGTGCGGAATTCAAATCCAGATGAAGAGATGATGACCTACGTGATCTGTAACGAATGTGGGGAGCAGTGGTACCATAGCAAGTGGGTGTGCCTGTGACTGCCAACGAGTGTTCTCTTAACCAAGAACCGGAGCGGTACCCTTTCTCTGGGCACCACCCTTTTATGCTTGATTTTTAAAATCTTACACACACTATAGTCTTTTGTGTTTCGTGTGTTTTTTTTTTTTTTTAAGTTTATTTGAGGGGTGTCTGGATGGCTCAGTCAGTGAAGCGTCTGCCTTCAGCTCAGGTCGTGGTCCCAGCGACCTGGGATCGAGCCCCACATCGGGCTCCCGGCTCGGCGGCAAGTCTGCTTCTCCCTCTGTCTCTGTATTCTCTCTAACTTTTGCTCTCTCTCCAATAAATACATAAAAATCTTAAAAAAAAAAAAAAGAGTTTATTTATTGGAGAGAGAGAAAGATAGCAAGAGAGAACACGAGCAGAAGGTGGGGAGAGGGAGAAGCAGGCTTCCCACTGAGCGGGGAGCCCGATGCGGGGCTCGATCCCAGGACCCTGGGATCATGCCAGGAGCTGAAGGCAGACACTTACCCAACTGCCATCCAGGCGCCCTTCCAACACTGTATTCTTAAGGAAGGAAAGTCATTCATTGAAGTTCATGCCATGACCACTAAAAGTTGACGTTTTGGGGAGAGAGTAGATGACTGACTGTCTGCTTTGTGGCCACTTAGCCCTTCGCTGTACTCAGAGTGTGGGTGAGAGCAGCTCAGCAAGGCCCCCTAGAGCCTGTTAGAAATACAGAGTCCCAGGCCTCACACCATTGAGTCCCAACACTGCATTTTGGGAGGATCCCCCTGTGATCCCATTCAAGGCATTCTGGGAAGTGCTGCTTTCTCAGTAGGCCTGCAGTCCTTGGCAGGGCCTGTATATGAGACTTGTCTGGGAGCTTTGACAGCCACTGATGCTGGGGGGTGGGGCCTTCCCCAGAACACTTGAATCCAGGGGCGCCTGGGTAGCTCAGTCATTAAACCTTTGGTTCAGGTCATGTGGGATTGCCTGGGCGGGCTCCCTGCTCCGTGAGTAGTCTACTTCTCCCTCTCGCACTCCCCCTGCTTGTGTTCGCTCTCTCGCTGTGTCTCTGTGAAATAAATAAATAAAATCTTAAAAAAAAAAAAATTGAATCTAAATGCACAGGGTGCACAGGGTGTAACCCAGGCTTTTTTAATTCCTCAGGTTGTTTTGAGATGCAGGCAGAGTTGAGAACTCCTCACACACAGGCTCTCAAGTGATTGTCTCACAGCCTTAAGAAAAGAACGTGGCTGTGCACTTTATACCCGAGGAAACAGATCCCCGGAGGCGCTGTGACTTGGCTGAGCCGGACAACCTTAGCTAGCCCAGGTGGAACCACTTGCACGGTCTCCCTCCGAACTCACCGTGCAAGACTGCCTTAGCACCGACTTCCGAGAAACAAGTTCCTGGCGACGTGGGACAAGATGAATAGTGTCTTTAGGATGCACAGTCGGATGACCAGGGCCTTGTTACTTTCCTCTCTCTTTCCTCACTTGTCTCTCCCTCAAATCATGAAAGTTAGCCTCTGACCCCACAGTTAGAATTTCGTTTCGAGTCCTTCTGCCTTGTCAGAAGAGTTGTATGTTGATTTTTTAGTTTTTCTGCACAAGTTCTCTCAAGTCTATAAATCATGCATGAAATTGGGTCTCTGACTTAAGGGAGTCTTCGTATTCTCGAGGCCTGTGAGTTTAGATCCGTAGGGGAGGGAAAAAGTTCTAGGCTCTGCACCTGGGAGCCTGCAAATTAGATAGATAAAAGACAGATTCCCGAGAGAAAAACCATTAACATGCAGGACACGATACATACAGAAGAAACTCACTGATGAAGATCCCAAATGGGTGGTTAGAACTCGGGCTTTCGTAATAGCATCTTAAGAATGATACTTTTGTAGGGGCGTCTGGGTGGCTCAGTGGGTTAAAGCCTCTGCCTTTGGCTCGGGTCATGATCCCAGGGTCCTGGGATCAAGTCCCACATCGGGCTCTCTGCTCACCAGGGAGCCTGCTTCCTCCTCTCTCTCTGCCTGCCTCTCTGCTTACTTGTGATCTCCGTCTGTCAAATAAATAAATAAAATCTTTAAAAAAAAGAATGATACTTTTGTAGAGAAGTAACAAGACGAAGGGGGCTTGAGGCTTATAGGGGCAGCAAACTGGGAGGGCAAATGCATGGCGGGGACTACTGAACGTAATGGTTACTTAGTAAGGTTTGTTGGGTAGACCGTTCTTGCTGTCATCCTGAAAAGGTTGTTACCTTCTTCCAGATACAGAATTCACAAGGGGAATTTACGTTCTGCTTTGGGGCAGAGAGCACCTTCTGCATATGCCTTTTCTCATTCGCTCTTGGCCCAGAATGATCCTGGTGCCAGGATGGCATATTTGGGGGGTCACGTGGTCTGAACCCTTTTAGGTCTGAAGTTCCAAATCTGTTTCTGCAAAAACAGGCCTTGATCTGTCAGAGGTCATCCATTGTTGCCTCGGCCTTTGAATCTACCAACATTTCTCTAATAAATGAAGAGGGAATTCCTTCTTTCAGGAGCTTTTGCCGTGTTGAACCAACCTGTGCAATTGTTTAAGCGCAACACGCCTTCCGTGTGATTATAGCAGATTTTGTTCCCTTTTGAGAACTTGTCAAATGTTATCGGTTATGGTTTTAATAAGTTTACTTCATAGTTACCTCCAAACCTACACATTTTCACCAATTCTTCCCTCCCACTGTTCCTGACTTCCTGTGTCAGAGCTCCAAAGGCCTAACCAGATACACAGTTTCCCTCATGACACAATTCCCCAAATGGTTCCTAAAACTAAAATATGTTCTTGCGTTCAAGTGGGTTTGAAGGAATCAGAGGCCAGCAAGTGCAAATTCTATTTTGATATCTTTTTCTCCCCTCCCTGTGGCTTCCCGGGGCTGCTTATTGTGATGTAACATGCTAGTCTTTTAAAGAGACTTGGAAAGTCACCTAAAACTTCAAGTTGCACAAACTGGTTTCATGTGACTTAGTCCGATCTTAAAAACTATTCAGTGGTTTTAAAAGAGCACATCACATGAAAACCAAGTGTTCGTGGCATTGTTTGTTTTTCTGTGAGTGGAGGGGTTTTAAAAAAAGTTTTTATGTTGGAATTGTGCAAACTTCGTTTGCAGACAAAAGCATTTGAAATGGAAATTCCTTCACTCTCCAAAATGTAAAAATCTGGGTAGTCTTTCTCATTTCCTGTGGACTGACTTTTGGAACCAGACATAGGCAAATAGCAATGTGGGTTTTTTTTTCTTTCAGCCAGTGAGACAGCATTATATTTTTAAGTATAGATAATCATCCTTTCATATTCTGTGTCTTACCCACTAAAAGAAAGGGGGTTTTTAAAATTTCTTCTGGGGGAAAGGAGCTTTTGTTTAATTTACAATCACGTTCACAGGAACTGGCAAGTATAGGGGCCCCAAGATGGGGGCTGGGGGTGGCCGCAGGAGCCCACCAGAGCTGATGGACAGTGGCAAGGGGACGAAGGACGAGAGGGGAAGTCACAAGAGCCATTGGGTTCATTAGGGCCCTTGTCAGTCATTGTAAGGACTTTGGGTTTCTTCCAAGGGAAGCCATTGAAGGGGGCAGTTCATAGTGATACAACTTCAGGGGCCTTTCGGAAGTTTCCCTCCGGCTGCTTTGTTAAGTGAGATGGGGAGGGACGCCAGGATGGGTGCGGAGACACCCAGTCAGGTGGCCACGGCAACCGTCCGGTTGTCACGTGACTGGGTTCAAACAAGAGTACACTAGATGGTCTCCCTGCATCTTTACAGTTGACAAAGTCCTTGGCGACAGGGCTCAGGAAACGCCACTCTAAACTCTGGTACCTTCTTCGAGTACCAGGAAGCTGAAGGAAATGGAGTAAGGGCCTGTGCCCAGAGGACTGCCTGCCTCTCCCTCCGTCCCCGAGGCAGGTCCTGAGACCCTCCTAGGAGCGGTGCCCTCCCCATACCCAAGGAAGGGAGCATCCCTGGTCTCTGCAGGGTAGGGACACTGAGGGCAATCTGAGCAAAGAGGACTTTCTAGGTTTCCCCCTTAGCTCACCCCCTTCTGTCCTATCGCATTCCTCCCCGACCTGCCCCGAAAACACCGGCTTAGCACTCTCCGGGGCTTCATTTCCTTATGAAGGCTCCTGTGTCATGTAAAATTTGTATCAAATGTGAGTGCTTTCCTTTTGTTAACCTGTCTTTCCTTACAGAGCTCCAGCCCAGAAGCTAGATGGGGTAGAGGAAAACATATTTTTTTCCTTCCTTATATTGGCAGTTTTGCAAACGGATGTGTCATCACTTCCAACAACCGCAAACTCCCTACCCGTGACCCATAATAAAGATGAACCAACAGCGCAGAAATTCAGCACAATACAAGCGCAGCCTGGATCTTGGTTGCCCTGGTTACGAGGAGTCACTGCACCGGGCTTGAGCATCCGCTGTTACACCTGAACCTGGAGGGGCTCTCCGTGCCTTTCCCCACATCACCCTCCTTTTGTCCGGGTTACTTTTTTTAGATAAAAAGTTGGATACAATTGCAGCTCTGTCTCTCCCCCAGCACTTCCTGGGATGAGAGGCTCCTTTCATTCCCTATTACCATTTCTAAGCACCAGCCAGGAAGCCCGCCGCTGGCCGCGCTCCACTGCCTTTGCGAGGGCGGCCGTTTTGTCTTCGTCTCTCTGGTCCGACGGCTTTATTTATAACTGCCCAGTAAATGCAAAATATTTTACACAAATATTTTTATATCTCTCAGGGGTATTTACTGTAAGTGCCTGGATTTATAGAAGGCGTCGTCTTGCTTTCAGAAGAGCCCACAGTCCAAAAGGAGAAAGGATGACAGCTTTGCAGAATTCCATCCGCATTACTGCTGCAAATGAGGTTTGCAGAGACGTTGCCGGGCGTTATCAGAAATGACCCGCGGTGGCAACTGTCCATTGCTTTATGGCCCGGCACTGGGGGCGGTGAGGTGATCAACAGCCGTGTCCGAGGCCTCGGGGCCTGCAAGATGCAGGGGAAGTGCCAAAGACGTGGCCAGCTCTCAGTCTAGATATTACGAGCTAGGACGGAGACACCGACCGTACGCCGGAGGATCAGGGAGGGCTTCACGGAGGCTGTGGTGCTGAGGCTGAATGTTGAGATGAGGTTAGCCAGGCAGAGGAAGGGGGACGGATATTTCATGGCCGCGTTCGCTAGATTCCTGGCACTTCATTTCCAGCCTCCCATTTAACCCGCACAAAGACCCCGCCAGCGTTTGAGAAGTGAGAATCTGAGGCCCAGAGAGATTTGGATAGTCACGCAGGCCTACATGGAGCCAGAGCCAGGTGGGGTGTCGTTTGCGGGCTGTTTTCTTGTATATCTGTTTGCTTCCAGAAACGTCCAGACTTCCTATTCGTTCCACCCCAGGTACAACTGTTTCTCAGCTGTGGTTTCGAGGCTCCGCGTGGCCCAGTGCTCTGCATTCCTCCCTCTGATAGTGAGGTCAGCCTGGGTCGCCAGCTCTCCTGACGCGGGACCCTTCCCAAACCTTGCGGGCCCCCATGGGGTTTATCGGGTTTTCTGAAAAGTAAGTGATTTGTTAAATACTTAAATTTTAAAATATAAAAACGTGTAGCTTTTAAAGGGACATTTACATGTTTATATAGTTTGGGAATTTGAAGACTCTAAGTGTATAAATGCAGTTTCAAATACTATTTCCTCTAAATTATCCTGGCCTTTGTATCTCCTGTCTCTTTAGGACCTAGGGAGACTCTATAACAAAGGTAGCAATCAGTTGTGACTAACGAACCAAGCTGTGTTGTATCTTTTGTTAAATGATTGCAAGCATCCTATAGGACAATTGAAAAGATAAAAGCATTTGTTGGACATACTCTTTCTTTTAAAATATGAACAAGGTACAAACAGGTGTAGGTTCGAAGTAGTCATTACTTTTTCAAATGATGGCACATATTTTCAGAAACTTTTTTAAAGCTTTCATTTATTTATTTGAGAGAGGGAATGCATATAAGCAGGGGGGAAGGGCAGAGAGAGAGGGAGAAGCGGACTCCCCACTGAGCAGGGAGCCCCTTCCCTGGCAAAGGCAGCCGCTTAAACCTTCTGAGCCACTCAGGCATCTACAACAGCCATAGGAAATTTATAGATCTAATTAATAAACAAATTTAAATATTGCCCATTCAAAAACTTACTATTTTCAAAATATATTCACCTGGGTGGGTGGAAACAAAAGATTAAGACATTTCCACAGCTGCCCGGTGAGGTCCGAGCACACAGAACTGCAACCCACTTTCCACTCTCTTGCCCCCAACCACGGCTCGGCTGGGGCTTGGCCAGTCGCTCTGCTGCTTCGCTCTTACCCAGGGCAGGGGAACCGAGTGCTCCCCTGTGCGGGCAAGCTGAGGTAGATGGTCCCCCGCATCCGACTAGAAAGAAGTCCCAGGTGTACGTGGAGTGTTGGTGTCTCTGAGTCCACCAGGTGTCTTGTCTTGTCCTTAGTGTCTCTCAGACCGAGGACTTGCAGCTTTACAGTTTTGGTTGTTCTGGGTTTTTTTTTTTTTTTTAAGATTTTTATTTTATTTTGTTTTTAAAGGTTTCTCTTCTTTACTTTTCCTTTTTTTTTTTTTTTTTAAGATTCCATTTATCTGTTGCACAGAGAGAGAGAGCACAAGCAGGGGGAGTGGGAGGCAGAGGGAGAGGGGGAAGCAGGCTCCCTGCTGAGCAGGGAGCCCGATCTGGGACTCGATCCCGGGACTCTGAGATCATGACCTGAGCTGAAGGCAGGCGCTTACCCGGCTGAGCCACCCAGGTGTGCCTGTGGTTTTGTTTTCATGCGACAGATGTACGCCTAGCCCCCAGCTTGGTGACTTCTCACGAATTGCCCAGCAGAGAGCTTGCAGTCACGTTAGTGGGTTTCTGTGCCATTTGAACCGAGGCGGCGGCTAAAGGTCCTGAGGGTTCCTTTTGGGGGAAATGAAAACTTTCAAAAATCAATTGTGGCGAAGGTGACACTGCTCCTCGAATGTGCTAAACACCGTCGGATCATACACTTGGAACTGGCGAATTGTGTGGTGTGGGAATTAGCGCTCAGTAAATAAAAAAATGAAAAAAAATGAGGGGTGCCTGGGTGGCTCAGTGGGTTAAGCCTCTGCCTTCGGCTCAGATCAGATCTCAGGGTCCTGGGATTGAGCCCCACATCGGGCTCTCTGTTCAGCAGGGAGCCTGCTTCCCCTCTCTCTCTGCCTGCCTCTCTGCCTACCTGTGATCTCTCTGTCAAAAAAATAAATAAAATCTTTAAAAAAAGAATGAACTGAGAGAGGCGATTACTAAGTAGGACCTCTATTGGGTACTTATCTCAGCGAATCATTCTGAACCTTTAGTATATTCATGCGGTAAATGACATATGTCGTGCTGGAGACATAATGGTGGTCGCTCTCAAAGGGGCCTTGCGAGAGCCTCCCGGGCCAGCTCGAGGCCTCTGCCCAGGCAGTCTGCCCGGCCCCAGCCTTTGCATTTCCTCGTAGAAAGCCCCTCCCTCTCGCAGTCACAAAACAAACCAGGGCTAAAGCTTCCATCCCCAATCACGGCTCCCTGTGCTTCCTCCCTGTTTCTCAAGCCACAGACTTGAGCTGCACTATGAATGACATCAAGCCCCTAGACCACAGACGGTCTTCTCACGTCACCCCAGAGCTGTTGCCATTTACATCCTAGTCCGATCTGTACTTCGAAAAGAAACTACAGATAGATTCACTACCTCACAGCGAGGCCCTGGCATCAGCGGCATCAGCCAGACCTGGGAGCAAATACAAAAATGCATCCCCCCATCCCCCCCATCTCAGACCCGTTGAATCTGAATGTATGTCTTCGCAAAACCCTCACTGATTCCTCACAACGCAAATTACAGCTTGTGAACGCTCTCTTGTCCACAGGAACCGGGCCTGGGACCTCGGCCTTCCCTCTTAGGCTTTTGGATGAAATGCTCGAGTTTCTAGCGAACACGGATCTCTCCGCTTGTCCTGGTCACCAACCACGTCCACTCTCCACACTACTAAATCCAAGGGACGGTCCTCAGCCCTGAAACTTGTCAGCAGCATTTGAGACACTGGCCTCCTTGGGAACACTCTCCACGTGGCTTGTGGGAGGTTGCACGCTCTCCGGTTTGCCCTCTTACCGACCACTCTGTCTCAGTATTATGGCTGCTTCCGCATTATTTTCCTGACCTCTTAACTTTGGAGTGTCCAGAATTTAGTCCCCGGACACCTCTACCTACACTCCCTCCTTTGTTGATCTGTCTAGTTCCATGGCTCTCTGTACCATCTAGATGCTGATGACCCCCCCCCCTTTATCTTTAGGCTTGCGTCTGTCCTCTGAATCCCAGGTCCCGAAATCTAACAGTCTACTTGAGACCTCTGACAAGCATGTCAAACTTTATATGTTTCAAATCAAGCTTCTGATCTTCTCTCCAACACTACTTCTCCGCTTAATAGGAACTGCATAGTTGAATAACTTAAGCTAAATACCTTGGAGGTATGATCAAGTCCTTTCCTTCCCTTCCTTTGAACTTCCAATCAATCAACAAATCTTTGTGGATCTATTTCAAAGATTAAGAAGCCCAACTTAAAAATGGACAAAAGATTGGGGCGCCTGGGTGGCCCAGTTGGTTCAGCATCTGACTCTTGATTTTGGCCCAGGTCATGATCTCAGAGTTGTGAGCTCGAGCCTGGGGGCACCTCCCTCTCTCTCTCTTAAAAAAAAAAAAAAAAAATTATAAAAAAAAGATGGGCAAAGGATTTATTTTTTTTTTTTTTTAAAGATTTTATTTATTTATTTGACAGACAGAGATCACAAGTAGGCAGAGAGGCAGGCAGAGAGAGAGAGGGGGAAGCAGGCTCCCCGCTGGGCAGAGAGCCCGACGTGGGGCTCGATCCCAGGACCCTGGGATCATGACCTGAGCCGAAGGCAGAGGCTTTAACCCACTGAGCCACCCAGGCGCCCCTGGGCAAAGGATTTAAATAGACATTTCAACAAAGAAGATCAAAGAAGATACAAGGATGTTCAATAAGCACATGAAAAGATGTTCAACATCATTGGGGCACCTGGGTGGTGCAGTCAGTTAAACATTGACTCTTGGTTTTGGCTTAGGTCATGATCCCAGGGTGGTGAGATCGAGCCCTGGTCTGGCTCCACGCTCAGTGCAAAGTCTGTTCAAGATTTTCTCTCCCTCTCCCTCTGCCCCTACCCCCTACTCTTTCTCTAAAATAAAATTTTTTTTTAAGATTTTATTTATTTGAGAGTGTGAGAATGCACGTGAGCATGTGAGATAGAGCACAAACGGTGGGAGGGGCAGAGGGAGAGGGAGAGGCAGACACCCCGCTGAGCAGGGAGCCCGCTGTGGGCTCTATCCCAGGACCGCGGGATCATGACCTGAGCCGGAGGCAGATGCTTCACCCACAGAGCCACCCAAGTGCCTCTGTTTGTTTCTTCCTTCCTTCCTTCCTTTGAGAGGGAGAGAGGAGTGGGGGGAGGGGCAGGGGGAGAGGGAAAATCTTTCTTTTATTCTTGAAGATTTAATTATTTAATTTATTTAGAGAGAACCCAAGCAGGGGAGGGAGGGAGAGGATCTCAAGCAGACTCCCTGCTGAGCACGGACGCAGATGCAAGCTCCCAACGGTGAGATAATCTGACCAAAATCAAAGTCGGATGTTTAACCAACTGAGCCACCCAGGCGCCTCTAGGATTTTATTTTTGATCTCCTTTTCCTTATTTATTTCTGGTGACAATGCTATTGAATGCTAAAATGGAAAACAGTGTACTAAACAGGGAAAGATTGGGGCATCTGGGTGGCTCAGTCGGTTAAGCGTCCAACTCTTGACTTTGGCTCAGGTCACCATCTTGGGGTTTGGGGATCGAGCCCTGTGTCTGACTCCGTGCTGGGTGTTGAGCCTGCTTGGGATTCTCCCTCTGCCCCTCTCCCTGCTCTCAAACTCTCTCTTTTTCTGTCTGAACAAAGGAAAAAGAGAGAAAGTTTATAAGACAGCACACACTAGATACAGTGGCAGAAAACATAATGTGGTCAGGTTCTGGATATTGTTAACAGCTTTACTGAGGCATAATTTACATGCAACGACATTCACTCAGTTTAAGTACACGTACTAATGAATTGTAGAGAGTTTGCACAGTTTTCCAGAGTGGTGCAGCCTTCACCACAATCCAATTTTAGAATGTTTCCATCACCCCAATAGAATCCCTTGTGCCCATTATAATGCACTAACTTCCCAGTGCCACCTTCAACCCCAGGCAACTACCCATCTGCCTCTGTCCTTATGGATTTGCCTGTTCCAGGCATTTCATATAAATGGAGTCACAGGAACCATGTGGTGTTTTGCAGCTGGCTTCCTTCACTTAGCAAACGTTCCCAAAATTCATTCCTGTCACAGCACGATACCAGTACTTCATCCCTTTATATTACTGAGCAGTAGTTTGTTTTTTGTTGTTGTTGTTGTTGTTGTTGTTGTTTTTTTGACTGGATAGACCATAATTTGTGTCCATTCACCAGATGATGAACATCTGCGTTGTTCCACTTTCTGGCTATTATGAATGATGCTGCCGTGAACATTTGTATACAAGTCTTTGTGTGGGTCTTGGGTGTGTACCAAATTGCCGGGTCGTATAGTAAAATGGTGTTTGATTTTTTAAGAAACTGCCCAACTATTCCCCAGAGTGGCTGCACCATTTCACATCCCCACCATCAAAGTACAAGGGTTCTCACTTCTCTGTATCCCCACCAACGCTTGTTTTCCCGTTTTTTTAATCATAGCCATCCTAGCGGGCATGAAGTGGTGTCTCATGGTGGTCTTGAATTATGGTTCCCCAGTGATTAGTGATGTTGAGCATCTTTTAAAAACAAAACAAAACAAAACACAACTTTCTCAAATAAATAAATAAAATCCTTAAAAGATATATAAAATTCTTTCTGTTTGTTGTTTTACTTTCCAGAAGGCCCTACAAATCGTAGGTAAGGAACATATTTGAAAGAGTTGTTTGGTGATACTGCTGCTGTTGAGTTTTTCTGTGTATTACAGATTGTGCTTGGCTGTATGTCGGTAATTCTAAAAGTGCCTCTTTGAAAATAATCATCCCCCAAATCACATATATAAACATTATTTGCAACTTATAAGTTTTTTTTTTTTATTGGTTTTTAGTATATTCACAAAGTTGTACAACCATCACCATCATCTAATTCCGGAACATTTCCATCACCCCCCCCCCCACCAAAAACACCTTAAACCCATTAGTGGTCACTTGCCATTCTTCTCTCCCTCGAGCCCCTGGGAACCACTAACCTACTTTCTGTCTCTAAGGTTTTGCCGACCCTGGACATTCCACATTAGTGGAGTCATGTAATCTGTGGCCTTTTGTGTCTGGCTTCTTTCATATGGTTTTTTTGTTTTGTTTTGTTTTAACTCGAGAAATAAACCATATTTTACTAACCAAGGGGACTGTACTGGCCTTTATTTAAAGCGCAGCTTTAATTGAATTTGCATACATAATTTAGCATTTACGTCTGTCATAATTGCACTTCTTCAAATTTTTATGTCAATATAATCACATGTTAAAACTTGACATTTTGAAAGACAAAAAAAACCCCACTCATCTACAAGATAAAGGTCACAAGATTTTTTTCTTTAAGAAAAGGCAAATATATGGGGCGCCTGGGTGGCTCAATGGGTTAAAGCCTCTGCCTTCTGCTTGGGTCATGATCCCAGGGTCCTGGGATTGAGCCCCACGTCGGGCTCTCTGCTCAGTGGGGAGACTGCTTCCTCCTCTCTCTCTGCCTGCCTCTCAACCTACTTGTGATCTCTGTCAAATAAATAAATAAAATCTTTAAAAAAAAAGAAAAGAAAAGGGAAATACGGATATTTTCCACCACTTATTTTAGTTGGCGAAGTAGAGTTCACTCAATTCTCATCACTATAACCACTGTTTCAGTAAAGACTTGTAGCCATTGCTTAATGAGACCAAAGTGAGGAATTCTTAGCAACCTGTTGGATCAGTGTTTCCTCCCCTGCACATCTTCTTCCAAACACACATACCGTGTGGTATAAAATTATTGTGCCTCTGAATTAAATGGCTTGAAAACAAAAAGAATTACATGGCTTATTTTATTTATTTATTTATTTATTCATTCATTCATTCATTCATTCATTTATATGATTTCATTTATTCATTTGACAGAGAGGGAGATAGCACAAGCAGGGGGAGCAGCAGAGGGAGAAGCAGGCTCCCCGCTGAGCATGGAGCCCAATGAGGGACTTGATCCCAGAACTCCGGGATCATGACCTGAGCCGAAGGCCAATGCCCAACTGATGGAGCCCCCCCAGGCGTCCAGTATATGGCTTGTTTTAAAGTAGTCGGTTCCTCACACAATTTATTATATCTCTAGGAGGAGAGATTTCACACTTAGCTTGTCCTATGAATTTTCTCCATTCTGTCTCTCCTCTATTTTATCACGGCTTCGTAAGTTATTTGTAGATATGTTTTTTTTCCCCTTGATTTTCCATTAAGTTCCTTGTGTACATCTTAGGTATGTCTGTATCCCTCAAAGCCCCAAGATGAACTCTGGGCATGGTAGATGCTTAATGCAATTTTGTAAAATAGGTTTTTACTTAGAGTGGAATTTCAGTGAGTTCATATGTGTTTCTGTTCTACATCTGCCGCCCCATGCTTTGGAAGCACTGTATCTAACTCTAATAAAACTGGATCACATGTTACGATGGTTAATGTTTCAAACCCACTCTCCCCAAAAAATAATTTATTCAAAATAAATGTATTTCACTCATGTTATGGCATTTGAAACTTACCAAATGAATGAAAGAGAACCCTGAGTCATAAGGGTTGTGTTAGATTGTATTATTGCTCAAGTATTTGATGACCTTCCCAGTGAGACAATTCTGGAAAACCGTACCACTTAGATCAAATTTGCCACGTGACTTGCACTGCCCCATCCCTTTAGAAGGCTTGTACATCCTAGTGTGTAACTTGCTTTGGCCAAGGACATACGGGTGGGAATGATGCATGTCACTTCCAGGTAGAAGCTTTAAGAGCCAACCAGCCAATGAGAGCTGCAGTGTATCAGACGGGCTTCTCCGTTAGCTCAGGTTTATCCGCCCGGGTCCAGAGGGAACATAACATGGAATGCAACCACAGCTGACCTGTAACAGACATTAATGTGAGAAAGAAATCTTTGTTTTTATAAGCCACTGAGATTTGGTGGGGGGTGGAAGGGTCCACCTTTGTTTCCTTTTTTCTTTTTCTTTCTTCTTTTTTTTCTTCAACCACAGCCTTGCTAAGCCTAGACTGATCAACACAAAAGTGTTAAGGGAGATGTAACTCCAATTACCTGAACATATATTATAACGCAGGAGGTTTGCAGTAGATGATCTATAGGATATATTCTGACTTTTTGTACTGTTCAGAGTTTGTACAGTTGAGCCTTGAACAGCACAGGTTTGAACTGCTCAGGTTCATTTATACATGGAATTTTTTTTTTAAGATTTTATTTATTTATTTGACAGAGAGCACAAGTAGGCAGAGAGGCTGGCCGAGGGAGAAGCAGGCTCCCTGCTGAGCAGAGAACCTGATGCAGGGCTTGATCCCAGTACCCTGGGATCATGACCTGAGCCGAAGGCAGACGCTTAACCAACTTGAGCCACCTAAACCAGGTGCCCCTAAACATGGATTTTTTAAAATAGAAATACAGTTACAGTACTGTAAATA
Organism: Martes martes; assembly: GCF_963455335.1. NCBI lineage: Eukaryota > Metazoa > Chordata > Mammalia > Carnivora > Mustelidae > Martes > Martes martes. The sequence continues at coordinate 9,084,917 of NC_137897.1, forward strand.
TATTTTCTTTCTTACGATTTTCTTAACATTTTCTTCTCTCTAGCTTACTTTATTGTAAGAACACAGTATGTAATACATATAACATACAAAATACGTGTTAATCAACTGCTTATATTATTGGTAAGGCCTCTGGTGAACAGTAGGCTATTAGTAGTTAAGTTTCGGGAGAGTCAAAAGTTATATGCGGATTTTCGACTGTATGGGAGTCAGTGCCTGTAAGTGCCTCATTGTTCAAGTGTCAACTGTAGTTTCAAATAAAGACATCACCTCGTTCTAACTTAGAAAAGGCATTTCTTGGGGGAGATATTGAATAGTTCTAAGAGGCAAGGCTGGAGTATTGAGTTTGGACAGCGGACAGAAACAATAGGAGTCCACAACATGAATGGCCTGCTGCCAGGTGCTAGGTACTGCCACTGGCCCCATCCGTGGTCACTGGATACCAGGGGCCACCACTGCACGTGCCAGAATGAGCTTATACCTATTCCAGCATCTCTGTGTTCCCTGCCTAAGATTCAGATCTTCAAAGAGAGTATCTGATTGGCCGGTCTTGGGTCTCATGCCCTGTGTCCCTGTTGCCAGGGTTCTGGAAGAGCAGGTATCTATGTATCTGGCCTTCAGAGCTATTATAATGAAAAGACTCACAAAACCGTTGTCTCCCGAACAGAAGGGCCTTCAGGTGCTAAGCAAAACCTCTTCTCCCCAACCCCCCGACACTCCCAGAAGATAAGAAAACTTTACAACTCCTAAGTGTATTTCTTCCTGAGGCAGGCTTTCCTTTTCTCCACTAAGCTAGTCCCATTTTCTGTTATGTTTACTTCTAAATGTTTTCTAATTTTGCTCTTGGAATTGGTATCTTTTTGAATTTTCATTTCCTGTGTTTGTCGGTTATATAAATGGAATTTATTTTTGTTAACATTTTTTTATCTAGCCACTCTCTCGGTCCATTTGGGCGGCTATTACAAAATACCATTGACTGGGAGGCTTATAAACCACAGAAATTTATTTCTCACAGTTCTGGAGGCTGGGAGACGCAGATCTGCTGGCAGACTTGGTGTCTATTGAGAGCCCATGTTCAGGTTCATCGATGGCCCTATTTTCGCAGTGTCCTCAGAGGGTGGAAGGAATGAGGTGTTTTTTTTTGTTGTTTGTTTGTTTGTTTTAAAGATTATTTATTTATTTATTTGACAGAGAGACAGAGAGAGATCACAAGTAGGCAGAGAAAGAGGAGGAAGCAGACTCCCCACTGAGCATAGAGCCCGACACGGGGCTTGATCCCAGGACCCTGAGATCATGACCTGAGCTGAAGGCAGAGGCTTAACCCACTGAGCCACCCAGGCGCCCCTGTGAGGTGTTTTTTATAAGGGCCCTGATCTCAGGGTGAAGGCTCCACCCTCATGACCTAATCACCTCCCAAAGGCCGCACCTGCTGATACCATTACATTGGGGGTTAGGATTTCAACCCCTGGATTTTGAGGGGACACCAGCATCTAGTCTACAGTAAGCTGCCTTGTTGAATTCTCTGAATGAATTCTCTCTGAATGATAAGTTTTCTATAGAGTCCTTTCGAATTTCCAGGCATGTTGTCTGTGTTGAATACAGTTTCGTTGCTCCCTTTGCAATCCTCATACTTGTTCTTTCTTTTATTTCTGTGTGCTGTGCCCTCCAGTGCTGTGTAAATAGAGTCCTTGCAGCAGACACACTTCTCATTTTCCTGTTTTCAAGGGCATACTTAGAGAGTGCCTGGGTGGCTCAGTTGGTTAAGCATCTGAGTCCTGATTTTGGCTCAGGTCATGATCTGAGGGTTGTGAGACTGACCCCCACAGTGGGGGTCATTCTCTCTCTGAATGGGATTAATTCTCTCTCTCTTTCTCGCCCTCTGATGCTCCCCATCTCTAAAAGAAAAGGGGGGGCATACTTACAGATTTTAACCATTAAGAATGACATTTGGTACCGGTTTTTAGTAGATACTCTTTGTGAGGTTAAGGAATTTCCCTTCTCTTCCTGGTTTGCTGAGATTACTCATCACGAGTGGGTGTTGAATTTTATTGAATGCATTCTCTTCTTCATCTGTGGACTTGATTGTGTGCTTTCTTTTCCCTTTAAACTATTAATATTTTTGTTTTGAGAGAGAGTGCACGCGCATGCACCAACAGGGGTGGGGTGGGGCAGAGGGAGAGGAGAGGGAGAACCGTCAGCAGGCTCTACACCCATGTAGAACTGAAGCAGGGCTCGGTCCCACGATCCTGAGACCATGACCTGAGCCAAAATCTAGAGTTGGACGCTTAACCCACTGAGCCACCCAGGCGCCCCTAAACTGTTCATGTTAAAATACCCTTGCATCGCTGGGGCGCCTGGGTGGTTCAGTGGGTTGAGGCCTCTGCCTTTGGCTCAGGTCATGATCCCAGGGTCCTGGGATCCAGCCCCGCATCGGGCTCTCTGCTCAGCAGGGAGCCTGCTTCCCTCTCTCTCTCTGCCTGCCTCTCTGCCTACTTGTGATCTCTCTCTGTGTCAAATAAAGAAATAAAATCTTAAACAAAACAAAAAACCACCCTTGCATCCCTGAGATACACACAAATTGGCAAGACATTAAATTATATTGTTTTCTTTTCTCTTGATTATTAGTCACTTTTTGCTGCCTCTTTGCATGCCTAATATTTTTTGTTGAATGCCGGACGTTGTGTATAAATACTCTGGAGGGTATCTTCCGCCGCTGAGGGTTCCCTCTGTCCTCTATTAGGCAGAGAGGGTGAGAGATTTAATGGGTTAGCCCAATCAGGGGTTGGGTTTAGGATGAGCCTGGCTCCAGCTATGACCAGGAGCTTGTACAAACTTGGATTATTATGTCTACCAGGATGGCCATGAGGGGACGAGATGAGAGAATAAGAAGTTGATTATGTGAGTGCAATAGCGTTCTCAGGTTTCAACCAAGAAGGTCAAGAAAGCTGCCCGTGGGTGTTGGCTATTCAGACATCTGGCGGTGGGGAGGTGGGAAGAGGAGCACTTCCACGTGACCGTCCTGAGTTCTAAGAACAACACGAAGTTCTGGATGTGTCTGTGGGTTTGGGAGGGCTTCTGTTTAAAGGGAAAAGTTTCAAGATACCTGAATTTTTGTCTTGCCTAACTATAATAGCCGAAGGCAAAGATTACATTTGGATGCCATAGAAGTACTTCTAAAGGGTGCTCACAATTCCTTTGCTAAAAAATTTCTACTTATTGTTCGAAAAAAAAAAATACTGTAACATGGAATTCAAAATATAAATAAAAATTACCCAGAATCCCGCTGCCCTAACAGTTCAACTGTTTTGGTTTTCCTTGCTGCTTACCATTCCTTTTTAAATAAACACTCTTATGGAGAAACACACACACACACACACACACACACACACACACACTCACATACACACTTTTTATGTAACGTAACCATGGTGTGTGCCTGGAAGTTTCCTTCTACTGCCTCTAGAAGTGAAGTTCAGTTTATGACTCACATTCATCAGGAAATCAGCAAAGGGATCGGATTCCCCGCTTCATTTCTGAATTGTAATGCCTATTGCATTCTGCCACCTGTAATTACCGGAGTTAAGCTATGTGTAGAGTGTGGTAGAGAAAGAGCATCACTATTCAAAATGCCCTTAATACTTTTAAGAGAATACATCGGAGCTAGCCGTGCCTGAAGAAACAATGATAATTTTGGTTTTTCCATCAATTTTGAAGATTTCCTAATAGTTTGCATCTTTTCTTTATTTAGAATTTTTTTTGAGTGCTACTGTGTGCTAGGTTCTTAGGGAACCACTTATCTCTCTGCTGGTACCCCCCTTCCACAGCCCTTCCCACGCTGCTTGCTCATCTTTAGGGCTCAGCACAAGTCCCCGGATTCATGCCTTCTCGGGTACCCTCCCCCTGTATTCCCACTGACTGCACCTTGTTTATTTCCTTCAAGGACCTTAATCCAGTTGTAACTGCACGTGTGTTTAGTTGCTTACTCAGTGTTTCCCTCACTCTTCCGAGCTGCCCTGGGAAAGGGATTGGATCTATTTCATTCACCAAGGAAAGGTCATATGTTATGAACACAGCTGGTAGATGGGAGCAAACATTCAGGGAGGGGGCTTGGGGACACCCCTTGAATTCCTTCTGCATCTTATCTACCACTGTATTATCAGTACCTGGCACAGTGTGGCCACTCACTATATATTTGTTGAATATATAAGTATTAACATGAAATGACTTTTCATTTCCCAGAAAATCTTAAGACCACTCAAGGGAAGAGGGTAGATGTGTGTCTATACCGCAGGCATTGGAAGGGTTTGGGCTGATGTGGTGGTTACCCACAAACTTGGGGGGCGCCAGGTGGAGGAAGCGTTTTGGTGGCTTTTGATTCCGAGGTGGCCATTCAACATCAGCCATTGTACAGAGCTCATGGGACCCATGAAGGAATATATGTTCTATCATGGCTGCAAGTCAGACTTTCTCCATTTGATTGTAACGAGCTGAAGATCGCAAATCCTGAGAGTTTCTTACTGACGATCTAGAGATTAAGGATGATGGTACCATTCATTCATTTTCTGATTTACTACTCCTTTCCAATACTTATTGAAATATTTCCATATTTACCAAATATTTATTTATTTATTCAATATTGAAAATAAATATTGAAATTACTCAATACTTATTTATATAAGAAATGTTTCTGGGGCTCCTGGGTGGCTCAGTTGGTTAAGCGTTTGTCTTTGGCTCAGGTAATGATTCCAGGGTCCTGGGACCAAGCCCTGCATCAGGGTCCCTGCTCAGCGGGGAGTCTGCTTCTCCCTCTTCCTCTCGCCCTCCCCCCAGATCACCAGCACTCTCTTCCTCTGTCTCTCATGTGCCCTCTCTCTCAAATAAATAAATAAAATTGTAAAAAAAAAAAAAAGAAAGAAAAAAAGAAAGAAAGAAAGAAATGTTTCCTCCACCAGATTGGGATTTTTTTGCCTTCATATACTATTGATAACATTCTTTATCACTTATTGTATGTTGTTACATATTTTCACTCTGACTTTAAAGCCAAATATAATGCATTTCGAATTACTTTTTATGCTTTTCTCCCTTTTTAGCACAGCTATGCAAGTACATCTATGTAATACTGAGAACAAATCTCTTATTTTGGTCAACGATTTAGGGAAAATATCACATTTCTGATTATTGAGATAGGTCATTTAATGGTCAAATTGCCTACCATGGAGTTCTATGTTTTTCCTTGTATGTAAAACGTATAATCAGTTCAGTTAGGTCAGTATTTATGAAACCTGAGTTTGGGGCCCACTTATTTATAGGTTTTCCTCAGAGATACCAGAGATGATTTCTTTCAGACTCCAGCTGGAAATGGGGTATTAACTCCCAGTGCTCACAGTGGTAAGTAGGTGTCATTTAAAGAAAGAAAACATTAATGCTTAGCAACCTTGACCTCTTTTTCCTCCATGAGTGATGCAATGGATGTTTACAGAATATAAAGACAAAAATCTTAGATGAAGTGAGTCAAATGAGGTCAATTTTTAAATGTTTTTCATCAATAAACAAGTTCATGGAGCAAAAGAGATAGACACCATCTATCTAACTTGTGTCCTGTTGCCGACTGCACACATCTGACAACAAAGATTCCCCAAACTTGCCCTTCAGGGAAAAATCTTTTGACCCACCCTACTCTTGCACTGTCAAATCAGTCAGGCAAAGAAAGAAATGGTGGGAGAGACCTGAATATATGAATATTCTTAAGTGTCAGTTGTCTAGTGTCTAAGTAATAGTTATTTCAGGAAAAATAACTCCTTATTCTCTCTTCAGGTGCTGACAAAAAGCTATACCCAGATGTTTGTATGCCTTGCTTACATTTTGGAACAGCCCAAGAATCACTGATAGGACGTCCTTAGAACCCTTTTTTGGAAAACTCTTGAATTTCCCAAGGCTTACTTTAAGATTTTTTAAAAAAATTTGACAGGGAGAGAGCAGAGTGAGCGAGAGAGAACATGAGTGGGGGGAAGGGGCAGAGGGAGAGGGAAAAGCAGGCTCCCCACTGAGCAGGGAGCCCAGGCAGGACTCAGGGCTCCATCCCAGGACCCCTGGATCATGACCTGAGCTGAAGGCAAACGCTTAACCGATTGAGCCACCCAGGCGCCCCTTTAAAATTTTTTTTAAAATTATTTATTTTTATTTTTTTCCCGAGGCTTACTTTAAATCAAAATACAATAATTCTGTAGGAGCTCTTGTTAATAGCTGGTTGGTATTAGCAGTTGCAGAAATTAAAGTGCATCACTCCCTGACTTTGATATGATACCCAGTTTTCAGGTAGCCTTTCCTTAGTGATCCTGTGGATTGCTTGTTGCAATTTAGTTCGATGTACACAACACTATATATTTTTTTCTTTGGGAAAATTAATTCTAATGTTCTTACCCGTTTTATCGTGTAGTTTTAATTATTTTGTGTTTAAAATAAGATAATATCTTTCCCCTCCCTATTTTCAAGAGATTCATATTTAAAAAAAGATTTATAATTTATAAACCTTTACTCATATTTCCTTGGGAAAATATCCTATATGCATTAAAAAATAGATTTCTTTATAAAAGAAAAAATCATTTAAGCTCAAACTAGAACTCAATCTTTATTACAGGTCCCATTGTCACAAGTGTTCTAAAATTATCTTTTATACTTGGGAGAAACTCTCCTATATATACTTTTTCTAGTGCTGAATGAAAAGACTACATTAGATTCTTTAGCTGAAAATGACTCCCTAAAGAGCCAGAGGTTATTTAATGCTTGTGGGCCCAGCAAATCATAAAAGTGACGTCCTTCTCTTGCAATACAAATAAACGAAATATATCCCACAAAGTATACTTACTGAGAGGTCAGTAAAAGTCCCTCCAGAGACTTGTATCATAAAAACCATGCCCTCAACTCCATATATAAAGTGAGGGACTCCATATATAAAAAGAGCTTTTCCAATACAGTCTTTCTCCACTACTGCTTTATATTTAGAGGTAACAGAGGCGGTATTTTAACAAGATTACGGAAAAGTTTTACATTTACTTTTTATAGAAATTCCTGTTATTCCACGATGTCACAGCTGCTTCCGTTTTTCTTCTCCGTTTCCATATTCGTTTTCTTATGGTGATCACAAAAACCTGTGATTGTGCTGTTGCGATCTGTTTATTTCCACTTTACGTAAACTTGTAAAGAGAACTATTATTTCGTGCTCTCTCTCGCCAGGACGCATTTGAGGACACGAGGAGTCGCCGACCCCAGGAAAATCCATGATTTAGCGCGAAGACAAGCAGTCGGCGAGAGAAAGTGAGGGCGGGCCGTACCGCGGCCTCGAGGCCCCGCCTCCCCGGACCCCACCACCCAGGCTCCGCCTCCTCGGGCCCCGCCCCGGCCCGCCGCCATGTTGTTCCCTTGGTGCTGGACGTGAGCAGCTGGAGTTGCACCCGGGCAGCGCTACGGTCTCCTGGCCGCCTACCCCCGACCTTCTCTCCTCGTTGCACCCGGACGGGCCAGTCGGGAGCTCCCCGGGCGTCCTCTGTGTGGCCACGAAGTGAGTGGAGCGCGGACGCCCCTCGGGGCCGGGCGGGGGGCCGGAGCAGGGCGCGCCAGCGTTGGGCGCGCGAGCGTCAGGGTCCGGGGGGGCGCGTGGGCTCCGAGTGCGGCCTGGCCCTCGGGCAGCTGGGGCGGGGGCTGCGCGCGCTCGCGGGGCGATCGTCCGTCTCGGGACGGGGGACGGCTTGTTGCCTCCTGTCTCCTACTGACTGACGCAGGAGAAAAGACGAGTTCCCACACCCACACAACCCGAGGAGAGGGACACACACCCAAACACGCGGGGACACATGGAGAGACGCCCAGACATCTGGAAGACACACGGGGACACACGCAAGCACCCGGGAGAAGAGAGATCCATTAACACGGGACGCACACGGACCCAGACGCCCGGGGAGAGCGACACGTACGCACGTTCTCGCGGTGGGGGGTGGGGTGGCGTGGGAGAGGTGCACACACAACCCCCCCGGAAAACACACACACACACACACACACACACACACACACACACACACAAATACACCCAGCCCCCCGGGGACACACAGATACACCAGCCTTTCCCCGAGCTGGTCCAGGACACACACGCATCCACGCACCCCAGCCCAACCAAACCACACCGTACCCCCGAATGATTAACACAGAGGAAGCAAAGGCGCTCGCGCGGTTTGTTTTGGGCGACCTCTGACATGCTGCCTGGGTGAACATTTGCTAAACGTGTTAATGGCCACTCAGTTAAGGAGTTTGGAATGTAAAGCCCATGCGAGGGGCTGGCGGCCGTTTGCGGCGTTATCTGATTGAGACTCTGGCTAAGGTTTCAGAATCGTGTTCCTTTCTTCCAACTTCGTTTGTCAAGAGGCAAGATGAGAATTTAAAGTGCCGACCAAATAGTTGTGGAGGTATTAGTTGTCTTTTTGTCGTTGTTTTTCTTTTTAAGTGATGATACATCCCGTGACCACGGTTCTTTTGAGGAATGACTTTTCTGCTAGTTTCCAAAATGTCATGTGATCGCAGTCTTTTCACAAGATTTCAGCAACCCGATAAAAATCGGTAGAATTTGATTTCTTTTTTAAAATTAAAGAAAAAATCTTTACATGTTTTTCTGTTCCTGATACCATCGTACTGGAAAAAAAAATCCCTAAATTGCCTGTAGTCTCAAAAACTACTGCGGACCCAAACTGTAGAGATGAAGGAAACCCAGAATTGTTCAGTTTTTTTCCAGCCATTTAGGAAGGCTGTGCTTGTGCTCGCTTCGGCAGCACATATACTAAAACAGGATGGCTGTGCTTAGTTTCTCTTTCAGGAGCTCATGTCGAAATTACCATCGCTACTTGTCCGTAACTCTCAGTATCTTATTTAGATCCCCAAATATAAGACAGTGGTGTGATCCGGATGCTTTTAGTATTTTTGCGTAGGCATCGTAGTAAATTCCTCTTGCTTATACTATGAAGCTTCTGGTTTGATGACTTATTTTGGAGAGTTTCTGATTTGGGGTTATTTTTGGTTTATCATTTGTGAGGTTAGGGTAGACCAACGAAAACTAAGAACATCATTGGCCTCGGCTCTCTTGAAGGTTGGGGAAATACGTTAGTGTCTTCCTGTTTTCCATTCTCTCGTGTGTTTCATTTCTTTCTATCCCCACCACTCTTTCCATGTAGACTACAGTACTCTGGAGGTCTGAAGCCAAGTTCCTTTGGTTCTAGAAGTTAATTTTTAGCCTCCCCTCGTTTCTCACCATTTCTTGGGCGGTCACTCTGGCACTGGATGTTATAGTGCATATAATTCCTGTTCGTACACCATTTCACTTAATTCTCACTGTTGTTTTCTGATATTAGCTCCATTTTACTCGTGAGGAATTTGCTGGGGGCATAGGAAGGTTAGGTCTGTTTCCCAGGTAACACAAGTAGGGAAGAGGGCAGAGCCAGGATTCAAGGCAATTTGTGAGTTTTGTTTTGTTTTCATTCTTTCTTTCTTTTTTTAAAAGATTTTTTAATGTATTTATTTGAGAAAGTGAGAGCGAGAGAGATCATGGAGAGGGAGAAGCAGACTCCCCACTGAGCAGTGATGCGGGGCTCGATCCCAGGACCCCGAGATTATGACCTGAGCCAAAGGCAGACGCTTAGCCCCACAGGCACCCCCTTTTGTGAGTTTAGAGCTGTAGTTCTCACCCTGGAGACATTTGACAATGCCTGCGAGTGATTTTGGTTCTCACCTGAGAGGGAGTGCTGCTGGCTGGCATCTAGTGGGTAGAGGCTGTAGATGCTGCCGAGCATCCTAGAGCACACAGCACAGCCCTCCACAATGCAGAGTGGTCTGGCCCAAAGTGTCCCTAATGCCAGGATTGAGAAACCCTGCTCTACAGCAGTCTGTGTAACTCCGGGGCTAACACGTTTCAGGGCTTCTGTAGTTCTTCAACTGCAATGTCATTTTTCCTTTTTAGGATACCTCCTAATCATTTTAAGAAAGAGCAGTGGGGAAAATTTAAGAACTTGAAGAATTTCCCTTGACCAAGAGACATATTCATTCGTTTGAAAGACTAAGGAGGGAGCAGATCATTTCTGATAACAGAATCTTTTCTTTTTAAAGATTGATTGATTGATTTTAGAGAGTGCATGTATGTGGGCGGAGGAAGGGGCAGAAGGAGAGGGAGAGAAAATCCTCGAGCAGACTCCCCACTGAGTAGGGGAGATCCATGCAGGGCTCTGTCCCAGGACCCTGAGGTCATGACCTGGGCCGAAATCAAGAGTCGGACCAGCTGACTGAGCCACCCAGGTGCCCCCAGAATCTTTTTTTTTTTTTTTTTTAGAGGTTTTATTCTTTCATTTTAGGGGAGGGGAGAGGAAGGGGCAGGGGAGGGGCAGAGGAAGGGGGAGAGAGAATCCCCAGCAGACTGCGCTGAGCACAGAGCCCACCACCAGGCTTGATCCCACAGTCGTGAGATCATGACCTGAGCTGAAACCAAGAGTTGGGTGCTCAGCTGAGCCACACAGGCGCCTCCAGAATCGTTTTTTTTCTTTTTTTAAGGCAAAAGTGTCAAAAAGAACTTGAGAGCCATTTCAGAGCTATTGAAATAGACTTAGGGGTTTGGTTTCTGAATTATTCCAGTTGTCAATAAACACCGGCAGTCTGTTAGGCACTGATAGGAAGGTGCTGGTGATATGAAAGATAATAGGGAGTCACCAACTCTGTGAAGCTTACAGTGTAATCATAATCATAAGAGCAGATCCTGACTCTGTCCGAGAACAAAATTTATGGCCTGGGCTACTCAAGGTCAGAGGCTAGGTGTCATTAAGAAACAGAACAGCTGTACACCAACTCACAGGTACCTGTAGGCCATTTACTGTGACTTAGGTGAAATGGGGAAACAGTTGATGTATTTCTTTTTTCTCTCTTTTTTAAGATTTTATTTATTTACTTATTTGAGAGAGGGAGAGAGAGAGGGAGATCACAAGTAGGCAGAGCGGCAGGGAGAGGGAGAAGCAGACTCCCTGCTGAGGAAGGAGCCCAATGTGGGGCTCGCTCCCAGGACCTCAGGATCATGACCTGAGCCAAAGGTAGACGCTTAACCGACTGAGCCCCTCAGGCGCCCCTGATCTGTTTCTGATAGCTTTTTAGGTTGACCACATCTGAATATTTACAAGAATCAAATCAAGAAGCCATTCTTGTTGAGCATAAAATTCTTCCTTACATTTAGCCTTAGTAGGCAGTAGTTACACATGTGTTTTATCATGGAAATCAAGAAATAAATGATGGAATTTTTTTTTTTTTTAAGATTTTATTTCTTTATTTGACAGAGATCACAAGTAGGCAGAGAGGCAGAGAGAGGGGAGGAAGCAGACTCCCTGTGGGGCAGAGAGCCCGATGCGGGGCTCGATCCCAGGACCCTGGGATCATGACCTGAGCCGAAGGCAGAGGCTTTAACGCACTGAGCCACCCAGGCGCCCCTAAATGATGAAATTCTTTTGAAAAATGACCTTTGCATCATTTTTTTTTCTGTTGTTTTCCAGCCATTTCGCCATACCTGTCTAAGATTAGGCCCTTCAGTATAGGTATTACTCCATTGTGGTGGTCAGTGTAACTGTTAGGGGAACTTTGGGGGTAAGTGATTCAGAGGAGGAGTCCAAAGGTTTGGCTGTCTCTTTAGGCATCACTGTGAAAGTGTTATTCATGAAGCCAAGATGGCATGCTTTGTGGGTAGCTTTGCTTTGGATTCCTGCTAATGGACAGCATGTTCTCTGTTAATTATAGATTTCTCTGTCTCTTATCAGGAGTTCTCTCCTGTGGGGTGGAGGGGATGCTGAATTGTATACCTAAAAATGACTGCTGTCGAATGGGATCTGGCAGAGGGATATCTGTGTTCTTTCCTGATTGGGGGGATTTCATTCTGGGAAGGGTCAAGGGGAATTGGTGCAGAAGAACCTGCTCCGGCCTCAGAGGAGGCTTACTGCGTCCCTGGATGGCTTGCTGCTCGGCCAAGTTAGGTCACCACGTTTCTTTCTTTGTGAAATGAGATGGTTGCACTTGACGATCTCTGTGAGATTATATGACACCAGATAGAGACATCACGTTACCGGCTTCCGGGTAGTTCTGCTCCAGGCAACATGCTGGTTAAGCAGCAGGAAGAAGTGAGCCAAATAGAAGTGTGCTTGTGTGTTTGAGAAACGCGTCTCACTTGAAAGCTAGCGAGGTAATAAATTTCTTAGTCAAAACCAAGGACGAGAAAATAGGGCTTGTGACTAAGTAGGTCATCAACAGAGAACATTTATTAAGGATGGGGGGGGCGATGAACTCATAAAATGCCTCATGGAGTTGGGAAGGCTGTGATGCAGAGGCCGGTTCTGGATACCTGAGGGAGGAGGCCCGGGGCCCCGGTGTGTAAGCAGGGGGAGGAGGCGGGGCCTCTCCTTGCCTTGGAGAGGTAAGGCTGGAGGTCGTCCCAGGCCTGTGCTTGCCAGGGAGCCTGGGGGTGCCTGGGCTTGTTAGATACCTTGGAGAGGAAATCCCTGTTTTCCGGAGTGAATCTTGATACTGTGCATGTTGTGAAAGTGGAGCTCTGGCTATTTCCACATTCTGTATTCTTCCATTATTTTTTGTTAATTTTTTGACCAGGGTGGATACAGGGTTTAGAATATTGCTGCTTATCGCGAACACAGAGGACAGCTAGAAGTAAATGAATACAGGTAAGCTGACAGCTAGATCAACATGGGGTGGGGAAAGACAGGTACGTAGTTTGAAGGAAATACAGAAATGAAGCAGAGGGTCGAGGCTTTACCTCCTGCCCTCACTGAAGCCAGCTCACTTCGTGGTGGGGAGTCTGGACCCAGACCACTTCTGTCCAGGGCCTTCCAAATCTATGCTATTGTTTGATAGGGGACCGAGAAAGAGTATGGAGCAACTTGATATACTCCTTCCGTGGCCACATTCATTATCTAAGTGTGAAGGCTAGCAGAGCAGTGTCAACTAACACACTGCACAGTTAGTTCACTGTAAACGGAACTATTTTAATTCCAAATTCTTGTGAATTGGGCTAGGTTTTTGGGTACAGAGGCCAAGGCAGTTTTCATACGAGTGGTTGCAGTGTCCGTGTTAGAGAAGCCTGAAAAAAGCCTTACAGATTTCTCTTCTGGACTTGCTATGTAGAACACTTAGAGGAGTTTTTATTTAGTTATGTTTTTTTTTTTTTGTTTTTTGTTTTTTGAGAGAGGGAGAGTGAGCATGAGCAGGGGGGAGAGGAGGCAGAGGGAAGAGAAGCAGACTCCTCGCTGAGCAAGGAGCCCCACTTGGGACTTGATCCCAGGACCCTGGTATCCTGACCTGGGCTGAAGACAGACACTTGACCGACTGAGCCACCCAGGTTCCCTTAGGGGAGTGTTTAAATGATTTAACAGGTTCAAAAAAGTTAGAACTCACTAGGCTAGGCATCTGCTCTGGTCTGTGCAATTTCTCATTTGTGTATTTAATCAGCAGTGATTAGATAAACATACCTGAAAATACATACATGGTTTAGTTGGAAGTCAGAACAGAACAACAGAAGAAGTGCTTGAGGACCATACATTGATGAATGCAGAACATTCTCTGGAATGAGTTCCAGTATTTTTTTTTTTTTAAGATTTTATTTATTTATTTGTGAGAGAGAGAGAGAAGCAGAGTCCCCACTAAGCAGGGAGCCCAATGGGCTCCATCCTAGGACCCCAAGATCATGACCAGAGCCCAAGGCAGACGCTTAACAGACTGAGCACCCAGGTGCCCTGAGTTCTAGTAATCCTAAATAAAATTTCATAGTTGTTTTGGAGCAAACAGCTGCTACCCTCGGATCCTGTTCCACACTAATATTTGCATAGTACTTGATTTTTACCACACCAGCCCTGGAAAACCAGCTGTGCAAAGATAACGATGTCATGGAAAGGAATGTGGTACAGTTGCATGTTGAAACCCTGAGCTCCCTGGAGCACCAGCTTGCAGTGTCTTATGGACGTCTGCCACCTCTGTGGCTCCCTCAGAAATTTAGAAGAGCCCGCCCGGCCTCCCATGTTGTCTGTAGGGTTTCATCTCCATTTTCCGCTGTATATACTTCTTTAGGGAGTAGATTTGCCAGTGGAGAAAGGGGCCTCTAGGTGCAGATGGGGTGGTCATGGGGTCTGTGGCCTTTCAAGAGAAACCATTGTGCTTTCAGCCTGGCCAGCCTGTCTGAAGAAATTTCCAGAAGTGTCCATATGCCTCTTCGGGTGTTGCCTGGGAATCAGCTTTCTCACTGTTAGCTGCTTCTCCCCGAGTTAGCATTCCTTGTCTCTTCCGCTTGTCGTTACTAGAACATTTGCTTTCCATCTCAATTTCATTGCTGTCTGTCATCTATAGTTTTTCCCTCTTCTTACCCTTTTTGGGTTTATATATTTTTTAGAATTTTTTTGTCATGTGGTGGGAGTGAAGGTAACACATGGTCAGCCTGTTCTGTTTAATTAGATCAGGGAAGTTACTTAATCTTTGTGATATATAGAACATAGGGTGATAGTGTCCCAACTTGCAGGTGATTTGCTGTATGCCAGGTACCTAGTAGATACTCAGTAAACAGTGGTGGCTAATGTTATTATTGTGGTCATAACATTTGTTATTTGAGCAAAGGAGACAATGGCAATAGGTAGGGAGGGAAGTGGACACATTCTTGTGTGGGTGAACGAAATGAATAGAAGAGAATTTGGAAATGGGGAAAATAATCAGCTTGGCTTTACATATGTTGAATTTGAACTGGCATCGGGGTATCACATGAACATTATGAAAGGGGTTGGAATTCTTTTCCCAAGGCGGGGGAGGATGGAGGTCAACTTTATGAATCACTGGGTTTTATACCCAGGAAGATGTGGTTTGGGAAGAGGTAAGGACTTCAACCTTGCAATATACCTACTTTAAGAGCTTGTTAGAAGAGGGAGTTATCTAAGTTGCAGAAAGCTAAGAGGAAGTTTTTGTTTTTGTTTTAAGATTTTATTTATTTATTTGACAGAGAGAGAGCGAGCGCACACATGTGCACACACAAGCATGGGGAGCAGCAGGCAGAGGGAGAGGGAGAAGCAGACCCCCTGCTGAGCAGGGAGCCCTTGCCATGTGGGGCTTTACCCCAGGACCTTGGGATCATGATGTGAGGGGAAGGCAGACACTTAACTGAGGGAGCCACGCAGGCGCCCAGCTAAGGGGAGTTTTATGGACCATTAAATAGAAAGCATTTTCAAGGTCATTGCGAGGCTATTAGACCTAACAGAGATAGTAATGGTGGCCGAGTCCTGGCTCACACTGGAAGATCCCACCTATGCCTCCAGCTAGAGGTGTGATACTTCATAAGATCCTTTCCCAGTTGGGCCTCCATTCCCTTATTTAAGAAAAATGTCGGGGTGCCTGGGTGGCTCATTGGGTTAAAGCCTCTGCCTTCAGCTTGGGTCATGATCCCAGGATCCTGGGATTGAGCCCCGCATCAGGCTCTCTGCTCAGCAGGGAGCCTGCTTCCCCCTCTCTCTCTGCCGGCCTCTCTGCCTACTTGTGATCTCTGTCTGTCAAATAAATAAATAAAATCTTTAAAAAAAAGAAAAAAAAAAGAAAAATGTCTTGAGTACCCTTTGAGTTTTTATGTCCTGTACATCCAGACAAACGGCTATATCTAAGAGAACTAACTGTCCTAGGTGGTCAGTGGTGGAGGTGTTTTCTGGAAGCGTACACAGTGAAGTCCTAAGAGAAGCACTTTTCTCCTTCTTTGCTTTAGGGCTGTTGGTCCGTTAGGGCATTTAGACGAGGACTGGGGGAAGCCCCTGGATTGGCCTTTCTTTAGGAGCTCTCTGGTGGCTTCTGCCGACACTCGGGGATGGAGAAGTTGGGAGCCTGTGTGCAGTGAGTGGAGTAGAGGGCTGATCAGGCATAGAGGTGAAATGAGTAGTGATGGCAGAGTAAGTTTGGGCTTGGGAAGCTTTTTGTAAGCAAAGCCAGCTTCAGTACCTTGGTTGGGACACACTGGGGCATCTTTGATGGAGAAGTGGGATGAAGTGTATTTTCCTGTAAGACAGCTGCAGTTCTCTTCTGTGTCTTCTCATTTTGACCTGGTAACCACTTCCCTGCAGAATGGGCTCCTCTCATCCAGTTGAGTCCTGTATGCTAGACATACAGCTGTCCTCTTGAAATACATCTTGGGAAATCCCCATTCCTCTTACTTAATTTCTTAACAGCCAAGAAGTTCTACTTTGCTGTGGCTTCATGTCTTATTGGTCGTGTTTGTGTACTATTCCCTGGGTTTTTATGGAAGTTCTCCAGCCCTTACCCTTTTCTGCTCCAAATTAAAGACACCTGGTTTCTTATCTGACGAGTAAGAATCAATGTTCCCTTAAATTACAGCAGGTCACTGTAGATCATATTTAATTTGTGTTTTGCTACTTTAATGTGTTTTTCTAACATGCATATTTAAATTCATTTCTTTCACAATGCAGTCTTCTTCCTGAAACCTAGCAGAATTTCCAGTATTCCTATCTTGTGACCTTTATCCATTTTTTTGTCTTTGAATTGTGTCCCTCACAGTGCAACCTTAAACTAGCTGAAGTATCTTAAACAACCTTAAACTAAAAAAAAAAAACAAAACCCTCTTCTTTATTTTCAGGCAGTTTAAGTGTCTTTCACAGGTAAATGTCTTATTATAGATTTATGGGTGTTCTTTTTTTTTTCCCCTAAAGATTTTATTTATTTATTTGATAGACAGAGTTCACAAGTAGGCAGAGAAGCAGGCAGAGAGAGAGGAGGAAGCAGTCTCCCTGCTGAGCAGAGAGCCCGATGTGGGGCTCGATCCCAGTACCCTGGGATCATGACCCAAGCCGAAGGCAGAGGCTTTAACCCGCTGAGCCATCCAGGCACCCCTATGGATGTTCTTTTAAGGATCTCATTTAAAAAAAAAAAAAAGGACCCCATTGAACAGAACAGAGAGCAAAACATTATCCTCAGTTCCAAGATTAGCGGTTTCCAATGAGTAAGTCTGTTCACTGAGCTGTCACGGTTCATGGTCAAAATGTAATATGTAAGTCTCACAGGTGAGGGAGACAATGGAGAAATAGTTATGCCAAATAAAGATGAAAGTCTGGAATGGGTTATGAGTTACTTACACAAATGGATCACGCATCATATACAAATGACGAAGGGACGCCTCGCTGGCTCATTCAGGTAGAGCAGGCAACTCTTGATCTCAGGGGTTGTGAGTTTGAGCCCCATGTTGGGGGTAGAATTTACCTTAAAAAAAAAAAAATTTATATGGGACGCCTGGGTGGCTCAGTTGGTTAAGCTGCTGCCTTTGGCTCAGGTCATGGTCCCGGGGTCCTGGGATCGAGTCCCACATCGGGCTCCTTGCTCAGCAGGGAGCCTGCTTCTCTCGCTGCCTCTGCCTGCCTCTCTGCCTGCTTGTGTGTACTCTCTCTCTGACAAATAAATAAATAAATAAAATCTTTAAAAAAAATTTATACACGTATACACACACAATGATGTGGACATGTGTTTATCATCCAGATCCTTTTATCATCTGATCCCAGATCAGATGAAACCCTTTGTACTTTTTTTTTTAAGATTTTATTTATTTGACACAGAGAGAGAGATTACAAGTAGGCAGAGAGGGGGGCAGAGAGAGAGAGGGAAGCAGGCTCCCCGCCGACCAGAGAGCTCAGATGCGGGGCTCGATCCCAGGACACTGAGATCACGACCCGAGCTGAAGGCAGAGGCCCAACCCACTGAGCCACCCAGGCGCCCCCCCCCCTTTTTTTTAAATTTGCCAGATTTTGAAACCCTTTGTGTACTCTTACCAGAGAAAAGCCCAAGCACACACTTCCATCTATACATTCTAGTTCCCGTGTCATTCTAGGAGGTGTGTTTTCTCTCTGCAGCTCCTTCATGGACTCTGCAGTTAAGCACACTCTATACCCACACTGTCCAATACTCATGTAGTAACTTAAATTTCAATTAATTAAAGTTAAATAAAATTAAAAATTTAGTTTCTCAGAGCAGTCACATTTCAAGTGCTCAAAACCATGTGTGCTTCGTGACTACCGTACTAGATAGTGCAGGAATAGAGTATTTCCATCACTGCAGACAGTTCTTTCTGATCGTGGTGCTCTGTATTTTCAGAATGGTTTAAGAAGACTTAGTTCCGCAAGCTCTCTTTTCCCTCCACTCTCTCCATCACTGTTAATGATTAGTTTGTATACCTAACTATAGAGGTACCTTGTTTTAAGCAAAATTGTGAGTATATATGTCTTAGAAGTTTAATTAGGTGACTTATCTTCAAAAAAGAGTGCTTTGTGGGTCCGCTGAGTGGCTCAGTCAGTTAAATTTGGTTTTGGCTCAGGTCATGGTGTCAGAGTCGTGAGATCGAGCCCCACATCGGGCTCCACACTCAGCACAGAGTCAGCTTGAGACATTTTCCCCCTCCTCGCTCCCCCACTACTCCCCCCAACTCGTGCTTGCTCGCTTTCTCTCAAATAAATAAATAAAATCTTTTAAAAAGTATTTATTGAAATGAGTTCTTTAAATAGGGTGTTGAAATGAGTTCTTTAAATAGGTGTTTTACTCTGGCATTGTGATAGTGTAGTTTGATTTACAGTTTTTCCCTTCTCTTGCTCTCTCTCTCTCTGGAGTAATGTTCAGTGATCAACTAGATGATTTATTTAAGTCTTCACCGTGTGTGTGTGTGTGTGTGTGTGCGTGTGTGTGTGTGTGTGTGTACCTCTTGCTGTGGAGATGAAGCACCCGTTAGAGTTAGTGCCTTCCTTGACTTGCTTCTTGCTCATGCATTTCAGCAAGACAACCAAGAAGACTGGAAACAGAGTAGAACTAATTAGGTTGTTAAGTGAGACATACTGATAACTAAGATTCAAGGAATGAATCCAGCTCTAAGCGAAAATAGAAATAATTCAGAGATTATCCATGCTTTTGTTTCCTTGGTTAGTTTCTTTGAGCCTCAGGATAAGTGGTATGTTTCTAAACTGGGACATTCAGGGTAAATGCCAAAGGGATGTGTGATTTTGAGGGAAAAAATTTGTTCCTTAATTTAAACCAAGAGTGATAAATTCAATTTAAGTGTTTGGACGTAAGAACTAGTCAATGGGTTACAGAGTATATGTTTCAAGTCTGAAATTTTGAGAAGAGCAGTTTACAAACCCAGCCTGCTCTCCCTTCAGCAGCTTATTAGAGGAATGTTGTTTTTAATGTTCACCAGCTCCCTGTTGGCGCCAGTAGTACTTATTTTAATGTGGTGTTTTCATTGGACTTGCAAGAAAAAAATCAATTTTTTTGTCCCTTCCCACACATTTTAATAGACTTCAAAAATAGAATGGGGGAAGAACTAATTGAATAAATTGTAAGCGTGGAAAGTACAAATAGAAAAATAAGAATAGAATAACGAGAACAAAGGGGGAAGTTATTTACTCTTTGTTCTCAATTTTCCGTTTATTTGATACCTCACTGTATGTAAAGTTTTGTACAAGATGTTGCAGAACCAAAAAAGGACAAATGGATAGAATTAGGTGTGTTGTGTCCCTCCTAGGGAGTTGACATTGTAATTAGGAAAGAGCACATACACAACTGACAATGACAAGTGAGTGAGAGCTGTAACCGGATGGAAGTGATGATGAGAGCAAAGAAAATTGGAAGATTAAGTTTCTGGGGGTGGCCGTGGCAAGCTTCCTGGATGAGGTGATCTGAACTAGGCCTTTGAACAGCTGGGAGTTGGGAGGGAACTCCCAGTCCAAGGTAAGGGCTGGAACAAAGATGGGGCTGTAAATTCCTATGACAGGTGTGGGACTAGGAGTTGTAGTGATACAGTTGGGACAGGTTTGTAACTGAGGTTGGATGGCCCTTTGATTGCCATGCCCAAAACCTTTATATAATGAAAATAATGAAATAAATGGGGTTAGTTATCTGTTAAGAGTGGAGGCAGTTGGATCTGTAAACAATAAAAAATGTCTGCCTTTAATCCCTACAGACATTCCTGTTAGAGATTTCTATTTTCTCTGCTTGGATCTGACTCCCTCTTGGTTTGCTGTAGTATAATGACTTTGGAAACCAGCAAGGGATTGGGGAAAACCAGAGAAAAGGGTACTGCTAATAAACTAGCGATAGTTAAGATTAAAGTACGCAATAGAAAAGTTGGAAAAATAGTGTTGTAAAAAGGGGAGGGTTGACATACAGTGCTTTTTGTCTTCAGTTTTGAGATATCTGCTGAAAGCATAGTTCATTTTCTTTCCTAAGAGTGACCTACTTATCCGTTTCCTCATACAGACCAGTGTGTGCTGTATACAGCATGTGTTGGTGCCAACCCATGGATTGTCATCCTGAGGTATCTGTTGTGTGTGTAACAGGTTTATTTCTTCAAAAGGACATTGCTGAAGCAACAAGGAGGTCATTTGTAGCTTTACATAAATCTAATATTAGGGTCTTATTGACAGTTCTTAGACCATATACATATTTGTGTGAGTGTGTGTGTCTATAAATATACACCTGCATTCTTTAGCTATAACTCACATACCATAAGATTCACCCTGTTAATGTATACAGTTCAGTGGTTTTTAGTATATTCACAAAGTTGTGCAACCATCACCCACTATCTAATTCCAGAATGTTTTCATTGCCCCCCCCCAAAAGAATCCCTGTACCCATTCGCAATCACTCCCCATTTACCTTTCCCCATCCATTTCCTGGTAACCACAAATCTATCTACCTATGGGTTTGCCTATTCTGAACATTACGTATAAATGGGAGGCCACATGTAATATTATTAACGACTCAGTTGATGGACATTTGGGTGGTTTCCACTTTTTTGGCTAGTATGAATAATGCTGCTGTGAACATTCATGTACAAGTTTTTGTGTGGAGGATGTTTTCATTTCGCTTAGGAATATACCTAAGAGAGGAATTGCTGGGTCATATGGAAAGTTTATGTTTAACTTTTTGCAGAACCGGGCTATTTTCCACTGTCATCGCACCATTTTACATTTTCACTGGCTGTGTGTGAGGGTTCCAGTTTCTCCGCATCTTCATCGGTACTTGTTTATTGTCGTTTTTGATTCTAGCCATCCTAGAGGTATGAAGTGCTATCTCATTGTAGTTTTGATTTACATTTCCCTTCTGGCTAATGATCTTGACCATTTATGTCCATTTTTAAATTGGGTTACTTGTTTTTTGTTTTTAAGATTGATTTATTTAGGGTGCTTGGGTGGCTTAGTGGGTTGGGTGACTGCTTTCAGCTCAGGTCATGGTCGCTGGGTCCTGGGATCAGGCCCTGCGTTGGGCTCCCTGCTTGGCAGGGAGCCTGCTTCTCCCTCTGCCCCTCCCCATGCTTAAGCTCTCTCTCTCAAATAAATAAAATCTTAAAAAAAAAAAAATTTATTTATTTAGGGGCACTTAGGTGGCTCAGTTGGGTAAGTGTCTGTCTTTGGTTCAGGTTGTGATCTCAGGGTCCTGGGCTTATGTGCTATCTCTCTCTTGCTCTCTCTCAAATAAGTAGATTGGTAAAATCTTTTTTTAAAAGATTTTATTTATTTATTTATTTGAGAGAGGCAGTGCACGAGTGGGAGGGGCAGAGGGAGAGGGAGAGAGGATCTCAAGCAGACTCCCCACTGAGCTTGGAGCCTGACATGGGTTTCAGTCTCACAACCCTGATATCATGACCTGAGCCGAAAAGCGAGAGTCCAACTCTCAACTGACTGAGCCATCCAGGTGTCCCTCTTGCAGACTTTAATATAAACCTGTAAGGTTTTATGTGGTGTGATCGTGGTCTGTGTGCTGTTTCAACACTCAGCAACAGAATATTTCTACAGTCCCACCTTTCCATGTTTCCTCAGGGAGTGTAAAACATCTCCATTTAGGCATTCAGCGCATTTGCATTTGCCCTACAGTTTACATTTTTGCAAAATTTCTTTCCTTTCTTTTTTTCTTTTTGAGATGATTTTAGAATAGTATGGGGATGTAGTTTTTTGCTATAGTTTAGAAAATTGATAAGTTGGGGAAAAGTATGGGCATTTTTTAATGGTATAATGTTTCCACGAAAGAAATCTTTTTAGAGAGCATGTTTCTTTAAAAAAAAAAAAAATTTTTTTTTTGTTTTTGTTTTTCTAAGTAATCTCCACACCCAGCATGGGGCTCAAACTCACAACCCCAAGATCAAGAGTTGCATGCTCCACAGACTGAGTCAGCGAGGTGCCCTGAGCATGTTTCATTTTTATTAGACATAGTAGGCATGCCAACTTCGCTGTCACTACCTCTGCACCTAGAGGCATGTTCAGGGTGCATTAGGCATGTGGGAGAAGGGACTTCAGTGGGACATGAGGTCTGGCTGCATCTGTAGGGGTGAGCAGGAGTTAGAAGGGTAGCAAGAGCAGAGGATCAGAGGGAGGTGAGGTATAAGCCACAGAGGGAACATTTTACTGCAGGATCCCCTACAAGGCGGAAAAGCCACCATTTTCAGTCGCAAAGCCCGCTGATGCCATTGGTGGTTGAAAGGAACCCTAAGGGCATCCGTTGAAGCTCTTCCTGAGGCCTTCCTCTTTCCCACACTTCAGCCACTTACCTTTCCGGACTCGGCGTCTGAGCACGTTGCCCGCCGCGGAAGCTGTTCCAGGGCTCTCATCATCGCGGGGGGTGTGGGCCGAAATCCTTCCCGCTCTCAGGCTCTGCGTGTTCCGGCCCGTGCGGCTAGCGCTCTCCTCCCTCTCCGGGCCCCGGTGCTCAGGCCTGCGCTGCGCTCTTCCTCTGCCAGGCTGCCTCTGCCGCTTCCTGGCTTTGGCTCCCTCTGCCTCTGCTTCTCTCGGGGTTTTCTCCTCCCCGTATTGCTGAGCTTCCCGCTTCTGAGCTCAGCCTGTGATCGGACCCAGTTAGCCGGGGTCAGATCCCCCTACAGTGGAATCAGACCTCGGTGAGGCTGCTCTCCATGGACAGCAAAATGATCCTTGAGACGTAGCTTTGGACGAGCCCGCTCTGGGAACTGGTGTGTAGTTTCTCACGGACACACTTGAACACAGCCCGGTTTCCCCTGGCCGTGGAAATTACCACCTTTTTAACTGAGCAGCAGGTGAAGTAGCTGGCCGAGTTACAGGGCCGCAGTGTATGAAAATTAAGTGCCCCCGATGTCTGGATTCACACGCGAAATGCTCACATGTGGGGCCTGGGTCTGGCTGAGCGCCGCAGGTGTGCACGCTGCCTCTTTCACTCACCGAAGGAGACGCTGGGCAGAATCCCCTGCACTATTCAGGTGGTTTGGTTTCTGGTTCGGTGTGCGTAGTTGCACTCTCTATCAAGTGCCTTTCGTTGGTAGGTCTTGCCGTAGGTGTAGCACACGTGGGTTGTGTGCAGATTGTCACTTTCCCAACTGCTCGCTGCACCCGCCGGGGCTGGGTGGGTGTGGCTACATCCCGTCTCTGGCACAAAGGAGGCTTCACTAAGCACTTGTTTAAACACTGCTTTCTACCCACTCTGTGGAACTCCAGGCTTCTGGGGAGATGCTTCAGAGTTCTGCCAACATTTGATTCACACTGCATTTAAACCATGTGTGGGGCACCTGGGTGGTTCAGTCAGTTAAGCATCCAACTCTCCATATCGGTTCAGGTGATGATCTCAGGGTTGTGAGATAGAGCCCCACGCCAGTCTCCACAGTCAGCATCGAGTCTACTGCCCCTCTCCCTCTGTTCCTCCTTGCTTGTGCGTGTGTGCTGCCCCCCCTTTCTCTCTCTCTGTTAAAAAAAAAAAAATCTTTTTTTTTTTTAAGATTTATTTATTTATTTCACAGAGAGAGATCACAAGTAGGCGGAGAGGCAGACAGAGAGAGAGGGGGAAGCAGGCTCCCTGCTGAACAGAGAGCCGATGCAGGGCTCGATCCCTGGACCCTGGGATCATGACCTGAGCCGAAGGCAGGGGCTTTAACCCACTGAGCCACCCAGGCACCCCTAAATAAAATCTTCTTTAAAAATTTTTTAAACTATTGAAATTCTGTTAAAACTTTAGGACTTGGGGCACTTGGGTAGCTCAGTTGGTTAAGTGCCTGCCTTCGGTTTAGGTCATGATCCAGGGTGCTGGGTTGGAACCCTGTGTTGGGCTCTGCACTCGGCGGGGAGTCTACTTCTCCCTCCCTCTCTCTCTGTCTCAAATAAATAAATAAAATCTTAAAAACAAAACAACCTTAGGCACAGTTAGATGTGCTTTATTTATAGTACCTGTCAGTGGATTGAACACTACTGGTTCTGTCAGGTTAACTCATCTTGTGTGGTTCTTGAAATAAAGCCAGCAGTTGAAACTCTTAGCATCACAGCTACTGATTTTCCTTCTGCCTGCAGCAGCCAACAGGAAAACCCTCAGAAATAAATGCAAAGACAACTGAGTCTGGTAGGTTACATGGCAGGCTGTGGAATAGTCAGCCACCTTGCGATCTCGCTCTCTCCATCTTTTCCTAGCTCTATGACCTCGGGCACGGTAGTGGCCTCGAGTCAGGGTCCTCATCTGTAGTGTGAGGATAGGGAGACACTTGAGAGGAGTGGATACAGTGAAGCAGAGTAAGGGCTTACAGGGCTTAGTCAGTGTCACTGTTAGGGCCATTGTTACTGTTGCGGTTTCATCTTTAAAGCCAAATGTCAAAATTCTGAAGAGTCTCATTTATTCGTTGATTGAATTTATAAGTTCAGGGCTGCTGTATGTAAGTTTCACAGAAATGCCCTTATGCTTAAAAAAGGTCTGTGTTGGGGGTAAAACCTTTGGTTTAGACTAAGAGAGGCTAGTGCTTTAGCCCAGCTTCCGGCATAATCTGTCACTCAGAAACCTTCCCGTTGATTCCATCTCCATGGCGAGGATCCTTTGGCTTCTTCTCGTCTGCCTGCATAATCCTCTTCTCTGTTCTGCCCAGGACCCTTACTGAAATTTGACTTAAGAAATGGTCATGAAAGAAACTTTTCCTTGAAACCACCAGTAAAGAGTTCATGTATTCATTCCACAGAAACTTCTGCACCCCTGCAGTGAACTTGGCTTTGTGGTGAAACGCTTTTTACCTATTGTCCATGACCTAGTGAATCTTCCCAACAGCCCTAGGAGGTAGGATGTCAGGTAGCTTGCCCAGGGGTGTGTGCTCTTGGCCTTCAGCACCAAGAACCCTCCTCCTTTCTGATAGTGGCTTGCTGTTCTGTCACAGGAAAGGTTTCACCTCTGCCGTCGCTGCCCAGCAGCTTCCCTGCACGGTGTCACCGTAGCTTCAGCCCGGCTTTTCCTTTGTTGCATTGGTGCCCCTCCCTCTCGTGACTCTGACTTTTTCTTGTTTGTGTTAGCTTTATTTAATTCTTTGGAATAGGATGATTCTAAGCCACTCAAAACTTGGGCAGATGTTGAAGACTGACATTTTACATTTCTAAAAAATTTTTGTTATTTGAGAGCACAGGTAGCAGAGGGAAAGGAAGAGGCAGGCTCCCCCCTGAGCAGGGAACCCAACACAGGGCTCAATCCCAGGGCCTGAGATCATGACCTGAGCCAAAGGCAAACGCTTAACTGACTGAGCCCCCCAGGCACCCCTATATTTTACATTTTATCCTAAAAAATTTTTTACGTTTGTCTGAGTGTGAAACTTAGAAGGGTAGGCAGGCAAAAACCTTCTTGAAAAATAATGATTAACGTGTAGTATTTGGGGGCATCTGGGGGGCTCAGTTGCTTCCCTTGCTTGTATGGCTGCACACACACACTTTTTCTCTCTCTGACAAATAAATAAATAAAAAGCTTTAAAAAAGTGTGTAGTATTTGATTCTAGGATATTTTGGGGGGCTGAGAAAGGTCATGGACAGTTTTCAGGTGTGGTTTTCCTTTTATTTTTATTTATTTTTTCTGGTTTTCCTTTTAAATTAAGAATCTGGGTGCTGATACAAGTCATTTATTCCATTTTAATTTTTGTTTTTAACTCTTAAAATTGTAAAACAAATTAAAAGTGCATTGCTAAGGTGAGCTTTCTAATTTTTTCTTTGCAGATAATGATGCTGCTTGAACTGAACAATTAAGGTAACATTTATGACTTATGTAATATGCTTTTCTTATTCAGAAATCTTTATCAAATTTAGCTGAATTGTTAAAGTCATGTTTTAACCGTGGTGAAGATTTTCATTATTGCCCCTGGGCTGTCATTCCGAACTGTGGAGTATAAAAGACTTCACATTATATTTTAAGATAACCTTTGGAAAATAACGGGATACCTTTATTCATTCATCTTATACTGAAGTTTAAAAGGATTTTTACTATTTTTAGAAAAGAAAAAGGGAGTATATTTAATGTCTCTAAGCCGGTTATGGTTATGTTAATGTATAGATTGCCTGAAGCTAGCTTTTGTTGGATTCAGTGGAAAATAAGATGGTTTATATAATTATCTGTATCACCATGTATGTTTATATACAACTCTACAGAGAATGGTTTGTATATATATTGTTTGAGCAAATGCCAGCATCCTTGCAAATAGGGTATCTGTGAGGCCCCACATTATAGATGGGAATTGTGAAAAATCATATCCCACTTCCTGGTGCATGGATCTAGAGTACCCCAGATTTGTTTAATTAGCACAATGGCACCAACTAGGAGGTCCCACATTATTACGAAAAAAGAAAAGAACTGTGTCAAAGTATCCTGTTAAAATTATAAATGAAAAATCTCAAGGAATGTCTTGAGACTTAATTTGGTAGATATATGCAGCCAGTCACCTGGGTGGAGGTTACTAGATTGCATAATCTGGTTTGTAATTTGGTGTGAAGATCCTAACAATTCAGTGCTGTGCAGTAAAACTTTGTGTCTGGTCAGGTAGTTAGAGCTTACTCAAATATTGGAATTAATGATACACTAGACTCACGCACATCTCTTACATCCTTGGAACACATAATGGAACTTTTGTGTTGTGAAAGGAACAACTGTGGGATGGGGGCTGTTGGGGAAGGTTCCTGGCGTTGGTGATGACCATGCTGAATAGGTCCGAGGGCTCAGCAGTTCGTTGTTAGGTGAGGTGGGGTAGGATCACCAGCAGAGGAAGCAGCATGTGCCAGGGCCAAGGCCAGGGAGAGCGTGAGAGCTGAGCAAGTAGAACTGACTTGCAGTTCCCTCTGACACTGCATTTCCAAATGACTGAAGTCAGAAATGGGGAGCAGGGCTAAGGTGTCTTGTCTTAGAAGTTGGACTTAGATCTAAATCTCTGGAGAACCAGTGAAGAGCGTTAAGGATGAGGCCTTAAACCAGTGCTTTTTTCCCCATGTCATAATAGCTGGTGTACATTTTTGGTTTGTTACTCTTTTTTGTATGAAGTGAAATTGTTTAAGCAAGATAGCAAAGTTAAAGGAACAGATTTATCAAGTTGTTACCTATGTCAAGAGATGAAGGGGTTTGGGATTGTTTCAGTTTCCTCTCTGACATGAATTTAGTTTGGGCATTGAGCAGAGCAATCCCGTGAAGTCAGAAAAGTCTCCAAGAGGTAAGTACTTTGATTGCCTCACAGTTTTGTTGGCCAATTTAAATTGTATCAATTATAGTAGTAATTACAGTAGTAGTAATTTAAAAGTGCCAATAAGAGTTACAGGCAGGTTCTACAGGTTTTACCAGAATAGTGTATCATGTAGTTGGAAATGCAGAATTCTTTTTTTTTAAATTTTTTTATTTTAATAAACATATAATGTATTTTTATCCCCAGGGGTACAGGTCTGTGAATCGCCAGGTTTACACATTTCACAGCACTCCTCATAGCACATACCCTCCCCAATGTCCATTTCCCCACCACCCTCTCCTGTCCCCCCTCCCCCCAGCAACCCTCAGTCTGTTTCTTGAGATTGAGTCTTTTATGGTTTGTCGGAAATGCAGAATTCTTATACATTACAGGGAGTATTTAATTCCATTATACTGGGTCACATTTGGATATAACCAGGATATAGCCAGATAACGTTTACTGCGGTGAATTTCCAAATCCATCCTAGTCAGTGTAACAGTTATTTTTCATGTCTCATTACCTTCCCATTGAGGGATTCATAATATATCCACTTTCATGTTAAAGTTAATTACCATTTTTGCTCTAGAACTGTGCTGGCCACTACAGCTGTTGCCTCTTTAAATGTGGCTATTCAGATTAGTTACACTTAAATAAAATTTAACATGTCAGATGCTCAGTAGTCACATGTAGTTAGTGGCTGCCATATTGGACAGTGCAGATGGAGGACATTTCCATCATTACAGAAAATCTATTGGTGCTACTCCAAAGGTTGTCTCCTTTTACAAATTTTAATGTATATAAAAGCCATGTAATAGTGAAATATTTACAGATCAAATGATATAATTTGATTCAGAATAACTGGGGAGAATGGGGAGTTATGGAAGAAATAGGATTTGCCATAAGCTGATCATTGGTGAAACTAGGTTGGGGATCCATGGGGGGTTTCATTGTATTATTCTCATTATTCAGGAATTTTGTGTATGTTTGAAATTTTCCATAATAAAGAATAAAAACAGAAGCCTTAAATAGGAACAGTGCTCCTGTTGGCGCTTAAAAGTAGCCATCTGGGGGGGTGCCCGGGTGGCTCAGTTGGTTAAGTGCCTTTGCCTTGGGTCGGGATCCCAGGGTCCTGGGATGAGTCCTACATCGGGCTCCCTGCTCAGCAAGGAGCCTGCTTTCTCCCGCTGCTGCTGCCCTGCTTGTGCTCTCATGCTCTCTGCCCCATCTTCTCTCAAGCTCTCTGGTAAATAAATAAATAAAATCTTTAAAAAACAAAAAAACGGGCACCTGTGTGGCTCAGTGGGTTAAGCCTCTCTTTTTAGCTGGGGTTGTGATCCCAGGGTCCTGGGATCGAGCCCTGCATCGGGCTCTCTGCTCAGTGGGGAGCCTGCTTCCTCCTCTCTCTGCCTGCTTCTCTGCCTACTTGTGATCTCCGTCTGTCAAATAAATAAAATCTTAAAAAAAAACAAAAAACAAAAAAAGTAGCCATCTGTAAATGGGCATCTGAAATTCTACCCCACATAGGCTGGTGCCTGTGGTATAGGGAAATGTTTAATCCTGCCCCATGGCTTCCCCAAAAGAGTACATAGAGGACTGCATTTTTTTTTTTAAGGTTTTATTTAGTTATTTGACAGCACAAGCTGGGGGTAGTGGCAGAAGCGGGGGGAGAAGCCGGTTCCCCACTGAGTGTGGAGCCTGATGTGGGGCTCGATCCCAGGACCCTGAGATCATGACCTGAGCCGAAGGCAGACGGTTAACCGACTGAGCCACCCAGGCGCCTCTAGAGTACCATTTTTAAGGTTTATCTCATTCCCTCTGGAAACACACAAGTGACAGTTCGAATTTATTAAGAGTTGCAGCTGCCCAAATGAATCTTGTGGGCAGAATGTGCTAGATTATGATACTCTGCTAAAAAATTCCATTGCTGCTGACGTTCATTTTAGCCAAGTCCAAATAGTGTTCCTAAGGAAGAGAATGGAGTCCATTCACTCAGTCATTGGCTTATTTTTGTTCACAGCCAGATCAGTCAGCTTCTGTCTCTGGTTTCCTGGTTACCAGTGCCTATGGTGATTGCGTTGCAAGAGAGAAAGGGAGGTCATAGAGAATACCCTTGGCACAAGATGAAAGCCATCAGTAAAACTGTCACTGTGTCACCAAGGGGCTGTTTGAAGTTGTTACAAATACCTGCCTGCTTTGGTCTCCTCCTGCATCTCTAACAGGTGGCGGCGGGGCTTACTGTGAGCAGAGAGTGATGGTTGAGAGCAAGGTCTTTGGGGTGAGACTTGGCCTTGAGTGTCTGCCTCCGTCAGCTGTGACCTGAGGAGGGGAAGAGTGAGCCCTCACCGGCTGTCTTCGGGAGCAGCAGTAGGGCTGTACCTGGTATGTGGTGGAGTGCTCAGGCTGTGACAGCTCTCGCTGTTAGGTATTTTCTGTACAGAAAGGAAGGGGGACTCGGCGTTTTATTTCCCTTATGCACTGATATTCACAGAATCATGTAGAGAAATGTACAGGTCGAAAGGAATGTAATGGTACCTTTTTATTTTACAGGGTTCTAAAGTCAAAACTTTGAGATTAATAATGGCAGGAAAATCTTCGCTTTTTAAAGTAATTCTCCTTGGAGATGGTGGAGTTGGGAAGAGCTCTCTGATGAACAGATATGTGACCAATAAGTTTGATACCCAGCTCTTCCATACAATAGGTGTGGAATTTTTAAATAAAGATTTGGAGGTGGACGGACATTTTGTTACTATGCAGATTTGGGACACAGCCGGTCAAGAGCGATTCAGAAGCCTGAGGACGCCATTTTACAGAGGTTCTGACTGTTGCCTGCTCACTTTCAGTGTCGATGATTCCCAGAGCTTCCAGAACTTGAGTAACTGGAAGAAAGAGTTCATATATTACGCAGATGTGAAGGAGCCCGAAAGCTTTCCTTTTGTGATTTTAGGCAACAAGATCGACATAAGTGAACGTCAAGTGTCCACAGAAGAAGCCCAAGCCTGGTGCAGGGACAACGGCGACTATCCTTACTTTGAAACAAGCGCAAAAGATGCCACAAATGTCGCAGCGGCCTTTGAGGAAGCGGTTCGAAGAGTGCTTGCTACTGAGGATAGGTCAGATCACCTGATCCAGACAGACACGGTCAGTCTGCACCGAAAGCCCAAGCCTAGCTCGTCTTGCTGTTGACCGTTTAGAGAGGTTGCCTGTGTGATCTAACCAACTCACACACACACACGGAAAAACACAGGGTGGAGACGAGAATTAGCATTTGCAGCAGTGGATCATGTACTCATAAAATTAAACTAACCATATTGCTGTTTTGTTAGTGGGTGGGAGAAGGGACACATCCACTCATGGAAGAATCAATTTACTCAATAGTGGCACCGTACATTTATAAATTGTAATGGTTGTCTGTTAACGTTTAATTTAAATATGTACGTTACAGAGCTAATAAATGAGATGATCAGTACTTTAATTATAATTAAAACACTTGAATATTCTGGAAGTTACTGTTTGTTTTTTTTCCTGGGAAAATGGAGAACTACTTTTTATATGTGTATATTTTTATGTAATTAGCATTCAGTTCCTGGTTGAGGGAAAAAAATTCCCGAAAGCAATAATGTTAAATAATAAAGATTAAAACCTAATGCATTTGCATTGTAGTTATTTGATTACTTCTTCATTCTCTTTAAAATTATTTAAGTGTTCACATTTTCATTCTCCGTATCAGAATTGCTCTCACTAGTAATCGTTCGTGTGCCACATGTGGGCCCCCCACCCCCAAAACAGAAGCCAACTTTATCACTCTTGGAGAAAATACGAAGGATTGTACTTCGTGTGAGGATAAACTACATCTTTGTTAGGTCACATATGTAATGCCTTCCCTGTCATTGAACACTGTTGAGTGAGTTCCACTCAAGGAGATTTTGATAAAGCGATTTGTAGTCTTTTTGCGGGTAAAGTTCATATGCCCTGCATTTGTGCCTGTCCCATCCTGCAGAGGCAGACCGACCCGCTGAGGGTTGTCAGCACGTGCCGGGTCAGGGTTAGCATGTCCTGCTCCTGGGGAGCCACTGGAAAAGAAGAGCAGTATCATTCGGTAAGCTAAGCTTTTGACAGTCTCGTCTCCTAACAGAACAGTTTGGCTCTATGCAAAACATTTTGACATTTTGAATTATGGGGAAGTTAAATCTCTTCATGTTCTCAGGTTAGAGGCAGTTGTTGTTTTTAGTATTTCTAATCAATCCCCGCTCCCAAAACTGTAATCCTCCATCAAAAAAACCGAAATAGGATTCCATTAATAAATTGGTGTGTATTATATTATATATTCTTTCTTTTTCTCTAGGGGATTTGCTTCCCGCCTCCCACCTCCCCAGTCTAAAGTGTCCCCATTGTTTTATGACTTGCTGTTTCCTCTTAATCTATGTGAACATACTTCATTACAGTGTACCTACCTCATCAGCTGTACGGATGTTTACCAATTTATTCAAACTGTTCTCTAGTGACAGACATCCAGCAGCAGTATCTGAAAGTACCAATTTCCCACACCTTATTCAACAGTGGGTATTAGGAGTAAATTTTTTTTTTTAAGATTTTAAAAATTTATTTGACAGACAGAGAGGGAGCATAAGCAGGGGGAGTGGGAGAGGGAGAAGCAGGCCTCCGGCTGAGCAGGGAGCCTGATGTGGGACTGGATCCCAGGACCCTGGGATCGTGACCTGAGCCGAAGGCAGATGTTTAATGACTGAGCCATCCAGGCGCCCCAGGAGTAAATTTTCTGTTCGTTTTTTGAATAGATGAGTCACGTTTCAAAATCATAAGACTTAAGAGGGTGCCTGGGTGGCTCAGTGGGTTAAAGCCTCTGCCTTCAGCTCAGGTCATGATCCCAGGGTCCTGGGATCGAGCCCCGCATCAGGCTCTCTGCTCGGCAGGGAGCCTGCTTCCCCCCTCTCTGCCTGCCTCTCTGCCTGCTTGTGATCTCTGTCAAATAAATAAAATCTTAAAAAAAAACATAAGAGACAGATATCTGTACCCTAGTCACCCAGTTCCTGTCCGTGGAGGTAGCGTGTGTCTGTTTCTTGGGTATCAAGCTAGATATTTAGTATGTAAGGGAAGCATATTGTATTAGTTTGCTAGGGCTACCATAACAAAATGCAGACTGGGTGGCTTAAAGAGTGGGAATTTTTCTCACAGTTCTGGGGGCTGTATGTCCAAGATCAAGGTGTTGGTAGGTTTAGTTTGTCCTAAGGTCTCTCTCTCTCTCTCTGGCCTGCAGATGACGTTTACTCTGTGTGCAGCATTCCCCCCCACCCGTGGCCACCCATGCCACCATGTCTCTGTGTCCAAATTTCCTCCTCTCAAAAGGACACCAATCAGATTGGATTAGTGGGCTTGTTTTGACTTAATCACCTCTTTAAAGGCCCTATCTCCAAATAGAGTCACATTCTGAGGGACTGGGGGCTAGGGCTATTAACATATGTATTTTGGGGGGACACAATTCAGCCCATATTATGTATGTGTGTGTGTAGGTATTTACATAATGTGTAGTTTTGATTCTTACATAGATTTAACTAATACTTTGGGGTTTTTAAAAAAATTTAGAAGCAGGGACACCTGGGTGGCTCCATCAGTTGAGTGTCTGCCTTTGGCTCAGGTCATGATCCCGGGGTCCTAGGTTGGAGTCCCACATCAGGCTCCCTGCCCAGCGGGAAGCCTGTTTCTCCCTCTCTGCCTGCTGTTACCCCTGCTTTGTGCTCTTTCTGACAAAATCTTAAAAGAAAAACAAAAAACGTCCAAGTAGCTTTTCAGTAACTTTTTTTTCAGCCAAATATTCAAGAAGTTCTAGAGCTGGGAAGCAAGACGTGGCCAAGGGAACAGATCTTCACGTGTGTAAAGACAGGCTGGCGAGCAAGGAGAGAAATGCAGTTGAACACCGTGACTCAGAGGGATCCAGTGAGCGGGGCTGGCTCACGAGCACAGGACTGAAATGGGACCACCGAGGAGGCACAGAACTGCCAGGAGCTGCGGCCTTCAGAGACACTACAACGAACTGAGGGGGAAAGCTCTTCACCAAGCCGGGAGAGGTAGCTGCAGATCTGACTCTCTTGTTTTTAGGAAGCGAGAAGTCTTTTAGGAACAAAAAAGTCTTTTGATTGGCGGGTGTTACCTAAAGAAAGATGAGAAATACCGAGAAAACAGGAGCTGGGGAAGAAAGCAGTCGCGCTGGAGGTGGTGGGATTGGTGGAAGGAGCTGCAGAGCCCCCAGGAAGCCAGCGCGCCCCCCAGTGTGGCGAGGGAAGGCCCCAGTGTTGCAGTGCCCGTGCTCGTCACACGGCATCAGACCAGCTCTGGGACAGCGTGTGCTTCTGTGCTCTACTCCCGTAAAGCCTTTGAGACAGCTCAGTGCTATGGAAAAGGCGGACGACTGAACTTGGAGAACGGACAGTTGTACGTTTGCAGCCCGCGTGGCAAATAACAGCGCACAGTGTGCAAGATGGAAAAATACAGTCGCATCAGCGGGGGAATGTCTGTCACCTTGGGAAAAATTCCCTAGTGGAAGTGAAAATGTCCTAGATGTCCCTTAAGAGAAAGCCTTGAGTTTTACGTTTCTGTAGAAACGTGTGTAAGCTTTCCCTTGCATGTCATGACGCCGTGGACACCCGTGGCTTGGGGCCATTGAGACGGAAAAGTGGACCCGCGCACTGTGGATTGTGCAAAGCCACCACTGTGGACTGGCAACCAGAAAGGGCTGATGTGAGTGAACCGTGAAAGAACACAGGTATAGTGCGGGCAGAGCAGAAATCCGTCCCCCTCTACGTACGAGGAAAAAGTGGGCACTGGTGAAGCATCTGGGAAATGGAAGAGGACAGGATCAGAGCTGTGCGTCGTCTTTGGGTCCCTCTGGGCGTGCGAACAGAGCCCTGACGTGGTGCTGACACACGTGTGCCCAGCGGGCCTCATGCCCGGGGTGCTCGTGATGTCATCCCGTCGCTCTTGTGTTCCTGAACCTGTGTGACGTCCCGTACGACCAGATCTAAGCTTTGCTGGCTTCTCCGCTTTCTTAAGTAGCAGCCCCTGGTTCGTCCCCTCACACCCGTCCCCTTACACCGTCCCGTCCGTGTGCCCGGGGCAGCTTTCCCCCACACCGTCCCCCACATGTGCCCCAGTGCAGCTCACGTCTGGCGTCCCATCCGCCCCCACGCGTGGCGGCGGGCTGGCTTCACACTCCACACACACACAGCTCGGTGCTGGACTGCAGTGACGTACTCACGCGGGGCCTGCGGTCCTTGTTCCCGCTTCCCTCACGAGCCTAGAGGAAGGGCTCAGGGTTTGCAGGGCGCCCAGAACCTCCCGCTGCTCTCCCCGCGGTCTGTTCACGAGGGCGGAGCCGGCGGGATGCGGTAAGTACACACCGGGGTCTCTGCAGTGAGCACGGCTCAAACCACTCCTCGGTTTCTAGCAGGGTATCTTCCCGTTCCCAAAGCTCTGGTACCTAGTTTGAGGGCATCTGAGTTCTAGAAAATGGGTTAAGGTAATAGCTTGTAGACTCTCACCAGGGGGAACAGGACTAAAACAGTAGCGGTAGCAGCGTAGGCAACACTTTCAAAATTTGACCGAACTTCCATAATCTTGGACAAACATCTTTATTAAAGAAATCAAATAAATAGATAGGGTAAAAAACTATGGTAGCAACTTCACACAAGGGTATGAGACCAAACTTAGAACTACTTGCTCAAGTTACTCAGGATGGAAAAAATTAAGTGCTCACAATTAGCACACAAAATATCTGGTTATAGTACTTGTTTTTAAATGGACATTTACTAGTTTACAGTAAGATCCCACTGGTTACAGACCACTCCCCACCCCCTTGGTGTACAGCCTAAAAAAGCTAAGAATGCAAATGTTAATGTAATATAAACTTTTCTTTGTTTACAATTCCAGAATTACAACTTTTTACTATTATAACTGTCAACAAGTTTGCTTACTTTAGTTTACTGTCGGAGGGAAAGACAATATAAGAACATAACCTGTCACTTTGGTCCCAGCCTCCCAGTTTACAAACATGGATTCTTGATTTATAGCAGAATCACTGACAGGCCTGTGGTGTTTGGCACCGCAAAAGCTGCTTGCTTCGGCTTCTTGTGGAGTGCTGTGTATACTGCCCGTGTGGTTTTATAACAGTAGAGATGTATAGAAGCCCATGCACACGCTATCAGCTTCATTCCCTACCCTAGAAACTTTTAAATCTGTCTACCAAAATCTTGACAATGACATTTAGTTCTGAATTGTGACATCAAGATCAAGCTGTCTGAATGAGTAAAGTCAAAGGCTCATCTTTAAGTTTTAGAATAAAGATATTTTCAAGGTTATAAAGAGTTTATAAATAACACTGTTCACAAGCAAATATTGATAATCTATTGATAATCATTAAGAAACTGAATGTACTGTTTTGAAATAATACAAGGAATTTCATTAGGTTTAGATAAATTTAGACTACAAGTAAAACTTCCAGGCTATTTAGTCAAGTTACTTACAACATACACATTCCTGAGAATACCCCATTGTAGTGGTATTGTTTATTTCCAGATTTTTCCGCATTCAACTTAAAAGGTGTTTCTTCCCAAGAAACTGAACTTTTCTGTCAAATGCGCTTGATCGAATAGGAGAATTGGGTTCATAAAATGGATTCATTGCAAACTAGGAAAGAAGAAGGTATTAGTAAGCTTGTCAATGTAGAAAGGCTGACAAATCCTAGATCTCTAGAAGGAAATTATTTTAAAGTTCTAAATTAAATCATCAAAGACATCTAAAACAAAAGTCTGAAGACCAATTTGTAAGTTTCAACAAAAATGTTCTGTTGTTAAATAGTAATGCCCCCTTGAGGAGATTTTTGTCTTAGTGTTTCAGTTTTGAGAAGTGCCTGTGGCAAAACTAATGGTGGTATGATCAGCGTTCCCTCTGTAAGCTAAAGAACTTTCAGGATTCACCCTCTGTGTGAAATACTAATCTACTCACATTAATTATAAATGTATGGGTTTATCTATAAGGCCCTTTGGCTGCATAAAACTAAAAATCCACCATATGCTCATAGTTTAAAAAAAAAGTTATACCACATTGCTGCTATATTAAATTACCCTTATATAGTAATTTTTAACAATCAGGTTTTGAATACACTCCTTTAACACAGGCTAAATGATCAGGTTCTTAAATAGTGTAATGAGTGTATCATAATACATGTGAGAAAACTGTCAAATGGAATCACTAATTAGGCAAAGGCGTTAAATAGTTTTTATACCTTAATCTACTTGATGTTGTCTTATCTTTTTAAGAGATAAATATTTTCATTTGCTAAATCTGACCAGGAATATTAACTGTGCTGATATGCAAAAAATCTTGTCTAAATACAGACCATTTAAAATTAATAGGAGCAGACTGTTAGCCCTGCAGTTTAACCACAGACATCCTACTACGATTTTATTTTTTCTAAATATCAAGAAATGTGAGTGGCACCATTACCCTTGAGGGACTATTTGGTAAACTTCCTGACAGTTTGTGATCCATAATCATTGCTGTGTAACTTACTTGTAAAGTAGATGGAGAACACTTTAGATTAAAATTATGAAGCAATTTCCTTTTTGTAGCCTGCTTCCTTCTCTTTTTAGGGTTCCCTAATAAAATCAACTATATGTGCCAAAGGGGGGAAACTGAAACCAGTTTAAAAACAACTACCATGAGTTCTGTCCTAAATACATGTTAGCCTGGTGGTGAAGACTTGCCTGTGAGGGAGCTTCCGGGGTCATTCTGACTGGGGGGGTACTAGTCTGAGAATGAAAACCACAGTCCAAGGGAGTTACCGCCACAGGCCAGTTTCCTGTCGGAATCCCTTTTTACAATCAAATTTAAAAAGTTAGGGAGCATACCATACCTTTATGTATAAATCATAGACATCAGTGAAGAAATTCTTTATTCCATCTTCTTGCCTTATGTCATGGAGCATAATAAATCTCATATGTGAAAGAATTAAGGTATAATCTTAATAGAAATGAAAAACGAAAAGTTGTCAGGTGATACAATATCCTTCAAATGAGTCACATGCATTGTATTTTGTGATGGAAAAGCCAAATATGTAAACTGCGTTTGAAGTTAGGTAACTTTTATCAGAGGACACAATCTTTCTAAGTTAGAAAGTCACTACAGAATGAAGTAAAATCAACCTAATGGTTCAGCTTAACCATAGCTTTGAGACTTGGTTCTAAAAGTATCTGTTAAACAAAATTATCTGTTAAACAAAAATATTAAACAAATGCTTCCTCCCCCCCCAATTAACAGTAGCCCCATAAATGGCAGTTTTTACCTGACACTTGAGGTCCACAGACTCACAGTCTGGCATCTATGTCCCATGTTGTTCTAGTCCGTTACCCAACCTTTAGTTAGAGATCTTTTTGTAAAAGATAAGGATATGACCTGCAGTAACAAATGCCGAAACAAACCACTCATTGAACTTGTCCACAGTTTTCAAGTACATGTTGTTGGACAGCCACATATTCTCGTCTACGAGGTCAAGAGCAGCGTGAGCTATGAACTGGTTCAGATGACGATGATCGTCCTAGATGACAACGTGAGTAGCACCAGATTAACATTTCCAGACAGCATCGAGAACACCAACATTTCATTCTGGAAATTCTATACATAGTCTTCTTGGGGGTGGGGGGCATCTTCTGCTTCTACTTCATTTATTACTGTCATGGGACTTAGGAAAGATCTTAAGTGTTTTCACATCATATTCTTTTCTATTTGCTATCTAAGACTCAACAAATAGAAACAGCCAATTAATAAATGAAATGTTGGTGTTCAAGAAACAATATAGATTATTTTTTTAATTTTGCAAGAAGGAAGTTATGAAATTTGGTAATTATTTAAGTGTGTGAAGTACAGTAGGTTAAAAATAGAGATTCTGCTTTAAACACCCTCATATCTTTTTAGAGGAAAAAATTTCTTTTTTGAAAAATAAATACATATTTATGAATAACAAATAATTTATTAAATAATTAATAATAAATAATAACGTATTTATGAAAAAATATGTAAGTGGCTCTGGCTAGCGGACAGGTGGTGGTAGGCTGGAGAGCTACATAGAAGTGACATCGGCATGGGTCTCAGGGTCAGCAGGGGAAAAGGGCAGGGAAGGCCTTGGGACACAGTGACGCTTGGTGAGCGGAGACAGCTGAGGAGGTGGCACTCTTAACAGGCCTGGCGTTGGCCTCTTTCTGGTGAATGGAGCTTCGGTGACAGGGGGACCTGGGAGTGGCAGGAGGCCATGCTCAGCCCCAGCTGTGAGTAGTCACCGGTCTCAACATCAGGAGACAGTCCTGTCAGAGCCGAGTGTCCTTTTCGTGGGCTTAACTGGAGGTGGGACTGGCCCCCAGAGTGTGGAGAGGGAATTCACAACCTGGGAGTCTTATCCCTGTGGAATTCTTTATTTCAAAGTAAACTTTTCAGGAAGATTCCATTAACGGGTTGAGCTGAATTCTTCTGTTGAAGTCCTAAGCACCCACCACCCCACCCAGTACCTCCGAACGTGGCCTTCTTTGGAGAGAGGGTCACTCTGCAGCTGTTGTTCGCGCTAGAGTGGGATGGCCCTGATCCAGCATCACTGGCGTAGTTATGAAAGAGGGGCATGTAGGGACGGACACACAGCAAGAATGCCACGTGAAGACTGGCGTTCTGTGGCCACAAGCCAAGGAACTACCCGAAGCTAACAGAGAGGCCTGGAACACATCTTCCCCTGGCAGCTTCCCGGGGGCCTGGCTCTGCCTAGACGCATTGTGCTTGGACTTCTGGCCTCCAGGCCGTGAGACAATGAGCTGCTTTGACTCGAAGCCGCCCGGTTTGTGGTGCTCTGTTATGACAGCCCTGGGAAAGGCAACGTAATACGACCTCCCTGCTGCGGAGGCTGTTCCTGGGACGGGGCTGGAGGAAGGCTGCCAGTTGCCTGGAATCCCCTGCACAGTTCAGGCATGTTTACTCCACTCACATCACCATGACGAAGCTAATTTCATCCCTAGAGAAATCGATGTGTCTTGTGTCTGGCCTACAGCAGTGTTTTCCACGGGATCATCAATTAGAAGAGAAATGCAGAAATGCTTTAAGGTGAGTGGTAGCAGGAGAAGGAACTAAGGGCAAGTCATGCCACAGAGTGTTTCTACAGGCACAGCTTTGCCTCCCACAAGTCCACAGAAACTATGTAAGTAGGCCTGTACCACACAGCAGCCGCTGCTACAGAGATGCCTCAGTGGCAAGTTCTAATAAGCACCGCGCTCACAGGAACGTGGGACCATAATGTAGCAACAGCCGCCTGACAGAGAATACCTTCACCACATTTCTATCTTTCTTTTGTGGCGAGATTTAAATAGTTGAAAGCATCACACACTGGATGTGTTAGTTAATTTCAAAGATCAATTCTTAAGGGACACGAAAGCTTATTTTGGAGTTGGGAGAAACACAGCCCAACTTTTCATGAGCAATATGGAGCAGTGCAGAAAGATGGAAGGGCCCCAGGTATCCTCATCTCAAGATTCTACATGTTTACTCTGAATGGCATGTTCTTGAACCAAGCTTGTTTTTCTGGAACCATTACTGGCAACAAGGAAGTTGGGTGGTGTCACTGGGGAGAATGGCATGCGGGCTCCACCCAGCTAGCAGCGGGGGCAGAAGGGCACTGGAAACTGCTGGAGTCTCAGGGCCAGCGGGGCATGGAGGCAAGGGTCTCTTTTAGCCCTCCCAGGTGTAGATGGCCCTACTCCGAGGGTCCTGACAAGTGTAATTCCCCTGGACAGAATGGGCTCTCATGGCATTTCCAGTCAGTAACAACTGTTCTTCCGGTCCCACAACAGGTGGACTATGTTCCTATGTGTTCAGGGAGCAGCTTTTCAGAACAGGTGACCCAGTGAACTACATATAAGAGAAGAGACCCAGAGCATCCTGCTAGTTAGTATGTGCCAAGTGTGTGGTCAATCAAAGGATGAGTCAACCACTCAGAGACTGTTCCCTGGCCGGCCTCTTTCAACCTGTGGGACTGCAGGGCAAGCCTCATTTAATTGTGGCGGATTCCAGTTACCTCATCTGTCCGGGTCTCTCCCAGCTGTCAAATCGCGCCACACCATTATCATTACAACAACATAACAATTCTTACAGAATTTTTTAAGGTTCCATACGCACTTTGGATTCCGCTTTTCCAGCTGGCAAAAATTCCATTTCAAAAACCGGATTATCATGGTGGCCCACAATTACAAAGTAGAAGCTTCCAGACATTGTCTTCAATATATAGCTCCTAGTTAAATGAAAATAACATGTTTTCAGTACTCCATACTGAAAATGAAAAATTGTTAAGTCTAGAATTCAATTTTTTACTTAAACCTGACATTGTAGAAGAGGAGACCACAAAGCTTGTCACGTTTTCCAGTATATCGCCATAGACAAATGGCTTTGGGACTATACAAATTAGGTCTGTGATATGTCCTATAGAATCCAGTACCTTATTTTCACAGGGAAACTGGAAGACTTCTAGTACAAAATCGTAAAAACAACATTCTCATGACCCAAAAAGAACATTCAGAGCAAGCTGGAACAAACTTGGACGGGACCATTTAGCATTATTAGCACTAACACTGGGAGAAATCGATAAAGGGTGCTGATTTTGTCTTCTTTCTATCTGAACAATGTATGCTATCAGTCTAAGTCTCTGCAAATGCGAGAGCCTATGATATGCCTCCTCAGACAGCATTCGTAAGAAGAGAAGACATGGGACGCCCGGCTGGCTCAGTCGGTGGTGTGTGTGTGACTCTCGATGTCGGGGGTTGTGAGTTCAAGGCGCATATTGGATATAGGGATTACTAAAAGAGAAAAAAAAAAGAAAGGAAGATACAATTTTGTATTCTAGAAAAGATGAAAGAAACCATAATCCAAAAACAAAGACACTTGAGGTGTTAAGAAATCTTAGAACTGGTATTTATAGGTTTGCTAAGGAAATGAAGAGAAAGTGTTGGGGGGTGGGGTTGGTTGCGGGGGAAATCAGGGATTCTGTGGCTTTTAGCACCATCAAAATCTGGATGAACAGACAGATGGGTGGACGGATTTATGTGTGTATTTATGTACTTCTAGCACAGGGTCTTTGGAATCAGACAAAGCTAGGTTCGGGTCTACCTATGCCACTTACTGGAAACATGACCACAGGCACAGTCCT
Organism: Martes martes; assembly: GCF_963455335.1. NCBI lineage: Eukaryota > Metazoa > Chordata > Mammalia > Carnivora > Mustelidae > Martes > Martes martes. Next base: position 9,126,688 of record NC_137897.1, read on the forward strand.
TAAACTCCCAATGCCAGTTTCCTCCCCGGTGAGACAGAGGCAGCCATCAGAGATCCCTTACAGTGACCTTGAGGATTATACAACGTAATGCATGTGAAGCACTAGGCACGATATCTGGCTCTCTAGAACGGCACAGAGGAGCATACGCATGCGGAGACGTGCTGACCCTTAAGGCCTCCACATGGGGCAGCCACCTGGCTAACTGAGAGTACACCGTCTCGGGGCAGGTACAGTGAGGTGTGTCAGCGCCCAGGGCTCATCAAGCCTCACTGGGACTTCTGCTGAATCACACTGAACATGAGAAAACCTGAAATGTTTTCCTAATGAATACAACCTTTGTTGTTAAGGAAATCAAGGCACAACTGGCACTTTGAACTCTGGAATTGGAAGGCCCATGACTGGAAGAAGAGGCAAATAAGACGTTCTTGTGGCATGATGAGGTAAAGGGAATTTAGAATGTCACTCAGGGCTGGTGTTGGGACACTCCAACCTGCAGGCCAAATCTGGCCTTGTCCATTCTTTTATTGTTGCTGAAGGCGGCCTTTGCCCGACAACAAAATGACAGATTGAGCAGCTGCAACGGAGACCATCTGATCCTTTACAGCAAGTGTCTTAGGGGAAAGATGGGGGGGAAAAGGCCCCAATAGTGAAACTGGATAACAAGACAGGCAGGAATGAAGTGAAAGCTCTGCAAAGCTAGCAGAATTAGCAGCAATTCTCGAGATTGAAAGAAACTGTCAAGGGGCAAAGGGATGAGAACTTTCAATCTGAACAAAGTCGACAATGATGTCATTAATTGGAATAGGAGTTTGCAGCTGGAGTTTGCCAAGGGAAGGGCTTCATTTCTTCCACACAAACATTTAAGCAGCAGCAGAAAACAATACACATCTAAGGAAGAAAAACCCTCATTCCCATGCCTGCATAGTGTCAGTACAGGGTGACAATAAACAGAAAGGGAACCGAGGAAACGCCACATAAAGATCAGGTCATAGACTCTACAGCAGGACAGAACTTGAACTGCCAGTAATTTGATTTCATAGCAGCTGAACGAGTAATGCGACTGTTCGACTCTACAGGCAGAACTGGGGGGTGAAGTGGAAGAAATGGAAATCTTGGGAGACTACAACCACATTGTCTTGGAAGGGAATGTCTACATCACTTAGTATTTGAGGTTTATTATGCCAAGGTGGTAGGCAAAGATTAGACACACTTTAGAATTCTGTGCTGTCTGATACACTCAATTTTCCACGGGGAGGGAAATGTTCTGTATCGGCACTGTCCAGTGTGGTAGCCACCGGTGGCTATTGTGTCCACAGAACTGAGTTTTTCACTTTGTTTAGTTAAAAAGCCACATGCAGTCAGTCGCTACTGTATTGGACGGTGGCCTCTGTATTGGCTCTGTAACAATGATTTGAAATGTTTTAAGTTCTGCCAAGTCTACTTTCCCTCCATCCAAGGAAGCAAGTGTTACTTAGTACTCCAGTCTGTGATACAAAAGAAGCTACCGCTTTCCTCCATCCACAAAGTGTTACTTAGTACAAGTGAAGCAGCTGCCGGTGTCTGTGTGAGCTCAAACAGTGTGTGTCTGCTCCACTTCCCCATCACCTAAAGTAGGGGCCCTTCACGCCTCTCCTAAGAAGACGAAGTGTCCAGGTGGGGAGGAGATGGCTACACAGAACTTGGCAATGGATTAAACTGGGGAACTGAGGAAGAGGGAAGAATCAAGGATGTTTCCAAATGCCTGACTGAGGTGAGCAAGCAGAGAATCAAGATGAGTCTATTCACCAGGAAAGGAAATAAGGAAAAAAAGAGGGATGAAATGAACACGTCCATTCTGAGCATGTGGTGGTGCCAGAACCGCACGCCCCACCCTGACCACATCCCGACCCGGAAAACCTGTGAATGTTCGTTTCCCAGCCGAGGGGAATTAAAGCTGCTGGTGGAACTGAGGTGGTTCGCCAGCTGACCTCAGGACAGGGAGAGGAGCCCAGACTAGCCAGGTGGGCCCAGGATAATCACAAAGGTCTTTAAAAGTAGAAGGGAGAGGCCCAAAAGGTCAGAAGGAAGCGCAATGGCAGGGGGGGTAAGGGGGGTCGCGGAGATGCAACGTTGCCAGCGTTGAAGAGGGAAGAAAGGGCCAGAAGGCGTGCGGCTTCTGGAAGTTGGAAAGCACAAAGAAACCAATTCTTCCCGACACCCTCCGGAAGGGAACACAGCCCCGTGAGACCCGCGGCGGACGTCTGTGCCACACACACGTAAGGTAATACATTTGTGCTGTTTAAGCCACTCAACTTTGTTAACAGCAGTAGGCAGCACACGCGTCAGAGCAGAGAAAGCTGCCGGAACGAGGGGAAAGGGACGTATTAGAAGTGCTCACAGAAAGTAGGTGCATTCTGTAGGGAGACTGAGGAGAAAAAGGAGTTCGCTTACCCCAGGACAAGAGTTTCAAAGCACTGTAGAAGGTCGGAGGGAGGGGAAGGAAGCGGGAGACAGTGGTGCATCAGGGGGAAGCTACCCGGGGAAACCTGAGGGTAATCTAAGTGGTTTTCTTGCCCAGCATGCCTCCCTAATGCTTACCACAGGGCCCAGTACAGAGTAAGCGCGCCACCCTTGGGGAATGGCACCGAGAGGAGGGGGGCAGTAGCTGGGGCAGTGTCGGGTGAAGCCGGAACACAGGAATGAGAGGCATGCTGGGATTAACTGGCCTCAACACAGGAAAGAACCTTCTGAAGGTTCTAGTGCTGAGGCCTTCACAGTCTCAGAGGCCTGACTGGGGAGGTCTGTGATCAAATGATTAACAGCACCTTTGTGAGAAGTTGAAGTTTCCACACTTGTGAAGAAACTCCCATAACCACTGATGGGAGTTGTTGACTCAAGGACTCTCACCTGGGATGAAAACAGCAGCTGTCCCTGATGGGTAGGTGATCTGAGCTGTTTGAGAGGGAGCGACAACTAAAATCAATGTGATCCAGAAGCTCTGGACTACCTTGAACTGGAAGAGGGCGTGTACATGATGTAAGATACAGGGCACTAACTAGCAATGAACGCAAAAAAATAATCACGTATCTGTGAGGCGGGCATGAGAAGGGCTGTGAAGCGCAAAATGAATGGAAATGTGTGAAATAAGTTAAAAACAAAAGCCTTCTTAGACTACAATCAGGAAGAAGGGGAGAAAGGTCACCTGGTACATAGGATGCAGATCTGCTGAACTTCAGTTTTCTCAAAGAGCATGATTTTCCTTTTTTTTTTTTTTCCTTTTTAGTTAGTTATTTGACAGAGAGAGCGATCACAAGTAGCCAGAGAAGCAGGCGGGGGGGGTTGGGGGGGGGGGAGCAGGCTCCCTGCTGAGCAGAGACCCTGATGCAGGGCTTGATCCCAAGACCCTGAGATCATGACCTGAGCCGAAGGCAGAGGCTTAACCCACTGAGCCACCCAGGCACTCCCTCAAAGAGCACGATTTTCTAATAGTAAGTGTGACAAAAAGTTAGGCGGGCTAGGAACCTCAAGACAGGTATATTAAAAAAAAAAAAATAACCTCTCAGTAAATACAGATCTTCAAGTCTTAGCAAATCTTATATCTTTGACTAACAAAAGTGGCTGTATACTCATCGGGGACATGGGAAATCTCAGGAACAAAACCGTCAAACCACCTCAGATAGGTGTTACTTACCAATCTTTGTTTTCGGAAACAAAGGCTTATCTTCTGTAACTGAGTACTTTTGGAATAGATTAAAACACCAAGAGAAACACGTATGAAATACCTGTCTCCGGTCAGAACACAGGCTAGGAGCTTTTAATTTACATTAACTTCATTAATGTGAATCCCCAGACAAAAATCAAGTGGTTAGTCAAAGTACTGGTTATATGAGAACAAGCCCTGCCAAACTTAGACTTTCTGTTTTATACAACAATCATTCCCCCCCCCCTTTGTTTTGCTGCTTTATACAACTGTTTGACAGAAAGTTGAATGGCTAGACTTTGTTTTAGAAGAGAAATCCAGGAGATGGCAAATCATTGTATGAAGTAACCTGGTATCTACCTGAGAACAAACTGGAGACATGTGGCTCTGAGAAGTCCGTGGTACTGTCAGAGCTACAAGGGGATGGGGGGGTGCAGGCAGCACTCGTTTTATTTGTTGAGTGAGGGACCACTCCTACCAGACTTGAATGTCAGTGCCCAAAGAACTTAAAAGTTGTACAAGTCGGATGACAGCATGGGGTCCCTAGGGAACCACCGTGTGACATTAACCTAGTTCAGCTCAACATTTTGAATGCTTAAGTGAGGGACAGTTTATCACATTGAAGGATAACACGCTTGGGCAGCTAATAAACTGGAAGGCAACACTAAAGGTTCAACAATCCCTCCAGGTTAAGAGAATTTAAGTGAAATGAACAAGATAGAATTTAAGAGAACGCAAAAAAAAAAAAAAGTTAAAAACCGGCGGGGGGGGGGACCCCAAACTGTACAATAGGAGAGAAACCTAGGTTAAGAGCAGTTCATCTACAAGGACCCAAAAGTCTACATTTAATGCAAGCTCAGTAAGGGACAGTAGTCTGATACAGTAACCCAAAAAGCTAATGCCAATTTGAGGCTGCACTAAGATCATGTCCTTTTAACTAATTACACCTCCCTCCAGGGAACACACGCACTTCTGGGAATCTCATTTTAAAAGGATCAATAACTCTGAACTGTGTGTTGTAAGGAATGCTCTGGAAAGGAGCTACTGAAGGAACAGAGAATGTTTAAATGGGAAGGCCTTTCCGGGGGTTGGGAGTGAGATTACAGCAGGATCTTACCTTCAAATATAATGTATGTGGGCCAAAGGAAAAGGGATATGAGGGATGGCAAATGGGTTATCGCTGGTGAGCCAGTTCTAATTAGTCAGTAGTGACTGCCAGGACCTGGTGGGGATAACGACTGGGACAAGGAAGATCTGTAGCAGGAAAGATGGCTGTGATCGAAGGGCAGTACCTACGTGTGTACCAAGTCTTTAAACCCTGGGTGACAGATTTATCCCAAACTGCCCAGAGGACAAGCTTAGGGCTGCTCCTTTGAGGTTACCTGGAAACTTACTCGAGACGATGTTACCAAGCACTTTGTTACAAGCTATCAGGCTGCCTGTGAGAGGACTAGTCCCCGCCCCTCACCGGACAGGGCCCACAAATTTTCCAGCTCCAAATGACAACAGTACGGCCGTTTTAAGAACCCTGAATTAGCTGAATGTCCCAGCGAAAGGCAACATGAAGCAAAGGCCCCGAGCTGATCGACACTTGCGGGCTAAAACGCGATGTGCGTCGGCCCAGTGGCCTGGGATGTGACCGAACGGGGACTGGCCAGGTCCGATCCGGTTGTCGCCGGGCGGGCTGGAGACACTGGGCCAAAACCCGCGTCGCGCGGGGCCTCGAACGTCCCCTGGACCTCCCGCCCCCTACTCACCCCATCTCCTACCTGCGGGGAGATGCCGCCAAAGGAAACAGTCAGTTCCCTCAGCAGACCCGCGCTTGGCAGCCTCTGTCAGAACTCCCCGAGCAATCCTCGCGAGAGTCCGCGGTTGTGATCTCGCGGGAGGTGGGAGGAGCTTCCGGCCAGAGGGCCGCGTAACCCAGCGCGTGCGCCGTAGTACTCCCGACAAGGGCGGTTCCGTTTGGCGGGCCTCGGGGGAGGGCGGGCTCAACGCGGAGCCCAGCGAATTCCGGTTGGTACTTGGTTTTCTCCTGTTGCCTCACTACCGGTCCTCGCCCTCCAGCCGCGTGGGAAAGTCGCGTGTGGACCACGACCCCGCCCACCCGTCAGAACCAGTGAGAACGGAAGTGCGAGTCGGTTGGAGTTCCTAGTTTAGAGCGAGAGACAAAGTGTTCAGCTCCCCTGTTCTTCCCGACTGGCCCCAGGCAGAGACCGAGCCCTGAACGCCGGGACTCCTCCTGAGCCCGCAGCTCGGGCGGGGTGTTAACTCGGGCCAAGGCAGGACGGGCCCGGGGGGGAAGTCGGGGGCAGGGGAAGCTGGCAGCTAACGGCTCGGGTAGATACGCTGGCTCCTCCCCGGGGACCGGTGGAAACGTAACCTATTGTTTGTTTTCGCTGTAGCTTCTTTTCCGCTGCTCAGCCTCTTAGGGTTTCCCGGGAGGCCACTGGTCTGTTTTCAAAAATTCATGGTCCATCTGCCCTCCAGGTAACCCGTAACCATTTTTTTTCTTCCAGTTCACTATGCGCCCCGAATCTGACGTGTTGAGTCAAGATGAACTGCGAAAGAAGCTATACCAGACGTTTAAGGATCGGGGTGTACTGGACACGCTCAAGGTATCCGTTTTAGCTATATCTTTTACACAACTTTTACAAGTTAACCTGTAACACGCAGTCCAGATTTAAATACATTCAAGTCTTGGCTTTTAAAAGAGTAAGCTATACTTTGTATTGCTAAGTTACAATTTTATGTACCTCTGTAACTCTTTGTAACGGAATACGGAAGTCTTAAAAATGGTTTAGAGTTTGAGTGGTCTTAAAAGAGCATGTTCAAATCATAGGTTTATTGGACTGATATTAAGGTGGTAGTGGGTAGCTTTGTAAACTGAACACATTTTAGTAAAGTTGGACTTGGTTTATAAATCTGGTTTGCAAGTCCTGAATTAATAAGTGGTTTTGTAATCGTACTCGCTTTTGAATGAAGGAAATAGACACCATATGGAAAACAGTAGGTGAACGATTTACCGGAGAATAATTTGGGGAATGCGAAATTTCTTGCTTAAAATACATTGAAATGTATAAATATTTGGGCAGCAGATACTAGTACACATATGAACAGCAAAGAGTAGGATTAGCTCAAATGTTTTATTACTATATACATTTCAAAAGTATATTTTGTATTTGAAATGTCAAATTAAGGGGGCACGTGGTTGGCTCAGTCAGTTGAGCCTCCAGCTCTCAGTTTTGGCTCCGGTCATGATCAGGGTTGTGGGCTCAGCCCATAACCAGCTCTGTGCTGGGGATGGGGCCTACTTAAGATTCTGTCTTTCCCCATCCCTCTGCCCTGCCCCTCTCCCTCTCTTTAAAAGAAAGTGTTGAGGAAAAAGGGAGCTTTTAAAAAAAGTTTTTTCTCTCCCATTGTTTTGGTAACTTAAATCTTGAGATTAATCTGAAAAATATAGAAAAACATGGAGAAACATCTTCGCTAATACAGCTACTAATTGGCATGTTTCTTTTTTTTTTTTTTTTTAAAGATTTTATTTATTTGACAGAGTAGGCAGAGAGAGAGAGGAGGAAGCAGGTTCCCCGCTGAGCAGAGAGCCCAACTCAGGGCTTGATCCCAGGACCCTGGGATCGTGACCTGAGTGGAAGGCAGAGGCTTTAACCCACTGAGCCACCCAGGCGCCCCCAACCCCTTTTTTTTAAAGTAGTCTCCATTCCCCAATGCAGAGCTCGAACCCACAACCTGGAGACCGAGAGTCCCATGCTCCATTGACTGAGCCAGCCAGACACCTCTCCTTTTAATCTGATATTATATGGTGAACGTTTTCCTCTGTCCTTCAGAGTTCCTTGAAATCCTCATTTTCAGTGGCACCAGGCTTGTCTTTGAATGTATGGGTGATTTATGTAGCAGTTCCCTGTTGAAGATTTACATTATACCCAGGCTGGCACATTCCTTCATTGAATCTCTCACTTTTTGCCTAGTCTAGGTTAAGTGACATTACTGAACCAAAAGCCCGAGTTTTGTTTGTTTCTTTGTTTGAAGATTTTATTTATTTGACAGAGCAAGAGAGCACAAGCAGGGGGAGCAGTAGAGGGAGAGGGAGAAGCAGGACCCTGGGATGATGGCCTGAGCCGAAGGCAGATGCTCAACCATCTGAGCCATCCAGGTGCCCCCTGAGCTTTTTTTTCTTAAAGATTTTATTTGAGAGAGAGAGAGAGAGTGGGCGGGTGCCAGAGCAGGGGGGAGGGGCAGAGGGAGTGGGAGAAGCAGATTCCCGGCTAAGCTCAGAGCCCTATTGGGTTCCATCCCAGGGACCTGAGATCATGACTCAAGCTGAAGTCAGATGCTTAACTGACTGAGCCACCCAAGGGCAGAGCTTTAAGGCTCTCAGTATATGGGTCTTGTTCTAGAAAGATTGTTAATAGTATATACTACACCAGCAATTTAACAGTGCTTATCTCTCCAGTGATATTATCATGACTTTTTTTTTTTTTAAGATTTTATTTATTTATTTGACAGAGATCACAAGTAGGCAGAGAGGCAGGCAGAGAGAGAGAGGAGAAAGCAGGCTCTCCATGGAGCAGAGAGCCCGATGTGGGGCTCGATCCCAGGACCCTGGGATCATGACCTGAGCCGAAGGCAGAGGCTTTAACCCACTGAGCCACCCAGGCGCCCCTCATGACATTTTTTTTAACATTGGAAAATCTTTAACATTCCATTGATTATTAATGAGGTAGCACATGTTTTCTGGCCATTGGTATGTTTTCTGTGGATTGGCAATTTATGTTCTTTGCCTGTTCCCCCTGCCCCAGTGGTGTTTTATTAATGTATAAGGTTTCTTTTAATGGGAACTTAATTTCTTTTCCAATTTTGCAGCCATACTTTTATCTTGATATTCAGTTCTAATTTGGTTCTAAATAGTGATGTACATTTTTAATATGGTCAAATCTATTTTTTTTTTTTGCTGATTATTCTCAGTTCTCTAAAAGAACAAATACTCTTTATTTTTTAAAAAGGTTTTATTTATTTTTTTCAGTTAACTCTGTAATCCACTTGGAATTAATTGTAGTGTATAATGCATTAATATGCTTTCTAATGTGGAATGATTCTTGGATTCCTGGCCATGGCATACTTTCTTTTACTGTGCTTCTGAATTAGATTTGAGAGTGTTTTATTTGTAGTCACAAATGATACTAATGTATCCTTATCCTTTTTAAGCTTTCCCTGTTTGGGTTTGGTATCAGGATTATGTTACCTTTGTTCACTTTACTAATGTGTATCTTCTAGAGAAATACTATTTCCTTTGTGTAGCTGGCTGTTCAGTTCTGTTATCCCAGCTTTACCAGTGGCAAGACAGATTTTTACTTACTAAGTCTGAGCTAATTTGTGTTTTCTCAGTTCAGTGATGGTGGCCTGAGTGAGTTTTAATTTTTAAAATTCATTGAGGGGGCGCCTGGGTGCCTCAGTGGGTAAGCCTCTGCCTTCAGCTCAGGTCATGATATCAGGGTCGTGGGGTCGAGTCCCACATCGGGCTCTCTGCTCAGCAGGCAACCTGCTTCCCCTTCTCTCTCTGCCTGCCTCTTTGCCTACTTGGGATCTCTCTCTCTGTGTCAAATAACTAAATAAAATCTTTGGGGCGCCTGGGTGGCTCAGTGGGTTAAAGCCTCTGCCTTCGGCTCAGGTCATGATCCCAGGATCCTGGGATTGAGCCCCATGTCGGGCTCTCTGCTCAACGGGGAGCCTGCGTCCCCCTCTCTCTGTCTGTAGAAAAACGATTATACTTCAGTGTCTTGAGACGTAAATACTGTATGCAGAAGTATATCTTAATATGTTTTGGGGTATACCAATTTCTCTCTTGCATATGTGATTTCCCTTTTGGAAACCCAGTTTTGTTCTGATCAACATGCCCAGTATTTTCATATCCTTTAGTAGCCCACAGAGAGGTGAGAAGGTGCAGAATTGTCTCCTGCATTTGATACCTTGGTGAAAAGCTGCTGAAATGGGCTCCTGGGGAAGTGAAGTTAGAGTACGCACGCGTTCTGGTGAACCACAAGTTAACTTGGAAGTTGGTGAAAATGAGTTTTTTCCAGAACTCAGTGGGCTACTTGTGTCACAGGGTTATCTAGGGAATGGTTCCTGGCTTTTGGTCATGGGTCCAGAACCATTCTGGAAATAAGGGTGCTAATTCATGTACAGATCTGTGTATCTCCAGTGAAATAATCCTGCTGAAATTTTTTCCCTTTTTTCATGTTTTTGTTTTGTTTTTTTGAGCTAGACACAGCTCCGCAACCAGCTAATTCATGAATTGATGCACCCTGTGTTGAGTGGAGAACGGCAGCCCCGGTCCATCTCAGTGGAAGGGAGTGCCCTCTTAGTGGACGCTTCTAACTGTCTAGTAGCAGATCACTTACAAAGATGTGGCTACGAGTATTCACACTCTGTTTTCTTTCCGGAAAGTGGTTTGGCCAAAGAAAAGGTAAAGTTTTCCTTTTCTGTTTTTGAGTTTTCTATTAACAGGTTTTTTCCTGGGATAACAGGAAGTGCCGCACCCTAGCGACGTATTCCTTAGCGAGTGAGGTCCATTTCTCAGTCATCTTTGAATTCACATCATACATTCGGTCACGTAACAAAGTGGAAGTACTAAAGTTGATTGTTACCAATTCCTTGGAATCTCGATCAGTCTGGTAAAATTGCGATGTGTAGAATGACTGTTTGGGAGCTAGAATTGAGCTCCCATTCGGTGTCATCTACTAAGACTCATAGTCATCACTGATGTTGAACCTGTTGTAAGATTGTTACTGTACTAGTCACAGTGCGGGTGTTACCTGTATTACAGATGAGGAGCCAGCCTCTGGAGAGGCGAGGTACTTTGCTCAAGGTCACATGATTTGTAAATATCAATGTGGGACCATAAATCTAGATCTCTAAAACGTGTTGTTCTTACTATGTTAAAGTCTCTTCAGATATTTCTGTTCCTTAGAATTATACAAGGGAAATGAGGGATAAAATAGTTTTTAAAAATCTATGGAATTCTTGGGGCGCCTGGGTGGTTCAGTGGGTTAAGCTTATGCCTTTGGCTCAGGTCATGATCTCAGGGTCCTGGGATCGAGCCCCACATCAGTCTCTCTGCTCAGCAGGGATCCTGCTTCCCCCTCTGCCTGCCTCTCTGCCTACTCGTGATCTCTGTCAAATAAATAAAATCTTTTAAAAAATAAATAAAAATCTATGGAATTCTCAAATACTAAAACACCTATTTTTACCAATTTTCTAGTTGCTTAATGTTTAACAGTGATGGTCGAGAAATCTAGTCACACTTGATTATTTTACTTTATTTTTTTAAAGATTTATTTATTTATTTGACAGAGATCACAAGTAGGCAGAGAGGCAGGCAGAGAGAGAGGAAGGGAAGCAGGCTCCCCACTGAGCAGAGAGCCCAATGCAGGGATCGATCCCAGGACCCTGGGATCATGACCCGAGCCGAAGGCCGAGGGTTTAACCCACTGAGCCAGCCAGGCGCCCCAACACTTGATTATTTTAAAGGCTGATACAGCTGACTTTGCCTATTTCTTTTAGTAGACTTAATTTTTTAAAGCGGTTGAGATTCAGAGCAAAGTTGAGCAGAAAGGAAGATATCCTATATGCTCCCTGCTCCCCCACATGCACAGCCTCCCCTGCTAGCAACATTCTTTATTATATACTTGATTTTTTTTTTTTTTTTTAAAGAGGGAAGTGGGAAGGACGCCTGGGTGACTCAGTGGGTTAAGCATCTGCCTTTGGCTCAGGTCATGATCCCAGGGTCCTGGGATTGAGCCTCGCATCAGGCTTCCTGCTCAGTGGAGAGCCTGCATCTCCCTCTGTCTGCTTGTGTTCTCTCTCTCTCAAATAAATAAATAAAATCTTTACAAAAAATAAAGAGGGAGGTAGGGAGGAGCACAAAGAGGAAAAGAGAGAATCTTAAACAGGCTCCATGCCCATTGTGGAGCTCTCAACAGGACTCGATCTCCTGACCCTGGGATCATGACCTGAGCTGAAATCAAGAGGCAGATGCTTAACCAACTGAGCCACCCAGGTGCCCCCATTATATACATTTTTTTAAAAAGATTTTATTTATTTATTTGACAGAGATCACAAGTAGGCAGAGAGGCAGGCAGAGAGGAGGAAGCAGGCTCCCCGCTGAGCAGAGAGCCCGATGTGGGGCTCGATCCCAGGACCTTGGGATCATGACCTGAGCCAAAGGCAGAGGCTTTAACCCACTGAGCCACCCAGGTGCCCCCATTATATACATTTTTGCCATAGAATCTACATTGTCATATCTTATTACCTAATGTCTATGGTTTATTTTTATTTATTTTTTAAAAGGTTTATTTGAGAGTGAGAGCAACAGGGAGCAGGAGGAGGGGTAGAGGGAAAAGCAGGCTCCCTGCTGAGCAGAGAGCCTGACTCGGGCTTGATCCCAGGCTCCAGAACCATGACCTGAGCTGAAGGCAGATGCTTAACTGCCTGAGCCACCCAGACGCCCCTAAAGTCCATAGTTTAACTCTTGGTGTTGTTTCTTTAGTTTTGTTCTTTATCTTGTCTATAATTGACTAAAAGTTCATGTTCAGATGTTTTAAGAAAATAAGAACAATGTTAGTATATGAAAATTCAAATATGCTGTATTTATTTAACAACCAAATTTTATTTGTCAACACTAGGAGTTCTTGTTTGGTCCATCAGTCTTTTAAGTTTTGTTGTTTGTTTGTTTGTTTGTTTGTTTAAAGTAAGGTCTAAGCCCAAATAGGGGCTTGAACTCAAGACCTCAAGATCAAGAGTCTTATGTTCTACTGACTGAGCCAGCCAGGCACCTCTGAGTTTCCAGTTACATTTCACAATTTTGCTTATTGCATGAGTAATAGTCAGTTACACAGTTGTTACAGCAGTAGTTAATCCGGTTCACATACTTAAAGGTTCTACTCTAAAGTGCTGTGCAGAGGGGCGCCTGGGTGGCTCAGTGGGTTAAGCTTCTGCCTTTGGCTCGGGTCATGATCTCAGGGTCCTGGGATCGAGCCCTGCATCGGGCTCTCTGCTCAGCAGGGAGCCTGCTTCTCCCCCCCCCCCCCCCGCCCCCTGCCTGCCTCTCTGCCTACTTGTGATCTCTGTCAAATAAATAAAGAAAATCTTAAAAAAAAAAAATGTTGTGCAGAATATTTTCTATAAAGGAAAAACACTTGAAAACCTATCCATGTTCTCAGGGTAAACCTTGTAAATTATGAATATTGTAGTAGAAATATATATTAAGAACAGCCACCCAAGGGGTGCCTGGGTGCCTCATTTGGTATCTGCCTTCAGCTCAGGTCATGATCCTGGAGTCCCAGGATCGGGCCCCAGCATCAGGCTCCCTGCTCAGCGGGGAGTCTGCTTATCCCTCTGCCCCTAACCCTGCTTGCTGTCTCGTTCTCTCTCAAGTAAATAAATAAAATCTTTAAAAAAAACAAATAGCCACTCAAAATGTTTAAGACTATTTTAGGTATGCTTTAGTTATTCATTCTGGTAATGACAGTAAAACTTTATTTATATTTTGAAGCAGTAATACTTTAAAAACTTAACTTCATTTGAAGGACCCTGGAATTCACACATGTATTCACTGGCTCATCACCTGTTAGAGTGTTTGTAATCCATAAGGCGTTAACCATTTAGACATATTAGACCTATTGTCTTCAGTGTGTAATAGTTGGAGGTTAATTATGTGATCAAGAAAAATATTTTATCCTTGTGACTTTAATATGTTATCAATAGTATAAGAAAGTGCTTCAATTTTATTTTAGCATGATCAAAATATTTTTAAATTTGGTCTGAACCATGATTCTTAGTCTTCAGAAATGTCCTAGTTTGTCATTTAAACACTGATGTAAAAATATGTCTAACTTTTCTTTTCCTTAAGGTATTTACTATGGAAGATCTATTACAACTCATTAAAATCAACCCTGAATCCAGTCTCTACAAATCACTGGTAGGATTGTTTAGTTTTTATAACCTGCTTTGGTCTGTTAATTGTAACTGAACAGTTGAATAAAGATAAAATATTTTCTTTTAACAGGTTTCAGGATTTGATAAAGAAAACAAAGGTAGGAGCCTTCATCTTTGTAGAAAATAGCAACATTTTTGTCATGTACTTTTTCCTGTAAAACTATGAAAGTAATAATATTGAGGGGTATGAGTAGGGAATTTAATATGAATTTGAGTTTCCATGCTGTGACAGTACTTACCTTCTTACCTAATATTTTTAAAAGATTTTATTTAAGTAATCTCTGCACCCAACGTGGAGCTTGAAATCATGACCCTAAGATCAGGAGTCACACGCCCCACTGACTGAGCCAGCCAGGCACCCCAATACCTTACCTTTTAAATAGAACAATTCATCTATTTTGACAGATGTCAGTCACTTCCCTAAATTCTATTCTTGATTACCTTTAGATACTAAAAAACCCCCACAACTATAGACAGAAGTTGATAGAACCCTAGAAATGATGTGAAAGCTGCATTTTGTAAAGATACCCACTGTTGGGAACATTTCCACACACACAAACTAACGATTTTAAGGCTAGGTGTCTTTAGTCTAGATTTCCCCCTCAAGTAAAGTTCCTAGATTCGTAATATTTGCTTAAAGAATGAAGTATCAGGTCAGTGTAAGTGTTACATATATACTTTTTATTAAGCGTTTATATGAGCCTGATAAATTGCTTTATTCTTGGGCTTGATAATAACCTTCATAGAGTCCATAACATGCCAGATCATGAGCTAGACTTGACGATAGACTTTGTGGCATGAAATAAAGCTGGTAACTTGGATGAAATGCATACTCTTTAGGTCTGTTGTAAATAATCTGTAATATTACATAGTGGCCCTTTTGTGTTGGTGAGCTCCAGGGTTTTGTCTGTTGCCAGTATTGCCACCATCCCCAGTAGGGCATTCAGTGAGAACTTAACTTTCAGCAAACATTTGAGTACTTAGTTTCTGCCAGCCATTAGTGTATGACTTAATTGCCTCGTCTCTTGGGAGTAACGTAGCAGAGGACGAGTAAACCAGATCACGGGACATTATGGAGTGCCTGCAAAGTAGGTCATCCATACTGAGCTTTGGTATGGCGAGTGATCCTATATTCGGTATTCCAAGACGGTACTGTCTAATGTCAGTTTCCTGTAGTGATGGGGGGACTTGTGTCTCTGCTGTCTGATATGGTCGCCACTAGCCATGTATGGCTGTTAAACATTTGAAATGTGGCTAGTGTAACTGAAGAATTGAATCTTAAGTTTAAATAGCCACACACGAATAGTTCTTATCCTGTTGCACAGGGCACGCAGATCTAAGGGAGATAACGCTTATCTGGACCTTAACTCTCCTTTCAGAAGGAAACTCGGGGCCTAAAGGGATATTAGGAAATAGTCCACTTATTACAGGTATTTCATATTCTCTTGAAAAATAGTTTTTCACCTTTATACACTGTCAAAATGCTTTTGGTTTGGAAAGACATGTGGTTAAAAGCTCTTCCCGGCTTCACCCAGCCTCCTAGCGTAAGTTCTGAAATTCAGAAAAACTGCATAGTAGACATGTCAGGCATCCTCATGGCAAAATTTGGGTAGAACTTTTTGCTTACACTAAAATAGCTATTGTTAAAATGAAATAATTTAAACAATTCGTGGCTTCCAATTAAGAAATTGAGAACATAGGGGCACCTGGGTGGCTCAGTGGGTTAAAGCCTCTGCCTTCGGCTCAGGTCATGATCCCAGGGTCCTGGGATCGAGCCCCGCATCGGGCTCTCTGCTCAGCAGGAAGCCTGCTTCCTCCTCTCTCTGCCTGCCTCTCTGCCTACTTGTGATCTTTGTCTGCCAAATAAATAAATAAAATCTTAAAAAAAAAAAAAAAGAAATTGAGAACATAGAAAACACGTAGGAAGATATTTTGTGTCTGTTGTTTAGGCCCTAGCAGAGTCCTGTTTATAGTTTTATTTTACTCTGTCTTTCGAGGGTGCTGGGTTGTTGAATGGCTGTAGTACTTTCCCCCTAGATTACACTTATGCATTCTTTCCATCCCCAACTTCTCAGAGATAATAATGCCGAGAAAAAAGCTGTGTAGAGAATTTGGATGGGGCAGAACATTTAAACATTGGCTCTTTATTTTCTGGAACTTAAAATCTTTACCTGTGATGGGTAAAACAGTAGCTACGTATATCAGCGGGACAGAACAGTGAGCCCAGCAATCAGTCTACACAAATACAGTTGACCCTTGGACAACACAGGGATTAGGGGCTCTGACCCCCCCCTCCTCACCGGGGCTGCTGCACAGTCCCAAATCCACTAGAATTGTTGACTCCCCCAAAACGAATAGCCTGCTGTTGACTGGAACCCTTACTGATAAACTGTCAACACATATTTCGTGTGTTAAATATATGGTATACCATACTCTCAAAGTAAGCTAGAGAAAAACATGTCATTAAGAATCAAAGAGAAAATACATTAGCAGTACTGATCTATATTGATTGAAAAAAATCCCCATGTAAAGCCTGTGTTAAGGGTCAACTGTATAGTCAACTGATTTTTGATAAAGGGTGAAAGTATTTCAAGGGAGGAATGATGTCTCTTCCATACGTGGTGCTGGAACAATTGGACACTCATACACAAAAACGAACCTAGACACAGACCTTCTACCTTATGTAAGAATTAAAGTAAATAGTAGATCTAATTTTAAGTATCAAACTATTAAACTTATGTCAGAAAACATTAAAAAATGTATGTGACCTTCAGTTTGGTGATGAGATAGAATATTAAAAGCATATATATGAAGAAAAAAGTAGACCAGTTAGACTCTATTAAAATCAAAAATATCTGCTCTGAAAGACACGGAGCATGAAAAGACAAGCCCCGGACTGGGAGAAAATATTTGCAAAGGCCTCATCTCCTAAAAGACATATCAAAAATATACAAAGAACTCCTAAAGAGACAACACAGTTTAAAAATAGGTAAAGGATCTGAACAGACAAGTCACCAAAGAAGATCTGGAGATGGCAAGTAAGCATACAAAAAGTTCAATGGCACTTGTTACCAGGGCAGTGTGAATTAAAACAACAAAGAGATCTCCCCATGCCCCAGTTAGAGCGGCGGAAATCCAGACCTTACAACACAAGGTGGTGAGGATGCGGAGCCACAGGAACTCCCATTCATTGATAGTGTCACTGCCAAATGCTGTAGGCATTTGGGGAGATCGGTGGTTTCTCACAAAGCTAAACCTAGTCTTGCCATACCATCCGACAGTGATGCTCCTAGTTGTTTACCCAACTGTTTGAAAAACTTAGGGCCACATAGATCCCCAGACAGAAATGTTTATAGCAACTTTATCATAATTGCCAGAAATCGGGAGCAGCCAAAATGTCCTTGAGTAGGTGAATGGGTAAACAAGCTGTGGTACATCCAGACAATGGAATACTGTTTGGCTCAAAGGAATGAATTGTCAGTCCATGCCAAAACAAAAGCTGGGGCACTGGGTGGTGTGGCTGGTTAAGCGTCTGACTCTTGGTTTTGCCTCAGGTCATGATGTCAGGGTCCGGGATTGAGCCCTGCATCAGGCTCCTTGCTCAGTGGGGAGCCTGCTTTTCCCTCTCCCTCTCCCCCTCCCCTCTGCTTGTGCTCGGGCTATCAAATAAAGTCTTAAAAAGTTGAAAAAAAAAAAACTATAGAGCTGGTCAGTGGGTTGGTGGTTGCCAGGGATTTGGAGGGAAGGGGTATAAGAGGTTGAATAGGTGAAGCATAGGGGATTTTTTAGGGTCCTGAAGGTATTTTGTAGGATACTGTAATGGTAGGATATATAGCTCTAGATATTGGTCAAATCCTGTAGAACTTTATAGTACAAAGGGTGAACCTTAATGTATGCAAATTTAGGAGGTCAGGTGATCCCAGGATGGACTGCAGACTGTGCCCAAACCAACTAATAACCTCACCGGAGGGGATGGGGAAAAAAAAGAACCTGAGCTTGACCAGCTTTGGAAATGAAACCGTGAGGCTAAAAGCAAATGAAACTGTATATAGGCACCATGTTCAGGGTGATAGTTATTTCTCATGGAGGTACTGGTTAACAGTTTGGAAACCATTGTACATGTGTGCTGGAACTGCACAGTTAACCAGATGGGTAGTAGAGGGTGAGCGCCGAGTTTCTCAGCGTTAGAGTGCAGCTTCACGGATCGGTAAGGGGAAGAGGCTGGAATGATCCGCGTGGGAATGGGTTTGTTGGATCCCTCAGGAGAAGCTCAAGTTTAGCTTGATACAGATGCAGAGGATATACAGAGGTGTTTACAGATACGTGTCTACACAGGTTAGTGGAACACTTAGATTTCCTTGTTCTGGAGGCTGAGAGGGCCTAGAGGCAGTGACACCCCAGTAGCCACGAGCACACCCACTGCCCCGTTTGGAGCACTACGCTTTGGATTCCAATACCATTCTGTAATAATAGGAGCCAAGGCTGCTGGGAGCAATGGCTCGTTCCAGGACTGGGGAAGAGAGTGTACAAGATGAGCCTGGATCTTTTACAGTGCTAGATGAAAGGAAGGGCTCAATTAAAAAAAAAAAAGAAAATCCACTGTGAAAGACCTTCCAAAGGCCAAAGCTAGAACAAATGGAGCAACAAAATAAAATACTGGATTATATAAAAATGTTACATGATCACAGAGGAGTTGAAATACAATGTGTAAAATACCCATGGGTCCATACCAATGTAAATGAATGCTTGAATAAATGAGAGTAGAGAATTCCTTCTTAGAGGGGATGTGTATGTCGGGGAGGGGAGTGAGGGAAGTGAACTAATTAGGGGCCCTTAAATAGTACTACGGAACTGGGAAAAGGTGACCATTCTTCACCTAGAACGAGTGAGGGGGAAGAGCAGACCTCGGGAGACTGTCTACTGCAGGATCTCGAAGAACATTTCTGCAGTATGCCTACCTTTTCTATAAAGGCAGAGCAGACACCCCTGAGCATAATAGTAGCAGGAAGGTGTGAGGAGAGGACAGGAGGACTGGGAGGAAAAGGTCCGGAGATCAGTGGATGAGCCCAAGAGGAATTGCAAGCAATGGCTGTGAAAGGACGGAGTGTAGGTCACATTAGAGGAAGTGACAAACAGTAGATTTTAAAAATTCTTCAGAAAAGGGAAAAAACAAAAAGGCCTTTAACTTGGCTGATACAAAAGCCAAGTCCTTCCAGCTGTTTTAAGGAACAAAAAACTTCTAAATGTATACTCATGGTTTAAAAAAAAAAGTTTCAAACTATTCAGAAAAGTATAAAGTGAAAGAAGAGTGGAAATTGCTGCCCGTGTTCTGTAATCTCCCTCTCCGCTGATACGTAGAATGGTTTATCCTGCCAGAATTTTGTTCATGAATGTGAAAGTCTGTGTGATTAAAACACACACCTAATCATAAATGGGATCATATTATCCTGTTTGGCAATTTGTTTATTCACTAACACTTCTTTGTATATTCAGACTAATTATTTTTATTTTAATTTTTTTTAAGATTTTATTTATTTATTTGACAGACAGAGATCCCAGGCAGGCAGAGAGGCAGGCAGAGAGAGAGGGGGAAGCAGGCTCCCTGCCGAGCAGAGAGCCCGATGCGGGGCCCGAGGGATCACGACCTGAGCCGAAGGCAGAGGCTTTAACCCACTGAGCCACCTAGGCGCCCCAGACTAATTATTTTAAAGAACGTATTTAACCCCTATCGGTGGAGAGTTTATTGTTTATTGTTTTGCCACTGGAAGCACTCGGTGTGTACAGCACACTGTTTGTGCGCCTCTGGAAGTACAGCTGTGTAAACTTAGGGAAGCGGAATGCTGAGGTCAAAGGGCATGTGCATTTGAGCATATACAGACCCCGACAAAATTCCCTCCCAAGCGAACGAGCGTGTCTATTTCCCCATTCCCCTGTTTGGAAGAAGTTGACTTCAACCCTCATGGATGACTTTGAGAGGTTCCGGAGTTCAGTGGGGGAAGTCAGTGCACATGTGGTAGAAAATAGCGAGACGACTAGAGCCGGAGCCTGACGATGGGACGGAATTGCTGCATTCTCAGGGTCAGACTTGAGCAGGTGGGTTGCTTCTTACGGATGAGCAGAGGAAGTGGTTTCCTGACACGCAATCTACTGGCGAAGATGCCATGAAGGTTGTTGAAATGACAACAAAGGGTTTACGTTATTACATACATGTAGTGCCAGGTTTCGAGAGGATTGACTCCGGTTTTGAAAGCGGGTCTATTTTGAGTAAATCATGTGCTGCAGAGAACTCATGGAAAGAGGGGTCAGTGCGGCTGACTTCAGTGCTGTCCCGCTGTTGGCCACAGCCACCCCACCTCCAGCAACCACCACCCTGATCAGTTATCAGCCATCAACACCAAGGCAAGACCCTCCACCAGCCAGACTGTGTGTGACTGGCCGAAAGCTCAAATGATGGCTCGCATTTTTAGCAGTATTTTTTAAATTAAGATAAGTATGTTGCTTTTTTTAGACATAATGAATGCTGTTGCGCACTTAGCAGACCTGAGTATAGTGGGAATATTACTTCTGTATGTACTGGGAAACATTCATTAGACTTGATTCATTGTGATACTCACTGTATTGCACTGGTCTGAAACTGAAGTGGCAGGATCACGAAGGTATTCCTGTTTGTTCTTAATGGATGTGCTCCACTTAATTTAATGCCATAATTGATGAATCCAGCAGCATTATGGACAATGCAATCGTGAACACTATTTTGTGTGTGTATGTATATGTATACGCACGCATATACACACATGTATATATGTGTATATGTATATATACACATACATTTTTCAATAAAAATGTATTTGTATAATAATACAAAATGCAGAAGTTATAGCTTGGTGAAACCATCAAAAAATAAATGTACCCAGCACAAGAAATAGAACAATGCCAGCATCACTACGCTTTCCCTATTTCCCAGCCTTCACTGCTATTCTGATATCTAGCACCGTGGATTATTAATGCCTGTTTTTACACTTTATATGCATGGACTCCTGCAATATGTCATGAGTATGGCTTCTTTCTTTCAGCGTTATGACATTGATTCAGACTGCTTCAGCATTGGTTTGTTCACATTAATTGCTATGTATTATTTCATTGCCTGAGTATGCTGTTATTTTTTAATTCAATTATTAATATAGTGGTATATCAGTTTCAGGTATACAGTATGATGATTCAACAATTCTGTATCTTTCTCAGTACTAATTGTAACAAGTATACTCTTAATCCCCTTTTTCTGTTTCACTCATCTCCCCACCCACCTCCCCTCTGGCAACCATTAGTTCTCTGTATTTGAATCTGTCTCTTTTTCCTTTGTTTTTCCACTTATTTCTTAAATTCCACATGCAAATGAAGTCATATGATGTTTCTCTGACATTTCACTTAGCATTATACCCTGTACGTCCATGTTATTGCAAATGGCAAGATTTCATTCTTTTTAATGGCTGAGTGACAATTCTGTTGTATGCCTATCTTCTTTATCCATTCATCTATTGAGGGGCGCTTGGGTGGCTCAGTAGGTTAAAGCTTCTGGCTCAGGTCCTGATCTAAGGGTCCTGGGATCAAGCCCTGCATCAGGCTCTCTGCTCAGCAGGGAGCCTGCTTCTCCCTCTCTCTCGCCTGCCTCTCTGCCTACTTGTGATCTCTCTCTCTGTCAAGTAAATAAATAAAATCTTAAAAAAAAAAAAAAAAGAAAAGAAAAAAGAAAGCCACTTAAGTTGTTTCTGTATCTTGCTTGTTGTAAATGAAGCTGCCGTAAACAAAGGGGTGCATAGATCTTTTCAAAGTAGTGCTTTTGTATGCTTTGGGTAAAACACCAGTACTGGAATTACTGGATCATATGGTGATTCTGTTTCTAATTTTTTGAGGAACCTCCATACTATTTCCCATAGTGGCTGCACCCATTTGCATTTGCACCAGCAGTGCACTAGGGTTCCCTTTTCTCCACATTCTTGCCAACACTTGTTGTTTCTTGTGCTGTTGCTTTTAGCCCTTCGGAGAGGTGTGAGGTGAGAGCTCCTTATGGCTTTGTTTGCATTTCCCTGATGATGAGTGATGGTGAGCATCTTTTCATTTGTCTGTTGGCCATCTGGATGGTTTTGGAAAGATGTGTATTCAGGTCCTCTGCCCATTTATTTATCAGATCGTTCTGTTGTGTTGAATTGTGTAAGGCCTTTATAGATTTTGGACTTTAATCCCTTTTTGGGTGTATCATTTGCAAGGGTTTTCTGCCATTCGGTAGGTTGCCTTTTTGTTTTGTTGATGGTTTCCTTTGCTGTGCAAAAGCTCATTATTTTGATGTAGTCCCGGTGGTTTAATTTTGCTTTTGTTGCCTTTGTCTGAGGAGACTTGTCTAGAAAAATGTTTCTACATCCGATGCCAGAGATATTACACCCTGTGTTTTCTTCTAGGAATTTTATGGTTTTGGTCTCACATTTAAGACTTTAATCCATCTTGAGCCATTTTTTGTGTGTGGTGTAAGAAAGTGGTCCAGTTTCATTGTTTTGCATGTAGCTGTCCATTTGTTGAAGAGCTTTACTTTCCCCATGATATATTCTTGCCTCCTTTGTTGTAGGAGTTCACGCTTAATTGACCAGATAAGCATGGGTTTATTTCTGAACTCTCCTTTGGGTTCCATTATCTATGTGTGTGATGTTACGTCAGTACCATACTGTTTTGATATCTACAGCTTTGTAGTATATCTTGCAGTCTGGAATTGTGATACCTCCAGCTTTGTTCTTCTTTCTAAAGGTTGTTTTGGCTCTTTGGGGATCTTTTGTGGTTCCATACAAATTTTAGGATTATTCTAATTCTATGAAAAATGCTGTTGGTATTTTGATAGACATTGCATTGAATCTGTAGGTTTTGGTTAGTATGGAGCTTTTAACAGTACTGGCTCTTTCGGTTCGTGAGCATGAAATACCTTTCCATTTGTGTCATCTTCAGTTTCTTTCATCAGTATTTTATAGTTTCATAGTGTAGGTCTTTCAGCTCCTTCATTAAGTTTATTTCTAGGTATTTTATTTTTGGTGCTCTTGTAAATGCCATTATTTTAATTAAAAAAAATAAACCTACTTTGTTGAGAGTGTTTTATCATGAATTGTTGTACTTTGTTAAATCCTTTTTCTTCACCAGTTGAGATGAGCATATGGTTTTTATCTTTTCCATTATTAATGTGATATATCACCTTGATTGATTTGCAGATATTTGTACCACACTTGTATCTGTGGAATAAATCCCACTTGATCATAGTGAATAATTTTTATAATGTTGGATTCGATTTGCCAATATTTTGTTGAGGATTTTTACATCTGTCTTCATCAGAGATATTGGCCTATAGTCTTTTGTGGCTTTTTGTTTGGTTTTTGCTTTGTTTTGGTAGTGTCTTTATCTGATTTTGGTATCGGTAATTCTGGCCTTGTAGAATGAATTTGGAATCTTCCCTTTCCCTCTGTTTTTGGTAATAGTTTTATCTTTATTTTTTCAAAGATTTTATTTATTTATTTGAAAGAGAGCGAGCACGGGCAGGTGGAGGGGCGGAAGCAGGGAGCCCAACACGGGGCTCGATCTCAGGACCCTGGGACCATGACCTGAACCAAAGGCAGAGGCTTTAACCCACTGAGCCACCCAGGCACCCCTGTGCCTGTGTTTTTAATCTTAGCAGTCTTACTGGGAAAATACAGTCTCTCTGTTGTAATATTTTGCATTTATTTATAATTTTGTTCACGTTTGACAGTTAAACATTTTTTGCGTGTAAACTTTGTCCATGTCTTGTTGTATTTTTCCGTTTGTTCTTACTGGTTCTAAGAGCTGATTGATATTATGAAAATTAGTCCTCTGTTTCCATATTATTACCGCAAATGTTTTTTTCCAGTGTATCACTTGTCTTTTGACTTCATTTCATGCTGTATAGGTTTCTGATTTTTACATTGCTAGACTGATATTTATCCTTATTGCTTCTAGGTTTTGTGCCATGTTTGCAAAGGCCTTTCCTTAGAAATTATTCTTAAAAGATATAGAATGGAGAAAAGGATAATGTTTTATTTCATTTTTAAAAAATTTTTCTTTTTTTTTAGGATTTTATTTATTTATTTGACAGACAGAGATCACAAGTAGGCAGAGAGAGAGGGGGAAGCAGGCTCCCCGCTGAGCAGAGAGTCTGATGCAGGGTTTGATCCCAGGACTCCGGGGTCATGACCTGAGCCGAAGGCAGAGGCTTTAACCCACTGAGCCACCCAGGCACCCCAAGGATAATGTTTTAAAACCAAGATTATATAAACAGTGACTGAGCAATGGTTAAATGAAAGAAATTGTGCCGTGAAACGATATTATACGCTTTGTGTCTTTTAGGTTTTCTCATGCAGTTTTTAAGAGAATTGGCAGAATATCATCAGTCCAAAGTGAGCCGTGATACGGAAACGCAGACAAATTCAACTTTTCCTAGCAAAGACTCTCTTGGTAACTGTAGCCTTCTTTCAGAATTTTAATTGTTCTGTTTTCTCTTCAAATGACAATGATTTGATTTACTGTCTTCTGAGCTTGTTCCTTGACCGGGAGGGATGCAACCCACAGGTGGTGGGGGGGCTCGTTTCCTCTGGCATCACTCTGGGAAGGGACCCGAACTTCTCTCCAGTACTGCTCCCTCCCCTTGTGACTGCTAAGGCTACACCTTCCACGTCTCAAGGGGACCCCAAAGGCCCATGTTCTTCCTTGTGTGTTGCATTCAACCTCTCTTAACTGGTAGGTTCTTCCCTGTAACTTAATTTTATAGCCACTACCTGAGAATATCCTAGACTACTTGCACTGTAGAAAACTAGAGAAGTTAGTGGTGTATCACTTCAGTTTATAGTTGAGGAAATGGGGGTCCACAGGGGAAGAGCAACTTGGAAGGAAGTCTGGGGCAGAACTGATATTAGAGTCCAAGTTTTCTGAAATTATGTGATTAATCGATTTCTTGGCCCTTCCCGAGTCTTAAGGAGTAATGGTGCTTTTAACCTATAAGAAGATAAGCCTATAATCTGTAAAAGTTACACTGTATAACGAGGCCTTTAATTTATTTTGGCATAGGTTTTATTCCATTGGGAACATTGTATGTGCTTATTCTAGAGCAGTGCTGTCCAATAATATGAGCCACGTGTGTAATTTTTAATTGCCTGGTAGCCATAGTAAAAAAAAAAAACACAACAAAAAACAAAAAAACCCACAGGTGACTTTGTTTTAATATATTTTATTTAACTCAATATGACCAAAATATTATTAATATTAAAAAAAATCAATATTAATATTAAAAAAAACTAATGAGATTAGTTTAGATAAAATTTCTATGTTCAGTCCTTTTTTATTTAACTATTTTATAAAATAAAAAAGTCCTATAAAATAGGACTATAAAATAGTTCAGTCCTTTTTTATTTAACTATTTTATAAAATAAAAAAGTCCTATAAAATAGGATTATAAAATAGTCCTATTTTATTTAACTCAATATGACCAAAATATTATTAATATTAAAAAATTAATCAATATTAATCAATATTAAAAAAAGACTAATGAGATTAGTTTAGATAAAATTTCTATGTTCAGTCCTTAAAATCTGGTGTATCTTTTACACTTAGAGCACATGTCAGTTCAGATGGTCACATTTTGTCTGCTCAGTGGGCTCATGCGTCCTCTATTGAACAGTAACAATTACAGAGCATTTGGAAAATACAGAAAGGACAACGGAAAGTATGTCTAAAATTCTCTAAAGGGACGAACACTGCTGGTACCTCTGCCAGCCTTTTACCCTGTGTATCTTCTTTGGTGGGTGTTGGTGGTGGTCCTCTAGGTCGAGGTTTGCATGCTGCGTGGCTCATGCTGATCTGCAGTTGGTTTGAGGGCTGTGGGTACTGGAGATGGCAGGAGACTGCGGGACAGTCCGTGGGCCTGGTCTTAGTCCCCGTTAGGCCGTTACGTAGTTGCTTAGCCCTCTAGGACTCACTTAAACTGTAGGGGCCACTTGCCTTTCCTAGAAAGCAGAGGAGTCGAAGTACATGATCTTTATTTTGAGGTCAGTGTTCTGAACGTGTGAGTCACACCTTTAACCAAAGTCCACTGAAAGTGCTCTCTGCCTTGGCACTTAGGGACTGGAAAGAGAAGCCAGTGTTTTCTGGCTTATACTGTACACTTTGCTTTCTTCGCCCCTGACATTTGAGGATGAAAAATTTCCAACACACAGAAAGGTTGAAACAGTTAGATGCTGAACACTCGTGTACCTAGATTCTCCCAGTAAATTTGTGTGATACTTGCTCAAGCCCTTGTCTGTCCCATCCGTTAATCCGTCTTAATTTTTTGATGTTTCAGAGTCAGTTGCAGAGATCCCTATACTTCCCTCTAAGTATACTCTTCGCTTTTGAACAGAGCTTTAGCCTCTTGCTCACCTGACCGCATCTCTCTATCCTAACTTCCCGTGTTGTTGTTTTTTTAATAGTGAAAAAGCTTCAGCTCATTGATGACCAGTTTGGTGATGCTTACCCTCGGTATCCCAAGTTAGAATCTTTAGAACTAAAGTTAAATGCGTATAAGAGAGAAATAGAACAGCAGCTTCGGGAAGAAATGTGTCAAAAGGTAAGTTGTATCTTGTTGCTCTTAGCAAGGGTGATACTGGTGCTTGTCTTTTAATGTCTTAGTCTTAGGTGTAAGGGAGAAAATGTGGAATCTTTACAATGAATGTGATAAACTATTGCACATATTCTATCTAATGTCATTTTTTGGTGCTTTTTGAATGAACGCTACAGGTACAGTGAATGAGAGGAAACTAAAGATGAGTTAAACTAATGTATTTAAGCGCAGCATTCATGTTAACCCTAACCATCAAGAGAGAAGTTATTTCTTTAGTATAGTTATTGGTATTTACAGTTATTTGTAATCAATTGGCAGTTTAAGTATTTTAAAGATACGGAAATAGCAAAAGTTAAAATGGAAGAGAAAAGAAAGGCTGAGAGGGAATTAGCTGAGTTCCGGAACGAACTGGAGCGAGCTTGTCAAGCAAAATCTGAAGTCCTCATTTCTCGGGAAAAGATGGCCCTTGAGAGAATTCAAAAGCACCAAGAGGTAACATTTTCAAATTATTTTCTGGGTGTCTGTTTCCTGCAGCTCTTAGTAGAGGGGCTCAAGGTCCGAGACTGGGATGGGGCAGTCAGTCAGACAGGACAGAGCCCTACGAGAGTGCTAGGGATTGGGCTCAAGGGCACAAGTAGAAGGATCGGCCTATAAGCGATATGCAGACTTCATTCCTCCGAAATTGCTGGAAGGAAAGAACTGTGAGTGCGAACATCCATGTGGGGATTGTGAGAAACTCACACTGAATAAGCTCCGTCCTCTCGGGCAGGTTTGAGGGTTAGGGGGCAGCTTCCAGAAGAGGATCAGCAGTTGCGAAATGGCTGTGTTGGGGGGAGAGGCAGAGCAACGCCCCAAAGCAGACAGGACGGCTGGCGCTGTGTTGAGGGCCCAGCTGAGATGGGCAGCCTGCGCCTGATATCGACCAAACCGGGCGCTTGTGGGCGATTGTCCTGTTCCAGTTCTTGGGAGGCCTTGTAAGGTCAGTGAGGGTAGAAAGGGGCCCTTGTGGAGTGGAGCTTTATAGAGCTGAAGTGACTTGGCTTGACAAAGGCAGCCTGTTTAATTGACGATTTTGGGGTTCAGTGGGGTGGTGAAGGGAGCCAGTAGGGAAGCTGCTAACCCAGGGGAGAAGGGAGGGCCATGTGGCAATGTCCGAGACCTCAAGGACTAGGTCTGGGGCTACCGACAGGAGGACGGATAAGTGTGGGTCAAGAGGTTAGGGTTTCAGGCCGACTGGCAACAACACGCTGTGTGCTGCCATTGGGTCAAAGCGCGGGGTCCCCAAGTAGCGGAGTGCAGGCCTGCAGAAGTCAGCCAGGTGGCTGTTTGATCTTCTCTCGCGGAAAGTGATGGGACGGGAGGTGGAAAGGTTGTGGCGTGGCAGGAGGCATGGGTCCATTCTTGTAGGAAGATCCAGTTCCTTTCTCGAGGGGCGGTCTTCGACCTGCCTGGATTGGGACCACTGTTTCCTGCGTCCGGCTGCAGCTGCTGTCGGGAGCTCTTGATCGGGCCTTCGGGGTCACACCCAGTCGGCTCATGCTGACCGCACCCCTGTGTGATTTTGTTTACCGTTTCTGGTGATTGGGCTCCTCCAAAAATAAATGTGGGCAGGGCTGTCTTTGAGATGATCGGATTACGTTTAGATAAATAAGGGCATCCTCAAGTCAGGTGACTGACTCGTTCAGCCCAGTCGGTTACCAGACCAGAATGTTCATTTAGTCAACTGGTGCTCTGAGGGCTCTGGACAGGAGGGCCTTCCTCACGCACAGCATTGTGTCTTTCTTCCACCACCCGAGTGCCCTTCTCCTTCTGTCTCTGATGAAACGCTCTTGGCCTTCAAAATCCAGCTTGAATTTTACCTGCTTGTGACACCTTCCCTGGTCTACTCACCCATTCGGCTGCCGCTCCGGCCGGAGTCTTTCTGTAGTTCGGTTATAACATTCTCATGGCGTCGTCTGATTATTTCTCTCTCCGTGACTAAACCGTGCATTTTGGAAAGATGGGACCTGTATCTCTGCGTCTTTCTCTGGCCAGCTCCAAGAGTGCTGTTTGACATAGGCTAGGTATTCTGTGAAGCCGTTTGCTCGGTGAACACACAGATGGAAGGGTGGCCCATTCCTTCAGCTTGCTACTGCGGAGTCAGAATGACTTAGGAACGGAAACTCTCCAACAGCAGCAGAACCAGGAGCGTTCTAGCCTTCTGGAGCTTTATTGCTAAATACGCATTTGGTCATTCCTTTCCTTGCTGAAGCACTTACCAAATTTTAAGTGTCTGAGAGATAGTATGTAGAATAAATAGACGAGGGATGCTAGGAATACAGGCTAACGGAGTTTCACAGACATTGAAGGAGGGAGCACATGTTTGGGTAAGGAATTAGGCAAAAGCCTACCTTCAGTCGGAACCTCTTGAAAGGGAAATTGTGGCACTAAATGTCTGGAGTTTGTTCTCCAGAACTTAGGAAACAGGATGTTAGTTCAGATCTGTTTTATTTTCTTTAGCTTGCTTACTGAAAATTAATGCTTTCTTACACAGATGGAAACCAGAGAAATTTATGCTCAGAGGCAGCTTCTACTAAAAGATATAGATTTGCTAAGAGGCAGAGAAGCGGAGCTGAAGCAACGAATGGAAGCTTTTGAATTGTGAGTAACGTGGATTTGTTTCGCATATTCAGAATGAATGAGATTTTAAAGAACTCAATAGGTGTCTTAATAGTCCGATGCTAATTGCCAAGTTTTTGGATGTAAAAGTGACAACACCTGGTTTTAAAAGGCACAAGAGAAACAAAGACTAGGGTTTCATTTATGAAATATTAGACATGAGGGTGAAAGCAGAATGAGACACCATCATCGGGCTACAGTAAGACCAGACACATAATTTGAAGAAGCTAATGATGCTTTGACAAATCCCATGTTTATCATTTACCGGCCGTTATTCAGCTCTCATAGTTGCACGCGCACATAGCCGCTGAACCCCAGACACCCAGACCTTCACCTTTACCTGCTCTGCTGTCAAAAAAAAAAAAAAAAAAAAAGGAAATATGGTAGCTCTGACTCTTGAGTGGTACTGGGTGAAACTGTCTCTCCTGGTGTTGTGTTACTTTTCTAAGTGCTTATGGATATATCAGCCTTCAGATCTTACCTGGGATTAATACCAGGCTCACCAGTCTGTAGTTGGTGGAATAAGCTTTCTTTCCCATTTGGGATCTTGACATCATAGATACTCCAGGAGTCCGATTTTATTTAAGTTTCTTTCCATCTTCATTAATGTTTTTTCATTCTCATAGGCTCTGTCATTTTATTTCTTCTCTCTGCCTTTCTTACTCTCCTTTTCGCGGTACGGAAGTGGCACATGGATAATGAGAGAGAAAAGTAAAGGGACAAAATGTATGCAGATTATTGGTTACATAATCATGATTATATTATCATTTCCTTACCTCCACCTCCCCGACTCCTCCCGTCTAAGCGTGTTAAACTAAAGTGGATTTAATGCACCTTTGCCTTCCAGATTAGCCAGCAGAGGGAGCTCTAACACAAAGGATTTATCCTTTGCTTGCAACAGGCGGTGTTCATAGGTCTCACTGTGGTCTGGTCTAAGTACCTGTGAACCTGATTCTTGGCTCCAGAGTTGGTTTTGTGGGTGATGGGGGGGTGTCTCACCATGAAAAGCACTCCATTCTCCGGCTTTGGAGGTTCTGAAGCACCCATCTATCGTTTCCTCTTTCTTTTGACACTCTTCGACATTCAGTTGATGGATTATTAAATGCCAAAAACGAATCTTCTACCTATAATTCTTATGGGCTCATCAATTAAGTCTCACAGTTAGAAATAATATTCTGGAAAAAATAAGCATTTAAGTACACTAGAGTTTGGGTTGTAGCTTTGTGACTAAAAACATCACTCTTTCATCCCTAAATTGATGATGGCCATCGATTCGCTGGAACCTCTTTTTGAGTGTAGTAAGAGACCACTTTGATCTTAGTACATTCACCCTCCCCATAGCCAGGAGCCACTGGATAATTCATTCCACCTGCTAGTTGATGAACTAAGTCAGTTCATTAAGTAGACAGAGGAACTAAAACACAGGTGATTTTTTTTCCCCTTAAATTTGTTACTTCAGAAATTGTGGTTTTCTTATTTGCTTTCTCTGTTTTTGCTAATTTCAGGGCTCAGAGGCTGGAAGAGGAAAAAAATAAAGGCATAGCTGACGCACTTAGGAAGAAGGAGCTGAGTATAAAGGACATTGAGGAGAGCTATGACCAGAAGCTCAAGAACGAACTTCTCAAGTAATTGCTTGGCACTGCTAAAGGAATCCTGTGTTCCATTAAGTTGCTAGAAACACAGCAACACTGACGGAATAGATAAGATGGGCAGTTTATGCCAACATTTGGTGTTTAAAAAAATGCACGTTTTCATTGGTAGTCATGCCTTTCCCATGAATGTTTAAGATGGGTTTAAAAAGGTACAGAGAATGGCATCCTCTGCTCATTCTTACTCGTAGCTTCTCTGACACTGACTGGAGGCTTAGGGTTTGCTTCAGTTTTTAGGGCACATTAGGACTTGCTCGGTTTTCACGGCTGAGCAGCTGCAAAGTCGGAAGTACGATCGCTTTCCGTTCTCACCTCATGCTGGCACGAAGATGGGGATAGGCCACGATTTCGCCCGTGGCCTTCTTCCTGGGTACAGCGTTTGTCACTGAACGTGTGCCCAGTATTCCTTCAAGGTTCTGCCAAGTCTGAATCCAGAAAAAGGGTTAGCTCTGTGAAGTAAAACACAGCATAGAAGAGGAGAAGATGGACAGATGTGGTCCCCGGGGCTTTCCTGTAGCCTGCGTTTTGTGTTCCGGTGAATAGTGTCTTCGTGCAAAGACATTAAGCCCGTATGGTGGCTTTCCCTCCCGTGTGGCAGGGCAGCTGGCGTGCACCGAGTGCTCTCTTAGTACTAAGTGCGTGTGGACTGAAGCGATGGCTCCGCTCAGCTCCTCTGGCCATGTCTTGGTCATTGGCCTCTTTAGAATTTTTGAGAGAGAGAGAGGATGAGAGAGGGAGGGTACAAGCAGGGAGGAGGGTTAGAGAGAGAGGGAGAAGCAGACTCATGGCTGAGCAGGGAGCCCGATGTCAGGCTCCATCCCAGGACGCGAGCTCACGACCTAAGCTGCAGGCAGACGCTTAACTGACTGAATGATGTAGGTGCCCCCCACTGGCCTCACCTTATTGCCTTGCCCGTAATTTGTCATGGGTATTCCACTCTGTAGTTTCTGGAGGTTATTCTTTAAAAGAATTCTGTTGAAAAGTAGCACCTTTTCATTGTATCAGTTTTGAAATGATGAGTCTCATCTATGTATTATGTCTGCTCCTCTAACATACCAGTGAGCACTGAAGTAAATCTAGTTGTTACACACATTTTTCTTCCCTTATTCCTCACAGTTTGCTAGCTTTGCCCAGCCATGGATAGAGTGAACTGTTTGGTATCGCTTGTTGGGCTTTGGGTGTCCTCGGATGACTTTCGCAGGTGTTGAAGTTGGTAGAATATCACAGGATTGCTTCTCCTTCCTTTCTCTGGCCTCTGAACCAGAAAGTCAGCTGGTAACGGCTGGTGGAGGTGGCTGAAGCCCCATGAGCTGTGCCTTGGGTATCTCTAATTCAGGTCTAATGCCGTTGGCAGTTGGCTCTCAATACTGTGCTCCACCTTGAAGGGCAAAAGTGCGTATCTTAGAGGGGGGAGAAAGGATAGGTGAATTGGATTGCAAGTGACGGACTTGGTTATCATTTGGGATCTAGAGTGTCACGAACACTGTATGTTGACCTTAATTTACTACCTCGTGTCAGTCGAGACCAACTGAGAAATAATTGCTCTCAGTAACCTCACAACAACATCGGGACCCTTGATTTTTGTGTGATTAAGTTTTGGGACCTGATTAACAGGATCACAGCCGGGTTTTATGGACCTTCTATGTTCAGATCCCTGGCTTTTGTCTTGAGAGAGCCTGAGGTTTACTTTACCTGTTGTCACCTTGGGGTCCCCGGTGCCGTAGATAAGCTCATGTGTTGATGGCAGTCTGTCCAGGAAAGCGACCAGGAGCTCATTTTTGGTTCTTCTGATTGGCAGGTATCAACTTGAACTAAAGGACGACTATATCACCAGAGCTAACAGGCTGATTGAAGAGGAAAGGAAGAATAAAGGTGACTCTGGGGGCAAGCTGTATTTTTCAGCACTGATATAGGCTATTAGCTTTCCTAGTTGGGCCTCTTTTGTATCCTAAAAAAGACAGAGTTAACACATCCTTGTTACTACAAAAGTTACATGTTTTTTGTTATCTTAATTTCACAAAATAAAAAAATACTCTTACTACATTTTTGTGAACCTTAGTGTTCAACCTTTTGTATATTCACAAAGGTCAGTGATTTATCAGCAGGATTTTATCCAACTTGATTTCAGTGTATTTTGATAAATGTGATTGTCAAGAAGGTGGCGGCAACTTATTGACATCCCTTAAATGCCACTCTTAACCATGAAAGAGACTTCATTTCTTCCTAAGGAAAATTTTGACTTCCCTGTCCCTGTGACCTAGTTTCTTATTTCTTTTACTTCTAGTGTATTTTTCTGTTTCGTGATATTTTCACATGATCGATAACCTCTTAAACTCTTGTAGACATTAGCACGAAACTAGGACAGTTGGATAATTTTTCAGTGTTTGAGGTATTTTGCATTTTAATATATGGGTAGCAGGAGGGCATTTGCTGCATATTTGACAGCTGCAGCTAACATCCCATCACCTATTGCGTAACAGGGCTTATTTCATGCTTGCCTGCTGATTTTTATTTATTTATTTATTTTTTGGCCCTGACGTCTGCTTATTTAGATAATGAAATAGTAGTCATTAGAGCTGATCTATGGGCCATAAATTACTAAATGATTTTATATTCACTAGGAAAACATGATGATGTTAATTGGTTGGCTCTTTCTTTCAGAAAAAGCTATACATTTGCAAGAGGAGCTCACAGCTATTAATTCAAAAAAGGAAGAACTTAATCGTTCAATAAATCGTGTCAAAGAGCTTGAGGTAATTGTTAAGCCTGTTGTTTTGAAACAGACATTAAGACAATGTATGAAACTTCAATTTTAGTCATACGTAATTTATCTTCATTTATCGTCTTGATGTGTTTGGACTGTTTATTCCGTGACTTGGTTGAGCCCTTAGTTGCATCTGGAAAATGGGGTAATGATCAGCAGCACTAGCTTTGCAGGACAGGGTTGTACCCAGTAGCAGCTGGATGAACTTGCCCCTGCCCCAGCGCTAGGGCAAAAAATGACTTGTACTGCGGGAGCTGGGGTCTCGTCGCGGAGAACGAGGCTTCTGTCAAGGGGCCTTAATTCAGTCGTGACGCCCAGCTCTGGGCGGCCCGCCAGCTTTCACGGAGGCAACCCTGTAAAGTCACCGTTCACGTACCAGTTTTTCTGTTTCAATTGCAGCTTGAGTTAGAGTCTGTCAGAGCCCGGTCTTTGGCAGTAACCAAGCAGAACCATCTGCTGAATGCAAAGGTGAAAGAGATGAGTGACTATTCGCTCCTGAAAGAAGGGAAACTGGAGCTTCAGGCACAAAATAAATTACTTAAACAACAACTCGAAGAGACTAGAAGTGAAAACGTGCGTCTCCTAAACCGTAGGTCTTTTTTTTTTTTTTTTTTTTTTTTACTTGGCATGGCTTTGTAATTGTTATTAGCTTGGTATTCTGAAAGCGCTTTGTCCTGTCAGGGAAGCTTCGATTGGGAAGACTTTATAACATTAAGATTCTCGAATCGAAGTTAGTTTTTGCTTGCTGCTGCGTAGTCGTGGCACTAAGACACAAGAGGGTCCCCGGCTCCCCTTGCCCGCTGAACCCTCCAGACTGCTGGTGTCCGGCCAGTGGGGACACGATCAAGCGCTTGGAAGGAGGGAAGAGCGAGGTCGAGGTGATCGTGGTCCCTTCTCCATCTCCTCCTTGCGGAGGAGCCCTGGGCTGGCCCTGGGCCTCAGCAAAGTGAGATCCCTGACGCTTCACCAGCGCCCTGTGCCTGCTCGCTCTGTCCGGCTCTGGGAGTGCCTCCCTTCCCGACCCTCCAGGCCTGAGGACTGGTGACCGCATGGCCGCAGTCCCAGCTCAGGGAACTGCACCACCCTTTGTGGCTGCCCCGTGTAAGTGTCTCTTTATTAAAGGGTCTTCTGATGGCCCGTACTGGGAACACCATCTGCTTTCTTTCTGGACCCTGAGTGCCGCTAACAGAGGCACAGGTTGCATTGGACCTAGGGACTGTCGCTGGCAGGCTTTGACACAGAGCATTCTTTCTGTGCTTCTGTGCATAGTAGAGGAGGGAGGTGGCCATTCACGTTCAGTTGAGGCTTTGAAGGAATTCTGGTACTGGGAGCGGGACTCTGAAGAGTGGTGGAGTCTGCAGTTACGTGCATTAAATTCTTCTGTTCTGAAATTGGTGATTCGGGATTGCTCTTGGACCATTTAGTAAAACTAATGTTAATTGTGTGCATACAAAGAAGGGGCAAAACCATCTTAAAGCCTCTTTAGCTGCTTTTGTGAAGGGAAATGAGAAAACTTCAGGTTGGTGATGACCAGGCTTTTTTACCTTCATAGGTATAGCTCAGCCATCTCCTGAGCTGGTGGTTTTTCAGAAAGAACTCAAGAAAGCAGAAGACGCTATCGCATTTGAGCATAAGGAGTTCGAAAGCCACAAGCAGGCTTTGCAGAAACAGCTGCAGAGTGAAGTGAGTATTGCTCTGGGCTTATCCGGGTGTCAGGGCGGTGCACTTTGTGGGTGTGTAAACTCGGTGTGTGTCACACCAGCATAAATCAGATCTACTTTAACATAAGAAATTCCCCCATATGCTAATCATTCCCCCAGTGTTCTTTCTCATCTGAGAAAATTCTTGAGTGATTGTGACATTATATTCATAATAGTGATACAATCAAGAGGAAAGTAAACTCCCCTACACACGTGGTTTTCCAAGTCCTGATGGTGCCCATTGTTCAAAGTATCCCTTGAGCCTCACCCTGCGACTTAATACTATCTGTCTCCTGTCCTGGAGTAGCTGCTGTGTGAGACGAGTAAAGAAGGAACTAGAAAACTTGTTAGTGTGTTCTGTGGTTTCATAGGTATAAACCTGCTCAGAATTGGCAAAAAAGAGAAAGAATAAGCCAGAGGAGAGAATTGGTCCTTTTGAAATAAACTGTGATTTGTCTTATGTTCATTTCTTTTCCTTCCCTAAATCTTTTCAGATCGAACATTCTGCACAGCTGAAGGCCCAGATACTTGATTATGACGACTCCGTAAAGAGGTTAACTATACAGGTTGCCGATTTGAAATTGCAACTGAAGCAAACCCAGACAGGTCAAAGACATTTTTAACACGTGTGTGTGTGTGTGTGTGTAAAGCTTCTGATGTTTGTGAAAGTGTAATGATGATTACTCAGTGAATTTTTAGTAATTCTCATAGCAGGGGAAGAGTTATAGAAATATGTGCCAGCTGAGAAGTAAAACTTCTGTTTCAGGACTAGCAACCAGGTCCTCCGCTATAGTGACTTGCTTTCACAGATGCCCCGTGACTCAGGAGAGGTGTGGTAGTGACACAGAGATCCCCAGATTCATCCCGAACCTAGGCTTTCCTTTTTTGTTTGTGACCCTGCCGCAGAGACCAGTTGACTGTTCCCTGGTGTGACGTGTCCCTGGGCAGATGTGTACTCGTGTGCGAGAAGCAGGGCAGTCAGAAAAACAAGCACCACTGTGAGCGGAGTCCACAAGCGCTCCTTGTTTCGGGTTCCCGTTGTGAAGTCCGTTCTCTGACCCTGGGCACACTCCCTTGAACTTCCTTGGGCCTCAGTGTCCTCACTGTGTAATAGGGCTAGGAGTGGCGCTGGGCCGTGTGGATGAAAATGAAGCGAGATGGGTGGCAGTACGGGGCCTGGGACACACATGACACCGAGGGGATGGTTGCTGCTGTCATTTTCTTACTCCAGTTTCACTGCTGTGCATGACGTCCGCCCCTTCCTACTTCGTAACGGGGACGCCGAAGCTTCCGCACCTTCTTTCGCCGCTTGCAGGCGCAAAGCGGGTTCCTCCGTGTTACCGGTGGGCCCGCTTTCTCGCTTCTTTGTTCCGAAACCCCCTCCATCCCATTCGCACTCTGTCCTGGTTAGGCCCTTGTTCCCTTCTACCCACACAGGTTTTCCCTTTACTCATTTCTACTCTTGCCTGCTCTTCACTGTCTCTCCATAATTCTGTTCGCCGCACTGCCCACAGCTGGAACTCTGGTGACCTCATATCAGGAAAAATACTTCAAGAAGGTAGAACCTTTTGAACCCCCGCGTTGCACATTGCGAGCCTCTGTCCGGCGGCGTCCTCAAGGAGGCGTTGCAGGAGAGGTAGTGGTCCTGAGTGCCGGTTTTGCCCTGGGCAGTGCCAGTGGCTCTCCACCTTGCTCACCGTGTGAGCCAGCCTCAGTAGTCTCTGCCCTCCATCCGTAAAATGGGAGCAGTGAGCGTTCTTAGCCTACAGCGTTGTCATGACTGCATGTCCTCCTTCCCTTATTGGAAACTCAGGCCGTGGGCTGTGGCTTGTGGATTTTGCCATGGCCCTGGGGGTTCTGCGTAGCATCCTGCAGTGAAACACAGTAATTACTTCGTAATCAAATGGATGAATATTCATGCTAAGTAGAATAAGTGAAGATTGTAAATGTGTTTATATTGGTTCAGGTCAAGCTTTTCAACCAAATCAGTTGGGCTTTGCCAGCAAATATATTAGGAATGTATTTTCAGTTTTCAGAGCTTTTTAGATTTCACAATTGTGTGTAATGGATTGTGAAGTAATATCATGCATAATGAAAGGTACATATAATCTTTTGATAAATGTTAATAATTACCGTCATGATTGCAGCTTCAGAAACTAATGTGGAAGCTTGTCCTTAATACCGCCTTTCGTTTTTGAAAAATCATGATCTTGATCTATTTTAATTCTCTTCTCTGCCTTTTCCCGTCCTTTCTCACGTGGTCTTCTTGTAACCCGCAGCGCTCGAGAACGAAGTGTACCACAAGCCCAAGCAGTCTCTGATCGAGCAGTCCGTCAGCAGACTACTGAGTGGCAAGACGGCGGTGCCTTGTGATGTGGATGTAGGCAGGGATTTCTTTAAAAATCTCGACCAGGAAAGGCCGATGGTGGTTATACCAAGGATCATAAGTTACCCAAATGCAAGCACAGAGAGCAGTTCCCGCGATTCTGACCTTGAGTTTGTAGCCAATACCAAGGCCAGGATGAAAGAGCTAGAGCAAGAGACCGAACGTTTGGAGAAAGCTTTCCAAGATTACCATCGAAGAGTTAGTCAACTCCCTGCTAAAAGCTCTTTAGCAGCCAAGAGCCCACCACCCCTGCACTTGCTAGGAACACTCCAGAGCATCCATTCGAGTTCATCCCAAAGACGCACTTGTGCCGAGGACAGAGTTGTCTCTGAGCAGCCTCCTGTGGGCACCCCCGAAGAGGACAAGAGCAGCACCTCGGACGCGTGGGCGGGCAGCGTGGCTTCGCGGCCACACAGGGGCACCGCCTCCAGACGCCTCTCCTCCACTCCCGTTCCCAAAGCAAAAAGGAACCTCAATGGTGAAATGTATCTGGAAGGTGAGCGGCTGCCGGGAGGTTTGCGGGAAGCTCTGGGTTTGCTCTCGTCCTCGGAAGGCCTCTTACCCGAGTCCAAGTGCAGCCTGCCCGAGATGGCAGGAAGGAGCAGGAGCCGAGCCTGGGGTCGTCTGAGCCCCAGCACTGGTGTCCTCTCTCTTGACCTGCCTTTCCTGGTTAATAGGGGCATCCCCCTTAAGTTGCGGGGTTGCTGTGGGCAGTGGTGGGGTAGTGTCCTTTTCTAGCAGTTTCCTGGGCGTGCAGACATGTGCAGAGCGACAGTGGCTTTCCCTTTACCGCTGGTTAGTTGGGTACATTTTATTGTTCCTACTGTAGTTTCATTTAGGGGCTTGAATTGTTCGTTAGTTTGGTGAGATCACTTAGGCGTCATACACAGCTATTCACAAGGATAGTAGAACTCATTGTCAGAGTAATAGAACTGTTTGGAGACCATGTTGCTGTCTTCTCCTTGCAATTCTTAAAGTCAAGCCTTCTGCTCCTTAGGTCTGGGCCGATCCCATGCGGCTGACCCCAGTCCTTGC
The DNA here is from genome assembly GCF_963455335.1 of Martes martes. Classification (NCBI taxonomy): domain Eukaryota; kingdom Metazoa; phylum Chordata; class Mammalia; order Carnivora; family Mustelidae; genus Martes; species Martes martes. Next base: position 9,165,207 of record NC_137897.1, read on the forward strand.
CCCGACAGAACGCCCCGGCCTTCATCTGCTGAGTCCAGGCACAGCGCTGCCCTCCACCCGCTGCCCAGCCCTCCAGAGCAGGCCAGGTAATACCACCTTCCGCTGGGCCTCAGCTGAGTCTGCTGAGCTGCTCGGGGTCTCACCCTGGACTTGCTGGGCTTTCCTGTGGCAGTATAGAAGCGGTAGTCAGGTTGTAAGATGACGTGTGATCTTTGGGAATGATCTAAATTACCTGGGCTGGGGGTGGGGAGGAACATTCTTTTTAGTAAAGAAGTGATTTCTATTTGTTTGCTAAACTTGGCACGTAGGATCTACACTCTGCTATCAGTAAACAGCTTCGTACTTCAGAATAGACCCGGTTGGGCACCTGGGTGGCTCAGTTGGTTGAGAGACTGCCTTCAGCTCAGGTCATGATCCCGGACTTCCGGGATCGAGTCCCGCATCGGGCTCCCAGCTCCTTGGGGAGTCTGCTTCTCCCTCTGACCTTCTCCTCTCTCATGCTCTCTCTCACTCATTCTCTCTCAAATAAATAAAATCTTTAAGAAAAAAAAAAAAGAATAGACCCGGTTAACGGAGATAAAACAAATGGACCAAATCTGCGAAAACAAATTCAGTTTAAACTTAAAAACAATTTCACACATCACTAAAAAGTCATATAAAAATATTTTGGCATTTAAATATAAACAAACAAGGTTCCAGTCTTTTTTTGTACTTGAGCATAGTTGACAGACAATGTTACATTCATTTCAGGTATAGAGCGTAGTGAGTGGACTGCTCACGTTACGCTCTGCTCCCCACAGTTGGAGCTCGGCCTGTCACCGTACAACACTGCTGTGTTACAACACTGGCCCTTGACCGTATTCCCTGTGCTGTGCCTTCTATTCCCATGGCATGTTCATTTCATACGTGGAAACCTGTACCTCCCCGTCCCCTTCACCCATTTTGCTCATCCCCCTACCCCCTTCCCTCTGGCAACCATCATTTTGTTCGTTTTGTATTTATAGGTCTGATTCTGCTTTTTCTTTGTTTATTCATTTTTTAAGAGATTTTATTTATTCATTGTAGGGAGAGTGCACTTGAGTGGTGGGGGGGGGCAGAGGGAGAGAGACTCTCAGGCAAACTCTGCGCTGAGCGTGGAGCCCAACATAGGGCTCCGTCTCACAACTGTGGGATCGTGGCCTGTGCCGAAATCAAGAGTTGGGTGCTTAACCGACTGAGCCAGCCAGTGGCCTGTTTGTTCGTTTGTTTTTCAGACTCTACATGTAAGTGAAATTACGTGGTATTTGTCTGTCTCAGTCTGATTTATGTCGCTTAGCATAATACTCAGAACTATGCGTGTTGTTGCAAGTGGCAAAAATCTCATCCTTTTTTATGGCTGAGTAATACCCCGTTAGGTAGCTATGTATGCACCACATTTTCTTCACCATTCATCAGTTGTGGACACTTGGGTGGCTTCCATATCTTGGCTGTTTTAAATAATGCTGCTGTAAGCATAAGGGTGCGCGTATCTTTTGAGATTAGTGCGTTCCTTTTCTTTGCATAAGTACCCAGTAGTGAAATTACTGGATCATATGGTATTTCTGTTTTTAATTTTTTTTTAAAGATTTTATTTATCTATTTGACAGATCACAAGTAGGCAGAGAGGCAGGCAGAGAGAGAGGGAGAAGCAGGTTCCCCTGTGAGCAGAGAGACCGATGCGGGGCTCAATCCTAGGACCCTGAGACCATGACCTGAGCTGAAGGCAGAGGCTTAACCCACTGAGCCACCCAGGCGCCCTGTTTCTAATTTTTTGAGGAACCTTCATAATGTCCACAGTGGCTGCACCAGTTTGCATTCCCACCAGCAGTGCACGAAGGTTCCTTCTCCACATCATCACCGACACCGGCTGCTTCTTGTCCTTCTGGTTATAGCCATTCTTTTTTTTTTTTTTTTTTTTAAAGATTTTATTTATTTATTTGACAGACAGAGATCACAAGTAGGCAGAGAGGTAGGCAGAGAGAGAGAGAGGAAGAGAAGCAGGCTTCCTGCCGAGCAGAGAGCCCGATGCAGAGCTCGATCCCAGGACCCCAGGATCATGTCCCGAGCCGAAGGCAGAGGCTTTAACCCACTGAGCCACCCAGGCGTCCCTGGTTATAGCCATTCTGACAGGTGTCAGGTGATACCTCATTGTGGCTTTAATTTGCATTTCCCTGATGAGTGATGTTGAGCCTCTTTCCACATGTCTGTTGGTTTTCTGTGGGTCTTCTCTGGGAAAATATCTATTCAGGTTCTCTGGCCATTTTTGTCATTTTATTTGTGTTTTTGGTGTTGAGTTGTGTAAGTTCTTTACATATTTTAGATATTAGCCTTTTATGGGATATATCATTTACAAAAATCTCCCATTCAGTAGGTTGTTTTTTTGTTTTGTGATGCTTTCTGTTTGCTGTCCAAAAGCTGTTTATTTTGATGTAGTCCCAACAGTTTAATTTTGTTTTGTTTCTCTTGTGTCAGGAGACCTGTCTAGGAAAATGTTGCTAAGGCTGATATCAGAGACATTACTGCCTGTGCTCTCTTCTAGGATTTCTATGGGTTCAGGTCTCCCATTTAGGTCTTTAACCCTTTTGAGTTGATTTGTTGGGGGGGGAGGTAAGGAAGTGGTCTAGTTCCATTGTTTTGCATGTAGCTGTCCAGTTGTCCCAAGACCATTTGTTGGAGAGACTGTCCTTTCCCCATTGTGTATTCTTACCTCCTTTGTTGTTAATTGACCATATTAGTGTGGGTTTCTTTCTGGGCTCTCTGTTCTGTTCCCATTGATCTATGTGTCTGGTTTTGTGCCAGTACCATACTGTTGTGATTATTACAGCTTTGTAGTATATCTTGAAATCTGGGCTTGTGCTACCTCCCACTTTGTTTTTCCTCAAGATTACTTTGGCTGTTTGGGGATCTTTTGTGGTCCTATACACATTTTAGTATTACTATTTGTTCTAGCGCTGTGAAAAATGCCTTTGGTATTTTGATAGGGATTGCACTGAATTTGTCAGTTGCTTTGGGTAGCAGGGACATTTTAACATTATTTCTTCCAATCCGTGAGCATGGAATATCTTGCCATTTGTGTCATCTTCAATTTCTTCCATCAGTGTTTTACAGCTTTCAGAGTACAGGTCTTTCAGCTCCTTAGTTCATTTTTTTTTTTTTTTAAGATTTATTTATTTATTTATTTGACAGACCGAGATCACAAGTAGGCAGAGAGGCAGGCAGAGAGAGAGAGAGGGGAAACCAGGCTCCCCGCTGAGCAGAGAGCCTGATGTGGGGCTCGATCCCAGGACTCTGGGATCATGACCTGAGCCGAAGGCAGAGGCTTTAACCCACTGAGCCACCCAGGCACCCCTCCTTAGTTATGTTTATTTCTAGGTGTTATTTTTTGGTGCAATTGTAAATGAAATTGATTTCTTAATTTCTTTTTCTGCTACTTTGTTATCATTCTGTGGAAATGCAGCCCATTTCCGGGTATGAATTTTCTAGCCGCGACTTCCCTGAATCCATGCATTCTAATAGTTGTTTGGTGGAGTCTTTGGGATTTTTTATGTTTAGAATCATGTCATCTGCAGATGGTGACAGTTTGGTTCTTTCTTTCCAATATGGATGCCTTGTATTTCTTGTCCGATGGCTGTGGCTAGGACTTTCAGTACTGTGTTGAATAAAAGTGGCAAGAGTGGACATCTTGTCTAGTTCCTGATCGTATAAGGTTCCAGTTTATTGATCATTGAAATAAATTCCAGGCAGTGGGTCCTGGGGTGCGATTGGTAAAGCAGGAGGCAGTGGGCGTGTTGAGCTCAGCAGTGGGTTGCCCAGTCTGGAATTTGAGTCACACAGAGGACCCCTGTTTGTTCCTGGTCCCCATGGCTGGAGCCGCTGGCTCCTGAGTTCTGGGCTCCGGTCTGGGCTTCAGCGTATTGACTCCGTTACACTGTGCAGAGTCGAAAACTGCCACATGTGCCTGTTACGATCCGAACGCCTGTAATGGTGTTTTATACCATTCTTTGTCGTAATAAAGCCAGGAGGAAAGCTGAGTTAGGGCCCTTTGACGCACATGGGCTTGTAGTATAACCTCTTCAGCTGACATGTGCTGAGGGTGTGCAGAATTCGGGTTTCTCAAAAATGCTTTCTGGTTCTTGAGAAAGTTAACTCGTCATAGGAGCACTGTGGTAATGGTGGTAATGCCTGTCTTGTGGCGTGTGGTGGCCTGAGGGGTCACCGAGCCAGAGGCTTAGAGGGACGCCTGGTGCGCGGTAGGTGCCCCCGGCAGCCCAGCTCTTATTTTCCAAGAGCCCAGGAACAGCTGCTTTCCGAAAGCATTTTCTTGAGTCCCAAAGGGTTTTCATCGCCTTGTGCTCTTGGATTTTATATTCCTACAACTTGACGCTCTTGACTTTTATTCTTCCATTCTAGTCTTTGTCAAAGACAAATGGAGCTTCAGGACAAAAGTGAATTTTCAAATCCGGCCAAGCTTCCTCTTAAGGACAATGAGGAATTTGAATCATCTTTCGAATGTAAGTTCAAATACGAGTACTGGTTTTTATAAGCTCAAAATGGAGAAAGCTTAGTTTTGGTGAAACATACTCATTGTCATGAAGAGCAGAGAAGTTACAGATTATGACATTTTTATTTTGTGATAAAACCACAAATACAGATATATTGCCTCATCTTTACATCACGAAGATTTTCAGGGCTGCATTCTGAGTTCCATTAAGCATTTCAGGGTAGCTCACAATGTCAGAGTTGGAGCTGAGCCTGTAAGTGAGTCCTTAACTCAGTTTACCAAGTTTGGGATTGCCTCAGATTTAAAATAAGTGATTTTCAAGAATTCTTCTTTCCCTTTTATGGAACATGAGTATGCCGTTACTTTTATTGATCCCATTGACTGCCTAAGATTTAGAAAGCCCAATTTTAAAATTCAAGAATGGAGGTAAAATAATATAAGCTTGTAAGTCTGGAATTGGTATCCTGGCTGTGGCCATGCCCCGGAGCCCAGTGCGGAAGGGTAAGTGGGACAGAGCCATAGCGCGGCTCATGCCCGCAGTTCTTTCCAGCTTGGCAGTCTTTATATTTCTGCGCAACCTGCCATTTTGCTTCATGAGCCTCATGGCCAGTGTGCAAGTATCAGGTTTTGAACATTTAAATGATAAGGCTTAGTAAGCTTTTTAAAATTCTTGTGACTAAGTTTGTTAAATCACTGATTTCAAGTAGAATTCAAGTGATTCATCCGCAAGCCAGGTGAATTCTTTCCCTTGGTAGATTTTCGTATTAGGGAACCAATGAGATTTTATAAAGGAATCTAATTCTCGAAAGCAGAACAACACTGGGAGAAGTGAGTACCATGGTCAGGCGGCTCCGATGCAGACTTCTAGAGTTCTCTAGGCAAAGAGCTGGCCCTGTTGCCTGGGCCAAAATTCGAGCGCTTCACTGTGAGTTCTCCCTACACTGCGCTACGCTCCCTTCTCCTGCCCTCACTGTGGAGGACTCATGGGACGCTTGTTTGCACCTCGTGTAGATGCAGGGAGCGCGGCAAGGCAGTTGGAAGCGGATGGCCTCCATCCCGCCGGCGACATGCCTCACGCGGATGCCGCCGCGGCAGCCAGACCTGTGTCCTGTCACTACCCGAGTAAGTTTTCCTCTGTTTTAATGAACAAAGTAGATTAACGAATTAGTAGTGCTGAATCTTACTGTGTTTTCTATTCCTCCATGCCTTAAGAAAGTAGGACAAGCGAAACCTTGATATATTTCAGTCTACAGAAAAGCTGGTGACGTTTCAGGGAAACTGGCCATGAGGTTTGTCTTTCCTCTTGCCTCCTCCAGCTGACCCACTCCCTCCCCAGCGTGGAAGAAAGGTGTAGTGGGGAGCTTGGGGCTTTGCTCCAGGGCTCAGCCAACAGCCAGGTCCTTTTCTCCTTGGACCGAAGTGTTGAAGCTTCAGAGTTGGAAGGAAATGCCTCGAGTAAAACTGGCTACTGGTCCTTTCCAAACACGGGGAGAACATCCTCCCCAAAACGTCCACAGAGCCTGTTACAACCAGTTTCTTGGTTTGAGACACGGCTGGGAATGTGAGCAGTCGCTGACGGAGGCATGAGACTTGGAAAGGGTTGATTTTTGCCAATTCCAGAGTAAATGATGCTAGAGATTCATTGAGCCTTTTCTCTGCTGGGCACTTTCCTCATGGCTGGGCAGACAGCAGTATACCAGCCCAGGCCCCTGCTTCCTGGAGCTTCTAGTAGGAGAGTCAGGAAGTCGTCAGGCCATAGAGGACCTCCGGTGGGATAGATAACCGATAGGGACCGTGGCACCCGAGAGCGGGTCTGATGGGCAGACATTTGGCCAAGATCTGAGTGAGGAGGGAAGAACAACAACGCGATGGAATAAGGGAAAGCAACTGAGCAGACCGGTGTTCCGTTTCGGACACACAACGTAGATTAGAGTAAATGGCTTTTTAAATGACTGTTAAGTAGTGTGGTTCCGTTGCAATCATTGAGAAAGTCGCTTACATTGTTGTTTGACTTCTTTATCTGGAGTGCACAGGGAGACGCAAAGGCCCCAGGCTCAATACCTTTGTGCCAGTGGGAACGCTTCTTTTCTTTGTTCTTAAGGTCCAGGGCGGTTTCATTGTGCCTGGGCAGCTACAAAGTACACCTCCCAGGGAAGAAGCAGCCCTTTTCATCTGTTTAAATTAGCTCGCAAACAGCATTCTCATTCTGGGGTTGCTGCTCCGTGTGAGAGTCTGGTGCGTCGGGGAGTAACCCGCGTTCCCCCAGCAGGCAGGAGGCTGCGTCGCTGCTTAGGGAAGTGGTCGGTGCCTCCTCCGCTCTTAGAATTTCATGACCAGGATTGAGAGAGTATTGTTGCTTCTGTCCTATTAGTAAAACTAACTTTTTGCTAGTGACTTAGGACAGGGCATGGCTGTGAGGTTTGAAGTCCCATGGTGAACCTGTGCGCTTACCGTTGCTTAGCAGTGCTGGGGAAGGTTGAGGTTAGAGGCCGGGGCTGGAGGAGAAGGTCAGCACAGCCATCTGTGGACTTGAAGTTGAATTCAGCATGTGAGGCATGGGGGCCTGTGTCGCAAGCTGAGGGAACAACCGATGAAAATACGGTCCTTGGCCGGAAGGAATACAAGTAGAGAAGACCGATGCCTGTGGGTTGTGACAAGGCAGGTACAAAGTGTGTGTGTGAACATGGTGCTGGAGGAGCCAGGTGTGACTTTAGGAGTAAGGAGGACCCCACCCAGGAAGTGGCATTTAAGTGGGGGCTTGCGTGGCAGGTAAGGTTGTGGGGGAGGGAGGGAGCACCTCAGGTTAGGGAGGCCGTGAAAGCAAGGGCGTGGCGCGAGGCCAGTGCGGCTGTACTCGGCGGATGGTGGGCGTGCCGCTCGGTGGATGGCAGGTCTCGAATGTGAAGGTTACGGTGATAGAGGAAGTCTGGAAAGAAAACAGATTGTCAGCCTGAACCGCTATGGGTTTGGACTCCCCCAGAGCAGACAGTGTGCGGAGCAGATCCAGGAAGTGACGCGCGCTCACGTGGTGAAGGTGGGTTGCCTGCAGGCAAAGAGACCAGCGTCGCGGAGAGTACTAACTAGGTGGTGGCAGCCCCTGGTAAATGGAGCCAACGCCCCTCAGTGCAGCAGGAGGAGGGGCCTGTGAGCCCTGCTGGCCGAGTGGACAGAGCATGGGAAGAGCATGGGGAAGGAGGCATGCTCTGTGATTAAGCATGATTACGGAATCCTCCGCAGGAATGAGGAGTCCAGGAAGGGAGCCAGGGCTGTGGGATCTCCAAGTGTTGATGGCAGGAAGCCTGTTAGAAGCCAGGGCGTGAGGAAACAGAGAGGTCGGGCCTAGAGAAGGAGGTGTGGGAAGGGTCGGGGATCAGCCTGGAGGAGGTGGCAGTGAGCTGGCTCTGGCGGGGAGGGGGCGGTAGAGCGTGGTGGCGGCGTCCTCTCTGCGGCAGGAGAGATGGGATGCCTGCACGGGAGCGAGGGGAAGAGCTGGGGAAGTGCTGGGGAAGAGAAGAGGGGCTGACGGCTAACTCTGAGTCCTAAAGCTGGGGGCAGGCTCCTAACCAGAGGCACAGCTTGCCTTGGGAAGGGCGGAAGTGAGCAAAGAGCATAAGAAGCTTCGATTGGGGGGGCCGTGGGAGGCAGTTAGAGTCCTCATCTGAAGGGTGACCGGTCTTCATCTTAGCAAAGTAAAAGGCAGGTGCAGGGCTGGGAGTGGGTTTGGGGGCTTGAAGATGGAGCAGGCCAGGAGTCCATGAGAAACCACGCGGAGTCTTCCTGGGCCTTGGCAAGGGCCCCTGCAAAGCAGTCGTGCGTATAGTTGAAAAATCCGATGCCGGAAACTACGTACCCTTGTACGCTTTCTTTTCTGTCCCGTTAGGCGTGGATCAGAAACAAATGGGAGAACAGAAGGAAGAAGAAGAAGTGTGGGAAGAGCATGTGAAAGAACGCAGGCAGAGAGAAGAGAGAAGGCAGAGGGAGCGGCAAGAAGCCTTAGAAAGGGAACGAAGAGAACTAGAAAAACTGGATCAAGAGCGGGTAATGCTGAGTACACACAAATTCTCTATGCTGCTTTTCCTCTGGTGCGCCTCCCGTAAGTACTTCGCTCCCCGGGACATGAGTCCTTAATGTGTCCCGAAGTCACAGGAGTGGCAGGTAACTTTGTTTGGTTTGGGATTTCTTTTACCATACATTATTGCAGTGTTACTGACTATGTTCCCTACGGAGTACTCCAGATTACTGTGACTTATACTTTTTATGACTGAAAGTTTGTACCTCTTAATCCCCTTTATCTATTTCCCCCACTCCCTACCCCCTCCTCCCTGGCAACCACCAGTTTGTTGTCTGTATTTGAGTTTGGGTGTTTTGCGTTTGTTGTTTCTTTATTCGTTTGTTTTGTTCTCTAGATTCCACACATAAGTGAAATCATATGGTATTTGTCTGCGTCTGACTTATTTCACGCAGCATAATAGTCTCTGGGTCCGTCGTGTTGTCACAGATGGCAAGACCCCATCCTTTTCCTTTCTGTGGCTGAGCACTAGTTCATCGCGTGTACAGCCCCTCTCCACCCACTCCCCCAGGCGCGGACACTCGGGCTGCTTCCCTCTCTTGGCCGTTGTGACTATGCTGCGTAGACATCGGGGTGCGTGTATCTTTTCAGATTACTGTTTCCGTTTTCTTTGGGTAAATATCCAGTAGTGGAGTTACTGGATCATAGGGTTATTCTGCTTTTAATATTTGAGGAACCTCCATACTGTTTCCGCAGCGGCTGCACCCGTTTGCGTGCCCACCAGCAGGGCACAAGGGTTCCTCTTTTCTCCACATCCTCACCGACAGTTGCTGTCGATTGTCTCTTTGGCTTTAGCCGTTCTGACAGGTGAGGTGAGAGCTCACTGTGGTTTGGATTTGCATTTCCCTGATGATGAGTGATGCTGGGCATCTCTTCATGTGTCAGTTGGCCATCTGGATGTGTCTTTGGAGAAATGTCTATTCAGGTCCTCTGCCCGCTTTTAATTGGATCGTTTGGGTTTTTTGGTGTTGTGTAAGTTCTTTATATATTTTGGGTATTAACCTCTCATTGCATATGTCGTTTGCAAATATCTTCTCCCATTCAGTTTGTTTTTCTTCGTTCTGTTGATGGTTTCCTTCGCTGTGCTGAAGCATTTTATCTTGATGTGGTCCCAGTAGGTTTTTGTTTGTGTTTGGTTTTTGTTGCTGTTGTTTTGGGGGGGGGGGTTTCCTTTGCTTTTGTTGCCCTTGCCTCAGAAGACATATCTAGAAAAATGTTGCTAAGGCCAATGTCAGAGAAGTTACTGCTGGTGCTCTCTTGTAGGATTTCTGTGGTTTCGGGTTGCACATTTAGGTCTTTCATCCATTTTGAGCTCATTTTTGTTTAAGGAAGTGGCCCAGTTTTCCCAGCATCACTTACTGAAGACACTGTCTTTTGCCTGTTGTATATTCTTGCCTCCTTTGTTGTAGTCAGTCGACCATATAAGCATGGGTGTATTTCTGGGCTCTCTATTCTGTTCCAGTGATCTATGTGTCTGTTTTTGTGCCTGTACTATACTGTTTGGATTACTATAGCTTTGGTAGTATATCTTGAAATCTGACGTTGTGATACCTCCAGCTTTGTTCTTTTTCAAGATGGCTTTGGCTATTTGGGTCTTTTGAGGTGCCATGCAAATTTTAGTTATTACTAAGTTTAGTATTAAAAGCCTGCGGTAGGCATCCCGGTCTTCTTTGCTTAAGAGCACTGAGAAAGCCTGTGTGTAACATAGACCTTAGGAGTTCAGCAGCAACGGGGAGCTTTTGCAAGCTCGTTCTCGTGCATTCTCATCTGGTCCTGGAAACAAGCCGTAAAGAAGGTGGGCTTGGCTTTGCTCTAGGTCTTCCCTTTTTAAATGGGTTTTAAAGAAGACATCCAATGTCAGTTAGCTGGAACTAGGGTAACTCTGCGGAGGTGACTGCTGGTCAGCAGTGGCTTTCAGGGGCCCCCCTGCTCTCCTCCTTCCTCTGGTTCTCTTCTGGCCTTCTTGGTCCTGCTTCTGGTCCCAGGCACATGGGTTACTCTGGCCACTTCACATACCTGCTGAGTCTTACCAGAATTTATCTTCCATATGGATGTTCCTTGGACTCCTGGTTCATCTGGCGTAAAGCACAGGACACTTGAGGCAAATTAATGCCTTCCTTCATTGAGATGACCTGTTTGTCCCCCTTTGATAGCAATGACTTCAACAAAAACCAGTTCTTTGGCATGCAGGTGGTACTTACAGGACCAAGATTATATTATTGTGCCCTTTTAAACACTTATAGGTTGTTTTAATGTGTTTGTGTATTTCCTGTGTTGGCACCTGTAATTCCACAGAGGATGATTGAAGAGTCCTTGAAGATTGAAATGGAAAAAGAAATCAGTGTTGAGGAAATGAAAGGCCAGTCCGTTTGTGGTGAAAATCCTTTGGAGAAATACATGAAAATTATTCAGCAGGATCAAGACCAGGAGACGGCAGAAAAGGTGCTGATGCTGTGGACCGGCCTTCTGTGGAGGGGGCTGCCAAGATGCTTTCGTTTGTTCCAAAACTGTAGGACCCAGATCTGCCTTCTCCATTGGAGCCCAAAAGGTGGAAGCATAGAAAACCCGCAGTTCAGATAGAGCCCTGAGTCTTTTTGATACATGAGACTCTTGACAAAATTTCCTCGCTTTGCCTGGGTGAAGATTGACGAGGTTTTGATTTGTCATATTTTATAAAAGTTTAGGATGTCTATCATTTTAAGAACAAGAAAGACCATAATGAAGGTCTATTCGTGAACAATGAATGCCTGAGTACTGTCCGAAGCCCTGGTGTTTTATTTCCGTCACACCGTGGGTGTTGAGAATGGGTACCAGATAGGTTTTTTGGATGTGCTTGCTGAATTTCATGTCTAAAAGTCACCTCTTTCTTAGACTTTTGAATTGCATCTATATCTCAGACTAGTCCTGAGAGAAATCAGAGTGTTGAATAAGATTGATACATACGTAATTTCAGAATTCTTTTTCCCTCTTTGTGTCAGAGTTCGAAGAAAGTTGGCAGAGAAGCCTCAGAAGTGGACACGCTGCCATCTAGCGACAAAGACGAAAGGTATGGTTTCCTCAGTGCGGTGTTCCTACACAAACCATTACGTTGCCGGTGTTGGCCAAGGGAAATGTTCAGATATTTGAGTCTCCCTGTGAGAAATTAGTGAAACAATCAAAATTAAGGACTTCAAAAAGATAAATCTGTTTCATTTTTTAATTTGTGAAATTGCTTCCGAGAGAAATTTTAAACGAGGACGGAAACCCTACAGAGAAAGAATGCGAACATTATAAGGATCCCTGAATAAACTCGACAAGAATTTAATAAATTAAAATTGTTTTTATCTTTCCCTAATTTAGTTTCACGGGCTTTTCTCACGAAGAAACAGATGACTTTTGGTAACCATGTTTGCTGTCCAACATCTTACCCATATAATATAACTAATGGCCTATGAATTCTTTGTAACAAGACAAAATTCTCAATAAAAATTTTATGTGTAATCCTATACGATTCTGTTTTTCATAATTTTGTTTGGTTTCATGGTGTATAAACCAGAAATCATCTAGTCAGGTAACACCTCTTTAGAATTTTTCCTTTTCAGGCTTTGCATGACCCTAGAACGGGGGTTTTTTCCCCCCCATTTTTGTCATAGGTTGTATTTACTTGAAAAACTCTTGGTCAAATTCCAGGCCTATATTTTGGAAGTTTCAGCTGCGTTCCTTTCCTCTCCAGAGTTGGGCTACCCACTGTCCACTAGGAGTCTCATCTTCCCCAACACTCTCCGTCTGATCTGTCCCTGAAAATAAGGACACGGGTCTTTCCATCCCAGGTGTTAGAAATAATACAGTATCACTTCTGGTCTTTACTTCTCACATCTTTTTCTTGAAAATGAACACAACCCCTTCTTAGATGATGATAAAAAGTAACATTTACTGAGCACTCTGTGTATCAGGTACAATTTTAAACCTTTATATGTATTAATTCTTATATCATCCATATGAAGCATGTGTATTCTGACCACCCACATTTTACAGGTGAAGAAACACAAGGCACAAGGAGTTTCGTAGCTCCATCGTGGTCTCACAGCCATCAGGTAGCAGAGCCAGGATGTATACACCCCTCCCCCTGCTTGTGCACATGCTCTCTCGCAAATAAATAAACACAATCTTAAAAAAAGTTCAGTTCCTTTGCCCATTTTTTAAATTGCATTGTGTTTTGCTATTAAGTCATATGAGTTCTTTCTATATTTTGGATATTAACCCTTTATCAGATACACAGTTTGCAAATAGTTTTCTTCCACGTGGACAGGTTGCCTTTTTATTTGTTGATGGTGCCCTTTGTTGTACAGAAGATTTTTAATTTGATGTTTTGTTTTGTTTTGTCTTGTTTTGAAGAGTCTGAGAAGAATTAGAGTTGATTCTTTAGGAAGTGTTTAGTAGGATTCACCAGTGAACCCATCTGGTCCAGGCTTTTCTGTGGGGGAGAGTTTTGATCACTGATTTGATCTTCTTACTACTAATTGGCCTCTTCAGATTTTCTTTTCTGTGTGTGTGTGTGTGTGTGTGTGTGTGTGTACAGATTTTATTCATCTGAGAGAGAGCATGAGTGTGAGCTGCGGGGGGTGCGGCAGGGGCGATGGGGCAGAGGGAGAGTCAGTCTCCCTGCCGAGCAGGGAGCTGGACCTGGGCCTCTGTCCCAGGACCCCAGGATCATAACCTGAGCTGAAGGTAGACACTTAACCGACTGAGCCACCCAGAAGTCCTGGTCTCTTCAGATTTTTCTATTCATGGCTCAGTTTTGGTAAGTTGTAGGTTTGTAGGAATTTATCCATTTCTGCTAGGTCGTCTGGTTTGTTGGCATATAATTGCACATAATAATACTTGTGTGGTATCAGTTGTAATGTCTTCTATCATTTGTACTTTTAATTGAGTCCTCTTTTTTCCCCCCCTTAGTTAATCTAGCCAAAGGTTTTGTTTATCTTTTCAAAAAACCAAGGTGTTACTTCCATTGATCTTTTCTGCTGTTTTTTTAGTCTCTAGTTCATTTACTTCTGCTCTGATCTTTGTATTTCCTTCCTTCTGCTAGTTTTGGGCTTAGTTTTTCTTTTTGTAGTTCCTTGAGATTTTTTTTTTCTAAAGATTTTATTTATGTATTTGACAGACAGAGATCACAAGTAGGCGGAGAGGCAGGCAGAGAGGGGGAAGCAGGCTCCCTGCTGAGCAGAGACCTGATGCGGGGCTCGATCCCGGGACCCTGAGATCATGACCTGAGCCGAAGACAGAGGCTTAACCCATTGAGCCACCCAGGAGTTCTTTCTTATTTCTTAGTGTAGGTATTTACTGCTGTCAACTTTTTTCTTAGAAGAGCATTAGTGGCATCCCATAAGGGTTGGTATGTTATATTTCCCTTTTCATTTGTCTTAAGAGATTTTTTTATTTCTCTTTCTTTGACCCATTTGTTGGTCAAGAACATGTTGTTTAATTTCTATGTATTTGTGTATTTTCCAGCTTTATTCTTATAATTGATTTCTAGTTTTATACCACTGTGGTTGATACGATTTCAGTCTCCTTAAATTTCTTGACTTATTTTGTGGCCTAACTGTATGATCTATCCTGGAGAATGTTCCGTGCATGCTTGAGAAGAATGTGTAGTCTGCTCCTGTTGGATGTGTGAAAATTAATAAAGGGAAATCTTACTTAGAATGGTGTTGGGAAGCCCTATCAGGGGAGCTCTCCCCCACATGAATTTTCTGTCACAGCTTACTTCATTCCTATGCCAGAAAAAGTTCACTCGATTGCTCCAGCAGGGGAAGGAAGATTTTCTAGCCCAGCAACAGCCTAGCCAATGAGAAACAGTTCAGACAGTAAGTAACCATCAGCACCCTCAGTTTCGTTCAAAGCAGCCCCCGCCAACTTCCTCTTTTTTCTCTATAAAGTAACATTTCTCTCCGTTGTTCTGCAGACTCTGCCTATGGTTTGCTTGCGTGTTCGGAATTGTCATTCCTCTGCTATTCCTGAAGAAACTCATTTTACTGGTAACATAACTTGCTATTTTATTTTTAAAGTTCATGTTACTTGGTGCTCAAAAGTGGGATCTGAAGGAGATGCACGCCTGCGGAAATAACAAGCCTCGGAACCGTGTGTGGTACCCACTCGAGCCCTCCGTGCTCCCTGCTTCCCTGACTCGTCTTTTTTCTTTCCGTTGGGTAAATCTCCTCCCAGATTCAAGCTCCCTCCCTTGGTTGAGCTGTCTGACTTTATGTGGCATCTGGTTTGGTTTTTATGAAGGCACCCCTCCCCCGACCTGGTGAGCACTCTTTTGGTTCGCTGCGCCTTCTTGGTAATTGACCCGTCCTGTTCCGAAGGGGGAAACCCACGATCCCCGGTGTTTCAGAACAGCTTTTAGAAAACAGGGTCCCTTGAAGGTAAGACACTTTAGGGACTCTAAAGGCAAGATGGGTTTGCCCTAGTCCTTGGACCAGGCTCTTGGCCTTTGTGGAAAAATAGGCAAACTTTTGGATAATTTGGAATTGTAGTGGCCATTCTCGGAAACTTCGACTTAGATAAATCCACCTTAAGGGGTACCCTTATAAAGAGAGGATCCCAACCCTCTCAGAGACAATGGGATGCCTTCTTTGGTATGCAGAAGCTTTTGAACAACAAAATGATTTTTAAAAACATCTCTAAAAAGGATTCTTAACAGCATGCAAATAGAAGGCAAAGCAAACATCGGCCATAAGCAGGTAACCTTTCCTTGATCTGTCTGCCCGAAACCTAACTTGGATGCAGCTGTTCTTTGAGTTTTGTACTTGAGACATGGTTAAGGTTAAGGTTTTTGTTTTTTTATTTTATTTTTTAAAAACGATTTTTATTTATTTGACAGAGTACAAGCAGGGGGAGCAGGAGAGGGAGAAGCAGACTCCCCACTGAGCAGGGTGCCTGATGTGGGGGCTTGATCTGGGGATCCCGGAATCATGACCTGAGCTAAAGGCAGAAGCCCAACCAACTGAGCCACCCAAGTGCCACTGTTTTTATTTTTTTTTTAAACAAAAGCTCTTAAGTACTCTGTGTTTGTCTGTTTATATATGTCTCCATATGTCTGTATTTTTCTATTTACAGGTAGTGCTGCCAAAATTAATTTGTAGAGAGCTCCATTTAATTGGCTTAAAGAAAAACAAGTGCATATATAAATTAAGTAAATTAACCCAGATGTCTCTTGGGTTCACATGTTCCCGGATAACCAGTAAATAAAAGCTAATTTGTTGATTTAATGAAGACAAACATGTCTTAGAATTATCAACATTGACTATAATGCAGACATAGAACTTTTATTCTACCTGGGTTTATTAGTCAATATTTATGCTATCTCTATTGCAAAATCTGTCAGCAAGAAAATTTGCTTAAGATGGTGGCTGGCATTGTCTACTATCATGAAGTTTTCGTGAGTGACCTAAATATGTGGGAACAACATGACTAGATGAATGAAATGAGATAAGAGTTTTTAGGTGTAGTAATTATGTTTTTATGGCTTGTGTGGTTAAAAATAGCTTCCCCAGATCTTTTTGGGTAACTCTAAATTTGAAGAGTTTTGCTGAGTTAAGTTAAATGATGGAATTTCTTTAGGTATCTGGGTAATTTTTTAAACAAGATAAAATACTAAAACAGTAATGAACATAGATGATCCATTTTTGGCTTCTTATTACAGAGAAACTAAAGGTATTTGGGTCTATTAGCAAACACACTTTATGCCACTCTGAGAAGCTGTTCTATGAGAAAAACGCACGGTTCTAAAAATGATAAAATGTATTTATAAATTTGCTAGTCCGTAATTGCTTACATTTTCGTTTTTGCTGGGAATTAAGGATTCTGAGCGTTAAGAATTCTAAATACCTGTAAAGATACAACTGCTAGAAACAATAAGCATGAAAGAAAACAACTACAAATGAAAAGCTTGCAAAGAAAGTAGGATATGTGTTTTTGGTAAAAGAAGGTATGAGGAATGGACATGTATTTTGTTGAGGAAAATGAAAATGATTTTCTCCTAAAGGAAAGCTGGCTGTTTCGGAAAGGGAAAGAAAAGAGCAAAGGGCAGACCGAAGTGGACAAGGAAAGTTGGAGAAGGTTTGTGGAAAAGGGATCTTGGGAAAAGTATTTTATATGTAATCAAGCTAAGATTAAAATGAATTCATTTAAAAATGAGTTTTAAGGGGCGCCTGAATGGCTTAGTCGGTTAAGCATCTGCCTTCGGCTCAGGTCATGAAACCAGGGTCCTGGGATCGGGTCCCACGTCAGGCTCCCTGCTCTGTGGGGAGCCTGCTTCTCCTCCTCCCTCTGCCTGCCACTCCCCCTGCTTGTGCTCTCTCTCTCTCAAATGGATAAATGGAATCTTAAAATTTAAAAAAAAAAAAGGAGTTTTAATAAATCAAAAGTATCCTGGTGTTCCGTGGTGGTTCAGTCAGCTAAGTGTTGTACTCTTGATTTTGGCTCTGGTGCTAATCTCATGGCTCGTGAGATCAAGCCCCGTATAGGTCTCCATGCTCAGTGGGAGTCTGCTTGGATATTCTCTCCCTCTGCCCATTCCCTTGCGCACTTGCTCTCTCTCTCTCTCTCTCTCTCTCTCTCAAATAAATCTTTTAAAAAATAAAAATCAAAAGTATCCTGGTACATAGTTAACAATTTATGGGGTTTTGACTATTAAAAGGAAAATATTTCTTACATTATTGGTGTCTCTTTTTTTAAAATTATAGTTGACATATAGTATAGTATTGGTTTCAGGAGTAGAATATAGTGATTCATCACTTTCGTATAACACCCAGGGCTCATCCCAACCAGTGCCCTCCTTAATAACCATCACCCATTTAGCCCATCCCCCTACCCACCTCCCCTCCAGCAACCCTCAGTTTGTTCTCTACAGTTAAGGGTCTCTTAAGATTTGCCTCCTCCTCTTGTTTTTTTATCTTGTTTTTCCTTCCTTTCCCCTATATTCATCTGTTATGTTTCTTAAATGCCACATATGAGTGAAATCATATATTTGTCTTTCCCTGATTTCACTTAGCATAATACACTCTAGTTCCATCCATGTCATTGCACATGGCAAGATTTCATTTTTTTTTTTTTTAAGATTTTGTTTATTTATTTGAGAGAGAGAGAGGAACAGCGTGAGTGGGGAGAGGGTTAGAGGGAGAACCAGGCAAGGAGCCTGATGCGGGACACGATCCCAGAACTCCGGATTGTGACCTGAGCAGAAGGCAATTGCTTAACTAGCTGAGCCATCCAGGTGTCCCAGATTTCATTCGTCTACATTCTTCTACAATATTTCATTGTATATATACCAGAATTTATTTTTTAAGGTGGAGGAGCAGGATTGCGGCAAAGGGCAAGAGAGAGAGACTCTTAGGTAGGCCCCGTACCCAGCAGGGAGCCCGACACAGGGCTCCATCTCATGACCAGGAGATCATGACCTGAGCCAAAACCAAGAGTCGGATGCTCAACCGACGGAGCCACCCCGGTGCCCCCATATACCACATCTTTGTTGTCCACTCATTGGTTGATAGACATTTGGGCTCTTTCCATAATTTGGCTATAGTTGACAGTGCTGTTATAAACATTGGGTGCATGTGCCCCTCGAATTAGCATTTTTTATTCATCTGATAAATACCTGGCACAATTGCTGAGTCATAAGGTAGCTCTATTTTTAACTTTTTGAGGAAACTCCGTACTGTTTTCCAGAGCGGCTACCAGTTTGCATTCCCACCAGCAGTGCAAAAGTGTTTGCAGCCTCGCCAACATCTGTTTCCTGACTTGTTAATTTTAGCCATTCTGACGGGCGTGAGGTGGTGTCTCATTGCGGTTTTGACTTGCATTTCCCTGATGCCGAGTGATGTGGAGCATCCTTTCATGTGTCATAGTCTTATGTGTGTCTTTTTTGGAGAAACGTCTGTTCATGTCTTCTGCCCATTTTTTTAACTGGATTATTTTTATTTTTGGGGTGTTGATTTTGGTGAGTTTTTGATAGATTCTGGATACTAGCCCTTTATCCATTATGTCATTTGCAGATATCTTCTCCCATTCTGTTGGTTGTCTTTGGGTTTTGTTGACTGTTTCCTTGGCTGTGCAGAAGCTTTTTATCTTGATGAGGTCCCAATAGATCAGTTTTGCTTTTGTTTCCCCAGCCTCCAGAGATGTGTCTAATAAGAAGTTGCTGCAGCCAAGGTCAAAGAGGTTGCTGCTTGTTTTCTCCTCTAGGATTTTGATGGTTTCCTGTCTCCCATTTAGGTCTTTGAATTTACTGTTGTGTGTGGTGTAAGAAAATGGTCCAGTTTCATTCTTCTGCATGTGTCTGTCCAGTTTTCCCAACACCATTTGTTGAAGAGACTGTCTTTTTTCCTTTGGACATTCTTTCCTGCTTTGTCAAAGATTAGTGGACTGTAGAGTTGAGGGTCCATTTCTGGGCTCTCTGTTCTGTTCCATGGATCTATGTTTATTTGTGCCAGTACCATCCTGTCTCAAAGATTACAGCTTTGTAATAGAGCTTGAATTCTGGGATTGTGAGGCCTCCCACTTTGCTTTTCTTTTTCAACATTAGTTGGCTATTCAGGATCTTTTCTGGTTCCATACAAATTTTAGCTTTGTTTGTTGTAGGTCTGTAAAAAACGCTGGTGTTCTTTTAATCAGGATTGTGTTGAAAGTGTAGATCGCTAGGGGTAGTATAGACATGTTAAGAAAATTTGTTCTTCCAATCCATGAGCATGGAATGTTTTTCATCTCTTTGTATCATCTTCAACTTATTTCATAAGTGTTCTATAGTTTTCAGTGTACAGGTCTTTCACCTCTTTGGTTAGGTTTATTCCGAGGTATGTTATGGTTTTTGGTACAATTGTAAATGGGATTGATTCCTTGATTTCTCTTTCTGCTACTTCATTATTGGTGTATAGAAATGGAACAGATTTCTGCTCATTGATTTTATATCCTGTGACTTTACTGAATTCATATATGAGTTCTAGCAATTTTTTTTCTGGAGTCTTTGGGGTTTTCTACATAGAATATCATGTCATCTGTGAAGAGTGAAAGTTTGACTTCTTTCTTGACCATTTGGATGCCTTTTACTTTTTTCTGTTGACTGATTGCTGAGACTAGGACTTCTAGCACCATGCTGAACAACTGTGGTACGTTATCTATCTGTTCTTTTTTTTTTTTTTTTAAGATTTTATTTTGTTTATTTATTTGACAGAGAGAGAGAGAGAGAGGTCACAAGTAGGCGGAGAGGCAGGCAGAGAGAGAGGAGGAAGCAGGCTCCCTGCTGAACACAGAGCCCGATGGAGGGGCTCGATCTCAGGACCCTGGGATCATGACTCGAGCTGAAGGCCGAGGCTTTAACCCACTGAGCCACCCAGGTGCCCTTGATCTGTTCTTAGTAAGAAATTGTAAACAAAGTTTCTTTGCTTTTAATGTAATCTGCCTAGGAAACAAAGGTTCTGTGTTTTATCTTTTCTTTTCTTTTTTTCCTTTCTGGAAGTCACTTGACTTTTTTATTTATTATTATTTTTGGCAATTTCTTCCCAAATTTTTATTTAAATTCTAGTTAGTGAACATATAATGTGAAAATGGTTTCAGGAGTAGAATTCAATGATTCATCACTTAATGTATTCACAGCCAGTGCTTATCATCATAGGTGCCCTCCCTAGTACCCATCACCCATCTAGCCCATTCCTCACCCTCTGTTTTATCTTGATCAGATCGTTGATTACTTAGAAAAGCTGAGTGTTCTCTATTCAAAAAAAGTTACAGCTTTTGCAGCTGTGTGATCTGTATTTATAGTTGGAATCTTCTTGTCAGTTTAGGTAAGTAGATAATTAAGTATTATCTTTTAATTTTCTGTAGCCCTGTTGTTACCCAAGTGTCCAAACCTTTTGTTATTCTTGACAAACTTCTCAAAATTATAATTTTTAATGAAATTTTTTTTGGCCTCAAACTCACGATAAGAATTTCTAGTGGGTCCCTGGAACATCTCAAAATGTTCTCTGTTTATAAAAACCGATCTTACGCTAACTAGGCTTATTTGATATGTTAAATTACATGGGAAGCATTGTCTAGTTGGGAATACTAAGACTTCTTTAGTTTGTGTTTGTATAGTTGTGTGTTAATATGCGTGTTCCAAGGATTATATGAAACTTAAAAATTCTGGTATGTCCTGGTACAGTGTTATCCATCATTATTTTAAAATGTATGTCACGATAAAGAAGATATGGAGTGTGTGTACACACACACACACACCCACACACACAGAATGGAATATTAGTCATCAAAAAACGAAATCTTGCCATTTACAACAATGTGGATGGAACTAGAGGATATTATGCTAAGCAAAATAAGTCAATCAGAGAAAGACGGTTATACAATTTCACTCATACGGAATTTAAGAAGCAAAACAGAGGATCATAGGGGAAGGGAGGGAAAAATAAAACAAGACATAGAGAAGGGAGAAAAAACATAAGAGACTCTTAACCATAGGAAACAAACAGGGTTACTGGAGGGGAGAGGGGGGAGGGTTGGGGTAACTGGGGGATGGGCATTAAGAAGGACCCTTGATGGAATGAGCACTGGGTGTTCTGTACAACTGATGAATCACTGAACTCTACCTCTGAAACTAGTAATACTCTGTATGTTAATTAATTGAACTTTTAAAAAATAGTAACTGATTTGTCAAACGCATTAATAACTAGTATGTCAAATGCATTAATACTAGCATTAATAGTGACTAATTTGTCAAAAGCTTTAATAACTAGTTAAAATAAATGTATGTCACAAAATGAAGCAAATGTACTTGTCAGTTGCATCACTGGTCTCTTTGGTATGTGTATGTGAACTCTTACAGATCTTCAGTTGTGGCCATTTTTAAGTCTTTTGTCCTTTACAGTTTTATTGATTGATTGATTGATTGATTGATTGATTTAAAGATTTTATGTATCTATTTGACAGGCAGAGATCACAACTAGGCCGAGAGGCAGGCAGAGAGAGAGAGAGGAAGGGAAGCAGGCTCCCTGCTGAGCAGAGAGCCCGACGCGGGGCTCGATCCCAGGACCCTGGGATCATGACCTGAGCCGAAGGCAGAGGCTTTAACCCACTGAGCCACCCAGGTGCCCCCTACAGTTGTTGTTTTAATCTGATGCTTTTACAACACATTTCTACAAAAGTGTTTTATCTTCAAAGAGATTGATGACAAAGGAATTGGACAGGTGCTCTAGAATACAGGTTTTCAATTACTTTAAGACCATAACATTGAACTGGGTAAGAATTTCTCAAACTCTAAAGGAAAACTGATTGCTTTAATGCTTTCTTTTCTAGATCTAAAAGACCCTCCCCGCTTCCCCTTCTCATTTTAAGCTGTCTGTAACTTAAAATAATTTGTACCAATGATTGAAGCATTTTTTTTCTTTTTTAAAAGATTTTATTTATTTATTTGACAGACAGAGATCGCAGGTAGGCAGAGAGGCAGGCAGAGAGAGAGAGAGAGAGAGAGAGGGAGAGGAGGAAGCAAGCAGGCTCCCTGCTGAGCAGAGAGCCTGACACGGGGCTTGATCCCAGGACCCTGAGATCATGACCTGAGCCAAAGGCAGAGGCTTAACCCACTGAGCCGCCCAGGCACCCCTTCCTTCCTTCCTTCCTTCCTTCCTTCCTTCCTTCCTTCCTTCCTTCCTTCCTTTCTTTCTTTTTAAAAAGATTTTATTTATTTATTTGACAGAGACAGTGAGAGAACACAAGCATGGAGTAGTGGGAGAGGGTGAAGCAGGCTTCCCACTGAGCAGGGAGCCCAATATAGGACTCAATCCCAGGACCCTGGGATCATGACC
Organism: Martes martes; assembly: GCF_963455335.1. Taxonomy (NCBI): domain Eukaryota; kingdom Metazoa; phylum Chordata; class Mammalia; order Carnivora; family Mustelidae; genus Martes; species Martes martes. Next base: position 9,187,624 of record NC_137897.1, read on the forward strand.
TGAGCCAAAGGCAGACGCTTAATGACTGAGTCATCCAGGCGCTCCTTTATCTTTTTATCTTCACCTGATCTGTCCAGAATTCTGGAACTCATATTAAATAGCCGCCTTTTTCATGACAATATATTTGCATCAGCTCAGTGAGAATCTGTTCTTTCTGTATCAGGATGTCTAGTACACCTAGCCCCCTGCTTCCTTTGATCCACAGTTGGTAAAAAGGGATTTTTTTTTTTTTTTTTTTTTGCAAAAGCCCAAACAAAGCCATAGGGAATAATAACACTTTGGTGGGACAATCTTCCACAGTGTGCTCTTGGTAGATGAAAGCATTGTCATCATCTGCAGGCCAGAGACTTTTGTCATTAGAAAGATACCTCCAGAAAGACACTTCAACCCCATGGACAGGCCCTGTCAGGGACTGTTACTCAACCCTCGTGCTGGCAGACTTCTCGGAACATGCCCTTGGATCCAGGTATCACATCTAAGCAAGTGCCAAACCCTGACTGGGCACACACTGTCTGGTGACCTGAAAGTAAAGGTTCCGGAAGCTGCAACGGAGATGCTAAAGGCGACCGCTTTCCCAAGGTGAGCAGACCGGGCCTGTATGCCTTTTTCTTGCTGCTGCTTATTTAATTTCTTCCTCTCTTGTTCGGGATGACAACGTTCTGACCCGTATTTCCCAGTCTGTTGCCAAAAAGGGAAACCTCTGTGACTGTCGAATCTGTCCAGAAACTGACAGGTTCATTATGTCAGACATCCCTCGGTCTTCTGTGTCACCAGTTGTCTCAGTCCCAGATGCCACTGTTGATTATACCGGCGCATTTGTGGGCGTTACCTGTCGGACAAGGCCATTTACAGCGGGGATTCTCACTCCTTGTTTCATGTTTCCTCCAGCCCTAACTGGACTAGGTCAGCCCAACACCTGCACCTTTGCCAATCATTTGACGGTGGCACCCCCCACATTCTTTTCCTTCTCTCAGTACGATCCATTCCCCTGCAAGGGGGCTGCAGATGGCTGCCTGCTGTTTGCAAGACTTTCAGAAAAGACCCTTTCAGGATGGGGTGGTCCCTCAGAATGTCATGCCGGTTCCTCGGATTCCTGCCGTGAAAGGGTCAGTCGGGGGTGCCTGGGTGGCGCAGTTGGTAAAGTGTCTGCCTTAGGTCATGATCTCAGGGTCCTGGGATCAAGCCCCATGTCGGGCTCCCTGCGCAGTGGGGAGTCTGCTTCTCCCTCCCCCCACTCATGCTCTCTGTGTCTTTCAAATAAATAAATAAATATTTTTTTTAAAAAAAGTGGTCAATCAGGGAATTCCAGCAAATGGATCTATCACTGAGCAGACCTCAGCTGGGGCCCTCTGTACTCCCCCGTTTCATTTTGGTCCACACTGGGTGGCATTTCCCATGGGGGTGTGAGCGTTTAGATAGCTGGCAAGTCGGAGGTCAGTCCTTACCGGGATATTTAACTGTCCGTGTCAACATCCATAATAAATCAGAAGCCTTCCCTGTTAGTCCGCCCCGTGAAACCTCCAAGCCACCCGAAACGGGAACTTCCAGGAGGCATGCGTGGCTGCTGCAGGCAGGCCGCCCTCGGGAGGGCCGGTCTGCTCCACGGCCGGAGCAGCAGCCGTCCGGAGATGACCACCTGATTCACTGGCTGAAGTGGTTTCGGATAGTTGGATGGCCCTTGCACAGCTACTTGATACGCGCGGAGGAGCTTGTGCAATCGCGGATCGCCCCCACGGCACATGGGTAGGTGCCTCCGGACAGGTCGGAATCCAACTGTAAAAAGTCCGGGAGCGAGCACAGTGGCTGCAGCAAGTTCCACCTGATTTTCCATGGTCCCTTGATCTGTTCAGTCGGCTACCTTCAGGCCGAGGGTCCTAGTCCGGAGCCATAACACAATTCGGAACTGTCATGCTACCTTTTGTCCCCTTCGAGAGTGAGTGCGAGCAGGGGGAGAGACAGAGCGAGCGGGAGAGAGACTCTCCAGCAGACTCTGCTGAACCGGAGCCCGGTGCCGGGTTCAGTCTCAACCCTGAGTTCGTGACCCGAGCCGAAGTAAGAGTTGGAGGCTTTAAATGACTGAGCTGCCCAGGCGCCCCGTCCTGCTACTTTTAATTCTACTCTATGATTTTAGGTTTTGTGCCTGTGGCCTGTCAAACCTTTGTGGAAATGATGGACCCAGCAAGGAGACGCTGGCTGAGTGCTTCGAGCCGATCTCGTGTGTACAGCTGTGGCCAGATAGAGCCTTTGGATGGGAAGAGCCGGGACGTCCTCCCTCCTAACCTCCTCGTTACTCAAATGGGGCCTGAAATGGCTTGTCACTGCTCGGCGTTCTGCCTCTGTCGTGGGGCGTGACAACCGGGAGAAGCCCTTCATGGCACCAAGGGACAAAAGCCGTGAATACAGAGAACTCAACTCTTGATCGGTTAGGCTTTTGGAGAAAGATCTTGATCAAAAGGGGGAAATGTGAAAATAGAAGGAAACTTGATTTAGAATGGAGTCTGCACGCCCTGGAGGGGACGCTCTCACGCACGAGCTTTCTATCGCCGCTTACTTCAGACTCCCAGGCAGGAAGAGGGTCACTTTATGGGCTCAGCAGGAGGAAGGTTTCTCCTTGCCCGCAGTTGTCTAGCTGGTGAGAAACCCTGTCACCACCCGAACTCTGGCGTTCCTCTAAGAGACTTCTGTTCTTCCTCCCTTTTTCTCTGTAAGATTCTTCTCCTTTGTTCTCCAGACTCTGCCTGTGGTTTGCTGTAGCTTGCGTGGCTCAAATGCAGTTCCTCTGCTAGTCCTAAATAAGCTCATTGTACTGATAAAATAACTGGCTGTTTTATGTTTAAGGTTAACAGATGGAATGTTCTGTAAATGTCGGTTCAGTCCATCTGGTCCAATGCGGTGTTGAAGTCCAGTGTTTCCTTACTGATTGATTTTCTGTCTGGATGATCTCCATCATTGAAATGCGGTTTTAAAGTCCCCCGTTGTGATCATATTGCTGTCTAATTCTCCCTTGAGGTCTGTTAATATTTGCTTTATATGTTTATGTGTTCTGATGTTGGGTGCATCAGTATTTACAAATGCTGTATTTTTTTGATGAATTTATCCTTTTATGATTATATGATGAGCTCCTTTTGTCTCTTGTTAGTTTTTGGCTTAAAATCTACTTTCCCTGATTTATGTATATCTGCCCCTACTTTGTTGGGCACTTTGCATGGAGTATCTTCTTCCATCCCTTCATGTTCAGCCTGGGGTGTCCTTAAACCTAAAGTGAGTGTTTTGTAGGCAGCATATTTATGGATCTTGGTTTGTTTGTTTTTTTAAATCCAAATTTAGCCACTGTGTCTTTTGATTGGGGGAATTGAGTCCTTTTATATTTAAAGTAATTATTGATAGGTACAAGATTACAATCACCATGTTGTTTTACGGTAGTTTTGCAATTCCTTTGTTTCTTTCTCTTCCTTTGTATTTTGATGATTTTCAGTAGTGGTATGCTTGGGGTCTCATCTTTGTTTGTTTAAGAATTTACTTATTTATTTGATAGAGTAGACCAGGGGGAGTGGCAGGGAGAGGGAAAAGCAGGCTCCCCACTGAACAGAATGGACACGGGGCTTAATCCTAGGACCCTGGGATCATGACCTGAGTTGAAGGCAGACACCTAACTGACTGAGCTGCCCAGGCGCTGGGTTTCATCTTTTGTGTATGTACTACAGATTTTTGCTTTGTGATCACCATGGAGCTTACATACAAGGTATGTAACACGGTCTTTTTTTTTTTTTTTTTTCCAAGATAATATTTATTTTTTAGGGACGCCTGGGTGGCTCAGTTGGTTAAGCAGCTGCCTTTGGCTCAGGTCATGATCCCAGGGTCCTGGGATAAAGTCCCACATCGGGCTCCTTGCTTGGCAGGGAGCCTGCTTCTCCCTCTGCCTCTGCCTGTGCTCGCTCGCTCGCTCTCCCTCTCTCTCTCTGACAAATAAATAAATAAAATCTTAAAAAAAAAAAAGATATATTTATTTTTTAGAGAGAGAGTGAGTGAGCAGGGGGCTGGGCAGAGGAAGAGGGAGACAATCTCAAGCAGACTTCCTGCTGAACGTGGAGCCCAATGCGGGGTTCAGTCCCACAACCCGAGATCATGACATGAGCCAAAATAGTTGGACATTTGACCGACTGAGCCACCCAGGCGCCCCTGTAATAGTCTAGTTTTAGCTCATAACAACTTATGTTTGAACGTCTACAGAAGCTCTACATTTATACATTGCTTCCACTTTTTGTTTTTGATATTCATTTGCAAATTATAGTTAATTTTTAGTACTTTTGTCTCTTAATCTTCACCCTAGAGTTGTGATTTACCCAACACTGTTAAAACATTAGAGTATTCTGGATTTAACTGTATGTTTACCTTTATGAGTGAGTTTTATACTTTGATAGGGTTTCCTGTTGCTCATTAGCCAGCTTGAAGAACTCCCTTTAACATGTAAAGCTGGTGTAGTGGTCCTGACCTCCTTTAGCTCTTGTCTGATAAACTCTCTCTCCTTCGGTTCTGAAGGACAACTTTGCGAGTGTGGTATTATTCCTGGTTGGCAGTTTCTTCTTACCAATTTGAATAGACTGTCAAGTTTTTGCTGACAGATCTGTTGGTAGTCTTTTGTATGTTGCAAGGTTTTCTCTTCCTGCTTTAAGATTCTTTACTTTGGCCACTTCAGTTGTGCTGTGTCCGTGTGCGTTTCTGTAGATTGATTCTTTCTGGAACTCTTCCGGCTTCCTGACTCTCTGACAGGATGAATTCCACTGGCCTGTTTTCCAAGTTTGCTGATCCTTTCTTCTGTTTGATCTAGTCTGCTGTTGACCTGTCTCCCCAATTTTTCAGCCGTTCCTGTGTCCTTCAGCTGTATGATTTGGTACTTAATTTTCTCATTGTTGAGATTTTCGGTTTGTTCATGTGGCTCTGACCTCCGTGAGCATCTGTAGCGCTTACTTCACACTCTTAGGTGAGTCACTTCTTTCTATTTCACTACGGTTTGGTTTTGGAGTTTGACTTTTGTCGGGACCACACTCCACTGTCTCTTTGTTTTCCTTCATGCCGTGTTGGCTTCTAGCCTGTGACCAGGCACCTAGCCTAGGCTACAGTGGTCCTGGGTGGGAGGTGAACCTCCTCAGTCGGGCTGGCCCAAGCTCTTGGTTGCTTCTTAAATTTTTGGGACCAAGACAGTTGTTTTGTTCTTGGTGTTTGCTGCTAGTTGAGTGCTTGTCAAGACTGCATAGTGTCCCTGCAGGGAAGATCACAGCCCCCACACACGCAGTCTGAGAAGCCAGACTCTCAGCCACTGGGAAGGTATGGAAGTTACGCCTCTTTCTGAGGTCAGCTGTGAGATGGGTGTTTTTCCCATCTTCCCTAGGCCGAGTTCCTCTGCACTTGGCCAAGGAGGTGGGGGAGTTGGGGGAGTGTTGATCCTGCGCCCATTAAAAACTGCGTTTTCTTTTTTTTTTTTTTTGCTGCGGTCCTTTGAACTCCTGAGTGCAAGCAGCATGGGCTGTCAAGCCAGGTGCTCCAGGGATATGTTGGGTGGCAGCCACGAAAACTGAGGCCCGACGTGTATAAGCTCCTTCCGGGGAGATACAGGCGCTTTGGAGTGGGCTAGAGGGGAGTGGACAGAGCAGGCATCCACTGGCTTCCCTGTTCTCTGGTGGCTTAGCAGGCAGCCCCTAGATGTGTGCTAAATGTAGAAGCTGGACTCCGAGACAACAGTTTTTAATATATGCAAACAGAACCTTTTCAGGGAAAGATCAAGAGATAGTCCTCTGGGGCTGGTTAAGCACCATTTTCTTGTTAGTCTTCTGGGCCTGGGCTCATGGCTACGAGCCCTGTTGGCTTAAAAGAGGTGTTTCAGGACGCCTCAGGGGCTCACAGGGTTAAGCGTCTGCCTTTGGCTCAGGTCATGATCTCCAGGTCCTAGGATCGAGCCCCATGTCTAGCTCCCAGCTCGGCAGAGTCTCTTTCTCCCTCCCCCTCTCCCCCTGCTTGTGCTCTGTCTCTGTCTCTCTCAAACGAATAAATAAAATCTTTAAAAAAAAAAAAAAAACCATTTTAGGGGCCCATGTCTGTGTTAAAACTTGAGGCACTAAATGTGGGGTCGGATCTGTTCGGGGGGAACCTTGGGGTTGGCAGCTTCCGGCTGATTGTGCGGCATCGGGTCAGGGTTGGGGTTTATGGTGAGGGCTTGGCTCAGCTTTTCCTGCCCATTTCAGTGTGTAGAAGAGTAGCTCAGCCAGTTGGATTTTTTTTTCATCAAAAATGAATCTGGGTGTAGTGGTGCATTTGCTGTGTTCTGGGGAGGAGTTCAGGGGCCTCCTGTGTCCCCATCTTGGGCCAGAACCCTCAGCTTACTTCTTAACACGTTTTTATATAACTCAGTTCTTCCCCACCTTGTATTTTCAAAGACCTCGTCTAAGTAACTCATAGTATATTGTTTTAGAGCTTGGAGTTTGATAGCTTCGTTTTTCAGTCAATTTAAATTCTAAGCGGTACTTAACATTCCACATCAGGACAGATCCCATTTAAAGATCAGATGCTTATGTACCTTTTTAGGTGGCCGCATCCTCTAGAAGGCTATGGATGTGTGATGTGTGACGTGAGAAGTCCCCGGCCCGCTCCCCCCAGACGAGACCCCCTGAACGCATCTCTGTTCACACCTTCCCCAGGTGGGTCAAGTTCCAATATCGAGACAGCGAGGAAGGCTGGGGCACAGGTTGGAAAAAGGATGTTCTTGGCCCAACCTGACTTAACTGTGTTTGTATTTTTGTTTCCTCAAAACTCTGTGTAGTTTTATTCATCCTAATATTCATTTTGAGATTTTGCACAAACACTGAAAGCAGATGCGCCCCGCCCTGGCTAGAGCAAGAGGTCGTGCTTTAGGAATAGATACTAACAAGGGAATCGTCTCTTTTAAATCTTCTAATAGTAGGACTATCCCAGCATTAAAAAGCCCTGAAAGGATTTTTCTCAAGTTTTTTACTGTGGAATCTTTACTTGTCATTTTTTTAATGGACTTAAATTGTGACTTTGTTTTCATCTCTTTACCAATTTGAAAGTCAAAGTTCACAAGGCAGAGCTAGAGAAATGAATGGTTGCTACTCTGCCCTCTAGAGGTTCCTGTGCTCTGTGGCCAGATTACTGTCAGTGAGAGACTGCATGTGATCTCATCTAGACATACTCAGTCTATTATGTAACTTAAACAGCTGCACAAAATGCTACAAAAGCAGAAGATTTTAAGTAGTGCGACAACGAGCATACTAATTGGGGTCCTGATTGTTCTTCTGCCAAGGATCCCGAGGTGGCATCTCAGCAACAGCCATGGCTCAGTAAGTGACAAGGGCTGGTGGTCCTTACTCAGAAACTTCAGGTGATGAAAATCCCAGTGCCCGATCATGCTAACAGGTAAGTAAACGGATAGGGAAACAAGATCCTAAGTAACAAACTTAGCTCTGCTGCTTTTGAGAGTTAACTGTTAGATCTAGAGCATTTTGTTTGTTGTTTTTTCCCCCTCCCCAGATCTAGATCTTTTCTACCTTGGGTTCATAAAGGAGCCAGTGGAACATGGTCCCTTGGGAAGGTTCAGCATTGTTTTTTACTTTCCCCTGCACTTAAGCTTTATGTTAATCCCGTACCTGTAATTGCTTTTCTTTGCCGACGCTAGTCAGAAAATTTCCATACTTCACACAACTATAGAGATGGGGGCGGCATCCTCCTAGAAACATGATTTCCATACACATGTGAAATCTTGATCATGCATACTATTGAAAAATGACACCGTACTGCAGCCAGAGAAAGAAGAGTATTTATGTATGGTAAAAAGGCAAGTGAGTGAAGCTATACCTTTATTGCATTACTCTTAGTACATCCACAACTATTTCCACCTAAATAGATCTTTAAAATAAGCATACACAAGTATTGACTATTATCTACAAATATTTATTGTAACACTTGAATAGAACTACAGGAAGCCCTTGGCACTGATAGAAAATATTGATTCACTGTTAGGTTACAAAAATTTATACATAGCAAAATTTAATGCTCTTTACATAAAAAATATTAGACTACTTAAACAAAAAACTTTCAAAAAGTCCTGGTAATAGCTACCAGAATTAGAAAAGTAAAATTAGGCTTGAGACACTGCCTGTTCTAGAACACTGGACTCTAACAGCACCTCCACTGCTGGAAAAAAAAAATTTAAGTCTGTCATGCAACAGGAAAACAAAACAAGCTATTCTGGAACAACTGTTCTACACGGAAGAGAGCTTCTCCCAGTTAAAAGAAAAAAGTCAAGATCCAAATAGGCATTTTTAGGCATTAACAACAACAGAAAGAATCCAAATGAAATACTATACTTGATGTTCAATTTTAATAGCGTCTTGATAAAGGTATGCTTCCTTTCATTTTAATACATTTCTGCACATGTATATGTTTTAAAATCCAGGAAACAGCCAAACCACAAGTTAATTCTTAACATGAATATACATAGTTAACCCTATATTATGCAGCCCCTTTTAAAAAGCACTGATGCACCCAACAGTTATATGTATCATTTCATAAAGAACAACACAAAGTTTACCGTCACTAATACCCAGTACCTATAATCACTTAATGTTCTGGAACACAATGATTTAGAAGGCAAGTTTCTTTTGAAAATGGCTTAAACTCAAGCAGGTGTTTTTTTGTTTTTTTCTTTTTTTATGTTGAACATCGAACTTTTATTATTCCAGGAAAGATTTTAAAAAATGAAATAAATACCAACCCTAATTTAAATCACTTAAGTATTCAAGTCTATAAAAGTAGGAGGAGGTCTGTGGTCTACTTGTAATTAGGTTTTAGATAGTTGGTATGAAACTGTAAACTTGCTATTCAGACCACATAGAAATGGTTGCGAATGGTGGTCATTTTAATAAGGTAACACTTCTTAATTAAGAAAAACATTGGTGGAACAAAAGTCTTTGAAGGATTTGGGGTCTCCTGTTGTAAAATAAGTTCCTAGAAATTTAAAACAAATACTCGTTAAGGCAGAGCTGACATTTATTTCCCAGGAAAGAACAATGACAACTGGGCCATTTTATTTAAAGGAAATCTATTATAAAATTGATTCTGGAAAGCTTGTCAAGGAGTCAGAATCCAGCTTCTTTGGGGGCAGGTGTAGCAGAATTATAGTAGCTCCTTTTAGCATTATTGAAAAATAGATTTCTGATTGGGTCAGGCGATTCGTGTAGGCTGGAGTCAAGGGGTAGGGAAGGCAGCTAATTTTTAAAAAGTCAATTGTTAAGAATCACATTATCTTTGAGCCAAAGTTTAATAAATGTCAGCTGTCAGAAATGGACCCCCCCCACCCCCATTCCATTTTATTCCCTATAGATGAAGTGACTGGAGGACAGATGGTGTATGTGAATTGATGGTCACGTTCCTTGATGCCGGCACAGCCTCGGTCCCTCTCAAGGAACAGGCCATGTCCCCATCGCCTGTCCTGGTAGGAGCGCTCTACCGATAAACCTGAACATGCCACCAATTTCAGAAAGATCAACCATCCTTTTGTCAAAGTGTTGCCTTTTAAAATGGCTAACATGAAACCTCCAACATCTGCTCTAAAGAAAAAGATTGACCTGCTGGAAGGTGTTCCTAGAAATACATCCCAGCAGCTGGAGCCAGACAGTGAAGTGGATAGGCTGTTTGGTGGGGTACACATCTGTACTGCAGAGCAGCTGTCTCGGCAGTGGGCAGAGCTGTCAACGCGTCGGCCGTAACGCTCTGGCAAACATTTATGTGTACGAATTGAGTTGTTCTTTTGACCGAGACTGGATGTCCTGCAGTTCCTGCTCTTCCTTTGCTTTGACATCCTGGTAAGCCTGCATTTTGCTTGCATCCTTTAAGTAAGCCCAGTTAGAAGACAGTATCATGAGGAAGTGGATCTGGAAAAGAAGGGTGAGCATGATGGCTAGTGAGCATGTGAGAAGGCAAAGCAAGCTGCTAGGCAGTTAGACGGTCTGTGCTGTCAAAGGGGAGAGGGTTATTCTGGATTAATACTCATTCTGCTGTCAGAGCCATCCGATCCGGAAGCATGCTCTACGAGTATGCTTAAGAGTGAGAGGCTGAAGAAAAGTTAGTATACCAACACAATGAACTGAAAAAAACGGCCAAAGTTATTGTTAAGAAAAAGCAAAAATGAAACAGGAGAGGGTTGTTTTGTCTTGTTTCTCCTTTACCATTTTGGGAGGAATTTTAACTAACGCAGACGTTCGAAACACCTTGTGTGCTTATCTTAAAATCAGGGCCGTGCCAAGATCTTAAAAATCAATTCCCCAAAGGCCTACAAGTGAATGATACTTATTTGAGTAACTCATCAACTGTGGAGTTAACGGGAAAATTAAGTGAATGTCAAGACCAAAATGCAGACCTCCAGGCCCAGCCTGCCGTCTGCGTGAGCGCGTGCGCGGTAGCGCACCTCCGGTTTTCGTTCCAGGCCTGCCGTTAGTGCAGGTCACCGGGGTACAGATCCTTTTTCTCCACAGTGGAGGTGGCCAACCCTTCTCGCCCGCTCCTTTTCCTCATCTGCCCTGCAAAATCTACATCTCCGGTTCCTCCGATTTCCTTTTCAACATATTTGAGACTTTCCGATCCAGGCCCCATTGCTCTTGCGCTCAGAACCGGACGTGCGGGCTGAGAGCCGGCTACGAGCAATCAGACACTCCGCACCGAAACGCACCAAGGCGCGGTTGCTGAGAAAGTGTGCTGCGGAGAGCTACACGCCCCACATACAGATCCTGGTCCCACAGAAAATGACAGGGTGCCCTTGCTTTTTCTTCACATTGTCCTCTAGCTGGGTGCGCTACCTGGAGGGGCCGGTACTGGGTAGTGAGCCATGAGATCAGAAAAAAAGTTGTAGTCAGATTTACAGTGTGTTTGCCTTTTTTTCCAGAGTCGGTGAAAACGCGTCTCTCTGCCATCTCCTCTCCAGCACTGGTATTGGTTATCAAGCAAGCGACAATAACAGACAAGGCTGGTATTACAAAGTTTTAACACTTCATTTAGAGATACTGCTCCAAGTTCAAGAGAATTAGTTTTTAACGGATGCTCACCAAGGTCAGTACATAACTGAATCCTTTTCACAACGTGGAAATAGCCAGATCTCATCTTTTTGTAATTCACTCAGGGTAAGTCATCTTATTAATCTACAATGCAAAATGAGTGGACTAAAGCTATTTACAAATTCCTGTCACCAGACTGCAGCAACCTAGGCTCGGCTTTAGTCAGGGAGATGTCAGGCTCCCGAGGAGCGCTCCCTACGGCTCCTTGTTGGCCTTAAGCAATTTAGAATTTAGTGCAGCAATCTTCCCGACTCTTAAACTTCAAGACGGCATAGTTATAGGTAGTAGCCATCATGTAGATCAGCTGGTGGAAGAGAACAGAACACGACAGTAAGATAACGGCAGTCAGGGCGGCCGCCCGCTCGGGACCCACGGCCTGGCTTCTTCCCCATCTATCACCCAGAAGGGGGTCCTGCGGGGCACACGGACGTCCTCGCGCTTCACGTGCACACCGCTAGTCCTGGCCTCTGCCCTCAGGCCGCTGATGCAGACGCCTGGGAGGTGCTGGAAGATGAAAAGCGCCAGGGAAAGCTTGGGGGCCCGTGTCCCCTGGTCTTCCGCCGCCGGCCCCTGTGACGGCACGGAGTCCGCCGCCGGCCCCTCGCTCAGCAAGAGCACAGGTCGTCCCCAGGATGGGAAAGGCCGTTGTTTGCGGGGGCTGGAAAGTTTCCCTCTGGGTCTACCAAGCCTTGATTTCTTGAACGCCCACAGCGACCCCTCCCGACCTCTGGCCATACACGCGGGAACCCGGGGCCCTTTATACTTGCTCCTCCTCGGCGGCCAGTTCCCTATCCGCCCCTTTCCCTCCGGGCCACCGTCCCTGCTCGCGGCACGGGCCTGGTCCCCGGCGGACACGCAGAGTGGGGCCCAGGGTTAGGCTCCCAGCTGCGGTCGGCCAAGGCCCCAGCGGCTTGCTTGTCTCAGACCGTCACCGAGCCGCCTTGCCGCAGGCGAGTCCGCGCTGGGGCAGGAAGGGGGTTTACATTCTGATATTTTGCTCTCTACAGGTTTCCTAACCGCAGTGCCGAACGAAGGGCTCTCGGAAGTCTCCAGAGAGCAAGACGGCTCGGAGGGGCCACGGAGCTTCCTTCAGGTAGGAGCCGCAGTGCGGACACCAGGAGCTCAGTGTTCACACCACCGTGGTCTACACTAAATCCGGTATCTTGGAGCAGAACCACATCAAACAAGGTTATGTGGTGATACGTTTGGCAAGAGATGTACCCGGCGGTGGCAGAAAGTGAACCCTGTGTGTCCCCCTAGAAACAGCAGCTCAGTGGCAGAGGAGACCACCGCAGCAGCTCAGCCGTCCCGGGACGGAGGGCTACCTATAGGCAGTGCCAGCTGGAAACACAGATTTCTTGGCAGAGCTGCCCGGCAAGTCCAGGCTCACGGTGCACCCCTGCCCTAGGCCAGGCCTGGGTACTACCCTGTCGTCTTCCAGCAGAATCCAAGTTCTGCCACCTGCGCTCTGGGCCTGACAGGCAGCACGATCTGCCTGCACCCCAGCCCGGGGGGAGATCTACACGGGTGACATGGAACCGGGGCTCCGTCCCGGAGGTGGGCCGCAGGAAGGCACGTCTGGCAGGAGAGCCTGGAGGGAGGGGCGTGGCACTAGGCGAGCGCGGGTCCGAGGTTACTCACCAAGGCTATGACGGTGGCACCAGCTCCGGCGCAGGCCACGATGAACAGGTGGTAGGACATGTAGAACTAGGAAAGAACAGGGCACCGGGTGAGCACTGTAGGCGGAAGGGACGGGCCTCTACCTGTGCCCGCTCCTCCACGGCCGCTCCCTGGTGGGGGCTGGGGGCTGGGGGGCTCGCTAAAGCTCCCTGAGGCTCGGGCTGTACCCGCGACGAGTTAAATCTCAGGGGTGGGCGGTATAATTCTCCTCCTGACTGCCCTGTGCCGCCACCCTTGGGAGCCCCTGCTTGGAACCAGGCCCTGGAAGCCAACTGGCCGACGACGGAGGCGGGGGCTGACGATTCCAGTGACTCGCTGCTTTCCCAAAGCAGGCTCGGATTCCCGGAAGGATGTGAGCTCCCCCCGGCGCCCTTGAGAAAACAGCTCTAAGCGATGCCGAAAGCATGGTCTAAGGCCTGAGTTTAAAGCAAAGTGGGTTAGGGTGTACTGCGAGCTAAGAGTGAGTGAGAAGTAGTGATGACCAGCTGTGACTAGAGTGAGAGGAACTGGGCTTCTATACAAATTCTAGGGTTTTTCTTAAAGGGGATCTTTCCTATATGAAAATTTGCATTTGTCCTGTGATAAGTGTTGAAAAACCGTGTGACGGCAAAAGAGAAGAATCTACGTGTGTTTTCAGATGGAGGCGGTTAGGGTCACTCTCAAATTAGTGCCCGAAGAGAGAGCTCTCGGCGTGCTAAGGGTCCTCCCTGAACCGGCTGGCCCATGCGAAAGGGGCATTTTCTAGGTCAGAAATGGGTGAGTATGGGTGAAGACAGACTGTTGGTTTGGTCTTAAAAGGTCTGCAGGGGCGCCTGGGTGGCTCAGTGGGTTGAAGCCTCTGCCTTTGGCTCCGGTCGTGGTCCCAGGGTCCTGGGATCGAGCCCCGCATGGGGCTCTCTGCTCAGCGGGGAGCCTGCTTCCTCCTCTCTCTCTCTGCCTGCCTCTCTGCCTACTTGTGGTCTCTGTCTGTCAAATAAATAAATAAAATCTTAAAAAAAAAAAAAAAAGTCTGCAGAGAAAAGCCTTCCTTCCTAGCGTCTGTACCACCTCCTGCTCTGTCTCTCCAGGAGGGCCCTTCCCTCAGCCGGCTCTGCCAAGCGGCCATGTCCAGACCCTGACAGGAGAAGGGTTTACCTCATTGGTGTTGCAGATGTTCTCGAGGGCGGAGCCACAGATTTTCCCTGGGAAAGCATTCCAAGGGATGATACCTGTGAGGTGAAGCCCAGCAGAAGGTTAGTGGTCGGTTAGTGGCGCCCCCCGCAGTGCCCCTTGCTCTCGCTCGTCCCCGCCGACACGACACCTCTGCCGACCAGGCCGTTGAGAATCAGTAAGAAGTCCTACTCAGCAGGCCAAGAGCCAAGTCAGCTGGTCCTTAAGTGCTTTAAGCTGCTTTGTTTTCCCTGCCAACTGCGCTTGCTTGAGTTGACCTCATATTGTAAAAATTGGTTTTCCAACCGGTTAAACAGCTGGAGGACAGCCACCTTCATACAGGATTTCCCAGTCCATGGACTTCCTACTGAAGTCCCAAAATGGAGGGTCTATACTCAAAGTTTATGGAATTTGGATTCTGTAGGTCTTTTATATTCATTTTCACTGGGATTGGAAATCCAGTTGGAATTTAAAGAATGGAGGCATGGTGGAGTCCATCCCCTGTACCCCCTGTCCCGCCATGGCCCACCAGGTTGCTGGTCTCTGGCTGGAAGTGTTGAGTCAAATATTTAAGAACAAGGAAATGAGGGGCGCCTGGGTGGCTCAGTGGATTAAAGCCTCTGCCTTCGGCTCAGGTCATGATCCCAGCGTCCTGGGAACGAGCCCCGCATCGGGCTCTCTGCTCAGCAGGGAGCCTGCTTCCCCCTCTCTCTCTGCCTGCCTCTCTGCTTCCTTGTGATCTCTCTGTCAAGTGAATAAATAAAATCTTAAAAAAAAATAAGGAAATGATATACATCTAGACATTCACAAACACTTCTAAAAAATCATCTTTAGGCTCTGACCAGTGCGGCTGAACTTTGGTGTTTATGAGAAAACTGTACTCCAATGGGCAGTCCTGGGCAAGTTTCTCATTATGTTGTAAGAAAAGATGTTGAAGCCAAGCCCCATGGGAAAAACAAGAAGCAAAAATGAAACCATCCTCTCTGCTGAGAAATCTTGTCTTTAATTTTAATGAAAAGTTCTCCCCCCCTCCCCGCCCCGCCTCGCTGTTTCTGCCAGGAACGGGGTTCCTCAGCATCTTGGCAAGAAGCACTCATTAAAGTCCTTACTTGGGAGGCTGCCTCTCCATTTAATTGACAGGAAGAGCAATGGCCCTTCTGCGGCTTGTCAAAATGAACCAGCCTTAGCTGCCCATTGCAAGTATCCCCTTCGTTAGAAAATAGGTTTAAAGGGGTTTCCAACAAGCCAGATTTTATTGAGTTCAGTCTGACGACTTTAAAATATGTCTGGATTTTGGTGCGTTTTCCAGGACAGCTAAAGTTTAAGCAGTCGGTCATTTTAAAAGCCCGGATTTGAAGAGTGGGACATGGAAATTAATTGGACTACAGGGTATAAACAATATTTTGGATAAAGACTTGAATGGTACAAAACTGAGAAATTGAAAAAAAAAATCTGTAATCTTTTGATGTCCAGAAGATGGATTATAATGCACTGCTACTTGATACCAGTTTGAAAAGTTTCCTTTGCTCCATACTTGAAAATACAACAAAAATCTGTATTATAACTAAGACTGTACGCGATGTTTCCCTCCAGAAAACAGAGCATACGTTAAGAGTAATGTATGACAGCGATCATGGTGATTCAAAAAGCCACCCGTGTAATCACTCAGGTCCAGAGGGCTGCACAAGAGGCTAGAGGCTCCGGGGGGCAACGGAAGGGGACGGTACCGTATTGTCGGATGTCCACGCAGATCTGCTCCACAGCGGCCGTGCCGTTGGTCTGCGGTGACTTGATGACCTCACAGGTTGACCAGATGTTGTAGAACATAAATACGGGCACGGCGGAGAAACCAAACACACCCAGCCAGGCCACTCCCAGCACGTAGGTGAGGAACACGAACTGAGCAGAAAAGAAAAAACAATCATTACTGCGGGGGGGACGGGGCAGGGTACAGCACCTGGGGGTGCAGTGCTCACACATGGCTGGATGGCGAACCCGGGGGCTGCATTCCCAGCACCGCCTGGGCCACGGGAGCGATGGGCACAGTGACAAGGAGCGGGGAGGCGAGGGCTGGGCCAGGGCGGTCACGCTTTCCGGAGCTCCACGATGGACAGTGTGACCGCCTGTGCAGGTCCCCTTCTCAGGAGCTGGCCGCCCACCTGCCGCTCTTGCCCGGACTCACCGTGCAGAGCGTCCGGCTGCTTTCACGGGCCTTGATGTTCTGTGACGCAAGCGTAGTACGGTGACTGACAGGTGCTCCAGGAAGCCCTTTCTCGAAAGGAACTTCCCTAGTCTCACAGGCCCGCAAAATCACTAAACGCATTAGGTAACGGTCTAAAACAGCCCTGAACACAAGCTTAAGGCACAGTGTCTGGTACAACTCCCCTTCCCCTCTCCGCTGTTTCATCTGGAAGAATCACGGCAGTTCTGTGCGCACGGCCGTGCTCCAGCCTGCTCCGCGCACGTGGGCGTGGACGGCTTCGGGGAGAACCTCGTCCGGGGGCTTCACCGCCTAACCTGCCTTGACTACCAGTTTTCAGACACTGGTGAAAAGCTGTTCCAAAAACGTCACGTCAGGGTAGTCCTATTTTCAGAACGGGCACCCACAGAGCTTGTGGGCGATGCTCTGCCGTTCTCATTGGGCTCTTCTTTTCTTCAGGCGATGCTCAACACTTGCAGACTCGGTGTCCCTTTCCATCCTGCCAGCAAGAGCTGGAGGAGCTCAGGGCTGTTTGGGGGACAGGCTCACACGGCAGGAAACTGCAGAAGTCACCTTTGCATGTGTCTCCGGGGCACTGATACTTCGAGGCATTTGCATTTCTAGGGAGAGTAAAGCCCGTTTCAGCAGTTTCACACTACCTGTCGGCCCTGTGCGTGTGGATGGGCCGCTCCAGACCAGGCTGCTTTCTCCTTCCCCACCCTTCAAAAGGATCTTTGCAGAGTTATTAAAAAGAAAAGACTTGAACATGGCCTTCCAGAGGTCGTCAGGGCTCCGCAGGGCAGGCCTGTGGAGAGCGCCCCCTGCGGACCTATCCTGTCCTGGGGCCGTAGGCCGTCACAGGCGCTTCCAGAATGCGCTCCCCAGCAGCGACTTTCTCATCACGGACCGGAGAGCACCAGGACCGCTCATGGACAAAGGGCAGCTTCGCTGTCCTGGGTGGGCAGAGCTCACGGAGCTTTCTGGCGGAAGCTGGTCTGCCCTAGCTGTCATCAGGCCTCCCGGTCACCTAGCATGCTCCAAGGCAGCTCTGTTCCCCGGTCCCCTCGAAGGTACCGTCCTACCTCCGAGATACTGCCACTTGGTTCCAGACCGTCACGGCAAAGCGAGTCCATTTAATTTGGGCGTTTCCCAGTGCAAACTTCTATTTACACTGTAGTCTGATAAGTGTGCAAGAATATCAGGTCTGGAAAAGACAAGGTACTGACCTTTAAGAAAATATACTTTATTGCTCAAAAACGCTAACCGTCACCTGAGCTTTGAGTGGGTCCGTCTTCTGGCCGGTGGAGGCTCGCTGCTGGCTGCTCGGCAGTGACGTCTGCGCAGCAGACGCCTCTTCCTTTCACTCGGAAGTTCGCCGCAGCAGGCCCGGCTGTGCGACAGCGTGTCACCCACCCGACAGCTTTCAGAACTGGACTGAGTCCTCTCCAGTTCCGCGACGGCTTCAGCAGGAGCCCTTTCCGTCACCAGCCGCTAGCGAGAGCGTCGGTCTGCCCTTTGCGACTCCGAAGCCAGGCACTGACCTCTCCTCTCCCAACTGTGAAAGTCGTCGGGGGCGTCTTCTTCCAGCGGAAGGCTGTTGGGTCTCCACCATCTGACGCCGTGGGGTCGGCTCCTTTCCTCAACGCCCGCGAAGCAGCCTCTGCTGGCTTCCGGCCTCCCTTCCGCGGCCTCCTCGCCATGTTCCAGCTGGTCTGCCCTTCTGTCCAGAGAACTACAACGGTCTCCTAACCGCTTGTGTGCTCACTGGACTAACACCTTGCATTTCCTTTAAGAACCTGCCTTCGCACTCACTCCTTGGCGGTTTGGCACAAGAGGCCCGGCTTTCCGCCTGGCCGGGCTCTCGACTTACTTCCCTCGCTAAGCTTGGTCATTTCTAGCTTTCGGTGGAAAGTGAGAGGTGACTCTTCCTTTCCCTTGAACACCTGGAGGCCACTGGACGGTTAGTAACTGGCCTGATTTCAATACTTTTGTGTCTCGAGGACTAGATGGGGCCAATGGCTGGTCCGTGGGGCAGGAAGAACGGACCCAGCCTGTGTCGGTCACTGCCTCTAGCAACGTCAGACATCACCACAACCGACAGAATAATGAGAAAGTTTGCAATACTGTAAAGAAGTACCAAAATGGGACAGACTCGAAACGGATAAATACTTGGGGAAAACGGCGCCGACAGACGGGCTGGGCACAGGATTGCCGCGGCCCTCCCGGCCCTTCCGTGTTTCACCACCACAGCGGCCGTGAAGTACGACGTACGAAGCCAACCCGTGTTCAAGGCGCCCAGGGTGGCTTTTCAACGTTTTGGAACAGAGATTTCTTCAATAAAACTGAACATGTAAAAGAGGCAAAAGTGAGCTGTGCTGGCGGCGGGGCGGAGGTCTTCACGCCTGACCTGTTGGGCCAGAAGCCCCGTGCACACTCGCGCCTGGTCCCCAAGAACCGCCCCGAGCCCAGGCCCTCTCCCTCCTGGCCCTGGCACAGCTCTGGGGCACTCTCTACCGTCCTCTTATTGAATGCCTTTACAAGGTAAACTGAGGCACGTTAACATCTTTCACAACCTGTGCAGGCGTGTGTGGACACACATCCACTGCCCTGGGGCAGCACCAGCGGCCCGAGCGCGGGGAGAAGCGTCGCGAGGGCAGACACGGGGTCCAAGCCCGGACCCCACGTCACAGGCTGCTAGTGCAGCAGCGGGCTCAGGCGACGCCCGCGGGGCACGGGGCATGGCTGCTTCTTAAGTTTCCTCTTCCGGGATTCTAGCGCCCCGACTCCGGCTTTGGTTTCAGTTCGCTCTCACGGGCTGCCGAGGGATTAGGGCCACCTCGGGGAGCGACTTCACAAAGACTCCGTCCCCCAACATGTCCAAAGCCAGGCAGATGTGCCCTGCATCGGGGCAGAAACCGGACCCCCGAGTGAGGGCGGAACCGGCTTGAGGTCCCCCCACACATCGACTTTCTGCTGCTCTCCCCTAGGCTCCTGACTTCTTTTCTTCCTCCTACGGTTGCTTCCTTCCCCGACCGAAGCACCGCCCCCCCAGTTGGAGAGTAGTCGTATCTTGTTTTTAAATAACAGAGTTTTAAACTCATTTATTTCCCTGTTCTGTGGACTTCAACTTAAAAAGCCAAATTGAAATGACAGTCCCATCAGGACAGTCCCGTAGGGGATGTGGAGTTGGAGGGGCTCCTATCATCCAAGAATTAAAGGGTTAAACAAGCGAGCAGGGGGCTCACTGCTGCACGGCATCCGTCCCACCCGTGCCCCTCTGGGGGCGACGCGACTGGGGACATGCCATGTGCACGGGCACACGCACGCGTGGGGGCGCACGCACACCTCCCTCCCCGCACGTGAGCACAGAGGCGGCAGGCGGATCCCACAGGGGCCCCGCCAAGGCCGAAATCCCAACGGCGCCATTCCGAAGTCCCCCACACGCTGCCGTTCCGGGGAGCTCACGTGGTGCCACCCGGCCCCACGCGGCTCCGTGCTGATGGGACGGCTGCCCGTGCGCACTATCTCCCCGGCCTGGCGCTGACAGGGACAGCGACACAGAGCTGCGCCGGGCCCTGGTGTAAGACCTCGCTGATGGCAGTCGCTGGGCACAGAGAGGCCCCCGGCCTCCCGCAGGAGCGCTGTCCACGCGGGCATCACAGCTGGCAGCCCTGCCCTCAGGACGACCGTCACAGGTACAGGCTGGGGACAGTCGTGCTGTGGGAACTAAGGACTAGCCCAGCCCCTGATGGAGGACAGGACGGGCAGCCTGCCGGAGGGCGGAGCCAGGGCAGAACCAGCTATCAGAGAACTTTCCAGAGCTCACCGGGTCAGAGATGCCAGCCCCCGAGGTGCCACTTGCCGTCGCCTGTGGGTTCAGAGGACTGGGAGGTGGGCATTCACAGCAAGAGTGACATGGAGATAGGACCTGAGGCTCTTAAATTGTTTGCACCCTTGGAGGGGGGCATGTCCTTATATGCACGACGGTCCTTACATCTCTGGCTGTTTCTCCTCCGTTCTCCATGAAGGCTCCTTTTCTGGGGTCTTTCCGGTAGACCGGGCTTTTCCCCAGGGCGCTTTCCTCCACAAACCTGTCACCTTGTTCATGCCTACCACCGGTCTCTGTCATTTCCAGCCCGAGTGTTCGCAGAAACCCCAGCCCAGGGTTCTCGGTGACGCTCCCCCGACCTCCCCCCACGGCCTCCAGCGACTGAAAGCACACACGGCCCTGCTGGAGACTGGCCGCTCATCCCGTCCTCTCGAGATTAGTCCCACGGCCCAGTCCTAAGCGGCCAGCTCGCCCCCACCTGGCCCGTGTCCCCCACCCTCCGCTCTGCCACAGGGGCCCAACTGGGATCTCCGCTGTGCACCAGCGCCCACCCCGCTCCGGCTGACCTTGCCTCCCCCCCACCCCCGGCCCCATTCTCCCAGCCACTCGGAGATCGCGCTCGCCTTCGCGTGGGGGATGCCAGCGCTCCCTGTTCAACGCTGGATTCTAAGCCTGGCACTCGGGGCCTCTCCTGACCTGGTCTCTCCGCTTCCCGAGCAGCGTCACTTCCATCCTCCTCCACTAGACCCTTCGGTTCCAGCTGGGGCACACTGCTGGCTCGCGGGAGCGCCCCCCCTTTCCTGGCGGCCAACACACCTAGGGTGCCCAGATGCCACTTTCACTTCGTTCCCGCATCTAACCTTCCCCAGCAATCTAAGGACAGAAAACCATCCTCAGCTCGTGGGCCGCGCCGAGCCAGACGGCAGGCCGGATTTGGCCCAAGGGCTGGAGTTGGCTCAGCTGCCTGAGGACGGGAGCCCGTGTTTTCCTCTTTGCACACCCACAGCGACGAGCAAGATCCGCAGCCGGGTGCTTAGTAGAAAAAGCACTCGGTACTTCCAGAACGAATGGGACAATTCCTCACAGTACGCCGTCTTCAGGGCCACGGTCTACATTCGGAGACAAACGCGAGGGCGTACAGAGACGGTACACAAGTGACCTCCTTTCACAGCGACCTCCTTTCACAACTTTCTACTCGAAAACCCTCGGGGCCCTTACTGCCTGTGTACGCGTGAGGGAAAGGTTAGTACTCCAGCCAGGGATTTCCGTTTACCATCAATAATAAGCTGGAGGGTTTCTTCACGCTCCGCACTCGAACACCGTGGCCAGCATCCGCGTCATGGCCCCGCCATCCGTGCGCGATGGTCCAGCCTCCGCTGAACACAAAGACCTACCCGAGGCGGGGCCCTGGGTGCGCGGCAGACACCCACAGGCTCGGACTCACCATCCCGCTGATGCAGCGGCCGCAGGCGGTGGTTTTGAACTCGCCGTGCAGCTCCTTCACTGCGCTCGTGGTGTAGAAGCCTTCGGCCAGCAGGATGATCCCGTACAAGAAGAAGAAGGACGCGATCCCGTAGATGACATACTGCATCAGCTGTATCCTGGGGGAGGGAGGACGACAGCCGCAAGGGCGACATTCGTCACAGGGTGAAGAGCAGACGTTGTGGGCCTCTGGACGGAATGAGGCTGTGCCACGTCCTGGGACCCCTTCCCACCCCGCAGCTGGCAGCGCCCACCGCCCACCCGACAGCAACCTGGGCCAGGCGCCCCTCGGGCCAAACACTCCCAGCCTTCTCAGCCCTTCCTTCTCCTGCCTTCTCCCGTGGGCTTTTGTTCTGCCTGCGTCCAAGTAAGCGTTAACCAGAAGCCTCCCTTTCCTGCCAGTAAGAGCCATCCCGGGGCAGTCGCCTGGCGGATGCCCTTCCCCGGGGAAGCCAGTACTTACACCTCACTCAGCAGGGCGTGGTCACTGGTGTTGGTGGAGAAGTGCTGCTCAAGGATCGCCACGGTGCCCGCCAGGGCCACGTGCCCGCAGCCACAGAACAGGGCGACCCCAGAGAAGCAGAGGATGGTGGCCACCAGAGAGGCGTAGGGGACCCCTCCCAGACACTTGATGCAGCATTCAAAGCAGCCTGGACCCAAAGGAGAGAAAAGGCAGTGGTTACGGGCGAGACATCTCGGTCTTCATCAACACCAGCCCTTCGCAGAGAGGGCTCGCCCTTGCCAGCTCCCCTCTCGTGCTCTGCGATTAAGCTCGCCACGCCGAGGGCCATTAGGGTGGCTGTCCTCGGCTCACATTCTGGGGGGGAAGACCCTGGGGCTCCAAGAGGCGAACGTGGCTTAATTTACTCGAGGTGAGTAGCAGAGCAACCACCCGACAACGAGTCACAGTTCTAGGGCTTCCTCACTGACCTGGGGCTGGCGGGGATAGGGGTGCTGCTCGAGTGACAGGGAGGAGCGGTTGTTCCACTAACAAAGTCAACAGAGAGGACAGCAGTGAAGCTGGGTTCAGAAAAAAATGTCAACATGGTCATTGTGGAAAGGTGATGGATCTCTTTGGTCCCTACAAGTACAAAGTCACCAACATCCACTCAAGTGGGTGCACTCAGGTTTCATTCATGTCAACATCAAATCCCCTCATCTCTTTAATAAAAACGTCTGCCCAGCCCAGGCAATACCAGCAGTGCGTTATCCCTCCTCCCCCTCCTCCCACCACACTTCCATCTGCCTCCTTCCCCCAAATGTGTTCAGAGTAAGAATCCAGAACTGGCGGGTGACATTTAAGTACTTGAAGGCAAAGGAACAGAAAAGAAAAACAAAACAAAACAAAAAAAACAGATAAAGACAAAATGAGCATCCATGAAGTGAAATGAAGAAAGAGCCACAGTTAACTGTTCATCTTAAGAAGATTTTTCTTCATTTTTAAAATAAACTTTTATTGATGAGGTCCATAATGCTCCCCCCAAGGGACAGAGCCAGGTGACATTTTCAGTATGGAGACATCTGTGCTTCATCTAAAGCAGTGGTGGCCTCAGGGTTAGGTATCCTGTTTGTATCGTCCAGGCCTTTAAGTAAATGGCTTGTCAGGGAAAACGAACCTGAATGCATCATGACGTTTAATAGCAATCGAGAGCAGTTATTTACTTCAAGGCCAGCACATTAACCCAGCTGCAACGCCCCCCCTCCCCAGAGTGGTCTTTCCAGTAGACAGGGAAGGACTGGAGATGGGGCTGTGCCATTTTGAGGAGCATCCCATTCAAAAGCAGCATCTGTCTAAACCCACCACAAGAGAGGACTATAAACCAGATTCCTCTTCAGTTACGGAAAATATGGAAAGGTCAGGCCTTCATAAGAAAGTGCGCTTTCTTTCACTGCAAAAGATGGCTGGCTGTCATCATGGAGACCAACCTCCATGAAATGGGTTTATGAAACCACGTACAACGGGAATCAGTGCGTGGAACAGTTCAAGTTCACCAGCAAGTCAAGAGCTTTCGAAACTTGAGATTTGGGAGCAAGGAGGATGGCGTTCCGTCTTATTCTGTCATACAGCTCTCTAGGGAATGAGGGGAGGGGAGAAGCGGGCCACTGAAAGTACAAGTTCTCTCCAGACTCCCAAAGCAAGAGCAACGACAGCCCTCAGCCTCGTGTCCCACTATGTAAAGAGCACGCAGACCCCCGTGTGGGGTGTCGCTCACTCCCTGCCCCCTTCTCAGCCTATAAGATGGTGTGAAGATCAAGATGAACGCCTGCTTCCCCAGCTAACCAAGTCACAGCTGGTCCCCACTGGACCAAGACAGACGGGTGCCCTTGGGACCATGTTGTCCAACAGAGCGGCCGATAAAACAATTCCGCTCCTCAGTCGTCCTATTTCACATGCTCAACAGCCGCACATGCTACAGGCTACCCTACTGCACAGTAACTATGGAACATTCTATCCTCACAGAACCCTGCTTTGGAAGATACATTTTTGACCTTCTGCCTCTGCTATTTTCTGAAAAGTGAGTTGGATTCTTGGGAGTTTTAGTTCAGATTTCATGAGTTCAGTACTCTTTGGAGGCTTCCACAGAAAGACGCAATGTGCAGGCCAGGCACACAGCAGACGTGGCAGCACGGACATGTCAGCCGGGCCGATGTTCAGTGCATCCTGCGGACGCGTTCTGGGAAGACCACGTCTTTCCTCACGGCGGCAAGTGGGGGTGCGGTGGGGCAGCGCGCTTGCCCTTGAACGGCAACACTCAGCCTTCCAAGCCCACAGCTGCCACTTCAAAACAGTCTTTCATCCAAAGGGTTAGAGCATTCTGTTTCTTTCAAAGGAACGATCACAGCTGCTCCCTGGCTCAGAAAAGACAAGTGGGGTTAGAAGAACGAAGCCATTCAGGCCCAGATTTACCAGCAGAGGAAGGCTCAAGTTTCTCTCTGAGTTCCTGGTCTCAAGGACTGCAGATACCCCATGCCGAGGGTCGAGTTTGGGAACAGCAGGGAAAACCAGGGACTGGAGGATTTGGGGGATCACGTCAATGAATGACACTCTCAGCACCCGCCAGTGCTCCTACGCTTGCAGCAAGTGATTTTATTTGTGGCTGTAGGTACTGGTTCCCACACATGACAACTCACCACATCGGTCACTGTGGTTCCACACACACAGACAAAGCTCTTTAAGAAAAAAAATTTCGTGTATTTATTTGACATAGAGAGTGAGCACGCACGAGCAGGGGGGAGGGGCTGATGGAGAGGGAGAAGCAGACTCCCCACTGAGCAGGGAGCCTGATTCAGGGCTCGATCCCAGGGCCCTGAGATCATGACCTGAGCTGAAGGCGGGGCTTCACCGACTGAATCCCCCGAGGTGCCCACAGACAAAACTCTTATGGACCCTGCCAGCCAATGTGAGTAGAACCTTCTGGAACACAACACAGGAAGAATATGTAGGAAATCACATAGCTGGATGTGGAGCATAGTCTACCTCGCTGGTCAGTGACCTGCGGGGCTGACATTGCGTGTGCGGTGGCCCCCTGACCTTTTATGAATGGATCACCCCACTGGACTTTCTAGGTCAGTCTAGAAGCTCTCTTTAGCCAAGCGTGTAAGTTATCTTTATACACAGGGCGGTCTGGGCCTATGCCGCACACTTATCCCAGAGAAACCTAAATGCTCAGAATCAACTTGCTGACTATGGATAGCAATACTGTTCGTGCTCACGTCGACAGTACAGTCAGGTACGTATGTGGCAGAGGGTGGCGGCGGAGGCCAGGACGGTGACATGTGCTCAGGCCAGCCTCCCAGGCATCCGCTCTGCCTGGGATGAGCAGGATGGGGCCCCGTGCTCAGCTGAATACGCTGTTATTGCTGTCTTGACAGTTGTCATCATCTTTGAACAGGGGTGTGGGAATCTTCCTTCTGCACCGGGCCTGCCACTTCCGGAGCCAATTTTGAGTGTAGGCCCATGGGAAGAGGCAAGAGGCCTTCTCTTCCCTTGATAGGCCCACAGGAGCATCCTGTTTCATTTCATAGTGTCCCCAGTACGGCCGAGAATGACAGACGCCGCCTCGCTGGCCACGCCATCCTGAGCCCAGTGCCCCAGCTCTAGAGAGACACGAGTCAGGGCCAGAAAGAAGGACAAGGCGTAGCCTCCCACTCTCACATCATCACAGTCAAGGCTCCAAGTTCTCCTAAACCAGGGGTCGGCAAACTACGTACAGCCTGTGTTTTTGTAAATACAGTTTTCCTGGAACACGGCTGTACCGATTCGTTGACACACCGCGGCCACCTGTGGCCTGCAGGGGCAAGTGGAGTAGGCAGGACCCACAGCACGGGGCTTGCAAAGCCGGACTCGCTCCCTGTTCACGGAGAAGAGCGGCAGAGCCACCCTGGGCGGCCGTGGCGCTCGGAGTGCGGTCCCAGGCCCAGTGGCACCTCTGCGCGCGCTCAACGTGCAGATTCTTGCCTCGGCCGCACCCGCCTCCGGGGCACAACTCTGCTCGGTGCTCGCGCAGACAAGAGAGACTCTTGCCCATGACCCCACTCTGATCATCACCTCCGTGACTGGGGTCTCCTGAAGGCCTGGTCTCCCCGAAGCTGTCAGCTAAGCGGAATCACAGACACGGGGGTGGATGACAGCAGGGGGACGGGGGGGAGCGACTGTCCTTTCTGCTTCATTCCATCAGTGCACGGTCACCGCTCGCCAAGTGTCTCCGAGGTCCCAAGCACAGAGCCGGGTGCTGGGGACTCGGTGAAGGGCTAAGGTAGGCACAATACACAGTCTAATGGAGTTTAGTCTATGGGGCAAAGGGACATTCACGCAATGGCTTTACTTCCCAAGTGCTACAAGAGCAAAGAGTGGCGACTTTCGGAGGCTTGCGGTGGGGTGCGGGGATGGCTTCCAGAACTTAAATAGGAAGGATGGATTTGAATTCATTTGGTCAAGAGAGAGGAGGACGGGTAAGGGAGGGGTTCCAGGAAGGAGGTAGAGCACGAAGAGAAGTTCCGTGGTGGAAAAGAGCTGAGCACCTTCCCAGGCCCGCAAGAAGCCAGGACGCAGAGCAGAGGGAGGGCAGGACAAGGAAGGCACGAGGGGTCCACCGGAGCTGGACCGCCGAGGGCCCTCGAGGCTGCGTTAAGGATTCTGGACTTTATCCCCAGAACCAAATGACGCCACGGAGCATCTTTGTCCGCAGGGAACAGACTGGGGCTGCACGAGAGCAGTCTGGCTGGCGAGCAACAGAGGGGATGTGGAGAGGACCGGGAACCCAGGGTGATAATGCAGGTGAAAGGTGACGGGAGCCTGGAGTGGGGCACAGGCAGCGGTCCGAGAGCTGCTTAGCACGCCCGATGGGCACAACTCGGTGTGGATTCGCTGGTGAGGCTGGGGATGGGCCGGTGAGTACCAAGGAGGAAGCCTAAATGTCTGGTGCGGGTAACCGGATGGGTGTTGTGCTGTTCCCCGAGCTAGGGCTGACCGGAAGACAGCCAGGCTTGGGGAACCAAGATGATGAGTTCAGTTTTAGACATGCTGAGTTTGAGGACACCACACGTCATCTCAAGGGAAGGTTTCCAGGGGGCGACTGATTTCCTGGGTCTGTAGCTCCGAAGAGCTAACGTTGGACCCTGTCAGCTGCTGTTGGATGGCAACGAGAACTTTCAGAGACCAAGACATGAGTGGACCACTGACCACTCGGAAGCGACTCAGACCCTTTGCTTCGCAAAGCGTGGTCCTTGGCCGAGCCACAGCAACTCCATGGGGGGGTGGGGGGGCTGGCGAGAAAGGCAGATGCCTGGGCCCCGCCCCAGATCGACTAAATCAAAGTGGGCATCCTCGCAAGCCCCGTGGTGACGTGCGCCCCAGGGAGACTGAGAAGCCCGTTTCTAGCCAGCAGTCCCCTCTCCCCTCTTCCCGGTCCTATGGTGTGCCCCCAACCCCATCCGAAGGGCCCGCTTTGGGGCTCAACCCCTGTTTGGGGTTTTCTCCCTAAGAGGCAGCCCACTGAGCTTGGCCGGAACACTCCAGCCCCTGCCCATCAAATGCATGGCAAGTCCCGGGGTCCGCAGTGAAGGAGGAC
Organism: Martes martes; assembly: GCF_963455335.1. Classification (NCBI taxonomy): domain Eukaryota; kingdom Metazoa; phylum Chordata; class Mammalia; order Carnivora; family Mustelidae; genus Martes; species Martes martes. Next base: position 9,215,155 of record NC_137897.1, read on the forward strand.
AGAATGTTCCAAGTTGTTCGGCCGTCTCGAAAGGAGTGCAGCTGGAGGGCTTCCTCTGAGCCGAGCGACTACCGCTCACCTCCGGGGTCCAGCGGAGCAGGGCCCGAGAAAGCCGCGGCGTGGTCCCCTCCCCTGGGCCACGAAGGGGGCTGGACAAAGGGACTGGAACGGGGACTGGGGCTGTTCCCAGGATGAAGAGTGGCAGGCGGCGTGGGGATGGTGTCAAGGATCGGCAGAGCAGCCCCCGGGGGGAAAGCTGATGCTAGTTAGGGGACATCAGCGCTTTCTCAGACACTCCTGCGGTCCACAGACCGCGTCCTTCCAGAGCGTCACACCAGCAGTGACGCTGGGTAATGCGGAGCTGAAAAGGCCAAGCAAGCAGTTTTTGACGACCGTGATCTACTCACGTAAGCAGACGGAGGAAAACTAAAAGTCAACACTAGAGTTTCTAGCACGTTTTACCAGTAACTGTCAGCTCTTCTCAGCGAACCCCTAAAAGCTCTGCGAGGTTCAGAATGTCTTAAGCCTTCGTTGAGCTGGGCTCTGGCCAAAGAGATTTTTAGATTTTGATTCACACAAAAACCCCAGTGTGCATTAGCCTAAGACAGTTTAAATATAAACCACATAGTAGGGAGAAAAAACACGCATCAATGCCTCCAACTCTCAATGGCCATGTTGTCTCCAGCATCTCTAGAACCTTTTGTGCGGAACAACAGAATAAAACACGTCTTGTCCTCGGGCTGGCGGATGGCCGTTGCCATGGCTGAGTTCATAACAGCCCAGTGATTTGCCCCGAGTTGTCTGTGATCCTGGTTGCAGGAACAAGGGCTCAGATTCTTCCCCAGGGAAAGAGTGAGAGAGAGAGAGAGAGAGAGAGGAGGAGAAACACATGCAGGCACTCCAGCCCGCTCTCACACACACCCCCCACGCCCTCTAAACAGGGCCTTCCTTGCTACTTTGCTGATTTCCAAGGAGCCAAAAAATTAAGAAGGAAAGAAGTAACCAACGTCTGCAACTTTGAAACAACAGGCACCAGGGAAATAGAAGCAGACAGAAACCGACTTCCAAGACACAGAAGTGTCACCCGCCCGAGGCCTCCCTCCTGGATTCTGAAGGACACTAAGCAGCGGTCCCCCCACCCCCACCCCAGGGGGTGACTCTGCCCCGCTGGGGACACTGGGCAACGTCTGGAGAGATTTTCCCTTGAAAGCACACTGGGGGGGGGGGTTGCTGCCCGCTCTCATGGGCAGAGGCCAGCGACGCCACTCGACGCCCTACAGCTCACGGGACAGCCACACCACGATCAGGAGTACCCAGGTAGAATAACCCAGACAGCGTAAGCACAAAAGGTTACATCCGGGGGACTGATGGCAGCGAGTGAAGACACCTTCCATCATTACAACTGGGAATCCGCTACTGGCGCGCTGTAGGAAGAAGCCAGGGACGGCGCTGGTCACCCTGCAGGGTACCGCGCCACCCCCGCGCCACACGCGGGGACCCACACGCGCAGGGGATGTGGGGACACAAGACATCAAGAGGGTCAGCCGTGAGAAGCCCCGCCCTCAGGTGACACGGGCCGCCCTGGTCCGTGTCAAATTCTACAATTCAGACAAACGAACGAATGCTTCCACTTCACTCCGTTTGAAGAACGTGACAGCCCAGAAGTCTCCAGTCCCGCCGCACGCTAGAACGATCCGAAGAGCCTTTTCAAGCCCTGATGCCCAGATTTCCCCACAGACCCATTACATCAGGATTTCTGAGGCTGGGGCTCGCGAATCAGAGGCTCTGGCTTTTTTAAGGACAAAAGCCAGCTCCTGAAACGATCTCAGTGAGCATCCAAAGTTGGAGAACAAGCATGACAGAGAAGGGGGAAGCAACCTGTGACCCGTGGGCCACGCTCCGCTCGTCCTATGGCCTGTGGGAGTGATATCCTTTCTTATCATTTTTGCATGATATGAGGATAGGAGATTCGGCTCTCCGTGTCCATAAATAAAGTTCGACGGGCCCGCAGCCTTGCTCATTAGGTTACGTACAGCGTGCAGCTGTTTTCAAGCCGCAAAGGCAGAGCTGGGTAGTTGCCACTGATATTTGCCATCTGGCCCCTTAGGGGAAAAGTTTGCAGAGCCCTGTTAGGCAGCAGTCCTTCTCGAACTTTAACGCGCCTAGAAATTCCCTGGGGAGCTTGTTAAATGCAGATTCTGTTTAGGCAGGTGGGGGGCTGGCAGTGAGAGAAAGTGCTTCTGCACTTCTCACCCACCCCCAGATTGTTCTATTCTGCTGGCCCCACAGGCCAGAAAAGGGAATCGGGGTGGGGGGGCGGAGCTGGGGCCTGGACCATCCTGGGAGACTGGGGGCTCTTTCAGGAGGTCTGTGAGGTTAAACCTCTTTTTAGAAATACCACTAAGATATTACTGTTTTTTGTGTTTTTTTTTTTTTAAGATTCATTAATTTTATTTTTGAGGGAGAGAGAAAGAGAAAGAGAGAGCAAAGCAAGCAGGGGTTGGGGCAGAAGGAGAGAGAGAATCCTAAGTAGACTCCGTGCTGAGCACAGAGCCTGAAGTGGGGCTCGATCTCACCACCCTGAGATCCTGACCAGAGCTGAAATCAAAAGTCAGATGCCTAACCGACTGAGCCACCCAGGCACCCCTAAGATGTTACTGTTTTTACTGTGCTGACATCTGCGCGGTGACCCTGGCGACAGAGTAGCTCCCATCAGGCAGTAGCAGTGAAATGTACTCAGCTGCCAGGCGTTCTTCTCCAGCACGCATGCGTGGTTAAAAAAACAAAACAAAACAGGTAGGAGGGCGCCTGGGTGGCTCAGTCGGTTGGGCTTCGGCTTGATTACAGGTCATGATCTCAGAACTGTGAGCTGGAGCCCCGCGTCTGGTGCCATGTTCAGAGGTGGGTCTGCGATTCTCTCTCCCTTTATCCCTTTCCCACACTCTCACTCTCTCTCAATAAATCTTTTTTAAAAAATTTAAAAATAGTGGGGCATCTGGGTGGCTCAGTGGGTTAAAGCCTCTGCTTTCGGCTCAGGTCATGATCCCAGGGTCCTGGGATCGAGCCCCACATCAGGCCCTCTGCTCTGTGGGGAGTCTGCTTCCTCCTCTCTCTCTCTGCCTGCCTCTCTTGCCTACTTGTGATCTCTGTCTGTCAAATAAATAAATAAAATCCTTTAAAAAATTTTTTAAAAATAGTTTTACTGAAAAAAAAAAGTTTTACTGAAAAAGGTCCGTGACACAGTAAAGAAGTGATGAAGTTTACCAAATCACAACCTCCCAAGGATACACCTCTCGAATAGTGTGTGATGAAGCCAGAGGGAGGCACAAAGCACATCTGCGGCACACCGAAGTGTGATGGCTGTCCTAACGGAAAGTTCTAGTGTGACTGAGTTGCAAGCCAAACAAGTACTTTTTTTTTTTGTTTTGGAACATCATTTTTTCTTGAATTAGTGACAAACTCTAGCTAGGAAGACTTGGGTGTCTAGCAGACATTTTCTCAAAAATGATCTAAGTGAGCTAGACAACCATTGGCGGTATTCTGGAAACCTTATACCTGCCACAGGGAAAGTCCCAGCTTTCCCAACACCTAAAACCCTTCTGGGTGAAACTCTTGGCGATATTAACAAATGGGACTTTTTTGATGTGGCATAATGAAATGTGTCAGTATTTGGAAGATCTGCGTGACTCGGAGAACCAGTATTTTCTGCCTGACCGACATGTAAGGTTGCAAAATCACTCTTGTACACAGAGCCACTCAAAGTCCAATGGAGAGCGACAGAGTACAAAACAAGGTCACAGATATGTCTCCAGAGTCCACATTACAAATAATCTTTAGGAAACTACCACTTGTTGAATTTTAGTGTATTATCAGGAGGAGTTTCACAAATACATGGAAAGGCTATTAAACCGTTCGCAGGTATGTCGAGAGACAAAGTTTTCATCACATACCTCAAGCAAAACCAGTTATCCGAGATGCCTGGGGATGAATGCAGAGGCAGACAGGCGAACCCGGCTGTCTAGCAGGGAGTCTGGTCTCAAGGACATTTATAAAAATCTAAAACCGTACTCCTCTTCTCACTGAAGTTTTATTTTGTTCTGAAAAGTGGTTATCTTTTCTAAACACGATGTTAACGTGTAACAGATTTGTTGTTGCTATTTGAAATAAGTTCATTATTTAATAATAAGTTGGTTATAATTTCTAATGCAGAAAACATTGACAGATATAAGCCACATCAGCCAAAGGTTGTTGGGGGTCTTCAGGTATTTTTGAGAGTGTGAGGGGGACCTAACAGCCAAAAGCCTGTGAACCGCTGGCACGGGGCATGAAGAAGGTATCATGGAGTCAGTGGACGGGGAGCGTCCCGACAAAGCGCTAAATGAGAGGTCACTTGAACGACTTGCTTCTCCATTCTCTCCCGACATTCACTGACCCAAAAGTTCAACGGTCTAATGGGAAGAATGTTGCAACTATTTTTAATGATGCAAAGGAAATGGTTTTTCAACAGACCTCTTTAAATTCTTGTCCTAAAATTTATTAAATTAGAAATTATCAGGGGCGCCTGGGTGGCTCAGTCATTAAGCATCTGCCTTCGGCTCAGGTCATGATCCCGGGGTCTTGGGCTCGAGCCCTGCATCGGGCTCCCTGCTCTGTGGAGGGCCTGCTTCTCCCTCTCCCACTCCCCGTGCTTCTGCTCCCTCTCTCACTGTGTCTTTCTCTGTCAAATAAATAAATAGATAAAATCTTAAAAAAAAAAAAAAAGACATTTTCATATTTGTGGCATGTCGTGAAAATCTTAAAAACACATTAGCCTCTAACATTCGCAATATGGCGTGAGCAGTACAAGATAATTATGATCAAAGTCATGACATCTTTGCAAATTAAGAGTAAACAAATTCAAGAAACGGACACTTGGTGCCTTCCTTTGCCTTCTGTGGGAACTGGCTCTGGTTTTCCTAGCGATCGCCGTGGGGGCTCGTGGCCTAGTCCGCCGGGGGCGTGGCGAGTCGGAGAGGCTGACGGAGAGCAGGGAAAGGGTCAGGGGAGCTCTAGGGTCAGGGGAGCGATCGGACAAGCACAGAGCTCTGCAGGGTAGTCAAGAAACTTGAAAACTACGTGTAAGCTTTAGCAGCCCTCGACCTCCCGGAGCATCTGGGCGACGGCATCTGCGCGCTCCTGGTGCATTTTGCTGTGTGTAAGGGCCCGTGCTGGGCGCGGGGCGCAGGGGGCCCCACGTGACGGTGGGGTGAGGGACACAGACAGACAAGAAGCCATCTACGTGCAAGAGAGAAGAGCACCGACTCAGGGACGGGGGGGGGAGTGAGGTACGGACGGATCTCCCTACCCTGGCAGTTGGGACAGATGGACAAGCGTGCAGGGAGGGAGGAGAGGAGGCCCAGTGGGACGAGGGGCGTGTGGCAGAGGTCAGGACGTGGCCGACTCTATGGAGACACTGGGGCAGCGTCACGGGAGAAGCCGGGGGTGCTTCCCTTGGCAGGCAGCGGGGCCAGAGGCAGGTTCGTGAGCAGGCGAGTGACGAGGCCTGAGGGGCGCTGGTGAGAAATCCCTGTGGCCCGGCTGTGTAGGCGGGACTGGAGTGGGGGCGAGCAGCACGGGCCTTTCAGAGCGTTAGTCGAAGGGCACAGGGTGTGTTCCACAGAGGCAGGAAGGATGAAAATCAGACAAGGGTTGGGGCCACGAAGCAGCTGTTAATAGGAAAGCCACAGGCCCAAAATGGCGTCACTTAGGCCAAGTCCCCAAGCCAGGGGCTTAACACCTAATCTATTTGCTATGTCAACCTCTCCCAGAAATGCAGTCATAACCAGTCAGTCAGGAATTTTTTCAGTCAGCCAACGCCAGAGTCTGCCACAGGGGTCTTCATCCCCTGAGGAAAGATGAGGTCACCTGCATGAGAAGTCAGGACCCCTTGCTTTTCCCCCTAAGAGAAGAAGGGCCTTGCCTGGAACAACCCTTTCCTTCCGCTATAAATTTCTTGCCCCACCCTCCTTCTTTGAAAACCCTCCATTTTGAACAAATACTCACAGCCTCCTCTACTTGCTCGATGGGATGCCGACAGAGTCATCCATCATTTAACAGAACCAATTGGATCTTTACAATTTACTCAGTGGGATTTTTATTATTTAACACAGTCAGTGTCACAGCACATTTTACAGGAATGGCTGGGTTCGAGAAACTATGTGAATCTATGTGAACAAATCATCAGCAGGGCCATTCCAGAACATGGAAACGAACCCGGGGAGACAGGAAGCACATCGGCGGTTGGCCGGAGAGGGCAGGTGAGAGGGAGGCCATGCAGAGGGACCCGGGGACACCTGCGAGTCGAAGGACCATCTGGCCTGTGCTGCTGGTTTCGCAGGCACATTCATATGTCCAAGTTAACAAACAGGCCACTTTAAATGCGTGCACCGTGCACATGTCAATGATACCTTCCAAAGAAGAGAGAGACCTGTTTCTTAAGCTTGATGTTTACAAAAGACACTAGTAATTTTAAGAGGGTTGTGAATCTTTCTGGGGAACGAAGGATCAGCAGCCAAAGGCAGGAGCCACCCCCCACCTGGGTGGGGTAGTCTGGGGGGAGAGATTCTGTGGCTGCAGAACCCACCCTGCAGTGGCCCCACAGGTGAAGGGGCCTCTGTCCTCAAGGAGAGAAGACCACGCTCTGGGGGGAGGAAGGGCACACTTCTACCCGGAAACGTGTATACGGCTGTGGCAGGCAGCCTCCTAAGATACTCCCGAAGGTCCCCGCGCCTCCTGATGGTCACACCTTTGTGTGATTCCCTCTCCCTGAGTGCGGCCTGGACCTAGGGACGTGCTTCCCTGATGAGGTTTCCAAAGACCATGACTTCTGGCTTGCCGGAACTTTCTCTCTCATCCGCTCACTTGCTCTCTCTCATGAAGCCAGCTACCAAGTCATGAGGGATCTATGGGAAAGCACATATGGCAAAGAATCCAGAGAAGTCTTGGGCCAACAGTCTGCGAGGGAGCAAGTCCTGCCAACAAGCACGCAGTGAGCCGGGAAGTGGATTCTTCCACGGTTGGGCCTTCTGATGAAACTGCGGCCTCAGCCGACACTTATGTAGCGGCCTCACTGGACACCCAGATACCGCTAAGCCAAGCCCAGACTCCCGAGCTGCAGAAATGGAGATAACAGATGTCGTGTCTAGCTGCTAAATTCAAAATTAACTTGCCACGCAACAGTAGATAATGAATAAGCAGCCACAGCTCTGGAGTTTGCCAGTGACTCTACAACAGGATCCCCACCTTTTTTAATACAGAAAGACACAACGGCAATATAAGAACACAAGAGGAGCGGTCGTCGAATTCGGTAGTGCGGTCTGCTACGGATGTGGTGATTTAGTTTGGGGCATCTTGGTGTGTCAGTAGGTATACAAGTTGCCTTTGAATTTCAGTTTCAGAAAGGTATCTTGAACTGAAATGATACTTTGCCAGAGATGGTATAACGAGGATATAGTTTCCTAACCAAGGTTACGACCCTCTGCACATACAGTCGTGGCGCTCAAACCAGAGCACATTTGAATTGCCTGGGGAACATATTAAAACATACCAAATTCCTGGGACCCATCCCAAGGTGGGTGGGGCCCGGGAATCCAAATGTTTAACCAGCATCCTTGGTGATTCTGATTCAGGGCATCAGAGACTCATACTCTGAAACACCACTTAGAGAAATGACCCCTAAGATTAAGAAGCGCACTTGTCCTGATGAGCACTGGGTGATTAAAATAAAAACTTAAAAAAAAAAAGACCCGGGATGCCTGTAGGGTTGCAGTCAGTTGAGCAGATGGCTCTCGCTTTCTGCTCAGGTCATGACCTCAGGGTCATGAGATCGATCCCCGCTCAGGCTCCGTGCTCAGCACTGAGTCTGCTTAACACACACACACACACTCTCTATCTCTCTCTCTCCCTCCCCCCCACCCCTCTTCCCCACACACATTCTCGCTCTTTCAAATACATAAAGCTTTTTAAAAAAATGACCCCCAATATTACACTAATTAAAATAGACACAGGCTTTATAGGTCACAGAAGAGAAAATCTGAAGGATACTGGAGGGCACAGCTGATGAGAAGAACCCCCTGACATCATGTCACAAGACTTGGCTCATTACGGGGATGCTCAGAGAAGGACCTGAAAGAGACCAGAGGGGCTGAGCTTCTAGAGAGGGCCAAGGTGCTTGGAAGAAGGGCTGAACCTTAGCCTAAAGCCTGTGAACAGTGGGTCCCCTCGAGGGGCAAGGATTCTGAAGCCTGGAGAGAAGAAAAGGAGGGATCCCAGATGATGATCTCAGCAAAGTGAGTGACCAGTAAAGTCTCTGGGTGTTGTCTTCCGTAAACAGATTAAATCTGTGACGTGGGCTAAGAATGTAAGTATTTCAAGTCAAGGGTTGGCAGGATTTTCTTCCCCTGTGAAGGGCCAGAGAGCAAATATTTCTGGCTCTTCGGAGCATGTGGTTTCAACCACTCAATTCTGTTGTGGCAGGAACGCGGCCACAGACGAGCCGTACGTGAATGGGTGGGGTGTGTTCTGATAACATTTTATTTACAAAAAATGCAGTGGGTGGCATCACCAGCTTGGGCTAAGTCAAGTCCTCCCAGGAATGTCCATAAGCTCTGCTTATTACCACTGGGAAAGAGGACAGGAACGTAAACAGGGTTGTTTTAAGAGCACGAAAAGCTCATTTTGATCCCTTTACGTCCCCCAGCCTGACACTTTACCACTACAATTATTCCTTGGGGGGAAAGCACCATCCACAGAAGTTTCCAGATAAAATGCAAGCATGACGGTCTTCAGAGAAAGACTCATCCCACCTACATGACTCTCTGACACGCAGAGCTTTCTGTTTAGCACAAAAGCCATTTTATATAAGCTTTTGACAGACATGGAAACACGTGGGTGTGTGTGGCTTATTTGTGAGTGAACAGGAGGGGGTGCCCGAAAGGACACGGCCTGGGGAGGTGGGTGGACTCGAGCCTCCTGCTTCACAGCATCTCCACTTAGCTCTTAAGGGTGTCAAAAGGTCTCGAAACACAATTCATTTTCATGAACTCGAACGGAGACACAGCACACGAGGGGTATCATGAAGGGAGCCAAGACCAGATGTCACTAATTCTAAGAGACGGGGGGGGGGGGGGGGTCCGCTGCTTTGGATTATCCAAGTCGGTGGCCCTACGACCAGATGTTGTGTCTGAGAGAAAGCTCCAGATCTTCAATCCTGATCGACGTGCTTTTCATCTCTGCCTTTCTCTGTTTGCCGACTCGGAGTCGAGAGGATCAGCCACGAGACCAGGAGGCAAAGGGAGTCCTGAACACGGCAGCCGCTGTTACATAATCAAGCGTAATCACACACCAACGAGCCAGCTGATAAAAACGCACATTCATAAACGAGAAATTATACCTATTTGGCTGACATAAGAACAGCCTTTGGTAAATGAGCTCTAAAATCATGACTCGCTGTCTACGGCACGTGGTTTGTGAGGACTGCAGGTGATGCGAAAAATGGAACAATTGACCCATGGCAGGAAACCAACTGCCAAGAACTCAAACCACCACCACCACCACCACCACGACAAAACCCCCCAAACCCTCAGAAAAGTTATCGCGGGGGCCTGGGCTGTGATTCACTTGCCCTGCGTCCACGGTGAACCCCAGTTTAAGCCAAAACGCATGAGGGGTGCAGGCTGGAGATGTGAGGGGGCTCGTCTTCCCGGGTCACACCAGGGCAGCTCCCCAGAACTCGGCCGTGACCATGGGTGAGAGGACATGCGCGCGCGCGTTCCTTGGGTTTCTGGAATGATCTATGGCCCTCTCAAACCAAGCACCAGAACAATTCGGATTTGGGAAACGGGCAGAGAGGGGACTGGTGACTGGCGAAGGGGATGGTTTGGCTGCTGCTCAGCTCTCAGACTGGACACTGAGCCGCGCGTGGGCCGGCGCGTGAAGGGTCTGCCTTGGGGCATTTGCTCGGAGCCTAGAGGAAGTACCAGCATCTAGCGAGTCACTGGGGTATAATAAGGAACGCGACGAGGGACATTTGAGAGTCTCTCCTAAGCTTGCACCAGCGGTCCCCTCGCCCCCTCCTTGCCACAAGGAGACAGACCTTTCCCGCTTGCGCTGCCCCTCCCCCACACCCCCTCACCAAGACTTTAAACCAAGGTCCCCCAGGAGGCCTGGCCTCAGACAAGCAGAAGAGAGAATCCAAGGTCACCGTCCTTCAAACTAACCAGAACTCGGGGCCTCGATGACCTGCCTCTCCACAGACAGACGGGGAGGACTGAAGCCCCGGGGCCGTCCTCAGCCTTTGCCAAAGACAGAGAGACTTCTGGATCTCAGAGGATAAAAAATCGCTTCTTCAATTCCTTTCCAGGTCTCCCTTCTTACTACTCGGGCCTTCCTCTGAGCTAGGGCTTCTCAACTTTAACGCGTGTTGTTGGAACCATCTGGAAATCCTGCTGAGACGCGAGCTGTGAGCCAGCAGGTTTGGGGTGGGGCCCGAGACTCTGCATTTGTCACAGGTTCCAGGTGAGGCCGGTCCGCAGATCTCACTCGGAGCAGAGGACCCAGCCTCCGGGGCCTCCACTCGGAAGCCTGCACCACACCGTCTACACCAGCCTCGAGCAGCCCCACTGGGAAAGCCAGTTGGGGCAGCAGGCGGAGGGGCTCGCTGCTGCCATGGCCGCGTACAGGACGGGCACTTTCCTTTGGCAGAGATCAGCTCGGCCTCTCTGGAAACCTCTCCCCCGCCCCGTGGAAAGAAACTGAGAACTCGGTTGGGGGGGGGGGGAGGGGACACACCAGAGCCATATGGAATTCTCTATTTTTTCCCTCACACCATCTGGTTTGGGATCTAAGTACAGAATGGCAACTGCGTTGATGTAAGAGCCAACAAGCTCTCCAAGCGACTGGGAAGGCGCTCACTCGGCTGGGTCGGGTCCCCTCGCACCAGGGCCACGTGGCTGGTTCCAGCCACAAACCGTCCCCAGGGTGTGTGCCCAGGAGGCACGTGCATTCCAGGGACCGCAGTCAGTACAGACAAAAAGGTCAGACTGTGTGCGCTTTGAAAAGGCCACTGCAGGATCTGGGAAGATGATTCTAGAAATCAGGTTTAGGGCTTTTGTTTTCTCCCCCTCAGACGAGAGCCTGCTTGCTTGTTCACAGAATTCTCACATGAAGTCTTACCGGCAACGGGATACTGTCAGACTTCTGTGTTTCTCCTCAGAGTGTTCCAGAATTCCAAAAGCTCTGAAAACGCAGGATGGGGGGTTTTGGTGTAGCTTACCTGGCAGCAAAACTGGTTCAGATCTAAGATTACTTGGCGCTTTCTAGCAGTTTCTGGTAACTTGGAGGCCTTCCTGTCCTGGTACCAAGTATCTCCCCCTCCCCCGCAAACTGTGCATATCTAAAGGTCCTGGGGCCAGTGGGGGGGGCGCTTTTTAAAAACAGCATGAGATACCCTTTACCTATACAATTCACCTGTGCCAAGTGTGCAGTTCGATGGCTCTGAGTTGTGTGAACATCACCGCAATGTGACTTTAAAAACTTCCCCTCAGTCTAAAAAGGATTCCTTGTAACCATTAGCAGTCACGGCCTACACTCCCTTTCCTCCAGCCTCTGACAAACAGGAATCCATGTTCTGTCTCTGTGCATTTGTTAATTCTGGAAATATAATATAAATGGAATCAGACAATAGTTGGTCTTTTAAGTCTGGCTTCTCTCACTCGGTGTAATGTTTTTGAGATTCACCCAAGTTATAAGACGTAGCAACATCTCTTTCCACTTTACTGCTGAAAAGTATTGCACTATACGAATAGATCATGTCTAACAGCAATTCTTCAATCAAGATTCCAGAACCCTCTCCATCCCTGCAAGGATCTATGAGAACAGATGTCTATGTCACTTCTCGCTCACTGTTTCTAACTGGACCACGCGCGCGCGCACACACACTTCTGGTGCCTGACGGCCATAGGTCAAAAGAAAAAAATGCGTAATTCAAGACGTAGAAATCCGAAATCAGACTTCATGTTAATCAACCTGAAGCCACAATATGGGTTTTGGTTTTGAAGGAAAAAGTTGTATTAAAGTGATGATGGGTGTTAGACTTCGGAACTCAATGCATGCCCTGCACCGTACCTCGGGGTTGCTCTTTCTTGAGTTGTAGATCCTACACGATCATTTCTGACCGATTCCTGAAAAAGTATGCAGTGCACGCATTGGGGAGAAGTAACACTACGGAACACTAAGGAATCACGAAAAACCGCCACCATCCCCTTCTATCCACATTTTAAATAACTTGAAGTTATAAATAACTTGAAGTCCTCTGACTTTTCGCTAACTGAGCCGGGTCCTAAGATAGGTGTAGACTTTGGGAACGGGGAGGGCGGGCGTTCTCCCCGCTTCTGGGTCCCCACATCTCACTCCAACCTAGAACCTCGCAGTCCCGGGAGGCCAGTGTTCCTTGCGAGCGCGGAAACTGGAAACCAGACCCGCCGGACCTACCTGATGGGATCGAGTACAGTTATCGGATCCTCATGTCATGGGCTTGGATTTTTCCTTCTCAAGCACAGTGATGTTCAAACAGACTGCTGCAAAGCAGTGGGGCCGGGAAGCCACCTGGGGACACTCTCGGCCCTCTTGGAGCCAAGGCTCCTGGAGCGCCCCGGCCCCGTTCTCGGTGTTGTGGAGGAGGACACACGTGACACCCACCGCCACCCCCCGTTACTGGTTCAGACATTCACAATTTCGGAGTTACCCCCAAGCTTTATGTCATTGCACACTGCTCCCTTTGAGAAGAGGAGGTGAGGGCAAGGAAAGGGGAAGGAGGGAGAAGAAAGAGGCCAAAGATGGGGTGGAATGGAGAGGAGGAGAGAAAAACAAAAGATGATTAAAAAAATCGTCAAGGGCCAATTCCACCCGCGCCCCTGCGAACAAATCAATGCATCAAACAAAACATAAAATAGCACCACACTGAAAGAGCCATTACAAATAATATTAAAGGTAACAGTTGACTTGCTATTTGAACTCGGCCCGAGGCTGTATTTACCTGGACTGCTCAAGGGGCTAGCCCTGTCCCCCAGGGTCGGCACGGGACGGTACTGGTGGTTCTTTGAGCCTGGGTACATCCAGTGGTACCTGCCAATTTCCATTTCAGCTCTGCTGTTCACTGCCAATTTCAGGTGGCAAAGAGTCAGTGTCTCTATCTCCAGCAAAGGTTCTACATCAGCATTTACTCTCTTACCATACAGTTAAAGGACACGACGAGTTTAAAAAACACGCGACTGAAATGCAACCTTTCTGTACCGGCTGATCACCGAGGCAGGAAGCATCGAGAGCGCTGCAGTCTCCTCCGTTCTTGACGTTGACAAACTCACCCGAACTGCCTTTTCCTTTTCCTTTTTGTCACCAGGATGTCCCCCCGCCTCCACCCCGCCCCTCAGAACACTCACTTTGGGCAGACGCTATTTAGGGTGGAAATCTGGCTTCTCCCAAGACTGCTGGTCTTTTTGGTTGTTTCCCTTTTGGACCGACAGAGCGTCATAATCACGGCCTCCGTGGTGGGGCCCGGCTGCAGCCTTGAAAACCTGGCCAGCGGGCCCATGGCCTGCTGAATCTTGGACCAAACTCCTGTCCTCCCACGGACACCTGCGGTATTCTCTGTCAGCTCGTCTTAAGCTCAGTCCTTCGGAGTCTAGAATGTTCTGGATTAAGTCCTGTTCCAATGACCTCCCAGTGTTTTAGAGAAAATGGGCTGCCGGTCTTGGGCTCCAACCCCTGCTTCCTCACACACATGGTGACGAGTGGCCTCCTGGGAACTCGGGTCCCTGTGTCATAAGAGGACTCTCTTTCCCACTTCTTAAGGGACTGGAGAGAAAGCTACGGGTCTGCCCGTGTGCCTGGCCCGGAAAAGGCTGCTCGTAACTATGAGTGCAGCCACAGTCTTAAAATCCCTAAGAGCTCAGAAGGTCAAGTATGGCCAGTTCACGTACGCCAATCACACAGAACCTCACAAGGGGCTCGGGGGCGCAAATATTTAAGGAGAAAAAGGGATTCTGATGTTGACAGCGGCCATGATTCCATCAGCAGGAGGTCAGAACGCTCCACGGGGCCCCAGAGCCAACAGCCACAGACAAAGCAAATGCCTGACCAGGGGCACGGAGCACCTCGCAAAGCCTTCACAGAACCCCCTCGGAAGCGTGTGCGGTCTCCGAAAGCTCCCGGGGTTCTCTCCCACTGGTGAGTGGGGGCTTTTCCGGGTGCTGTTTCAGGGAAAGCCTTGATGGCTTCCACCAACTCTTAAAGGACATGCAAAGAAGTTTAAAGATGTTCAAAAGGGGTGGGGAAAAAAAAAAAAAAAGGATGCTACAGCAAGGTCAGACCTGCGCAAGGACCTGCTCGCTGCTGTCTGGTGGTCAGCCCGCGTTTACGGGGCGCTGGTGAGACGCCAGGCACCACGCCAAGCACGCTGCACCTGTTCCCTCCATCATCCAAGGTCACGATGTCTGCCCCCACCGTCCTATGACATCGGGGCTCTGAGGAGTCTACCCTTCCAGATGGAGCGAGCGAGGGCAAGAAGAAGGTCAGTCGCCACCCCCCACCCCCCACCCCCCATCATGCAGCTAGGGGAGGAGGAGCCCGGGGCCGCGCCTGGGCCATGTGACAACAGAGGACAGGCCTCGAGACCACCAGGCCGGCCCCCTGTGGCGGGCGCAGCTGCTCCAAGTCCCTGCTCTTTCGCGGAGGCAGCGGTCCTCCCGACAAGAGATTCTCTGAGGTCAGTGTGGGGGTGAGCTGTGCTTCTGTGCCTCCCCAGGAAAGGGCGCAGGTCCCAAGCGCCTGGTGTTACCTCAGGGTTCTGGAAAGGACTTAACTCTCAAGTTGCCCTGGGTTTAGAGCGCCACGGCCCTGCTCAGGAGATGCTCTCTCGGATGCGGGTTGGGCTACGTTGTCTGAGAGCAACGACACCCAGTCTTTACTCGAGCACTTTTGATCTGGAAATGTGTCATCGTCCTCTCAATACCATTTTTCTCGCCATGCCCAACGCACAGCAGGTGCCCCATCAAATGTCTGCTGGGACAGTATCTGGTTGAAGGCAAGGCAGCATCCTGGGACCCTGTGGACCAAGACACGGACCTCCGGGTCCCCCACCACACTGACCTCACCCAGGCCAGGCCATGCATCTCTGCACGGACACAGCCATTCTCTGTTCTCCTCTCCTCATGCATGGGGAAGTCTCCAGACAGTCAGGCAATCAGGCACAGGCTGCTAGGCAAGGACAATAAAGAACCAGGGACTGCCCAAAGCTTCTAGGTTTTCTGACCAAAACATGGCGGCCATGCCAGACATGCTTCGTTCAGCGTAAATACTGCCTCTCCAGCAGACGTGGCGATGGGGTCAGCAAGTGGGTGGCTGTTTTCCAGTCCTTCTGGGAAGGCCTTTTCACAACAGTAAATTTTTCCCCGTGAAAGAAAAGAAAATCATGTCTGTTTCCCATTTTGGAACCAAATCTTGGGAGACGTTAAATATTAAGACTAATTCTAAAATCTCAAAGAGCACGGTATACGTTTCGTTTAAAAAGGCCAGGGTCCCAACGTTTATGAGGGAGTCACAGGATTGCAAGGAGAAGCCTCGGCTTGAATGGTCTGTTAAGACAGTGTCGATGTGTCGATGCTGGGCAGCTGGCAAGAAATGGGAAAACGTTCGCACACAGCCAGGAAAGTCCCTGCTGAGGCCCTACCGAGGGAAGGCGGCAAATATTCCCGCCAGGGAGCGGAAGCCAGGGACGGGCAGGAGACCTCCCAAGTCAGTGACATCTGAGCTACTACAGACAGCTGGGGCTGAGGGGAGCCGTGGTGGCTAATGGTGACAGTCACAACCATGGGCGGTCATCACCAAAGGTGGGTATGAAGCAGAAAATGGGGAACTGAGGAAAACAAAACGATGCCTTGTACCTTTTTTTCCCATTTACTTAGAGAGTGTGATGTATTTCTGCGACAAGGCTGGAATAACTGAACTACGGGCCGGTCTACTTTCTGGCATCTACGAAATTATCACTGGGGCCAACAAAGTGTCAAAGACCGAGCCTCCTTCGAGAGACCATACTCCCTAGGCAAGGTCTTCGAAAGCTGGATCTATCGTCCTTCATTCGTGGGTATTATTTCAAATATTAAAGGAAAGCCCTAACACCACCACGAGAAATGGCAGAGGTCAGCCAACGATGGCCACCTGTTTTTGTCAATAAAGTTTTATCGGCGCTCGGCCACATTCATTGGTTCATATACTATCCATGGCTGTTTCACGCTACAGCCGTAGATCTGAGTAGTTACAACAGAGACTGTGTGGCCTACAAAGCCTAAAATACTTATTCCCTGGCCCTTCGTGGATGAAGTGTGCTGACCCTGGCTACGGAACGTGGCTGGTAAGGCTTGGATATAGAAAGAAGTCAACGCCATTAATCCATTCGGCCTCTAAGACAGGAAGTTAGTTTATTTTCTCTTTTTCACACGTGTCTGGAAGAGACAGGTCCCTGGACAGGCTGAGGAGGAAAGTTCTCCCCTCTGCTACTGTCGTCCTGCTATGTAATCCGCCACTGAGACGGCAAAATTACGGTTAAAACCAAGATCCTGCTATACGTCCCTGAGATGAGTTAAGGGCCCCTGTACTCCTGTGCAGTGTGCTGGGAGGATAGAGGACGGGTGATGTTTCAAAGGAGAGTATTATTAAATGAACGAATGAACAACCAGGCACATTTGTGCAGCTGACACTGGAGTCTCCCTTTCTTACAAGCGAGTGTGTGTCGCCTAGTTCCTCCACCCCACTGCCATCCCTATTCCTGGCCGGCCATCTCACAGGGCTGGACCTTTGGTCCCAAGGAGAAAAAAGCAAGAACGTGTCTCTGGAACAATCCCATCCATCACCAAGTCCCAGTGAGGGGAAATTTACATCGTGGGGACGCTCACTGGCTGTTTCACACCTTCTCTGATACATCAAGGCTCCCAAGTCATGTCATCAAGATGATTTACTCTAAATCGACTTGTAGTTTCAAGTCACGGAATAACGCGATTCATAACAGGACAATCGGAACTTGAGGTTTCCACCCAATTTCAAGCAAGGCAAATCTAAATTTCCAGAAAGGGGTTGGAATTCTTTGTCTCCTAAAATAGCAAGGCCAAGCCTTACAAAATATGCTAATGGAAGCAACCGCATAAAAGTAGGAGATGCGCCAAATGGCTCATTGAGATCTTCACCACGCTTAACTTTCTAAAAAAAATAAAGTAAAATAAAATAAGGTAAAAGCAAGCTGTCTCATACCTACCACATACGTCCGGCACCATCTGGCCTGCCAGGCCTTTCTCTACAGCCTAGTCCCCAGACACCCTCTCTTCAAATGTCCTCCTTGGCAGATCCTTCGAGGGAAAAACTACATCTAAAACTTTCAGGACTCACATAATCAAGTTAGAAATTGTCAATAAAAGATCTCAAAATCAAATCATGTCTACATCACCAGGAAGAGCATGACACATTAAATGTGTCCCTCAGGGTTTTTAGCTCACAGGCCATATATTCTAGAAGAGTTTTCTTCCTAAAAAAAAAAAAAAAGAAGACAGGGCCCAGAGTGCACGCATTTAAACTGCAACGAACAAAACCTAACCTAAACACATAAGACATGACATTTGATCTAAAAATTTAAATGAATGTGTCAGTTTCTCTACCCAAGTCAACAATCTGAATTCGTTTCTTACGCTGCTTACATCCTGGAGTGTATTTCCAATTACACATTATTTCCCATTTGCTATGTTGTTCTTCCTTTTTGGTTTGATGCCTGGAGCTCTCGAAATTATTTCAGTGGTAATTCCAGGCACTTTAACTACCTCGACTCTAATGGTTCCAGTAGATTCCAATTCCCTACATGTAATAAAAACAATTTGCATCACAAATTTTTTCCCCCGCACACCACAGCAATTGAATCAATTGTTTTTCTACCCTTGACTGAGCACTCCCAGCACTTCGAGATGCACTGGTTTTCAGAAATGAATGGACATCAAGTAATCCTCCACAGAAATAAATAGAAACCTAGCTCTCCCTCTCTTGACTGGTGAGGCCCATGATCTGGTTCTTTGATTCTGTCCTATTCAGTCCTTCCACTAACCTCACTTCAGTGACACTCTTTATTCAGTCCTCGCGCTTCAATTGAATGTGTCCCATGTAAAAACCGTTATTTGTAATAACCCGGCATTTCTCACAGCCTTCTGAGAAGACCAGCTTGCTTTCCCTAAACATTTCTGAATATCTCCTGAATACTTCTGGGGGAATTTTGACCATCTAAGTAGTGTTCTGTGGCAAGAGCCATGAGGCAGTTTCAAAAACATACACATACACACACACATATATATATATTTTTTAAGGATTTGGATTATGTTTTTTGTTGAAATAGGAACAAAGTCCTCCCAATTTAAAGAAATAGCTCTCTTTGTCCTGCTGAAGGAAGTGAGGCCACCTAACGAAGTTGAGGTCAATTTATAAAGTTAAGTTTAATTTCTTTTCTTAATCATATTCCAAATAATTCTCCAAAGAAGTAATGATTCAAAGCTAGAATTCCCACTGGGCAATAAGACCCCAGATTAAGAGGCAGGTATAGCCCTTAGCACCAACTACTAAAAACAAATGGGAAAGGAGGAACAGAGAAGGGGAAAAAATAGATGTGCGTGAAAAACTGTGTGGGAAGTGACAAAATGTACAGGATTAGATTTCGGAAATTAAATCCCTTGCTGAAAGGCTTGAAAGAAAAAACACAAAAAACCCAGATCCACCAGCTCAAGAATTACATAATGCCTTCTCCAATTATGTCAAAATTTTCAATGTACATTTCAAAGAAATCAACACTTATCTTGTATATTTCAAATGAAATCGGAGTGACAAGCAGGCAGAAACATTTGTGACTGTCACTTCATGCCTGTGTGTGTGCGTGTGTGTCTATGTGTGTGTGCCCAGAATGACAATGGGCGAGCAAACTGGGAAATGACAAAGATGATACTTGTCTGGGTTTTTGACTTGGGTGCAGCTGGCATGTGAACTTGTTCGTCTAAATTAAGATGAGCAGAGAAGCCATCCTCCAGATCGGCATAAATGGTCCCGTAGTGACCACAGCCCCCGTGGTGGCAGCAGACACACACGCCCGGGTGGGCCCGTGTGCTTACTCACGCCTGAACTCTACATGTGACGGCAGCTTGTGTTCACCTGCCATTTCCAAATGACCTCCACAGCTAGTGTTTATCCATGTTGGCAATTTTTAAAGTTCCTCCAGGCATTGTCTCTTGCTTCTGATTTTGTCTCTGAAACCGTGGCTAACTAGCTAACGAGGTTTTGCCTACAGACGGTCGATGCCGGTAGTACAGCCCGTAGATTTGGTGTTAAATAGGATTTAATTGCTGTAAAATAACAGCCGTCCATAACTAAATGAGAATGAACTACGCAGTTGTGCAGTAAGGATTTTATCCTGGTTTTATGCCCCTCGCTTACTTTTGGAGAGGAAAACAAAAAAGGTATGGTTTTGCAGAGACCAAGATGGTTTTATTAATGGTTTTTCAATGGTTACTTTGATTTATTAATATGGCAAATACCATATTAATAAAAAAGCGGGCACTACATGAAATCACCTGTTTTAGGAAAACATCGCTGTGAACCATGAGAGGCTAGTACGTGATTAGGCCCTTGCAAACTTCACCTCTCAAGATCACGGAAATCAATCGTTACTTTTATCTCCATTCCTCAGCTTCATAAATACTCCCCGGAGCTTCTCTTTACTGCTCTTTGGCCACTCATATAAGTTAAAAATACATACATACGAGAAAAGGCAAAGTTTCTGTTTTGTTTCATTGGGGTGGGGGAGGCAGGTTTCATGCAGGGATTGAATTTAACTGCCAATTTTAAAATTACAATTCTTAATGGCACTGAAATACACACTTCAAAATGGTTACAATGGCAAACTTCGTGTTATGCAGATGTCATCAGACTCTGAAATTTAATTAGTTGAAAAAATGAAATAATGAAATTGCGCTGCTTACGAAACGATGTTATTAAAGTGCCGTGTACGGGAGAAATTCTGCATAAACACAAGCAGCTTTCTACCCAAGCCTGCTGTTAGGCTCAAGCACATGAAATTGCCATGTTTGTAGGTGTAAAATGGTTGGCTATTTCACACAGCTGAACCAACATCTTCCTAAGTCAAACGGAGTTGTGCTCCCGCCCTGCAAAATCACTATTGTTTTGTGCCTATCGGTCGGTCTCAGGGCCGTGGGAAATAACCTTGGCATGAAGGCTGGTGATATTAGAGCCACTGCAGGTGTAGAACCCGTTCCTGTGTCTTAGGAGAGTCTGTAACTTTGCCTGAGGGAGACAGGTGAGCGGCATCTCACCGCATTGTAATTTAACAGTGGCTGAGCGCATTCTATGGGCTATCGCGCTTGAGATCAGTTTTTATCTAGGAAAAAAAACAGATGAATTTTATCTTCTACTTTCTGTCATTTTCTTACTGCAAAACACTTACTTCTCTAAAAAGGCCATTCCCTATGTCAGCATTATGATAAGACTCCACTGTAGGGACAGGACCTTCACCAATTCTCCTCCTCCAAATCTCCAAGTCATAAACGGCAGGGGAGCCCCCACCCCTCTCCATCAGCACCAGGGCCACAAAGCTGATGTCCCCTCTCTGAAGCTCCCACTGTAAATGGTTATCACATGTCACAGTCAGGACCCGATGCCTGGAAAGAACTATTATACTCAATAAGAAAACTAGAAAATGTCCAAAATCACTACGGCATTAGCGGAACCAAAGCCATTTAGTTTGCGCCCCCCCCCACCCCCCCACCCCCCAGTTCTTCCCCAGCATTAGCAGAAAACAACGCATTCCATGCCCCTGGAATATAACATGCAGAACCTGGGACCTAAGTTATGACTCATTATATTAATGAAAAAAAAAAACAAAACAAAAAGACCGTTTCCCCAGTTCAGCTACCCAAGGTGACAAACTGCGGACATCCTGGGAGATCCCACATTCGGTAGGAAGATCTGGAACAGGACTGGGCTGAAGGAAGGCTGCTCTATTAATTTAACATCAGCCTACAGGCAAAAACCACCCTGAAAGCAAGACCATGCCAGAGGGATTGTTTCAGAGCTCTTTTCCAAGAGACACAAAACCGGGCTACCCCTTTGAAAGCACCCCAGTGAAAAGCTGGAAACAGGCTATTGTCAGAGCGCTGGGTACCTTTTCTCTCTTGGCTTTGTTCAGTATTTTCCTCGGCTGCAGTTTCCATGGCTGGCTTCATACCATCCACCAAAAATGCTTTTCCCCGCTCCCCCAACACACACTTTTCCCCTCCTCTTCCTTTTCTTTTGGGCTCCCCTCCGTCTCTTATTTACACCGCGTGATTGAGAGGTTCTGTTCTTCCCTACAGTAGATTACAGTCCCTTCCAAGATGCAAGAGGCTCGGCAGCGTCCGTTTCCCCTCTGCCTACTGGTCCACAAAGACGGCTGCCAAGGAGCCGGCGGCCGCACGTCAGCGAGGATCCCAGTTAGAACGCGGCCATCCCGCGCCCGGTCCCACTGCGGCTCCCCGGGGACGGCCGCGCCCCCGCCCGCCTGCCCGCGCCGCTCGCTCCCGGCCAGCTGCACCCACTGAATGCTAATCAGCTCTCCCAGGGAGGAACAGATTTGTGACATCAGAGGACGGGATGTGGAGGAGAAGGGGAGCGAGGCGGGGAGAGAGAGCGAGCGCTCGAGCCCCCTCCCACCACGTGACTCAGCTGGTCGGGATGTCTCTTCTCTCTGCAGAACGCGGGGCTTCCGTCCCTGCAAACTCCTTCCTTCAATGGGGGACCCCCTCGCGGGGCATCGCAGGCCGGCTGAAGTTCAGTGACCCGACCCCGGCAGAATACAGTCAGAGGACCAGCCCATGGTCTCTGGCTGTATTCGCTTTCTTTAGTATTTGTCTTTCACGCCATCTCTAGCTAGCTAGCTAGACTTAAAGTATATATATGATAATATTGGTATATAATTATGTGTTAGATACGTATCATAAGATATATATCAAAGGGGCGCCTGGGTGGCTCAGTGAGTTAAAGCCTCTGCCTTTGGCTCGGGTCATGATCCCCAGGGGTCCCGGGATCGAGCCCCACAGCGGGCTCTCTGGAGAGCCTGCTTCCCTTCCTCTCTCTCTGCCTGCCTCTCTGCCTACCTGTGATCTCTGTCTGTCAAATAAATAAAATCCTTTAAAAAAAAAAAAAAGCAGCAGCATTTACCATTTAAAAACAAAAAAAGATATATATTAAAGAGGGGAGAAAAAAAATACCTAAGAGGGAAGAAAACCCATAACATGGCTACAGCTGTATGCAGTGCGGCATCAGGATTATAACCCGTTCCCTGTCTGCAACCAACATTTGTGCCAGAAAGAGAAACTTGAGCTCAAGCCCAATTCATAAAAAGGTATCCCGCCATATTTAAAAGTAAGCATGACACTCTCCAAGTCCATCTAGCTGACATTTTGGTGACTTTTTGGAAAGAAAATGAAAATAGAATGCTTTTCCTTACTGGCCATGACTAGTTCTATAGAGGGTTTTACTCATTAGAACCGCTCCCTCAAGGTCAAACGGGTGTTTTCAAGAGCGGTCTCAATGTTATCGCGCCGATGACAGCTACCTGCTGGTTTCACGAGCCTCCCTGCGTATCCAGATATTATGGGACCACAGTTCTCAACGCATCCAAGCATAGAAGATCCTTTCTCTTGGTCATGAGCCATATGTTTCCAAGCATCGCTGGTTTCTGTGCCATGATTTAAGGATTTGGTTGACCCACTTCCCTTCACTGTCTCTATTAAAGATATTTATAGAAACTCAAGTCAACTACAGGGATGAATCCTGAAAACCACAGGGTGAAGGGTTCTCTAACCCTAGCAGCTGGCCGGCTGGGCCGGCTGGGTGGTTTAAGCGCCCACCTTAGAAGCAAACATCAAGACAAGTTAGAGACCACTCCCCCCCCACAAAAAAATAACTCTTCCAAGGTTTGATGCTTTGTTGCTCAACGCTTACAAAGGGGGAAAAAAAAAGTGCGAAATCCCAAATCAAAATCCTCCAACAACCTGATCTTTTAATACCTTAGTGTGAGATAATCCCCCAAACCTTCTACATTCCATACCTCTGGCCCCTGGTAAGCCAGAAAAGATTTTGAAAACTCGTTTAGCCTGTTTCGACGTTTTCTTCTGATGTTACTTCTCATTTTTCACCTTAGCCATGCTCTGAGACGCCCACACCCACAGTCAACTCTTCCTTTAAATGATGGCTCCAGACAACTTTACTGTCTCCTGGCGAGAGCAGTGAGAAGCATGGCGGCCTCAAACTTCAGACAGAAGGAGATTCGTCTGTGATCTAACTACGTCCATGGGAAAACCTGATGATGTGTCCAAACAGGATGGCCTTATGCATTTTTGCAAAGACTACTTAAGTGCATTCGGAGCAAAAGATGACAATTGTGACTTCGCGGTGGGCTTCTCCCTTGGCAGTTTAGGGGAGAATGAAGACCAAAACAAAATGCAACTCAGCACCAAAAGGGGCGATCACGGCTAGCTATGCAATTGGTTTTCTTTTAAAAGCGTCCAGCAAAACCACTCAATTATACACCGGAGGGAACACTTTTGGCTCTCACTTTAGAATATTATTGTTAGATATTGTTAAAAGGGGAAGGCAGAATACAGAAGAGGGTATACATTAAATACAGAAGACATTTTCAATTTAAGGACAACTCTGGTTCTGGATCACAGTCTCAGAAATCAAAACCACTGGACAAAATATTCACAAATTCTCTGGGTGATACCTTGATCTATGTTCCCCTTGAAGAACAACATGCACACGAGCAAGTCACCATTTCTGCCTCGTTCACAACTTCCCCATGTTGTTTTCATTAGGCTGATAACACAGGACCATTTGCTAAAAGTTACCTCTACCAACAGCCTCAAAATCTCGCTGTTGTTTATGAAAAACCATCCGAGCTGGAAAAAAGCATGATAGAAAAATTGTCAACAGCAAGAAAGAAGAGCGTACATTTATAACATTTCTGGGGTCTGCCCCCATTTTTGGCTGGAACAATTAGATACATATGAGTAGGATGGGAGAGGTCTTCATAAAGCTGGAAAATATTCTTTGAGCCCCCTGAGTTCAGCCAGTCTGACTGAAGGGCAGATTGCTTCCGAAAGCCAAGACGGGAATAGCAAATACCGACACAAAATGGACATATTAGATCAGTCCACACAAAACTGCGAACACAGACTGAGAACAGAAGCTTCACAGGGTTCAACACTTGCAAGTTGTCTGCAGAATTCTAGCCGGTTCCATAAGCATGCGTGGACTCGCCTTCCAAGCGCTAACGTCACAAGACGGTGCCTGTCTCCGAGTCGCCCACAGCCTGATGGGCCCCAGAGAAGCCTGTGAAACCAGGGTGATCCTACTGGCTACAGGTCCTCTAGTATCACAACAAAGAAGATGAGAGGAGGGCAAGAGAACTTGGGGAAAGCTTTGCAGAGCAGACCTGAGCGGAGCTGGCTACTGCGGTGTGGTTGGGAATGGCCAGGTAAGAGGGGGTAGGGAAGGGGGGAGAAGGGAAGGCAGCAGCAGGAAAGCACTGGGCAGGGCAGGGTGGATAAGAGCAGGGAAAGGTAGAACAGGGAAGGGGGAGAGCAGCCCTGGAAACCCTGAAAAGCTCACAAACAGGAAAACGGTCCTGCCGGCGTGTCGGGGCGGTGATTTTTCCGACAGAGGGTCCAAGAGCGCGCTGGGGGTCTGGAGCGTGTAGGAGCCGGAGGGGGCTAGACTGGGGATCAGGTAGGTGGAACACCTTGCTGATCCCAGAGGCAGATGGGGGCGAGAGGGAAGGCACGAGAACGAACGTGACCTGCGCTTTGCCGAGGTCTTCGTGTTGGTCATGAGGCTGGCAAACAAGTCACCGTGAGACCCTGGTGACCTCACACCGGGTACGTGCACCTGGGAGTGGAAAAGGCGCGAAAGGCCGTCTGGAGTTGGCAGCGCGGCTGCGTGAGGACATGGTCTTGGTCCTCCGCAAATATATTTTAAATGAGGGGTGAACAAATGACCAGTCAGAGACAAAGACTAAAAACACAGAGATGAGAATTTAAGGAACACGGTCTCTTGACTGTAAAGGGAAAGGGAAACCATGAAAGGGAGGGTCACAGAGGCTAAGGGTGGAAAATGAGAGAAGCAGGGAACAAGGCCGAAGAGGAAGGAGAGGAGTGGAAGACGGTCCGCAAAGGGCAGAGCGTCGATCTGGGGACAGTCCCGTGCTGGGAGTGTCCCATGGGGTCCAATACCATAGAAGGAGCAAAGAGGATGAGGACTGACAAGCAGGAAGTATCTTTTTACCACTGCTCAGTCACTGGACCTTCCAGAAGAGTCTGGGTTGAGTGATGGCATGGGAGGAGCGAGACACCTGGGGCTTCTCCACCGGCCTTCCTCTCCGATGAGGATGAGGATGTTCTGGGGGACACTGTCTTTCCATGACTACCTTCCCAGGTTTGTTACCAACGGTTTGGGCCCGCACTTCTACCACGTGCTCGCTCGTGTGCAGGGGGGGCGGGGGGGGGGAACCACACCAGCAAGCAGCCTCGCCACACCAGCGGGACGTCCTACAACTCAAGTCAATTCTGACGCTCGCTACCCAGGGGCAGCATTGGGGTCCCACAGGTTAAGGGCTCGGTCCCATAAGACTACCGCCCCCCGCCCCCCCTTCCCCATCGCCACACACCCCTGCAAATTCAGGTGCCAATTCCAAGTCTGGCTGTCACTCAGCTACAGATCGGAGGCTCCAACGACCCCCTTCCTTCTTGGATTCAATTAACTTGCTAGACCAGCTTCTGGAACTTAGAGGAACATTTTACCTACTAGGTTATGGGTTTGTTATAAATGATACAAAAGGACATGAATCAAACGCTAAATGAAGAGCTGCACAGGGACAAGGTATGGGGAAATTCACCAAGCTTCCAAGCCCTCTCCCAGCACAGGACTGTCCCCAAATCACCAGGTGTTCACCGAACCCTGTCCTTTTGGGTTTTCATGGAGGCTTCATTACAGAGGCACAACTGATTAAATCATTGGCCAGAGGTGGAGATTTGGGTTGGGGGCGGGAATGAGGCAGCGGGACTGGGACGGAAAGTTCCATCACTCTAATCACATAGTTGGCTCTACTGGTAGCAGACTCCCAACCTTAGCTTTCAGAAGTCAGTCACCTCATTAACATAAAAAAGACACCTATGTGGGTCTCCACTGCAGGAAATCCTAAGGGTTTCAGGAGCTCTGTGCCCCCAGTGAAAACCAAATGTGTATTTTTTTAAATAATAAATCACAATTCCACATGGCTCCTAGTAAATTTGCCTTACGTATCTCATATGTCTGTGATCCAAATACGGATGGAAGTGTAGAACATAACAAGACCACGGTGAGAGATGCTTATGTGGGCCACTATGGACGTCGTCCTTGTCAGGTGACTGGTCCGTTCGTTTGTTCGTTCACACGTTCATTCATTCGTTCATTCATTCATTCAACCAAGGTTCATTAAGCACCCACCGCAGGCCAGAAAGTGAGTCACCATTCTATGTTACGTGGCTGTGACTGTTCAGTCAACTGGGAACTGATCAAGAATGGGATAAACGCATGAGACTGCACAATACTCTACTTACATAGCCTTCTCAAGGTCACGAGGCCACCCATCAAGTTTGTCAATGCCTACTCCTTCTGATGTGGGAAACAGAGGCAAAAGAAAAAAATGAAATGTCCTTACTGCCCACAGCCCATTGACAAGTCCTTGCAACAGGCAGAGTGACCTCCCTCTAGAGACTCAGCTGCCTCGATGTTGACACTTTGCCAAGGGCAATCTTAGCCCACCACCTGGGATCCTTTAACATACAGAAATTCCTCTGGAAACTTCCTTGATCTCTACTACCCCCACATGTATTACTGATCATCCCCCAAGCATACGGCCCGCTGATACACCTCTGAAAAATCCCATGACTGAGTTTTTACAAGAAACAGTAATAAATGACCTTTTCCTAACAATAGCTAGCCCTGTCAAGGTCCTGGAAACCTTGTTTCCAAAATACCTTGGAGACTTATGCCATCCCTAAACCCTTCCCAACTTGAAAGTATATAATCAGTCACCCATCGCAACCCCAGTGCCGCTCTTTCTGCCCGCGGGTCCTGTCCCCGGGCTTTAATTAAACCACCTTATTGCACCAAAAATGGTCAAGAAGTCTTTCTAGACCATTCCCTTCTGAACCCCAACAATTTCACATCATTTCCACTTTCCTGAAATTATACTATAGGTTTCTTCTGGCCTCGGAATGAGTCCTCGGTGGGGAGTCATTCAGTCACCAAGAGGGATGTTTCCATATTTATTCAAACTACTAATTCCTCTGAAATCTGCACATTTCCACCAATGGTTTTCCCCCCAAAGCCCAGCCTCTTAGTACCCGAGATGCAGCCTCCTAGTGGCCCCACATCTCCAGGGGACAGACCCTACTTCGTCTCCTTCCCACTCTTATCACTGCTTTCTTTTTCTTTTCTTTTTTTTTTTCTCTTCTAAGATTTATTTGAGAGCGAGCAAGCATGGGGTGGTGAGGGGGGCAGAGGGAGAGGGAGAGAGAATTTCAAGCAGACTCCCCACTGAGCATGGAGCCCGACGTGGGGCTCAACCTCACAACCCTGAGATCACGACCTGAGCCAGAACCAAGAGTTAGTCACTTAACCGACTGCGCCACCCAGGCGCCCCACTGACAGTTTTCTTTACAGATCGTCTCTCTTCTCCCTGGGGATGGATGCTCCCTGCTTTCTAATGAGCCCGTACGCCCTCCCAATTCCCCAAGCCCCCTCTTCTCACCCCCTGAGTGAGGAGCTAAGACTGCATTTGTGGACGACATCATGATGACCGGCTCCAAACCACGACAAGCAACTCGTAGTCAGTGAGTTTCTCCAAGCCCCATTCTTTCCACACGGTTTCTGGGGCCTTCTAGGAAGCCTTCTAGGCTTCCACACGCCTCACGTAATTTACAGGCCCACGCATAAGCCTTCCTGTGCCCCCAAAGGAAACTGGTCCCCTGAGACAACCTCACTTCACATTCTAGTGTGCTTGAATGGATGCACTGTAAGTAAACTGTGTTTTCAAAGAAATTTTTGTGAAGTGACTCCTGCTTCACATTACTTCCCATGATAAAATTTAAAGAGGTGTTCCAGCAGCAAGTATCTGAGCCTTGGAGGGAGAAGAATTACAAAGAGCACAAGAATTCTCAAAGCTTACCTTTAAAGCAGAAAAGATACTTTTTTTTTTTTTAAAAGATTTTATTTATTTATTTGGCAGACAGAGATCACAGGTAGGCAGAGAGGCAGGCAGAGAGAGAGGAAGGGAAGCAGGCTCCCGGCTGAGCAGAGAGCCCAACTTGGGGCTCAATCCCAGCACCCTGGGATCATGACCGGAGCCGAAGGCAGAGGCTTTAACCCACTGAGCCACCCAGGTGCCCCAGAAAAGATACTTTTAATATAAAGTAGCAATAATATTGAACATATGAATGCATCTGTGCTCTGTGCAAAACGTCGCATAAATTAAAAACCACCGGAACCAGAAACAGAGAGCCGGAAATGGGGAACGGGATTGTTTCGAATTCAGTCTTTTCCATAACTGGACCTGCCCAAAGCTTTATCGCTTTGGGCAAGACTTTGACCTCCCTTTATCAGAATGAACTTTCTGATTTCACATCCGGTGTGGGTTTATAAGGCCTTTTGATTTCTTACGCTCTTTCCCGATCTCCTCAGTCCCTCCTCTATGTTGTTGTACTTTCCTTTCCGGGAAAGGAAAGCCCTCTGAAGGCTCCAGGAGAGCGTCTTTCCCTGCCTCTTGTCACTTCTGGTGGCTCCCGCTACTCCCTGGGCTTGTAGATGAAACATTCCGACCTCAGCCTTCATCACCACGTGGCGTTCTCCACGCGTGTCTGTGTCTCTTGTCCTAAGGACACAAGTCACACTGCACGAGGGCCCTCCCCAATGGACGACAGCCTCTTCTTAACGCGACCGCATCCGCAAAGACCCCGTTTTCAAATAAGGGCATATTCACAGGTATCACAAGTTACGGCTTCGACACTTTTTTCTACGGGACACGATTGGGAGATGGTCCAGAGGGAAGAGCCTCCGGGGAGGCCAACCACCTCGGGAAGTCGGAGGTGATCCCGGGCAGGGCCTGTCCAAGAGGGGGAGGAAAGTCGGAAAAGGAAGAGGTGGTCCGCAGTCAAGGCAGCCAGAGCGCGTGCCCTCGGCAAAGGCCACGGACGTGGAAAATTCCAATTTCCTTAGCAGCATCGACAGCAAGATTAGAATGGAAGCCAGCGAACTGCGGGGCTGGGAAGCCAAGAGGAGAAGCCAGGGCAGCCGGCTTTCTAAGGAAACCGGGTAGCGACAGGAGAGCGAGAGAAAAACCCAGGCGGATGAAGGGGGAACACAGGAAGAGCCCCCGAATGTTTCATGCTGAAAAGGCAGCGGCGGGGGAAAGAGATTTGAGGTGCCAGTGGATGTGGATAAATGAGGACTCGAGATCCCCGGCGAGGCGGGGGCCAGCTGTGGGAGGAGGACGGAACGCTTCCCCTCGGAGGTGGGAGTGAGGAAGCAGGAAAGGGAGTGAAAAGAAAAAGACGGTCCAAGATGTAAGGAATTCCATCTTGGAAGAGGCGGCCGGGATGGGGATGGGGAGGTGACAAGGGACGGGGGCGGAGTTGTGAAGGGGGCTTTTGTTCCTGGAGTCATTCCATGTCGGAGCCCGACAGCCCTGTTTTAGGGGTGACTTAATGGGGGGGAAGGCAGTCGACTCGGTCTCAGGCAGCGAGCCCTGAGTCCAGATCGCTTGGAGACTGGAGTGGGGCTGAGTCTTTAGGGGATCGGGGACCCCAGGGAACGCCGGGGATCAGAGCGGGAGGGGTGCGGGGGTGGGGTAGGGAGATAAGCAACACCGTTCCGTCGCTGTGTGTCTCATCACACTGGAGGGAAGCGGGCCCCAGTGCCACGGAACCACACCGGAAGCCCAAACAGCAGCGAGGCCCCGATGGGAGGAGGTGGTTTTCATTAAAAAGGCAAAGTTTCTCCTCCTTCCTGAGCACACAAGGCACACATCCGGAGGCAGCTGATCTACTGAGAACGAGCTTCCTGACTAATTATCACGTCCCTGGGGAGCTCCGATCCCTCGCCAGGAGCGCGCCACAACGGCCCAGGAGCGCTCCCCGCCAGGGCTCCGGATGAACCCGGCCCCCGCGGACAAGGACGGGGCCCCCCGAGCTCCCGGGGCTCCTGGAGTCCCAGGCACGTCTCCGGGGCAGCTCCTGCCCGGCTTGCCAGAAACCACGGCGGCTGGAGTAGTCTCTCGCCCGGAGAGAGCTGGCGGCTCAACCTGCCTTTCCTTGCCCCCCCCCGCCCCGCCCCGCCCCGCCCCGCCCCACGCAGGTGGGAGACAAAGACTCCTGCCAACCCGGACCCCCACCCCACCCCGCACACCGTACCACCCCCACGGAAGGCAGGGCTCCAGGAAGCCAGACATTTTCAAATTCAAGGTGAACTCACAAGACACGCGGGCTGTGAAAATCGTCACAACGGAGGCTGGAAAGTCACGGGATGGGCCTGGCAGTGGGGGACAGAGCTGATGGTACCCCCTTTAAACTCTGGGGCCTCCCGGTGAGTTTAAGGAGGACTTACTCGCATCCAGACGCGGGACTCACCATCTCCTTGCCCTACCACGGAGTCAGTGTGCGGATGAGCGGGTTTCTAGCTGTCAGGCTGCTGAGTAAAGGCAGGAAGGCACACACCACACCCCCCCATGTACCTTTTGGGGGAATGGACCCCTCCAAACCCGTCCTCCACGGTGCCCACTGCCTACCGATCCGCTGGGGCCGCCTCTCTTTCCCGGGGGGCAGAGGGCTTCATCCTCGCTCCTCCACAGCGGTGGCCTAACCGTCCCCCTCTTGTATGGATGGAGAAACCGAGACCAAAGGCAGCCCGAGGGACTTGTCAAGGTCACACGGCAGGTCAAAGGCTGAGCTGAACCTGGACCCAGGCCACGGGAGGCCAAAGTCAACCACCCTCTGGTGAAACACAGGGCGGCATTCCTCCCCAGGGAATGGGGGGCCCCGCGCCCGCAGCCCGCCCCGCCAGCCCCTGCAGCCCAGCTCTACCACCGACCGACCTCCCGAGGCCGCATGACCTTCCTGGGCCTCGGCCCTGCCGCCCGTTCAACAGGCTCACGGAGAGCCTCCTTCACCAGGCTCCTTCATGATGAGCCAACTATGGCGCATAAAGTCTCCACGACGCCCCTTATGTGGCACTTTGGAAGTGCTATTATTTCTATCCTTCCAGGTCTTTCCCTGTCTCCCAGGGTGGGGGGGTCATTTCAGAGCCCTTGCCTGGCTTAACTGGATTTTTAAGGGCACTCCTGACTCCCACGTCCCCCCACACCTCCCCGCGGAGGGTCAAGTCTGTGATTAAGCTCCAAATAAATAAACGGAGCTAAGAAGAATAAGGCAATGAGATTAAAAAAGACGTGTCTCCAAGGGCACTCTTTAACAAATTGTCAAAATTGGTTTCTGGAATCTGGAGGACGTTGCTAACACCTGGGTACTCAGAGCCAAATTAGATTTGCCTCTGATTTTTATTTAAAAAGAAAAAAAAAAAAAAAAAAAAAAGGACACAGAGAGCCCTGCCCTCTAGAAGGGCCTCAAACTTGGTTTAATGCTCTGAGGTCACGGTCTCCGAATTCTGCGTAATTTCATCTTTAACTCTGTATTTCGCAAGTGCAGCCCAATCGGCCAGTGGAGCTGGTGACTGAGCGGAGCAGCTGCGAGCTCCTCGCCATCCTCCTGGCACGTGACATGCGCCACGGCCCGTGAGCACAGAATTCCAGCAGGCCCACAAGGCGGGGAAAGTTCTGTGAGATTCCGAGGTAGTACAAGGGAAGGGTGCCGTGTTTCCTACTAAGCAAGCACCGGCTCTGTCACTCGCCATCCTGAGGACTTGGGCTGCTCATACCTGAGCGTCTCTGCTTTCTCGCTGGTCAGAGACCGGACAAGATGCTTCGTGAAGCCTGTCCTGGTTCTAAGGTCCACTGGGCCTTAAGTGACCAACCAGTTCAGCAGGACGGTTGTAAGAAGTAAAAGAAGATCACGTGAGGTCTCCTGCAGCACCCCCATTCTCCATCACTGTTCCTGTCCACCTAAGTCGTGTAACTGTGCAGGACAAATGACCTTTCACCTGCGCGAACGGACGCCTCAACACCCAGCATGGATTCCACCAGGCTCCCGGCATTCTCTGGGGCGAGATGCCAGCGACTGGTTCTTCGGAAGCTTGGGGGGGACAGCTCAGCTGTCCTCAGCTCTGATGTCACTGACCCGTGCCCTTGAACCTCTCAAAGTGGTCACATTATACTGATTTTCTTCATAAGCTGAGAGCACAAAGAAAATGGAAACCAGTCAAACCATGACACCAAGACAGTTTCTGACAAAATTTAGACCCTTATCACTCACTTAAAAATATATTTCACAAACAAAAGGGATAAAACTTAGTGCCCTTCCGTAGACTAGTATGAAAACTGAACTTGGTATTTTTTTTTAAAAGATTTTATTTATTTATTTGACAGACAGAAATCACAAGTAGGCAGAGAGGCAGGCGGAGAGGAAGGGAAGCAGGCTCCCTGCTGAGCAGAGAGCCCGACGTGGGGCTCGATCCCAAGACCCTGGGATCATGACCCGAGCCGAAGGCAGAGGCTTTAACCCACTGAGCCACCCAGGCACCCCTGAACTTGATATTCTAATAGGCTTTGGTCCGTCCTTCCCCCCACCCCAAACACAAATCTGGTAGACAGTTTCAGTGGAAAATTGGTAAACCAGTTAATGATTCATGGACCAGGGATCATATTTTGTTGTACACCCGAAACAGTCTATTTCTGTACTTTTTAACAATGAAAAAATAGGCTACTCATAGGCTAGGCTAGGAAGACTATGGTATTTGTCAGCCTTTGAACTGCTAGGGGGATTAAGGGGATGTGGGTGAGCACGTGGCTATCACCTTCCCCTCCTCTCCTCCAGACGTGACCTTCCCGAGCCTGCCTACTCGGATGGACGATGAACGACTCAGAGGAGCAGCCTCACCGCAAGTGATTCTGATCTACACGCTGAAGTCTGAAAAACCACTCACACACAGCAGGGTATGATTACCCAGAACAGAGCTTGGCAACCTCTTTGAAATTTGCCAGGAGGTAGCTTGACAGAGTCTTTGAAATTGACTTTCCAGTATTAGAATGCCTGCTCTTGCTAATTCGGGGAAACACTCTGGACCTGGAGATATGTCACTCAAGAGCCCTTACATGGAAGTCCCCAGAAACCCAGTGCCTTGGTGGGTCAGCCACTGGCTGGGCTGGAGTTTGTAGAATATAGGACTTGCACAAAAACATGAGCTATTTCATCGAGTCTACTGCTGATGAAAATCTATACTAAAGAAGAACCCCCCCCCCGCCCCCACCACCGCCGGTCAAAATTAAGAAATAAAAAAATAGGGGCACCTGGGTGGCTCAGTGGGTTGAAGCCTCTGCCTTCGGCTCAGATCATGATCCCAAGGTCCTGGGATTGAGCCCCACATCGGGCTCTCTGCTCAGCAGGGAGCCTGCTTCCCTTCCTCTCTCTCAGCATGCCTCTTTGCCTGCTTGTGATCTCTGTCAAATAAATAAAATCTTTAAAAAAGAAAGAAAGAAAGAAAAAAATAAAAAAGACCTCCCAACCACATACTTTTTAAACACACATTTTTTCAAATGCAATATTTTATTGAATTGTCTCTTCTGTTTATTTTCAGCGATGGAATTAGAAGCAGGAGGAGCTCAGATAGGTCCTTCACTCTGCCACTATGGTGGGCTCTCAAAGTCGGAAACCACTGAGACCGCTTGAAATAACCACCCATCCCTGCCTGGTCAGATGGAAGCCATCCCAGTGTGTAGAAAGGACCATCAATGGAGAATCTAGGTGAGCAATCTCGTCGAAAGCTACTGATACAGTATTTTACACCACTAAATCGCACGTTATGTCTTCCTACTGGGGAATATACAGATTCTGAACGTCTCCAAGAAAAGGGCAGTGTCTGAGGAACGACTTCGGTGTAGTTTCCGACCTCAGGAATGGACATGGGCCACGAAGCCCATCAGCTGTGGCTAGGACACAAACTGGCCACACTGTCGCTAAATGTGAAAGTTTACGATTTTGTCAAAAATGGAAAATCGTGCCTCTAGACCCCAAGAGTCCTGAGAGAACTCTTGGCCATGACCGCAAAACTGCTATGGACAATCGCCGTGAGGCCAGACAGACGCTGAGAAGGGACGCAGCGACCGCCCCATGATTTGAAGACAGAACAGAATTCTTCCACAATGACCCCACAAGCCACTGCATAAAACACTTCCCCTGTCTGAGGGAGTAAGATAGTGTGTAATGTCGGCAATGCACCAGCATGCTTTAAAATGTGTTCATTCTAGGGGTGCCTGAAGGGCGCAGTCGGTTAAGCGACCTGACTCTTGGCTTCGGCTCAGGTCCCAATCTCAGGGTCGTGACATGGGAGCCCTACGTCGGGCTCCACGCTGAGCACGGAGTCGGCCTGGGTTTCCCTCTCCCTCTCCCCCCGCCTCTGCCCCTCCAGCTCGTGCTGTCGCTCTCTCTCAAATAAATAAATCTTAAAAAAAAAAAAAAAAAAGTTCATTCTATGTTCTCCATCAACAAACAGGTTGAGGTCACTTAATCATATACTCGAGTGGAATCAGAATGGGCTAATGCGATTTCAAAGTGGCCACCAAATGAGGGGGTCAATTCAGAGAGGAAGGTGACCAAGTACTATGTCACTGGGCTTTGCCTTCCGTCTGCCACGAAGGTGGCAATGTCACTCAGGGCCCAGAAAGCGCAAGCCATTTACCTTCATTTTACCACCTGGGCATTTAAGATGAAGTCCCTGTAATCAACCTAGAATTTCTTCACAGAAGCCCCACGAGAAGAGTTTTGTTCCGTTCTTCCCTGATTTTCCGGTCCAGCTTAAAATAAATGTCACGCACACACAGAATTCTAAAAGCAGGAGGAAAATTTTTAAACCGTCTAGCTCTTCTCTCTTTTTCTAGTCTGTAATTGGGAAAGACAGGAGTAAAGATTCAGGTCTCTTGACTCACAGCCAAACATGCTCTTGTTTTTGCCTGATGTATAATTATCGAAGTAAATATTCTGTTAGGATGAGGCCCAACCGCCAAATCGGCAATGCACGCACTCGACAGAGATAATTCTTCCTAAAATACACATTACAGCTTTGCAAAAAAACACATACATGAGTTTTACAAAATACCTTTTAAAAGTAAAATCGTACTGGGCTAAGACAGTGTAACGGAAAAGACAACATAAATCTTTGGAAATCAATGCTTGTTAACATCAATTTATCTCTTTAATGAAAAGCCACTGATAAAGCACGCCATTGGATTAAGTGAGCTAATGCATGCCACGGGCTTTGCACAAGAGCTGGGAACACTCAATAAAAAGTAGCTGTTATGATTAATAGGCAGGACCAGACTGGGGTTGAAAATGCTTTTTTCACGAAGGCAATAAAGCTCCAGGATGGAACTTGTCAACCAGCCCCAGCCACGGGATAATGCATGGATATCGGTCACCTGCTCCACCAGCTCTCAGGGGAGAACTGAGGATTATGGGAAATTCCCAGCTCCCCAGCTGAGATCTCACTGATTCTTGCCCACTCAGAAAAGTTGATCAAAGTGCAAGGGAGGGATGGCAGTGTATGGTAAGAACAGATGCATACACTTATCCTGATAAAAAGGAAATCTACACACACCTCCATGCTTTCTTATTAGCAACAGATTGGAACCTCTCACCAAGAGCTGTAGCGTGAGTGTGATCCGTCCCACAGCTCAGAATGGCTGCTTTGGGGGCGCCTGGATGGCTCAGAGGGTTAAGCCTCTGCCTTCGGCTCAGATCGTGGTCTCAGGGTCCTGGGATTGAACCCCGCATAGGGCTCTCTGCTCAGCAGGGAGCCTGCTTCCTCCTCTCTCTCTCTGCCTGCCTCTCTGCCTACTTGTGATCTCTCTCTGTCAAATAAATAAATAAAATCTTAAAAAAAAAAAAAAAAGAATGGCTGCTTTGGGGGAACATGAAATGCCACTCAGCACTTAGAATGTTTTAAAAGAATCCAAGCTGCTGTTGCTGTTGTTTTATCACCAAAGAAGAAAGCCTCCCTGATGTTTGTGATGACAGAGAAAAATAAGCAAATTCCTGATTTAGGCCGATTCCTCAAGTCCCAAAACTAAATATGAGTTTGTGGCCTTGTTTTTTTAAATGCCTGTTTCTGATGGTTGGCAGAGAAAGGATAAATGGAACACAGTACTGTGAAACTCACGTGTATTTAGAAAATCTAGCATTTTAATTGTTTTCTTTTTTTAAGATTTGAGAGAGGGGTGCACACGGTGGGGGACGGGGTGGGCAGAGGAAGAGAATCTCAAGCAGACTTCCTGCTGAGCATGGAGCCCACACTGGGCTTGATCCCACCACCTCTGAGATCACAACCTGACCGGAAACCAAGAGTCAGAGGCTTAACCGACTGAACCACCCAGGTGGCCCACGGACATTTTTATTTCTAATTGGCCACCCTGACAATTAGCTTGTTTAAAATGTCAAAAATCCTATTCTCTGTGTAACCTCTTCCGCTGCTCACAGAACAGCTTCATGGGTGAAAGTGACAGGTAATTTGTCACATTCACTCCCAATAGCTGATCAGTCGATATGTTAATTACCTGGTGTATTTATTCCTTTTTAAAAAGTTATTTCTAGGGGCGCCTGGGTGGCTCAACTGATTAAGACTCTGCGTTCAGTTCAGGTCAAGATCTCAGGGTCCTGGGATGGAGCCCCGCATCGGGCTCTCTGCTCAGCAGGGAGCCTGCTTCTCTCTCTCTCTCTGCCTGCCTCTCTGCCTACTTGTGCTCTCTCTCTCTCTGTCAAATAAATGAATAAATAATATCTTTAAAAATAATAATAAAATAAAATAAGTAAAAAGTTATTTCTTTTTCACTAATGACTGCTAATTTGGTAATATTCAAAAAGAAAGGGGATCTCAATTTCAAACCTGTTAACCCCAAACTTGTTTTAATACATTCAGTGGGGTAAAGACAGAAATTACTTCATAGTTTAAACTGTTATCGTGAATAAAAAGCAGTCAGTTCACATATCAGCTTTACTCCCTCTCACTTGGGCTGCCCTAATGGTTCTCGGCCTGAAACCTCTGCCTAAAATCTCACCTTCTGAACTTTCAGCCAAAACATCTGTATTTCTTTCCCTTTGTTTCTCACTCAGGAAAAAAATCCAGATACGTCATTATTTCTCAATTAAAATTAGACTAAGGCTTACAGTTGAAAGGGCACAGAAGGTGATGAAAGCCAATTCTTTTCTTTTTAAAGACGTATAATTTACTGCTAGCAACACCAAAAAGCAGGTCCAAACCTTTTAACTCTTCCTACCTCTTTGGTTTGCTTGACACACATTCTCAAGCTCCAGCCACGTGCCAGGGATTGTGCGGGGCCCTGTGAGGCTAAGAAGAGAGTGGGGGTGGTTTGTCGTCTGATCAGCTAAGGGGATCTTGGGAGCAGAGGGACACAAACATTCGCTTCTGATGAGCAAACAGCAACCTACCCCATGGTGCGGGGGCACCATCACCAGAATGGACAGTCCACGAGCACAGGTCTCACACCCAATTCGTTCCCCAGCACAGGCCCAGCATCTGGCAACCACTATGGGTGTCACTGATGGGACAACCAGAGGGACCAGGTTCTCAGCTTCCCAGAACACACACGACCCACCGCGGGAGGACGGGAGGACGGGAGGAACTGGGGGGTGGGTAGCTACGGGGCAGTGATGGAACAAAGCTCATCTCACAGGAGAATGGCAGATAAAGACTGGGGTAAAATGGTGAACTCCACTGTCTTCACGAGCCCCAGAGCTCACTGTTCAAACTGGGAGTTCACCATTTTCCCCAAAGCCACCTGGGAAGCAAGTTCCTCAAAACCTCGAGTTAGGTCCCAGATCTTCACCTGTAGAGCCCGGTCATATTCAGTCCACACACCTTCAAGTGACGTAAGAGAGTAAATAAGAATGTAGCAAAGTGGGGCATTAACTGTAGGTCAGCGTAGATAAAAGCTAGTCCCTTACCCGTGCCTTTCTCAAAGCCAGCATTATACAAGACTTCTTCCAAGCTGCCACCATTATCAGTGGCTGCCGGAACCCTTAACTCTACAAGGGGTTTGTGTATCTGAGTTTCAAAACGGGGGCAAGAAGTCTCGTTTGCAGGGGTTTGCTTACCCCCCCCCCCCCCGTTTCATTCAACTTCTACAGTTTTAAAAAAGATGTATTTATTTGTTTTAGAGAAAGAACTCATGGGGGGAGGCAGAGAGGGAGGGAGAGGGTGAGAGAAAGAATCCCAAGCCATCTCCAGGCTTAATGTGGAGTCTGACGTGGGACCCAATCTCACAACTGCATTTGATCATGACGGAAGCCGAAACGAAGTCAGGTGCCCAACCGACTGAGCCATCCAGGGAACCCCTCAACTTTTGCATTTTTGTTGTGAAACGTGTGAGTGGATGATCACTGCTAGATGCAGGGAAAAAATGCTCAACAAGGGGCACCTGAGTGGCTCATTCGGTTGAGCAACTGACTCTTGGTTTCCCCTCAGGTTGTGATCTTGGCGTTGTGAGATCGAGCCCCACATGGGACTCAGCACTCTGCACGGTGTCCTTAAGACTCTGTCTGCCCCTCCCCTCCCTTCTCAAATAAACAGGATCTTAAAAAAAAAATTCTCATCAAGATTCTGTATTAACACACACACGCACACGCGCGCTCACACACGCTACCAGGAACAAGGTGGCTCTTGAATGCCGATCTTGTGCCACCTGTCGAGGTTAAACAAATGAACAAACAAAACACGTGTTAAACCACTGCTTTCTGATGTGAGTTTGAATGAGACAAGTGTTGGGCTTGCCACCATCACCAGTTGGTACTTTAAGTCACTAAAATTAGGTGGCGGATCTGCTTCTTCACCGTGACTTCCTTGACCCACTGATTTTAATCAGAAAAATAGATTAATGGTGGCTGCTGAGCCAGCGGCTGTGATTTTAATGCGAAACCGTGCTTACCATACCAGTGAACAAAACCTAGACCTTAACTGGAAGAAACAAATCCACAGAGCCTGTCATTTAAAACCTGCTTGCATCCAGTCCGGGAGCTACTTCTCTTGGAGAGGTGAACAGATGAGCTCTAATCGCGGTTTCTAGCCAATGAAGTTCCCTGGGTGTGAATAACATCCCCTTGTTTACAGTGCAAAGATTAACCAGCTTTTCTGAATTTATGGCCAAGAGAAAAAAAGATGCCACCGCAATGGAGACATCTTATAATTTTGTTCTGCACGGAAGGCGTGCCCCTATCAGTGTCTACTAAGCACTCAGCACAAACCCAGAATTCAATTAACATTCATTTTCTAGCTTCAAACGGTGGTATAAGACTCACGATCACGTGCGGCATAGCAGCCACTACAAGTATACATGACAAATATACAAATTGCCTCCAATGAGTCATGTGAAATTTCAATTGGGAAGCACTTTTGTTGGTCTTAATGGCTATTTGGCAATGCATGCATTATTCCTCAGTTATAAAATTCGCACATTTAAAGAACTAACTGAGCTAAACCATGCCCACAGGAATTAAATCAGTGCACTTCCCCGCATAAAAATCAGCCAGTCGGAGCAGGAAGGAAAACATTTCTTCCCTATTGTTGAACGTGGGATTCCACATCCAATACTGTCATCTCACTGCACAGGGATCCCGGCTAACTCTGCCACCTAAAAGTCAAAGTTGGACACAGACAAATCTAACCACACATCCAAGGACAGCACCAGATGACGAAGCTGAAGACACGACAAAACAACAAAGTAAAGCGCGAGGAGGCCGCCTTGGCCAGCGCAGGGATCTGGAGCACTCTGCAGTCACGGCCTTGACTTAATCAAGTTTTTGCCATTTCAAACGGCCTATTTCTTTTTTTCTTGGCTCTGCCTTGTAAGTTCCCTACCCCGCCACCCTGAGTCCCCAGCACACAGCCTTCCTGCAAGGGGGCGGCCTCAGGGCCCTGGAGAAGCGAGCTGTCTGGCAACAAGAGGCAATGCCTGGGTGGGGGGTGGGAGGACAGAGCAAACCCATGAGAACCCACTCGGCTCCGGGCAGCCTGCAGCCCCGGGGGGCGTCACGGGTGAACGGAGCTGCCGCCCTATTCATCCCTTTTGTCCCTGCACAATACGGACCGGAGCCTGCCCCGATCATCATTCATATCGCAGCGATGACAGGCCCAGAGAAGACGCGGGAGGGGAAATGGGCCCCAAATTAGCATATTTCTCCCCTCCACACAAAGGAGGCTTTTAAGCTTCTGTTTTTTAAACCCAGCGGAGGGAGAGGAGGAGGGGAGAGGGCTGGGCTGCTCTTAGCAACAGTGTCTGAATGTAATGATTTGCCTCCCTCAAAGCAACTTGCCAGTTTTTCAATTTCCTTACAGCAGGTCTCCTCTCAAATGGCCTCGAAACTTAGCAGAAAATATTCATTGGGCCACTAGGTAGTAAACATCTTCCCTCTCATTATTAAATTGCAATTAAACTCTGATTTAAAAAATTAATTATAAACCCTAAACTTCCTCTTGTCCTGCTGCGGAGTAGGGCACCGCCCTTGCTCCTGGAGAAATTGGCAAAAGGAAGAAATTCACTTACTGTAATACTTATTGGGGGGAGGGAGGCTCAGAGGAGACGCCCTTGCCATGTTTATTTATATGTTTTTGATCTTCAGAAATAAAAAGGGCCGGGGGTGGGCTGAAAGGCACCAGGAACACCGTGATGACCTTGAGCCAACGGACCGTGGGCTGGGAGCAATGACTTCACCTTGCCTGGCAGGCTGTGTCCCTGTGTTTGCCGAAGACGTCACCTTCGTCTTTGCTACAGGAGAGCCCTAAAGCCGCAACAGGCTCGGCCTGGCAGAGCAGACAGGAACGTCTGAAAGGTCATAAAAACCGTATCAACCCAGTAAACCTCTAAGAAGCCAAAGAAATGATTTGCGTTTCACTCCACCAGATATTAATTCTCCAAAAGATGGAATCTCAATTCAAGGGGGAGAAATGACTTCTCTGGCTCAGAATGAATGTTTTGAAAGGGCTCGGCCCCTTAACAATAACTCCAAACCATCAGAGGTAATTAAAATGACGCCCTACTCCACGCCAGCTCTGGTTCCTTCGTTATGGCTCAGGCTGATCTTCAAGGTCCCAAAGGCCGGGGAGGCTGGGCGCGGTTGGAGCCTTCCGGAGCCAGGCACCCGCTCGGGCTAAGCTTGGCTCTGGAAGGCGGCCCATGCGCTCCTGCCTTCTCTCCCTTCTGGAAGGGAGAAGGAGGAGGCTGACAACGATGGTGGGGCCATCTGCTTTGCCTCCCAACCGTGCCCCCACGGAGCTGGCCTAGCATCCTGCCTTTAGTAGATGCCTAGACACTGCCCCCTGCCCTAGGCCCATTTTCTCCAATGGACCCCCAGTCCCCCGGCTCCCACCTCCGTCTCACTCTCTCCTGCACAGCACCCACCTGCCCTCTCGTCTCTCTTTACTGCTGTCTCGCTGGCCTGCACCGCCCAGCAGCGTGGGCCTCCCCTAAACCCAGCTCTGCCAAGAATGAGAGCCCAATTTAAAAACTGATGTCCGTGAATCACTAGATGGTACACTTGAAACTAACACTGTATGTTAACTCACTGGAATTAAAATAAAAGCTGAAAAATTAGAAGGAAAAAAAATACAGTATTTAAAAAAAAAAAACCCTGATG
Source organism: Martes martes (assembly GCF_963455335.1). Taxonomy (NCBI): domain Eukaryota; kingdom Metazoa; phylum Chordata; class Mammalia; order Carnivora; family Mustelidae; genus Martes; species Martes martes. The sequence goes on from NC_137897.1 coordinate 9,257,166, forward strand.
CTCAAAACCATAGCTTAATTCTCTCCAATCTGAGCTATAGGTCCAATGCAATCAAGTCAAAATCCTGACCAGCTTTCTGTAGCTACCAACAAGCTAACTCTCAAGCCCTTCTAGAAAGGGTAAAGGAACTAGAAGAGCCGAAATCATTCGGAAAAAGAACAGAGTCAGAGGACTCACATTACCCAATCTCAAGACTTACTCCAAAGCCACACCAATCAAGGCAGTGTGGTTTTGACAAAAGGACACACAAGGATCAGCGGAACAGAAGAGAGAGGCCAGAAATAGACCCACATGAATACACTTACTTTTGAAGAAGGTAATTTTATGGGGAAAGAATATTCCTGTCAGCCAATGGTGCTGGAACATTTGGCCGTCCATATGCAAAATATGAAGTTAGACACATACGCGAAAAGGAACTCAAAACGGCTCAGAGCCCACGACGTTAACCTATCAAACTCCCAGAGGAAAATACAGGCGGAAATCTGCCTGATCTCGGGCTTGGTGACAGGTGTTTCCATCCAACACTGGAAGCAAGATCGACAAACCAAAATTCTGCCAAGGTACACTTTATCAGGATGCTAGCTTAGGGAGGCGCGCAGTAATTGGTGTAAAGGCTTTTAATGACCTGGGCTTCACCCAGCGGATGAATTTGCGTGAAACACGTCCTGCTGGACGCTGCCCCAGCAGGGTCGGGGCCCTGTGCCGCAGGACAAACAGCCATTACCCCCCTCCCCCCCCCGACTCAGAGCTGACGATCCTCTTCAGGGACCTCTGCAGCCGGACCCCCGCAGCCGCACGGGCAGGTCCACTCTCTCAAGCCACGCGTGTCCTCTCGCTCACCACCAGTGGCCTGACGACTCGGTGAGGGCTGGCTCTGTATCGGAGACTTCCGGTGTCCCTGGGGCCCTCACTCAGTGCCTGGCGCACGGGCGTCCAGTCAAACCAAACCACTAGCCCACCTACAGGCCTTGGTCAGGCTGCTGTGTCCACCCAAGCGCGGCCTAGCACGCTGGCCCACCCCAGAAGGAGTTCCTTCTCCTCGGTCTTCCTCCTCTTTGGCCACCCCTATGCTCCTCATGACCCATCTGTGAGCGTGTAAGAGGCTCAGAGAATTAAGGGTCCGGTCTCTCTCAGGAAGTGACACCGCTTCTGATAGGGTAAGAGGGCTCCCCAAGACCCCGTGACACGAAATCGGGGGCGATTCCTTTGCGAAGCTCCCGCGGCTCGTTCACAACGCACTCGCATGTACATTTCAACACACGTTCACACATGCGCACGTATATACATACATGAAGGGAAGGATGATGAAGTTTCGATGAGGTCGAGGAAAACGAATTCGGCTTAGAATACTTTGAACTGTGACAGATGTAAAACATTCAAGTGAAACTGTGTGGACGGCCGTGCCTGGGTGGCTCAGTGGGTTAAGCGTCTGCCTTTGGCTCAGGTCATGATTCTGGAGTCCTGGGATGGAGTCCCACATCGGGCTCTCTGCTCAGTGGGGAGTCTGCTTCTCCGTCTCCCACTCCCCCTGCTTTGTGCTCTCTCTCATACTCTTTCAAATAAATAAAATCTAAAAAAAAAAGTATGTGAGCGTATATATGCCTGTGTGTACAGGTGGTCATATCAGGATACACATACACACATATTTGCACGCACATATACGTACATGCAGACACAAACCCCTCACAGACATACGCACACACAGATGTGTGCGCGTATATGTATGATAAACACGTGCATGTGCAAATGTACCCGTATACCCTCCTGCACGTGCACACACACGGGCGGGCATATATGCGCATAGTCATATTCATATATACACGTACTTTCTGTGAAGCATTTCACATCCTTCTAAACTCAGAATGTGCTAAGTTGAATTCATCTTCTCCACCCCCACCTGATGCCTCCCTCATCCTTCCCAAAGCTCTCCCTTGCTGTCAAAAGCATCACCCTCATCTGAACAACTTACAGCTTTTAGGCATTCAGAATTCCAGAATTCCAGAATTCCAGCTCCTCCGTTTACCACGCATTTAACTTCTACCTCTCTGGCCGTCCGTGCCCACATCTGCACAGTGGTCATAACAAGTCCCCACGTCAATGTGCTGTTTGGAAGAGTCACTCGAATTCTACAAAATCTCTCTATATACCATACACACACTCTTTCTAAAATATATAGTCATTGGCTCGGACTTCTGCACGCTGGATGGGTACTGGCTTGTGTGTGTTTCAGTAGTTCAAATCCATCCTTGCCCCTCTATCCAACCTCTCCTGGCCTGAGGCTTGGATGGAGGCCAGGGCCATGTAGCCGGTTCCCAACCCCTACGATCTCCCCACCTCAAACGCCAAACCAAAGCTCGTCTGTCCAAACCTAACCCTCTCGCTGAGTTGTTGGCTCCATCTGCAGTGGAATCCCTGCCTCCCAGATCAAGTTGGTTCTCACAGACCCATGGGGACCACCATCCTTCAAAGCCAGTCATCGGCGCTCACCTGCAGCGCTTCTCTCCGTTACCTGCATGGCGCCTCTTGCCTCTACTTCTTGGACCCGTTTCCTTCTCCCTCTTCCCTCCCTCCTTTCACTTGTCCTAATTCTATTCACTTTCATGGCCTCACTCCAAGGCTACAGCTTGTGGGAAACCCTCCCAAGGATTCAGTTCTCAGCCCACCTTGGGTCTATACCCCGCCAATTTACCGCATGATGACGTCCTAGCTTTTCCCCCAAAGCACCCTTGTGTTTAAGTCCTCCATTCCAAAATGACTTTGACCTCTGACACCACAGGGACCCTACAGGGCCCTTCTCTGGTGCCATACCGAAAACACCTAGCCTAGGTTTAGAAACATGTGCTCACATTCCATGAGAACTCATTGAGTGCTTCGGTCCCATGGCTTCTAAAATTGGAGTATCATTTTTTCTATCTTAAAAACATAAAAATGGACTGCATGGTACCATCTCTTTTAAGAAACTGGTAAGTAAAAAGCACTCCATTACTGAAGAGGGGAAATTTGGCCAAGTGTATTACAGAGCGCAAACCTGCATGCCGACTGTATTACGTTGGGAGGGCTCGATGTGTAGAAACACTAAGTGGTTTTAATTTTCTACCTACAGTTTGTGAAGCCCAGGGGCCCCGAATGACCTCAATGTTGAACAGGAGGCACATCCATCTGCCAGCAGTAATTATTTTATTGACCTGATTAAAGAACAACTATTTTCCATGGTCAAAAAGATCTATCCAAACACATCAGCCTTAGGCACACAATGGCAGTAATTAGAAATGCATATTTCCCTAATTAAAATAGGAGTCAATGGGCAGAACATAAAATAATGTTTTAACATTTACTCAGCATATTTCTCTCCCCGGTTACGATGTATGATTAAGCCAAAAACCATTTTTAAAAAGCTTTGAGCGATTATTGACACACCATATAATTCAGCCATTTAAAGTGTACAATTTAATAGTTTTTAGGGTTTTTTTTTTTTTTGGCCTTCCTTTCCACTTGTTCAGCTTCTATGATTTACCCATCACCATAATCTGATTGTCAACATTTTGGTAGCCCCTAAAAGAAACTCTGACCCTATTAGCAGTCACTCGCCCTGCCCCCCACACTACCCCATCCCTCCCAAACCCAGTTCTGCGCAACCACCAATCTACTGACCACAATGTTTCCCGGGCTCAGCCGTGTTGCAGCAAGTATCCAAACTTCCTTTTTTTTAACTGATAAGTAATATCCTATGGGACTATATACCACATTCAGCTTGTCCATTCTTCAGCGTGTGGGCACGTGGGCTGTTCCCACTTTTTGGCTATTTTTTGGCACTTTTTCGCTGCTGGGAACATTCAAGTACAAATTTGCGTGCGGATGTAACTTTTCTTTTCTCGTGGGTCTATACACAAAGGTGGAATGGCCAAGTCACATGGTAACTGCATTTAACCACCTAAGAAACTGCCAGTGTTTTCCAAAGCGGCTGCACCATTTTCTGTTTCCACCTGCAGTGTGAGAGGGTTTCACGTTTTCCATATCTTGAGCAATTCTGGCTATCGCGTCTTTCTGATCCTAGCCGTCCTATCCGAGTGCCTGTGAAGGGGTAATCTCACCGTGGTTTTAATTTGCATTTCCCCAAAGACCAAAGACATTGAACATCTTTTCATGTGCTGTCTATTTGCATATCTTTTTAAAAGAAATGAGTATTAAACCCTTTTCTGTTTTTCTTTTCAGGTTGTGTTTCTATTACAGAGTTCTAAGACTTTGAAAAAAAAATATATATATATATACACACACATATATGTGCATGTGTGTGTGTATATTTAGGATACTAATTTCTTAGATGTATGATTTTCAAATTTTTTCCAGTCTGCCAGGTGCTTTCTTCAGTCTTGATGGCATCCTTTGCAGTACTAAACTTTGTATTTTCGATAAAGTCCAATGTATCTATTTTTTTCTTTTGTTGCTTATACTTTCTGTGTTACATCTCAGAAACCACAGTCTGTCCTGTGGTCATGAAGATTTACTTCCTTGTTTTCTTCCAATGATTTTGGTTTTAGCTTTTACATTTAGATCTGTGATCCATTAGGAGTTACTTTTGTGAATGGTGTGAGATAGGGGTCCAACTTCACCTTTTTTTGGGTGGGGGGGTGTGTGGCTATCCAGTTGTCCCACTATCGTTTGTTGAAAAGAGTATCCTTACCCTGTTTTTAATTGTCTTGGTATCTGTCAGTCCATTAGGGCTGCTTTAGCAAGCTACCATAGACTGGTGGGGCTTAAACAACACACATTTATTTCTCGCAGTGCTGCATGACGGGAAGTCCAACATCCAGATGCCAGCAGATTCCCTACCTGGTGAGTTCCATTTCTTGGTTCATAGAGGGTCCTTCTCCCCGCATACTCATATGGCAGAAGAGGTGAGGGAGCTTTCTGGAGCCTCTTTCATAAGGGCACTAATCCCATTCATAAGGGCTCTACCCTAATGACCTAATCCCCTTCCAAAGGCCCACCTCCAAATACTGTCCCACTGGGAATTAGGTTTCAACAGGTGAGCAGGGTGGTAGGGGGTTGGGGGTGCACATTTTATTCTAGAGCAGTACCCTTGTTGAAAATCAGCTGACCACAAATGTAAGGGTTATTCCGGGGATTTCAATTTTATTCTCTTGTTCTATCAGTCTATTTTTAGGCCAGTACCAGAATGCTTCGATGACCGTAGCTTTGTAGTTTGGGGGTCATTAGGCTGTTTGAGGACCCCCAAATTCCAATTTGGTAGAATCCTATTTTAACTCAAACGCTGGTTATATTAGAACTGGCTGGAAAAACCTAAATTCACATCTGACTGTCCATTCGACGGCAAAACCTCTTAGTGCCTTCATCTTTGGACTGTGAAAAGTGATCCGGTCACGTACCTAGCCTATGAAAGTCAAGCATCCCATTTAACAATTCCCCTACCTCAGTAGATTCAAAATTATTTGAACAAATATCAAATTAATTTTTTCAGCTGGATACGATGAGATGATTGCCAGGCCTCGGACAGATAGACTCGGAGCCCAGGGAACTGAACAATGCCATTCTACAGGTCAGCGCTGGGATCTAGAAGGATCCTGAGACTGCAGCAGGACAAAATATTTCCTGGCGGGGTCCACAGCGTTTGCCAGTTGCCTACTGCTACAGGTTGTTCCCCTCGAAACCTACCCGCGCATCTCCTAGTGTTGGAAAGTAAGAAAAGAGACAACGCGCTGTCTTTAACGGGAGTGAGACTGAGAAAGCTGGGAGAGATCTTGCCTCACTTACCTGGGGATCTTCTAACATTTGCCAGAATGCTTTTCTTTTCTACAGCAGAAATGCAAGCACCTGAAAGGCTTCCAGCTCTTTCCGTATTTGCTTAGGACAGAATGCCATTTTCCATCTCACGGAATTCGTGTGCGCTTGTAGGAAATGGCCTCCTTCCCAACCTATGCCAGCGACCATTCCCAAAACGAAAGGTTTCTTATTACCAAGAAGATGGAAGCTGTTTTTCCCTGCAGGAGGGAGTTAAGAGCAGCAATTCTTTGTCCTCTAATACGTACTTTTGTGTTTCTGGTCAACTAAAAGTTCTTTGGCTTTCAGCATACCGTGAGTTATAGACTTATAAATCAGGTTACATCTTGAGCATTCTACCACTTCAATGGGATGCTTCAGCTGTCTGCAGGGACAGCCAGCGACTGTGGAAGGCAGGTGTAAAATGTTCAGGGCCAGGTGCAACCTCCAAATCACGGACCCTCCCTCCATCATGCCTTTTCTCAGAAACGTCCCCTCTCCGTGCAGGGAGTGGGGTCCTTCTGAGGATTCTCCCCAACCCACGAAGAGGCACTGTGTCCCAGTTGCTGGGTTCTCTGTTGGAGTGGGGAGGAAAGAGTGCCAAAAGCCCTGCTCTCCACCCTCCATTCCTTCTTCCCTTCCTCATTTTCTGTCCGTCTTTTCCTCTGCCATTTGGCTGCCTTCCTGCAACATCTAAACCTCTGGTCTTTCCACCTGAGCTCTGTTCCTTTCCCATGCTTGTGTTTCCTCTATGGAATTCAGAATTTCCACACATTGATCTACTGTAGCTCCCCATCACCCCCAGAACCTCTACACTAGTTTGTCTGGTTCTGCTCTGCATTCCTCGGCCCTATTATCCATGTCCCCAGGCCCTCCCTGAACCAAAAAAAAAAAAAAGAAAGAAAGAAAAAGAAAAAGACTCAACACCCACTACTTACAAAAAGGCTGCCTTATACTCACTGGAGGTCGTATTTCTGTTTTCCTGTCCCGTATAGTCAAGCGTAAAGACAGTGACATTCATCAGCTGGAACAAATATGGACTTCTCTCTCCCCAGCACTTTTTTTTTGTACACTCACTTTTCTTCTTCTCTGACTAATCATCATTCCAAGAACTGACTCATACTTTTGCAGCAAACACAGGTACCTTAGTGGGCCGCCAACACGCACAGCCGTTGCTCACTTTCTGGTCCCATCACAGGCATGTACGGGAAGGGTGAGCACCTTTCCTCAACTACGCCAACAAGACAACTCCTACTGGACATGACAAGCAGATGGCTCGGATGGTCTGTCAATGTCTCTGTGTATTACGATCTATCCCCCAGCACTCGTCATGTTTCAGTCTGCCAAAAATATCAACGAGGTCCTAGAAATCCCAAATCCTTAAACCAGTAATAACATAAAGATGAGACCTGATGAAATGACTTAAGATAAGCACAAATATCATCTTGTGTGTCTGCAAACATCTTTACACATGAGTCGCTGCCGAAGTTCTGCGCACCGAGCAGAAAAAATTCGGCAGAAAATCAGTGGAAAGAGCAATAAGACAAGTTTTGCCAAAGTCCAAACAATTTTTAATGTAATTAAGTATTCCAAGACCCAATTTTAACATTTACCAAGAAGTTTCTCTCTCGGAGTCTACTTAAACACCTAAGGATTCCTATTCTTTATGGATTTCAGAATATTATTTCTAGACGCAATGCCTAAACATCCCGACTAAACTCGAATGCAACATTAATCCCACCTATATTTTTTGCATGGTTTGAACACATGAATTATGATTCTATTCAGCCTTCTTTTTGCCGCTCTGGCCTTTGTGATACCCATTTCTTTATAGAAAATGGAATGGCTTGCTAATCCATTAGTCACTCAGCTCTAAGTGGATTAATGCTGGCACACTAGAAAATGGCTCCTATGGATCACATCAAATGAGTAATTTCGATTTTGGACTTTATAATCAAGCCCAAAGGGCCCTCCAAACTATGGCTTTAACACATGCTTCGTAGCAGGCTTCTTTTTCAAATGTTATGAACATTGTGATTTAAATATTAACTGATTTTTTAAAATACCGTTCTTAAATTTTGTTTCAAGATATAAAATGTAAAGTACAGAGTAAACACATACATTTTCTCTCTACAGTCTCAGCCAAGAACTACATGAGTCCACAGCCATTACAAAGATATCAAGGGAGCTACCCACCAAAACAATAAACTAAGATCTTCAGTCACGTTTCCTGTTTACTCAGGCAACTGCCCCACATTACAAATGCCCTTCACCTTGCAAAACTTAATGTGAGGATGAGCTAGTACTTCACAAGAACTAGAGGGGCACCTGGGTGGCTCGGTGGGTTGGGCCCCTGCCTTCGGCTCAGGTCATGATCTCGGGGTCCTGGGATCGAGCCCCGCATCGGGCTCTCTGCTCAGCGGGGAGCCTGCTTCTCCCTCTCTCTCTCTCTGCCTGCCTCTTTGTTTACTTGTGATCTCTCTCTCTGTCAAATAAATAAAATCTTTAAAAAAAAAAAAAAAAGAACTAGAATGGCCATCACCAAAAAGATAGTAACAAGTGTTGGTGAGGATATGGAGAAACTAGACCCCTCGGACACTGCCTGCTGGCAAGAAGTGAAAACAGGGCCACCGCTTTGGGAACCAACATGGAAGTGTCTCAGAAAGTTCAAGAGAGTTACCACATAGCAACTCCACTCCGAGGTATATACCCAAAGGAAATGAAAACATAGGTCCACACGAAAACTTAAACGTGAAAGTTGAGAGCAGCATTAATCCCAATAGCCAAAAAGTACAAACAACCCAAGTGCCCGTCAGCTGGTAAAATGGATAAACAAGACGTGGTCCATACACAGAGTAGAATATTATCTGGCAATAAAAACAAAGTGCTGATACACACGTCAACGTGTATGAACATCTGAAATGTTACGTTCTGTAAAAACAGCCAGACGCAAAAGAATATACGTAAGTCCCTTTATATAAAATGTTCACAGGGAGCCTGGGGGGCTCAGTCGGTTAAGTGTCTGCCTTAGGCCTGGATCATAATCCCATGGTCCTGGGATGGAGCCCCACATCAGGCTCCCTGCTCAGCGGGGAGTCTGCTTCTCCCTCTCCCTCCGCCCCTCCCCCCTGCTCGTGCACATGCTCTCTCAAATACATCTTTTTAAAAATAAATAGATAAATAAATTTTTTAAAAATATAAAATGTTCAGAAAAGGCAAACAGTGGACAGAAAGTAGATTCGTGGGTCCCCAGGCAACCTGGGACTGGGGATGAGAACAGGGCCAAATGGTAAACTCACACAAGGCATCTTACTGGGTGATGGAAATGTTCTAAACTGGGATTGTGGTGCCAGGAGCCGTACAACTTGGCAAATTTACTGAAAGTCATTTACTTCACTTTAATACCAGTGAATGCTCTGGGACGCAAGTGCTACCTCCATGCCATTGCTTAAAAAATATCCGTGTCGGAGAAGTCATCAGGAAGCAGGTACAGTCATTTGGATCAGAGACGGGGGTGGCCTGGGCCAGGGAGGAATGAAATTATAGTAAGGGGAACTCATTCAGGAGAAGCTCAGAAGACAGAACGGTTGGGATTTCCACAAAGTCTTTCCTTACCCGCTTTAGCATCACGTGAACTCTCACGGCACCAACACTCAGTCCCGTTCATCTGGACATAATCACACCCTGCCTTCCATGATTGATCGATTGAGCTGTGCACACTCTCCTTGCCTAGAAGCCGGATGTGTCCGTGGGTGCACCACAAACACGCAAGAACACCTGAATGGTGGGCCAATGGGACAAAATCAGCCCCAGGCTGAATATCATGGAATATTCTGGGTTATATTAATAGTCCTCACAATGTGAAGACAAAAGAACTAGCAATTACCTTCATAGAAGAGTTTGCTAAAGTTGGCACCACAATAACAGAGTCAAAATCGATTTGTCAGAGAATAACCGCCATAAATTGAGAGCAAAAAAGGGAAAAGAAAACACAATCAGGGAGTCAGGCAAAAGCAATAGGTGCAATGTATGTATCTTGAAGGAAAAATTTAAATACAGGAATATTTTGAGGGACAGTTTTGTCTTCCTGAGAGTCTGTCCCTTTACTAAGTCAAGTCTTAAGCCCATGGAGAGCAGGAGAGAGAAGAGGGTCCAGAGGGTAAGAGTCTGGATCTTGGGTGAACCCAACTTACTTAGGTGAGTGTGAACGATAAATTTGCTTAAGTTCTGTTAACAGCTGGCTTCCTTGAAACCAGGTCCATGGAAGATATCAGTGAAATTATGTCAGGCAATGAACACAAGCATTACCGTTTTTATTGTGGGGGTGACATATTGCAGGGGTGACACTCAGTGGCCATCCAGGGTGATGGACCTTTCTGGAACCATGGCCACGACTTACCCAAAGCCTCGGTTGGCCACATTTGGGCACCATACCAAGGTGGAGCTGCTCCCTCCGAGTTGGAGCTTGAAAAAAATAGCCAAGAGGGTCAGACTGGTAGCTTCCAACGGCTCACACTGAAGGAAGCTCTGCTGCATGGTGTGGTGGCCGGCGGTTGGATGGGTGGATGGGTTTTAGGTTGGCGAGATCAGAGGCCCGCGTGCCATCACTGGCTGGGACGGCTCAAGACCGATCTTTGACATCAGTTTATATTTGGTTTCCTGTTTGAGTGTTCTTGGACCATGTGTGATTAGACTGGTATTTGAAAAAAAAAAAAAAAGAAGAAGAAGAAGAAGAAGAAGATAATGTATTGCCCCCCCCCCCAATGTCTTACTGCTTTTCTTGCAATTTTTATTTAAAACATTAGCACTGATCCGATTTACAAATGAACTGAAGCTATGTCATACTCACTTCTTGGACAAAACTTCAAGGTTTATTTGGGGAGAGTTCTACCTAGTAACGAATTTCTGTCCCACGTCACTCCAGTATGGGGACCAGAAGAGAGATTTTGAGTCTGAGCTGGCTCTCATTTCAGTTCTGCCACTTACAGGGTGCCATGACCACAGGAAGTAACTTAAACCCTCTCAGCCTTGATTTCCTCACCTGTTAAGAGAGGACGGTAACAGCCCCCTAAGGTCGATGGGAGGTTCAACAGATCTAGGATGCACAGAGCCCGGTATCTGCTGCCCGTGACACAGTAGGTCCTGGAGGACCAGAAGCCACGATCACTGTTAGTCACATAAAATCACCATCATTAAAGGACAGTGCTTATGGCTCTACACCACCCTTTTGATAACCACCACATGTCTCGAAGAATAATGCATTTTGTTCTGCAAGGAGGAATGGAGTCTTCCCAGACATGCAATTGACATAGAGGGAAAATTATCCCATCCCAGACTTCATCCCAGACCCACCCCTGGAGAAGCACAGTTTCCGCAATTTTTGATGACATGAAGCTTCAAAGACAACATCTAGCAAGGGTACCCCTGCCAGGAAAGTGGCCTATTCCTTGTCTTAGAGGCATACAGATTTTTACAAAAGAGATCACTTGTTACTTTGCTTCTTAAGATTTCTTGTGACAGGTGTCACCAATGGACTAACGCATCTTTGTAGAGAAGAACTCCTCTCTACCTAACTCCCTCCCCTACACGGTCACACACCCAACACAGCACACACCAAATTCCAGGGAGATGTGTTCAAAGTTTGCCAAAAATTGTTTCTTTGAAATGACTGCCATTGGCTTTACCTATTACAAATGAATGACCACATCAAATAAAGACACATCCAGAGGTCTTTAGGGCAACAACTTCCATCAAGAGATGGACGCTCCCTTTTTAAAGTTATTGTGAACCCGATCTATGATATGCTCAGTGAGAGTAAGAGAATTCCCTTTATCTAGCCTTTGTGTTTTGGTCTACAGAAAGAACATCTAATTTCTTGGAAAGATAACGAAGTACATTGAAAATTTCCTTTCTGTACTGTATCCATTGATAAAATACAGAAAGAACAGGAGCACTCTAAGTATTTCATATGTGGGCCTGAAGGTAACAGAAAGACGGCTCATAAGGAACCCAACTTAGTCGGAGGTCCTTCAGGAACAGAGCCTGAGGCAAAGCTTGCTCGCAAGTGGCTCATTTGGGAGTGGATCCCAGGAAATGTGGGTAGGGGAAGTGAGAGGAAGGAAGAGAAGGTAGGCAATAAAGACTCATTAACAAGCCAGTTATCACTAAGGGTGACTGGTCTTTTTTTTTTTTTTTAGATTTTATTTATTTATTTGACACAGAGAGAGAGATCACAAGTAGGCAGAGAGGCAGGCAGAGAGAGAGACGGGGAAGCAGGCTCCCCGCTGAGCAGAGAGCCAGATGCGGGGCTCGATCTCAGGACCCTGAGATCATGACCTGAGCCGAAGGCAGAGGCTTAACCCACTGGGCCACCCAGGTGCCCCAAGGGTGACTGGTCTTAGTCCCACTACAGAACTCTGAGAGATGGGAGAGAAGACGTGCTTCAGTTAGCCCACCATGGGGCAGGGGAACTGGGGTATTTATACACCAATTGGAGGCAGCTACTCCTGGAGGACGTTCGTTTTCTTGACACTTCTGACCTGCCAAGAGAGAAGCAAGGCAGAATCCAGCGGCTGAAACCCTCGGGCAAAGAAATGTGGGCGCTGGCACTTGGAAGTCGACCACTGTTCACTGCAGTGGTGAGGGGAGGGGACAGGGGCAGAACCCCATGACATCTGCTATAGATACGTTACTTAGGCTAGTAAAAGGAAATCCCAGAACAACATATGCCAACATTAAGGGCTAGAATGCCAATCCCTGTTCAAATGGAAAATGAATGGAAATGGAAAATGTTGGAAAATGGGAATGGAAATGGAAAATGAATTGGATATGAATCCCAAGAGTAGTGATCAGATTTTTTATCTGGCTTTCTAGTGCTTTTCATATAAATACAGTATCTTCTCATTTGCTTTTTATCAAGTATATTATGATCTAAGCCACAAGTAAACAACAGTATGGGTTCAGGGTCATGAAACTTGTTTTGCAGAGGGCCAGAGAGTACATATTCTAGGCTGTGTCAGCCATCTTGGTCTCCATCCCACCTACACAGCCATAGACCATATGGAAGAGGACAGGCATGGCCGTGAGCCAAAATGTTATTTACAAAAACAGGTGGCTAGGTTGTAGGCCATAGTTTTTTAAGAAAAGGGAAATGTGAGGTGCCTAGGTGGCTCAGTGGGTTAAAGCTTCTGCCTTCGGCTCAGATCATGATCCCAAAGTACTGGGATTGAGCCCCTCATCGGGCTCTCTGCTTGGCAGGGAGCCTGCTTCCCCCTTGCTCTCTGCCTGCCTCTCTGCCTCCTTGTGATCTCTGTCTGTCAAATAAATTTAAAAAATCTTTAAAAAAAAAAAAAAAGGAAAAAGTGAGCTCAAAGATTATAAAATTTTGGGAGGTGCTGAGGTGGTTCAGTGGGTTATGCGTCCGACTCTTATTTTCGGCTCGAGTCATGATCTCAAGGTTGTGAGATCGAGCCCCCATGGCGCTCTGTGCTAGCGTGGAGCCTACTTAAGATTTTCTCTCCCTCTCCCCCTGCCCCTTCATCCCCGCTTTCTCTAAAGAAAATACAAATACAGTTGTTCTTATTTTTGCTTGTAATAGCGTGACTTTGATATACCACATCTGATAGTGACTCTTCCCAGCCCTTCTCATTTTTAATTAATTTTTAAAAATGTAATAGGTAATACAAGGACAGGATTAGAATATCAAAGTGCAAGGAACTGTGCTTTGGAAATTCTCACTGCTCTGGCTTCTGTTCCGTCTCACTTGTCTCCAAAAGGTAACCACTTTTTAATAACGTACCCTCCCCATCCTTCCTATGTGGAGAGAAAAAAAAAATACTGCATTTATAATTTTGCACCTTTTTTTTAAAAGATTTTATTTATTTATTTGACAGACAGAGATCACAGGCAGGCAGAGAGGCAGGCAGAGGGAGAGAGGGGGAAGCAGGCTCCCCGCTGAGCAGAGAGCCCGATGTAGGGCTCGATCCCAGGACCCTGAGATCATGACCTGAGCGGAAGGCAGAAGCTTTAACCCACTGAGCCACCCAGGCACCTCAACTTTTTTTATTTAATAGACATGGGAAATCTTTCTATATAGCAATGTACAACTTCTTCACCCATTTTTTTTTCCAGCTGCACAGGAATTCCTAGCACAAACATACCCTCTGATGGTGGAGACTAAGGGGACCGCCTCCATGGGTAGACACTGCTTTCTGGTCTCCAAAGACCGACAACCTGTCCACAACAAGGGTTGTCCACGTCCACGTGGCCACCAGCAGCACGCAAGAATATCTCCTAACCTTACTTTTGTTGGAACAAAAGTAGAATAAAACCTACTTTAAATACCTGCGTCCCCAAGACCCCACCTATGTGTGGAGATCTGCCAGAGGGGACCACTGGGACCCCGCACATGGCTACGCTCATGGCTAAGACTTATGACAGCCGTACAGACAGCCCACGAGGAAAGAAGCCCCACGTGGAGCCTGCAGGAATCCACATGCAGCTGTCCCATGCTCTCTCCCTCCCAGGAAGGGTCACTCAGAGCACACCCTGCTCTCAGCAACAGAACCACGACACGTTCGAGAAGTTTCTGCCTAGGGAAGCCGTCAAAAAGGCTCTGGCTGGTCACGGAGGGGCAGATCCAAATCCCAGCCTCCAGGAGAGAGAGCAGGGGTTCCGACCATACTGTTTGGACAGTCGAGCCCCGACCCTCCCCCGCCCCGCCTCTGGACCAGCCTTTTCAGCAAGGGAATGTTCTGGATCTGTGTAGGGAACAGGCCCCATTAGGGAGAGCAGCCTCAGGCCTGCCCCAGAGACTCTTGCCCGCATCTGTGCCCAGCAGGATGGAACTGTCTCCCGACACCATTACTAGTTATTTCAAGCTGCTGCTTTGGGAAAAAAAAGAAAAAAATGACCCCATTCTTTCATTCTATAGAACTACAAAGAGCCAAAGAGGCATTGAGGGCCGGGGCCGGCTTCCCTGCAAGAAGGGCTGTACTAGGCTCAGGGAAAAAGGCAACTACCGAACAGATGGCTTTTGGGTTACAACTGGGATTTAAATATCCACGTTCCAAATTCCTGACCGGGAGACTTCTCTCTCCAGCATACATGTTTCAAGGTTTCTGTGAAAGTAACCATTTTCTCATGCAATCTACCTGTGTGCCTTTAAGATAAACCAGAACACTGAATTCTTCAGAGTGTGAGAGCAGGAAGGCTTGTGAGAGGGTCCCGCTGTCAAGTTAATTTTTTTTTTTTAAGAATTTTTTTTTTAATTTATTTGACAGACGGAAATCACAAGTAGGCAGAGAAGCAGGCAGAGAGAGGGAGAGGAGGAAGCAGGCTCCGTGCTGAGCAGAGAGGCTGATGCGGGGCTCGATCCCAGGACCCTGGGATCATGACCTGAGCTGAAGGCAGAGGCTTTAACCCACTGAGCCACCCAGGCGCCCCTGTCAAGTCAATTTTTAACTGAAATACACATAAATGCACGAAGAAGCACACATCTCACTTCATTTTCACAAAATGGCCATCCCCGTGTAAGCAGATCCCGGATTTTAAAAAGAACAGGTCTCCGGCACCCAGGATCCCTTGTCCTCGTGCCCCACCACCCCCTCAAAGCGAGCCACTACTCTGACTTTTAACACCACTGATACACTTATTCAGTTTCGACTTTTATAGCAACAGATCACGTGGGCTGGTCTCTTTCGCGCCTGGCTTCTTTCCTTCAGCAACCTGCTCGCGCGACTCGTCTACGTTGCCATGTGTGGCACTGGTTGATTTATTCTCGCCACTGCCTAGAAATCCGCTATATGAACATGCCCTAGTTTCTTTATTTGGTCCACTGTGGAAGTACACTTGAACTGTTGCCGGTCTGGGGCTATCATGAAGAGTTTCCACGGTCATTTTCAAAATGCTAGTAAAACGCCTTTTTAACTGATGAGCAGACATACAGCCGAGGACACAAATCCAAAGCCTCTGAGTGGACGCATTTTACACTCGTGGGCACACACCTGCGGAACCAAACCCCAGAGCAAGATACAGAACACGCCCGTCCCCCCAGAGATGGCCTCCGTTTTCTATCACTTCGAAGAGCAAAGCAACGGCCCATCTTTAAACCCGCAGCACGGCCTCCGCGGAGGGAGCACGATGAATCTGGTCAAGCCACGAGTTCTACTCCGGACTCCGCCATCTGCTTGGAACCCTTCTCAAAGGTCACGCTCGGCCCATTTCATCCCCTGGGAATGAGGAGGTGGGGCGAGCTGGGTCCCAGGGCCCTCGGCAGGTGCCCGAAGGCACACCTCAAAACCACAGTCTTCCCTGGCAGCCCCTCGTTCCCAATCCCCTTCGTGGCTCACCACAGAACGTTCTAGAACTCTCTACATGCCTCCAGAAACTAAGGAGCCTCAACAGGATACAGTATTTTCGCAAAGCTGACCAGAGGTGGTTGAGGAGAAGGAAGCCCAGGCAATGAATGCCGCCTCCAGAACCTTCCTGCTCCAAGTGGGAGCGGCTAGCAGGAGCACCTGTGTCCCCTGACCTCCGGGGACAGCTGCAGAGGCTCACGCTCTTCCCCAGGGCCCCCGAATCCGAGTCTGCATTTGCATAAGACACCCGGGTGATCCTATGTACGCTGAACTGGGGAAAGCTTCACATCTATGGGCAGAAGACTCTGTACCCAATGTTCATAGCAGTCATGGCCATGGTCACCAAACTGTGGAAAGAGCCAAGATGCCCTTCAACAGACGAATGGATAAGGAAGATGTGGTCCATATACACTATGGAGTATGATGCCTCCATCAGAAAGGACGAATACCCAACTTTTGTAGCAACATGGACGGGGCTGGAAGAGATTATGCTGAGTGAATTAAGTCAAGCAGAGAGAGTCAAGTATCATATGGTTTCACTTATTTGTGGAGCATAACAAATAACATGGAGGACATGGGGAGATGGAGAGGAGAAGGGAGTTGGGGGAAATCGGAGGGGGAGATGAACCATGAGAGACTCTGAGAAACAAACTGAGGGCTTTGGAGGGGAGAGGGCTAGGGGGACGGGTGAGCCTGGTGGTGGGTATTAAGGAGGGCACAGATTGCGTGGAACATATGGCGCATAAACAATGAATTCTGGAACACTGAAAAAAATAAATAAATAAAATGGAAAAAAAAAATCCAGAAAATTTCTAGACTGCATATCACTCAGTAGTGTAATGTGCAGCAATAAAGGACCCGTGGCTTTAAGCCCACAAACTCTGAGCTTTCCTCCCTTCTTAGAATCCTAGCATCTCAGACTCAGGAGAAATCATGACAGGGAAGGGCTTCAGTTTCCAGATCACAGAAAGAAACTGAGGTGCAGAAACAAGGACGTGAGCCCATGTTTCACACAATCCAGTGCTCCCGCTGTTCAATAAAACAAACCCAGGCTGCCTTAAATATTAAACAGAATGTAATTGATCTTTTGATAACCGCATGTTATCAAAAAACTGGAATCGACTAAATTTGCTTGTCATTTCAATGAGCATAGTAGCAGGTGCTAGGCTACACCAGGAAACAAAATTCCTGGCTGTTTTGGAATTCACCCTGTTGGGTAAACACACAAGTCAGTGAGATTGGCACCGCAAGCGCACAGTACGAGCAACACAGTGCTCACGACTAGGTCGTGATGGCGTTCACACCACTGCCGGGCTGCCCTCCCAGACTGCCGGCGGGCACACAGAGAACGGAGGACCAGGTCGGCCCCGCAAGCACTGATAATTCAGGTATCGCAGACATCTCAGAGAAGTTGCTGAGGCAAGAGGGAGCCCCATTTACTGAAGGACTGAAGAGACCCTATTTTGCGCAAGACTCGCTAACTCCACCCGCCCTTGGGGGAAGGTGGGCTACTGTTCCAGTCCTTGTGCCAACAACCAAAACGATCCCGCTCCTCTTCCAGGATTAAACACCTGTGCCTCTTTGCCCTCCGGGACAGGACTTTTCTTTTTCTTTTGGCTCTCTCAGTGCCTCCCCAGGCACCGCTCGATCATTCTGTTTGCTCCCCTCTCTCTCAATTTCATAGCTATTTCCAATCACTATCCGTGGTGCGCTGGTAAACCGCTAACAACTTGCTCTCCGAAGGGTAGGGGTCCCACACCTCCTGCATTTGTCCTTTTCCATTTTGTAAATGACAAGACTCAGGGTCCTCCACCCTCAGAGTCTTCCCAGCAGGCTCCAGGTGGCCCGTGTCAGTGTGACCTCTATGCCACTGCTTGTGTGATGTCCAGGCTAAGCCAGCCAGCCCTCCCCAAGTCTTCTCTGTCAAGGCCGCTCCCTGACCACTCCTATCCCCACTGAATCTCCTCCCTTCTTTCTGATCCATCCATGCTCAGCTGCACTGCACACCTGGAATTCTACTTGCTCATGGGATTTCTCGAAGGCTTAGTGTAAGTGAACGGTCTGCGTCGTCCCGACAACTTCTGTAAGAATAAAGAAGAGACGAGTAGTGTAGGTCCCTGCGCATCTTTCACAGCGGACAGGCGGACAGGGAGTGCTCAGTAGCACCTGCTTAATTTCTCCTTCGAAATAATCTACATAGTTCCAAGACCTGTTCTAAAATACAACAATACCTACAATCATACAGCCTTACAATCTGCAGAAGGCTGCTTTTTTAGCTTTGAGGTAGAAGTTATAGGCATTGAACTTGGTCTATTTTTTTAAGATTTATTTTTAGAGAGAGACAGACAGACAGACAGAACCCGAGCACAGGGAGAGACAGAGGGAGAGGGAGAAGCAGACTCCCCGCCAAGGGACTTGATCCCAGGACCCTGGGATCATGACCTGAGCCGAAGGCAGATGATTAACTGACTGAGCCATCCGGGGACCCTAAACTTCCCTATTTTTAAGTGTACAGTGGGATGAAATTTAGCAACTATAAGCAGTTGTGTAACCACCACAATCGAGACCCAGAACAGTTGCCGTACTTGGCTACGGCAACCACCTACCTACTTTTTGTTGCTAGAGTTTGGCTTTTCCGGACTACCGTTTCGGTGAAATCATACGGCGTATTTGCACGCACCCTTTTTCACGTAGCGTGATGTTTCCGCCGAGTTCCTGTGTGTATCCCTAGGTCTTCCTTTCCACTGTTGACCAGTGTTCCACAGCATGGAGAGACCCTAGTTTGTTAAAATCTGTTTTCAAATCAGTGGAAAGATGTTGGAGTTGTTCCCAGTTTGGGGCTCCCTGTGAATAATGCCCCTGTGAACATTTGCTTGTAAGTCTTTGTGTACATGGATTTTGTTTGTATTGCTAATTTTTTTTACATCTTTATTTAGTTTTTTTTTTAATCTATCAGGCAGTTATGAATGTATTATACTGACCATCTCCTTTAATGTTAACATCAACACCAGGGGGGCGCCTGGGTGGCTTAGTGGGTTGGGCCTCTGCCTTCGGCTCGGGTCATGATCCCGGGGTCCTGGAATCGAGCCCCACATTGGGCTCTCTGCTCGGTGGGGAGCCTGCTTCCCCCTCTCTCTCTGCCTGCCTCTCTGCCTACTTGTGATTTCTCCCTCCATCAAATAAATAAACAAAAGCTTAAAAAAAAAAAATCAACCCCAGGGATGGGGTACTTTTAAGTTCATCGTTAAAAAAAAAAAAGTGAAGTTGCCCGTGTTTACACAGCTAGGAAGTGGAGGAGTCAGGTTGGAAACCCGCTGTGCCATGTGCTTGTCACGGAGATTAGAGTAGTTCATACACATGATGTGCTTGGAACAATAAGGTTCAAGAGAGGTTAGCTCTGGTGACGATGCTCTCCCCCCTCCCCCCAGATTCCTACCACCCACGGAGTATTCAGTCCTGTTTGAAATGAAGGCTCGACAGGGGTGCCCGGGTGGCTCAGTCTGTTAAGCATCTGCCTCTGGCTCAGGTCATGATCCCAGGGGCCTGGGATCGAGCCCCACATCGGGCTTCCTGCTCAGTGGGGGGTCTGCTTCTCCCTCTGCCCACTGCTCCCCCTGCTTGTGCTCTCTGTCAAATAAATAAACAAAATCTTAAAAAAAAAAAATGAATGAATGAAAAAAGAAAGGCCAGATAGCTACTGAAGTAGCTGATCGAGGCACTTCAAGTTTGCCTGTCGGGTGGGCCCGTCCCCCACCCCGGCTCACCTCCCTCTTCTTCCCCAGCCTCCATGCCAGGCTCAGGCTGAAAAAGAAATCCGCGTCTCCTCACCTCGGCAAATGGTATCACATTACAGCAACAACCCAAACATCACTCCATCCCAACACGCACGCAAGACACACACTTCGGTGAGCTGAAAGCAAACCTCTGTTAGATGCCCACGTGGTTTGTACACAGGAAGGAACGTTAGAAGGCACGAGAACACTCACGAGGTTGACTTTCCATCAGTCTCTTTCCTCCCTCTAGTTATTTCCGTCTTAAGGACCACGAGAACAGAGCCCCAAAATGCCACATATACCTTGCTGGGAAGAGTAAAATACGACTGCCGTTTAAAATATCCAGGCAATCTTACAACACTCTGGTACAGTGAGAGGTTCGGTATAAAAGACGGCTCCCACGTGGGCCCAACCCAGGCAAAGCCCTCACTATGATTCCAGAAAATGCTTCTTAAATGAAAAAGATAGTCACATAAGATAAGCTCTGGTGAAAACCCTGTAGCGAGGTGTCTGCGGAGCTCTGCTCCTGACGTGGTAATTATCTACTCTTACCTTCTCGCTGCTTTCAAGTAGACATTTTGGCAACTGTAAGATTTTCCCCATGTGGATGAGACCATTAACACAGTCATAGTCAAGCCCTGAACATATTTCTGTCTGCTTTTATTTTTTTTTAAAGATTTTATTTATTTATTTGACAGAGAGATCACAAGTAGGCAGAGAAGCAGGCAGAAAGAGAGGAGGAAGCAGGCTCCCCGCTGAGCAGAGAGCCCGATGCGGGGCTCGATCTCAGGACCCTGAGATCATGACCTGAGCCAAAGGCAGAGGCTTAACCCACTGAGCCACCCAGGTGCCCCTCTATCTGCTTTTAAATAAGGGATTTCTTTTGTTGTCTTTGTTAAAAATAACGCAGGTCAGAATCCAGCTGCCAATCGTTTTCCTCTCATGAAATTTCGGCTCTCAACACTGGCTTTCTGGCAACCCCAAGGACACATTTTTGCACTGAAAAGGTTAATCACAAACACTCTGCTTTCAAATGCACTCTCAGCACTCGATATTGTACTTAATCAAATAAGAAAAATCCATTTTAGGCTCTTGGTCTTCTAATTAATTTGGTAATTGAAAAAGTAACCGAAACAGATTCAATTAACAAAAGTAATATATGTAGATGGAAACAAAATGGAAATGAAGACCATATGGTAAAAGTCCGTCCCTCGGCATGGGCTTCGTGGAAGGTACAAAGCCCTACAGACCTGGAGGCAAAACCTACACACGCTTATATTGCCACCTTTCAGGGTAGGCAGTTTAGAAGTTTCCAACGCATTCTTCAAGTGGTCTCTGACCCCAAAATGGTGAGAACCAGCAGTCTGATTCTCAGTATAGCTCAGTGGGTCAAGTTTTAGGGCAAATGGGTATGGTGTGTGTGTGTGTGTGCGTGTGTGTGTGTGTGAGATAGACAGAGTGGCAGTCATGGATTAAGTTGTCAGGTCAGTAGATACGGCAAAAATGTCACCAAGTTAAAACCACAGAATCTGTCAAGGAGATCTTGGTCCTTGGAAGCTCAAACCAAAAGGAAACATTTGTCTGCCTTCAGCTGTGGCCTCCCCCTTCCAGCGGGCAGAGGAGTCAAGACCCAGGTGGAAACAGGGGAGAGACCGGGCAGGGGAGCCTGAGGGGGCGGAGCCTGGGGTGGGGAGCTTGGCGGGTCTCTGTCCTGCTGAGGTCACATGAGTTTGTGAGTTAACTGTGCAACATGGCGGGTAGGTACAACAGAGAGGATATAAAAGCAAACAGTGATAAATAAAGGCACATTTTAGAGCTTCGGGAAAATACCCATGAGAAAAGTACTGTGAATGCCACCCCCCAAAGGGCACTTTCACTTCCAACCTCATTTGTAGAAAAACAGTTTAAAAACTGGCAGAAATCACAGAAAGCCATATAACCTTAAAGTAACACCCCCCCACCCCATCACAACCAGCTCTGTTTCTGCCTCTTGGATAGGCAGCGAGTGGAACCTTCAGGAACGGTATCCTTCCCAGATCTCCTTAGATAAGGGACTCTGCACAGGTTTACATATTATATAAATCAACTCAACTAAAGCATCCTCCACGGGCAATCTGAGAAATGAACAGCTAAAGCTCTCATTCCGCCCAGTGTCAGTGCTGCTTATTTCTGGAGAGGAACGAACGCCCTCCCCACGTGCTGCGTCCATTCGAGACCAAAATTTCCTGAACCCTGTTTTGTTCATTTATGCCACAGTGACTGTTTCCTATGAAAATGGTGGATTACAATTTCACAATGCCCGGTGGTTTCAAAGAAGACAGACTCAGTGGAAATCGTGTTTGAAGGCCCCAGGGATTCAGCCTCAGAGAAAACCACAAAAGCTAAACCACCGCCCGCAAGAATAAGCTAGTAGAAGTTACTCAGCCGCCAAACTGCCAATTGTGCGACCTCTTTCCACGGTGGCCACTTCCCAGGGCTCATTATGGGAAAGGTTGTTCTTTCTCTCTCTCCCCCGAATGAATGCAGCTTTTGAACCCTTTTCTAGCTGCATTTGGTCCCAGCGCGGACGGATTATTTTAGCCATCATCTCCTAATGGGCAACTCACTCCCTCTCTTGCGAGAGAAAGAACGGCCTTGTGATAATTCTAGCCGTTTTCAGAACTCCAGGATCTGTGGCAGTTTGAAAGGAGAGAGATGAAGTCTTTGGCAAAACAACAGACAGAGAATTTCCCTTTGCTCCCTTCCTTGTCCCTTTTCTTCGGTTTGTGGCGAGGTTGTGAAAGGCACCAGAAATGCGCCCGGCGCGCGTTCCGATTTGTATGGCGCGCGATCACCAAACTGGTATTTTTTGTAAAGCAGCTCCTGATGGGATCTCGCTTTATTATAGCCCGAACGGATGACAGGCGACAGCAGGATGTGGCCCATTTGTTTCTAGGAAGCATCAGGGGTCAGGGAAGGCAAGAGAAAAGGGTGCCATACATTGTATCAATAAAGTTATATTAAAAAGGTCATCTGTCGCCTGCCACTCCACCTTGTAGTACAAAGGGACATTGAGAATCAGCCGGGGACTCTTGACATGTCTGAAAGAAATCAATGCACACCCTTAACCTTCTACCCATCTCTCTGAGCACATGCGTGCTCACGTAAATAAATCACCAAAGCAAATCCGTGCAGCACCTTATTCAGAGAAAAAAAAAAAAGAGCTGATGAATTCTAAATCGCCTGGTCTGGCCCTGCAGCCCGTTCCCTCCTACAAAAAGCAACGAAGGAGGCCGCTCTCCTGGACCGAAAGCTGACTCCCGGGTCCGAAGCCAGTGGAGGGAGCCCCGGGAGGAAGCAGCCTGGTCCTCCGCCCCCGGACACGGGCACAGCACGGGGAGGGCTGCGGGCTTTGGGGTCTCCAGAGCTTCCAGAAATGGCAAACTTGAGTCCAGGGTCAGAGTTTTTAAGAAGAGGGGCGTTTGGGGTGATCAGTCAGTGGAGTGTCTGCCTTCCGCTCAGGTCACGATCCCAGAGTCCCGGGATCAAGCCCCAGATCGGGCTCCTGCTCGGCGTGGAGTCTGCTTCTCCCTCTGCCTCTGCCCCTCCACGCTGCCTGTGCTCACTCCCGCTCCCTCTCCCTCTCTCTAATAAATAAATCTTTAAAAAAAAAAAAAGAAGATGACGACGACAACTGCTTTAGAGGCCTGGGATGATCTCCAAAAGGCTACTCTGGCAATCATCAAGGGGCCCCAGAAGTGGTGAAGCGGGGGGAAGCTGGAAGGCTTTATAGGAACTGCCCTTCTCAGGCACCGCGGGTGAGAGACAGAGAAGGGCACATGGTCAAGGACAAACAAGAATCCCAGAGGCTAAAGGCAGAACCAGGAGCCCGCAGGGCGCAGCAGGGCGTGTGTTAAACACAGCAAAGGCTGTGTGGTGAGAAGGCCGGCAGGGTGCTACTATGGGCTGGTGCCACGAGGACTTGGGACGGGACAAAATGAAAAAAAAAAAAAAAAATCACTCACCCCTACATGTCACTTACCATAAGTTCAACTCTGCTTCCTCATTTCTAAAATCGGGTAGTAAAGTCACCGGCTTACGGGGTGGCCGTGAAGATCACACGTACGTGAGAGCGCTTCGTCAACTCTAAAGCAGTTCGGGCCATCGTGGTCACCAAGAGCCAGGAGGTCAGGGACTAAATCCGGGGGCTGCTGTTTTAATTCTAATAGGTGAAAGGAAACACGTCTATCTCTTGGACGGCGTTTTGCTTCTGACACATGGACAAGAACAAGGACCCTCAGCTAGGAAGGAGTAGGGAAAAAATACTTGGAATAGAGCACCGAGCCCCAAACTGATTAGAAGATGTTCTGAACGGACTTCTGCATTAGAGCAACGACCGATCACACCAGGTACTTGCAGAAGTGGAAGAGAAAAGAGTTCAGTCCTGCCCTGTGATACCAATGGAGTCTGGGGAATAGATCTGCAATTTTCAAATGGGAAAAAGATCTCTGCCCCAAAGACTATGGAGTACTGAACTCGATACACATCCTAGTCAAGGGTCTGTGAGAGATTATTGAAGATCTTGTGAGCACTTAGGAGAGGATGCGGTGATTACAGGATGTAAGATTAGCCTCTCTTGGTTTTCATCCAGAGAAGGTAATTCAGTTGTAAGGCCGAGGGAATTTTCCAGATGAGAACTATCTGGATAAGGCAAGGCACCTGTAAATGTCTTTCAAGCGGCCCTTGTTTACAAGAGAATGTGGAAGAACCGGCCTTTAGTGATGTCAATCCCCACCAGATGTCCGGGCTGTGCCAGGGGTGGTGAGGAAGTTTGAAGCTCCCAGGCAGCCTCGGGCTGGCCCTTTCCCTACTGAAGCACGGCCACCAGTGGCTCACACAAAGGTACTGACACCTCACATCAGCAGGTGACACGAAACTAGGAAGTAAGGCCAACTCCCTTGATGACAAAATCATCAGATGCCAAAAGGAGCTTGGTCCAATGAGGAAACTCTCTCCGGCAAGGTTAAATATCACGGAACAAAGGTGAGATCCCAGTTTAGCTGCTAGAAACCAAATGGCAGATTTCCAGAGGGGGTGTGAGAGAAGGCGGTAGAAGGACAGGCTCATGAGCGACACACAGAACAAGGCTGAAGGGCCTAGTTGACAGGAACACCAACTTGAGCCCAAAATATGTGGGCCCCAAAAGGTCAATTCAAGTTTTACACTGACTGACCAAAAACATGGAACCAAGACATCTTGTGTTTGATGTCTGGACGCCGCACTTCCAGCGTGACTAGGAATCCAGTTACCCGGCGAAAGGCCTGGTGGCAATATCGGAAATTAGGTGCCAAGTACCTCACACAGCCAGGTACGCTTAGATTTGGTGGGAGGTCTCCATTTCATATCCGTAGGACAGCCGAGTCCTGAGGAAGATTCCAGTTGGGCAAAGGATTTTCCAGAAAGTGAAAAGCTCTTCACAGACATTAAAATAGAGTGTGTGGGGGCGCCTAGCTGGTTCAGTCAGAAGAACATGTGACTCTTGATCTTGGGATCCTGAATCTGAGCCCCATGTTGGGTGTAGAGATTATTTAAAAATAAAAACTTAAAAAAAATAAATAAAATAGGATGTGTGTGCTCACACACGTGTGTATAAAGGTCCTCCTAGAAAGGAGTCATTTAAAAGATGGAAAAATGCTTTGTATTAAAAATAACTTTCACAGAGCATTAACTGACAATCACTAGGTTTCAAAAAAAGGTCAACACCTCAGCAGAGTAAGTTGACAGCTTACTCGGTTTCTGAGTTTTGAAGGTAATCTTCACAGCCGAATGTAACTACAGGATTTTAAATTCATACCTAAAACCAGTGTCGGATTTTTCTTCCACTTCCTTATTTCCCATAACTTTTTGCTAATAGAACATGAATTAGATATGTAAATCAGCTCTCGCTCAAAATGGAATGCAGGATCTTAGTCATCTTTTCTTAGATAAAATTGTCTACTGTTGGTTATTAACCAGCCTACATAAGAAAGAATAACTTTTGAAATGAGATGGTTGCATAAGAGTTTTCCTTTACCCCTTGGGTCAAATGAGGGGAAATTCCATGGCACAGGATAAAATGTATGCTGTTCCCACAGACCAGATTCTGTTTCCACCAAGTTTGGCAGTAGCCTTCTTGGACAACAAAATCTTTCCTTTCTCACACTTATTCAATAAAGTAATTCACTGGGCAGCTCCCTGAAGTGCTGATTATTGATTTGGACCTGACACAATCCACGTTTTCCTGTCCCTCTCTGCGACCCTGGGGTCATTCCCTGCCTCAGTTCTAAAGACGTTCCAAAGTGGCTGATCGTGTACGTAAGAAACAGGCACCGCATGGGACGCTTGGAGATGGTGGACACACGTTATCACAAGTCTATCTTCTGGAACAACACATGCATAGACCATGGGAGCCTGGGGGAGTATTCTACCATCGGATGTGACCAAAAGCCATCAGAGTAATGTCCAGAAGATACTAGGTGTCCATCAACTGAAGCAAGGATACGCTAGATGTGGAACGTATCCATACAACGGATTACTACTGGGCCCTAAAAAGGAAAGAAGTACTGACAAAAGCTACAACATGGACAGACCTCAAAAACACTAGGGCTATGTGAAAGACCTCAGACCCAAAGAGATCACAGAGGAGTCCATTCAAAATAAATGCCCAGAACAGGACATGCACGGAAGATGACCTAGAGAGACAGGAAGTAGATGAGCGGCTGCTTAGAGCCAGGAGAGCGAGTTGGGGAAAGGTCAAGTGACAGACACGGGGATGGGTGTTCTTTAGGAGGATAGAAATGTTCAAAAATTTGATGATGGTGAGGGATTTTAAAAAATCCTTAGGGATTTGTGATGAAACTGTGGGGTCATCCGATCGTCATCAGGTTACCCAGTGTAGTTTCTTTGTTGAACCAATGGTCTCTTCTTGGGCCTCTTCTCCTTCCAGGATCCCCTGCTCAGCGACATTTCAATTACTTCCCACTCCTTTATATAGAATTTGTTTTTTGGGTTTTTTTAAGAAACTACATTTTTTAAAAAAGATTTTTACCTATTTGACAGAGAGATCACAAGTAGGCAGAGAGGCAGGCAGAGGGGGAGGGGGAAGCAGGCTCCCCGCTGAGCAGAGAGCCGGATGCGGGGCTTGATCCCAGGACCCTGAGATCATGACCTGAGCCGAAGGCAGAGGCTTTAACCCACTGAGCCACCCAGGCGCCCCTAGATTTTGTTTTTAACCATGCTTTGGGGAGAGAGGGGTTGATAGAACTTCAGCTGATAACCCAAGTGTGCCAAAAATATTAGACAGTTTCTCTGTGTGTTTCTCGTAGCTTCTCCTTAGGTTAACATCTTACATAACTATAGACCATTTATCAAAGCTAAACGATTAACCTCGATAACGGTGTTATTGACTAAAGCACAGAACTCCTTTGCATCTGGCTACTTTTTCCCACGAACGCTCATTTTCTATCCCAGGATCCAATTCAAGACGTGACAGTGCGTTCCGGTGTCTCATCTCCTTAGCTTCCTTCCATCTGTGACAGCTCCTCAGTCCTGGGCTTTCATGACCTTCAGTCTTCACGACCTTTAGTTTTCCTGTCAAGTGTTTCGTAGAACAACCCCCAGTGCAAATTGGTCTGAGGAGCCCTCCCGTTTCGCTTCGGGTTGTGTGTGATGGGGAAGGAAAGCGGAGAAGCGAGGCCGGGTCCCAGGCAATGCATCGTATGGGGGGGGGGGGGACAGTGTTGAGATGTTACCCTCCATCTCCCTCGGCGTGGGCGGGCGAGACTCTCCACAGATTTAACATTTAAGCCTTATTTCCATACACTAAAAAAAAAATACGTGTTCACGGTTCGCCCGGTGCCAGAGAGAACGTGAGCCCCTATGGAAATGATGCTTATTCCTGTCTACAAGTCAAAGTGGTCTGCGAAGCCTTTTGAACACACACATTCCTGCCTCAACGTCTGGGGATTCCAAGCCAGTGGGTCAGAGGGAGGCTTCCCAGGAGACTCTCACAGTGGCCCGGATGGAGTGGCAGAGAGGACAGTGGCCCCAGTCTGGAGGAGCATCATTCTAGAAGGAAGATGGGCACAGAGACAAGTCCCCAGTAATGATAACATTTCTTTTTTCTTCTTTTTTTTTTTAAAGATTTTAGTTGAGAGAGAGAAAGGGAGAGCACAGAGGGAGAGGGAGAGGGAGAAGCAGACTCCCAGAAGAGCTGAGAGCCGACACGGGGCTCGATCCCAGGACTCGGACATCATGACCGGAGCCGTAGACAGACACTTCACCCACTGGGCCCCCCAGGCGCCCCAATGATAACCTTTCTAGCGAGGTACCAACTCAGGGCTGTAGGAGCAGCAGAGCCCCAACACTGCTCCAGGGGGAGGCTGGCACCCCGGACCTGGGTTCTGGAAGCACCCAACTCCTTGACAGCCCGGCTCTCTGTACTCAAGTCCTTTAAACCGTCCAACGATTCTACATGTTCCTAGAAGAGTCCAGCAGAAAGGGGAAGCGAGGCCAAGTCTGCTCGGCAGCTTCAAAAGCTGTTTAAAGAAGTCAGAGCCTGTCTCAGCCTCTAGCAGCAGCAGGAGATTTGGGGTGAAAGGCAGGGAGGGGTCCCCAACGGGGACTGCAGGCTGGAGAGGAGTGGGCCCCACACAGAAACGCTGGCAGCTGCCTGACTTGTACTCACCGGTTCGTTCCCCATTTTGTTACCCTGAAACCTTCAGCGAAGCCTCGTCTGGGCTCGTGTTAACGTTACTGTCGCCAGAGGCCCTTGCAAAACATACGTGTGCCCTGACTATTCCCTGAGCTCCTGATTTGCCTGTGTTGGGCCAAGGCCTGGGCACCTGGCCTCGAGCCTCGCTACTCCAAGTGTGGTCCGCAGACCAGCCCCA
This sequence comes from Martes martes, assembly GCF_963455335.1. NCBI lineage: Eukaryota > Metazoa > Chordata > Mammalia > Carnivora > Mustelidae > Martes > Martes martes. The sequence goes on from NC_137897.1 coordinate 9,285,984, forward strand.
CGGAGATCCCCCGAGAGGCTGTTGGCAACGCAGGCTCTGGGGTCTTAGGACAGACCTACGGAGGAGGACTCCGCCTTTTGTCAAGATTTCCACGTGAGCTGCGGTGCCCACTAGGGACACGGGGTCATTTAAATTAAAACTTATAAGTCAATTCCTCAGTCGCCGGAGCCCCCTTTCAAGCACTCAACAGCCTCACGTGGGCAGTGGTTATCCTATTGGGCCACGGAGACCTAGAACATTTCCATCGGGGCTGAAAGTCCTCTTAGCCCTGGGCTCGTATTAACAGAGCAGCAGCCCTTGAGGATGGAGGTCAGGGAACCTCCCCTCATTCTTGGAAAACAGGTTTCCTTGTTATCAAAAGAGAGAGCGAGCCAAGATGGCACCACCTTTAGGCAAAACCACGGGGAACGGGATTTTCCGCTGTTGAATTTCATATGTCCGGGGCCATTCTACTGAAGCAGAGGCTTTGGGGGGGGGGGGGGGTTTGCAGTAGCTGACCAGGGGCCGCTTTTACGAGTGCCAAGAGGACTCTGCAGGGCAACCAGGATCTCTGGTCACCAGGGCAGACGGTGGGAGAGAGAACAGGGCTAGAACTGTGGGTCTGAGAGTCCTCAACACGCAGACGGGAGAACGCGCAGTGAGTGGGACCACCAGCTGGGTGTGCGGGGTGAGGTAAAAAGACAGTCATGCACAGCCTGTCACCGTCAGAGGGGTGGGCAGCCCAGGAGCAGCCACAGAGAGGCCGGAAATCAATGATCAGAGACAAGAGGCAGAATCAGAGGTGGAGGCTCCTAGAAGTCAGTGGAGGGAGGGAAGGACCGGTAGGGATGACTGAACGTGACCTTGGAGGAGGTACAGGGCAAGGGCAGGACCTGCTGGGGGAAGAGCGTGACCCTGAGCCCACACGACCTGCACAGGGGATGCCTCCTATCATTTCACACCCTGGGCATCTCTCCGGCTTCCCCCTCAGCCCAGCCCCAGCGAAGGTGCTGGAAGCTTCGGAGAGGAGCGCAGGAGTGCTGTGACAGAGAGATGTGGAGGTGGAGTACCACTCAAGTCATGATCCCGGGGTCCTGGGACGGAGCCCCACATCGGGCTCCCTGCTCCACAGAGCCTGCCCCTCTCTCTCCCACTCCCCCTGCTTGTGTCCCCTCTCTCTGTCTCTCTCTCTCTTTCTGTCAAATAAATAAACAAAATCTTTTTAAAAAGGGGGGGAATGACTGTGCTTCATGGGGTGGTCTTGAGATTAAACGGGTCAATCCACATGAAGCAATTAGAACAAAGTGGGATACACAGAAAGCCGTCCGATCACACCGACGATGATTACAATGCAGGCGCCTCATTCCACGTAAGCACCATGAAAATGTACTCAAGGGATCGAGACCATTCAAGTGTCTCCATTTCTGCCTAATGGATGATTTTAAAACAAGTATTTTTATTTAAATACATACTTCCTTTTAAAATGTATCTCAAGTATCCTGCCCTCCACATTTTCCATCATTGAAATGGCAAGTTCCCATTTCATTAAGCTGTACTTTGTCTTTTAAAAATTAAATAGAGCATTAAAAAAAACCAAAAACTGGGCTTCTTTAAATGACAAAAACCACTGTGTCATCTTTTCTTACCCTGAGCAACAACACAGGAGAATACTTAATAGTGCATATTGTGCAAAAAGACACATTTCAAATCGAGCTGCCAGCGATTTACAATGGATATATTAATACTATTTTTATCCAAAAAGAATGGGATTAAGGAAGACATTATGAGGCAGTCAAAGGCTTTGTTTTAACGGTTTGTAAACACATGCAAGTAAAGACGGAAGCTCTTATCTGGGAATAAATCCGAACAATTTCACAAAGAAAAGCCTACACTTTTCTGAGGCTCAAGGAGAAAGATTAACAAAAAGTATGTGGGGGAAAGTTAATGCCATCAATGGCATATTCCTCGGTCACCAAATTTGACAAATACGCCCTAAGGCGTACACTCGATGATTCCACAGGGTGCCAGGGGACACACGGGCTGGGAAGCAGCTCCGAAAGCTGGAGGTTCATCAGTAAGGCCTGTGATGCTGGGACACTTTACACACAGTCGTCGGTTGACTTCTGTCCCAACAAAAATCTGTGTTTGGATCGTAACCTCCGGGACCTACGAATGTGGCCCTATTTGGAAACAGGGTCTTCACAGATGAAATCCAGTCAAGATGAGGTCCTATGTGGTTCGGGTGGACCCTAACCCTGTGACTGAGGTCTTTACAAGAAGAGGGAAATTCAGACCTAGAGAAGAGACAGTATAAAGGTAGAGGCAGAAATTGGGGGCAGAAATGCTTCTTTGGGCCAAGAAATGCCAAGGACTGCAGATGACATGAGAAGCTAGGAGAGAGGCATGGAGCGGATACTCCCTCAGACCCTTCAGAAGGAGCCAACCCTGCTGGGACCTTGTTTTGGACTTTTAGCCCTGGTACTGTGAGAGAATAAATTTCTGCTGTCAAAGCCATGGTGTCATGGTACTTTGTTAGGGCAGCCCTGGGAAATGGATATACCCGCCACCTTGGCCATACCCTCTTCAAGGACCACAGTGTCTGAATAGAAAAGGGGTCAAGGGCAGAGGCTGGGAAGTCAGTTTTGACCTTGCCACGTAAGAGCTGTGTGGCCTTGAGTCAGGTGCTACATCTCCCTGTGCCTCAGTTTCCTTGTTGTTAAGTAGGGATAAAAGAATCCACCCCACATGGTTGTCATGAAGATTCAGTGAGATCAAAGTCAAGAAGGCAGCATTAATGCTATTCTCCTCATTCTGCCAATTTTTATTTCTGCTCTGTATGCATCCTAATCCCTCCCCTCAAACTCCATTCCTCTCTTTGGCCTACTTTTTAACTCTCTGATATTTTAGCATTTCAAATATGGTAGAACCTATCTATGAAGCCTAAATTTCCACAAAAACCTGAGTTTCGGAAGCAACAGAATCAAAATCTATTCTTGTGACCTCCAACTGTTACTAGAAGAGCCCAAAAACAGAAAGGCAAGAATAGTACCAAGTACATTTGAGCACAAAGAACGTCTATCCATCTCCATCCTGGAGAAACAGGGCAGACACAGCTGAAGATATGAGAAGGCCAAAGTGAAGTTACTCTAGGCAGAGCTGAACGAGAGGCGTTCCTTCATAGGACAGTCAAGGACACGCAGGTCATGGGAACGGACATAATGTGGTAGAAGAGGGTTGGCAGGAGCAGAAGAGCCACCCGTGGTTAAGTTCAACAACGAATTACCCTATGACCCAGCAATTTCACTCCTAGGTAGGTACCTACGCAGAAGAATTTAAAACAGGTAGGCAAACAATTTGTACTCACAGGTTCATGACGTGGACTATCCATGATAATATCCGTACCCTTCATCACCAACGTATGGATAAACAGAATACGGTCCAGTTGTAGAACGGAATAGCACTGAGCCACCGAGAGCAATGAAGTACTGCCATGCTACAGTGCGGCCCAATGTTGACACCGTGACGCTAAGTGAGAAGAGCCAGACACAGAAGACCACGCGTTCTAGGGTTTCTTTCGTATGAAATATCCATACTAGGCAAAATCACGGAGACAGAAGTCAGATGAGTGGTTGCTAGGGGCTGGGAGGAGGGGAAGATGAGGAACAGTTACAGGGCCTTGTTTTGGGGGGATAAAAATATTCTAGAACCAGATGGTGGTGATATGTGTACGACATTGTGGCTGCGCCAAATGCCACCAAATTGCATGCTTTAAGATGGTTAGTTGGTCAACTTTCTATGTTTTCAACTATAAACTAAACTAAACGAAGGGCCTACAAGCAAGGGAAAATTCCACAAGCGCAGAAGCCACAGTGAGAGTGATGTGTTCTGTGGAAAGAAAGGAACTAATGGTAATTCATTTGTCACAGAGATTAACTTGATATAGCACCTAAGGTGATCTTTTTTTTAATTAAAAAAAAAAAAAAGCAAGGGAAGAGCTATACACAACAAACAATGGCCATCCTCAAGCCTCCACACAGCCTCGGACTACAAACTGGGTCCTTCGCTACCTGTGGGTCCCTCACAAGAATGTTCACAGGTCTTTAGAAGGTCACTGAGAAACTGCTATTTGGGAATCCATCAAGGGAAACACACAGGGGGACACGCGAGACTCTCCATCTTCGTCTTCAAACTTTTTAAGTGTCACTTGTTAAAAATTTCTACATGCCTGTGTTCTCTCATGAATGCCCACCAGTCCTGCGCGTTCCCAGCCTAAGTGGTCAACCCGGAGTGGTACACCACAAGCCCCTTCTGAGCAGATAATGTCGCGTGGACCTTGAAGCTGTTCACGGGAGTATCAGGGAATGAGATGCCAGCGCGCAGGGCAGATGGAGGGATGGAACCAGCCCGATGGCCCAAGGTGGTCTGGAACAATCCAGCGTCGTGAAGGTGGCCTGCGGCCGGCTCTGAAGGCACAGGGAACCTTCTGCAAGCCCGTGCAAACTCAGGCACAGCACGGCTACCTATAATCACTGGGGCCAGTGGACAAGAGAGCGGCCGTTTCCCAGCGGGACGCGGCCTCCGTGACAGAGGGCCAGAGGCGCAACTTGAGTGGGTCTGTTGTCTGACAACGTCTGAGATGACATCACGCACATACCATGATGCTGTGTCACCCCCTGTTAGTCCCTGGAATAATGGACAAGCCAGTGGGGTAATTTGGGAGAACGACCTTGTCTCCCAAGCTGGAGGGGTGGCAAACCTGGGGTTCACAGGAGCCCAGAGGCCAAGACTATTTTCTGGGTGACATAATGTCCAGCTGTGTTGCAGTGTCCCTGCAAGGCCTGGGTCATGGGGCAGGAGAGGACACTTTGCCGACTGCACCGTCCCACAGAGCAGCTCCTTGCCGCCCCCACACAGCTGAAGATCACCCGGCAAAGGCCTGTGGCGAGAACCACAGATGATGGTAGCGCCGTCCTTCCAGATACGGACCGCTCGCCTTCTGGAAGGGAGACGGGGCCTTCGGACATTGAGGAGGGGACTGTCATATGGGACAAAACAACGTAACAGGATCTCAGCCGTCTCTGAACTGTGCAATTGTGGCCCACCAAAGAGCACTGGGAGCGTGCAAACCGGACAGGGGTGCTGAGGCGGAGGGTTTCCTTAGGGCGCCCCATCAAGCGTTAGAGTTCCTTCCCCAGCAACAGTTAGAAACAGAAACAAAACAAAAATTCTCAACCCACGACAAGATGCTCGGCATCACTCATGATCAGGGAAATGCAAATTAAAACCGTAATGAGGTGCCTCCCTTCACACCTGTCAGAACGGCTAAACTCAACACAAGAGACAAGTGTCGGTGAGGCTGTGAAGGAAAAGGAAGCGTCGGGCCCTGGGGGCGGGCGGCCGGCAGCGGCCAGTGTGGGGCGCTGTGGAGGGTCCTCAAGACGTTCAAAATGGGGGGGGGGGTGCCTGGCTGGCTAGGTTTTGTGCGCGCGCGCTCTCACCCGCTCTCAAATACATCAATCTAGGATTTCACAAGGGCCTCGACAGCGGACAGAGGCCTATAGAGAAAGCAGAGAAAGACAAATCAAAAATTCAACTTAATAAAGCAGATTGAAAAAAACAAACGAAGCACCCAGACTTCTGCGGATTTTTTCTCTCTCTCTCTTTTTTTTTTTTCCTGTTTAGGGTTTAGAGGGGAAAATAGGAACGGACGGTCTGGGGCAAGCAGGGTGTTTCCCCTCCACCACCACCGGCCGATGCTCTGGTTCTGTCCACCTCCCCATCCGCCTGGGGCAGGAGACCGCCCACCAGTGCGGGTGCCAAGGCGCACGGCAGAGGAGGGTAGGAATGAGAAGGAACCCATGTAGAGATTTGGGGGCACGAGAGTGTTGCCTGACGAACAGCCCTGTGCCAGATGTTTTCACACACACCCCTCACTTCATGCTCAACGAGCTCCTTCAAGACCACTCACTACTCCGCTATAAACAGACGAGGAAACAGACAGGCAGCAAGTTCAGGGGCCTGCCGGGTGGGCAGAAGCACGGCCCCTTCCCCTCCAGAGATGTCCCCATCCTAATCCCCGAACCCTACCACTACGTCACATTATACAGCAAAGGGGGCGTTAGGGGGGGCAGATGGAATTAAGGTGGCTCATCAGCTGACCTTAAAATAGGGAGATCAGCCCGGAAGACCCCTGTGGGCCCACTGTAGTCACGAGGTCCCTAAATGTGGACGAGGCAGGCCGAAGAGGCAGGGTGTTGGCACGCCCGCCACGGCTGGCTTGGAAACTGGAGGAAGATGGCCGCAAGCCAAGGAGTGGGGGGTGGCTTCTAGAAGCCTCGAAGGGCAAGGAAAGGGCTTCTTCTCTACAGCCTGTAGAGAGGAACGTGGCCTTGTTAACATCTTCTTTCTAGCCCCGTGAGACCCTGGTTCGACTCTGACCCCCTTCTCCTGAATGTAAGCTCACGAATTTGTGTTTTAAGCGACTGTTTGTGACACTTGGTTAGAGCAGCCACCAGAAACTCATGGAGCAGGAAGAAAACCACATTTGCTTTCACAGTATTGTTTGCAATGTTTATCTGCCACTCTCCCCTGCCAGGAGATGTACTTTTTATACTGTATGTTAAGGTTAAAAGAAATAAATAAATAAATAAAATAAATCAGCCTGCTTTCCTCAAGCAGTGCTAGGAGCTGAATGTCTGTGTCCCTCAGCCAAATTTATTTTTTTTTTTCAAAGATTTTACTTATTTATTTAACAGAGAGAAAGATCACAAGCAGGCAGAGAAGCCTGCGGGGGGTGGGGGAAAGCAGGCTCCCCACTGAGCAGACAGCCCAATGTGGGGCTCAATCCCAGGACCCGAGATCATGATCTGAGCCAAAGGCAGAAGCTCAACCCGCTGAGCCACCCAGCGCCCCCCCCCCAATTTAAATGCTGAAATCCTAAGCCCCAATGTGGTAACTATTAGGAGGTGGGGCCTCTGGGGGATGCTTAAGTCATGAGGCCGAACCCTCGCAAGCCCAATTAGGTACCAGGAAGAGGCCTCTCCCTAAACACGGCACCTGCTGACACCCTGATCCGGGACCTCTGAGGCTCCAGAACCAGAACAAATACATTTCTGTGATCTGTAAGCCTCCCAGTCAGTGGGGGTTTGTAATAGCCCCCCAAAAGGCCTCAGACAAGCAGATCATTTAGAAGCGAGGAAGAGCCCCACCGACAGGTTGGCGGGTGGCCTGAGCCACCCAGGGATTAAAAAGTCAGAGGAGGGCAGCTGTGGGGCAGACCATCACGCATGGGCAACTGAAAACATGGGTTTTTTTGTTTTTAAAGATTTTATTTATTTGACACAGAGAGAGAGATTGCAAGTAGGTAGAGAGGCAGACAGAGAGAGAGGGGAAAGCAGGCTCCCCACTGCGCAGAGAGCCTGATGCAGGCCTCGATCCCAGGACCCCGAGACCATGACCCGAGCCGAAGGCAGAGGCTTAACCCACTGAGCCACCCAGGTGCCCTGAAAACATGGTTTTTAAAGGCGGGTACACTGCAGCCAGTTGTTCTCAGGAAGAACTTCTATATTTTTTTAATTTATTTTTATTATTTTTAAAGCAGGAAAAGGTCGTCTGGGTGGCTCAGTGGGTTAAGCCTCTGCCTTCGGCTCAGGTCTTGATCTCAGGGTCCTGGGATCGAGGCCCGCATCGGGATCTCTGCTCAGCGGGGAGCCTGCTTCCCCCCCCCCACCTCTCTCTGCCTGCCTCTTTGCCTACTTGTGATCTCTGTCTGCCGAATAAATAAATAAAATATTTTTAAAAATCAATTAATTAATTAAAAAATTAAAGCAGGACAGCCAGCGGCTTCTTCCAGTTTAAACCACAAAATTCCACATAGGAAGGACCTAATTACTTCAGTTCTACAAGCCTGAAAATTCTGATAAGCAACCAGCCCAGGAACCTTGTAAATATTATGCCATCCAGGAGCATCTGAGAGGAAAAACCGAAATACAGCATGAGCTACCCAAGTGCTCAGCACCGAGTTGAATGTGCTACTCCCAGCAACCATCTATAGCAGCAAAAGCCGGGGGGTCCCCAAATTCCACGGTGCATCACCCGGAGGGCTCGTTAAAAAACAGTGTTGAGCCCACCCCCCGAGTTTCTGACTCCATAGGTCTGCAGAGCAGGGACCCAAGAATTCGCATTTCTAGCAAATTCCCACCTGATGCTGGTGTTACTTCTCACTTTTTGAGAACCACCTGTATGAATCGGTTACTCTTACCTGAAAAGCAATTTCACGACGGGGAGCGGGGCATGGGGGTCAGAATGAGCTTTTCGTGTATGAAGGACAGAGCCCGGCCTTGTGAATCGTTACAGACAACTTTTGGCTTCTGGGAGGATTTCTTCTCCCTCACTTTGCAGAGAACACCCACCGATTGCTTATACACCCACCGATTGTCCTAGAAACGTGCAAGCACGTGCGTGGTTATGGCATCGTCTGAAAGAGCAGACCACAGTAGGGGACAGGCCTCACTACACGCCTGTACGAGCAGAAAATGAAGGCTCGTGGAACCCAGGGTAGGCAGAGGGGGGGTTGCCGGGAATGAGGAGTCGTGCCCCATCTCTTGTTCTTGTAGAAAACCGACAGTGGGGGCCCCCTCCCACTCCCATAAAATGCAAGGAAGCCAGAGGGCCATTTCCAAAGGCAAACTGGATCCCGCCACTTCCCCACCCTGCATCTTTTTTTTTTTTTGCTCTTAGAATAAGGTTCCAAACTCTCTTCCAGGCTCTGCAAGGTCTTTGTGATCCAGCCCTCACCCGCTGCTTGACTACATCTCTAACCTATACTTGGTCTACACCCCAAGCACACGAGTCGGCTTTCCATTCTTCAAATACATCAGTTTCTACCCACGGCCTTTACCACCCACCATTCCCTGGGCCTGTTGCTCCCGCCCAGATCCACACCAGCCGCAGGGCTTAACTCAAAGAGTGCCTTGTCACCTCCACCGTGAGGTCTGCCTTGATTGCTTATCGACTCTCTACCCCAACTCTTCAGTCACACTAACCTCTTCTAGAGATGAGCTCATTTCCCCACGTGCTTGTTCACTGCCCATTTCCCTTCACTAAAATGTAAGACGTGAGAGCAGGAATCTTGTTCATCTCAAGGGGTGCGTGGGTGGTGTAGTCAGTCGGGCGCCCAACTCTTGGTTTCGGCTCAGGTCATGATCTCAGGGTCATCGGATCGAGCCCCACTGCTTGAGATTCTCTCTCGTCTCCCTCTGCCCTTCCACTCTGGTTTGCTTTCTCTCTCTCTAAAATAAATGGATAAATCTTTCAAAAAAAAAAAAAAAGTGAGACATAAGGCAACTGACGGAATTTTCAATGACAATAATGACTATTTAAGAGCTAATGCTATCATACAGTCACTCACTGCTCAGTGCTGATTTAAGTCCTTCGTGTCTATCAGCTCATTTAACGTTCACAGCCTAGGACAGTTACTATTCCCAGCCCACGCACGCAGGGGAAGAAACTGAGGCATGAAGATTAATCTGCCCAACACCACAAAGCTAGTTAGTAGTCGAGCAGGGATTGGAACCCAGGCACTGTAGCTACAAAAATTATGTACTAGAGTGTAGTACTCCTGCCTCCCAGCGTCACTGGGATCTGGTTCTTCACAAGCCCACGCTAGAGAAGACGCCCTTCCAATTCACGTGCAAACATTTTAGACTGGTAGCCTCCCATTGTGGTCCTTGCATGAAAACAACAATTTTATATGCAAACTGGTTTGGTTCCTACTACCAAACTGTTTGAGGTTTCTAGCACATTTCTTCTCAAACAACTCCTTCTCTCAATGTTCACGTCATCTTTTTTTTTTTTTTTTAAGATATATTTATTTATTTATTTGACAGAGAGAGAGAGAGAGAGAGAGAGAGATCACAAGTAGGCAGAGAGAGAAAGAGAGGGAAGCAGGCTCCCTGCTGAGCAGAGAGCCCGATGCGGGACTCGATCCCAGGACTCTAAGATCATGACCTGAGCCGAAGGCAGAGGCTTAACCCACTGAGCCACCCAGGCGCCCTCACGTCATCTTTCTAAATCAGGGCAAGAGTCTTGATTAATTTCTCACCACCTGGGTTTAAAAGAATGAAGATCCAGCGCTTTGTTATCCAATAGGGCAGCCACCAGCCCCATATCACCACTGAGCACCCGACAGGGGCCAGGCCCACTGAGAAGTGTTTTAAAGGTCAAATTCACACTGGACTTCAAACAGATCTCATATAGGGGTGCCATTCCTAGCGGGGAGTCTCTTTGAGACCCTCTTCCTCTCCCTTCTGCCTCTCCTCACTCACATACAGGCACACACTCTAAAAATAAATAAATCAATCTTCTCCCACCCCTCCCAAAAAAAGAACTTACATGAAAAACAGTGTGAGGGATGCCTGGGGTGACTCAGTCGGTTAAGTGTCTGCCTTTGGGGGTGCCTGGGTGGCTCAGTGGGTTAAAGCCTCTGCCTTCGGCTCAGGTCGTAATCCCAAGGTCCTGGGATGGAGCCCCACATCGGGCTCTCTGCTCAGCAGGGAGCCTGCTTCCCCCTCTCTCTCTGCCTGTCTCTCTGCCTATCTGTGATCTCTGTCAAATAAATAAATAAAATCTTTAAAAAAAAAAAAAAGTGTCTGCCTTTGGCTCAGGTCATGATCCCGGGGTCCTGCCTTGGGCTCCTCACTCAGCAGGGAGCCTGCTTCTCCCTCTGTGCATGCAGTCTCTCTCCCTCCCTCTCTCTGACAAGTAAATAAAATCTAGAAAGAAAGAAAGCTGAAATATCCCAATTTTTAGATTACATGTTGAAGCACATTTTAGATATATCGTTAAATAAGTTATATCATTAATTTTACCTGTTTTTAATCTTTTAAATAATTTTAATAGCCTTTTAAAAATTACATATGTAGCTCACATTATATTTCTACTAGACAGCGTGGATCCTGGATATTCTAGAATTGTTTATATTGAATAAAATATCTGAAATAGTTTTCCATGTTGGCAATGCATATTTTCTTCATCTTTTTTTTTTTTTTAAAAGTGGGCTCCACACCCAACACAGGCCTTGGATTCATGACCCTGAGATTAAGAGTCACGGGCTCTAATGACGGAGCCAGCCGGGTACCCCTCTTAATCAGGTTTTTAATCTGGAAACAAGTATCTGATTTGTTTAGAGTCTGGATGTCAAATAAATTCATCAAGCCTCCTTCAACTTAGCCAAATGCACAGGGCTGACTCATGTTCTACACTTTATCTATTTCAGGAGTAGTGCACGTAGTGGCCATACAGCAAATTCTACATTGTTCTGAAACCAAGAAAAAATGACTTTACGGACCTACCGACTGATAACGCCAACTCCCTAATCGACAGATTCTGCAGCTCTTACCTCATCTTTATTTACTTGTATCAAGAGAGGCTGGGACCCTGGTGTAAGAAGAAGTAACAAGCACTCTTCGTTTTCTTGCCACATTTTTTTCCCTTGAGAGCTACAAAATAATGCAGCATGTCATTAAGTGGGCTGAGCTTTCCCACAGACATTAGGATAATTGAGCCCGAGTTCCTGACCAAGGACTCCAGATCAAAGAGACAAAAGATGTAAATAAAAGACAAAAGGAAATATACACTCTCCAGCCTGCAAAACAGAGAGAGGATCCATGGGGTGATGGGCCCAAAGGATGCGACCCCATAGAGTGTTTGGCCCACCCTGAAATTCAGAGGGGGGACAAGACCCAGAGGAAGGGACATGAAACTAACATTTGTTGAACATCTACATATAGTTTGCGTATGTTGCCAGGGGCCATGAGTCACCACAGAGCACTGGATTGGGCCTCCACACCCTCCTAAAGGCACAAACAAAGGGACTTACAACCCAGAGAGCTTATAACCTTTCTCAAGGAGAAATCAAGTAACTTGTTCCCCACTCTGCGTTCCCAGGAAAGGGTATCTTCTTTAACCATTCTGTTCCATTTTTTCTAACAAAGGCTACATAAACTGTGCATAAGTAAGCTATAATTATACACAGAGAACTGGGTTATTATAAAGTATACAGACACTATGTAACAAACGAAGTTTCTGCGACTTTATTTCATCCCAAACATATTAGCTAACACAAGCGATTCAATACTCCATTAATCATCTTGCTTCCCGCCGGAAAAGGGAGAATGTCCGGGAAGTGTAAGCCCAATGCCCTTCTTTTTCCTCCAGTAAGTTACCCCTGGGACGAACAGATCAACCTCCCAAAACATCTGCTAGAGTTTGACAGTGGTTGAGGCAGCAGGAAGGTTTGCTGGGGAAGGGGAGAAGGCAAGGACCTCCAGAAGCGGCCTCACTCCCCATCCTGCCCTGGGCTATTTCTGCTTCCTCCTTCGCAAAATCTCCAGAGGCAGGGGGAGGGCAGGGCAGGGCATGTGGTAATGGCAGTGGGGCGTGGTCACCCTTCTTCAGGACCCAAAGGTGCCCAGGAGCCTTTGCATCTGAAAAGAAACTGCAGTGGGGAGGGGGGAGGACGGGAGGAGGGGAGCATACAACCTCCGGTGCGCGTCCCCCCCCCCCACCCTGCGTCACTGCCACAGACAAGAGTGACAAAGAGTGACAGAGTGAGGGAAGCGCAGTGAGACGTTCAACAGCAGGGAGTGAGCAGAGAAGGCAAATGCGCATGGCAGGGAAACGAGGCTTGCCTTATATGGGAAAACCATACAGCAACTCTACAAAATGCTGATTTTGAGAAGTTTCAGGTTTTCACCCCCATCACTTCCAACTGTTATCATAATGGGCCCTTGTGAAAAACGGACACAGCTGTTTTTTGCGGTTTGTTTTTGTTTTTTTTTTTTTTAAAGCTAAAACACACAGAGAACATCTGAAAAGCACAAAAGCTCACACTGCACTCTTCGGGGATATACTTGTAAGTGGTTAAATGAGCAAAAGAAACGCCGTGCTGACCTTGTTATCTCTGCCCTTCTCCTGATTCTGCAACTCACAGGCATAAAATGCTTATTGTTTTTCCCATTAAGTGCGGCCGAGATCATATTCTGCATAGGCATCAATGCAAATTTATTCAAATTTTAAATTAACGAATTAGAAAGCAAAATCTCATCCTGAATTTTCATATTTAATCAATGATTCATTTCACCCAATGCCTTTAGGAAGTCAACGGATCTCTTTGTAGGCTACCACGTTTTGCTCTGGCAAAATCTTGGAACATTCCCCACAAATACCGCATTCCTTCATCTGTATGTTTACAGTACTGTATGTATGAGGATACAGCTCTTTACTTGAGCATGTGAAAAAATGCTTCCATTATACACCCACAGTATTTCTAAGTTCCCAGCACTGTTGACTTTACAGGGCCTGGAAGGGACAGAGCCCCTAGAGAAGCCAGCCTTCTGTACTCAGATTTCAAGACCTTTCCCCTCTCAGCCTCCATGAAGGGAGGCCATCAACCCCTAAGCTCTCCTCCTTCTTAGTGAAGTGACTCCTCCATCGTCGCTTCCGCAGCTCTCAACATGACTGACATTGAACTGAAGAGAATGACTTCTTCTGGGTCCCATTTCTCTCGACCGCCAGTCACTGCTGAATCAAAGATAATGACAGCGGAATATAGAAGCCCTTATCCCTGATGGTCGGCACATGAATTGGGGTACTAGGCTGCGGATGGCCCCCCCTCAATAGTGGCCTTCGTCTCCCAACTCCATTAACCGCAGTCTGATCCGTATTTAGTGTGTCTACTGATAAATGCTGAGTGTTTCCACTGCTGGTAACAGACAAGTCAGTCAAGTTCAAATGATGATGAGCAAAGTGCAAAGAACTAGTTCCGTTTACTACCTTGGGATTCCCGGTTCGGGGAGGGCTCTAGAGCCACCTTGGGGGGAAACACAGGGAAGGCTGAGCAGCACAGACTTCCTCATACCGGCTTGACTACACCAGAAACAAGGGTAGCGAGAGGACAGCACCTCTGTGCACAGCGGAAGTCCTCCTGGGAGCGCACGGGTCCATGTCCATCGGACCTGCCATCAGCACGAGCTGGTGGGCTTACTCCTCTCCTGGTTGAAGCCAAGGGTGGAAAGAGCAACTTGCAATGCTGGGAGAGAAGGATGGCGCGGTGACGCGGTGACACTTCATGCTGGCTGCGCCTGAGAATCGGGGGGGGGGGGGGGAGGGGGCGTCCACGGTCCCCAGCTAGGCAGCACCCCAGAACAATTAAATCCAAATCCCCGCCTGGGGGGTGGGGGAGGTGGGAACCAGAGAGCAGAAGCCTGTGAAGGCTCCTCAACGGATTCTAATGGACAAGCAGAGTTTGAGAACCCATGGTGTATGGGGCGTATCAGAAGGAAGGATTTTTCGGTTTCAACGGGAGCACGCCTCTACCCTTGAAATTCACGCATCATGGAGCCCAGGCGCCTAACTACCATGTTTTATATTCTATGGGTGGGTTGATTCCAGAAAAACACACAGAGAACCACTGAGTTAGAGAATCCCCGGGGCCCCCTGTTCAGCACTTAGGGTCCTTTTTCCTGGGATGCCAGGGGCGTCTCACAGGACATATATGGAACTAATAAATACAAAGGAAATTATCACAATTTTAAAACCTTTCTGCAGGCAGCCATGGATTTCTGTGAAGTCCACTCTCTCGCAGAAAGCCATTTGGTCACAAGCTCAGTACTGGGGGAAAAAAAAAAAAGCTTTCAATCACGAGGGCTCTTCCAATGCTCCCACAGAACTCTGGAAGGTGAAATTAATTACCTTCAATGGTCTTTCATGTGAAGCCACAAAGGATATAGAGCAAGACACATTTCCTTCCCTCTCACCCCAGTAAATGCAATCAGGAGTTGCGACTGTCACATGGTTTTCAAGCAAGCCAATATTTGGCAGCTCAAACTCTGCCCTGTCAGCCGCATCTATATTCTTTGTTCAGCGGAGGCCGTAAGCTCTAGCTCTCAGCGAGGGCAAACAGGAAACACATTCTTTTCTCTGCAAGAGAAAGATGTAACTTTCTGCCTTCTTTTTTCCTTCTGCACAGGGCCAGATTATTTCATTTCATCCATTTGGTTCCTACAACGCTCCCCCACGCCTTTCCCCACCCTGTTTTGCCTGGTGATGGTTTTAAGAAACCAAGAATAGAAATGAAGTTGAAAAAGAATGCTTTTTTTTTTTTTTTCCCCTTCTGTCTCCCAAGCCAATTATCTACAACAGAATCACAACCGATTCTATGGTAACAATACGTCTTTCTCTGTAAAATATTTTCGCGTGGTAGACCTCTCTCCAGCCGCGGGATATGTACAGCACTGTCCTTCATGGGGCGGTCAAGAGCTCTCTGGGCCAGCCAGAACGGGATATTAACCAGAAAGGACCGGACAGACTTCTCAGACCTGGAGAGGCATCAGGATCAACTGCTCCAGGTGATTCTAAGTGAAGGCAATTCCCACAACATCAGAAAAACAGTGCCTGGCCGCAAACTCTCCTCTCTGTCTTATTAAATCTGAATGTGTGATTAACAACCAATTCCCTTTCCCAGCAAGGTTAACATGTATGGTAGTACTAGGTCCATCCATCCCAACGAGTATTTGTGGAACACCTACCAAATCCCAGGCAATCCAGGTGCCTGGGTGGCTCAATGGTTTAAGCCTCTGCCTTCAGCTCAGGTCATGATCTCAGGGTCCTGGGATCGAGCCCCGCGAGCCCCGCATCGGGCTCTCTGCTCAGCAGGGAACCTGCTTCCCCCCTTCTCCCTGCCTCTCTGCCTACTTGTGATCTCTGTCTGTCAAATAAATAAAATAAAATCTTACCAAAAAAATAAAAAAATCCCAGGCAATCCGTGCTACGCATTGGGGAGACCGTGGGCAACAAAAGATACAGTGCCCTACCCACATAAGGCTGATAGTTCAGTGAGGCTAAGGCATTACCGGATCATCACACAAATCTGGAGGATTTTGAGCCACGGACAGGTGCTGGGAAGAAACACGAGTATAAGAATAATGGGGAATGGGGAGGTGGTGGCTTCACGTTAGAACTAGGCAAATGTATGGTTTTTATTGTCCAACCAGTGATCACAGAATCACAGATTTTTGTTATTGTAGTAAGATATGCGCAACACAAGCTTTTTGATTCAGAGGTATTAGATACATCCACAGCATTAGAAATCCATCTCCACCATCCATTTCCATCACCAGAACTTCTCCATCACCAGAAGCAGAAACTCTGTACCATGATGGTCCACGGCACAGCAGCAAGGGCATTGCCAGGAAGGTGGTCTCGGGTCCCGCTGCAGACTCATGGACTCCTATCTTCAGTTTTAACTAGATCCCCAGGCGATCCGTATGCACGTGCCAAGTGTGAGAAACGCTGCTCTAGAATTCAAAAAACAGTACCTTTGCCTGTGAGCGGTCATGCTCGTCTTGTCTTCCAGCCGCACAAAGCAATTCAGAAAAACAAAACAAAACAAAACAAAAACCAACCTTACAAAGGGTCATTTTTATTTTTTTTTATTTTTTTAAAAGATTTTACTTATGTATTTGACAGAGAGAGAGAGAGAGAGAGCACAAGTAGGTAGGGCAGCAGGCAGGGGGAGAGAGAGAAGCAGGTTCCCCACTGAGAACAGAACCCAATGCAGGAATCGATCCCAGGACCCTGGGATCATGATTTGAGCTGAAGGCAGATGCTTAACCCACTGACCCACCCAGGCGCCCAACAAAGGGTCATTTTTAAAGGGCTGCTTCTCAAGTTCCCCCCTCTAAGCCCAAGAGGCCATACTTTCGGGGGCGGGAACAGCAAGGGAGAAATGTGTCATGTTTGCCAACTGTGGACATTTGTCTGAGCTCGAGGTCCCCCAGGACCAGGCACACTGCTGTGCACTGGCCCAGATGTGAGAATAAAGTGTGTTTCTCAGGGCGCCTGGGTGGCTCAGAGGGTTAAGCCTCTGCCTTCGGCTCACGTCGTGATCGCAGGGTCCTGGGATCGAGCCCCGCATCGGGCTCTCTGCTCAGCGGGGAGCCTGTTTCCCCGTCTCTCTCTGCCTGCCTCTCTGCCTACTTGTGATCTCTGTCGAATAAGTAAATAAAATCTTAAAAAAATAAAAATAAAAAGGGGGTGTTTCTCCCAGAGCCAAGGGCAATCCATCCTCCTAACCGTTTGCTACGGTTTGAGGCAAGCAATGCCAAGTGTGCTGCTCCCTAGGTTGCGGAAGGCAGCGGGGGCCAGGGGAAGACCCGAAGAGCCAGAGGCCAAAAGGAAGAGGCTGGGCAGAGCACAGAAGGCAGTACTGTACTCGCCGCCTGAAATACACAGGAGAAAAGCATGCGATCGCTGCATAATGAATTCGCCTCTGGCTGCCAGAGTAGGAGCCATGGAACAATGAACAATTTGGGCGGCTTCTGTGTCCACAATGCAGCCTTGTGAAGGTCCACAGGCAGAAAATTGTGCCGACCATGCACGGGGCATTTTTCTTTCTGGGCTGTGCTCTAGACCTAGGCAGCAAATTGTGTACCTAAGAAACAATCCGTTACCGGGCTAGGAAAATGAGCATTTGACCCTCCTGTCCAGCCGAGTCCCTGGGTGGGAGACAGGATTTTTCTGGCCACCATCTGCATCAGTAAAAGCAAGCATTCACAGCCGCAGCGACCGTGGGTGGTGAGCTGAATTCTGGCCCAGGGAAAGGACTTGGGGACTCTCCTTGTCAAGGGAAGCCTCTCCGAGGCCGTAGCTCGTGCAGAACCAGACACCGCTGCCTTCGAGTCCTCGGCCATTATTTGTCGACTAATTGGACAAGGCGTCGGCATCTTCCAGGAATGGGCTCTGACAAGCCGTAAACTAGATGGTAATTAAACAGCCCACACTATCGGTTTCTGTGCTCGACGCGGGAGCAGGTAGCCTGCTCAAACTGTCCCCCAACGAGCCTGTTGAGAAGTTTCTTCGCACAAAGACTGGGGTCTCTATGAACGCAAGACGAATTTTCGTTTTGTGCCTCCCCTGTGAAGCTCCGTCCCAAAACCAAAATCCTTCCTTCCCCAATGAGAGACACACACGCCTGAGTCAAAGACGGGCCATATTACTCCGCCTTCCCTCAGTTCTGTTTTCCTCCTGGGAAGGTTGGGTTGCTGGAGGGTGATGAACGCGCCGTGATTTCTAGGGAGACCGGCTCAACAGACACCTGTGAGGCTCGACTGTGATGAGGGCAGCCCTTGGGGAAACACACAAAGGCAACACTTACAGACCCTCAGATACCCTTTCCCTTCCCCAGTCAAATACAGAAGAGCTTTGGTCCATTCAATTTTTTTTTTTAAATAAAGATTTTGTTTACTTATTTGACAGAGAGAGACACAGCGAGAGAGGGAACACAAGCAGGGGGAGTGGGAGAGGGAGAAGCAGGCTTCCCACGGAGCAGGGAGCTCGACACAGGATTCGATCCCAGGACCCTGGGATCATGACCTGAGCTGAAGGCAGATGCTCAACAACTGAGCCACCCACGCGTCCCCCACCCTTTTTTTAAAATAAGATTTTGTCTATTTATTTGAGAGGAAGAGGGCATAAGCAGGGGGAGAGGCAGACTCCCCACTGAGCAGGCGCCCTCCATTCGGTTTTCTTGAAATCATCTATGGTAACCTCTCTCCTCCCCTCCCTCCGTTTGAGGCTCCAGCAGGGTCCATGGGGGTACCAGCTGGTTCCACGAAGAACTTGGGGTCTCTTTCCTGAGGCGTCTGTCCAAAATAAATGGTCTTCTATGCAGCACACAAGGGTCAGAAAGCATACACTTTTGCCCTTTTTTTCCAACAGTCTCCCCGATTTTTTGTAATTTTTAAAGTAATCTCTATTCCCAACATGGTGCTCAAACTCATGACCTCAAGATCAAGAGTCGTATACTCTACGGACTGAGCCGGCCAGGTGCCACCTTCCCCATTTTTTTTATTTCTATGCCTCTATTACTTGGGAATAAAAACTCATAAATTCCCAATACCTGTAAATTGTATATCATACATTTAAAGTACCAGAAACATGTATGTTAAATATAGCTAAAGGTTAATTTCGTTTTCAACAAAGAACAGAGGTGTCAGTATGTCCTTCTTGTGCCCTGGGAACCACCTCGTGCATCCCACATTGGTGACCATGGCTCTCATCTCCCACATTCTACTCAAGTGTGTCCCCTGGGTAAAGATAATTTGAGGCAATTAAAGAGAAAGCAAATACAAATCTGTGCTCTGATTTCTGTCATGAAAATTTAGTTTTAACCTTAAATGCATTTCAGGGCATTGCCTTTCCTTCACAGAATGTTCTGGTGTAGAATTCCAATTCCATTTTCCTTATAGCACTTTGCTGTGCAGTGCAGTAACTCATTAACAAGAGGGGAAGGGGGCGCCTGGGTGGCTCAGTGGGTTAAGCGTCTGCCTTCGGCTCAGGTCATGGCCCCAGGGTCCTGGGATCGAGCCCCACATTGGGCTCCCTGCTCAGTGGGAAGCTGGCTTTTCCCTCTGCCTTTGTCCCCCGCCCCCACTCATGCTCACTTTTTTTCGCTCTCTCTCTCAAATAAATAGATAAAACCTTAAAAAAAAAAAATTACCAAGTGGGGAAGATGTTCACATTTTCACCACTCATCACTCCAAAGTCTGGTCCCATCACTAAAGCAGAAAGGCAAGGACAGGCATAAGGATAAAACTTAGGAGCTCAGAAGGATGTACTAACGTTTCCTCTTCCGGAGACGGGAGTTCCAAGAATGAGCTTCTGCAAATACAGAAAGTGTTTTTTTTTTTTTTTTTTAAGATTTTATTTATTTATTTGACAGAGAGAGACACAAGCGAGAGAGGGAACACAAGCAGGGGGAGCGGGAGAGGGAGAAGCTGGTTTCCTGCCGAGCAGAGAGCTCTATGCGGGGCTCGATCCCAGGACCCCGGCATCACCGAAGGCAGATGCTTAACGACTGAGCCACCCAGGCGCCCCACAAAACGTGTTTAATCTTCCATCCTAAGCACTGAACGAAACAACCAGCTAATTTAATGTACGTGTAACCATTTGTCCATCACATCCGGGTTAATTAAGCACCTCATCATGGGTCAGGCTTGGGGCCCCATTTAAAAAGTTGCAACCCCTGCCCTCAAAGCGCTTCCAGGCTCATGAAGGAACTAGACAGGGACCCGAGTAATCGTAAAACCACGTGACCTGACGGGTAAGAGAGGCCCCCCCTCAGCAGAACGCTGCCACAAAGGAGAGAATATCAAATTGTGTATGGGCGGGGGGGAGGGGGGAGGGCAACCGGGAGAGACTCTGAGAGCAGAAGAGAGTAGGGGGTAGTTAGGCCGGCAAGGTAAGGAAGGGAACGGGAACAGAATACACGAAGGCTTGGGGAGACAGGAATGGTGAGAGGTGGGGCTGGAAATGCAGGGCTAGGCCAACCCAGACTTGTAAAAAAAAATAAAATAAAATGCATCTAGGTCCTTTTTTCAACGATGATCAAATCAATTTTGGAGATCTTTAAACAAAACTCCCAGCATGGCGAGGAGCAGGAAATCATGCCCCCAGTCACCAGTTTGAGGTTGAACCCTGCAGGCACAAGAGGAAAATGAAAGGCCTCGTGGGCCAAGGGAAGGATGAAGAGAGGACTTTGTCCTTGGGCAGCCAGAAGTGAACTTCGTGGGAGTTTTCGCCTGGAGGTCCCCCGTGACTCCCCGGGCCCCTGACTCCCAACAGACACCTGCAGGCAGAGAGGGCTCACAACACTCCCGCCTTCACGCAGCCTCGTCCCGAGCAGGGGTTTCGGCAGACCTACCCTCGGGCAGGTACCCGCTCGCCACAAGCAACTGTGCCCACCGCGATTTCATTTGGAAGGTCATCTAACCAAATGTCACGCAGGCATAATCGGGATCACTTAGGTCAGGGGTCCATGAACTCCTCTGGTGAACAGCCAGACCGTAAATACCCTGGGCTTTGCAGGCAGAAACAGCCGCAGACGATACGAAAATGCAGGGGCCCGGCTATGCTGCAACGAAGCGTTAGCTAGCAAAATGTGCATCTCAACCACCTAGAAATATAAAAACCATTCTCAATCTGGGAGCCGTTCAAAACCAGGTGGCGGGCCAGGTTTGATCCACGGGCCGGAGTTTGCGGAGTTTGCCAACTGCTGGTCCAGATGGTCATTTTATAACCAGATTTGACCCCTAAATTACATACCTCAGTTGGCAGGTGTGTGTATCCTAACTTCCGCCGAGCCAAAGATTTCCACTCTAACTGTAGCACTTCAACATGGTCCCAAGGATCCTCGGGATCTCGTGCCTGAGCAATTCCATCTGAAAGGTTTATTTATCATTATCTGAGTCTTTCCAATCACCAGATTGCCTTCCTGGCTCAAACTGAGTCACCAGCTACCGTGGGACTCCCACGCCAGCCACACGGACTCAATCTACAACAAAACAACACTCTTTCCGTCAAATACTGGCTTCCCCCTTCTCTCTGACCAGCACATAACTGGAGTTGATGATGATTTACAGAAGGTCCTAGCCTCACTTTTCCTTCTATTCCCTGCTCTGTATCTGAGGGCCCATCCTAATGGCCAAAGAGGTGGGCAGAGAGAAGGAAATCCGGGATCACCAAGTGACCGAGATTTCAATTCTCTGCAAGTAAAGGCTCGGACCCCAGAAGCCACCCACTAGCTGGTGTCTTTACTTTCACCCACGAACTGGAATTCCCCAAGTCCGCGCGGGGCCACGATGCACAGAGCACAGAGCGGCCTTACTGCCCTCCGCACAGATGCCTTTGTCATTAGGATGCTGCACAAGAGGGGCATTTGCCTTCCATGCGGGGAGGGGGCATTCTCCCGGAGGTTGCTCTCCTCCTCTCCCCAGGGTCTTAGGCACGCCTGGAGATCTAGAGGAACAGGCTGCGACCCTGCAGGTCACTCCCTCTCTCCAGTCCTCAGGGGAGAACTTGCTGGTGGGGGGCCTGGATCCTCCCCAGGGGTCAGCAAAGCGGGTTCTAAGACTACAAGTTACCGTCGCTTGGGGAAGGGGTCTCACTCCGGGACATCTCAGGGGACACCGTTCTCACAGCACAGAGCAGAGACAAAGCAGCAAAGCCTGGCCACTCTGATCCTTTCCAGGCGACCCAAAAACATCTCTGCCCACTAAGCCTTTAAGCAAGGCCACAGATTAAATGAGCGTGCCTCACAGTCACCACGTGAATGACACAGAACCCTTCCTCTCCAAACTAACCCCCCACTCTGGCCCCAAAAGACTTGGGGGGGGAGGGGCAGGAAACTACGCTATGCTTTGGTACATTTAGACAAAATACTGTGAAATCTAGCGTATCAGACAAGGTAGACGGTGAAAGTTCATCACGCAGCTGCCACCCAAACTTGATCTGTGTGAGTCTGTAGAAGGCACTTCTTTTCATCCATGGGTCGGAAGCGTCTATTTCATTTTGTCTTACGGTTAGAAATTAATATCCCTAATTGAGCACACTCTTCCGAAATAGCTGAATCACAGACGAGGCTATTGTACTGTAACTTTGACTACAAACTAAATCATAGCTTCATATATCCATCTGCCACCGATTATTTCCATCCAAGAAGAATTCGCAAAACCTCATGAGAGTAAGTAACACAGCAGATCACCCAGTTGGTCAGAAACACAATGTTGGGTTCTTTCCTGGAAGGTGATTTGCTCTGGGACCCTTTTATAGAGGGTCTTTTGCTTCTGCAGCAAAAGAAGTCTGCTGCCTTTAACCTATTGGAAGGAAATAACCTACACATTTGCTCAAACGTGGAGGTTTACATAAGCAGAGGGCCAAAGCAGAAAAAAAGTGAGACAGAAAGGAGAACAGTGAGCGAGTTGCAGCCTCTGCTTTCCCTGAAATGTTACAACATCATTTTGGTGAGCAAAGAGCTCATCGTTACTTGCCATGCAAATATTTTCTTTTGGGGATTTTTCTTGTAATGGGAGATCTTAATTTGAGAGTGTGCACTGGGGCATCTTGGCTGATGCTCTCTGCTTTCTTTACAGCTTCTAAATAGACTCACATAATCGCAACAGCCCAGAGGGGCCAGTAAGCGCCTTAGCATCTCCCTGCTATGACCCTGCCCCACAGTAAAGGCACGGACAATGGCCACTATTGAACTTGCAAACCTCATTTCTGCAGAACCTCATATAATCTGGGTTTTTTTTTTCCCCATTTTTAGTTAAGATTTCTAAACTTGTGTTGAAACATGCTGCTTTCATTTCCCTGGAGGGAAATAATATTCCTTTAGCAAAATTCTTAGGTCAAGCCCATGTGTATTTTGGAACAGAGCAAAAGCTGAGGGAAAAAACACAATCATCTGGGGGGACAAAATCGTAGCCAATTAGTAATAAGCCTTTCTGAAAAGTGACTAGCATGGAACAGGATTTTCCAGACTATATATTAAGGGCTGCAAGTTCCAAGAGATACTGACAGGTATTTCGCAGTTCATTATCTTCCAAAAAAAAAAAGATACAATTTCTATCCCTATCATGGAAATTAGTAATGGATTTTAGGAGATTAGCAGCAAACCAACTGTTTTTTCAAATCTCAGTGTTCCAGAAGGTTCTGTGACCTCAAAATCCCCATTATCCCTCCAGGAATAGCTGTCAATATCTTGAGATATTAGTCCAGTTGATGGAACAGAAAAGCTGAGACACGATTAGGCCTTTTTTTTTTTAATCTTAAATATAGGGCTTATGAATAAGAATTTAAAAACATATAGAGCTAGAAGATAAGGAGTTCGTCACTTTAAAAATTAAGAGAAATGAGACCTCCAGTTGCCTGGAAAATAACAGAATGAAGCATGAAGCATGGTGACTCACGCACTGTGAAGTTTCAAGTGCCAGCCCTAAGTGAAAGGTGTTACTGGTATGAAACCGTACCGCAGAGAGAGAGGAAACACACACAGGCAGAGCCAGCTCTTCAGAAACACACACATTATACCTACATATTACTTGCTCCCTGTGCTTCTATAAGCTATTTTTAACACAAGACTTAAAATACATCACTAAATATTAGACTGAATAATACCGCGGGGATGCGCGACTGCTGATTCCGAACGCAGAAGCGGTCACGCGCTGGCCGTTTCCCATGGTTCAGTGTAACGGGGGAATTACACAGAGACAGGCAGACAATAGAGTAGTCTAGCATTTTAAAAATTAAACAAGAGAAATTGTGATGGTTCAGCTGATTAACTTGATGCTATGGGTGGGAACAAAAAATAAGGAACATTTATTCCAGATGACAAAGTCACCTGTTCAGCAGACATGTCTTTACTTGCAGGGAAAAGTCTGGATTTTCTTTAGTATGTACAACACCGAGGCTTCACAATCCTTGCCCAACAGCTGAGCTCGGTCTATGAAATTCCACTGGCCTTAGGATTTGTACGAATTGTATTTTTCAGATACAATTCCCTTCTTCGGGGTTAACAAGTTGTAGAATCATCTTAAATGATCCAACAAACCTTATCTCCCTCCTAGGAGAGGATCAGCATTATTCAGTTCACACGAGCTGACTAGCATGTCGTCGTCCAAGAAAGACTCTAGTTAGAGCAAACTTGCAAATATGTCGCACAAGATTAAAATTCTTTGAACCCAAATGGAAAATTACACCTGACAGAAAAGAACTTTCCAACAATCCATTCTCACGTGAGCAGGTTTATGTCTCGCTCTTGTTGTTTTAAATATTCACATACAAACTGATTCTATCACTCTATTTAAAAATCCAGGGCACCGTGGTGGGGGGCAGTCACTTGAGCGTCCAACTCTTTGTTTTGACTCTGGTCGTGGCCTCAGGGTCCTGATATCAAGCCCCGTGTCAGGCTCAACGCTCAGCGTGATTCTCTCTCCCTCTCCCATTCGTGTGTGTTCTCTTTCTCTTTCAAATAAATAAATAACTCTTTTTTATAAATAAATAAATAGTCCAGATGCTGCCCTATGGACATCCCACACAGCCATCAGTCTGTACTTGTGACTCTCTCAAGGAGAAAATCTTCTACAGCGAATTATGTCAACTGTTCAAGAGTCCTCAATTTGTGGATCGTAACACCACACCACTTTCCTACCCAGCTGCAAGTCATCTTCCAGAATCCAAAGGAATGTCCCAAGTCTGTCTGAAAAACATCCAGATGGGCTCCCTTGCCTCACACTCCAGTAAACAGTGGCGGCCAAGTGTGCACTGCTGGGTCGGGAGCCCACCACATTCACCCTCCGCCAGATGAAGGCCATCACACCCTTCCACCGGCAGGGTCTCCTGCCACATGGACCTGGAGGTCTCCCCTGAGAGCTCATGATTCCAAGTGTTCTCTTTTCATCTACTTCACTGCATTTCTTCACATCACTGCTCATTTCCTTCCCCGTGTTAAACGTCTAGACATATCTATTAATGCCAACTGCAGAGCCCGACAACCACAGACGACTTGGGGCTACCACGCCACATCCATCTCACCCTGATTGGGAAGGAGAGGGGGAATTTTTTAGGCCACTGCGCCGCCTTACTGGAGGGGAGTGTGTAGTTTCCTTCAGGCAGGGGTTTCCTACGTAGGCACTTCTGTACACCTGGAGCCGGATCATTCTCTGTGGTGGGGGAGCGGTCCTGCATGCTGTAAGAGGCCAGCGGCCTCCCTGGGCTCTACCCACTAGATGCCAGCACCACCCCTGAGACGGGACACTCCCAAATGGCCCCTGGGGAACAGATCACCCCCAGCTGAGAACCACGGATTTCGACTTTCTGGAAGCTGAGACTAGTTTGAGGACCCTTTGTAACCCGCCTTTGTGTTCTTTCGGGATATTGCTGCTCCAAGCACGGCCCCCCCTCCCAGACCAGCAGCACCTGGGAGCCTCCAGAAATGCAGATTCCCAACCTCCCCCCCCAGCTCTGCCAATCCAGAATCTGTTATTTTAACAAGATCCACTGTGGAGGCTGATGTGTGTTCAAGTCTAGAGAGCACTCATCTCATACCCTCGCTTGGAATCTATTGTGCAGGTTCTTACCAAGAACACGGTGTGTAACTTAAGGTGCCAAATACGGCTAACACACCAGAGGCACTTATCACTCAATGGTTGATTTCTTTCCATTTGCTTTTGGCTAGATGTGAGGGGACGGCGGGAGAGAGAGAAGGAGAAAGGGAGAAGGAGAGAGAGGAAGGGAAGGAAAGAAACTGAGCAGGTGGGAATCACGCCCTGGCTCTTCGGCCCACCCTCACATAGGGATTAGCTCGGTATCACGGTCACTAACTGTATAAACTTCCCCACCAGTCTAACTCACGAGATACTGGGAAACACAACCCAACAACTGTTCTCATCCCCCACAAACTCAAGTATATTGTTCTAAGGTAGCCTGTTATTAATTTCAAAAGAAGATTTATGGAAAATAATTGAAGATACAGAATGTGTGCTTTCAACAGGGGCAAGATCACCATTACCTCCAGTGGGAGCAACATGGCTGGAGGGGCAAAATACCACCTCACTCTTTCTCTCTTTAAAGTACAAATACACACACCATACTTAAACACACATACCGTGTACCCATGGTACAAAGATTTCACAGGGAGGCAATCAGGAAAAGAAATCTAAAAAGTCTCCTTGCAGGAGGTGGGGGGGCAGAGATAAATAAAAAGATTGAGAAACACTGATTAAAAAAATGATCTCGGGGCGCCTGGGAGGCTCAGTGGGTTAAAGCCTCTGCCTTCGGCCCAGGTCATGATCTCAGGGTCCTGGGATCGAGCCCTGCATCCAGCTCTCTGCTCGGCGGGGAGCCTGCTTCCCCCCTCTCTCTCTGCCTGCCTCTCTGCCTACTTGTGATCTCTCTCTCTTTCTCTGTCAAATAAATAAATAAATAATCTTTTACAATAAATAAATGAAATAAAAATTTAAAAATGATCTCTTAAAAGTCAAAGTTTTCAAGGCCCCGTCTTGGGTAAACGCACTATCAGAAAACACGCAGGGACTCACTAGTCTTTCCCATGGCAGAGGCTGGGAAAGCACAAGTCCCAGTGGGAAGCCTACGGCTCAGGGACCAGGAACAGTGTGGGGACCTCATGGTCAGCCC
The DNA here is from genome assembly GCF_963455335.1 of Martes martes. Lineage (NCBI taxonomy): Eukaryota > Metazoa > Chordata > Mammalia > Carnivora > Mustelidae > Martes > Martes martes. The sequence goes on from NC_137897.1 coordinate 9,312,996, forward strand.
TCAGCGGTCACTGCCAGGCTGTAGGGACCCTAGGCAGTCTCTCAACCTCTGAGCCTCCGTTCCTGACCACCTGAGCAGGTTGCCATGAGGATGACATGCAGCAAATGTCCAGCACGACGTGGCACGAATAAACATTTTCCTGTTGAATCATCCTCTCCAGCTGTAAGATTTTTAAACGTCGTTAATTGGATGTTTTTGGCAAAGAAGTCTATCCCTTCCTATTTGGATTCCAAATAAATAACAGAAATGTAGTACATAGTGTTATAAAGTATTTTCAGTTCCAAAACAACTTATTCGATAGGGTAAATTCACATGGAAGGTTAAACACAAAAGGATCGTACATCTCTTGTGCTACGGTACCACAGAGGCAGGACAGGGAAAAAAAAAAAAAAGAATCATCACTTTTTTCCAAACACACAATAAAAAACCCAGGGCTTATGGGGAAAATGGGGATAGGGATACAACGCTCAAAACCATCATCAGTGATACATATTAAAAAAAGACAGAAATCCAATAAAAATGGTAGTATCGAAAAAATGGTAGTATCATGTTACACACATGGAAGGATTAAGAAATACAATGGTAAGTGTGGGGCGCCTGGGTGGCTCAGTCCGTTCCGTGGATGGCCCTTGATTTCAGCTCAGGTTGTGATCTCAGGATCATGAGATCGAGCCCCACATCGTGAGCCAAGGGAGCTCGCAGAAGGAGCTGCGCACGCGTGCATGTCTTGTACATTCGACTCTGCTCAGGTCAGAAAGGTATGGTTTTCTGCTTTTACCTCGTGCTGCACCAGGAGGAAACAGAATATAAGCGAATATGCAATTCCGATTATTATTGTTCCCTAATAGATCAATCTCACAGGAATACATTTGCGGTTTCCAACAAGAGAAAGCAGAACGGACCATATGTTGAGACCGCTTAACTTCTTAATCTTCGATGTGTGAAACTAAGGGATCCTTCTTCTGAAAGATATTTTAATTCAGTTCTACGAACTATAGTCAGAAGCCTCCAGAGAGGTCTAGCCCACTTTCGGTCTGACAAGGCTTCTAAGTAATGGTGTTTCATATCAAACTAGAGTTTCCCGAGTTCAAGAACTCACAAAAGTAACACTAGGTGTGGAACATGGAAGGCAGCTGTGAAGAGGGTTCTAGATTCACAGAGAGGAGTCTGTACACTAACCCTTCTGTGACCTGTGACGTCGCTTCACCGCTCTGGCCCCACTATCCTACACCTCGAAGCTAAGGTTGCTTTCAGGAGCAGATGAGAGCAATAGATCTGGAAATTACCTAGGCCAGGGCTTGAAAAATATCAGTTGAATGTAGATCTGCTTACAGACTGACACGCAATCATGAAGGAAGCATAATCCTTATCCTTCCAAGAGTTAAGGAGCACCATATCGAAAACATCCTTTATTCTACTGACTTGGCATAATGGTCATTGAGATGGCTATAAAAATGCAAGGGAGGGGCGCTTGGGTGGTTCAGTCGGTTAAGCAACTGACTCTTGGTTTTGGTTCTGGTTGTGATCTCAGGGTTACAGGATTGAGCCCCACATCAAGCTCCACGCTCAGCAGGGAGTCCGACTGTCCCTCTCCCTCTAGCCCAGCCCCTGCTTGCACTCGCATGCTCTCTCTCAAATAAATAAATAAAATCTTTTTAAAAAAAATACAGAGGAAACAGGGGCGCCTGGGTGGCTCAGTGGGTTAAAGCCTCTGCCTTCGGCTCAGGCCATGATCGGAGGGTCCTGGGATCGAGCCCTGCATCGGGCTCTCTGCTCAGCAGGGAGCCTGCTTCCCTTCCTCTCTCTCTGCCTGCCTCTCTGCCTGCTTGCGATCTCTGTCAAATAAATAAATAAATAAAATCTTAAGGGAAAAAAAAATAGAGGAAACAGAAAATAAACATCCCAAACACTAAGGTAGTTTACAGACACAGAAAGGCGTGGGGGAAGCAGCAGCTTCTAGCGACCTGTAGAGAATTGCATTTCCTCCCTCGAGAGTTTACTAGCGTTCGTCTCTCCCTGGCTTCTTGGGTTACAGTCTAGAACGTCCCACTTCCTTGTCTAAAAAGAAGATGCAATCTCCTGAGTGTATAAAAATCCTTCTTGCTCAATCCACTCCCCCCGCCACAGTGTTTCTGGCGTTTGAGGGAGTTCCAGAGCATCTGCCATGGTTTCACTCTTCCCTAGCCCTGCCGGGAATAAGGACCTCTTGTTCCCAAAGTCCAGCCAGACACACAGGGTCAGTGCTGCAAAATCCAAAGAATTTGGCTGGCTTGCTGTGGGGACTCCACATTCAGATCTGCCTCCGGAGCAGAGAACACGCACTTGGTCCTGAAGATGGACACAGACCACAAGAACTCGGCTGTGAACTCAACGAACTGTCCTTACGATTACCCTCCCCTCAACCAGTGACTGACATTCAGACCCTAGAAAGCTTTCCCAACTAATAAAGAGATGCTCGGAAGGTCAAAGGCTGCTTACTGATTTTATTTCCCATTACAAATTCATTAAGTGACTCCTGATTTTAAGTTTTATTATTAAAAAAGCATTGCTAAGTGTCACACAGAAGCCAAAGGCGATGAAGCACAAACTTCTAGTATCAAGACTTATCACTTGCTGGTCGGAGTTCACAGCTCCTCGACCACCATTAAGTTATTAATGGAGGCAGAAAATTCCCTGATAGACTTGGTCCACCAACCCTGCAGCAGAATCTTCCGTAACGCATCGCCTTCACGGTAGAAATAGGAATAAGAGCCTATTTCGTGATTATTCCTTTCTGATGATTGGTACCTTCAAAAACCAAGTAGGAAATACTCCAGGCCTAAATACAGAAATGTTTCCCCTCAACTGATTATTAAGGTGATTCCATAAATATGGACTTAATTTATTTTCCCGTTTACAATGACTGGCTCTCACTTGACCATTTCAGCCACTCTATGGTAGAGACAGGACGCATCACCTATTGTAGTAAAAAGGCTTGCCCACAAAGTGACATCTAAGCATTGCTTCACTCCCTCCGCAGGGAGGGTGCGACCCCACTTTTGACGAGGTCTCTTACACACACCGGGGTTAGTGGCTTACCCAAGATTACCAGATACTCAGGAGAAGTCCTGGGGCTCCCACCTAGGTCTCCCATCCTTAGTCCAGCACTTCTCCTCGGCCCCAAGAGCTCCCACCTGAAAGAGCTGTCCGCAGGCTAGCAGAAAATCAGTACGGCGGCCAGAAGAACCTCAGGCTTCTGTCTCCCACTCTAGTCGGGGCCCGTGACCCACCCTCACACCCAAATGCCAAGCCAATCACAGAGAAGCCAATCTAATTTCTCCAGACAGCCTTGGGGCTGGCGCCCCCTCCCCACCCCAGGGAAATGATCTGCAGAGTCACACAGTGATCTGCAGACAAAATACGAAGGATCAGGCTCCGTGGGATGGAAGGAGGCTCAGTCGGGTATCACCGGGTATGCCCACAGTTTGGCTCTACTGGCTGATGCTAGAACCATCCCAGGGCTCTCTAGGGCTGGACAGTAGTTCCCAGAAATGACCAGCAACCACCTGCTATGGGCATCAGGGTCAAAGCTCACCAAAGGGGACCTTCCCTGGGGAAATCACAGGATGGGACAGACTTGCTCTCTTGTTGTCATGGCCATTCTGTCCAAGGGGTCCTCTTCTGGACCATCACCGCCCATGGTACTCTGCAAGGTGAAAGCCCCTTGAATCCAGGCCCCTGGCCCCTCCACCCCTTTATCTTCCACCTAGGGTTTCAAGGCATCTCTGCGATTCATAGGGCCAGACTAACTCCAATACCCAGCTACCAACCAGCCAAAGCAAACCCTACCTGCCGGTAACTGAGCATTTGCCAGGCTCCAGGCCTCCTGCCAGGCATTTTGCTGGGAGTCAGGTAAGTACAGTGCCCAGTTACAATGAGGAAACTGAAGCTCAGTGAGAATAAATGGAAGTATTTGCCCAAAGCAGGCAGTTAGCACAACAGAAACGAGAGCGTCTTACCCCTAACGTGGACATGATCGATTTGCCACGCAGGCCCTTGGGTCTCCCCCAGCACAGGGCTGGGGAAGGAACAAGGTCACCATCATTTAACTGCATGTTACCCTGCACAGGCTTCTCCAAGGGCTGGAAGAAGTGATTCCTTCTCAAAAGCAATAATGGACACAGTGAATGTCAGAGGTGACTGTCTCGCTAGGGCTGGGCCATAAAGAAACAAAGGACTGCAATCCGACCGCGAGGCGGAGCCAGATGTGCGTCTGTGTCTGGGACTTAAGGTCACGCTGGCCACAGATGTGGGAAGAGCGGAGCATATCAGGGCAGAGCAGGAGACGAGCGCTCCTCAGTGGCTGGGAGCAGAGGGACAGCATCTCCCGACAAGCGGGGTTCTTGTGAAACAACCCAGAAGCAGGACGGAGCCCCTGCCCCCTTTGGCCATCGGCCCAACCCTCTGGATACCTTCTCAGAATAATGTGCTGACTGAATGGAATAAAACACAGAGGACTTACAAGAAAATGAACTGACGTTCATCTATCAAAATTTAAACAGTTTGAAATGTATATAAAATATACCTGATCACATAACGTACTTGTATGTGCCTCTGTAGTGGGCGTGTCCTTTATTAATGCTGGGGAGGGCGTAACGTACGATTTCAAAGGAGTGATGGCTGTAACAGTATTTTGAGGTCTCTGCCACACTATAATGAAATATGACTAGATCTGTGGTTTCTATTAGTGACAAAGTCAGAGGAACTGCTAAAGTCCCTATGATCTGTTGCCCACATCCACAAGAACACAAACGCTAAGTTTTCACTGGAGGTTAGTGAAAATACGGATGTATTTTTTTTCCTATCCCAATTCCCTCTGAGTTCCATCCCCAGGGGCCCCTTGGAGGCCCGTGGAGCCCTTAAGAAGCCCTTGATTTAGCCCAGGGGTCAGCAAGCTCCGGCACGGAGGCCACATCCCGCCTGCTGCCTGTTCTTGTAAATAAAGTTTTATTGGCACATGGTCACGCCCATTTGCGTCCAAATTGTCTAGTGCTGTTCTTGCACTATGACGGCACAGTTGAGCAGCTGCGACAGACACCGACTCTCTGGGTCTTTCCAGAAATAGCTGGCTGATCCCTGTGTCAGACTCAGTGAGCCGGGAAGTCTGTCTGGGACCTGCCACCACTCGGGCCTGAGACTCGGGGGGTGGCAGAGGGGACAGAGGATTTCAAGCAGATCCTTCGGGCTTGACCAGGCAAGCACCTACTGCCTCACCCAGCCCCAAGGCCTCCAGATCTCTCTGCACAAGAAGCTCGCCTCTGGGCCTGAGGGAGCCCGAGGCCAGAACCGGCTTCCTGCAGCCCCGGCTGGCTTCTGCCTTCAAGAAAAGTCCGATTGTGTTTGGCAGCCAGGGGAGGCTACGGCCTTTAGAAGGCCCGATCAACCCGGACTCAAATGGGGCTCTGCCTGGAATCCGGGTGGGCTCTCTCGAGCTTTTCAGCTTTTCAGACTCCGTGGCTGCCATGCAACACTTCCCAAATACGAAGATAAAACCACCCGCCCGACTGGGCTCCCTGGTCAAACACAGCACTTGTTCCCGGAGCCTAAGAAACGCGAGGACAGAAACAGGGCACACGCCCAGGCCATCCATGCCACGTGGAAACGAGCCTCTCCAAGAAAGGGTTGTCTGCGCCAGCGAGCCCCTGGGCCTCTTGCGTGTTGCCCCAGGGAATTCGGATTTCTTCCCACCAGCCCTCCGTGCGACTTGCTCTCCCAGGAGTGTCCTCCGAAGCACATCGAGGCTCCCGCCTGCGGCCCGCCTTGCCAGTGTGCCCGGCTCTGGGCCACGTGCGCCTGTCGCTCTGCTGTCCCGAGCTTCAAAGCCCCTGATACACCTCGGAGATGGGAAGACCCGGCCCCGGCCCGCTCTGTCCTCCCTTCATCTCTCCCCGGATAAAGAGCATCTATTCAAAAACTTGAGAGTGATCAAATGCAGAGCGAGGGCTTCCTCTTTTGATCATCGGAGCAGCTGCTGCGGCCGAACTGTTTTTCTTCCCCCCTTTCCCCGGGTTTTCTCTCCCCGCAGCTGCCTTTGTTTTTTGTTTGAGGGCCTCCTCCCACTTCCCCTCCCCTAACTGGTTACAAAGTTGGGGCCCTGGGCGGGGGGATGCTGAAACACAAAGCGGCACTTGTTAAAAATTTGAGTAAATCTGGGCTAATAGCCAAATTTAATTCTAAAGACCCATTTTGGAGGCTCAAGCCGAAAATGGAACCTAGTAGAGGTCTGGCTGTTTCTAGGACACCATGTCCCTATCGCCGGGGGGGGGGGGGGGAGCGCAGGACAAGAGCTTAATTTGATGCTCTTGGCCACCATGTTTTGAAGATTTGATGCATATTAAAAAGAGAGCTAAGCTATAAAGGTTTTTGGTTTGGAATAACTTTATGATTACCTGGAATGTTAAACTCAATGGCTGTACCACACCGTCACAGGATTCTTGTATTTTCCAAACCACACCTAACCAGATCCCACCTTCCTAGAAATAGAGCAAATCCAGCATTTCTATGGGGTTTTTGTTCCCCTTTGAAGAAATGTGCAACCTACTGCTGTCCACATTTTGGGATTAAATCCATTAGAAATATCTAGTACTCCCAAGAACAGAGCAGCGGCTGGGATAGAAAATCACCACCCAAGTTCATAAACCGTTTTCTGTGATCACATTACTCCCCAAACTGATGCCACAGAACGACTTTAATAAGCTAATCTCAAAAGGTCCTCCTTTTATTAGTAAGTTATGTGGTGGTTCTGCAAAAGATGCTCTTTTGTGGTTTTGCAGTCATTCCCAGGAAGATTCTGGAACAATGGTCATTAAGGGTAAGACTGCTAACTTGAAAATGATCTAACTGTACTTAAATTGGAGGGAATAAATGTACCAAAGAGTTTGAATTTGGTGGGGGTTTTGGTCTGTTTCTAGGTTTTTCCTCTTAGTTCTACAACCCACTTGCAGATTAATTAGGACATAAAGCTAGTTGTTTACCGTTTTGTTTTGTTTTTTAAGATTTTATTTATTTATTTGACAGAGAGGGAGAGCACAAGCTGGAGGAAAGGCAGAGGGAGAGGGAGAAGCAGGCTGGAGCTGAGCAGGGAGCCCAACATGGGGCTCAATCCCAGGACCCCGGGATCATGACGCCAGCCGAAGACAGATGCTTAACCGACTGAGCCTCCCAGGCGCCCCTAGTTGTCTACCTTTGCATGTTCTGTGGCGACCATGGCCTGACGAAGCTGAATAGCTTGTTAGTAAAGGGCAATACCAGGATTTAAACCCAGGTTTGCCGGACTTTAAAAATGACGCCTGGGAGGCTCAGTGGGTTAAAGCCTCTGCCTTCGGCTCAGGTCATGATCTCAGGGTCCTGGGATCAAGTCCCACATCGGGCTCTCTGCTCAGCAGGGAGCCTGCTTCCCCCTCTCTCTCTGCCTGCCTCTCTGCCTACTTGTGATCTCTGTCAAGTAAATAAATAAAAATGTTTAAAATACATTAAAAATTCTTTTAAAAAATAAAAATGACTCCTAACCATGTAAAGTTCGATTCAAACCCAGATTTGTCTAGCTTTAAAATGGATTACTAAACACCACACTTCCTTTTGAAAGTTAACAGGGGAGAAATGGGTTTGAAGAATACCTATTAACGTTCGTGTACTTCATTTTCAGGGGACCCTCTCAAGTCCCGATTTATACCCTATGCATTTTTACATTATATACAATTTTAACAGCTTGATTATCTGCTTTAGCAGCCACGACTAGTGGCAAAACTCCGAAAATGGGGAGAAGGCATCCCTGAGAGTACAAATGAGATTAAAGAGAGAAAATTATGAAAATTACACTGAGAAAGCCCAGCTATCTGACGCCACTTTTGGGCTCAGGCATAAGTCTTCCTGTCTCATTCTTCTATTGCAGCGTGGCACGCGAGTGGCGTCCGTTTTCGAAAATACTTACAAAAGTCTATCAGAATCCACAGATGCCTCCATTAGCCAAATGATGAGAGTTAGTATCAGCAGCAATGAGACATACTGATAGCGCGTGTCCTCGGACCCAACACCTCGCAAAGGGCAACGACCTCAGACACCCCATGGTACTCTTCCCCAAGTGTGCAACCTCAAGCTAATCAGGACGAAAGATGGGACAAACCCGAGGTGAGAGACAGGCTACCAGGTGTCTGACCGGTTCGCTTCAAAAGAGTACAGGTCTCGAGAGAAGAGGAGAAAGTGAGGAACTGGCATCAATCAGAGGAGACTAAGGAGATGTCATAGCTCATGCCCGCGTGGGATCCGGAACCCGATCTGCAACAGAAAAATGGCATCAGCAGAGAAACCCGTGGAACCCAAATGGACGCCGTGGTTTAAGTGAACTGCCACATGCCCGTATTGATTTCCTGGTTTTGATCATCGTCCTCGGGCTGTGTAGCCTACCGATGTAGGGGGAGGCTTGGGGAATGATATACAGGAACTCTGTTCCAGTTTTACAATGTTTCCCTAAAATTATTTCAAAATAAACAAAAATTTTCAATGGACCAAATTTGGTTCCCCATACATATGGAAAAGAGAGCTTGGAAATCTCTGCTCCCGAAATATTTAAAACAAAAACATCCTGGTTCTTGATGAAAGGGATAAACTTCCCATTTACTGAGCACAGAGTTGGCACACAAATGTGTGTTGAAAAATAAATAAATCTCACTTCCATTTAACAAGGCAATACCACTGTGGCAATACCTTTTTTAAACCAACTTTTTATTTTAGGACAGTTTTAGATACAGAGAGTTATTGTGAAAATAGTACAGAGAGCTCCCATATACCCCACACCCAGTTTCCCCTAGTATTAATTGATGTCTGATACGACTATGGTATATTTGTCAAGATTAATAACAAGCCTCACCCCAGATACTTATGTCCCTACAGTGGCTGACCCTGTTGGCTCTTTGGGCAGACTCGTTATGCGGATGACAACGAAGATCAATTTGGCGCTCATCATGTGTTTACTGAGCACTTACTATGGGCCAGGCGCTGTGCTCGCAGTCTGCATACATCATTACAGGTAATGGTCACAATAATGGAATTAGGTGCCTTTTATCTGTCCTTCGACGCAGTGAAGACTGAAGCCCAGAGAAGCTAAGGGACAAGTTCCAGATCACCCAGGAGGAAACTGGAGCAGGATTCAAACACAGGGAGGGTTTCTAAGTACGTGCTTCCAATCACTGCAGCTGTCAGCCAATGGAAATCTATCCCCAGCCATTAGACTAAGCTTTCCATGTCCTATATGTATTCACTTGGCTTCATTTACAGTAAATGAAAGGCTTCACGTTTCTTCCTCTTTGACTTGCCCTTAGATGCACCCACCCTGCCCTCTAGCTTGTCAGTAATGTTGCTGGCGCCTGTCACCTAACATTTCCCCTCTCCTTCCAGCCTAACTCTGTGGTCCACGGATCTGACCCAGATCACTGATAAAAACGAGGACCTAGAACAGGACCCGTGAAAATGCAGCAGCTACCTCCCTCCAGGGTGACGTGGCTCATGACCCAGGAACATTTGTGCCACACCTCAAAAAACGTCCACTGCATCGCACCAGGTAGAGGCTGGCCCAGGGGTTCTCAGCCCTGGCTGCTCATTAGAATCCCCTACAGAGCTTCAAAAATCCCATTACATCAGAATCTCTGGGGGCAGGATGTAGGCATCTGCATTTTTAAAGCTCGCTAGGTGGTTCTAGGGTGTAGCTGGGTTTGAGGACCGCTGGGCTGTACGTTTCCCTTCACCCGCAAGGAGACCAGGGATTCAACCCAGTGAGGGACTCGGAGTTCTGGATCATGATGTCACCCTTGTCACGCGGTCAGACTGCCCACTGACAAAGGATGCTAGCCACCTGTGGGGTACGAAAAAAACCTTTACGAACAGAATACTGGCCCCCGTGATTTACTTCGCGATCTATGGAACTGGAGAGACATGAATGTAAATATCACCAAAAGAGAGGCTGCTCCTGGAATTTCTCGGTATTGACATCGAGCTCATTAATTTCTTTTACACTGCTAAAATATCAAAGACCCAACCTTGAGACTGCCACGCTAAGTAATTTATTCCCCAGATGGGCTTAATTTATGCAGGACAACAAAAGCATTAAGAAGCGACAATGTGGAATATTTATATTCATAAAGCAACATGTTGCAAAGAGGTTAAAAAAACAGAGAAAATACCAGCAAACTGAAAACATCATTTGTAACAAAAAACATGTGATGGCACCTTATACTCTTTGAATATGAAATAATAATACAGTTGATCCTTGAACAGCACGAGTTTGAACTGCAGGAGTCCACGTATATGCAGACTTTTTTTTTTTTTAATAAATACAGTACTATAAATGTATTCTCTTCCTTATTATTTTCTTAGTAACCTGTTCTTTTCTCTAGACAACTTTAAGTATACAATACATATACAAAATATGTGTTAATCGACTGTACTGGTGATAATAATAATAATAACAGGGGCATCTGGGTGGCTCAGTGGGTTAAGCGTCTGCCTTTGGCTCAGGTCATAATCTCCAGGTCCTGGGATCGAGCCCCACGTTGGACTCCCTGCTCAGCAGGAGCCTACTTCTCCCTCTCCCTGTGCCCCTCCCCACGGCTCGTGCTCTCTCATGCTCTCTCGCTCTCTCAGATAAATAAAATCTTTTAAAATAATAATAAGGGCACCTGGGTGGCACAGTGGGTTAAAGCCTCTGCCTTCGGCTTAGGTCATGATCCCAGAGTCCTGGGATCGAGCCCCACATCGAGCTGTCTGCTCAGCGGCGAGCCTGCTTCCCTTCCTCTCTCTCTGCCTGCCTCTCTGCCTACCTGTGATCTCTGTCTGTCAAATTAAGTAAAATCTTAAAAATAAATAAATAAATAAATAAAATAATAATAAAAGGTTAAACACTGAGTATTTTCTGTGGCCAACCACTGCTCTACATTCTCTCTATCTCTCTATCTCTCTCTATCTCTATGTGTGTCTCTCTATCTCTATGTGTGTATGTGTGTATATACACACATACACACACACAACCATTTACCACTCAATCATACAGAAATGTCATTGTCTCTGTGCTTCGGAGTAGAACATTAAGACCCAGAGAAGTGCTCCAGTAGGTAACTGGCATTTAAATCCAGCAGTCGGACTCCGAAATCCACCCTCTAAGCACAATACGACACTGTGACATCAGATCGTCATGTTAGTTTCATAATACACATGAGCATACGGGGATACTGAGGCCTGGAGTGGTCCAGAGAAAACCTCGCACAGCTTTTAAGGGCTCAGATCAGAACAGAATCCTCTCTTGACTTCCGGTCCAAGCTTCCTCCTTGCTCTACCATAATTAGTCTTCCTCGGGTACCTCTATAGACTAGCTCTGCCCAACAGAATTTTCTACAGTGACGAGAACATACGAGACTTGTGTTGTCCAATGTAAGTAGCCTCTCGCCACGTGTGACTGCTGAGCATTTTCAATGTGGCTAATGTGTCTAAAGAAGTGAATTTAATTTAATTTAACCTAATTCAAATTGAAATAGCTAGGGACTGTCATATGGGAAACACTGTGAGAGAGGCCACGAAAGGTCTCTCATTTTCGCCTTTTACAATTACTTTGCAAACCAAATTCACTTCCAGGCTCTGCCTCGGAGCTCATTTAACAGCTCATCAGCCCGGCTCAAGCTCTATTGAAATAAAAGGCCACCGAGGGCTTTATACAAGCACAAGCTCTGTGATCTCACTGGGTATTTGTCTGGGAAAATCACCACAGCAGGCTCGGCCATAAACTGGAATGTGTGACTCACAAAATGGAGTAAAGGGGAGGAAAATATTTGCTGAAGAAAAGTCATTCCCCGTTCCCTTGCACTCTGAGGACGTAGCTTGTTTCCAAGAGCTGGAAAAGGTTTCGAGATGAGCGGAGTGTGAACTCGCCGACCAGGAGCCTGTCACCCAGCCTGGGCCTGCCTGGAACACTGCCCCGAACTGTGAAACTGAAGGCATTATGGCCCCAGGCCCCAGGCCCCTCCCCGCGGTGCCATGACCCAATGGTCTTCCGCCACCTTCCTTCCGGAGCTGCGAAGGCGCAGGCCAGAGGCGAAGGTGAACAAACCTACCCGAGAGTCACATGCTTAATCCAATTTAAATCCGAGAATAAAATCCAAAATTTTGGCTTCCTGCTTCTAAGACTGAATTCTGGAATGCACTGCTTTCCATTAAGGAAAAGAGGCCAATTCCTCTGCAGTTTCTCTGTAGTTCAAAGAGCAAAGTGGTGCTGAATCAACAGATTTCACTGTTGTCCCTGTTGAAAACCGGTTTTACACAGAATGCCTTCTTAGCATCCAAAATCCAACTGCGGAGACCGACCGTAGCCCCCCAGGTCGCCTGACCCCCATTACTTGTGTTCCTTATGATGGATGTTTATACGGAGTTCAGATGAGCAATTAAATAAGAGGCCTCCGAAGCAATCCCTTTGATAGACACAACTGGAAGGAGGTCGTATTCTTTCATACTTGAAAGAAAATTTAATTAGAACGATCATCTAAATGGGGAAGCCAATAATGTGAAGGCGAAAGAGAAGACTGAAGACAGATGATCAAAGAAAGAATTCCGCTTTAACAGTGGAAGGGAGGGAGCACTTTAAGACACGGGCGCTTCCCCTCACATGTGCCCCTGACACAGCCATGGCTTTTGATGCTTGGTCCTGCTTGGGTTGTTTAAAAATGGATCCCCGCGTGGTTACTGTAAGAGGACGATGGAAACTTCCCACTTGCATCTATTTATTTTGATTCTACATCTTGGCCTAAAGAAAACTCCATATGGGGTCGGCAAAATTAATGACTCTATCCTATTCCGTTAGTGTGAGGGAAAATATACTATCTTAGTTACTTTTTTTTTAGATGAAAGATATTAAATATTTATAATCCAAAGTTGAAGCGCTAAAAGCTATATGCTAATACGAGGGAGACGCTAAATATTCCCAGGACAGGCCAGTCCTTCTGTTCTCTCTAGACCACCACACCTGATCTTGAGGCAGCGTTGTCTCAATGTTGCATGTAACTTCAAAATAGCATAATTTTATGTTACAAAATGTGTTCTTCCTCTATTTACACCGGCCAAAATGTGCAATGAAGGCGGCGGTAAGCCAACACTCTAATGTACTGCTCAAATGGTAACAAACATTTCAGTATCTTCTTGTTCTATCTTGTTTACAGTCTTAACACTGGAGCATTTCACAAAACAAGAAAATTTCTATTCAAAATGTGTTAACCCTACCACGCACTCAAAAAGCTCTTCCTTTTCTCCATCCTGGATGTAATGGTGATAACATCAGCTACACAGATTTTTTTTTAATTTTATATTTATAATGTTAATACGAAACCTGGATTGCAAGTGTGTCATTATTCTGAAAGAAAAATCAAATCATTGCCACATTTGAGGTTTTTAAAAATCTGATAGTTTATAGGATATGTTCTTCACCAATTTTACTCCTCTTTTCAATATATATGGCAGACGCTACTTCCTGTTTCCCCAGTATCTCTTGCCCTCCTCTTCTACAGTAACAGTATTTTTAGCTGGCTGCCCAACAAAAGAATACCTTTCCCAGAATCACTTACAGTTAGGTGTGGTCATATGACCCAAGTTCCAGGCACTGAGATATGAACAGAAGGAACACATGCAACTTCCACAGAATGGCCTTAGAAAGTCTGCCCACATTTTGTTCCTCCTATTAGCAGGAATCTGAAGGCGATGGCAGGAGCTGCGGCAGCCATCTTGGACCAAGAAAAGGAAGCTAAGTCTTAAGTAAGACAGAACAGACCGATAGGGCCTGGACCTCTGAATCCTTTTTGGAGGAGAGCCACCATACCAGCTGGCACTTTTACAACAGAAGGATGAAAACTAGCATGCAGAAGTTATTATTCACATTCTGGGGGGGGGGGGTCATTATAGTAGATAAACCTATATGCCAGCTAATCACTGTGATAACAAAGTAATGAAATTATGTTTTACTCTATTAAAAAAAATAATTACAGAACTATACAAAGAACTGTTCTTCCAAGTCATCTGGCATCTGATGGTGTTCTCCAAGTATCTTCAGAGAGGATCAGAGATTTACAGTATTTTTATGGGGTCCCGAAAATGGCAGTCCTCTGAACAGTCACTCACCCTACCAACTGGAAATCGCCCAATAGACTGACCACTTTTCAAAACCTAACCCATCATCCAAAGTGCATCACCACTGAGATCACTAGAACAAATGAGCGACAGGCTTCCCTATTCCCTCTCCTGCACTGGCGGAAGAAAATAAGTAGGAGAAATGGCATTCTCCATATCCACCCCCCACCCCACCCCACCCCACCCGAGGGTCCCCTGTGCCTATAAGCTCCGACGGCCACCAGACAAAATCCACCATACCAGTAACTGACACGGACTGTGGCACCTGCATCTAGCAGAGGTCGGGAAGACCGAGACGGAGCTAGAGAGTTTCGGTTCAAACACTGGCCTTGCTACTTGCTGGCTCTGGGGCCTCAGGGGTGTGCTCTGTGAGACTGGCGGGGATTACACCCGTTGATGGAGTTTATAAAGCACTTAGAATAGTGCCTCCACCCAGCAAGGAGTGAGTGAATGTCTCCTACGTGTGTAAGTGGTACGGGAGCAAAGTAGGAGCAAAGTCGGCCAACCCAACATGTGCCTGTTCGACATCCTGTCCCTCTTTGACATCCTGTCCCAGGCTGCTTATTTTTAACAAACTGTAAACCCTGGAGAGGCTCTGAAAAGCAAGAATTTGCCCTTTTGTAAGGGACATTTACATGTATTAGGGAAATCTCCATCTGTAAGAGTGTCTCCCTTGGTGTTGGGGGGGGGGGACCTCAATCTCTAGAGACTTAGGCTTGGCGGAGACCAGGACCGAAATCTGCATAACAACCCTACCCCTTTGCAGTGCTTTTCTTGGGGACCTCCCATGACCGGTGCCCCACCCACAAATCTTTTGCCTTGGGCCAAAGATGGTCTGTAAGGTGGTGGCCTCAGCCATTCTGGGGAGTTACTCAGTTTTCCTGGGTCTCTCTTTTGTACACGGGAGGTGTACAGGACATTAAACTTTTGTTTGATTTTCTCCGGTTGATCTGCTTCGCGTCAATTTAATTGTTAAAGCGGCCGGAGGAACCTCAAAGGGTAGAGAATTTTTCCTCCCCCAAAAGTGTGTATGTGTATCATATAAGTGTTATGCATGTGTGTATATATCACATACGGTTATATGTATACAACAGAAATGTAGGTTATACGTACAACAGATACGCGTGCATGTCTGTCCGCACACATCTCCGTTATATAAAACATACCCATTTATATATCTATAACGGGGATGTATGTATATATGTACTGGGCAGGGGGGGTCTCCATTTCTCGACTATACATACATATATTCAGATTTCTGAGAAAACCAAGTTGACCCATTAAAAATAAAGTGTCCCTCTGTCCCAAGTTCAAAACCTTGTCAAAGCTTATTCTCCTGCATTTGTAATAATATACCTCATGATTAAGTCCATCTGCCACTTACACGTCCCCTAAGGGGCTCTGAAAGGCCCAGCAGGATTTTCAGCTGCTCTGGCACAAACCCAAGGGGCGGATGTGACAAGCGGGGACAGAGCAGGAAGGGCACGGCACCCAAGGCAGCAGTCTCCGGACCTGCCTCGCGGGGCTCGGAACTATCATTTTATCTTCTCACTGACTGAGGGAGCTTATTTGAGCCAGCTAAGAAGGATGGTAACACAGAAATACACTCTGCTAATGAAAGATTTCCAGAAGAGCAGAAATGGATAAAAGAGCAGCTCACACCACAGCCCAAGTTCTTGGACTGGCTCTAAAAGAGGGGCAGCACTGTCACTGTCTTTGTCTCCAAAACGGGACATATTTCCATCACCAGTGTGGATACAGAATGCAATCTGTGCGCGCATGGGGGCTACGCAAATTGTTATTCCCCACTTATGCAGCATCTGAAATGCTCTGGAAGCGTCAATCATTTGCAAAATAGTCAAAAGCATAAAAAGACTGAGTGGCCAACAGATGCTCCAGAGCCCACTCCACAAAGAAGGAAACAAAGCCCTCGGGCACCCACTCCAGGCTACTGCACAATACGCAAGGCCGAGTAGGGCACTGCTTCAATTTGTTTACAAAGAACATGTATGCATGTATTAGCTTGCGGGGAGGCGGAGGCGGGTATGTGTGTGCTTTACGGGGGTTCCACCTTCAAAAAATAAATAAATTAGGGGGCAGACTGGCTATAAAGGGACCTCGAGGACAGCAGAGGAGAGATGGAAGGAGACTGAAATATTCAAGCCCCGTGTTGGGGGAAGAGAGGCTGCGAAGCCAAGCTACCCCATCTTGTGCTCAAGTACGACTTCTCCCCAGGTTCCTCGGGGATCTAGAAATGGTCCGTTAAGGTTGTTTCACTCATTTAAACGTGGCAAGGACACAAACATGCTACGGGTAAACATCCCCGTTTAAAATGATAGACATTTAAAAGAACTTCCATGCTTCACAGTAAGAACCTCTGGCATTTCTCAAAACAACGATATGATGAAGTCATATGCTGAAATGCCAGTTACATGAGGAGTGACTCACCGGACCCGAGAAAATTATGTGTAGGGATTTTTATGGCAACACAACTGTACTTAATTCTAAATCGCGTAGGCAACAGCCTGCCATTTTAAGTACAAAGTTACCATGGCAACAGTGACATACACCTTATCTCCTGTACCCTAAAGATAAGTATTCATAGGTAATACAGTCGGGGAAATAAGTCAGGCTTTCCACCGCGGACTCGGCTGGGAGAGAGACTAGAATTCGCCAGGCCTTCGGGCAACATCTTCGTGTTGGGGTCCCTACGATGGGGTCGCCAGGCTTCTAAGGAAAGAAGCACCCCATAGTGAGGTCGTTACACTACGTTACAATAGCTACTGGCATCATCTGTGGCTTATTCTGTGACCTAACGTACATGGGGGTCTGGATCAGTTTTATTACCAACCATGTCTATTTCCGTAATGACCTTGAATTATGAACAATACGTTGCCACATTCCGAAAATGTCCTTTTGCAAAGGGTCTGATCCTTCCCCACTGGGCATGTTCCAGTACGATGTTCGCTCACGAAAGTAACCACACTGAGCTATCACTGAATCTGAAACTTGTTGATACCGTCCTTAAAATACACAACGACTGGGGCCAAGGAGAGAAACAGCACCTGCGAGGTCACATAGGTCGTAGACATGCAGACCAGCATCGGTACTATTCGATCACTAGAAGAAAAGGCCTTTGTGAACACATTTCTGTTGTTCTGCTTCTCATCCCTGTCGGAATGTCGCTACTCACAGGTGTAGCTGACCCACCAGTCTGGGGGCTCTTCTTCGAGGCCAAGGACTCCCTCGCTCACCATCGTGGTTCTCCTACACACAACTGCACTTGGGCAGGGAGTGCGCACCATGAAAACCCAGAAGCAGGCTGGGGAAATGAGCCTCCGAGGAAATCAACGAGGGCCGCAGATGATCTTTGGGGGGACAAAGCTTTCTTTTCTCCACTCCCTTTACTTACTTCCTTGGAGAAGCACCAACACGCTCTTCAGTCTCACGGAGGGGCCAAGAAACCAAACCTTTCATCACAGAGATTTCAAATACCAGTACGCCCGGGACAGCAGACAACCCCCCCCCACCACCACTGAGGATGGGGGCAAACAGGCCACAGGTGGGGGCAGTGGGCCACCGAGCATTTTCTTGCCTGGCCATCAGCCAGCTCTAGGATTTCCATGTGCTAAGACTTCTGTGAAGAAACACCTGTTTTCACATATAACAATAAGCACGGTCATACACAGGGTTCTGATTACTTGCTGTTTCCTAAGAGGATGAACTCTCGATTCTAGGAAACCACGATGGGTCTCACCATTCTTAATGTCATCCTCAAAGAGCAATTTATTCAGTTCAAGGACTGTTTGCGAATGCTTAGCAGCTTTATAGAAATAACACAAAAGAGTAAGACTTTCTAATAAGCTGTGTAAAAGCCTCAGCATGTGAAATTATATTGGCTTTTTCTCACAAAGATGTTAAAGATGCACCAACCGAACATTCATGAGAGATATAAACATGTTTAGGAATAATGAAAGGGCATGGACATAAAAACGTGACACTTATCTAGAAAGGCCGTTTTTACCAAGTTCAACTAGAAATAAGGAGGAAAAACATTTCTTGCAAAGATTCACTACAGGTACTTTAACTGCCAATATCAAGCCACTAAGAAGCACTTAATACGTTTAAGCAAACAAACACAACGAACGCGACTGGCCACAGCTTCCCCCACGTCACTGGTACTTAACCACTGGCCGCACAGGGGGACCGCACACCTGAAGAGAAGGCAGCACACACAAACCCCCGTTTCCCGAGCGCATGAGTCGGGCGGGATTCTCTGCCTTAGCAAGGGAGCGGTCAAAGGGCAGCATTCTTTGGTTCTTAAGTGTCTGTGACGGAAACCCCAGGTTTGGGGACAGAGGAACCTAAAGCCAGATTCCTCTGAACACTGTTCGGAAGGAACCCAGAGCCACCAGCTGCGACGTTTCAGGGGGGAAAAAAAAAAAAGAAAGAAAGAAGGAAGGAAGGAAGGAAGCAAGCAAGCAAAAGGAAAGGAAGAAGGAAAAAGAAATGAATGGGGATTTCTTTTGCCTCCCTACAGAACCAGGCAGGAAATGGCCCTTGGGAGGAAATATTTCCTTCTTAGAATAAAAAGGTTAACCTTGGGGTGCCTGGGTGGCTCAGTGGGTTAAGCCTCTGCCTTGGGCTCGGGTCATGATCCCAGGGTCCTGGGATCGAGCCCCGCATTGGGCTCTCTGCTCAGCGGGGAGCCTGCTTCCTCCTCTCTCTCTCTGCCTCCCTCTCTGCCTACTTGTGATCTCTGTCTGTCAAATACATAAATAAAAATCATTAAAAAAAAAAAAAAAGGTTAACCTTACTGCTTAAAATTAAATGGAGAATGCAAAAATAATCAGTTCACGTCAATGTTCTGTGCTCTTTCTTTGTTACAGGAGTACTGGAGTGTTTATTAGAACGAGGCTGGTAATAAATAAGACTCCTCAGGTAAAAAGAATTTTCTGAATCTAATGATGATCCATTTCACATCAGACACGTAACCATTTGTCTTGTCATTGTGTCATATTGTCACCATGAAGAAAGCCTTGATTGTGGTATGAATTCAGTGGCCATCAACGGAATTAAACTACCAGGTTCACAACAGCACCAATAATGAGTAACATCCAGGACTAGGTCTGTCCACATCAGAGAGGCTCGTCCTGAAGGCTCCCCTTCAGAAAGGCACCTTTTGAAGCCTGCAACTCCCACGCCTGGGCCCCTTTATTTGGGGTCTACAGTCCTTCGCTCTACCTCAGCCCCAAACCCAAACCTTGCCACAGCCTATTATTTTAAAGGTTTGCAGTGAGTGTCTTTCGGGACTTCAAAAAGTTCAGTCTGCGTCTGTGTCCCCAGCTTGGCACTCATCACACTGGGCTCCAGGTAGAATGTCTAGCACCATCTCTGGCCTCCACCCCTGGGGGGTAGTGACCAAAAATAGCTCCGGACATTGCCAGCTGTCCCCTGGGGGCGGGGGGGGCAAAACTGACCCCAGAACAGAACTATTGGACTAAGTGACAAAGCCTTCGAACACAAAATAACTTGCTGCTACTTAAAGAACCTGAGGCCTCCACAGGTCACCAGTCCCTGAATGAGGGAGGCTCTGACTTTCCAAACACTACCTCTGAGCACTGAAGAAAGAGTCTACCCAGGCAGCAAGTCAAACATCTTCAAGCCACCAGCCAAGCAGTGCTTTCTAATGGACAACCCACTCTACATCATGGTTACTTCGATAAGAAGTTTGAGTCTTCCTTTTCATGGTATCTCATGTGTCATGTTAGGCTGAGGAAATCGAATGCACTCGAAAAGCAGGAATACCCCCATTTGTGTTCAAATCGCTAAATGATCAAATAAGAGGACCAAAAAAACCTAATTTCACATCCAAATTTAGATTTCAATTTTAAAATTCTAGAGTTTCTATATTAAGAGACCAAGACAAAAACACACGACAGAAAGGTGAATTTTAAGAATGGATTCTCATGAGCAGACTTTTGTAAGGTTACTCAAATCTCAAATGTATGGAGGTGGGGCGCCTGGGTGGCTCAGTCGGTTAGGCATCTGCCTTCGGCTCAAGTCATGATCTCAGGGTCTTGGCATCGAGCCCCGCATCAGGCTCCCTGCTCGGCAGTCTGCTTCTGCCTCTCTCCTCTCCTTCTGTGCGTGCTCTCTTATGCAAGTGCAAATTAATAAATAAAATCTGTTTAAAAAATAGAAATAGGGGTGCCTGAGTGGCTCAGTGGGTTAAAGCCTCTGCCTTCGGCTCGGGTCATGATCCCGGGGTCCTGGGATCGAGCCCCGCATCGGGCTCTCTGCTCAGCAGAGAGCTGCTTCCCCCTCTCTCTGCCTGCCCCTCTGCCTGCTTGTCATCTCTATCAAACAAATAAATAAAATCTTTTAAACAAAATAGAAATAAATGCATGGAGGTAGCTTTTTGTTCGTTTTTTCTAAGTAGGCTCTATACTCAACTTGATGTTGGGGTCATGAGTTCAAGCTCCCCGTTCAGTGTAGAGATTACTTAAAAAGAAATAAAATCTTTTAAAAATAAAACTAAATGTATGGAGGTATATGTGTCCACTGGTTGGTGGGGGAGGGAGCCCAGGGAGGGCAGTCAATGTGTAGAAACTGTCTGACAGTCCAGTCTTGTTCTGGTCATCACCAACAGTAAGGGAGTAACAACCGTCTATTAAAAACTGCGTTTCCTAATATACCCTAGGAGAATTCAAATTTGTGATTTCTGTTCCCTCCAAATAGATAAACAAACGTTTGAGGCCTTGTGGCGGAATATTTCCGTGAAGTGATGGGTAACAGCCGTACACGTAATCTCATTTGACGGCTGAATAAATCACTTTCTGGAGTAAATCAAGTTCGCGCTCCAACCCGGTGCTGGCCGCCTCTTCACAGGGTGAACGGCTATGTGAAAATATTCCAGGAAAACTTTTCCATTAAACTACTTAGGGGAACTGGGTAATCTTGAGTCGGCCCTGAAAAAAGTTCCTTTTCTCGAATAACATCACCAAATGTGGAAGTAACCATCCACCAGAATAGCGATGTTTAAACCACTCTAGGATTACCTTAGCTGCATCACTCTAACAGATGAGTGGAAAATTGGCTTTTCGTCTCTTCCAACCAAGAATCTGCATCCTGAATATAAACTTGGTCTTTGTAATGGAACCAACTGGGTCATATTTTTCTTTAAGAAGAAATCCACATCTGGGGCGCCTGGGCTGGCTTAGTTGTGTTAGGCCTCTGCCTTCAGCTCAGGTTGTGGTCCCAGGGTCCTAGGATGGAGCCCCGCATCAGGCTCCCTGCTCAGCCAGGAGTCTGCTTCCCCCTCTTCTTCTGCCTCTCCCCCAGTTTATGTGCTCACTTGTGTGCACACTCTCTCTCTCTCTTTCTCTCTCTCTCGTTCACTCGCTCACTCTCAAATAAATCAATGAAATCTTTTTAAAAAGAAGAAGGAAGAAGAAAAATCCACATCTTCACATATCGAGGGTTTTCTTATCTAATATCACTAGAGCATGTCAGGGGTCCGTTTTAGTACAAATACCTCACTGCATTTGTGTTCGTAGGAGCAGGCCGGTACATGGTAATGGAGAATCCGCTTCCCTCTACAGCCTCCATGTTTGTGTGAAAAGTGTAACCATTACCTTGTACTTTCAGAAGCCACAGGTCTATGGAAAGAAACCATGACATCCCATGGAATTAGATTTCACACCAACTGATTAACTGTTTCCCTTTAAAAAAAAGTCACAAAAACTAGAAGGGATCTATTAAAGAACAGATTTTTTTTTTTAAAGGTGCATGAAAACATTATTGGGGGATATAAAAGGCGATCTAATTGTATGAAGAGCTGCATCCCATATACTAATGGAAGATTCGACATGGTAAATACACAGACTAGCATGGAAATTATCCTGTAAATTCATGCTAAGTCCACCAGAATCCTAACGGGGATGTTTGTGGAACATGAAAAGCAGATTCCAAAAGTACACCAGGAGGAAAAAAAAAAAAGAGAGAGAGACTACCTCGGGTACTTTTAAAGAACAGCGAGAAGAAAAATTCTCCTAGGAGATACCCAGGCTTATTATACATCTACAACAATCAGGACAGTGTACTCTGAGCACACAGATGGCAAACACAGAGCCAAGAAACAGAATAGAGTCCAGAGATATACACACACTATCAGTAGGGAAATTTAAAACACGAGAGAAGGCATTATATAAAAATCAGTGGGGAAAGGATGAACCATTAAGTACACGGTGGTTTCTGCACAGAAAATATAAAATAAAAATAGATTTCTATTGCATACTTATACCAAAAAACTAAAATCCCAACAGAATAAAGACTGAAAAATGAAAAGCATACTTTAAAAAAAAAAAACTTTACAAGAAAAGATAGAAGAACAGAAGAACATCTTCATGGCCTTGGCAATAAAGACTTTTTTTTTTTTTTTTTAAAGATTTTACTTATTTATTTGACAGCACAAGTAGGCAGAGAGGGAGACAGGAGGAGGAGAAGCAGGCTCCTTGCTGAGCAAAGAGCCCCGATAAGGGCCCAGTGTGGGGGCTGGATTCCAGGACCCTGAGACACCCAGGCTGCAACCCCCCTCCTTTTTTTAGGAACAATTTTAAAATAAGGCAAAAATAAAGAGCACAAATCATAAAAGAATAAAAGATCCGTTAGGGTTTATTACAACAACAACAAAAAAACTAAGTACAACAAAAGATACATTCCTTGAAGTTAAAAGATAAACCACAGAGAGGAAGAGGACATTGAGGACACATTTAACCAAGGACTAATAAATCCAGAATGTATAAAGAATCACTACAGGGGCACCTGGGTGTCTCAGTGGGTTAAAGCCTCTGCCTTTGGCTCAGGTCATGATCTCAGGGTCCTGGGTCGAGTCCCACATCGGGCTCTCTGCTCAGTGGGGAGCCTGCTTCCCCCTCTCTCTGCCTGCCTCTCTGCCTCCTTGTGATCTCTCTCTCTCTCTCTCTCTCTCTCTCTCTAAAATAAATAAATAAATAAATAATCTTTTTAAAAAAAAAATCACTACAGACCAGTAAGAAAAAACAAGGTTGGGGTGCCTGGGTGGCTCAGTTAGTTAAGCATCTGCCTTCGGCTCAGGTCATGATCCCAAGGTCTTGGGATCAAGTCCCACATCAGGTTTCCTGCTAGCCACGGAGCCTGCTTCTCACTCTCCCCACTGCTTGGGCACACGTGCATGCTCTCTCTCTTTCTCTCTCTCAAATAAACAGAATCTTTAAAAAATAAATAAATAAATAAATAAATAAATAGATAGATAGATAGATAGATAGAAGAGAAGAAAAAACAAGGACATAGGGGCGTCTGGCTGGCTGGGTCAGGAGAACACACAACTCTTGATCTCAGGGTTGTGAGTTCAAGCCTCATATTGGGCATGGAGCCTACTAAAAAAAAAAAAAAAGAAGAAGAAAAGAAAAAAAGAAACAAGGATATAAATAGAAAGAGAAAACTCAAATAGCCAATAACCTACCAAAAAGTTTCAACCTCTCTAGGGAACTCCAACATAAAAGACAACAAAATACCGCTTCCTACCTATCAGATTTTTGGAAAAATAACACTGTTGATGATACCAAACACTGGTGAAGGTACAGAGAAACACACGTTCGCACACTGTTGGCGTCAGTGTGACGGATACCACTACTCGGGAATCAGCGAGGATACTTCGCTCCACGTGATGACAAAGTATTCCTTCTGACGACGACATCATTACTGCAGTCAAAAAGAGGACAAAGCTCCTCACTGAAGGAATGAAGGCAGATGATTACTCATTTAGGTCCAAACAACACAAGAAGTTCATTCAAGCAAAAACACTTCTATATCTATTTCTAAAACCTGTCAGGATGAAAACCAGAAGTTATCCCAGGCCTTTTGTTCCCAGCATTGTGCTGGGAACAGCCAGCCACCAGTTCACTAGCTACTATTAATTTAGACAATTTATTCTTAAAAGATTTATGGAGAGAGAGTGAGAGAGCATGAGTGGGAGGGGGAGAGGGAGAGGGAGAGAGCATCTTAAGCAGACTCCACACTGAATGCAGAGCCCGACATGGGGCTCGATCTCATGATCCTGAGATCATGACCTGAGCCAAAACCAGGAGTCCAATGCCAACCGACTGCACTACCCAGGCACCCCTAATTCAGAAAATTCTTAAAACACCATCTTCTTTCAGTAACTGATTGGAAAGGGTTCTCAACATCTGTGACATCCTTACAGCTCGAAGCCATAAAATAGCTATATCGATCAGATCCTGAAAAAAATACGCTAGTCTACAAACGCCCCTTTATTTACAACCTCGCCATCTGTACTTTCCATTTCCCAGGGGTATAATGGGGCTAGGCCACCTTATCTCTGTAATCTCTTCAGCCACGTGTATGTTTTTCCTGTACTTGTCTCATTGCTCATCAATTATTTTCAAAGCCCTTCTCACACCTGCTGTGTCAATGTTTTCCACTGAAAACAGAGGGTAGGAACCAGTGGTTTATGGACTCCCTAGAATAGAACACCTCTATGTATCAAGGCATTTAGTAAGTGCTTTTTTTTTTTTTAGAAGAATATTTTTTTTTCTTTTTTAAGATTATTTATTTATTTATTTGACAGACACAGATCATAAGTAGGCAGAGAAGCAGGCAGAGAGAGAGGGAGAAGCAGGCTCCCCGCTGAGCAAAGAACCCGATGCGGGGCTCGATCCCAGGACCCTGAGATCATGACCTGAGCTGAAGGCAGAGGCTTAACCCACTGAGCCACCCAGGCGCCCCTAGTAAGTGCTTTTAACCATAGTGATAGAAGCAGTTCTATTTTTCAGACAGAAAACATCACCGAGTTTTAAAATAATGTTACTAATGGTGATCAAAAGCTGCCAGACCTAAGGGTTTATCCTGCGTGGTTCCATTTATATAAAGCAGAAAAACAGGCAAAACTGTGTTGGCAGAAATTGGGAGTGGTTACCCTTGGTCGGGTGCCTCAAAGGGAGCTTGTGGGGAATTTCTGCGGCGCTGGTAATGTTTCGCTTCCTAAGCTACATACTGGTTAATTTGGTAAAAACTTACCAAGCTGTCTGTTTACGGTTTGCCCACTTTTTATGTATATATTATACTTCAGTAGCAAATTTTTAAATGATTTTTATAATACCCATGCCTCTTACAAAACACCTGAAAGTATTTGTGACGAGAGCATTTATGTAATAGAGCTCAGACCCGTTTTTGGTAATCCAGGACACTGGCTTTGCGAAACGGTAATAATTCATGAAATGGAAATTCATCTCTTTAATGTTCTGAATTCTGTTTCACTTACCATGGAAACTGTCAGAATATGCCACATGAGAGAACTAAATGGAAAATATAAAATAAAGTGCTGCATCAAATAAAGTTATCTTCAGGGCTTGAATTTCTTTGCTAATTGCATCTCCATTCTTTGCTCCTTGTGTGAAGAACAGATGCCTGAATTCAAGCTGCCGTTTTAAAACCCTCCGTTTAAACATTCTTTTCGGGGAGTTGTGAAACATCACATTCTGAAACCTAACAGAGGGACCCGATACACA
Source organism: Martes martes (assembly GCF_963455335.1). Classification (NCBI taxonomy): domain Eukaryota; kingdom Metazoa; phylum Chordata; class Mammalia; order Carnivora; family Mustelidae; genus Martes; species Martes martes. The sequence goes on from NC_137897.1 coordinate 9,338,759, forward strand.
TATAGAACAGCCAGTTTCCTAGGCTCCTTCTAACCGGCACTTCCAACGTTCTTGCGCTTTTTACACCAGAACTAGTTTCCAAATGGCTCAAACCTCTCCGAACAGACCAAGTTAAGGTCTCTGGTGAGGCTGTGGGGTGGGGGGGACACGGACAGAGTGGGGCACGGAGGGGGCTGCAGGGAAATATACGGCTGTGGGAAAGAATTTCTGTGAGCAACAAGGGGGAAATCAGTCTTTTCTCTTACAACGCCTGCATCTCTCAAACACAAGGAAAAATGTAATGAAGTCAGGACTACCGGCCCTAAGGACAGGATAGGACAGAACGGAACGTGCCGGAAGGCTGCCTTAAAGGCTTAATCTGGGTAGATTTGATTACAGCTAAGGAGATAAATTCTAAATATGGAAAAGCCATCAAGGTAATTACGGATATTAAAAAAATGGGACTAGATCCTTGATGTCTTTCTACCTAATGAAGAGCACAAAAGATGATGTAAGTGACTTTAGTAAGCAAGGCCAATTTCATATAGATTTCTGACCTTTCAGAGGTACGTGCGCTGAACAGCAGAACAGGTTACCAAGGAACGCAGGACACTCTCCATTCCCAGGGGGTTTGGTCTCATTAATCAGATTGTTTAGTTACCATTTTACTCCAAAGAAAGAGCGAACGAGGTGGTCTGTAAGGGCCCCCATTCTATCTTGATTCTCGGATGATCTTGGAAAAAAGGTTTTAAAAAAAAAAAAAAAGCAACTTCCTTCAGCTAGAAAAAAATCAAGCATCCCTTTTGGAAGGCAAACGCCCTTTTACAAACCAGAGGTCCTCCTGTTCAGCAAATGTGCTCAACTAAGTCCTCAGTGATGCCCCTAGTGAGATTTTAGAATACCCGGAAGCAGCAAACGTTTTCAGTCCCTCTTATTCTACAGCCGGGGCTCTCGACATGGGAGGGTTTTGCCCCTCAAGGATTGTTATTTGGCCCTGTCTGGAGACATTTCTGGTTGTCACGACTAGGAGAGTGTTGCTAGCACGTAGTAACCAGGGATGCTAGTAAACATCCTACAATGCACAGACCAGCCGCTCATGACAAAGAATGGTCCAGCCCAAAATGCCAATCACGCGGAGGCTGCGATCGAGAGGGAAGGAGGGGTGCCTGGCTGGCTCAGTGGGTAGAGCCCATGACTCCTGACGTCAGGGTGGTGAGTTCGAGCCCCACACTGGTTCTAGAGATTACTTAAAAATATTTAATTAAAAAAAAAAAAGGAAGGAAAGGAGCCTTCTTTTATTTCAGTATCTGTCTCCAGCAGTCCGAGAAGAAAATAGAATTTAACAGTCCTATAGAAAACAAATAAACAGGCAACCAAATACTAAACGGTAAGTCTAACTCAACATCCTCTACCATACATCTTGTCACAGCGAGTTCAAATATACTGCATTATACACAGCCATGAAGGATAAGATCCAAAAGATCAGGTTTAAATACATTTTCCTTTGGCAGGTTTTGTTTTCTAACAAATAAGCAGTTTTTATTCCTAGACATTAAAATCCTATCTTCTAATTACTAGAAAATGTACTCCTTTGTTATTAAGTGGTCAGTTCATCCAGCAGATGGAATCATCAGATGTAAGCATCAACCTAGCGAGATAAATTTTAAAATAAATGCCCAAGATTGATCGAGAACAAGAGAATACAAATTGCCTACATCATGAGGAATGAGCAGGGGACTATCACTACAGACCCTGCGGAGGACACCATTCACCAGTTTATACAAAAATATTAAGATCAACTTTATGTCCATAAACTTGATAACTTAGACAAAATCAAAGTCCTTAAAAACACAACCCGGCAGAATCAAACAAAGGGAATGAGTAAATCTGAGAGGTACTATCTCTGGTGGGGGGGGGGGGGCATAGAACTTTAAACATTTCCACAAAGAAAACTCCAGACCCAGATCACTTCACTGGTGAACCGTTTCAAATATTTAAGGAAGAAAAGCGCCACTTTTAAGGTCACTTATTAAATACACAAGTAGTCAAGACCGGTTCTGTTTTAATGCCTCCCCTTCTCATCCCAGAAAGGCTCACACTTCTTTCCTTCTCTACTTCATCCTTCGAAAGGGAGGAGGCCATACACAATATTAAAAAACATTTTTCCAAGATCCCCGTCTATGTGCTCAGTTGTAATTACAACGCGTCCGGCCCCTGTCTTATTTCCTACTGTTCCCCACCCCCATTCTCTGCTCGGGCCAAGCCAGTTTCTTCAGGATTCCACCCGTAACTCCTGCCTGCTCCCACCTGTCTTCCACGGCACCCTAAGCCCTTCCGCTCTTCTCAAAACACCTCCAATCCGAGCCTCCACCAGAAGCTTCAGAGAAGCTACAAGACCTCACCCTTCTCACAACTCCTAGACTTCCATTTGGAAATTTCACAATTAGACGCTGACGATTCTCTAGCTCAGTGGTTTCTTTTCATCTCCGATTGGCAGTTCCATCCGTCCCTTCCCCGCCTGAACCGTCTTGGTAATTCTCCGCAGCCAAGAGGGCGACATGAAGTTCTTTCTGGCTCTTACCTGTGGCCCCGCCCCACCGCAGGGCTCAGCGCCCCCACACCCAGGCCACAGCCATGACCTTGGCCACCACCGGCCCCCCCCCCCCCCGCATCCAGCAGCCTCCCCGGACTGCCCGCTCCTGCACATCTGTACCCAGGGCCTAGGACAGCTTCTCCTGGTCACTGCCACCCTGTCCTCCTGCTCATCCTTCCAGTCCTCCATCAAGGGTAACTGTCTCCCCAGGGAACCCCATTCTGAAATACCAACACCAACCCCCCAGCCACACACACACCTCATTTTCCTCAGAAAGAGGGAATCATTCTATAGGAGCTGTACTTACTTCTACTATGACTTGTCATCGGTCTCTCTGAGATGGCTGTGCTGCTTTGAGGACAGAATGCAGTTTGGGGGGTTTGTTTAATTTAAAAAAAATTTTTTTTAAGTTATCGCTACACCTAAGGTGGGGCTCGAACTAGAACTCAAGACCCCAGGACCCAGAGTCGCAGGGCATCGCAGTGGCACGTGTTGAACCCAACTGCAGAGGAGAATGGAAACGCTCCCGTCCGACTGAGTCACCTTCCGGTCCCGGCAACAATGATGAATTTGCCCGCAACGGTGTTTTCACTCCAAGCTGCCCTGAACTTCAGAAATCTTACGAGAGGGAAGTACTTTTCACCAAGGACAGGAAAATATTTTAAGACATCAAAAGAAAGAAGAAAAAATAAATAAAAAAGCTGAAGGCAAAAAAAAAAAAAAAAAAAGTAATGACACAACATTTAAACCGCTCTGTAAATTGTTTTTGTGTCTGCCTGTGGCAATCAAATTACTTCTGAAGCGACTGCAAGCTCTGAATTCCGTTATTCTGTGAAAATCTGTGCTGAAAGTACTCATGTTATTAAAGAACAGTACTTGAGGTCCTTCGCCCTCTTTCATTTAGTATGATTCATCAGTTTTGTAATACATCGATATAATTTTACATACCTTGTGATCTGAGCGTTGATAACCCAGATGACCTTAAAAGAGCGTTTACCCCACCGACCCACCCAATTCCTCTATTATCCTCGACTCCTTTTATAAACCACATTGACCACTGTCCACAGACTTCAAGGCCTCAAGGCTATTCTGTAGGACATCTATAATATATAGAATATATTGATATATATTGTATATTACATATGTAATTATTAATATAGAGAATATATAAACATCTATATTCTGTAGATCTATAATATATAGGATATATTAGTATAAATTCTATATTATACATATTAATATAGAGAATATATAAACATCTATATTCTGTAGGACATCTGGTGGACACCAGCCACCAGCTGGACTGCGTACCTAACAGTCACTTGTATTTGCTTCCCAACCTATTGATGTCCACTATGTTTGTTACTGAAATTATGAAATTTAATTCCATGCTACACGGACTAATAAAACGTGTGCGAAAGAAAGAGCTTTTAGTTCTTCGGAACCCAAGCTCACTGCTTTGGGAAGTCTTACAACTGAGTCGCTTGCAAAAATGCCAGCCTAAAATCACGGACAGGGCGACTGTAGAGGTGTAAGGGGAGTGAGGTGGAGGACAGGAGAGAATTCCGCACAAAGACTGGCTCCCCAGGCCCCGAAGCGCTCATTGTACTTTGAAAGAATCTGAAACAGACACTCAGAAGCCAATGAATTCGCGCTGCGACTTCAAGGAATCCCAACCAGGGCTCACACCGAAAGCCTAGGCCTCAGCTCTGCGACAAAATACTGGCAAATTAAGGTTAAATAGAATGTTTAAGGCACACGTGTGGCACTTTGGGTGAGTCACCGCTTTGGCATTTTCCATAAACCATCTAACCGCTTCACCCGGGGACCGGCTCTACAATCCTCGCAGGGGTCAAGTGGTTTAGGCCACAGCTTTTGCTGGAGCAAAAAATATACTAATTAATTATTTCCTGTTGGTCGCAGACATAGCTCAGGGCTACTGGGCTGAGAGGGGTTATTTAAAATTTCAGTTTGCAGCCGGACTTCAAGGGAGCTCTCTCCAAGACCTGAGGTTGGGCTCGATGTCAGATCTTTGCACTCACAGGGAGGGAGGCTAGAACAATCTGGAAATACTTCCGGCCCAGCGGTTCATCAGGAGACCCTTCGTGCGTCCGGATTTCTGAGCAAACTTCTAGAACCAGACCCTAGGTATGCCTGTCTGGCTCCTCAGGGGGCTTCCTTCCGAGTCTGGCCTCCAAAGGTGATAGGGGCCCGGTGCGTGGGGAGGGGAAAGGTTCCTGGAGCCGCCAGCTCTAGGGAGAAGAGGGCAGGGGAAGCCAAAGCTGGAAGCAGGACAGCTCCCTCCACCAGGCTCCCTGGAGGGGGGCCAATATTCCCGTTGGCGGGCACGACGCGGTGCCAGCATTCAACCCAGCTCCAGTAAGTCCTGTGACGCTGCCTTCACGGACACAAATAGTGTTTAAACAATTAGGGAGCTGTTTTCTCCCTATTTTTCAAGCATAACATTACCCTCTCCTTTCTTTTTTCTAAATTATACCCCTTTAGATCTGTAAGAGCCCAGAGAAAGAACTTCGTCACATCCTTTTATTCTGATGTAAAGGGAGATCAAGAAGCGAGAAAAGGATTTACCTAAGACCACAGCACGGTTGCTGCGATTACTGGGGCCCACGCGCAGCCTCTGGCCTGCCCTGTTTTTTCCTCAGTTCCCCCACCCTGGAGACCCACTGAACCAGCACCAGCAGCACTCCCCGGGGAACTTGCTAGCCCTGCAGAATCCCCGCTCCCCTCCAGGCCCACTGCGGGACAAACTGCCTTTTTAACAAAATCAAAGAGGGTTTGTCTGCACGTTAAGTTAAAAACTGCTCTCGGAACCAGTCGCTGGCGATGCTGTTTCGTGAAATTCACGACCCTCACAAGAACTTCCTTAACCACAAAGTGGATGAAAACCAGGAGTTATTTTGCTGTCTCTGATCATTTCATATAGAATTTGCATTTAAAACGACAACTAATGAAACAGAAGCAGCGTTTCTCTCTGGATACGTGAGCCGTGTCAGAGCAGGGTCGATATTCCCCAGATGCCTCTATCAGAAGTTATTACACTGAATCCGAGCAGTTGCTAAGGTCGTCAGGCCTGTGAATAAGGTAACAGTAAGGATTCTGGGGGCGCCTGGCTGGCTCAGTCCCTAGAGCATGGAACTCCTGAGCTCAGGGTCCTGGGTTTGAGCCCCACCTTGCACCCAGAGATTACTTAAAAAAAAAAAAAAAAAAAAATTCTGTTAAGCAACAGGAGTTCCCAACAGAGAAAACCAAAGTAAAACTGGGAATGACTGTGCACATGCGCACAGGTGCGCACTGGCCAAGTGCAGAGAACCCTGCAGCCAGGGGAGTAACTCATCTTGCCCCGTTCACTTAGGTCACGTACTGAGTACAAATGAAACATCAACAGTTTCCCATTGGGCAAAACCCACCAAAGTTACTGAGTAGTCAAACACACTGCAAACATCAACTGGCTTGTTGCATTTACAAGAACTGTCCAGAAGAGGCAAATCCCTAGACACAGAAAGTAGATTAGCGGTTGGGGTGAGGGGATTGGCGGGGGGGGGGGGGGACTTACAACGGGCACAGGGCTTCCTTTTAAGGGGGTGACACCCTTAGTGCTGGTGGCGGCACAACTTGAAACACACTCAAAATCACAGACTTTGTACACTTGAATGTGCAAACTGTGTGGTTTGTCAATTATATCTCAACAAAGCCCTAAAAAACCCACAACTCTTTCAACGAGAAGGGTTTTCAGAGACACTGAAAGGTCAAAGCGCATGTACCACTCCTGCTCAGGAATTTTTCATCTTCAAGATGTTGAATACCTTAAAATTTGAGTCCAAAGGGGACTTTATTTCCATAAACCTCACCCTTTTTACCAGTAAGTGAACTAACACCAGGTTAAGGAAGTGACTTGCGTAAGAACCAAAGTCCCAACTCAGTGCACCAATGGTGAGAATTTTCCCAACATTAAATCATTTCGATTAAAACATTCATAAGCGTATGCTGGGTAATTAAATACATCTGGAAAAATAAAACCAGTTCGTGGCCTTGTGGTGTATTTACGAAGAATCTGCCAAGGGAAATCAGTATGTTTCCTTTTGGCATGAAGGGCACTTTTTTTTTTTTTTTATGTAAAAACTAAAAACTAAAACCAAGGATACTGCCAGAACCAGTAAGGTATGCACAAATTAACATAAATTGGCAACTGAAGTGTAGAACCAACAATTGTCCCAGACACTAAGTACTTCCTTGAGAACAGGCCTCTGGTTGGGTATTTGCTTCATGAGAACCTCCGCACACCTTCATCTAACCTCCACACCTATTTAAACACTAAACCCTGCCCCCAGTGAGGCCCAGGGTCCTGTGACAGCCATCCTCAAGAAGGTGCCCGTGTGGTAACTGGACGCTCCATTTCGAACTGGTACAAATCCTAATGCCTAGCATTAATGAACCAGAAATCACTTTATTTCAGGAAAACCAGTTAATGCTTTCCTGAGCATTGTACTTCTCTAACTTCAACATCTTTGCGCCAAGCATTGCCAAAATCATTCCATGCTCAGCGGCAGCCATCTGATTTTTGTGTCTGAACCTCACTGAAAAGGGAGCATTAAAAACAGGGGTGGGGGGAGCCTTGAGGGGTGCCTGGCTAGCTCAGTTGGTGGAGCAGGGGCCTCTTGATCTCGGGGTTGTGAGTTCCAGACCCACCTTGGGTGTAGAGATTACTTAAAAGTAAAATCTTAGGGGTGCCTGGGTGGCTCAGGGGGTTAAGCCACTGCCTTCAGCTCGGGTCATGATCTCAGGGTCCTGGGATCGAGCCCCACATTGGGCTCTCTGCTCAGCAAGGAGACTGCTCACCCCCCCCCGCCTCTGCCTGCCTCTGTGCCTACTTGTGATTTCTCTGTCAAATAAATAAATAAAATCTTAGAAAATAAATAAAATAAAATCTTAAAAAAAAATAAAATGGAGCATTGAGTGATGGGACTACAGGTCATGCAATTCTGCCCGTTCTAGAAGGATTTTATCCTAGCTCTCCCCTAACTTTCTGGTAAGAAATTTTCTTTTCGGATTCGGGGGCCTTGTTTCCTTTCATATTTTGATCATCTAGTAAATTAGGAAAGAATTAACTATACAATTCTTTGCTCTTCCCTTTAAATTCAACATAACAAGCTCTCCCTGCTGTCCCTCACCAAAATGACAATACGCACAAAATTATACCCCCTCACTCACACACACACACTCTCACACACACACTCTCTCTCTCTCTCTCTCTCTCTCTCTCTCAACAGCAGAGGGATGCAGACTGCTAAGAGGCCAGGAGTGGTGATGGGGGACGGGCAGCGATTCCCAAGCCCTGACCACGAACCCGCAACGGTTAAACGCACGGCGTTCCTCATTAGGAATGCTTCGGCGTGGCTCCTCAGTCTGTGGCTTTTGTGGCTGCAGTGTGGCTGCCACGGAGAAGGATTAACAAGCAGGGAGAGAAACCCTCTCCCAATCACCGCTCTCAGACATTTCCAGGGGTGCGGCGGAATTGGGTCGTTCGCCACGGCATTCCCGAGTTCCCATTCCGATGGGGTCCCCGTGTAACGACATGTTGCTGACGGCAGCGTTTCGGGGTGTTAGGAGGGGACGGAAAGAATCCCACGCCGCCTAACATTCGCCCCGGGCCAGGCTGGAGCTTTTCAGTCTCCAGAACGGGGCTTTCACCGTTGCTCGTCGGTCCCCCCAACCGCACTCGAATTCGCTTGGCAAACCGTCTCCACCTGCGCCCGGGTCCGCATTCTGATAGTTGCAACGGGGGACAAAGGAAAGAGGCTGACCCGCTGACCCATGCTGTCCCCCCCCCGGTTTCAAGGGTCCTGGCTCCAGAAAGGGCTCTCGGAAGACCCCAGCCTTGGGGAGCCCGGCGTTTGTTTCGTTTGGGGGGGAAAGGCAGGAAGACCACGGCAGGGTGGGACGGGACCGGACCGGGAGCTGAGAGCTCGGGCGACGGGGAGAGCGTCCCGGGAAATGAGCAAGACACTCCTCTCTCCCCAGCCTTAAATAAAGCCGCCCGGGACGCCCCGTCTGCTCGCTCCGCAGCCCCTCCCGGGAGACCGGCTCCGGCCCTTCCGCGAGCCGCACGCCGGGGGTTGCTGGGGGCGGCCGGGGGGAGGGGGGCGCAGGGGGCGGCCGGGACCGGGACGCCCCCGCCGCGGGGCAGGGAAGAACACCTGGGCGTCCGCGACACCTGAGACGCGCCCCTCCCACCTCCGGCCTCCGGGCGCGGAGGTGGCCCGGGAGCCCCACCTGAGCGGGGGTGGGGTGGGGCGGGGCGGGGGCCGGGGCCGTGGCCGTGGCGCGGGGCCAACGCGCTCGCTTACCCATGGCTGGAGACTGGCGGGGGGGGGCGCGGGCTCCGGGCGCTCGGGCTCCCCGGGGACGGGCAGAGCCGGTGGCACAAGTTTGCAGGTCTGGCGGGCACGTGCGCGGGCCGGGCTCCGGGCGGGCTGCTGCGCTGCTGGGCTGGCGGCTGGCTCCTGGCTCCTGGCTCCGGGGCCGGGGTGGGAGCGCCGCGCGGCTCCGCCTGCACTGGGGGCCGGCCGCGCCGAGAGGGGCCCTGACGTCAGCGCCGGGGGCTTTGTGCGCCCGCAGCGAGGGCCCGAACCCGGCAGCGGGCGCGCCAGGGTGGCCGGCAGTGCTGGCGGCTTCCCGTGGGACCCCCCAAGCGGGCGGGCGCGGGAACGCGAGAAGCTGGGGTGGGGTGTGGGGTTCGGAGCGGGGGAAGTGGAGGATCTGGGGGGCGCGGACACGCGTCCCAGAAACGAACTGTTTAACAGCTGGAAGGGGCTTTGCAATCCCAGTCTTCACCCATTGCGCAGATGAAGAAACTGAGGCCGGTGCACCGAACCAAGGACGGCCAGTGATTGGCAGTTGCCCGGTCCGTAGTCCCGGATCCTGTATGAGCTGCAGGTGATTACTTAATTAAGTGGGGCTCAGCCCTGTTTGCCCATTACAACCAGCCGGGGAGCTCTGAAAACCTGGTTGCAGGTTTTCCAGGTGATTCCAGTGTGCATCCAACGTGGCCAGCACTGACTTGGGCTACTTGTGGGCAACAGTGATGTGGGAAGGCACCGGCGGCACCCTCCAGTCTCGGGTGGTGAGAGGTTTAGTGGTGCCCTTAATCAGCCATCTTGGTCCCTGGAAGGCCACCCCTGTTGGGCTCTGGGAGACTCTGCAGACTCGCCCCCGTCCCCGCTTCTCCCACCGCTCAGGCCTTGCACGGGAGCCTGGAACTGAATTAATGGTTTTACAGTGGCCGGGGCTTCAGTTCCCTCTGTCGCCTTAGCGAATAATTTTGCTGTCTCCAAAGGTGTTAGAAAAACTCTGAGACCCTTAGCCATTTGTCCACAGCTGATGCTTTTTGAGACATTTGTGAGCTCGAGATTCCCCGCCCCCCAACACACATAGTTTATGTTGTGTTTCGTCGTTTTGAAAGTAAATCGTATTACTTGAACAGAGGGTCACGTAAACTGTAACAGTCGATAGTTAACACCTAAGTGACATTTAACCCTTTAGGACTGAGAAGGGGCGGAGGGAGCAAACATCTCATCTATTGAAATTTATGGTATTAGGAAAGATTTCATCAAGGCAGAGCTCTAGAAAACCTAATAATATTTTTGCATAAAGGGGGAGAGATTTGTGCCAAGGGGATCACTGGCTCATTTTCACAATCCCAGGGGAAGAGTCAGTCCTAACCAATCTTTACGCATTAATAAAACAGGGAGCTCGTAGGTTTAACTTTTTGTCCCCGGGTTACAGGAAAGTCATCGCAAGGATGCAGGAATCCACCCGCATCTATGGTGCAGGGGACAGGAGGGGAGATGGCTTGCAAAGGCTGGAGCCAAAGGTGGAAGTGAAGGAGGAAAAAGGAATTCTAAGTCCTGGGTTAGAGAAGAACCTTGGCTTTGGCTGGTTCCTGCATCTTGGGAGACTCCTAGGAGATGGAGAAAGCAGCAGGAGACTCGGGCATGACATTCTGAAATCATTTCGGCAAGCTCTGACCTTAGTCTGCCACTCTGGGACCAAAACTTCTAAGGTTTTGTGCACCAAGATGAAAGTCAACCCTTTGGTCCACTTTCGGTCATTCCCTAGAAGTCTTGGATTTTTTTTTTTTTCTTAACCAAAGAAAAGAAATAACAGCTGTCCAAATATTAGAGAGAGCCACAAGGGCATGCTGTGATAAAAACCCAGTTACAGAAGTTGTGTACACAATGTCGAAGGAAAGCCACATTTTCATAGAAATTTTTACTCACTTTGGAAATGTCACGGACTTATTTCAACAAGTAATTGTCCCTAACACCCTTAAGAAGGAGAAAAAAGAAAAAAAAAAACAACCCCAGCAGTTGGGAAATTAGCAAGACCACTACAGACAGGGTACAGAAGATGGCTAATAAGCATGTTTGACTATTACTCAAAGAAATGCTAATTTAAAATAAAAATAACATATTACAAAATAGTTATATCAAATAATTAAATATTAATGATTATAATAAAATATGTATTTATAAAAATATGACTATTAAAAATAAATCAATTTTCTCAAGTAACAAAAACCTTTAAAAAATAAGGCAAGATTTGGGGCGCCTGGCTGGCTCAGTGGCTAGAACACGTGACTCTTGATCTTGGGGATTTTTAAGCTCAAGCCCCCCATTGGGTGTAGAGATAACTTAAAAATAAGATCTCTAAAAATATTTTTGAAAAAGCAAGACTACTTTGCAGGTGGGCAAGTACATTGGTAGAGCCTTTCTGGAAAGTTATTTGGCAATATCTATCAAGAGACATAAAAATATTCATAACCTCTGACCTAATAAGCCCGTTTCTGGGACTTTGTCCTAAGTAAATAATGACTGTTTCAGTCAAAATTACTGTAAAAAGATGTTTATCTCAGAGCAAGATGTGAGAGGAAACATAAACCAAGAAAGGAAGCAACTCCTATTCAATAAGAGGGGGGAGAAGTTACATAAATTATTGTTGCTCTAGTTTAGTGGCTCTGAGCCGTGGACGGTCCCCCCACCCCACCCCCCGCCCCGGGAGACATTTGGCAATCCCTGGAGATAGTTTTAGTTGTCCCATCTGGGGAGGGGTTGCTACTGGTTCCTGGTTACTGGACATCAGGGATGCTGCTGAACATCGTGCGGTAATTCACAGAACAACCCCTACCACGACAAACAACCATCCAGCCCCAAATGTCCATCATGCTGAGGTTGAGAAACCCTGATCTGTATGCTAATACGTTATGCAGCCTTGCTGGCAAAGAATTATGTGGGAAAATCCTCGGATATTTTGTTGTCATTTTTTAAAGCACAATAAAAAGCTACACGTACAATATAATCCTTGTCATGTGCGTATGTACATATGTGTATTTTAGAAGACTGAGAGAAAATGCACTATTAGACGGGACGCCTGGGTGGCTCAATTGGTTGAGCGACAGATAGGGTTTCAGCTCAGGTCATGATCTCACAGGTCATGGGGTTGAGCCCTGTGTTTGGGGTCCAAGCCCAGTGGGGAATCTGCTTGATGATTCTTTCCCTCTCTCTCTTTTTCTCTCTCTCTCAAAAATAAATAAAATAGGGGCACCTGGGTGGCTCAGTCAGTGAAGCATCTGCCTTTGGCTCAGGTCACGATCCCAGCGTCCTGGGATCGAGCCCCACATCCGGCTCCCTGATCGGCCGGGAGCCTGCTTCTCCCTCTCCCTCTGCCTGCTGCTCTTTCTGCTTGTGCTTTCTGTCAAATAAATAAATGAAACCTTTAAAAAATTTTTTTAGAAAATAAATCTTTTTTTAAAGATTTCTTTATTCATTTGAGACAGAGACAGACAGAGTGAGCATGAGCTGGGCAGAGGGGCAAAGGGAGAAGGAGAAGCCGACTCCCCGCGGAGCAGAGAGCCCAGTGTGGGGCTTGATCCCAGGACCCCGGGATCATGACGAGCCGAAGGCAGACGCTTAACCGACTGACCCACCCAGGCACCCCAATAAATAAATCTTTTTAAAAAAATAAGATAGAAAAGAAAATGCACTAGGAGAGACTATTACTTAATTCACCAAACATAAATTGGCTCTCTGCCCACACAGCTGGACTACATTTCCCAGACTTCTTAGCAGTTGGGTGGGGGCTAAGTGATTGAGTTCTAGCCAATGAGGTCAGAAGTACTGTCCACCACTTCCAGGCCTTACCCATAAAATCTCCAACATGAATGCTTCTACTTGCTCGGAGGCTCACACCTCCCTGGTCCACTGACAGCAGGGAGCTGACCTGGGCACTCACAGGAGCCAAAAATAAACTGCTGTTATGTTTAAGCCATTATGTGTTTTGGGGCTTATTTGTTATAGCCGAGGTCCTACCCTTATTAATATATCAATATAGTAACACATATCAAAAAATGAACAGGGTTTATCTCTGGGATTAGTGGAGTTTTTAGTTTTATTTTTATACCCTTTTTTTGTTTTCCCAAACTTCTACAGCGAGCAAGAATTACTTTAAGACTCGGGACGAAATATACAGTTGTACCTTACTCCACAGTAGAGATGGTCTCCTAATTATTTAATTTTAAACTGTAAGTGAAATCACATTTCCAACTGATTTTATACAATTTGACTGGTTTTACTGATGCTCAATGCCTCATCGAGGAGTCCAAATTCATTGTAAAATGTCAGGACATAATTTGTCTGCTCCAGTCTTTTTAGGGTGTTTAATCATGTGTGCCCCACACTCCTTTCTGTTTCATAATTAATTATGAGTTCTGTCCATGGGGCAAAAATCTCCTTATGGGAGGAATCTTGGCTTGATGTTTGATTCTTAAAATCTCTCTGCTTCTTGCTTCCTAGAGTTAATTTCCTGACACATCAGGCACAATTTCTAATTTTTTTCAAAAGACTTTATTTTTTGTTTGAGAGAGAGAAAGAGAGAGGGAGCGTAAGTAGGGAGGATCCCAGGACCCTGGGATCACGACCTGAGCCAAAGGCAGATGCTTAACTGCCTGAGCCACCCAGGTGCCCCCATCAGGCACAGTTTCAACACTGTATAGCCTTTTCCCCTGTTCCTCAGAAAGATGGCTGCTTTTTTGAACCAATGGGAAGTCCATGAATTGGTCTTCAACTTTACAGTCACCTTATGAACAGAACAAAACACGGAGCTCTGTTTGCAGCAATGAAAATGTTAGCAAACTCTGACAAGTTTGACTATGCCAGTGAAAGCACAGACAACACAAAGGGGAACATGAAAGAATATGAATGAAAAAGCAACACCAATAACGCTCCCAACTGCTCGAGTGAGGGTCGAAAGATACTGTCAAAGTTTGATGGAAAAAGAAATAGAGCCTTGAGAGGAAGGATGATGTAAGGGACATAAGTCTTCATGTGTCATGTCAAGGAACCAGCAGATATTATCGAAAGTTGGTGAAGAGAGAATTAAGCATATTACCAAGATTAGAGCCACTGTTATGACCTTATCGGATCTAATGTCATTTATCAACAAACACTGATGATGCCCCTTTGGCTCCCCACAAATGAAATCCAAATTAAAGAACAGATCAGTATAACTCCTAAGATGCCAACCGATTGAAGTACGTTGGACTGGGCGTTCGAATACCAAGAGTGGCCTTGCCATCAGTGCTGTGATGTTCCAAAATGGTGAACAACTTGGTAAATTTCCAAGCAAGACAAAGTGCCGTCTTCCCTCAATTTCTCCAGTAACTGCATTCCTGAAAAGAAAATAAATAAAAATCTGCATTGCTTAAAACCACCGCAAAATATCCTGTGTAAATTTATATGTAAGCTGGACTTTTTTTTTAGGGGGCAGACCCTAGAAGCAGATTTTTCATCTACGTAAATGTCCAGAGGACATTAAAAAATTGGTCAGGAATTGGGGACATGTCTTCATTGTGCAGAAGGGGCCCGTCACCCCATCCTGGGCCCGCTAAATGCCACTGGTGTCCCGGTGAAAACCCAAACTGCCCATGCAAACATCCAAAATACCTCATCTGGATCGTGGAAGTACTTCCAGAGAAACTCCAACAAGAGAGTTCGAAGAGATTGCCCCCATTTGGGAGAGGAGGGCTAGGAGACCTTCTCATCAAGCGCTACCATTCTACGTCATTGTTTTCACATGTATGTACTATGACAGCTGGATGTACTTAAATAAAGCACCCATGCACGTCGGGTGGTTAGCTCTATGCCTTCTGGGCTCCTGAGACCTTATTTCCAGACATATCCCATCCGTAAAATGGGTACAGTCACAGTTCCCGCCTCACATAGTTGTCATAGGAAACTGGGTCTGGAGATGTGCAGTCACGTGACCCAGGTCACACCCTGAGCACATGGCAAAGCCAGATTTAGCTTTGAGCCCAGTGCTATCCAAATCCAAGCTCTGTCCACTCTGCCACGGCACCAGCCATAGAAAGTGTTTCCAGATCATAAGATTGCAGGTCTGGGCACCAGGAATGAGGGCAAACCCCTGGGGCCAGTCTCCAGGGTCCTCTTCCAGAGTCCACCTCACGTTCAGCTGTGGCTTCAAAAAGGAGAAATGGCCACATCCTGCCCAGGGTGTGTCCCAGAGTGGCAGGCTGTCTGTGAGGAGGACACAGGTAAGAGAGAACCCGGACATCCCAGGGGGCCCCGGATTTGCAAGCTGGCTGAGAAGCCCATCCTGCCTTGAGAACACAGCTCATTTGTTGCCGTATTTTTGTGAGGCAGAGCCATCGGCAAGTGATGTTCCCTTGGTTTGTCCTGAGCATTTCAATCCGTAAGTCTGGGTTCTGTCCACCTCCGATGCTTGTGTCTTTCCTGGGACACTCTACTTTCGGACTATGGCGGAGTTGGCCACATCCGGGAATCCAGACCAGAGTTCACAGCGGGGATCGGGAACTCGCAGGAATACCGAAGAATATAGCTTATCTGACAGTGGGTCTTGGGTTTTGCAGATGAGATTTAAAATTGAACCATGTGAGGAGCTCAAAATTATTTCATTAGCCCTTAATTTTCATTTGCTGACAATGATTTCTCTTACTCTTCCCACACTTCCCACATGCCTGGTAACAGTGAATTTGGTAGCCTCTTAGAAAAAAAGAGTGTGACTTTGGGCTAGAATTTTTCTCTCACCCCTCCCAAGTGATACTTGAAAATGTTTCACGGAATCTCTGAGTTAAAGGGAATTTTATAATTCAGTCTGATCCTCCACATTCAGGAATCTCTCATATTCTATCTGTGGCTGTCAGCCATTTAGGTATATTTGACTGCCTCTCAGGACAGGAAGCTCACTACTGTAATTTTTCAACAAATGTGATTAAAATGTTTTCCATCCCAAAGCAGAAGACATGAACGGACATTTCTGCAAGGAAGACATCGAAATGGCCAACAGACACATGAAAAAGTGCTCCACATCACTCGGCATCAGGGAAATACAAATCAAAACCACAGTGAGATACCACCTCACACCAGTCAGAATGGCTAATAAAATTAACCAGTCAGGAAATGACAGATGTTGGTGAGGATGTGAAGAAAGGGGAACCTTCCTTCACTGTTGGTGGGAATGCAAGCTGGTGCAACCACTCTAGAAAACAGCACGGAGGTTCCTTAAAAAGGTGAAAATAGAGCTACCCTACAACCCAGCAATCGCACTACTGGGTATTTACCCTAAAGATACAAACATAGTGATCCGAAGGCACACGTGCACCCGAATGTTAACAGCAGCAATGTCCACAATAGCTGAACTATGGAAAGATCCTAGATGTCCATCAACAGATGAATGGATAAAGATGTGGTGTGTGTGTGTACACACACACACACACACACACAATGGAATACTATGCAGCCATCAATAGAAATGAAATCTTGCCATCTGCAATGATGTGGATGGAACTAGAAGGAATAATGCTAAGCGAAATAAGTCAATCCGAGAAAGGTAATTTATCATATGATCTCTCTGATATAAGGAATTTGAGAGGCAGGACGGGGGTTGTGGGGGGTAGGGGGGGAAAATGAAACAAGACAAAACCATAGAGAGAGAGACAAACCATAAGAGACTCTTAATCTCAGGAAACAAACAGGGTTGCTGAGGGGTGGTGGGGAGGGACGGCGTGTCTGAGTGATGGACACTGGCGAGGGTATGTGCTATGGTGAGCCCTATGAATTGTGTAAGACTGATGACTCACAGACCTGTACCCTTGGGGGAAATAATGCATTATATGTTAATTAAAAAAAAAAAAGTTTTCCATCCCAAACTACTGTGTGCCTCCCAGCCTCCACTGTCCATCCCTGAGGGAGGCTCCTTTTATTCCAAGCTACGTCAAGCTCCTTTAACTGTTCTTCCTTCCGAAAGTTGTCAAATTCTCCCTGCCTCCTGGTTGTTCTATCACTGACGTTCTGTCATTTTGCGAGGTTCTTCTTCAAGTGGGGGCTGATTAAGATGTAAATCTCCAGCTGGTTAGGTTGGAACTCTTTCTTCTGTTGAGTTGGAAACACTTGAAGTAATAAGTATTCTTTAGTTTGTTTTCATTGAGGTAAAATACATACAACATAAAATTAACCGTTCTAAAGTGTAGAATTCAATGCCATTGAGTGCATTGGGGTGTGGGGCAAACATCAACCTTGTTTAGTTCCAAAACATTGTCACCAGCCCAAAGGGAGGCTACCCCGTTCCTCCTCCCCCAGCCCCAGGCAAACACTCAGCTACTTTGTGTCTCTAGGGATTTGCCTATTCTGGATGTTTTCTTATAAATGGAATCATACAACAGATGACCTTTGTGTCTTGACTTCTTTTGCTCAGCGTAATGTTGTAGTAGGTACCAGCATTTCGTTCCCTTTTCTAAGGCTGAATAACATTCCATTGTGTGGCTAGACTACCATCTGTTTATCCACTCACCCATGGGACATTTGAGTGGTTTCCTCCTTTTGGCTACTGTGAATTATACTTCTACGAACATTGGTGTAAAAGTAATCTGTTCCAGTCCTTGCTTTATATCCTCTTGGGTATATACACCTAGTGGGATTTGCTGGGTCATGAGGTGATTTTTTTTTTTAAGATTTTATTTATTTATTTGAGAGAGAGAGATCACAAGTAGGCAAAGAGGCAGGCAGAGAGAGAGGGGGAAGCAGGCTCCCCGCTGAGCAGAGAGCCTGATGTGGGGCTCGATCCCAGGACCCTGAGACCATGACCTGAGCCAGAGGCAAAGGCATAACCTACTGAGCCACCCAGGCGCCCCATGAGGCGATTTTCTGTTTAACTTTCTGAAGAGCCGAGAAAGCGGCTGCACCATTCCCTATGTCAGTGTCTGAGGGTTCCAATTTCGCTGCATTCTTGCCAATACTTATTGTCCATATTTTAAAATCAGAGTTGTCCTAGTGGGTGTAGGATAATTTTTTTTTTTTTTAAGTAGGCTTCATGCCCAGCACAGAGCCCAAGGTGGAACTCGAACCCAAGAACCCAAGATCAGGACCTGAGCTGAGATCAAGAGTCAGATGTTCAACTGACTGAACCACCCAGGTGTCCCTGTAATCTATTTTTTAAAAAGATTTTTTTATTTATTTGAGAGAGGAAGGGTACAAGTGGGGACAAGGACAGAGGGAGTGGAAGAAGCAGACTCCCCATTGAGCATGGATCGCCACGCAGGCTGGGGGATCATGACCTCAGCTGAAGTCAGACGCTTAACTGACTGAGTCACCCAGGTGCCCCCCGGTTAATCTTTTTTTTAAGACCCCTTGACATGGCCTTCAAGGCACTGCCTAGACCTACCTTAACCTCCCCCTGCCTGCCCCCCTTCTCCATGCTCTTGCCTTGTTCCTCTCGCTGGCCCACCTGCCCAGTGCAGGACCTTTGCACATGCCCTTCTTGCTGCCTCTTTGCCCGGCTGGAGCCCACACATCATTTGGCTCAAAACCCGAGCATCATTTCCCCAGGGAATCCGTCTTTGGCTTCCCTACTAAGTCAATGTCCCAGCTGACAGTCTCCTGGCACCAACCACCTCCCCTTCCTAGGATCCACCACAGTTGGAATTTTACTTCGGATTATGTGAATAGATAATGTAGATTTTTCTCCTCCATTGAGCCATAATGATAGTGGGAATAAATTAAAATGCGCTGACGAAGAAGGAGCTGATATTTGGGGAACCTTGTGAGATTCTGAACTTGTGCCTAACTAAAATCTGGATGTCTTTTGAACATAGAGTTTCTAAATTCCTGTCCCGTCTTCTCCTTCCAGGACTCTAGTCCTATAATAATAGACTTCTGTCACTCCTGCATCATCATTCTGCTGAAACTGTTCTTCTCAAGGACACAAATGATCACCACGTGGTTGGATGGGACTCTTGCAGTGGGAGAAATGTGTTCTAGAAACATGTTCCTATCTCAGCTTCTATGAAGCCACACATTTCTGGTTTGCCTTTTACTTCACTGGATGCAGCTTCTCGGTCTTCTTGTCAATGACTATGTTTATTTCTCCTTGTCAGGTTCATCCCTTCACCCCAGCATCCAATCTCCAGGTGGGCGGGAAGCTTGTTTGTCTTCACTGCTGTAACCTCCATGCACAGAATGTATCAGACGCTCATGTTACTGTTAAATAAATGAGTATCTTTATTTGAACTTATATAATTTCGAAACTAAGGCTCTGTAAAATTTCTTGTTTGTATAAAAAGTATCATGACATCTTAGAAGTTTCATTACGAGTTTTGATTCTTCTACCTAAAATACTAGCTACTCCTCCAACTTTTGGTGAACAGGCCTTCTGAATTTCCATCCATCTTGTGGATAAAAATATTGATTTTGACAATCTTTCTTCCTTCTGGTTGACCTCAACGTATTGATCAGCATTCTTCGAGCATGACTGTTTTCAGCCAGCTCAGTAATCCACGATTGTGTTGACACCCAGCACACATCTCTGTATGTTGTCCACAAGGAAATAACTTGTGTTGTGGAAAAAGACCATCGTCTGTTTAGCACACACAGAGTTCTGGGTGGATTCAGCTGTTCAGCTGGGACAGGCACCTGTTAACAGGGTGATTTCCAAAATGCATTGTGAGCAAGGTCCACTTAAAACTCAGAAAGAGGAACAGATGCAAGAATTACACAGCCCCTGCATATTTCCATGCCCAGAAACTGCCTCATGGAGAATGAACCTGTTCTCATACCGGACTGAAACCAAGGTCAAGGAGCACTGGCGGTGCCCCAGTTTCTGCTGCTCTGATGAGGCCATGTGATATGGTTTCAGGACCCTCCTTCCCTCTGCTTCAACTGTTCTCCCATCTAGAAACTTTATCCAGCAAAGTAATGAAGTTGGGGGGGGGGGAGTCGTGGGGGGGAGCAGGAGACTGCTGAACCTTAATATATGCTGTTCCCTCTGATCCTCTCTTTCCTTTAAAAATGCTCAGAGATCCTCCTTGTCACTCTACCATACATCTGTAGATGCACGCTACATACACATACATGTACCAGTGGATTCATGAAACAGAGGTAGGCAGGATTTGCATTATCGAAATTTTGCCGAAGAGATCATTCAGACCAGGAGTGGTGTAGTGCCCGAGCGTGGCTGTGAGACCCGTGGATGATTAGAACTAGAACTTGTTGACTGACGCCACAATGACTCCTTGTCAATTTCCCTTCCCGCCTGCCAATATCAGCGCCCTGTTAGAAGTGTGTTGCTGCGACTAGGCCACCTGCTGTTTCCTTTTGGGCAGGTGGCCTAAGCCCTTTGAACTTGTTTCCTCCTGCTTGAGAGGCAGAGAAGAATGCTACTGGCCGGTGCTACCTCATGAGATTTTGAGGAGACTCTTAAGAGTATCTGAAAACACGCGGTTTAAGGTAAAGTCCTGCCTTCAGCCTTGCTATTTTTGTTGTTATTGCCAAGATCTGCCAAACCGATGTCTCTTTCTCTCTCCTTCCCTTTATTTAAGATGGAGACTCCTGCTTCAATCCAGTTTCCTGGTGTATCTTGACACGATAAGAAGGGTCTGTGATCATACCTGCAAAGCCCGAGCTCAAGTCCAAGGATGGAAACTGACAGTCTTGAAATCCTGGACTGACCTTAAAGGAGGAGTAAGAGGTATTCATTCCCAGCTTACCTGGAGACACGCCAAGGACCAGCTGGACTCTCCTGCCTGTGCTCCTCTGTGTCCTTAGTCCCTCACCGATGTTTGTTGAGTGAATGAATGAAAGAATGAGTGTCAAGAGCAGACAGAGCTGGGATCAAACCTCAGCTTGAGCCCTTACTAGCTGGGCCTCAGTTTCCCATGCCACAAACTGAAGACAATAGAGTTGCAGCGTTGATAAGAGGATTTCATAATAGCTACTCAGTATTTTTCTCTTCCCCCCATTCAATTTACCCTCAATGCCCCTTTCATAATGGTTATCAGCTTTACCTTTGAATCCTTTCAATTTTTGCTCCTTTTTAAAGGCAGAGGCAGACTAGGAAGTGGATAGTTCTGCCTTCTCTCTGTCATCCCACCTGCCCCAAACCTTACTTCTATCCAGTCTTTGTCCCTCTTTTGTCTGGTCATGAATTTAAAAATATCCTTTGTACTTTGTGGGTCACAAATAAAAGCACAGCACACACAAGGATAAAATATTGCCAAATCAGCCCACCTACATAATGTCCTTTATTTTCCCATAAGGCAATCAAAAACTGTAATTCTAATTCTAAGAAATGGCACTTTTCTTTTGATTTCTTAGAATGCAATTGAATTTGAGATAAAGAATCAAAATCCTTTAAGAGAATTACACTGAAGTCGCCTTCTCTCTCCAAACAGGTCATGTTTTGGAAGCAATCTCCCAATATGTAAAATGAATAATGATTGCTTTAGAAGAATCATAATTACCTCCTGAAAAGGAAATTTTATCTCCGTTAATTTTTTTCTTTGTACTGTCGAATGACTGATTCTGAAGCAATTAATTTCCACCACTGAACAGCACGCCCATTACCCTTCACCAGGGAACCTGTTTCCCTGCCACGTAGGCATTTGAAAACAGTGTTTTCGTGATTTTAACTTAATCAAGCAAAACGCCATTTCGGAAGCTGATCTGCCAATTGACCTTCGAGTGTGTGTCTTTGTATCACAGCGAAGGGCCAGGGGGTGGGGGTGGGGGACACGTGGGCGGCCGGCGCTGAAGGTCCGGTTAATCCTCTCCCGGTTTGGCATCCACTTTCCTGCGGAGTTCTGCGTGGGTGGTGGGACCAGATTGGCCATCATGAAAAGCCAGGCTCCTTTTCTCTGCGGAACAGAGTCTCCCCTCACAGCAGCTGTGCGCGCGGGGGGGGGGGGGGGGGGGAGGGGGGTTCCTTTGCGTGCCCTGGGTATGACTTGGCATCTTGGGTCCGTCTTCAGGGCTGGGTCCTCTGGGGCTGTGCCTCCCCACCTCCTCCCCACACCTGCTGCGTTCTGTCTCGCCTCTCCACGGGCCCACTTGAGCCTGGCTCCGTCCTTGGAGAACTGTCGCATCCTAGTAAGAAGGGCAAGCGGTGATGGGGTGCCGGTGGGGGGCACTCTGTCTGTCCCAACAAAGCACAGGCCGCCGTGGGGAGGTGTGACCCAGGGATTCGCTCCAAGCATGGGCTTTGAAGTTAGAGGGGCTGGGCTCACTCCGGCCCTGGCTTCATAGAAGCTGTGGGACCAGAATCTGTTTGAGCAGCCGTTCTCCCCTGCAGAATGGGAGAACCACGACTGTCTTATGGATTGATTTTTTAAGTCGGCCCCACGCCCAGTGTGGGGCCTGAGCTCAGACCCCGAGATCGAGAGTGGTGTGCTCTGCGGGCTGAGCCAGCCAGGTGCCCCTGGAATCACCCCTCTCTTGAAAGAATTGTTCTGAAGACTCCGTGAATTAATACACTTCAAGAGCACGGTGCAAGGCCGCCCTTTCCGAAAGGGCTCGGTCAATGGTTAGCACGCCGGCGGAACGGCCCTGGGAGGACCTTGTGCTTGGCTTCTTCAGAAGGTGTTGCTTAGTGATTCCTTTTAGTGTGTGTGTGTGACCCAGAAACACCTTCCAGCTGGAGGGTGACTTCCAGGTTCCAAGCTTCAACCGCGCGGAGCGGCTTGATCCCGCTCTTCCGCCCCCGCCGCCGCGCATGCTTGGCGCGGCCGCCCTGCGCTTGTCTCCCTTGTCCGTCCGGCATCTGCCTCATGATCACGGACTGTTCTCAATCTGGCTCTTCCTGATTTCCTTCTTCCTAGTCCTCCGCCTCCTCAGTATGGTTTTTGGGGGAGGCTTCCATTTCCTTCTTGGATTCCCAGCAGCCGCAGGCCGACAGAACACATCGTGTGGCAGGTCTGCCCCTCTTAGGCCATTCTCCATGCCCACTGGGCTGCCCGAAGCGCTAGGATATCCTTCTCAGGCTTTTTCCAGGCCCAGGGCCAGGAGGGAGCATCTCTTTGGGTGCACTCTTCCCAGCCTTTCTGCTGCCTGGGGCTGAATGATGTCGTGTGTCTCTTGGTCCTAAGGAGCAGGGGTCCGTGCTCTCTGCAAATGCCTTGTATGGGTCGCCAGTGGGCAAAGCCCTGGTGGCCAGACCACCTGTTTCGTGGTCGCTGGGGTTCACAGACTCCAGCCCAGTGAGTGAGCCCTCTGTGTGATGAGCTGATGAATGCCTTGGTGGAAGAAGGCCTCAGTAGCTCTCTGCCGCTGGCCTGCCCAACAAGGAGCTCCCACTCTGGGGGCCTCTCAGGTTGTATGTGTCTCTGAGTGTGACCGGAAGCCATTTGGTACAATCAGCTGGGGATGGTTGTGCAAAGATCAGCTCTTGATCTCTTGAATCAGAAGGTATCTGTCAGGGAATACGGATTGTAACGAATTTTTTGGGCCACTGCTACTCAGAGAGTGGACCTGTACTTGCAGGATCAGTCTCACTTGGGAGTTTGTTAGAAATGCAAATCCACAGCCTCATCCCGACCTCTTGAATCAGATGCTTCGGAGGACCCCCCCCCCCCCCGCCGGCCCCATGCTCTGGGTGATTCTGATGCCTGCTCCTGTTGGACTGGGTTAAAGCCATGTGTTCGTTTCTTCTTTTTTTTTTTAAGGGTTTTTTTTTTTTAAGATTTTATTTATTTATTTGACAGAGAGAGATATCACAAGCAGGCAGAGAGGCAGGCAGAGAGAGAGAGAGGAGGAAGCAGGCTCCCTGCTGAGCAGAGAGCCCGATGCAGGGCTTGATCCCAGGACCCTGAGATCATGACCCGAGCTGAAGGCAGAGGCTTAACCCACTGAGCCACCCAGGCACCCCGTGTTCGTTTCTTCTTGCTGCTGTGACAAATTACCACCAGGTTAGTGGCTTATGACAACACAACTGTCTTCTCCTACGGTTCTAGAGTCCCAAAGTCTGAAATCAGTTTTGGTGAGATGAAGTCAAGGAGTCAGCAGGGCTATGTTCCTTCTAGAGGTTCCAGGGTAGGATCTGTTTCTTAGCCCATTTCAACTTTTCATGGCTACTTGTATATTTCTTGGCTCATGTCTCCATCTTCAAAACGTGTCTCTCCTTCTGACATTGTATCTCCTTCTCTGCCTCTGCCTCTCCTGCCTCCCTCTTAGAAGGATGCTTGTGATGACCCTGAGCCCACCAGGATGATCTCCCCTCTTAAGATCCTTGACCCAATCACATCTGTAGAGCCCTTTTTGCCATGTAAGGTACCATTCACATGGTACCTGGGATTGGATATGGACATGTTTGGAAGGGAAACATTGTTCAGCCTTCCACGGGCAGTATCCAAGAGGGTCCTCGTCAATATATAACTGTGTTACCCAAAAGCCAGTGGACCAGTGTTTTATCGAGGCTCTGGACTGTGCCCATCCTTTAATGTCTGCAGTTCCAAAGCTAAGTGAGTGGAATTCCTGATACAGTCCCTCGGAACAAGTGCTTGGGTGTTCTAAGCACTTCGCAGAGATTGTCTTGATGATTTCTCAGGACAATCCTGTGAGCAGTAAGGGTGGTTAGATCATCCCCAGACCTGCTGACTCAGAACTCACATTTTAACAAGAACTACTATTTCAGACAACCAGGGAAGACAAACAGTGCTACATCGTCTTGATTCTTTTCTACGAGGAAAAAACACCATCTTAATTCTCATGATGATTAAAATGTGCTAAATTATTCTATCCTAAAAGTAATGACACTCAGGATGCCTGATTGTCTCAGTCAGTGAAGTGTCTGCCTTCGGCTCAGGTCATGATCCCAGGGTCCTGGGGTTGAGCCCCGCATCGGGCTCTCTGCTCCACGGGGGGCCTGCTTCTCCCTCTGCCTGCTGCTCTCCCTGCTCATAATCTCTAACAAATAAATAAAATAGCTTTTTAAAAAAAGCAATAAAACTCATTATAGAAAAATGCTGAAAAGAAAAGAAAAATACCACCTGCTCTCCCAAACCCCTAACGTAAGCACTATTTTTCTATGTGTACATGTATCTGCGTAGTGTATCCACATCACGTGCTTCTTTCTGTTAGAAGGCTTTTTCACCGAACCTGGTCGAAACAGAGTCGCGCTGTCATTATGTCAGTGGCTTTGTGATAGTGGAATGGTTTATTTCACCATTCTCCAATTTGGGGCAATTTTCCCCTGATCTAAGCAATTTTGTGATAAACATCTTTGTGCACATAGCAGTTGGTGTACATTGAAGATCATGTCTTTATAATGGATTTCCAAGAGTGGAATTACTGAGTCCTTGGTAATAAAAACTCAAAAAAGCACATTTTAAGATATCAGCGGTCCACTGTTTGCAAGTGTGTGTGTAAGTGTGTGTTTGTGTAAGCTGGGATCTTGTTTTGGGAGCACATAAATCTAACCTTTTTCAGCTGGATTCCATAATAAGAGTGATAATGTCTCACTCCTGCCCCTTGGACAACTGGGCCTGGGTTCAGTCTGTGACAGTGAGTCTAGCTCTAGGAGATGGGATGCACCCATTCCCAACCTGGCATTTCTGTCCTTCCAAGGCAGTGGCCAAGCATCATCCCTGACAAAGTGGGTCATAGCATGTGCTCACCCCTCTGGTCCTTTATGCCAACAGGGCTGGTTTATGGAAATAGACGGGTGCTGATTTTAGCTGTTTTAATGGGGCATGTTAGTAACAGTGACTGAGTCACTGTCATTTGACTTCTGTCCCTTCATTTTTCACACCAGTCAGAAAGCAAAAATGGGACAAAGATTTGGGTGGTTTTTCTGGTGCAGCTTTTTTTTTTTTTTTTAAAGATTTATTTATTTATTTTTAGAGAGAATGAGCGGGAGGGGCACAGGGAGCAAAAGGTTTTGTTTATTTATTTATTTATTTATTTTAGTTTTTTTCAAAAGATTTTATTTATTTATCTGACAGAGAGATACAGAGACAGCACAAGTAGACAGAGCGGCAAACAGAGGGAGAGGGAGAAGCAGGCTCTCTGCTGAGCGGGGAGCCCCATGAAGGGCTTAATCTCAAGATCCTCAGATAACGACCTGAGCTGAAACCAAGAGTCAGAAGCTGAACCAACTATACCACCAAGGCACACTTTTTGGGTAAATTTTATTTATTTTAGTAATCTTTACCTCCAAGGTGGGACTCGAACTCATGACCCCAAGATCAAGAGTCACAGGCCCTAGGGACACCTGGGTGGCTCACCCGGTTGGGCATTGGATTCTTGGTTTTGGCTCAGCTTGAGGTGGTGGCATCAAGCCCCGAGTTGGGCACCATGCTGAGCACGGAGTCTGCTTGAGGTCTCTCTCTCCCTCTCCCTCTGCTCTCTCCCCTCACTTCTGCACGTGTGTGCACACACTCACTCACTCTCTCTCTCAAATAAAATAATTAAATCTTAAAAAAAAAAAAAAAAGAGCTGCACTGTCTTCCAACTGAGGCAGCCAGGCCCCCCGGTGCACTGTTTCCTAAGTGTACAATTTTAGTAGTTTTAAACAGCAACTATCACCACCATCGATTTTATAACATTTTCATCACCTTAAAAAAAACCCTCGACCAAATAGCAGTCACTTCCAACTGTCCATAAGCTTCTCCCTCTGCCCAGCCACCCAGGTAATCACTAATCTAGAGGTGAGTCTCTAGAGATTTGCCCATCCCGGACATTTTATAGAAATGGAATCATTCAGTATGTGACCTGTTGCGACCTGGCCTCTCACTCGGCATCGTGTCTTCAAGGCTCATTCGCGCTGCAGTGCGTCCGTATTTCATTCTTTTATGGCAGAACAGTATTCCGTTGCGTGGATGTATGGCTAGACCATCTTTTGCTTACTCATTCATCTGTTGATGGACATTTGGGTTGTTTCCAGTTTTTGGCTATTACGAATAATTCCTACTATGAACATTCGTGTGCAAGTTGCATTTCTCAAGTACCTAGGAATATAGTTGCTGGGTGGTATGGGAAGTCTGCTTTTCACTTTTTGAGGAACTGCCAGACTGTTTGCCAAAGACGCTGCCCCATTTCACATCCCCACCTGCAGTGTATGAAGATTCCATTTTTTTCCACCTCTTCACCAACACTTGTCTGTCCTTATTCTACCCGTCCTAGTGGGTGTGGGGTGATGTCTCACTGTCGTTTTGATTTGCATTTCCCTCACTGTTACGGGTGTTGAACATCTTTCGTTGTTTATTGGCCATCTGTGTATCTTCTTTGAAGAAATGTCTTAACTCAAGTCCTTTGCCCACTTTTTTAATTGGTCTATTCATCCCCATATTAGTGAGTTGTAAGAATTCTTTGCATATCCTCGTTGTAAGTCTCTTACCGGGTAAATGATTTACAAATATTTCCTCCTAGTTTTGTGGGTTGTCTTCACCGGTACCTCTTTTTCAGTCTCCACATAAAAGAAGCTGTAGCGTTTGGAAATTTACTTTTGGTCTTTTTCCAGCCCTAGTTTTCTGTTGCGCGCGTGTGCAGGCACACGCACGCGTGTGTGTGTGCATGTGGACGCAGGTGCATGTGCATTAAACCAAACATTCAGCAGCATTATTTATTTATTTGAGAGAGAGAGAGACCGAGTGACAGAGTGAGCATGAGCATGAGTAGAGGGGAGGGGCAGAGGGAAAGAGAGATGCAGACTCCCCATTGAGCACGGAGCCTGATGCAGGGCTCAGTCCAGGACCCTGAGATCATGACCTGAGCCTAAGTCAGCTGGTTAACCGACTGAGCCACCCAGGTGTCCTTCAGCAGCATTTCATTTTATTTAAAAAAAATTTTTTTAAGAAAAGAAATCTCAATAAAAGTGGAGAGCCCGAGCCGAAGCAGACCATTTGTTTGCCGATCTGATTCTCACAGTGAGTGAAACTGAACCAACACCAAAAATGACAGTTTCTTTTCTCTCTCCTGTGCCCCTAGTCTTCTTACCTAAACAGAGATCTCCAGAGACGGAGAAATGCAAAGCAGCAGCAATGAATCATCTACATTTTGGCAGGCTCGTCTCACAAATAAGAATGCGATCCCGCAGCTGGGAGGGTGAGTCTATCAGCTGAACCTGTGAAATCCACTGCAGAAATGTCTTAATGGAAAAAAATAATAGACATTATCAGGAAATTAGCTCCACGTTGACAGGAAAGAGGACTATTCCATGTGTTGGGGAAATGGTCCTTTCTGAAGAAAAGTGCTGGTTCTTTCACTAATGACACTTACACGCAGGTTGACTTAAAGCCCCGTCTGTCTTCCAGAGGCCCCCGCCGTGTAACGGAGTAGTAGCAGGACAGAGATGGATCTCGAAGGTTCGTCCTTTTCTTTCCTGGCTGCACACATGTCTACCACCCAACCCTCAAGTTCAAGCAAGTCTCACTTCTCTCCAGCAGCCCACGCAGGTCACCTTGTTCTCTGACTGCCCCTGGGCCCTTCTGTCAACCACAACCCCCACCGCCTCCCGGCAACTTTGCACTTGCTTCTCTACTTCCTGAGACTGTTTTCTTTGTGAACATCTTGTCTCCCCCATCTTCCCTCAAGTTTCTAAGGCCGGAGGCTCCCGTTCCTTATATACGAAGAGGGGATTCTATAAATGTCTGTTGAAGTGAGGGCTACTGTGACTTATAAGGGTGGGAGACATTGCTGGGCCGGCTCCCACCGTCTCAGATGGCTGTGCTTCGCCGCGGTTCCCAGGGTTACTGGCAGAAGAGGGGAACAGCAGGCCTGGGGGCCGGTGCTTCTGTCAAGGCACTATTTGGCTCTTCCTGTGTCTCTGCTGTTCATGCCCTTTAAGTTTTTTTATTTTTTATTTTTTCGGAATTTCTGTCCTTCCCACGAAATGACAAGAAGAAAAATGACGGTCACGGAACAGAAAGGAGAGCTACAAGGAGGGAAGCCTGGAGTGATCTGTTTGGTTGTTCTCATCTTTCTTTTTTTCTTTTCTTGTTTGCACTTTGTCCAACGTGGCCACGTGAGAACTGTGGATGGTGGAAGAAACTCGGGAGAGGTCATGCGGCTGCATAGATACCTTTACGATGAAGAAACGGAAGTTCAGAAAAGTGCCCCAAATAGCACAGCTGGTGAGTGGCAGTGTCTAGGTTAGCACCTGGGTCTCCGGACTCCTTGTCCAGCGCTTTTGCCCCTGTCCCTGGGGTGGGATTTTTATGCATATGATGCCTGGTTCATAAGGAACGGATGTTTGATAAATATCATTATCATTACCACAGTCAGCAATATCTTCAAACCTACATAGGTCTCCGTTGGATTTGGGCTGATCCAGAGGTCTAAAAATCTCGGAGTCAAATTCAGCAACAGACAGAAAGAAAATAATGCATCGCTCTGACAGTTTCCCTAAAACTCATCAAGGCAGTTTCCTAAAACCCTACAGCATCCCAGCCTATAAAAGCGTTGGCTTATTCTGGCAGATGATTAAACCCCAAATCCAAGGCAAAACCAGAACTTAGGAGCTGAACATTCAGAAATGCGCCTGGAGGTCAAGAGGCTTCTCCTAGCCTCAGCCTCTCCATGGCTCAGCCTTCCCACAAGCAGCTTTGAGTCAGGCTGTCCAGGGCAACTAAGTCACGTTATCCGTCGGGAGAGTTCCAGATTTAGCAAGAAATGATGCTGTAGGAAAAGGCTCCATGAAATGGATCCATGTCATGGGATTACATGAAATGTATCTGTGTGAGAATCAGCTGATTTTATGGAGGCAAAGAAGGGGAACATCGTGGTCCTGGGAAATTCTCATCATCTTGCTTTGAGAACCTTCCAATGAAAACAGACACAGATAGGGCCGCCTTCCAGCAGAAGCCCTAGGATTAGCTCCTTCCACTCTCTTAGACTCTCTTAGTGGAAGTGGCATTCTCTGGGAACCCTTTCTTTTAGTATAAAAATCCTGCTCACAGGATGCAGCAATGCTAGAAGAAATAACAGGAGAAAAAAAAATGGAACCCAGACACGGAGATAAAAGGCAGAGCACAATGCTGCGGTTTGATGTGTTCTGAGAAGTACCGTGATGTGACTAGATTTTTACTTCTGTCATCCTCACGATGGCCGAGGCCGTGACCGCACCAAAGTCGGCTGGAGTGCCAGCTGAAGCCGCTCCCAGGACAGTGGAACCCAGAGCTGGAGAAGGAATGTTGTTCGGAATCATGTGACATGCTGGGTGTTGGGGAGGCGGCCAGTGCGGGGACCCTGGGGGCCTGCAGCCCAAAGTCTTCTGGAACCTCCTAGCTCATCGGTGCACTCTACGAGGGGGCAGGCACAGCCCGTCCCCAGAACGACACAACACCCATTCAATCCTGTCTCCTGCGGTTCCTATCTTATAGCCCTGAGAGGGCCCATGGTGGAGACCTCAGGGCTTGTGTGTCTCTAGGTTAACCTTTTCTGATGTTGCAAAGAAGGAAATCATGGGGCTCCAGAGGCTCGTTGAGATACTGAGGAGCTGGAGGCCATTTGTTCCCTAAATTCTCATGGAGCATCTGTTGGACGACCGGCTCTGTGTGAGAGGCTGCTGGGGGGACAGACGACGACGGGACCCCAGTCCTCCGGGAAGTTCCTGCCTGCCACTGGGAGTGAGAGTTTACAAGGGTTGACAAATGTCAGTAGGTCGGTGCTCGCTCTGGGCTTCTCCGGTCCGCTCCCATTAATAGGGCCACCCACAGAACACAAGCTGAGGTAGGAGAGGCAATCCGGTGGCTTTGTTTCGTCCATGGTTCGTACCATGGAAAGGTGCCGGCTCGCCTCAGGTTGAACCGTGGGGATCTGTCTTCTCACCTGATTGGCCGGAAAGCATCGAATGCAGAGAAGGAGGAGCGAGCGAGCAAGGGAAGGAGGGAGTGAGAGCGGGCGCGAGAGCATTTACACAGATGTCCAGACAGTCCAGTGTGCTCAGCCTTGAGGTTTAATTAGGGAGATCTGTCATCTCACCCCCAGACAGGCTGGAGCAGCGGTGGCAGCCCGGCTGCCCACGAGAAGCCCCGGGCAGCTCCTCAGACGTGCAGATGCCCAAGTCCCAGCACAGAGGAATTAAATCTGAATCTTTGGGGGTGGTTCGCAGACATCAGGATTTATTAGCATTTCGCCCGCTGAACAGTCATCAGACGACTGAGGGTTTCTGGCAGAGGACTCAGGAGGACCAGATTTGATTTGATTTGATTTTTTTAAAGACGATTTAACGGACAGGGGAGCGGGGGGTAGGGTGCGGAGAGCACAGCCACATCCCACGAGGCGATGTTGTACTGGGACGTCTGGGACAAGAGGATGGCTTTAGGGAAAGAGTGAGAAGACATGACTTTCCTGAGACGTGCGGGATGACGGGTAGCTTGCCTGGCAGCTCTAGGTGGGGCTGGAAGAGCGGCACGGGGCTGGGGCAGGCTCAGAGGCAGGAAAGAAAGACATTCCTGCGTGGGCCTCCATCTCGCCCTCAGCCATCACACGCCACTAAGACACAAGACAAAACAGGGGGTTATAGGCCTATTTCCTATTTCCTCCTAAGGCGGGGTTGAGGGAGGATTTGGGACACTTCTTCACACAGGTGAATAAGATAGGAGCCTGGTCTTTGAGGAAATTTCAGTCTCAATGGGGGCTCAGAATAGGCGCGCTGTTACCACCATGTTTTCCTTTTCGAAGGGCTCTTCCTGAAGCAGATTGTTGAATCTTCGATAACCCGACACAAGACGAGCCCAGAGAGAGGAATGAAAGCATCTCATTCCACGTCGGTAGCCAGAGCAGCGCGCCTGAGGCTTCAAGCTGGCAAGAACCCCCGACGGCTGTAGATCATTTTGCCATTTATTAGTGTCGTTGGTCTTCATAAAAGCTTTGTGAGGTGGACGAGAGGAGACAGGCAATATGATTCCCACTTTACTCGACTCCAAGGGTCAAGTGATTGACCTGCAGTGAGGAGGTAATGAATTGCTCTAGAACCCACATCTTCCTACTCCTTATTTCATCTTTCTACATATTTCTTTCCTGCTGGCTGAACGCCACCTTGTCACAAATGTCTCCACGCCATACCATTTAGAGAGCAGAGAAAGTGAGTCCTGGAATAACTCAATTTGAGGAGAATGTCTTGGGCCCCGGTTTAGTCTCTTAGCAACCACATATATTTAGTGGTGACTACTTCTCTGCCCATAGAGCATAGCCAACATGGGTTTGGTTTCATATGCATCCCTTGAGCTGGATCATAATTTAACTACAGCTTTGGTTTCAAAACTCTAATGAACCCTTCATACTCAGAATCTTCTTTTTCACCCTCCGTCCTCTGCCTATGGCGGATGAAATCCTGACACCTTCTCATTTTAAAGAGAGACTTTCCTTAAGAGGATGATGCCAATGAAAAGTATTGTTTCCCCTTGAAGGTGGTTTATGACTTCAGTAAACTTGAGGGAATTTATCTAGGTGCAACCTTTTGGGGGAGCAGTCTGCCAGGGAGACTAAAAAACCTAAAACACCTCCTCTGACTTCTCAGTTACACCTCTGGACTCTGTCCTATGGGAAGCAAATTGAAAATGATTTTCGAAAATTGATGCGTACACATCGGCATCAATACATTATTTAGCGGACTGGTTGAGTTCAATTTTATACAGTCATAAAATAGAATATTATGCTTTCATTAGGATCAATCACTCTTTTTTGGTGAAATGCTATTCATATTAGTTAAGAAAGCAAGCAGAATACGTACATGCGGATTATGAACCCAGCTGCGTGAAACCACATGGAGGAGAAAGAAACGCACCAAAGTGTCAACAACGGTTATATCTGGGAGGCGCCATATTGGTAAATTTTCTCTCTTGTGCATATTTTTCTGTTTCTCTCAGGTTTTCAGCAGCGAGTGTGTGTTGTTCTTATGATCAGTGGGGGAAATGAGCTTTGAAAGGCTCTGCTTCTGTGTCAGTGGAGGGTCTTCACACGCATCTGCTTTGGAGAGCTCTAAGAATGTGCTCCAGGGAACAAAGTGGGAATAACAGAATCCTTCTGGCACTGGCCTCCCCGCTTCTCCCCTTGATTCCCTACAGCTCGTTCTCCGCGCAGCAGCCGGAGGGATGCTCTTAAAATGTAAGAACAAATTTCACTCCTTCAGTCAATATTCTCTAGTGGTTTCCCATCTCATTAAGGCGGTGTCTGTAACAGCTGACAAAGCCCCGTGGGATCCGCTGCCTCCTCCCCACCACCCGTGCTCCCCACCTCCACCTCCTCCAGCCACAATGCCTTCCTTGCTGTCTGTCCCTTCAAGAGGCCAGGAAAACTCCTGGAATGTTCCCTCTGCCTGCAAGGCTCTTCTCTCAAACACCAGCATAGCCGCCCCCCACCGCCCCCCCCCATCTGCACACCTTCCCTAAATGTCACCTTCTCAGTGAGCCTTCCCAACCTCCCAATTCAGATCCTAGATAGCCGTCCTACACTCCCGATCCCTCTTACCAGATTCATTTTTCTTTTGTCTGGAGGACACATCATCTTTTAACATACTACAGCTCACTTAGTCATCACAGTCTTTAAGCTGTAATTGGCAAGGCAAGAGATAGAGCTCTCCTAGCTCACTTGCATTGTGATAATGTGCAAATCACCTTTTGTGCCTTTCTTTTCCTCTTCCAAAAAAAAAAAAAAAACCACTTTTTTTTTTTTGGCAGAGAAATGAGCACCCTATTTAGTCTCCCATTTGTCTATTTGTATACTACCACTGGACATGTAAAGGTACATCACATAGGCCATTGTATATGATTTAGGTCTCTTTGAGTCATTGTCAAGTACATTTCCAAAATGGCCCTAATATAAGGATATACCTAATTTCATTGAAATTTAGGGGCGTCCGGGTGGCTCGGTCGTTAAGCATCTGCCTTCAGCTCAGGTCATGGTTCCAGGGTCCTGGGATCGAGCCCCGTGTTGGGATCCTGCTTGGTGGTAAGCCTGCTTCTCCCTCTCCCACTCTCCCTACTTGTGTTCCCTCTCTCACTGTCTCTCTCTCTATCAAATAAATAAATATATAGAATCTTAAAAAAAATAAAATGAAATGTGTATGTATTTGGTTTTTTGAAGGGGTAGTACACATATCTGGCTCAATCAACCAAAGATGGAAAAAGGTAGATGGTGAAAAATTTCATTTAAATCCCTGTCTCCTAGTTCTTCAGTGCCCCTCGCTAGTGATAATTATTGTTAGCAGTTTCTTGTGTATCCTTATAGAGATATTTTATCCCTACCAGAGCAAATTCATACCTAATATATAGCTCCCTTTACTGCCCAATAGCAGCCTACTGTATACGCCATTCTCTACCTTGCTTTTTATGCCTACTGTATCTAGGAGATCTTTCTGCAGCAGTACATAAAGCTCCTCATTATTCTTTTGTAGTGGCCTGTTAGTCCGTTGTGTGTAAGCACCAAAACATTTTGTAAAGAACTTATTTTTAAAGATTTTATTTTTAGGGGTACCTGGGTGGCTCAGTGGGTTAAAGCCTCTGCTTTCAGCTCAGGTCATGATCTCAGGGTCCTGGGATCGATCCCCACATCGGGCTCTCTGCTCAGCGGAGAGCCTGCTTCCCCTCTCTCTGCCTGCCTCTCCGCCTACTTGTGATCTCTGTCTGTCAAATAAATAAATAAAATCTTTAAAAAAAAATGAAGATTTTCTTTTTAAATCCTCTCTATACTCAACCTGGGGCTCCAACTTACAACCCCGAGATCGAGAGTCCCATGTTGAGCCAGCCAGGCAACCCCTGCATGTGTCCAAATTCACTTAACCATCCCATGCTGGGAGATGTCTGGATGCCTACGTGGTACTTGTGTACAAGTCAGTTTGCACATATACCACTTCATCTGTATCTAGGGGTAGATCAGTTTGTCGTTTTGTGCTTTTATAGTACTACTGCGTATCTTATTAGATGTAGATATGAGGACACAGGGTAAACAAGGCATTGTTCTCTGGGGCGCCTGGCTGGCTTGGTCGGTACAGCGTGCGGCTTTTGATCTTGGGGTTGTGAGTTCGAGCTCCACGCTGGGTGTGGAGATTACTTAAAAAAAAAAAAAAAAGGTGCCAGCTTCCATAAAGTAATGTGAAATTTCAATGTCCTTTAAATCAAAATACCTATAGAATCAGGTCCTGGAACTGTCAGTCAGCTTATGACACACCTTGCTCAGAGAAACAGCCCGAATCTCACTTTGCCCACAAGGCCCTCTGTGATTCCTCCTGTTACTTCTCTGACCTCATTTCCTCCTCTCTTTCTCTCTCTCTCTCTCTCATTCACTTTGTTCTAGGCACACTGGTCTCCTACCTCAGGGCCTTTGCATGAGTTGATCCTGCTTGTCGGTGTAGTTTGCTTTCTCGACTCACCCGCCATGTTCTCAACGAGGCCGGTCTTGATCACCTGGTTTAGGACTCCCCCACCTCCTATCTTCCTTCCCTATTTTGCCTTCCTCCATCGCATTTGACTGATCTGGATGCTGTGTGCATTTGACTGATTTGCTTTGCTTTGCTTTTTCATGGAGCTAGAACATAAGTACCAGGTGAGCAGAAGTTTTCCCTGTTCTGCCCACGGTTGTCTCCCTAGGGCCTAGACCAGTAGCTGCCCAGTCAACATTTATTGATTTAAATAAGCCTGTGAGGATAGTGAGAACTCTTGGGGGGAAACAATGAATGGGTTGGGGTAGTTATTAGCTTTACTAAATAGTAAAATTTGTTATAAAGCAAAAAATAAAGCAGTTCGGTTCCTGGACCAAGAATAAATTGAACAGAAGAGAGTATTCAAAAATAGACCCAAATCCATACACAAATCGGAAATTTGAAGAAAGTCACATATGAAATCAAAACTAAACAAGATGGATTATTCAATAAACGGGTTTGGAGAAAATAGGATGAAAATTCTATGTCTCCGTTCACACCAGAGGATCAAAGATATACACGGAAAAAATAAATCCCCCCAAAAATCCAACACTAAAATTGGGGGAATTAATTTGTAATCACAGGACCACCTTTCTACACAGGACACAACATGAAGACGAGATGTAGGAAAAGATTTATAAATTTCACAAAACCTGAAAAAGCTCCCGCAGGGAAAATTACCATTAGCAGTGTCAAAAGACAACACATACTAGTGAAAGCTTTTCAAGATAATCTGACTGATGACTAATTTCCTAAAGTTGCAAAAAGCTCCTATAAACCAAATGAGAGAAAGATAAAGAACCTGACAGAAAAATGGGAAAGGACATGAATAAGCAGTTCTCAGAACAAGAAATCCCAGGGTCAATAAATAGTGACAAAGGGCTGACTTTCATTTATACCTTTACAAAGGTACATTAAAATATTAAGAAAATACATTTTCCCCCCCACATCGGATTGGCAATGATTCAACAATTTGTTAATAGCTCTACTGGCAAAGAAGAGAAATGGGCGTTCTCACCTACTGCTGGGGGTGAGCAGTTTCCGGTTCTCTCTTGGCAGAGCACTTTGGCAGGATCTCTCAAAATGAAAGCTGGGCAGCGCTCTCCGACCCAGCAAGTCCACATCTAGGAACCTGTACCACAGAGACAAGGAGAAAAGATCAAGAATGTACACTGTGACATTGTTTGCATAAAAAAGTAACACCTGGGGGGCGTCTGGGGGTGCTCAGTCAGTTGAGCTTCCAACTCCTGAGTTTAGCTCAAGTCATGATCTCAGGGTTGTGAGATCGAGCCCTGCGTTGGGCTCCGGGCTGGGTATGAACCCTGCTTAGGGTTCTCTCTCTCTCTCTCTCTCTCCCTTTCCCCCTGCTGCCCCCCTGCACTGCATGTGCACTCTCTCTGCAAAAAATAAAATAAAAACAATTCAAAAATAAAAACATGATTATCCAATAATAAGGAAACACCAGTTAAATATAGACATGTTTTATTTTAGAGAGAGAGTGGGCATGCGCATGAGCAGGAGGCAGGCGGGGCGGAGGGAGAGGAAGAGAATCTTAAGGGGCTGGATCTTATGACCCTGAGATCATGACCTCAGCTGCAATGGAATTAGGGGCTTAACTGACTGAGCTGCTCAGGGGCCCCCGAAACACCAGTTAAATAAACTGTTCTGTATCCATACAGTGGAACATTCTATAGCCATTTAATAAATGACTTGGGATCTTACATGTGATCATGTGATACAAGATACAGTACATGCAAACCACACGAGTAGTGTATTTCTATTTGTGACAGAATGGCTATCCATGTATATTATTATATCTGTATAAGAAGCGTTCTGAATAGATCCATAATGTAGTGGGTGGTGGGACTTAGGTCTGTGTTGGGGGAGAGAAAATTTTGCCTCTCATTTTGTAGCCCCTTTCCGGTCCTCATTTCTTGCAATGTGCATGCGTTACATGTATTGTAACCAAAAAAATAACTAACTAAATAAATAAGTTAAATTTTACTCGAAAAATTGTCCTCACTCTAAAGACTGAGGTTCAGCTATAGGTTGAACTATGGGGTTGAAGGCAGCTTGCTCCTCATCCCTGTTATCTTTGTTATAGCCGTGGCAAGAGGAGCTTTGGCGAGGCTGGAGGCTAACATTAGACGAGAATCTGTGGGATCAAGACGTGACTAGGTTTGCGCTCCCTACCTAGGACTACGAGGTGACCCAGGAAGAGTTCGTGAATCCCTCTGCCCCAGTTACTAAGTGGTGTATAAAGCAAATCCCAAACAACACTGGCTGAGAAGAGACAGGGCTGTCTGTTCTCTCCGACAAAAGGTAACTCGAGTTGGGTGCTCCGTGGAAACCGTGAGATAATAAATTTGTGCTTAAGCTGCTAAATCAGTTTGTGGCAGCTGGTTAGTTACACAGCTCTCGGGAGCCAATACACAGGATGGTAGAGCTTGATTCTCCTAGATCGGGGCTCAGCCAACTACGGCCTGGCCTGCAAGCCAGTTCCAGCCCATGGCCGCCTTTTGTAAGTGGAAGGTTTTATTGGCACATAGCCACGCCGATCGCCTTCTGTAGCATCTTTGTGCCTCTGTCTGCTTTTGTGCGGGATAGCTGGAGTTGAGTAGTTGCTATGCCTAAAATCTTCAGTCTGGCTCTTTATGGAAAAGGTGTACTGATACCCTTCCATCCACCCCACCCCTCCCCAGAAGGAGATCTTGAGATAACCACCTGAGAACCAGCGGTTTACTTGGGTGCTGACCCCTGGGAAGCACCAGGAAGTGGGGGAGATGAGACCGGGCAAGAAGGCGGGCACTAAAGGGCGTGTTCTCCAGCCGGCTGTCATTGTGGGTGACCGAGGCTTCATCCCACCAGACAGCTCTGGGAAGAGGCGCAGAGCTGGCGCCTCCGTTATCCATGTGACAGGCAAGGGAGCTGGAGTGTTTACCAAGTCCCATCCCTCGTTGGTTACTGGCTGCCCCTCCTGTAGCTTGGGAGAAAACCCTTGGGCAAGAAGTTGTGAATACAGGCAGTTGGAAGTCAGCCTTAAGTGCTTAAGTCCCAGCAGGTAGAGGCGGGGCAGGAACAGGGTCGGCTGCAAGAGGGGAAAGGGTGGGTGTAAGAGTCCAGCTTCTCTCCACGCCCCACCCCACTAATCCCCTCTCCCCGCAGAGGGAGGGGGCGGGGAGGAAACGCACATGTCATTGGTGAGCTTGGAAGAAGGAGGTAATAAGCATGCTCAGCTCAGGCTTTCTTGAGTTGTTTCTTTTCCAGATTTGTCTGCCCACAGAGGGTCCATTCTGGTTTGCTCTCCACCATGAGAGAAGCTTATGGGGTGGGCACTGCCCCAGAAGTAGCAGAGCCCACAGTTAAGTTCAAGTTGGCAAGGGTGTACGGAAAAGTTCATTGTCCCCTGGATTTAAGGGTATAGCCTTTAATCATCTCATCAGTAACAAAGTTGAATGCTTCTACCTTCATTTGTTGGACTTGTGAATTTATTTCTCAGATGATCTTAAACTTGGGTGGTAGGAGGGTTGCAATTTGTTTTCAAAGATTTTATTGTTTTTAAGTAATTTCTGCACCCAACCTGGGGCTTGAACCAACAACCCTGAGATCAGGAGGCCCACACTCCTCCGAATGAGCCAGCCAGGTGCCCCGGGGGGAAGGCTGCAGTGCCCAATTTGTGGAATGGGTATCCTGTGGTTATATTTACTCAGTGGGTTGGTTTCCTTATATGAAACAGGTCTAAGAACAGAGGATAGAATATTGTATCAGAAATCTGCTTTCTGAACTAACACACAAAACTGTTTTGCTGGGAAGACGACAGAAAAGTGCTGTGCACTGGAAAATGCTCTTGATAGCTTCACACTCCTTTCCTCATAACTTAGGCAACAATGGACTTTTGTGACCTGAACAGACACATTATATTCTACAACAGAAATAACAAATGTGCATGTCCACCACGGAGAGAGACTTGCCCAGGGACTGCCATTTACCCTAGAGAGAGCGGAAGGGGCCACAGACAAGAGAATAGTAATGCCTTTTATGGGTTCTTTTTAGAAACTTGATTCTTGCTTGGTTATAATGAGATTCTCTGCTCTTTGTGTTGTATCTGTGTGTAATAACTTCTATTTCCAGTATACATTTTTTTTTTTAAAGGTAGAAACAGGGGCGCCTGGGTGGCTCAGAGGGCTAAGCCTCTGCCTTCAGCTCAGGTCATGGTCTCAGGGTCCTGGGATCGAGCCCCGCATCGGGCTCTCTGCTCGGCAGGGAGCCTGCTTCCCCCTCTCTCTCTGCCTGCCTCTCTGCCTACTTGTGATTTCTCCCTCTGTCGGATAAATAAATAAATCTTCAAAAAAATAAAAAATAAAAATAAAGTAAAATAAAAAGGTAGAAACATCTCATGAAATGGGGCCCTAACAGGAAGTAGAAAGAAAAATGATACATGCAGGGAAAGAGAAAAGTCAGACAAAGTGAGTTATTAGAAATGTGATTGACGGTGGGCAGAGGATGTGAGTCAATAATGGGAGGAAGTCGCCATGGCTGTCCTCCACCTTGAGTAGCCCAGATCCTGACTGTCCTGACATGGCGGCTGGCTACATGGATCAAAGAGGATTAGGTACAGCTGTAGGTCAATAAGACTCTAAATCACAGTAGTTCAAGAAGGTAGAAATTTTCTTCTCTCACGTAAAAGGCAGGATAGGGTGGTCTGGAGCAGGTACAGCTGTTTTGTGCTTAATGAAGTCCTTTTGTCTCACTGCCCCCCAGTCCCCAGGGTGTAACCTTCAATCTACGTATGAGATGAAGATCAGGACTCTAGCCACCACGTGAAAATTCTAGGCAGCAGGAAAGACACGAAGAAACCTTCACCTTGGTATGTGCCAGTTGTCTTTTTTTTTTTTTTTTTCTTTTAACAGAAAGAGATCACAAGTAGGCAGAGAGGCAGACAGAGAGAGAGAGGAGGAAGCAGGCTCCCTGCCAAGGAGAGAGCCCGATGCGGGGCTTGATCCCAGGACCTTGAGATCATGACCCGAGCCGAAGGCAGGGGCTTTAACCCTCTGAGCCACCCAGGGGCCCCTGTGCCAGCTGTCTTTTAAAGGAGGTGACTGGCAGCAGCCACGGAACCCTTTTGTTCATACCTCATTGGCCAGAACGTAGTCACAGCCTCACCTAACTGCAAGGGAGGCTGGGAAATGTAGTCTTTCTATATGTCCAGCTAAAAATCAGGTTTTCTACTACTATGGAAGAAGGGACTTTGGATATTGGGGAACAGTGGACAGTCTCTGCCACAGTGAGCTAGAAACCAATCACTGGGATGTGTCCTCCATGTGCTGGTCCTGAATGCTGGTCCCTAGGACCGGTGCCAACCTCCAAAAAGTACTCACTGGGCTCTGTTGCAATGTAAACAAATCTGTGCAGTGTGGTTGATTTCTTTTTAGTTATTTTTTAAGGGACTGTCCACGGGAATGTCTGTGGAACTCCGTAAGACCCTGTCCACTTCTGCCACCCTAGGACACAGCGGGAATATCCTTTTATGCCCACGTCTGCTGAGACCCCTCTGCCTCCGACCATGGGGCCGTATTTTTTCTAGGGTCTTGCCCCTGCCATGGGATTCCACCCAGGAGGTGAGACACAGTCTCCTCTAGGATCCTTGCGTGGGGTCTGCATTAATTAGAAAGCTTTTGGCTGCAAGGCAAATGGCCTAAAAGTATGGACTGAATCATCTCATATGACAAGAAGGTTGGACTTGGGTTACTTCCTTGCCATTCTCTTGGCTTCCCACCCTCAGTCATAAAATACTTGCCATGGTGCTAAGTATCAAATTCTCTCATGACCCCCTCCAAAGCAGAAAGGAGTTTACGTTCTCTCAAGGAGGAAAAAATCTTTCCAGAACCCTCCTCCTCAGTAGCAACCTGGGGGGAACCGGGTCACGTGGCACCTCCTCGCCCACTCGCTGGCAAAGGGCAAGATAACCGTGGCTGGTTTAGAACAATCATGATTCATTCCCTGGAGCTCAGCATGTTGTCATGCGATGACTGAACAGCGTCAGGGTTCAGGACAACCCGTGGTGTCTGCCACGGCTTCTTTCTGTCCTCTCTTGCTCTAGGCTCTTCTGGAGGAGGGCTTATAAAACCCAGAAATGCATCTGCGTGGGGAACCGCCCGTCTGACCACTGCTCCTCCCAGGGAATCATCACCTGATGGGGAGGAATGGCCGAGAGGGTGACAACACACTGTTGAAGCTGATCTCCTGTTCGCCAGTCTCTACGCCATTTGCGTCTAGGAGTTCCACTTGCCTCCTTTGAGTGTGAGGCGCTGTGGAACTCAGAAGTCCAAAGAGGACTCTTATTTCCCTATTTCTGGATCTCAACTCTTCCCAGAGTTCATGAAAGACTGGCCAGAGTTAATGCATGACTGTTACAGGGGAGGACACTTTCTGGTCCCATTCACCTGTAACCCCAGGTAGACAGCAGCTCCTTGAGGCCAGAAGCTTGC
The DNA here is from genome assembly GCF_963455335.1 of Martes martes. NCBI lineage: Eukaryota > Metazoa > Chordata > Mammalia > Carnivora > Mustelidae > Martes > Martes martes. The sequence continues at coordinate 9,380,552 of NC_137897.1, forward strand.
TTTGGTACCCCAGCACCTGACAGCACCTGACAGCACCTGACAGTACCTGACAGTACCTGATGGTGAGTGCTCAAGCGGTCCTGATGGAAAGGAGAAAAGATGTCTCCTATGAGCAGGAAAGGAAGCTGTCAAGTAAGTCGGCAGGTTTGAATACGCACAAGTCAAGAGAGATGACATTTCAGCTCACCTAAGAATATTATCTGAGTCACTACGGGGTTGATCAATCATGTCTACTTCACAGAAAGGGCATGGAAAGAGGCTGTAATGGTGGAAAGTGTTCAAGATGGGAGGGACTGTCCCCAGTGCTATGATGCCACCAGATACACGGGAGAACTTCGTTCCAGAATCCTTTGAATTCATGCAAATTGGCTGCTCTGAGAGTAAAAGCTCACCTACGAAGAGCTTTCTTAACACAGGGGATTAGGAAGCTATTGTCTATATTCGGTAGAAACTTAAAAACACATTACATTAATTGCAAGCGTACGACATAGTGATCCGATGACTCTATGTTACCCTGTGCTCACCACAAGTGTCCCTACCATCTGTCACCAGGCAACGCTATTATAGTATCATTGACTACATTCTCTATGCTGTACCTTTCGTTCCCGTGACTGATTCATTCTGTAACTGGGAGCCTATGTCTCCCTCTCCCCTTCATCTGTTTCGCTCCTCCCCTAACCCCATTCCCCTCTGGCAACCAGTAGTTCATTCTCTGTATTTATGGGTCTGATTCTGCTTTTTGTTTGTTTATACATTTTTTAAAAGATTTTATTTATTTAGCAGAGAGAGAGAGATAGAGACAGAGAGAGAGTGTGAGCGCAAGTGGGAAGGGCAGAGGGGGAAGCAGGCTCCTTGCTGAGCAGAGAGCCTGATGCCGGACTCAATCCCAGGACTCTGAGATCCTGACCTGAGCCGAAGGCAGAGGCTTAACCCACTGAGCCACTCAGGCGCCGTGATAACAGCTTTATTGAGATATAGTCCACATACTGAACAATTTACCCACTGAAAATGTACAATTTAATGACTTTCCGTATATTCACAGGGTTGCACCACCATCACCACGATCAATTTTTGAACATTTTCCTCACCCTGAAAAAAATCCCCTCCTCATTAGCATTCCCTTTTCCTCAATCTCCTCAGCCCCTGGCAACCCCCAATCTACCTTCTGTCTCTATGGATTTGCCTATTCTGGGCATTTCATACAGATGGAATTATCTGATATTCAGAGACTGTATGTGGCCGTGAATTTCGTCACCCTCATAAGCAGTATTGCCACAGTGAAACAGACCGAAGAAACCCATATTGGTCATGAAATGGGCATAATCACATAAGCAGGCCATTGTCTGGTCATATACAAAAAGATATGGAATGATCACTAATTCCCTTAAAATACCTGTGCTATTTGGAAATGAAGACAAACATGGTAAGGCTATATTTTTGACTTAGAGTGTTATGAGTGTCGTTTTCACAAAAAAGGTTGTTCCTGTTTTTATTTATTTATTTATTTATTTATTTATTTATTTGACACAGAGAAAGAAGCAGACAGAGGGAGAAGCAGGCTCCCCACTGAGCAGGGAGCCTGATGTGGGACTTGATCCCAGGACTCTGGGACCATGACCTGAGCTGAAGGCAGACGCTTAACGACTGAGCCACCCAGATGCCCCTGTTCCTGGTATTTCTTTTATCCTTTGGCTCTCCTGCAAACTTACAAGTTGGGGCCCTTCCATTCTCTGTGTGCTCACTTCCAAGGGAAGAGTTGAAAGGCAGAAAGCAGAGCAACGAAGAACCCCTTCCTGACTTCTGCATTTCAAAATCTCAGCCCCTGGGCCAGGTCTGTGCAGAGCTGTTAGGTGGGCCGTGTTCCGTGGCACTGTTGAGGCCCAGGGTGCGTGGACAAGGGGCTGTGTCCCCCACCCCGGGGAGGGAGGGATGCTTTGGTCTTAACGTGCGCCGAGGTGCCCTATGCGCTGGCTGGCAGCAGCCTTCTCCTAAGCTGAGAACAGAAAGTGTCCAGATTTGGCCACAGATGGAGGAGAACCCCCAAGTCAGAATCAGGCTTCACACACAGAGCCCGCACACTGATGATGTCAGAGGGACTCACAGAGGTGAGATCATATCCTTCCTCCCTTTTAAAAACATCTGCTTGGTTCTTGATGCTTCTGGTACAAATCTGTACTCATTTCCTCCAATGGCCACGGCAAACCAAGACCGTCCAGGAGAACTGGGTGTGATGATGGGAATGTTCCGTGCAGTAGCCACTGTGCTGGACAGCGCAGACACTGAACATCTCCTTCAGTGAAGACGTTTCTATTAGAGAACATTGTTCCTTCAGAGACCAGCCCTGAGACAGGGTTTGGAATTTATTGGGAAGGGGCAGGGAGGGGGAAGATGAGTCAGGGAGAGCAGGCAGCTAGAAGAGAACATGTCTGCACTGGGAGCGCCTAGACCCCTGGGATCAGGGAGCGTGGGCGGTCAGTGTAGAGCACACGGTGTTGATCTCAGAATCATCCGGGATAATTGATCGATGTCTTTCCCCACGAGTCCCCATCAGTCATTGATTGAGAGGGGCTCTCGGGGGGGCCTTCATTCTCGACCACTTCCACCTGTCCAGAGCACGGTCCAAGAAGGCTCTGGGGCCAGAGGGAGACTTCAGGCCAAGTCACGGTGGGCAGTGGCTGGGTTGGCAGGTGGAACTGAGCACTTGGGGCATCAGCAGTGTGCCCCGCTCCCCGCCCCCTTCCCCAGATAGGATCACAACGTTTCCTGCATATCCTTAGAGACAGCTTTGCATATACAAATAGGAATATACCGGATACCTGTAAATCTGTATGTATTTCGTAGTTTTCCGTTCATACAAATGGGATGGGATCGCCCCGTACTTACTCTCCCGCACTTCGCTTTTTGCACTGAACAGTATATCCTGGAGCTCTTTCGTAGCTGTTGCTTTAATTTCCGGTGCTTGGCTGTCTTTATCACGAAAGAGTTCAGACTTAAAGAGAAAAAGAACTGCAGTGGCTTGGCTGAAAGAATGCAAAGAGGTTTGTGTTCAGCTTATGGATTTAAAAGGCAAGCTGTTTGTTGAGACTCCAGAGTTTGGTTCAAGGCATTTCAGGATGGTGTGATTTTCCTGTTAAAAACAAACGGGAATTTCCTTGGTGCTAAACTCCAGAGGCCTGTGGACTGAGTAGACAATAGAGCTTGCAATCAATAGATGAACCTTCTAGGTTGCTGCCGGGAGCCTAAAGCAGCTGTGTTCACGGGTATTGTGAGGCCCTGTTCTGTCCCCAGCCCTCCTGGTGACCTGCTGTGTCACTATGGAGGCTTCTTGACCTCCAAGGGCCTCTGTTTTCTTGTCCATTCTGTGAGAACAGTAGCACGCACCTTACTCTCTCTGGATGGCTTTGAGGCATGGACTGGGGGGCGGATTGCAAACCCAAATGCCTTCGGGGCTCACCAGCTCGCCGGGAAGTCCCTGAGGTTGCTGCCGGTCAGAGGGAGGAGTGGGAACTACAGCTAAAAGGGGCCGAAATCATACAGAGCCCATCTCCTGGGTTGAATGAAATCTTTAAAGGAATCTAGATGTTGGCCCAACAGAGCCTAGGCGTGGGCTGCCTGCCGCCCTTCGGCAAGAGTGTGCACCCTGTACATGGGAGCTGTGGTCTCTGCCTGGAGGAGGTGGCACAAGGGTGACCTCTCTCCCACGGCAGGGGTCCCTCGCCACACCAGTCGGGGCAAGCGAGTTCGGGCCATGGGAATGACTCTAAAATGGGAGCGGCTTTAAACAGCGAAGGTTTACCTCTCGGTCACACTAGGTGTCCCTGGCGGCACGACGCCAGCATGCACACGGCGGGAGGCTCACCCCCACATCCTCCCCTTGCAGTCCCACGGGGCTGACCAGCCAGGGGTGCGCTGGAGCCACACGCCGGTGGGCCGGGCTGGGCAAAGGAACGGGAACTTGTGCATGGGGCTCGTGAAGGCTGCTGGCCAGACGGGTCCTGTGGCGCGGGCCCCCTCCAGGGCAGTCTTCTGCTGTCTGGAAGAACTGGAAATATCTGGGCACAATCCTGATGAGGCACATGTCCCTTCGGACAGCCAGCCGAATGTGTGCACTCCTTTCTTCTGTTTCTACAGGTTATTGGAGAAGGCTATTCCTCATCTGGCTCCGTTCTTTATTCTCGGTTTTGGAAACATCCAGAGTGACATTCATCGCGTCGCCGGAACGGTTCTTCTTCCTCGTTGCCATGGCACTCGATGCCTGAGCTCGTGCCAGCCGGAGCTGCGCCAGTCTAGCGACACTGTCCCCACTCCAGCTCCTGCTAGAACTGGGGGTCCTTCCTTTGGGGTCCATTCTCAAGCAGGTTTTTCTCCCGACTTGATTTTGGTAGAGTCGTTTTAGGTTTACATGAAAATGCAGAGAAAGCTACAGAGATTTCCCATATTCTGCCACCCCACGTGCACAGCACACCCCCCCCCCTCCACGCCCCTCGCTCCAGCCATACCTACGTTATAGAGGAGGAGCGATCACGGACACGTCATCGTCGCCCAGAGTCCACAGTTTACCTTAGGGCTCACTCTCTGTGGTGTACATTCCGTGGCTTGCGACCCATGGATAATGCCACGTAACCATCACTATCGTGCCATGCAGTGTTTTCGCTGTCCTTACAATACGCTCTCCTCCATCAATTCCTCTCCCCCAACCCCAATCGGCAACCACTTATCTTGCCGTGGTCTCCACGGTTTTGTCTTTTCCAAAGTGTCATTTGGAATCGCACAGGATGTACCTTTGCAGATTGGCTTCTTTCACTTAGTGATACGCGTTTAAGGTTCCTCTGTGTCATTTCATGGCTTGATAGCACTGTTTTTCTTCAGCATTGAATAACAGTCCATTGTCTGGACGGACCACGGTTTATCCACTCGCCTACTGAAGGACACCCTGGTTGCTTCCAAGTTTTGACAATTCTGAATAAAGCTCCTATAAACATCCATGTATAGATTTTTGTGTGGACGTGAGTTTTCAACTCCTTTGGGTAAATACCAAGAAGCATGATTATTGTATTATATGGTAAGCGTATGTTTAGTTTGGTGAGAAGCTGCCAAACTGTGTTTCAAAGTGGCTGGACCATTCTGCACTCCCACCAGCAATGCATGCGAGTTCCCTGTGGCTCCATGTCCTTGCCAGCGTTTGGTTGTTGGTCTGGGTTTTGGCCATTGTCTAATAGACGCGTAGTGCTAGCTCATTATTGTTTTAATCTGCATTTCCCTAATGGTATGTGATGTGGTGCATCTTTTCATATGCTTATTTGCCATTTGTATATCTTCTTAGTTGGGGATTTTTGCATCTATGTTCACGCGACACGTTGGTCTGTAGTCTTCTTGTACTGTCTTTGTCTCGTTTTGGTATTAGAGTAATGCTGGCCTCATAGGATGAGTTATGAAATATTCCCACTGCTTCTGTCCTTTGAAAGAGATTGTAAACACTTGGTATGGTTTCTTCCTTAAATATTTGATAGAATACACCAATGAACCCATCTGGGCCTGCTGCTTTCTGTTTTGGAAGATTATAATTATTGATTCAACTTCTTGAATTGATATAGGCCTATTCACATAATCTATTTCTTCTTGGGTGAGTTTTGGAAGATTGTGTTTTTTAAGGAATTGATCCACTGCATCTAGATTATCAAAGTTGTAGGCACAGAGTTCTTCAAAGTATTCCTTTATTATCTTTTTAATTTCCATGGGCTATGTAGTGAATATCATTTCTGATATTAGTAATTTGTGCTGCATTTTTTCTTTGTTGCATTTTAATCTACTCATTCTCTGCCTTTTGTTTTGTTTTTTTTTTTTTTGAGATTTATTTATCTCTTTGCCAAAGAGAGAGAGAGAGACAGAGATCACAAGTAGGCAGAGAGGCAGGCAGAGGCAGAGAAAGAAGCAGGCTCCCGCTGAGAAAGGAGCCCAACACGGGACTTGATCCCAGGACCCCGGGATCATGACCGGAGCCAAAGGCAGCCGCTCAACCGACTGAGCCACCCAGGCGTCCCTCTGCCTTTTGTAGTTTTAACCAAGCATTTTATATGAGTCTATTTCCTCCCCTTTCTTAGAATATCAGTTATACATTTTTTTTAACTTTTTTTAGTGATTGTCCTAGAGTTTGCAATTATATATTTACAATGAATCCAAGTCCACTTTCAAATAACACTATACCACTTCACATGTAGCGTACCTTAAAATAACAAAATAATCCTAATTCCTCCCTTTCGTCTCTTCATTACTGTCATTCATTTCACTTACACATAAGCATACATAGGCGTGTACACTCCTAAGATATATACATGGTATACATAATTGAATACATTGTTGCTATTATTTTGAGCAAACTGTTATCTGTTAGATGAAGAATAAGAAATGAAAGTAAAAAATAAAAAAGTAAAAGAATCTGGCACCATACATAAAAATCAACTGAAAGTGTATTAAAGGCTTGGATGTAAGACTTAAAACCACAAAACTCCTAGAAGAAAACATAACACGTAAGCTCCTCAATACGAGTCTTGGCATTGACTTTTTTGGATTTGACACCAAAAGCAAAGGTAACAAGAGTAAAAACCAACAAACGTGACTACATAAAACTAAATAGCTTCTTACAGCAAAGGAAACTTTCAATAAAATGAAAAGACAACCTATGGGATAAGAGAAAATATTTAAAAGTCATATATCTAATAAAGGATTAATATCCGAAATACATATAGAATTCATACAGCTCAAGAGAAAACAACCCAATCTGTTTAAAAATGGACAGAAGATGTGAATAGATGTTCTTCCAAAGAAGGCATACAGGCACATGAAAAAGTGTTCAACATCACTCATCATCCGGGAAATACAAATCAAAGCCACAATGAGATATCTTTGTGAGATGTCATCTCACATCTTTTAGAATGGCTAGTATCAAAAATAAACAAACAAATAAATAACTAGCGTTGGTAAGGATGTGGAGAAAAGGGAACCCTAGTGCACTCTTGGGGTGGGAATGTAAATTGGCACATCCACCATGGAAAACCTCAAAAAATTAAAAATGGAACTACGCTATAATCCAGCAATCCCACTTTTGGGGATATATCCAAAGGGAATGAAATTACTGTCTTGAAGAGAGATCTGTACACTAATGTTCCCTGCAGCATTATTCATGAAAGCCAGAACATAGAAACACCCTATGTGTCCACTGACGGATAAATATACAATGGAATATTATTCAGCCAAAAAAAGAAGGAAATCCTGCCATTTGCAACAGCATGGATGAACCTTGAAGGCATTATGCTAAGTGACAGAAGTCAGACAGAGAAAGACAAATACCACATGATCTCACTTATACGTGGACTTAAAAAACACCAAACAAACCCCAAATCCCTATAAACTCATAGATACAGAGAACAGATTGGTGATTGCAAGAAGCAGGGAGAGGGTGAAATGGGCGAAGAGGGTCAAGGGTACAAACTTCCAGTGATAAGATAAATGGGTCTTGAGGATCTTACGTTAACGATATGTATGAAAGTGGCCAAGAGAGTAAATCTTAAAAGTTCTCATCCTAAGAAAAAAATTCTAACTTGTGGGCTGATGGATGTTAAAGTAAACTTACGGTGATCATTTTACTACATATACATACCAAATTATTATGTTGTACACCTAAAACTAATACAGTATTATATGTCAACAATATTGGGGCGCCTGGGTGGCTCAGTGGGTTAAAGCCTCTGCCTTCAGCTCAGGTCATGATCCCAGAGTCCTGGGATCGAGCCCCGCATCGGGCTCTCTGCTCAGCAGGGAGCCTGCTTCCCTTCCTCTCTCTGTCTGCCTCTCCGCCTACTTGTGATCTCTGTCTGTCAAATAAATAAACAAAATCTTTAAAAAAAAAAGTCAACTAAAAAAAAAAGTCAACTATATCTCTCTTTTTAGTTAAAAAAAAAAAGTAAAATTAAAAAGAAAAAGAAAGAGTGAGACCCCTGTTAGAATTCAGATTCCAAAAGAGGTAGCTGGATAGGTTAACTTTTATATACATACTGCTGAATCACTATATTGTATACTTGGAACTAATATAGCACTGTGTGTTAAGTATACTGGAAATAAACTTAAAAAATAACTGCTAAACGAGGGATTTTGTTTTCAAATGATCACATTTCAGAACGGTTTCTCAGCCCACGTCTCACACGTGACTCGTTAGCACACACCCACAGCCATTTTGGTGGGATGGACTGCAGCATTTCCCAAAGAACCTGACTTTTAACTTGGCAGAATGAACGTACTCAGACATTCTGAATTTTTCCTTGGGGCAGACCAACATCCTAAGTCCCTGTTGGACTAATATATCACAAATATTTTAAAGCAAGAGGGGGAATGCAACGCATAACCTAATTCTCTTTCCTAGAGAGATTTTATTTTACTTAAACTCTATTTTTACACTGGTTAGAATCCTGGTCTTTGGCCAAGCACTTGCCTTGCACGTCTGCCCTTGCAGAGACTGGGGTGGATCGCAGCATGCTAATTAAGGGAGCTAGAAGTAGTTGGCAAAGCTTGCTCGCTCCTCATTTTCCCATGATCGCCTCCATCAAGCAGCCCTACCACCAGCTGAGGGAACAGAGATTTTCAATTCAGCTGGGATAAATGTTCTGAAAGGCTGTGCCCAGAGGAATGAGCAAATAGGCAATGTTTCCCAACTACTTGAGTGTTTTTTAAAAAAAGAAATGTTCCAGAATAAAACAATCTTACCAAGATATGCAGAGAAAATATTTAAAAACAACAACAAACACATTGCTGGTCATGTTGGAATGTGACAAAATCATGTTAAGATAGAAGCTGTTAATGTTTTGTTCAGGAGGGAAATGAACCACTTCACATATCCGCACTATCTTGAACAATGAAATTGCATTAAAACAACTAAACTTTACTTTAAAAAATTAAATAGGTAGATAGGTAGGTAGTTTGGGGTGCCCGGCTGGTTCGGTTGGTAGATCACATGGCTCTTGACCTTGGGGTTGAGTTTGAGCCTCACAGTGGGAGTAGAGATTACTAAAAAATAATAATAATAATAAATAATAAACGGACTTTGAAATTAAAAAAAATACAAAACATGTTTTTATTTTACCTTGACTGATTCCTTCTTTGATGCTCTTCCTTTCCCTGTGTGGATCCGAGTTTCCGACTGTACTATGTTCCTTCTTTCCGAACTTCTGTTAGCATTTCCCGTGAGGCAGCAAATTTCAATTTTTGTTTGAGCAAGTCTTTATTTCTCCTCCACGTTTGAAGTCCAATTTCACCGGGTACAGAATTCTCAGTTGGTGGGATTTTTCTCTCAACACTTTAAATATTTCAGTCTACTCTCGTCTTGCTGGCAAGCTTTCCGAGGAGAAGTTGGATATAACTCTCTAGGTAAGGTGTTTTTTCCCTCTGACTTCTGGAGTTTTTCCTTTATCTTTGGTTTTCTGTAATTTGGAAGTCATATGCCAAGGTGTAGTTTGGTTTTGCTTTTGGCATTTATCCTGCTTGGTGTTCTCTGAGCTTTCTGAGTCTCAGGTTTGGTGTCTGTCATTACTTTGGGGGAAATTCTCAGTCATTACTGTTTCAAGTGTTTCTTTTGTTCCTTCTCCTTCTCCTTCTGGAATTCCCATTGCATGTACCTAACACCTTTCGTAGTTGTTCCACAGTCCTTGGATATTAAGTTCTGGTCCCTGCCCTCACCACCCACCCCGGCCCAGTCTTTGGTCTCTGTGTTTTGCTAGAGGATGGTCGATAGCTCAGAGATGGTTTTCCTCAGCTGTGTCCGGTCTACTAATAAGCCCATTAAAGGCATTCTTCACTTGTTCCAGTGTTGTTGAGCTCTAGCATTTCTTTTTGGTTCTTTGCAGGATTTCCATCTGTCTGCTGTTCTTCCCCGCTGTCTACCTCACCCCTGAGGGCCCTTAGCATATGAATCAGAGCTGGTTCTCAAGTTCCTGCTCTGATAATTCCCACAGTCCTGCTCCGTCCGGCTTGGGTGGTTGCTCTGTGTCTTCAAATTGTGTCTTTGTCCTTTGTGGTGCCTTGTAAGTTTTTCTTGCTAGCTGGACCTGAGGCACCAGCTGAAAGGAGCTGCTCTAACAGGCCTTTGGGCCTGTGGCGGCGAGGAGAGCGTGGAGGGGAGCCTGCGACCGTCCTGCGACTACGTCCCTGTCTGGCAGTGGGCCTGGGCCTCTGGGCCGCGAACAAGCGTTTCTCACTGTTTGCTCTCCCCACGCAGGTGGGGTGGGACGGCTGGAGTGGGATTCTTTTCCATCCCCAGGTCAGTTAGGTTTTGATAATACCCCAGCAGGTTAGGCTGTGGTGAACTAGCTTCCCCTGAGGGCACGCCCTCTTAAGAGACACACAGTGCTCTCCGGCTTATTTCGAAATGGTTCCTGTTCCTTGTCCCCTCCTGGAAACCTGAGGGGATTTGCCTCCAGTATTTATTTTTGCAATCTGGTCAAGCTCACAAAACTGTGGTGCGCCCACCCCCACCCCCAGGAGTTGTCCACACGAGGCCTCGGGCAACTTGTCAACTCGACTTCACGTTTTCCCACCCCCGACCCCGGGGCCCAGACCCTTCCTTGGGCGCCGCAGTCCCTGCCGTGCTAAGCCACACCTCGCACGCGCCCGTCTCCCTCCAGTCTCCACGGCGGGCCCAGCGGTTCGCACGCCTTCCCCTCTCTTCCGGATCCCAGGAGACTTGCTGGGTTTTTTTCAGTCTGTTCAGCTTTTTACTTGTTATTAGGATAGAGCTCCTGTGCGAGAGGAACCAGCCTCTGCCGGTTTTAAATCTCTACAAACAAGTGAATGAAAGGGATACATGCAAGTAATTTCAAAGTCAAATAATCCTGCAGCCCCTTACTCAGAAAAGCAGCAGTCCTGAAGCCCATCATTCCACACCTGATTCCACTCCCTGGCGACCACCGTTGTCAGGTGGTTTCACGTGCTGAGGAGGGGGATAAAGGCCCGCGTGTGTGTGTGTGTGTGTGTGTGTGTGTGTGAGAGCGAAGGAGTGCCTTCCTGGTGGAGGGGCTGCCGTTTTCGAGGGGACATTCAGAAGGTGACACAGGCATGAAGGAGGGAGGGAGTGATTTATGTGGGTACTCAGAGGGTAAGCTGTTTGGCAAGGGGAATGAATACAAAATCCTGGGGGTAGGAGTGTGCCGGGCTGTTCTGGATCACCGCTTCCCACGACGATGTGTGGTGGAGTACTGGGGTGGGGGGGGGTGTTAAAATGCAGATTCCGGTTCCGTAGGGCTGGGGAGGAACCCGAGATGCGGCATTTCTAATGAAACGAGCAGGTGCTCACGGCGCTGGTCCAGGAAGCACACTTGGAGTAGCAGCATCCTAGAAAGAGGACGTCAGGGCAAACAGAGAGGGGCCGGTAGGCGGAACCGATGTCACCAAGCCCACAGGGGACCAGATCTTGCGATGCTTTAAAGGCCACGGTAGGAAGCTGGGCTATCGTTGTGAATGAGATGGGAGCAAAGAGATGTAATCTGGCTGCTTCTTTAGAAGCATCTCCGCAGGGGCTGTGCCGAGAAATGATGGCAGGAGGGCAAAGGCGGGTGGGCGAACCCAGAAGAGCGAGGGCGGTTCTTCTGCCCTGGAGGCAGCCGTGGGAGTCGGGGAGAGGAGGCGGCACCGGGCGGGCGCTCGCGTGGTGGAGCGGCTGCACGAGTGGAGGAGAGTTGCTTGAACAGAGTGGCCATTTCTGCCCCATCCCTCACATCCATCTTCTCTCCAGTTCCACTGCCACCCCTCTAGTTGAGCCCCTTACTTCTCATCGCTGTGATTGTCCATGAGTAGATCCTGCAAACACCTTCTCGAGAAGTGCTCCGTTCGGTCCAGGCCTGGTAGAGACCTTGCCGTTGCTCACAGAGTCCACGGCCTAGCAGGAAGAGCCTGCGGGAACCGGCCCTTTCCCACACTTCTGGGTCATCACTGCCTTTTGTGACCCCGTTACCGTAGCCCAGGACTTCAGGACCCTCTCCCCAGCACAGGCTGTGGAGGAGAGAGAGCCGCGGGGTATTTGCAAATCCTGACGGGGCTGCCCTAACACCGCCCCGTTGCCTCCCATTTCCACACTTTCATCCACTTGTGTTCTCCCGTTCCTTGACTGTTGTGTCACATTGCTTCTCTCAGTGCTACTCAGTCAGTACGGAGTCCAGGCACCGGCAGCGTCAACACCTGGGAGCTTGATAGGAATGCAAGTTCATGGCCTCACACCAGACTACTGATTTGGAATCAGACAGCAGAGCCCAGGAGCTCCCCTGGGGATTCTTACACACGTTCGAGCTTGAGAACCAGTGATTACCCCGGTACTTCAAGCTGAACATCGGTAGGTCCCTACACCGTAATTGCAAAAGCTGATCTAGACCACTGGGCTCACCCTCGGCTGCACATCTGGTTCATTGGGGCGGCGGGGTGGAGGGGGGGATCCACGTGATTCCAATGTGCAGCCGGGTCTGAGAATCTTGGGAGTTTGGCAAATGGGTCTACCTTGTTTCCCACACACAGCTACCTTTTCTGCCTCTTGCTGGGCGCTCTACCTGGAGTGTGTGTCCGTGCCACTTGCATACTGCCATGACTATCCATTCTAGGGACAGATGGAAACCAGATAGTTTCTCCTCCACCTGGTCTCTGATCCTCTTCCTTGAATTTCCTGAAGCCCTGTGGGTGGCTTCTATGGCACTGTCGCCAAGTAAGACTCCTACATTGTTCTTTGTTAAAATGTAGCCTCATCCAATGTACTAGTGTTTCTCGAACTGTGTCCTACGGAGTATTCGTGTTCTGTCATATACAAACGCCCATTTTGTGGAACAACTATTCTTTGGTCAAAACATAAAAACTGAGGGGCGCCTGGGGGGTGTGGCTGTCGGTTAAGTGGCCAACTCTTGACATCAGCTCAGGTCTTGATGTCAGGGTTGTGAGTTCAAGCCCTATGTTGGGCTCCAGTACTTAAAAAAATAAAAATAAAAATTGAGAAATACTGCACACCACTTGATTTCTGTACATCACGCTTTGGGTTTTTCTCTCATCCCAAGACAACCATTTCTTCTCGCTTTGTTACTACATCTTCATGGAGTTGGAACTCATAGACCACGAGAACAGCCATTTTGAAGTGAACGAGTTCCACCGCATTTAGTAAATTCACCATGTTGTGCCACCATCTTGATCTACCCATTCCAGAATGAGATTTTCATCACCTAGAAAGGCAACCCCGTACCCACTCGCAGGCACTCCCCATTTCTCCCCCACCTCTAGTCATTAGGCATGTTCTTTCTTTTTTACTTTGACTCTATTTGCTCATCAGAAAACTGGGGATCAGACTTCATTGGGTTGTTAGAAGAAACGAGGCAGGTAATTTGTGTACCAGGATCCAATCCAGGATCCCACATGGTAATTAGTTGTCATGTCTCCTTAGTTTCCTCTGTTGACGATTTCTGTCCTTGTTTTTCATAACTCTGACGGTTTTGAGAAGAGCTAGGTAGGCATTTTGTAGACTGTCCCTCAATTTGGGTTTGTCTGCCGTGTTTCTCACGATGAGACTGGGCTTATGGGTTTTGAGACCTACCACAGAGGTGAAGTGCCCTTCTCGTCACATCAAATCACATCAGGTAGCACGAGGTATCCACAGAACTTATTACTGGTGGTGTTAACCTGGAGCGCTAGGAGAAGGTGGTGGCTGTCAGGTTTGTCCACCCAAAGTTGTCATTTTCCCCTTTCTATCCTCCGTTCTTTGGAAGCCAGTCACCAGTGCAGCCCTGACTCGGTAGAGGAGGGAGAGTAAGGTCTGCCTACTAGAAGGGACGGTATCTACAGATATTTGAAATTCTTCTGTAAGGAAGACTTGTTTCTTCTCATTTATTATTCAATCATTTGTGTATTTCTTTTCTACTTTGGGTTACAATCCAGCACTATGTTATATATTTGTTGTTCAAATTGTTCCAGTTTGCCCACTGGGAGGGAGCTCTTTCAGACTGGCCCCATCACATGCCGCAGTCCTTCCCTGCTCCCACCCCAGGATGTTAGCTTTTGAGGTAAAATTTGGTTTTCTTCCCCACCTGTGCACTGAAATTGCTTTAAGGTCCTTTAGATTACAATGGCTTCTAGATTGTCAGGCCAACGTCTGATTTTCTTTTCCTAGTTTACCAGATCTTTCTGTGACAATACAATTCATCTCTTTCTTTCAAATTGCATTTCATTTTCTACAAACTTATTATGGTATCTTCAAACACAGAGCAAGCTACATAAAGAGCATAATGAATCTCCATGTGTCCATCTCCCGGCTCCAACACTTCTTAACATTTTGCTCATCTTGGTTCACTGGTCACCTCTCACATGCTTTGTCACTGGAATGCTTTATTTTTATTTTTATTAGACAGGGGGGGAGGGGGAAGAGGGAGAGAATCTTAAGCAGGCTCCACGCCCGGTGTGGAGCCTGACACTTGGCTCAATCTCATGACCGTGAGATCATGACCGGAGCCGAAATCAAGAGTTGGACGCTTAACCGACTGAGCCACCCAGGTGCTCTGCCACTAGAATACTCTAAAGGAAATCCTAGGCAGGGGTACCTGGGTGCCTTAGTTGGAAGAGTGTGTGACTCCTGATCTTGGGGTCATGAGTTTGAGCCCCATGTTGGGTGTAGAGATTAAATAAAACTTAAAAAAAGGGGGGGGGGCGACTGAGTGGCTCAGTTGGATAAGCGACTGCTTTCAGCTCAGGTTATGATCCCAGGGTCTTGAGATCGAGTTCCGCACTGGGCTCCTTGCTCAGCAGGGGGAATCTGCTTTTCCCCTCCCCCCGCTCATGCTCTCTCACTCACTCTCTTTCAAATAAATAAACTCTTAACAAAAGAAAGAAGGAAATCCCAGAATCCCAGACATTCTATGAATTCAGCTGTAAAGAGTAGTATCTTTACAGGTAAGAACTTTAAACAAACAAAACAAACCAGAACCACCAAAAAACTATTACACCTAACAAAATTAATAATTCTTTGATATCCTCTAACACTCCATATTCAAATTTCCCCCCCGATTTTAATAATTAATTTGCTCAAATTAGGATTCCCTACAAAGTGCATACATTACGTCTTATAACAGTTTCCCCCTCTTGCCACCATCCCTTCTGCAACAAACTTTTTAAAAACCTAGGTGTTGAAGAAACTAGGTTTTTTGTCCTATCAAATTTCATGTACTTTGGAATTGTTTCATAACGATTGTATCTTTGTATCTTCATAGTGTCTTTTAACATGTTAGTCTGAATTTCCTGCAAATTGGTAGCCTTAGATCCTGTATGCGTACATGTATGTATTTGCAATATACTTGAGATCCCTCTTTCTATCTGTGTATCTGTGTCTTTGCAAAAAATACTTCATTAGCGGTGAAGCCCACTTCCCAATGCATCACAGTAAAAGCCATATTGTCTGGTTGTCCCACTTGTCATTTTCCCTTTCGAGACACCCCTAGCTCCCGGCTTTCCTCCTCCTCATCGTTGCCATTTCTTCTCTGTTCCTTTCCCAGACTTTTATGTTTTCAAGTCACTGTTCTTCAGGGCCCCGCTGTCACTGGCCTATATATATGGTCTCTATATGGTCCCTTTTTCCATATTCCTAAGGCTGAGGACTCAAACATCTGTATTTTTGATGCAGACCCTCTCCATTGAATTCCAAAGGCCAATGCCCAGTGACTGGCAGGAGGTCCCTGGATGTCGTGAGCTCTTCAAACCCTGTCCTGTACGGAATTCATCCCAAACCTCTTTCTCATTGTCTTCTTTACCTCAATGACTAGATCCACCATCCAAGACAGAAACCTGAGCCATCCTAGCCTTTTCCTCACCTGCCCAAATCGCTGAGCCACAGAACATCTAGATCCTCGATATCTCACGTGTCCCTTTTCTTCTAGCTGTTCTAGCCTCAGTTCTACAGTTAAGACACAACGCAAGTGTGCTACCCAGGGTCACACATTCTCAAGCAGAGCTAGGACTCGTACATAACCCCATGCTCCAGCATGGAATACACTGGAATCTTGCCGAGGGCTGTCATCGGCTCGATTCTTTGCTATGCTTTGGGTATATTGTGCTATATATATACATCTTGTGAATATGGTTGTAGAAGTCGACTTCAGTGGGGGGAAGCAGCCCACAGTGGGGAGTTTAGGAGTCAGAATATCTGGGTTTCACACCCACTTCCACCACCCAAAGTGTACTCGGGTAAGTTGGTTAATTTCTCTGTACCGTTTCCTCATCTGCAAAACAGGGATCACACCCCCTCACTTTTCTGAAATCCCTAAAGCTCTGGAAACCGGAGGGTGTGTGTGTGTGTGTGTGTGTGTGTGTGTGTGTGTGTGTGTTTAAAATAATTTGTTTGGCAGCCAGACCTGACTTGACGGTAAGAATTTGATGACAAAACCTGACCTGAATGAAACGGAGGATATTTATGGTTTTTACTTATCCCAGTTAGAATATCCTTCCATTCTACTGCACAACTGTCTTTGATGACAGGCTGCCCGCCCAGCCTGCTGGGACAAGTTCTAGAACATGCTGTTGTACTTCTGAAAAGTACAACAATGTCTGTATTCCACAACACATCTGACCTCAGGGTTTTGGGAAACAGGTTGTATAGCTGAAATAGCTCCTTTATAGGTTTGTCACACGGGCTGATTGCTAAAGCAGTTAGTATTCGTAGAGCAATTAGAGAAGTGTGTGGCCGTAGTAAGCCCCACAGAAGCATTTAACATTTTAGGTACCAGTTAACCCTATGAATACAGTGAAAGATAAACTGTATCAGAATAGAGTTTGAGGGGCGCCTGGGTGGCTCAGTGGGTTAAGCCTCTGCCTTCAGCTCAGGTCATGACCTCAGGATCCTAGGATCGAGCCCCGCATCGGGCTCTCTGCTCAGCAGGGAGTCTGCTTCCCCCTCTCTCTTTGCCTACTTGTGATCTCTCTATCTCTCTCACCCTTTCAGTTAAGTAAATAAATAAAATCTTAAAAAAAAATAAGAGTCTGATGAATTTGGGGGCCTCCATCAAAGTGGGGCTCCTACCATAGCTTTTCTGCAGAAAGAGATGAATATCAGAGAGACGGGAAAAGCCCTTCTGAACGGCACTCCCACCCTCTCCCTGCTCAGAAGCAAGCACTATTCTGAAACTGTATGAATCTTATCCATGCAGGGTTCTTGATTTTCAGACACATATACCCATCCATAGTATGTATTTTTGTGTAGAACAAAGAACGACCCAGCCCCGAAAGGCAGCCGTTGGGAGGCCGAGGAGCCCGGCCCTTCCCGCCCTCGCTCCCGCTGCTGCAGCTCGTGTGCGGGCCGCACCGCACACCCGCCGGCCTCTCCTAGCAGGCCCGTTCCCCGCGCGGGAACGCGCTAGGGCTTAGCTAAGTGGAACAGAAAGGACTCAAACACTCGCTGAGTAAATCCACGAACAAATCAGTCACGGGTCCCTCCCAGACCCCAAAAAGCCAAAGGCGCCATCTGAAGAGCGGACAGGGAAACATTTCTCGTTATTTCGAAGAAGTTTCATGCCCAGGGCTGCCGCCGGCACCCTGGCAACCTGTAAAGGCAGGGACTACACGGCAACGTTTCCTTAGTCTTGCCCATGGGGCCAGCACTGTGTGTTTGACAGGCGCGAATTCGCGTGCGGTCTTCACGAGGACCCCACGCGGGCGCATCAATACCCACGTGGGAGAGGAAGGCCAAGCGGCTCGCCCGCCCGCACCTGTGCTGGCAAAGCCAGCGGGTCTCGGCCCGCAGCCTGGTCTCTTCGGGGGGGGGAGTGCGAGTCCTTTGTCAGGAGGATGGTTCACTCTCCGATCGCTAAGAATCTGCTGCAATTACAGGCTTTGGTTTGTATTTGTGCCTGAGCCACACTTATTTTCTACTTTGGTGTAGGAGTTTCACAGAAAAAAAGCGAGAGCTACTAAGGCTTTGAAATTTTAGTCATGTGTCACCTCAGGGGAAGTTAATTCTGATTTTTGTCGGCAATACCCAAGCCCAAATCACAGCTCCAGGAATACAATGAGAGCTGGCTGGTGAAAGGAACGCATTTGTCTCAGGGCAGGGGCTGAAATGTGGCGGGCGAAGTGTTCTTCGGGAGAAACATGTCAATACTCAATCTTTTCTCCAACCTTTGATGGATGTGCTAATCTTCTCAGGTCAACATGGGCTCACCCTGGCAACATACTGTAATAACTTATTTAAAAGGCAGCTGGCTTTTATAAATGGACTGCTCCATCAATTTTTACATTTTTATCCTCAGAAATGTATTCTCTTCTCAAAGCAACATCCGCTATACATAGTGAAAGCTCAATTCTATTTTCTCTACGACAGAGGATACCGCAGAGGTGAGCAGGTTTGGGAATTACTGTTCTTTGCTCTCAATTCCGGGCGACATTCAAGCTCTGTAGAGATAACGAGATAACGGGGAAAAATGTCAAGACGGTCATTCTCATTCCATTAGAGCAGCCAGTTCCCGAACTACTGCCCATAGGCGAAATCTGGCCCGAGGCCTGTTTTTACAAATAAAGTTTTGTCCGAATGCATCCACATCCATTTGTTTACTTACCATCCAGAGCTGCTTTCAGGTGGCAAGGGCAGAACAGAGTGGTGGCGCCAAAGGCTGTGTGGCCTGCAAAGCCGGAAATACTCACTCTTTGCTCCTTTACAGGACAGGCACGCTGACCTCTGCAGCGGAGAGAAGTGGTGTCTGTCCCACAGGGTCACTTTCAGTGGGGGCTAAAGGAGTTCGAGTGGGAGAGGACATCTGACTCATTTAAGGCATGCGCGCTGAAGTTCAGGTGGGTTAAAGACAGGACAGAAGAAAATAGAAAAAGGCAAAAAAAAACCAGGCGGTGTCGCTAAGTGAGGACTTTAATGAACTGGAGAGTATCAGTGATATACATGAAAGCATGATATACATGAAATTATCATTTTGGATCAACAGAAAATCTTTCATGTTGGCAACAGTACGCAACTTGCTGACTTCAAGTGGCCAACATGTTACATCCAGCCCTGAGACAGGCCCCCTGGGACTCTGGTGACATGTTTATTTCTCAGTATAAGAGAAATTTCCCTGAGAAGATGCATAGAAGGAGAGATTCAGTGAATCCAAAAGGAAGGGGGTGATGGCTGGGTACACGGCGCCCCGGGCTCAGAACTTGAGCGGGATGACCGGCCAATACTTGGGCTGCTTCCTGTCACAGTGCTTGTCGAAGCTCAGCTGCACGGCGGCCTCCATGGCCTGGATCTTCGCGGCGCTGTCCCCATACAAGCGCTTCATCTCGGCCTGGCGCCGCTCGCCGGGCCTCTCGGAGGGGGGTTGCACCGAGCGGCGGGTGCTGTAGTACAGGTCGTGGTCGGCGTTCACGTAGTCGTCCAGGCGCTGGGCGTCCAGCTGCTGCTGCCGCCCTGAGAACGAACCAACACGGCGGTTGAGCCCGGGGTGCGGCTGCCGGCTGCGTGGCCAGGTCGGGCCGGCGGCGCCCGCCCAGATACCTGCACACCACTGCCCGCATGCCTAGGAAATGCACTGTTTGCTCATCCGGGAGGCGACCCTGCTAGAAACACGTTACCCAGCACCGTCGAACCTGTGCACTGAGCCCTGAATACAGCTCTCCCTCTTCCATCTGCACGGCTTGGCCGCCCACAAGCTGCGCCTCCGGAAGGGCTGGCGGAGCTCGCCTCAATTCACACACTGTGCCAGGCCAGGAGGGAAACGAAACGCTTCCTGCAAAGTCCAGGGTTGCAAGAAGTAGTAGTTCAGGCCACAAATGAGGTGCTGGGAGAAAAAGTCAGCCCCGCGTTCGAGGTACTGATTTCAGGTGATCTGGAACAGAGCAAGCGCTGGTACTAGGGGACTGCAGCGATGATCCCTGAGCCTTCTACACGGAGACACGGAGCACGCGAGGAAATGGAGTCACATAATACGACACTTGCCCAAGGAGACAGGGCCGAGCCAGGCTAATTCTGCCAATGGAAGGAAGAGCTTCACAGCTCAGCTTAGGCTAAATTTCAAGTGACAGAGCCATGTGATTTTAATCCTACTGATATAAATGGATTCTTTTGTAAAGCAAGAAATCCAGTGTATTCTCCCCTGTATAGGTTTTCCTAAAACAGGTCCCAGTATCAGAACTTTTATTCTTATGTACACAGAAACAACATATCCCTGCATAAGGTAAAATTTAGCCAGCTGACAGATTTGTGTAGGCCACTCTGTCGGGAACAGAGAGACGGAGAGTGGAATGCACACAACGCACGCATCTGTAGCTACTGCTGCTACCGAGGAAGGAGTGAAGATGGTGATAGGGGATAAAACAATGACATAAACCCCTCTTTCCTTGTGAACCCTAAAGCGAGCAGCAAGGCATGCCTGTGGCTAGGCAGTCACGCCCCTAAGTCTGTTATTCGCCTGTATCCCCTTGGAGTTGGAGGGAAGGAGATTTGGACACCCGGGAACACGAAAAACGTGGGCGGCCACTTCTGAGTTAGCACATCCGCAGCTTCTTTGTAACTGCAAGACGTCACCTACAGATACGTAGGCCAAATGACTGCCGAGCAGGTAAGCGCAATGTAACTGCTCCCGTACCCACGAACGAGAGACGTGGCTGACTTGCTGTGAAATGCAGAACTGAACCAAAACACTGGCGTAATGTGCAAACGAACGGGAGGTCAGTAACCACTTGTTTCTCGGTTTTGGTCTTCTTGCCAGTCTGAAACCTTAGGATGTAAGCGGTTCAGTTCCCACGGGTGTTTACATTGTATATCCTCACCCTCCAAAGACCACTCCTCTGAAAGCGGGACATTTCCACATTAGCCAGGGACAGCTGTTCCCTCTGCCACCTATGGGAGCCCTGGGCTGTTACCAGCCCTTGGACCCGTTTCCTCCTGGGCCCGGAGGAAACAATCCCGTGGTGGGGGGTGGGGAGAGGCCTGCGGGGGGCCCAGGGCCTGTGCATCTAGAGGACAGAGGTTCCCAGACTGCAGTCCTTTTACTTTCACATTTGTCCCAAGACTATAATCAGCCTCACCGACAGATCTAGTGACACAGCAGATGTTCAACTTCCTGTGTGAGTCTGAGGCTTCACATTTCCAAGTCTGAATAAACACCGGATCCACACTATCTTACTAAGTGTTGCTCTCTGCCGCCAGGATACGTGAATTTAACCTTCTTCCTTTCGCATCTTTCCTTTTCTTTTCCTGATAATTTACCATGGTTCTGCTACTCTTCTGACCAAAACTATCTTACAGGTAGGAAATCCGTGTAACAATTCTACATCGAGATGCTTTCTTACGGCTGACATCTGTTGATGAAGCACTGTTAAAAGGAGCCAAGTGCAGCCGCCAGTCCACGTAGCCAGTGCAGCTTTCCAAGTTCACACTTGGCACGTGCTCATCGGGTACCATCACAGGGTTTCAGCTTATGAAGCTCATTCCATGTAAGAATAACAGAATAAAAGACACAACCCTCTGTTCTCAATTCTTTTCTTGTATCTCCTTCCTATTCGGGTCTCCTTATGAAAATTTAAGACTCAACCCTTGTCCTCTCCCGGCCTTGAAAGAGGCTTGGGGCTTTCCTGGTTTCCAGCATGGTGGGTAGGTGCCCTAAAACGCAGACCTAAAGGGCAGGGAGCCTGTCCCCTGCACTGACCGGCTAGTGCTAAAACCCGCCTGTGGAAGTCATGCATGGGAAAAGGGCACTGTCACCTTCACCAGCCCCCGCCGTCCCCAGGCCCAGGAGGACACAATGCCTGACACTAAGCAGGTGCTCAGGAAATGACTGTTGAGAGAAAGTCTGGACAGAGGCCATACATTATTTTTTGTAAACGGCTGTTTCTTCCAGATGCTGTTAAAGAAGAATGATGACAACTCAGGGACAGAGAAACAGATGGTCAAATCTCAAAAGGTGCCGGGCAGAGCTCCCCTCCAGAGGGTTCCTCAGAAGCCTCCACGGCAGAGAGGCTGAGGCAGATGGGGGCGCCACTGAGATGGGGTCTGAGCTTGTTCCTTTCCCTCGGAGTCGCCGTGCCTCTACTTACTTAAACGATTATAAAAAAAGTCCTATGGCTAGACTACAAATTTGAAAAGCAGTCAACTTAAAACCAAATGCGCTCAGACGGGCTGGACATGGGAAGGTGCCGCTAGCATCTGGAAGTACTTCAGCTTATACCGACTTAGGGGACCAAGCAAACTTCAGAAGAGAATATACTCGTTCGAAGGCATCACTTATTCTGTTTTCTATTTATTGTTCCTTCCTCCCAATGAAGGAAAGCCTTCTCCATCACTAGCAGTTTTTCTCCCTGTCAAAACAAGGTGAGGGCTCAACCAGATGGGAATCATCTGACTGAAGCAGAGAAGGAGAGTATCACACTTCAGACGGAACAGGTGCCGTGTCACGGAGCAGCTGATCATTCTTTACTGAAAACAGCTGTGGGACTCAACGTTCCCCAGTGCTTTTTCTCCTATAGGCTATTCTAATAAAAACTGGAATGTACTATTAGATTTCAGGTTTAATGCAGGGCTGGAGTGGGTTGAATAGTGTCCCCCCAACATTCACATCTACATGGAACCTCAGAATAGACTTTTTCTTCTTTTTTCTTTTTTTTTTAGAAACAAGGTCTTTGTAGATGTAATTGAGGATCAAGATGGGATCATACTGGATGAGTGTGGACCCCAAACCCAATGAGCGTGTCCTTATGAGAGACAGAAAAGGACACACAGAGACACAGGGGGGAAATGAGGTAACCAAGCAGGCAGGACTGGAACTATGTCCCCACGGACCAGTGAACACCAGGAGCCACCAGAGGCTGGGAAGAGGCAAAGTCCCAGAACCTTTGGAGGGAATGGGTCCTGCTGACACCTTGGTTTCAGACTTCTGGCTTCCAGAACTGAGAACAAACTTCTGTTGTTTTGAGCCCATTTATGGTCATTTGATACTGCAGCCCTAGGAAACTAATATAAAGGTTAATATGCATATAGGGTTAAAACAAGAAAACAGTAACATCCTATTAAGGACAAACGCTACTGGATCCCGTCTGGGTTCAGGATATATAACCTTGCTATCTTCCCCCTCAATCTATCAACTTACATGATGCTACTACCAATGTGGACTTACAGTTAACAAAGGAAAGCGAAATCACGAGGAGTGACTTAGATTTTAGAGGACCTGACCGAGCGGGAAAACATTCATTCAGTATTCCACAGATACAATGTTATTTTTCCTCATTTTTCTCGGATCAGCATGTCCTTCTGACTGTATTCTCTGCTATGTTGCCAGAATTAATGATTTTAGCACAACCGAGCACAAGCACACGCTTGATTTATGTCACGAGTGACTCGCTTCTGGCTTGTCACTCCTGGCTTGTCAGCGACACACCTGGGACACAGGCGCTTGCCAGCAGACCTGGAGCCCTTTCTGCCGGGCCTTCGTCCTCACCTCCCATCCCTCTCCCCCTGACAAATGAAGTCGGTGGGTAATTACTGTTTCCAGAGTAAGAGCGCACTTCCATCCCGCCCTTCCACTTTTCCTCAGCCTTTTATTTGCATCCTCCCTCCGACTGGTTTTCCGTACCTCGAGCACTGGGACTGGATGGGACACGTGCGTGGTGGAACCGTGTTCGGTCAGGAGGACGGCACAGTGGCTCACTTGACACCGCGCCGTTCACTATATCCTCGAGGTTTCCCCCAGAGGGCGGACGGAGGGCGAACTGGCTGGGGTTGCAGCGGACTGACGGAAGGTCTGGTAATGAAAACTGGTCTAAACCTTCCAACTCTCCCAGCTAATGTCTGAAAGCACTGCTCGGCCCTGTGGTAAGAACAGCACGTTGAGTGCTCAGTGGGGAGTGGACTTACCCCCTTTCTTTCTCTCTTGATCCCAATGGACCCCATCCCTCAAGCCTAGAACATACTGCATTTTCCACCACTACCCCGTGAAACTTCTCTCATGGCTGAGTTCATGGGCTCTACTTGTCACTGCAAAGGTGCCCACAGACCAGGCCACAGATGGCTCTTCTAGCTCTTCTAGCTATCAGGTTTTGTTTTTTTTTTAAGATTTTATTTATTTGACACAGAGAGAGAGAGAGCACAAGCCAGGGGAATAGCAGAGGGAGAGGGAGAAGCAGGCTTCCCGTCGAGCGGGGAGCCTGATGCGAGGCTCGATGCGAGGCTCGATCCCAGGACCCTGGGATCATGACCTGAGCCGAAGGCAGAGGCTTAACCATCTGAGCCACCCTGGTGCCTCTAGGTATCAGTTTTAACTTGATTTTGTCTCCTCTTCCCAACTGGGTTGGTCTGTTTTGACCCAACGGTTACCCCCAAAACACAGAGGATAATATCTGATTGGCTCAAGCCTGAGACAATGGTGGTGGTGTTTGTTCCAGAGGCTTTCTGCACTGGGAATGATAACTTTCACTCATCTCCCTTCTAAGTATTAGGACCATATCCTTGCAGATGGTTATTTATGACTAAAACACGGTACTTTTCTTAACAATAAACATTTTTCCTAAGAAATAATTGAAAACACAGCTGACCTTTAAAACTCCACAACTGTCTACTTTCCCATAAGTAATGTTACCAGTAAAGTTTTGAATAACGGAAGTATCTCATTAGGAAATGACATATAACATAATCAAAAGCATGTCTGTTCCCACCACACAGAAGGAGTTCTTTATTTTCCTCCTTAGTTTTTTTTTTTTATCACTAAAATATGTTAGAGATTATCTGGAAGAGCAGTAATCATAAACAAGAACATGCTGTTCAGTATGAAGGATTTTATTCTAAGAAAATATTAAATAAGACTCCGATGATGATGAATTATGTAACATATAGACTCCTGTGGAAGTAATACCAAAAAATAGAATTAAATTTAGCTATGTTTTTCCCTGCTAGTGATAAATTTCATAAAATTCTGTGTTCTCTAGATGATCTCTATTCAAAGCTGAATTTGCCTTTATTGAATAAGTAGCTTCTAGTGGTTCAAAGAGCAAAACCAAACAACTTTTAACTAAGTATTCACACTACTCAGGTCCCTAATCACTCCTAAGATATATCCCAACTGTGTATGTAGCGAAACTTCCACGAACATTTCTAGTGAAGGCAACGGGCCGGAAAGCACCTCGGACATTCACAGCGCTTACACCTGAGTTCCATCCCTCAGCATTGCTCGAAGGAACAGTACAGGGCAGTATTCATCCTACAAGCCACCGAAAGCGCTGGTGAAAAAAATAATGCCCGTTGTTTTTGGTGGTACAGGGTCAGGCCCCGGGAGCTTCTAAGTCTTTACTAGTCAGATCAGACTCTGACCCCACAGCATGTTCTCGCCCTTGCCAGACCACCTCCCCTTCTCCCAAAGACCTGGTCATATTTCCAGGGCAGACCGCAGGACACAAAAGCATTGCAGAGACCCTAAGACAAGCAGTTTTCAATTATGCTACAACTACACATTTACAAAGCACGAAGAAGCAGAAGCTCGATGTGTTTAGTGCTGTTATTAGTAATATGGAAGTGGGTTCATTTTTCCATGCATTTTCCTATATTGTTACATCAGGCAAGAATGTCCTTGAAATGGACTAAAAGTTGTGTTAATGACTACTTTGATGAAACTACGTTAATGACTAAATAGGATCAACACCAAAACTTTAATTCTTTTCCTTTTTAAAGACTCTAAGTCAATTTAAGAATTTAGAAAGTGCAGAGCAGAAATGACTTTGTTTTGAAGCCACAGAACATCTTTACTAAAAAATATGCAGACTCTCAGTCAAGCGCTAAATAACACAGCATCGGAGTAAAATCCATACTTGGTTAGTGACACACACTAAAGGATGAGTTATCAGCAACTAACCCTAACAAATAACATTTCTTGGGCACTGACTTCGTGCCAAGCATGGTTCTCTCACTTATCGTTTATTATCTCACTTAATCTTCATAATTACCACTCCACTGATTAGGATCCCCTTTCACAGGTCGGGTGACTGAGGCACAGTCTGACCAGGATAGGTGGCCCACAAGCTAAGTGCCTCCGGCTGACGAGTGGCGGGGGCAGGCGGGACTCTAACGTGAGCGCTTCCGCCACAGCTCGCTCGGTATAATGTTATTAATAGTAACGTATACATGGAAGAATGAGGTTAAAGATGAAGGCTGTATGGGTTTTCACAAAATTCCCTTTTTTATTGGTTTGCTGTCTACATCATGGTAAAACAAGTATGTAACAGTTTCTCCAAAGGGATGGCAAGACCTGTGTAGTTCACTTCGTGTCCCACTCGAAGACTGCATGTTGGGACAAAGAAAATTCTCACAGGGGGATTGCATTAGTTTCCTAGGGCTGCTGTAACAAAGCACCACAAACTGGGTGGCTTAGCCTAACAGAAACTTCTCATCTCACAGGTGTGGGAGCCAGAAGTCTGAGATCAAGGCACGGGCAGCAGGGCCGTGCCCCTTCTGAAGGCGCTAGGGAAGATGTGGTCCAGGCCTCTCTGCTAGCCTCCAGCGGCAGAACTCCAGGCTTCCCGTGGCCTTCTCCCCGGGTGCATGTCTACCTCTGCGTGCACGTGTTTCCTTTTTGAAGGACACTAGTCGTACTGGATCAGGGCCCACCCTAACGGTCTCATGTGAGCTTGGTTACCTCTGTAAAGACTCTATGTCCACATGAGGTCACACCCTGAGGCCGAAGCGGGGGAAATTAGGACTCCAACAGATCTTTTTCTTAGGGAACAAACTTCAACCCACCACAGTGATGACAACAGTGCAATCTGGAGCCTTGAGGTCAACTCAGCGGATAGGGAATGATATAAAACCAAATCCGAAGTTCATCAAAGCCTAACTCACTTTGTAAAATGTCCCGCACAAGCACAGCAAGCTTAGCACTTTATGGGATACTTGAAAACCCTGATTTAAGGCTCATAATTAATACCAAAATCATTCACTCATTCAAAAACAGTATTAAGTGTCAGGCACAACTTAGCAGGTAATTTTTATGACTATTTTTTTTTTTTTTCAAACTTACTTAGAATTCTACCTGACCAAGGCAAGAGGAAGAACGGTTCTCAGCCATATCTGTAACTGAACTGCTGCCGTCGGAAAGACACATTTCGTTACTTTATTTTCATTATCATCACATCTATTTTTTATTGAATAACTATGTATCAAGTTTATTTTAAATGAGCAGATAACTCAAAATGGCCTTTTGGATGATTGGGGTTTGCTTCCGTCCCTAATTAGAACTGCTATCATATACATATCAATCTGTGGAGGGAAACATGTTATTTTACCCTCTAGTAAGGACAAACGAAAGAAACCCCACATCCATCGTATTTTTTCCAAAGCTATAAAAAAACGGCATTCCGGCCGAACGTGGACATGCTGGAACACCTCCTCTCCTTCACCACTGTACACTTTTCAGACACTAAAAGGCACGATACCTTATACAAAGCCCACCTCTCAGTTCCAGGCACCCTGCGGGGATCGATCAGCCCATCATCAGGAAAACACAGATCAATCAAAGACGGAACCCCATCTTGGCCATCCCCAGACTTCCATGTTTCTGTTTATCTTGTTTCTTTCTATTTATTAAAAACATTCTAAGTAAAGTATCATATAATTAGAACTCAATAAAAACAATATTGAGACTAGATACTGGTTATAAGGAGAAAAGCATTTGTGTATCTGTTTGAGACACTTCAAATGTAAACAGTCTGGTGAATTTTCATAGTTCTAGTTCTTTGTAGGAACTTGGTAAGAAATTATTTAAAAAAAAAAAAAAAAAGGAAATTCCTGCTTTGCCATGGAAGAGGGAAAAGCATGATCATGTTTCTAGAACCTTAAGAACAGACTGCTTCGACGCGGGGTCGGACCAGGAAGGTTTGAGTCCCAGACATTTTGTGGCTGTTTAGGTTCACAATGACCTCTGCTCCGATGCCGCTTAAAAACGAAGGCCTGGTAGCTCGCTAAGCAAGGGAAGTCTCAGAGCCGTGTAGGGGTGAGGTGACAGCAGTATTTTAAAAAAACCTAGCAGTCTCAGGGACAAAACCTAATCCCGAAGTTTGTGCTAGAGGAAGCAGCACAGGAACTGGGAGTCAGACCTCGATTTGAACCCCAGCAGCTCGTGACTAGCTGTGCACCGTGCAGCAAGTCAGTGGACCTTCTGAGAGGTCACCTGCCTCATTTGTGAAGCGGGGGGCACGGCCCTGAGGGGCTGGGGGTCGATCAGGGAACACGGGCACACCCCCGTGCACAGCCCCCCATCTGCGGTCTGCTACTCGGGGTAGATGGCAGAGGTACCACCGGGACAAGCCTTGCTCTAGAGCTAAAAAAAAGTCCTGTCTGAAAACACCTCCGGAAGCTGACAGAGCTGAGGTGGGACTGGATGTGGTGCGTTAGGCAGTTACAAAATAACTCGAGGAAGAAGGCAGTGCGAGAGGCAGGGCGAGGGGAGGAAGCGCGCAGGGCCGGGCGCACACTTACGTCGCTCTTCCCGGTGCCTCTCGGTCTGGGCGAAGTACTGGCGCAGCTCCTCTGTGATCTCCATGTTGCTCAGGTCGCACTCCACACCCCCGTCTGACTCGGACTCTGCCGCCTCCTCCTCGGCAGGCCAAGCTCGGCGTTCTCTGGGGCGGGCGGCTGGATGCTGCCCGGACCTTCTAGACTGTGAAGAAACGCAGTGCGAGTCCGTGGAGGCCGGGAGATGGTCACGAGAGGGCTGAGGCTTGGCCTTGGTCGTGTGAGGGCTCTGGGCGAGAGCTGCAGGAGGGAAGGCCCACGGGCAACTGAGGTAAGATTCCACCGCCTTCCTGTAGGCACTGTGGTGGCTTCGCATCCAGGCCATCGCCTGGTGATAATGGCGCCAGTATCTTGCATAGACTGGATGAAAAGACCAAGGCTCAGAGGCTTTCCAGGATGCCACCTACAGAATAAAGGGAGGTGGAAGCCAGATGCCACACAGTCCTTCCTCAAGAGAACCCTCAAGTGTTGAATCGGCTAAACAACACGTTGTCTACCGAGTATCCAGTAAATACCTACGCTACACCAGGACGCTACCACTGGGCCAAAGAGGACACAGGACAGGTCCATGCCCACAACGGACAGGACGTGTGTGTGCATGAGGTACGCACAGGACTCAGTTTAACGTTATGGCCATAATAAAGTGGGGACAGAGGCTGATGATTATTTTTAGGTAAGATGCACGGAGAGATACGGACATCAACCACCTTGGGCCTCTCTACCCACTGGAACCTAGCGCCTAGTTCCAAGAACCACATGGACTAATGTTCTCTGGTCCCTCCCTCACTACCCCCCTAAACATCTGCTGGTCTGGGCCACTCTCAGTAGCTGACAACAGCTGTCTAGCAACCTACCCACTGGTGCTTTTACTTTTCCCTTCTGGATGTATTTGTTTCTTTGGTCTTCTCCGTCATGGGATGAGAATACCAAGACCCTAATGGCTAAAATTTACTCTTTGCTCATGAGTTTAAAAAAAAAAAAAAAAAAAAAAATCTTACCTTTGCTGTCATCTCTGGTTGTGGAAGTCCAAACGGGCGCTGAAACTGGGAAAGAACAAGCACAGTGCAAACATCTGGTCAGTGCACGTGGGTGACACTTGTGGCTACTTCAGGGTTTACAGTGCAGCCCCTCAGAGGCTGGCTCTTCTGAGCACCACGCCTGGTCTTCACGCAACATATGCTACAGGGCCCTGGCACCTGGGAGGGATCCCCTTAGGTATGATTAAGTGGCTCAAGGGACACTGCATTTTTCAAGTATTTGTTTACCTATTGAAAGTAAAGACTGGAAAGAACCACACAGTTAGTGGCTAGTACCTGTATTAAAAATATTAATACAGAACAGGAACTAATAATATATGACTCTCCCTGCCTAAGCACTCTGCATCATTGCAGGAGAAACTGTTCCCCGGAGACTTTCCACCAATCGCCTGCATAGAACGCCTTTGCTCAGCGGCCTTGCTCGGCCAGGATTTACTCCTTTTGCCCCTGCCTACCTGCTTGTGATGGACTGATGTGGCAGAAGATACCTAAAGGTAAAGTTTAATCTGCAGCAATATCTTCTGTGAGCTACTTAAAACAATTTTATTTTTTCTCCTTCCTGCTCAGGAGTTCAGAGCTACTAAAATGCCACGGTATGTCAGGATATACTTAAAAAAAGAAAGTTAAACAAAACATCCTGGGGCATCTGGCTGGCTCATTCTGTAGAGCGTGCAACTCTTGATCTCAGGGTCATGCATTCAAACTCCACACTGAGTGCAGGGGTAACTTTAAAAAATTAAAAGAAAAAAAAAAGCAATATCCTAAAATGCACGAGAACTGAAGCATCCGTGAGATGAAACCACTAACACAATGTGGTGCTGAGCCAACAGCTACTTGGATTTTTTTTTTTTTTTCCAGCTACTTGGATTTTGAAACTCTGGGAAATCAGATACAGAAGGAAGCCTGTTTTTCCCTCCTTCACTTCATGAGAGGGCAGAATTTAAAAATTCTAAGCCTTAAGAAATAAACTTGACTTATTTTGTAATCTCTATCAGATGTTCTGCTATGGTTAATGTGGAAAACTGAGCTGTTAAATTGACCACATCTTTTAAGATTTAGCCTGAAGAGAACCATTCACTTTCTTTTTAAATACAATAGGCTTTCCAACAGGCTATTTCTAAGAGGGCTGACCTGATCTTCTGTAAATATATCTTAAACACAGCCCACACTTCTTATTCCCTGTTCTAAATTCAAGAATATACACACATGCAGTGAGTGTAAACTGGAAAAAAGCGAATCCACGCAATGAAAATATAAGTGTAAATTAAGTTCGCAATACTTATAAAACTACAATTTAAAGGTTTAAAACGTGAGCAATTATCTGAAAACCTGGCTAACTGTCTATGTGCTTTACAAGCTACTGAAGAAAAACAAAAGTCAATACAATTAAGGGGTTAACCACCCAGAGAAGTTACACTACTCAAATGAAATTACAGTAGACATCAGTACATACTTGAGTGCTAAACTGTAAGGTGCGTCCTGTAAGTGGCTAATTCATTCCAGACCGGTTTCATATCTGTATCACTGAAATCTGAGCATTTTTCTAAGAGCCTGCAGCACATAATGCCATTAAAGTGAGCTTTAATGTGTGTCTTAATCAAATTTGTTTTAGAGATTAACAAGGAGCATAGGAATTGAATTTGCAGGGCATCTGTGTGTCTTCTGGAAATTAAGAGTTTTGAGTCCAGACTTCAATGCCTTGTAAAATGTACTTAGAACCAGATCAATGTAAATATTAATTATCCCGAACTGGGAAGGTCTGGCTTCAGCCTCAAAGATGCCATAAACTTTATCGTCACCGAATACTACTGCAGACCTTGGGAAATTCTGCTTTTATTTATAACTGGGAAAATCCAGCCTGGCTTTAAAAGTCTTTGTGCCAGTATTCTGAAAATGCACAAGATGGCTCAGGAGAGGTTGCACTTTGCAGAGCCGGAAGCGGAGGCACGCGCCATCAAGTAGGCGACTGTTTAAGAGGCTCCGGTGTAATTCATCACGTTCGCCAGGCTGCTTGAATGTCAATGGCTGTGATTAAAAGGGGCACGGAGAGCTAATTTGAGGAGAGGCTACTTATTTATGCCTTTGATTTGACAAATAACTTGCTAGAAGGGCTGCCATGTTACACGGTCTCAGAGATCACACAAGGCATGCCCTGACTGCTTCTGCGAGAAGGAAGCCAGGACAGCGGGCTGAAGAAAGCCAGTTCCGGGGCTTGGAGCACAAGCAGCTCGGATTCAGCCTGGTGTGCCAGCGACCTATGAAGCAGACCAACTAGTCAGCTAAGGCACTGGATGCTTTCAAGACCCAGGCTGTTAAAGAAAGCTGAGTTTATCTTAATGATGGAATACAGGCATCTCTAACATCGATTTTATTCTGATAGTGCTTCCTGTTTTGGCCGCTGGGACACTTCTGAGCAAATCCGCCACCAGCCTCCGGCAAGTTAAGAACCCGGGAGCTATGTGTCGCATATGGTCATTTACCCCTGGCTCTATCATTCCCCCTCCCCCAAATCCAAAACCTGTCTATCATAGAGTAAGTATTTTACTGTAAAATACTGTAAGGTGCGGCCTGTAAGTGGCTAATTCATTCCTAAAATCCTACAGATATTCAACTGAAAGTAGTTCCTGAGAATGAACGACAAATTAAGTAAATTCTCAGAAAGGAAATCAAAGAAGGTCTAGAAAAATATGTCTAAAGGAGTAGCAGTTTGCATGCAGCTTTATAATTACTGGTTTGCTTTTTTCAGCATTATTCTTGGTTATTTTATACCAGCAAAATTTTTGTGTAAAGGGCCAAGTAGTAAGTATTTTGGGCTTGTAGGCCACATACAGTCTTTGTCACACACTCTTCATATTCTTCTTCTTTTTTTTTAAATTTAAAAACAACCCGGGATGCCTGGGTGGCCCAGTCGGTTAAGTGTCTGCCTTCGGCTCATGTCATGATCTTGGGGACCTTGGATCGAGCCCCGCATCGGGCTCCCTGCTCAGTGGGGAGTCTGTTTCTCCCTCACTCTCTGCCTGTCACTCCCCCAGTTCATGCTCTTTCTCTCTCAAATAGATAAAATCTTTACAAATAAATAAACTTAAAAATAAATAGATTCAAAAACAACCCTTTGACAATGTAGCTGATGACTACATTGACAATGTAGCAATGACATTCTTAGCTCCCAGGTGGGAACAAAAACAAGCCGTGGGCCATCCTCTGCCAGGCCCGGCTTCACGTGAATACATCATTCGGCCGCACAGACTCCGCGGTCAGTATGCAGGGTACTCTCATCCTTGCTCATTCCCCACTTGGCCATCCGTGCAGGAACACTGTGATTCTCTCTTGTCTCGTAAATGATTAGGCTTGGAGTAAGCCTGGTGGAAGCTAGAAAACGGTGATGATGACCCCAGGAATCCTGGTGACCAGTTCCTAGTATCCGGGACAAAAGAATCGTCTTAATAACTAAATAAGGAAAGTGGACCATTTCTTCAACATCTACAGAGATATTTAAAGACTTAATTAAAAAAAAAAAACAAAACACACCAAACTCCTGAAATCAACTGGGCTTATAATGCACGTGTAGTGCCACGATTTCTGATGGAGACCCTACCAGTTGCCATGGACAGCAACCCCACAAGGACGGGAAGCAGGAGAGAGCTCACAGACTCACTTCCCTGGAAGAAAGAATACATATCCCTTCCTGCTAGGTGCATCAGTTAGCTCCTAAGGAAAGGTGATAACCTCCTCTAAGAAGGGGTCCTGTTAACTTTTTCAAACCGGCTACTCTTTCTACATGGAGAACTTAAGGACCTTAAAAAAAAAAAAAAAAAAAAAAAAAAAGCCTGGGTTTCTGAAAAGCCAACATGAAACTAATTCTAAACATTAAAGCAACACTTCCAGCCACCAGTTCAAAGAGAAGCAAGCTTATGGTCATAGCAGATGTAGATGACTTTCAAAGGTCTTTAATTTTATCTTTCAGTCGCCACCTCTTTCGGAGGGTCTCCTACTCCCGCCGCACACATCTTCATGGACTGAACAGCAGCTTTCCTCCTAATGGGATGGTGGAGCTGAAAGAAAAGAGAATGGTAATGTCAGGGCAGGCCGGGATCCACAGTACCCCCAAACCGGCGGCCCTCCCCAGCGAGCACAATGGCATAATAGTCACTACCCAGCTGAGCCCGGGCGAGCACAGAGACCAAATTCATTGTCTGTCCTCAACCACCAGAGGAGGAAGGAAAAAAACAGCGCTGAGGTCATTCATGAAACACTGCCGAGCCCTGGGGCCCACTGGCAAGACAGTGCCCTGGGTCTTAAACCATGTATTCTCCCATATAGCCTTTTTAAAAAAACACATGCATTCTTCAATGAATCTGCTTATCCTAGAGATGTATTTTTAAATGCATAAATATACATGAGGAATAACAGGCAAGAGCTTTGTTGTTTTTAATGGAAAAAATCCAACTATTTCCATCAAGTTATTAAAAAATTCCACAAGTAAGTAATGTGGCTTTGTTGAAAGGTAGTGACAGTGTACATATTCTTTTTACGGTGTATTTCTATTCCTACAAATATAGGATCTAGGATGTGTCACTGCAACCAATAAATAAAATAAAAACAGAAATTCCCCTCAAATAATAATGTGTACTCTGCAACTGGATTTTCCTCTCTATCCTCCTTTTCCAGTAGAATTCTGAAAATTAAATACGTGAAAACTCACCTGCTTTTATTTTTTTTTTTTTAAGATTTTATTTATTTATTTGACAGACAGAGATCACAAGTAGGCATAGAGGCAGACAGGGAGAGGGGGGAAGCAGGCTCCCTGCTGAGCAGAGAGCCCGATGCGGGACTCGATCCCAGGACCCTGAGATCATGACCTGAGCTGAAGGCAGAGGCTTTAACCCACTGAGCCACCCAGGCGTCCCTGCTTTGATTTTTTGCTTAGGAACACACTGGAAGTCAGTCATTAAGTTATGCTGGCTAAAGTCCCTAAGGTCAAACCTTTCTGGTAAGGCTCCCAGTGATTTGGTTCTCTGAACCAAACATGTAATTTAGAGGATCTAATGTAGGCCTTCGGTGTATGTTTCAGGGTAGAAGGGGGTCTGCTGGAAATTGCTCAAAATAAATGAAGGTACAATGAGAAATGGAAATTACATGAACTGAGTCATTTGTGGTTCTAAGGCATTTCTGTATTTGTAGTAATAACCCTATCAGAGACCACGTCTTCCAAGAACGCATACACCAGTAGTAACTTCCTGAACTAAGATAATAAAAAGGTTTTCTGACAGCATTGCTTCCTGCCTGCCACCCCCAGTGGCCTGATGGCAGTTTCAACTGGGCTGATGCCCTCAGGGACTCCCTCCTGCGGCTTAGAATGGTCCCTGCCCGGTAATGTGGACAACAAAGATGGCTCAAGACTGAGTGTCTTCCCACCCTCAGGAGTCCAGGCTCTGTCTTATGGCCAGACACGAGCCTCCCACAAGGGCACATAATATCCAGTTCAAAGAGCCTGCACCTCTCTGTCTATAACAACCGTTGTTATAACTGATAGGCGAGGGAGCCAAAAAAGTTTTATTTCCTTTTCATTCCTTCAACCCCAAACCCCAATTTACTCTCTTCCGGAAGTTGCAGTTAGAAGTAATGTCACAAAGGAAGGCCCAGCATGGGGAAGGAGAAAGACTGAAAGGATGTAGTTAAGTGTTCTTTAAAAAAAAAAAAATACAAATAACCTTCCACCCACAGAACGCTGTTGTTTAATTTGTCAGCAGGGTGATGGATTTGTGAGCAGATCTATTTGCAAGTTCACCAAATCCCCAGGTGGCTAATGTCAAGATCTTAAGTGAAATATAAGGCCACTCAAAGACAAAGTGACCCTCTGATCATGAACACAACAGGCAATGGAAGAGGTGAAAACTAGGATAACCAAGGGCATACTAGCAATACAACTCAAAAGAGGAAACAGGTAAGTTCACTTCACTCCAAGTGTATCCCTCGCAAAGCAAAAGCTGGTGTGACTGTAAAGGACTAAGGGTTGAACAGGCAGGTCATGTAAGTTCAGAGCCTATCAGCAAAAGCCATGACTAGTTT
The DNA here is from genome assembly GCF_963455335.1 of Martes martes. Taxonomy (NCBI): domain Eukaryota; kingdom Metazoa; phylum Chordata; class Mammalia; order Carnivora; family Mustelidae; genus Martes; species Martes martes. The sequence continues at coordinate 9,416,186 of NC_137897.1, forward strand.
AAAGTGGTTAAGCCCACCCGTAGATTTCAGAGGTTTTATTTCAAGTTTCCTTCTATAAACACATACGTGGTAATTCCATTTGATCGCTGTGTTTCCTGAATTGATACAGCACTACGTCCCACTCATTTAATCAATTACTTGTAGGCATTGATTCTGTAATCTATTTCTTTCAAATTTCCTATTTTCCTTCCGGCATAAAAACCACAGTTTTATTTTCTTGCCTTTGGATGCTGCTGAGATTGCTATTTCCTGATAATAGTCTCTCCTCCTCCTCCCTTCCCTAAGTAAACTGAGTAGCTAGTCACTCAGGTAACCCGTAAAGCCACAAATTTTTTCAGGAAGCAGACTTTTAAATACATTAGTATGTTTTCAAAACTATTTTCAATTCATCTGATCTTTGATCAACCACAGTTATGCTCTTTTTTTCACGTGTCCAACTGTTCTATGGATGGATTTTCCCATTGGAGAGAAGGGGTCCAAGAGTTCTGCACCGAATTTGCAATCTCTCCAGCCTCCACTCTGGCCTTAATTGTTCAATTTTCCCTCATCCTTCTCTTCTCGCCCCATCTTTAAATGCTGGATCCTAAAAACCAAAATAATCCTTTACCATCTGTAAAACAGTTTTAGAATGAAAATTTCTCTCTGGACCGTTAGTTTATATACTTTCCCAGCAATGAACACAGAAGAGATCTGTACACCTTCTGTGAACCTGTCTTCAGTTACACCTATCCCAAGTCACTACCCAACGATCTTTGAAAATATACAGCAGCTCTTGGCATTGCCATCCCGAAGGGGTCCGTTACAAACTGTATTTATAAGTTGTATTTGTAAATGTTATCTCCACCCCACAATTCATGGAAACTCTGAGAGTAAACAACCCCAGAAGTGTTATTAATCTTCAGCCTAGACTTTCTAGTAATGTCCTGACTTCTGGTACAAAACAGCCCAATACAGAACCTACCTAGCCCATGAAACAGCTTTAAAAATCATTCCTGATAAAGATAAAATTGTTCAGAACCATCTGATCTGTACTAAGGAACTCCCAGGATTTCACAGCTAAAAGGTACTTCGTTGGTTCCTAGTTCAACTCCACTTAATTACTGAGGAAGAAAAGTGGGCAAAGACCTTCTCCACCTCCACGGGTAAGGCGCATAAAAGACCACAGTGGCCAATGTTCCCTAGGTAACTTCCACCAAAATTCTGACCTCCCACAGAGGCCGAAGTGTGAGGGGGAATAAAAAGAAAACCCTAAGTTTTGAGTAGACGGGCCGATATTCCAGACATCCCTCCATGGATGAGGCTGCCCTGGGCGACGTTCTGCTCAGATACCGGGCTGTATGACCAAAGCCCGAATTCACTTTACAGACTTAGCTTAACACAGTGTTACTCAGCACCTCAGAATCACGTGGGGGGAGTTTCATCAAAATACCGATGCCTGGGTCCCACTTCTACAGATTCGAATGTAATTGGTCTGGGATGGGTCCCCGAGCATCAAAAGCCATCCACCGATTCCGAAGCACGGCGGCTGAGAGTCTCCGGAACCAGTCCCCTGTCACAATTAACCAGCAATAATTCAGGAATCTCACGGGCCCCGTGAGATGAGGCTAATTACGACCACGTGACAGGCAAGTCCTCGGCTCTCCCGGCATCTGAGGAAGCCAGGCATCGGTGCCTCCACGCTCCTCCCTCACTCCCCAAAGGAAACCCAGCCGTCCCCGGAGTCACCTCGTGGGCTCGTAGCTCGCGGATCTCGGGCGGTGGGCGAGCAGGGACCTACTTCCTGTGAGGAGACAGAAGGGGCGCGCGAGGGAGGGGCTGTTGCCCGGGAGACCAGAAATGCACTTCCGGCGCGGATCACGTGACGTGCGCGGCGGAAAGGCCGCGCACGGCGCCGCTGACGCCACGTCCGTTCCGCGTTCTGCGCCACGTGGGAGACAGTCGTGAGATGAGGCTCCGCCTTCTGGGGCGGAGCGTAGGGAACGGCTGGAGGGAGGTGGTGGGCCAAGGGAGTGGGCGCCGCTCCGGTGTCGCGGCGCCGCGTCTAGCACCTGTATGTCCGCTGACGCGTGTGGCGCGGCGGGAAGACGGCGGTTTTCTTCCTGGGCAAGTTCCTTGACTGTCGACTTTTCGCCCTTATCTCAGCTCCCTTATCTTCCCCCTCTTGTCTTTAGTTAGCCTTTCCTCTTTTTTTTTTTAAACTAGCAAGTCTTGAGGTCCTGGCCCTGGAGGACACGCCCCGGCTTTGGAAGTAGCGTTTAGTTTATTAACCTCGGGAGCCTCGGATTCTCGCCCAAAACATGGGAATAATCCCTAGGGCACAGTGCCTGGTGCGATAGAGCGGACCGAAGTTAGTACCTATTAACGTTATTTGTATCACAGGCATTGGTTAGCATCACAGAGGATTCGTTAATAACCAAGCGAAATCCACCGAAGTCTAAGGGCCATATCTCCTCTGGGGTAATTGGGCAAACCGTGGCAAGAGCCCTAAAAAGGGCATACTTTTGTCTGAGAATTTGCACTTCTGGGAACTTATTCCAAGGAAAAACAGATGTTAAACCGGATGTGCATTGCAGAATTATTTTTAAAAGCGAAAACGAAAACACTTAAGTGCCTAATAAGAGCAAATGGCTAAGTCAGTTAGGCTCTACGCATGGCGCGAATACTACCACGTATTCCTATACTACAGAGGAATCAAACAGTATAGAAGGTTAACAAATACGTACTGGTTGCCTGCGATGCGACAAAGAATGTAAAATACCTCGTTTTACTAGTGATAATACGTTAGAGAAGGACTGTTCAGGTTAAATAAAATGAGGTTAAAATTACTTTCACCTTTCTCTTTTTACTTTCTTAATGTGATTGCTAGAACATTTGAAATGACGTATGTCCCATGAATCATTGTGTATTTCTATTGGACACTGCTATACTATTTACCAGATATACAGTGGTGAACAAGACAGTTTTTGTCCTCATAAAAGTAACACTTTTTTGAGTACAGCATGGACAATGACCAAGTAGATAATGTCATTGTATATCTTGGTTATATGTAGAACATAAAGCAAGGTAAGGGCCAGAAAAGGTGTATGTATTGAGGGCAGTTATTTTAAATATATTTATTTATTTATTTGACAGAGAGAGACACACGGAGAGAGGGAACACAAGCAGGGGGAGGAGGAGAGGGAGAAGCTGGCTTTCCACTGAGCAGGGAGCCCCATATGATGTGGGGTTCCATCCCAGGACCCTGGGATCATGACCTCAGTCAAAGGCAGACGCTTAACAACCGAGCCACCAAGGCGCCCTGAGGCCTGTTATTTCAGATGACATCTTTCCTCCCCTTTTCAGAAAATAGATGTGGGAAGAATGAGATCTCTATGGACAGAGTGGAAAGAATGAGATGTCTATGGATAGAATGGGAAGGGGATGGTAGGAGCATGGGGTCTTCCTTGCAAAGTCAGCTATGGATTGAGACTGATAAATCATTTGTGCCTCTTGGAATCTCTGCCTTATGGAAGAAACCACACCAGGAGAGGAAGGCAAGAGAGAAGAGCGGTAAGATACCAGGGTGAACGAGCTCAAGGGGCCGCTTGGAAACACGGAACAAAGCAGGCTTGCTGGGGGTACGTTGCAGGTAGAGAGGTTACTGGAGTAATACCAGTATGTATGCTGTAGTACCGTGGGTGGCTGTAAATATAAATAATGTGTATACTCTGGTATTAAATAGCATATTACTTTGCTTGCTGTCAAAGAGACTCAGAATGTTGGATTTTTCTCTTGTGTTGGAGCGCCATCTGGTGGAAATTCACGAGTCCTACAGTTCTTCACCCTCTTTTGTGCTGTAGCGCCGCCTGGTGGAAATTTATAAATCCTACCGTTCTTCGCCAGCTTGCTTGGAATGGGCTTTCCCTCTTGTCGGGTGTAAACCTCAAATTATAAATAACCCTTAAGTGGATTTTGGCCAAACTTGAAGGGTCCTCCTCTTTAAGACGAGGAACTCTTTAAAGTAGGGTTTTTCAGCTCCAGCACTATTGACGTTCGGGGCCAGATAATTCTTTACCGTGGGCGCCGTCCTGTTCACCAGAGGATGTCGAGGCCAGCAGTACCCCCCCACCCCGCCATCCCTCCCCTCTCCGCTGGTGACAACCCCAAGTTACCAAATCTCCCTTGGGGGCCACATCGCTCCCCGCTGAGGACTGTTCCTTTTTTTACAGAGTACTTAAGAGTCCAACAGTCTATTAAGGCCATCTGCCCCCGGGACTGGGCGGGGCACGTCCGGGAGAAACAGGAAGACAGTACCGGGCGACATCTGCCTCTGCTTGTCCCAGCAGCTGGAGATGAGACTGACTGAGGGCTGCCAAAGGCCCGGGAAGCGGATGTGAAATTTCTTTATATCCCCCAGGGCAAGGGAATCTATAGACGTCATTGCCTACAGCATTAAGGCGCACGGAATAGGCTCAGACTGTGATACTGGGGGGGGGGGCAAAGTCCTGCTCAGGGGTGAACAGGTGTGGATGATCGTGCCAGGTATGGGAAGCCGTAGTTCATCTCTTGGGGGCTTTCTGGCTCTCCCCACGCCTGGTCCCTCTCTGCGGCCTGAGTGCTGTCAAGAAGCTGGTTAGGAGCCAGTCCCCTCGCCTGGGTCAAGGGAGTGGAGCTAAAGGAGCAAAGGGTCAAGAAAGAATTCTTGGCAAAAAAAAAAAAAAAAGGTGGTTTTATTAAAGTCCAGGGGCAGGACCCGTGGGCAGAAAGCTGCAGGGAGACTGTGGGGAGTGACTGATTACACACTCTCAAGCTGGGAGGGGGTTAGGGAGAGTGTAAGTCTGTAAGGAATTTGGGAGCAAGGTTTTCAGGACCGTGAGGGGGCTAGGCTGCTGTTAAGATAAGGACATTAAGGTCATTTAGGACTGTCTAGTAAGACCTTAGTCACGAGACCCTTCAGATGCATATGAGTGGGCCACAGGTTCGGAGGATGATCGCTAACACATATCTCGGGGTGCCGGGCTGGGTAGAGATAAAGGAAGTTTCCAAAGGGATTTTTACAGCCTGGAGGTCGGGCTAATGTCAAGCTAAGGTTGCCTTTCGCCTCTAGCAAGGTATTCACATCGAGGCAGTTGAGTTCCTGCAGGAAGTTCACTCCGCCTGTCACAAGTACTTGTCAGTGGGCTGCAAGTTGGAAGGACATTTAATTTTTTCTACGTTTCTTTTGCCTTTGTTCTGCCCATCACGTTTCCCAGGAGGGTTGCCTAGTGGCAGCTTCTGCCCCCTCCCCCAGGGCCTCTCCTACGCTTTCCGCCCACCCGCTCTCACCTTCTTGTCAGCTTTGTCCCGCTTTCCTGTCCCTCTGTCTCCACAGAGGACCTCACTCCTGACAAAAATGAAACTGCCGCGGGATTTGAAGCTCTTGGCCATATCCTCCTTTTTTTTTTTTTTTTTTTGCCATCACCACATTCTCCCTCCCCAAACAGCGACGTAATATGTGCTCAGTGCACAGAACGAAACACAAGAAGAAAACCACCATCCTTGGAAGACACGTGTACCTAAGCACGAAGGAGAACAAGAAGAATCCCTCCCAGCACCATGACTTTCAAAGAACCATTCTTTATAATTAGTGTACATCCTCCCACTTTTGTTTTATGCTAATAATTTCAAACTCACGCACACTACTTTTTTTTTTTTTTTAAAATACATGCACGCATAAAGCCCAATGGCTTCCTGCAGTAGATCCCTATTGGGCAAGTCTTTCCCAGGAAGCTGGCTCTGTGAGAGAGCTTAGGGTGGGCTTGTGAAGAAATGATTATCAGTTCACCGCTTAGCATCCTCCACCCAATGACAAACCTCCCGAGAACCGGGGCCATGCCTCTTTGGGTTCTGTGCCGCCCAGACCTAGCGTGGCAATCGACACTGGTTAAATGAAATAGTGAAATGAAATGGGACAGTAGTTGTGGTTATGTGGATCTTTGCGAACTGAAAAACGATGATGAAAGGATTCATTATGCATTTGCTTGAGACATGGGAAACTCTAGAAAGATTAACCCATATTTACTTTATGATGTTTAATTATGCGTCCTTTTTTTGGGAAAAATAACAAGAGTCAGTACCAGCTGGCAATATTAATAGTTGTGAGCTAAACTTTAACAGTGTTTTGAATCTTCAGTAGATGAGATTCTTTAATTGTAATTTATAAAGAGGATTAGGGGATTGGTGTGGGGTAGAACCAACTATTTGTGAAATATTCCTCAGAATTCAAGTGCTGAAAATTTTTGCTTAAAGAGAGGACTGTAAAGCACTATGTTTATGTAGAGCTCTGCAAGGCAGTACCCTCTTCATCCAGCAGAGGGCGCAGGTGTATAGCGTTAGCGACGGAGAAATAAAAAAAGTAACCGGGAAGCGCGTTCACAGCCATACACTTCAGTGACATATGCCATCGCACGTAAATCTAAAGTTCAACATGTACGTCTCAAGTTCAACAATGTGTTGTTTGTATACTGCATTCCCAACTCCATTCTTTCACATTTTTAAAATAAGTTATATCAGCCACCAGCTCAGGATTAGGCTAATGTCTAAATAATACTGTTCATTTCAACTGGCTAAAAGCATTTGAGCCCAACAACGTGTAAGAGTTTTTTTTTTTTTTTTAAGAGCATAATATCACGTATGGCATGTTTTCTCTTCTCACCAGGTACTTTAGGGGTCACGACACAGAAGTAAAACACACCTACCTACACCGTGCAGTATTCTCTCTATAGATTACGGGGTGGGGGCAATGTCAGGTTCATTGCTCCCCACCCCCCGGTGTTTTCCGATTTTGCTTGGCGTGGATACTGGACCCCATGAGTTCATTTGGTGAAATGGACAGAAGTGCTCTAGGGGATGAAAGATCTGGCTTTGTCCCTTCCTGGTTGTGCGGCCTGGGTCAAGTGACGACTTCTCAGAGCCTATCTTCATCTGTCACTAGAGGAACAAGAATGCCCACTGGGCCCTCTTCACAGATGGACGCTGTGTACTCACAGTGTCGGAGCCGAGGACAGGCGCGCTCGGCGCAAGCAGGGGGTCCTCTGTCCCGTAATACACGAGTAACTGACAGGAGCCGCTGTCAGCAAATGTCCACCAGATGGCGGCAAAAGGTTCTAGCTTTGTCTCTGCGAAGCCCTTGACCAAATCTCAGGGTGCTCCGGCCATTTAGAGCAGGATCCAAGCGGGGCAGCGGGGGTGGGAGCAGTGGGGAGGGGGTGTTAGGTTGAAGCTAATCGGGGAAGGAAGGTTTTAATTAGTGTTAGGACCGCCTGTAAAGCAAGAAATGCTTCAGATACTTTCATCGCTTTACATGGCTCGTTCCATTTTGGGGGCATTTATCCTTTGTTGGTAATGGAAAACTGTAAGAGAACATAATAGCTATATATCTACACCTATATGGGTGTAAATGTTTATTACAGTATTGTGTTGAAAAACAAAACTCATCTGAGTAAATGCAAAGATCCTGGGGCGCCTAGTTGGCTCAGTCAGTAAAGAGTGCCACTGTTGATCTTGACTTGTGAATTCAAGCCCCATCTTGGGCATACAGTTTACATTAAAAAAAAAAATCTAATTGGCTTTATTAGGTAATTCGCGAAAGGAGCGGTACCCCAGCTAATAAGTACTTGTACAGACATACGGGAGGAGTTGTACGGAGTGCAAGGTTTTTACAGGAAGGAGAGTGGGGCATAAAGTTACTAGCAAAAGAGAAGAAAGGATTTTTACTTCCTGTTTTGGGGCGAAGGGAATATGAGTGCTTTTATCAGCAGATGACCTCACTAGTGCTAATCAGGGCATTTTAGACTGACTGTTATGTTAAAAGATCTCATTCCTGGGAGAGGTTGAAACTAAGTCTGCATTTGCTTTTGCTGGGGGGGGTGATGGTAAATGACTCCCCCCCCTTTTTTTAAAAGATTTTATTTATTTGACAGACAGAAATCACAAGTAGGCAGAGAGGCAGGTAGAGAGAGAGGAAGGGAAGCAGGCTCCCCGCTGAGCAGAGAGCCCGATGCGGGGCTTGATCCCAGGACCCTGAGATCACGACCTGAGCCGAAGGCAGAGGCTTAACCCACTGAGTGACCCAGGCACTCCATGACTCCCTTTTAAAAAAAGATATTTTTCTTATTTATTTATTAGAGAGAGAGACAGCATGAGAGGAGAGAGGTCTGAGGGAGAAGCAGACTCCCTGCCGGGCCGGAAGCCCAGTGTGGGATTCAATCCAGGGACTCCAGGATCATGACCTGAGCTGAAGGCAGTCACTTAACCAACTGAGCCATCCAGGAGCCCAAATGACTTCCTTTTGAGCTTCTTGTTTGTTTGTTTGTTTGTTTGTTTGTTTCTTCCTCCCTCCCTCCCTCCCCTCCTTCCTTCCTTCTTCTTTCTTAACAATTCTTTATGGATAATTAGTAAGAATGGAAGCAACTTAGGAACATGGAATGTTAGGCAGCCATCAAAGTGAAAATTAGGAGTATCATCTAGGTGCATGGAAGTAAGTCTGGTGAATAAATAAAATAAAAGCAGAATGAATTATGTGTCATGTTAATAACTGCGGGGACGCTGAGAACATATGTGCCTGGGAAACAAAAGGCAAGAGAGACGTGATAACCCCGACACGTCAGGGCTACTAGTCTTGCTCGTCCTGTCTCTGTGGGCCTCTCTCTCCTTCGGGAATCACATAATGGCTGTTATAGTGATATTTGCAGAACACGACACTTCTAAAGGGATTTTCATACTTTGTTTGAAATACAGTAATGCCTAATGTATCCAGCATATTCTGAAAGAAGTGGCATATTTAAATGACTTCTGAATCTGATTTTTTTCTGTTACAAGTTTTTTTTTTTTTTTAAACTGATTAAAAGGTAAAAGATCTTTTTTTGGGGGGGAGTGCCTGAGTGACTCAGTTAAGCAGCTGGCTCTTGATTTTGGCTCAGGTCATGATCTCAGGGTCCTAGGAGGGAGCCCCAGTCTCTGAGCTCAGCGGGGGCTCTTCTTGAGGCTTCTCTCTCCCTCTCCCTCTGCTCCTCGCTCTGCCTTCTACCTCACGGGCTCTCTCCCCCTTTCTAAAATAAATAAATCTTAAAAAAAAAAGTCCCCCCCCCCGATGTTTACTCATTTATTTTTTTTTTTTTAAAGATTTTTATTTTTTTATCTCATGGAGGGGGAGCAGAGGGAGAAGCACACTCCGTGCCATGCAGGGAGCCCGATGCGGGGCTCGATCCCAGGACCCTGGGAACATAACCTGAGCAGAAGGCAGACTCTTAATGACTGAGCCACCCAGACGCCCCCTCCTTGATTCTTGTTTTTCCAGGTTTTCTTTTTTTGTTCTTTGGTCTTTTTTTTCTCTTAAAGTCTATCAGGTGTCATTTCCATGGTTGCCAGTGTCCCAGCCTTTGGCAACCTTCCCTTCCTAACCTCTACACAGACTTGCTGTTTTTAACGTGCTTTGCTAGAAAATCACACAGTAGAATTTACTGGAACTCTGTGCAGAGAGCTCCAAAGGGCTTTCCTGTTTATGAAGTGTTTGGACAGTGGACACACGGTCATATCTTTTTTGGTTGCTCAGAGGTGTTTGGGCTTATTTCTCGACTCTTAGCTGTTTCCTGGTTACGCTGAGGTCTCTAGGAAACGACCTGTGCACCAGGGAGAGGCTGCTGCAGGGAAAAGAAAATACTGGCTCTCGGAAACAAAGCATCACAGGAGTAGGTCCAGTCAACACCAACGAATCGATGGAAACTGAAAGCAGAGCCGAGCAATCAATAGCCATCTCAGGGGCGCCTGGGTGGCTCCGTCATTAAGCACCTGCCTTCAGCTCAGGTCATGATCCCAGGGTCCTGGGATCGAGCCCCGCATGGGCCTCCCTGCTCAGCGGGAAGCCTGCTTCCCCCTCTCTCACTCCCCCTGCTTCTGGTCCCCCTCTCACTGTCAAATAAATCAATAAAATCTTAAAAAACAAAGTAGTCAACATGAACCCGACACCTGCATCTGTTCCATACTCCTCCCATGTCTCTTCATCCTTCCATTCACAGCTTTCTCCCTGGACCATATTCACCTCCATTTTAGAAAGGAGCAATAGAATGAGAAAAAGCAGAAGTTAGACAGAATAACAATTTATGTGATTCAAGGATCTTTTCCCTAGCCAACCAATAAAGAGCATGCATTTTGAACATAAAAGGCATATTTTTAAAAAAGATTATAGTTATCTATTTGAGAGACAGAGAAAGAGAGAGAGCACAAGCAGGGGGAGGAGAAGAGGGAGAGGGAGAAGCAAGCTCCCTGCTGAGCAGGGAGCCCAGTATGGGGCTTGATCCTGGGACCCTGGGATCATGACCTGAGCTGAAGGCAGATGCCCAGCCAACTGAGCCAGTTGCCCCATAAAAGGCATACTTTTTAACACATAAAGCAGGTTACCAGATGCCATGAAGACTAAAGGAAAATAAAGTAGGCATTTATGCCCCCTGTGCTTTGTTGGTTTGCAAAGAGTTAACTGTAAGAGTCGACCATTTGTGAGATTAAAATGGAATTAAATGCCATTCAAATGACACATAACTCTCTGGGAATATATGTGTTACATGAACTCACGTATTTCTGCTTTCCAGGGTCAATGTTATTTTCTTTTGGTTCTGGAATCTAAAGACTCCAATTCAGGGGCGCCTGGGTGGCTCAGTGGGTTAAAGCCTCTGCTTTCGGCTCGGGTCATGATCTCAGGGTGCTGGGATCGAGCCCCGAGTCGGGCTCTCTGCTCAGCGGGGAGCCTGCTTCCCTTCCTCTCTCTGCCTGCCTCTCTGCCTGCTTGTGATCTCTGTCTGTCAAATAAATAAACAAAATCTTTAAAAAAAAATATTAAAGACTCCAGTTCAACGTTAGCCACAACGGATGTGTACACACTCTTTTGAAGAGAGTTTCAACCACAATTTATTCAACTCCACACTGTTCTTGAAAGTATTTATGTACTTCTAGGGCCTGGAAAAACCCATGGCACTCCCAAGCCTTCTCTTTATTCCATTTAATTCCATTATTTATTTATTTTCATATCCAACAAAATTGGCAACATCCACAAAGCAAAACAAGCAAACCCATTCCCTGATCTTCAGAGTAGTCACTGAAAGATAACTTGTAACTGGACATAACTTTTGGTTTCTTTTGCTTAATTCTGATGAAGCTTATGGATTCCATGGATCAGTGTGGTAAGGAGTGACCTACACTTAAATCCATGTATGAGAAGTGACCATCTTCTATGAATCAATGCAAATTGCTGGATATATTTTCATTCGGTGTGATTAGAAATGATAATCAACACTAGAGAAATGATTAGAAGGTGTAGACTGTCCAGGGAGTGAAAGGGAGGACGCTTGGAGTGAATAGAGTGTTGTATCTCCACTAGACAAGATTTGCTGGTCATTGTGTTAGAAAGCAAGTTGAAAAAATGGCCATCTGTTCCACAGTTTGAAGATTATGTTATAAAAACCTACCATGTCCTGTTGTTATCTGATTAAATCCCATATTAGAAATGCATTTGTTGCATTTGATGCATCTATTGAATTATGGATTGTTCCTGGTGGTAGGCACAAGGTGAACTTGTAGAAAAATCACCTAATCAGAAATATTGGAATAATCCAAAAGAAAGTGTTTAGAGCCATGAAACCATCCCAAACCACATTTTACTCAACAATTCAAAAAATTTCTTCCATAATAACTTTACAGTGTTTTGAACAACATGAAAATAATATTGTTTCCACCTTTTTTGTTCATTTTCTACTAGAAATGATGATGGGAAACAAGAGGGCCAAAAATCTAGGAAGTAGAGAACACTTGCCCTTCCAGCTAGGGAACTCTATAAGTGTCCACAATTTTGATGATCACTGAATGTTGATAATAATATATGTACTCAATTTATTAGGTAACCGTTTGGTTTTCTATTAAGCTAAACAAATGCAATCAGTTTAATATACATAATTGATAAGACCCATAGAAATAAAGTACTAGTTGAATAATTTATAGCAGTGGTTCTTAGCTTTGAATTCATTCTAGCAGTACTCGGAGAGCTTTTAAAAACCCTAAACCCAGGCCACATCGCAGACCAATTAAATTAGAATCTCTTGGGGCTGGAACTCAGACATCAGTATTTTTTAAGCTCACTAGGTGATTCTAATATGTAGTTTGGGAAACACTGGTTTATAGAATGTCTGTTTACTCTTAGGTAAGCTTACGCACATTAGGGACTCTTTCTTTACCAATCTTTACCAGTCTCTTATTAGCCTTTAGGGACTGTTTCTGTTTCTTTTGCCTTAAAGAAAGGTAAATCAGTCCAAAAGAATAAGTGTATTTGTTTTCATTTCTTCCTACTTTCTTTTCCTCTGCTCTTGGTTTTTCTGCTGAATTGATCAACAGAGCAAAATAGCATACGGTGCCAGGTCATCATAGGTTTGAATGCAGGTTGGGCTGTTTACTAGTTACCATATTGGCGATCTAGGACTCTAAACTAGTCCCTGCCCCCAGCCCCCCTACCATCTGTGGAAGTTGTTCTCAAAGGGGAGTAATTTTAACCCCCCAGGAGACATTTCGCAACGTTGGAGACATTTTTGATTGTCACCACTAGGGGGATGCTTTTGACATCTAGTGGGTAGAGGCCAGCAATGTTGTTGAACATTCTACAGTGCGCACGACAGCCTTCGCGACCCAGTTTTATTTGGCTCCAAGTGTCACTGGTACTAAGGTGAAGGAACCCTCATCTGCGTCCGACTGCCTGTATTCAAATTCTTTTTTTTTTTTTTTAAGATTTTATTTATTTGTTTGACACAGAGAGAGAGAGAGAGAGAGGGAGAGATCACAAGTAGGCAGAGAGGCAGACAGAGAGAGAGAGGGGAAGCGGGCTCCCCACTGAGCAGAGAGCCCGATGCGGGGCTCGATCCCAGGACCCTGAGATCATGACCTGAGCCGAAGGCAGAGGCTTTAACCCACTGAGCCACCCAGGCGCCCCCTGTATTCACATTCTTGTTCCTCCACTTCCTAGTTGTGAAACCCTCAGTACCTTACTATTCCTGCCCGAATCTGTCTGAAAATGTGTAAATATCATCAGCACTCACCTTGGAGCTGACATGAGGTTTCAATGGGCTGATGCAGGTGCCCAGTAGCTAATTATTTCTGAAATATGTCTCTTTCTATGTTGGGGCATTCATGCCTTCTTGTCAGGGTCCTTGAGATTATTTGCTTGACCCTACTCCTGACGACCTCAGCATTAATATTTTGTACTTTGGTGGTAGGAAAGGAAAAGGGGTTGCAGTGTAGAGTCGCTTCGAACAGGAACCTGCTTTGGACTCCAAGTGGATATTCAGAGGCGACAAGCCCACAGAGAACTCCCCCTGCCACCTTTCACATTCCTCTGCCACCTTACCACTAGCTTGACACTTGTGTTGGGGTGGAATGTCCGAATAAACAAGCTTGTATTGGGTAAAGAAAAAAACACAAAAACACAAAAAACCAACCAATGTCAAATGTATTGTTGCAAGGGCTGATTCTAAGAGAAGAGGGTTAATGCCAGTGAACACAGTTCAGTAATAAACTTTATAGTTATTATTAAGAGGCAGATAGGAGTCAAACTCAGCAAAGAGCGCCACAAAGAGTGCAGTAAGTAGACTGGAGAATCATTACTACAGAAGGAGTCAAGGTTATAGGTCATAATGAAACTGTAAGGGACGGTATAGGGAAGACAGAGAAGGGGCTCAGGTTATAACCCAAGAAATATCTGCTCGACTGATATTTCTTGCAGACCTACCGTGTATTTACCAGTTGCCTTTCTTTTCTTTTTTAAAAAGATCTTCGTAAATGAGCTATTTCATCTTTATTTTTCTTTTTTAAAGATTTTTATTTATTTATTTATCAGAGAGCACAAGCAGGGGAGAGGCAGGCAGAGGGAGAAGCAGGCTCCCCACTGAGCAGAGAGCCCGATACAGGGCTCGATCCCAGGATCCTGGGATCATGACCTGAGCTGAAGGCAGAGGCTTAACCAACTAAACCACTCAGGTGCCCATTTTTAAAAAGATTTCATTTATTTATTTGAAAGAGTGAGAGAGAATATGAGTGGGGGAAGCAGGAGAGGGAGAGGGAGAAGCAGACTCCCTACTGAGCAGGGAGAGCCACATGTAGGCTCCTTTCCAGAACCCTGGAATCATGACCTGAGCCGAAGGCAGGCACTCAACCGACTGAGCCACCTAGGCACCCCTGTGTGTTGTTCTTCAAAAATGCTATTTTGGGCGCCTGGTGGCTCAGTCATTAAGCATGTGCCTTTGGCTCAGGTCATGATCCCAGGGTCGTGGGATTGAGTCCTGCATTGGGCTCCCTGCTTGGCGGGAGGCCTGCTTTTCCGTCTCCCACTCCCCCTGCTTGTGTTCCCTCTCTCGCTGTCTCGCTCTTGGTCAAATAAATAAATAAAAATCTTTAATAAATATTAAAAAAATAAAAATGTTATTTGATATGCGTTTTCCGGGACATCATCCCTCATAAACAACATTTAAATTAGCTTCAAAATATTCTTTCAAATGGCTGTATTGTAATTTACTGGACCATTCTTCTATCTGGGGACACTTAGGTTGTTTCCAGATTTTTACCATTACAGACAGATTTCCCTGCATACCGATTTTCTAATGTTTGGATTATTCTCTTAAGCTACTTACAAGATCCATTTTTGAAGTGTTTCTTTATCCGTGAAGAATGTATAAAAGAATATGCAACTGGAAAATCTTGTGTGATGGAGAAAAGATTCTATCATGGATTAATATTTATCATCAAAAGTTTAAACTGGCATAAAGCTCCCATGAAAGAGAAGGATTCCAACCACGAATGAACACGAGTTGGGCCCACCTACTCTCTCTTTGAACAGAGATGGAAAGGTCTTCTCTGATTTCCACTTGAATAAGAACAGAACTCCCAATGCTCACTGTTTATTTATTATTGCCTAAAAGTAGATTTCTATTGCATTAAAAAACAGGAAATAAAAGCAAAAAGAAGGCAGGAAAGTCCTCTTCCCTGGAAATAATTATCACCTCTTTCTCCGGGGCCCCTGGAGGAGCATCTTTGAATCCTCAGCAGGTCTGGACCACCTCCAGTGGTTGGGCCTTAGGAAAACCACCTCCTGGCAGTTTCCACAAATGCTCTAGCCCCTAAGCTCTGAGACTGCTGGGCTCTCTTCAAGGAAGTCCCCTCCGAGAGAAGTAACATTTGTTTCTCTTTTCTTTGGTCTTCTGGTTAGTTTATATGTATTTCAGAACAAAATTCAGACAAATAGGTGGAAGACAGTTCTTCTGCTTACTTCAGAAAATTGATTTAAAATTGGAGTGATGGGGGCGCCTGGGTGGCTCAGCAGGTTAAGCGTCTGCCTTTAGCTCAGGTCATGATCCCAGGGTTTCAGGACTGAGTCCCACGTCAGGCTCCCTGCTGAGCGCGGAGTCTGCTTCTCCCTCTGCCCCTCCCCTTACTTATGCTTGCATGTGCACCCTCTCTCTCTCTCTCTGAAATAAATAAGTGAAATCTTAAAAAAATAAATAAAATTGGAACGACGGGGTGCCCAGCTGGCTCAGTTCCGTAGAGCATGTGACTCTTGATCTTGGGATCATGGGTTTGAGCACCATGTTGGCTATAGAGAAGACTTAAAAATAAAATCTTAAAAAGATAAAACTGGATTGGCACTAATTCCCAATGCATTAATTAGACAGCTTGCGGGGTCCATCTTCTGCTAATTAAATAATTTCTCTAAGTTCTATTTTGTCACTTTTGTATGCAAAAATGTGCCACCGAACTAATTTGATTGTCACAAAAGGGACTTCTTTGGTCTCTAAAAAAATAGATCTTTAAAAAAAAAATCTTTGAATGTCAAATTTGGAATACAGAAATACTGGCACACATTTATTATTCACATTCAAACACGTATTGAGCACCTACTGTGTGGAAGGCAAGACGCTGTGTCCATGGTCTCAATTATAAAATCGGGGTGCTAAGGAGAAAGTGAATGGAAAAGGGCCTGTTGCATGGGGATTCTCTGAGGATTTCCTAGATGTCAGCTTTATTTTGGTTTCCCTTTTTAGAAAGCAGAGGTAAAACCCAAACAGGATGGAGACAGTGAAGGGCCTGGGGGTGTGTGACCAACGGAGGAGCAGGTGTGGAGCTGTCCGCCTTCGAAGTGCTGGGAGAGCGTGAAGCCTGTCAGTGGGCCTGGGAAGTGAGGGAGAGAAGCAGATTTATCTCACTGTGCACTTCTGCCCTGGTCCCTACCTGGGGGGCACAGGCCCCCAGGGAAATGTGTGCAAAACTGTCTTCCCTTAAAATCTCTTACACTTCTTTAGAAGAATACGAACAGCTTGACCCCAAGCCTCAAGATTATGACTCAGTTGGTGGGTGAGAAGCCTGGCAATCTCTGTTTTTGCAAAACTTCCTGGGACAATGCTCAGGAATGGCCAGTTTTGGGAACGTGTACAAGGCACCCAACCCACATATGCCAACGTTGCCTTATGACCAGGATGCACATTGGAATCATCTGGGGATGATTAAAAGAGCGGATGCCCAGGTCCCATCCCTAGAGATTCTGATGTCATTGGTCTCTGGTGGGCCTGAGCGCTGGGATTTTTCCAAGCTCCCAGCTGACTGTGATGGGCAGCCAACTTGGGAACCACTGGCTTAAAGGTATTCAATTCCGATGAACCATACCTCTTGCTGTCAAAGCTCGAAGTGAAGAAATGGTGGCCGTTTGAACTGATTCAGAGAATTCAAGAGAACTGAGAGATCAGAAGAAAGGATTCAGAGCAGACTGTTACAGAGGGAGCAGACAGGCACGTCCATATCAATGTGGCACCATCCAGAGCACGTCCTCTCAGAGACAGTTGTCTCTTAGCCTTCAATGGGGGAGGGAGAGCAGGGAACACAAGTGCTCCTTAAAAGATCCGCTGCTTCTGTGATGTTCATAAAGTGGCCAGTGCCTTCGTTATGAAATGAGGCCTTTGTTTCCAGGGGACAAGCAGTCTCTACACTTCTCTAGGGCCAGTAGAAACATCGAAAGAGCACCGGATGGTGATTTCCTCACCTGGAGATAGGACATCAGTCCCAAGGAAGAGGTGGCCTGCGCACAGGTCACAGAGAAACTAGGCTGATTGTTTCCATAGACTCCGTACTTGGAATTGTGCATTGCATTGGGTTGCTTCTCATTTACAAATGGCACAGCAGATGGCAGTCCGAGACAAAAAGAAGGAGACGGGTCTGTGACCATCTCCAAAGAGGGGCGCCTAGGCAAGAGAACAGAGTCTGGGAGCTGCACAGCATCTGCCAAGCACTGTCTGATAGAACTTTCTGGGAGGATGGAACTGTTCTATATATGCACTGTCCAGCAGAATAGCCACCACCAGCCTCATGAGCTCTTGAGCAGTTAAAATATGGCTAGTGAGAACAAGGAACTGACACTAACTGCCTATTCAGTATGTGCTGCCTTTGGCTGAAATATGTTATTTGCACCTTAAAAAAAATCTTATTTGTGTCACCTTGGCCCTTGTTGCTAAGTGAGTTCTTATAGATCATTCTTGTACACAGGAATCAAGCCTCTTCCTGAGAGCGTTAGAAGTGTTAACAAAACACAATTACCGCCTCGCCTGCAATTCCACGACCTGACCTCTGGGGGGTGGTGTGTTCGGTCCAAGCCTCTTAGGGGCCCTTGTGGCCAACCGGAAGCGTGCTGATTGAAGTAAAGATCAACACGCCTTTTGTGCCTCAAAACAGGTTTCCTGTAAGACAGCGGAGAGTATGTAGCATGGCATAAGAGATCACATTTGTCACTTGAATTTTCAGCCAGCGTTTTCATCCGGGAGGTGGAGAACTGTGGGGATCCTTCCAGATTCTGGCAGGGAGTGGTTCATGATTTAAGGCCTGGGGAATCTCGTGTTTTCCAGTATGCTTAGATTTTTAATACCGGGGCTCAGGTGTCCTGAGTAAAGACAATTGCAGCTCCACTTGTGAAAACCCAATAGCAGAATGCTAATCCAGGAAAAGCTGTGTTCCACATTTTGCTATCTCAAGAGAAACCTCATTTTGTACTCATTTCATTTCTGCTGTTCACTCTCCATGCTGAATAATAAACACAGGCATAAACTAGAAAAAGATATTTTCTCTTCCAGGAGATGGAATTGCCTAGAAAACTCTGGAATTAAAAAAAAAAAAACCACCCTAAATATAAATCTCATCAGACCTGATAGCTAAGGCTTGAAATTTTTATCTACTCTCAGTGGTGAGAGCTACCAAAGACTGTATTAAAAAAAGCATCCCAGGGGCACCTGGGTGGCTCAGTGGGTTAAGCCTCTGCCTTCGGCTCAGGTCGTGATCTCAGGGTCCTGGGATTGATTCCCACATCGGGCTCTCTGTTCAGCAGGGAGCCTGCTTCCCCTCTCTCTCTGCCTGCCTCTCTGCCTACTTGTGATCTCTCTCTCTGTCAAATAAATAAATAAAATCTTAAAAAAATTTTAAAAAAGCATCCCAGTTTGTCTCTGAAGAGGTAGGGTGTTTATCAGTCAGTATTATATATGAAAAGTTCCCCACAGACTTAACACAACCTGTCAAGCTCCCTTGTTTTACTGTGTTTGTAAATCAGAGCGTGTTTGAAATACAAAGTAATGGTGAGCTCTGATGTGTGGTAAAGGGTTTCCATTAGTGTCAACTTTTTTTTCCCAACACCTTTACCTAGAGCTCCCGTGAGGAAAATACTTGCGTGCTAAGGGAGCACATGCTAAGAAATGGTTAATATTGGAAAGGGGTATTGAACATTTATTATTATTTTTTTGAGGGGCATGTTCTTTTTAGGACCTGAGTCATGGTTTTTGAATATCCCTAAGGTTGGTAGATTAGATGAGGTACTGCCAGAAGAGAAGCCACGCAAGTTATTTGAACTCTCAGTGGAATAGTCTACGAAGTTCTGAATTTTCACAAAAGGTGCCGCGAAACGCCATCACTGTAATCTGACATGAAAGCTAAAATTATGTATTTTAGCAGTTTCCACGATTCAGACGCAAGTAGAGCAAGGTTTATTTAAAAAAACTGTGCTTGAGTCTGAAAAATTATATTGTAGAAGAAAATGCTAATTATAAAGGAAACTGTTCAAGCTAAATTGTTAGGTGGACAAAACGAGTTGCCAAAGAGTATGGGCAGAGGATTTCCAGTTTTAGCGATGTTAGAACAGCTTGGATTAGACTAAATCCCCTACATATATAAATTGTAAACCTCTGACAGAATATTAGCCAAGCAACTATTTGAAGGGACTAGAAAAAGACAAGAAGGCTGCAGAAACAGGATTTGACTGTTGAAAGGAGGGAACGGCACTGGGTAAGATCCAAGTTTCCTCTGCTCTTCCTTGGAAGGCATTCTGCAGTCTACACTGAAACTCAGACAGAAAGCTGATGTCATATTGGCCAGAGGTGTCAGAAGATCGAATTGGGAGATGCAGGAATGGCTGGAATTTGGGTGGTGAAACGTCTAGAAAGGAGGGAGTCACAAAGATGGCTGCATACAGTCTCCCATGGACTCCTATCTATGCATTTCATATATGCATATGAATCTGGGTGTAATCTCCCCTTACATCTTAGGTTGATCCGGGCATTGAACTTGCACCAAGGAGCATCCAAGGATACAGTGGAAGGCAACAGCTAAAAGGCTGAAATGCGTGGGCAGAGATTTAAGCTCCTGCTCCTCACAGGGGAGACAGAGTTTGGAGTTTGAGTCCTGCCTAGTTATAGAGGTTTGGCACGTACTTTTGGATTTCCACCAAAATTCCAGAAAGGCCATGCCTAGGGAGCTAACTCTGTCACAGGACTAAGAGATCAATTCTAAGACTAAGGACAAATCAAAACGGATCCTTCCCCCAACCTCCCCGTCCTGACAAAGTGTAAAACGAAGCCTTCACAAACTTAAGGTTATCTGTCTGTAATTTAATAACCCAGTAAAACAAAAACCAACAAAGTTTTATAGGGAACAACTGAGTTCAGATTCTTTAAAACACATCTTTCACAGTGTCTAATATACAATAAAAATGGCAAAGATATACAAAACACAGAAACATGTGACCTAAGAGCACCGGAAATGAGAAATATTTGCACACATGCAAAAGACTCTTTTTGTAAGGTGTCTTGGTGGCTAAGCCGGTAAAAAGCATCTGCCTTTGGCTCAGGTCATGATCCTGGGGTCCTGGGATCGAGTCCCACATCGGGCTCCTTGCCTAGTGGGAGTCTGCTTCTCTCTCTCCTGCTGCCCTCCCCCATGCTCTCTCTCTGTTTCTCAAATAAATAAATAAAATCTTAAAAAGACTCTTTTTGTGTTTAATCTTCATTTCCTTAAAATTCAATAGACTCTTTAAAGCAAAAACAATATTTTATTTTGGCATTAATAATGTGTAACAATGATAAGAAGGGAGAGGGTAATAGAATTACACTGTTACAAGGTTCTTACATGTTATCTGAAGTCATATAACATTAAGTCTACATAGTTTCTTTTTTAAAGATTTTATTTATTTGTTTATTTTAGAGATAGAGACAGTAGCAGTAGGGGGAGGAGCAGGGCTCCATCTCACAACCCATCGGATCATGACCTGAGCCAAAACCAAGAATCAGACGCTTAACCAACTGAGCCACCCAGGTGTCCCAAGTCTACATAGTTTTTGATAAGTTTAGGATACATAGTGTGATGTTTAGCCTAACTACTAAAAGCAATACAAAAAGGTATAGATAAAAAGAAAGGTATAGATAAAAAGTCAATAGAGGAATTAAAATGGTGTAGCAGAACAATATTTGACTACATAGAAAGCAAGAGAATAGAAACAGAGGGACAATAACAGAAAACGGGACAAATAAAACAAATGGTATTTAAAAATTTACCTAGAAGAATCAAGAAATAGAGAAAGACCAAGAAAATTAGAAAAGTGTTCTACCTGATATCAAAATGATAAAATTATAGTGCTTCAAAGATTGTAATACTAGTGTAGCAAAAGATAGATCAGTGGAAACGGGCCCATGAACATAGGAAGATTTGGTATCTAATAAAAATGGTATTTCAACTTGGTGGTGGTGGTGGGGACCCTACAGCTAACATACTCATGGGTGAAAGGCTCACCACTTCCCCCCAAGATTGGCAAGAAAGCAAGGTTATCTGCTCTCACAACTTCTACTCCACGCTGTATTGTCTTTATCTGTAGATGACATGATTATGTCAAGGTGGTTCAACGGGGGAAAGGGTAACCTTTCTACCAAATGTTCCTGGGACAACGGGATATCCATACGGAAAAAAAATGAAACTTAGCCCAAAACTTAGCCTCGGGTGAGTCAACCCTCTTCAGCTGGGGGCCACCGGCCACCTGGCACTCGTGGCAGCTTCAGACCTTCAAGGAAATCTGCCGGGTGCCTCAGAGCCTCTCCTACCATCCAACCTCAATGCCAGGTGGGTGCCCTTGCATCTCATAATAAGTCCTGGGAATAGATTCTCTACAAGTCTGCTTTTTCTCTTTCCCTTCATCTCTGCAGCTCTTCCTGAAGCCCCAACTGTTACTCTCGCCAGCTCTCTCCTCTAGTGCCCATCTTACATTTTACTCAGCCTCAGCTATCCACAGGGGACAGAGAAAACACACCGTGGTAGAGCCATGGGCTGGAATCCCACTACGTGCATACGGCGGAAAACGGCGAAGCAATAAAAATGAGTTAACTGTTTCTACATGCAGCAATGTGAATGAATCTCAAGAACATTTTGTTGTCTGAGTCCATTTTTATGAAGTTCAAGGAACAGGCAATACTAATCTACACCAACAGAAGTCAGAGCAGTGTGAGCCTATGGAGGGTGGGGGTTGATGGAATCCTTCGGCGGGAGATGGAGGTATTGAACCTCTTTATTCAGGTGTGTTTTTCCCCGATGAGCACATATTTTTTGAATAACTAGGATTTATTTTTAAGAAATAAATTGATTTATTCTTTGAGCTGGTGAGTTATTTTTCTTCTTTTTTCTAATTTGGCTATTACAAATTGATGTCTGCATAAGGTCATATTTTCCCCTGGATGTACTTAATGCCGTAACATTTGTATTAGCATGTTGTTTACAGAGGATTTCAAAATTCTAGCAAATCATAGATTTTGTATGGTTGGAAAGTAACTTGAAGAACCAGCTGGTCCAGAAGATTAATGTCCATAGCACTCAGGAGAGGTGGCAATTTAGGTTTTGTGTGTATGCATGCGTGCATTTTCTTCCTGGTATATCTCTAGGTACAGAGATACTTCCTTAAGCCAGCCTCTTTCAGTGTTTTATTATCTTGCTGGATAATTGCTTAGAAGATCCTTTTGAGGCAGGTAAAGCCAGAGAGAATACTGTTATATTGTAGACCAGTGAAATGATTGATTTCTAGAATGTTCTTCCTACTGTTCCATCATTGATATTTCTACAGTTTGACTTTTCTATTATCTATCATGAAATTAAAGAGCTGTTTATGTGTGAAACTCATTTTTCTTTCAGGACAACTTCCTTTCATTATTTAAGAAATTTTTAGCATGAAAGCTCCATAATGGCGCTTCGTCTTTAGTTCAGAGTATATGCGTCCATGCCTTCTTCTATCCTTCTTATATCTTTTCTTCGCTCACCTCCTAATCCCTTTTCTCTCACCTAATCTATTCCACAAGCCTACCATGTGCTAGCATCTGAGAGGTAATTCCAAAGGAAAGTTGGAGATGTTCAGGAATACCAACTGGGACTCAGAATTTCTTATTATGTCAAATCAGAAGAGAATGAAAATATACGTGGGAATCCTTCAATGTGGACCCCACAGGACCAAATGGTTTCTCTTCCCAACCAGGACACTTCTGAGGGGGAACAGGGTATTGTCACTAACTTAGCTAGCACGACAGCCATAAATGGGACTGTCCCAGGCAATCTAGACTAGAACAAGTTCATCTATGCTGCTTTTAGCTGACCTGTGAGGGGTGGCTATAACTGCGTGCGTGTTCGTACGCGGAGTGGAACGAGGGAATAGTGTCTCAAGACAGGGAGATGCCTGGTAAGGCAGGTTTTGTCTTTATGAGTTTAGGTAAAGAAAAGTAATCCATGCCTGTTGAAGTCCACAGCTGTCATTAATAATGTTACAAATACGGATTTCATTACATTTTTGTGGTTTATGATGTTCTGAATACTGGTGGGAGTATGGTGTGGTGGGAAGTTATTTTATTTTGGGGGTGGTCTGTCTTCCTATTGATTTTTTTGTGTGTGCACTGTGTGTCTGTTTATGACGGACAATCTGTTCACCTGTTCATAAGAAAACTTCCCTTTGATTCAGGTTTTGGCCTGCTCAGCCCTTCCCTCCATTACTGTTTTGCTTTACACTAATCAAAATTATAGCTATCGACCTACTCTAAAACCATCATGAGTATTTTTGCCCACAAAGTGCCCCTTGCTTTTGCCTGTAATTGGTAGAGTGGCTGCAGGATCATTTTTACATTTAATTGGTTGTTCTTGACTTTCTTTTAAGTAGTTTTTTTGTGTGCCAAACAGCTACTGCGTAGTCAGATGAGAATAGCGTACATTAGCTGAAAAGCATAGTCACATTTCTGGGTCTGCGCTGAGAAGGAGGAATTTTGTTAAGGAAAAACGTGTAGACCCTGCAGTGGACTCTCAATGTTCAGTCATGTCTGGGAATAAATAAGGGCAATACAAACGTGATAACTTTCACTTAATTCGATCACTTGTTACTTTGATTCTATTTAATTTGATCAAAAACCTATGAAAGCAAATCATTTGTAATAAGGGCAACACAACTCCTTCTCTTTTATTTTGATAGATGTTAATTACTGCAGGCGGGAGTTATGGAGTCACTCAATTACTGGCTGTAATAATGTTGTCATTTAATTAATAATGCATGCCTCATATCCGAGTGAGAGAGAAGAGCGTGAAGCTTTTGGAGAATGACTGCAACAACAGAAAAAATGTAATTCAGATACACACGATGAAAAGTCTAAGAACTATTTTTTTTAAAAGGTCTATTTATTTATTTATTTATTTGACACACAGAGAGAGAGCGAGCACAGCAGGGGGAGTAGCAGAGGGAGAAGCAGGCTCCCTGCTGATCCCAGGGGGCTCGATCCCAGGACCCTGAGATTATGACTTGAGCCAAAGGCATACGCTTAATCAACTGAGTCACTGAGGTGCCCCATTTAAGAACTATTGCTGGCGGGCGCCTGGGTGGCTCAGTGGGTTAAGCCACTGCCTTTGGCTCAGGTCACGATCCCAGAGTCCTGGGATCAAGGCCCGCATCCGGCTCTCTGCTCAGCAGGGAGTCTGCTTCCTCCTCTCTCTCTGCCTGCCTCTCTGCCTACTTGTGATCTCTCTCTGTCAAATAAATAAACAATTTTTTTTTAAAAGAATTATTGCTGGGAGTAAAGGCCTGCTATAGCCTACAGGGAATGGAAAAGATAGACCATGTCCAAATGCTTGGTGAATAAACTCTTTCTCTGTGAAAGAAGGTAGGAGGCATTTTGCAACATTTGTTAATAGCGAGGTTACCAACCATTAAAAATGGAGATGTAGGGGCATCTGGGTGGCTCAGTGGGTTAAAGCCTCTGCCTTCAGCTCGGGTCATGGTCCCAGGGTCCTGGGATCGAGCCCCGCATCGGGCTCTCTGCTCAGCGGGGGGCCTGCTTCCTCCTCTCTCTCTGCCTGCCTCTCTGGCTACTTGTGATCTCTGTCTGTCAAATAAATAAATAAAATCTTTAAAAAAAATGGAGATGTAGTAATAAATAATAATAATAGTACTGATGACAGCAAAGGCATATAGTGCTCATTCTAAATCTGGCGATGTCTTAACACAAATAGCATTTAAACACAAGTAGTCTATTTGGGAGGTCGGGGAAACTCTAGTAATGAGTGTCGAAGTGAGATAGGAATGGAAAGGCAGGCAATAAGAGATTAACAAGTATGCACCACTAATGGCCACTGGTGAAATTTTGGGAGCCAATGTGAAACCGTATCTGATTTATCTCAATGAAAGGGCAAAGGAACCGGGGTACTTTTTTTTTTTTTAAAGCTTTTATTTCTTTATTTATTGGAGAAAGAGAGAGCAGGTGAGTGGGTGGAGGGGCAGAGGGAGAGGAACAAGCAGACTCTGCAACGAACATGGAGCCTGTCTCGGGGCTTGATCTCATGACCCCAAGATCAATGACTTGAGCTGAAAGCAAGAGTTGGCTACTTAACTGACTCAGCCACTCAGGTGCCCTGAAACTGGGGTATTTTTATATGCCAGCTCCCGTTGGTCATTTGTTGAATGCCTCCCAGGTAGAACTTCTAGCCTTACAATAGGTGGTCAAGGCAACTACAATGCCAGAGAGAGCCTTTAGGCCAGGGCAGGAGGTGTGGGGGGTGACCGTAGGAAGCTGGGCTGCAGGCACTGAAGTGGTAAAGGCTGGAGACCCTAACAGCATCTACTACAGTCCTTCATAATGTCTACAGTCTTAAAGGCAGGCTATGAAACTAGGTGTATAGAATGACTTCATTTTTGCAATCCCACTCTGCATATGTGAACACACACAAATATGTCAACCCTACCACTGGCTTGCTGTGGTTCTCTTCCCTACAACCATCTGGGCTTTGGATCCCATCCTCTTATCTTTTTGAGCACTTCACGCCTTTAGCCAGCCTGGCTGCTCCTCCTCCCTCCTCCTCCTCCTCCTCCGCCCAACTTCCCTGTCGAAGACCTTTGTCTATTGTAATATTTGCATCTGCTACGCATATACTCTACTAGTGCTCATGAGATGTCTGTCCTGACCAGAGACTGAAAACACACGGTTCAGCCTGGATTACCTAATATATGCCTAAGTGTGGTTTTCTTTGTATTTATTTTGCTTGGGTTTCATTGAGCTTCTGGAATCTATGGGTTAGTATCTCTGGCTGCTTTCCTCAGTTTTGGAGACATTCTTCGCCATTTTTGCTTTGTCTTGAGCATCGGTTCTGTATCATCCTTTTTATCTCCTTTCTTTCTAGGAGTCCTTTTATGCTTGCATTAGGCCTATTCTCCATGTCTTATATGGCTGCTATGCTCTTTTTTATATTTTCTATTATCTTTACACTCTGTGCATCCATTTGCATGCATCTACTCATTTGTATGTCTCTGTTCAATTGTCTCTAATATTAAACCCATTTATTGAATTCTTTTTTTAAAAAAAGATTTTATTTTTAAGAGATCTCTCTCTCTCTCTCTCTCTCTGCCAAATAAATAAATTAAAAAAAAATTTTTTTTTTGTTAAAGAACTATTGCTGGGAGTAAAGGCCTGCTATAGCCTACAGGGAATGGAAACGATAGACCATGTCCAAAGAGATCTCTATACCCAGTGTGGGGTTCAAACTTACAACTCCAAGATCAAGAGTTGCATGCTCCCCCAAATGAACCAGTCAGGTGCCCCCCATGCCCCACACTTTAGTGATTCTTAAGTGCAGATATTTTCTTTTTCAGAGGGAGTTCTAGAACTTGTTGGCTTTTCATTATGGATTCCAGGTATCTGCTGAAAATTTTCATCTTTTCCTATATGAATTATTTTAAGAGTCTGTTAATGTTAACTATTTTAAGATTTTAATATCATGAATCACTTGCCATTCCGCTTAGGTGGCTTATTTTATTTCTCTTGGTTTTTGGTCAATTATTCCTGCTTTTAATTTTTAGCATGACCTATAATTTTTTAGTGGACTCTAGATATCGTGGGCAAAAATTGTAGAAGTTCTGAATGATATTATCCCCATCCAAGGAGGGTTAGGTTTTCTTTTGGCAGTCAAATAAAGTGCCAGTGGCTCACCTTGGTCCTCTTGAGTCTTGGCTTTTAGGTTTTGTGACAGATGATCTCTTTCGGTCTTCCCTTAATCCTAGAGCATATTTCTATGTCGTGGCACATGACACAGGAGTGTTTACCAAGCCTTCAGTGTTTATCAAGACCCTTCTACCTTGGTAGAGTTGGAGCTACCATGGACTTCTTAGCACCACGTGGCTGCTGTGACCTCTGCCTAGTTTGTTAGCCCTGGGGTCTCACCCTGTGGATAGACAGCTTAGAAGGCAGCTGATTTCTTGAGGGGAAATTTTATGCAGATTTTGGGGCTCAAAGTCTCTCTGGGACTTTGTTCTTCAAGTTCCAGCCATTTGGCAGCTCCGAACTGTGCCTTCCATGCCCTCAGTGCAGTAACATGATGCTTCCTGCTTGGGCCATGAGTGTGAACAACTCTCAGAGAAAATCTAGGGTGAAGGTGGAGCTTACTTCTTATATGCTTGGAAGGTTCTCTGAAAGTTTCCAGCTCTGCTTGGTTTGCCTGCACTGGTGCTCCATGGTGTCTTCGAGCAGTTGCTTTCTATATCTTGTTCAGCATTTATAATTCTTTTCAAGACAAGTATTAGTCTGACATTAACGGGTCATCCTTTGGGTGATGCTGAAATGTCATTTCCTCAGAGAGATGTTCTCAAGCTACCATACCCAAGTGTCCTCTCTCTCTCTCTTTATCTCTCCTTCATCTATTTCTTTGTTGTTTTTTTTTTAACTTAAACAATTTTTTAAGTAATCTCTATGCCCAACGTGGGGCTTGAACTCACAATCCCGAGATCGAGAGTCACACGCTCCACTGACTGGGCCAGCCAAGAGTCCCTGTTTCTTAGTTTTTAATCACAACACGTGCTCTTATTTATTTATTTATTTATTTATTTATTTTTGTGGCTGTTAACCCCTTGAGCGAATGTGCTGGAAAAATTCTATCCATGTACTCATGGGCTATCTCTTAAATTAGTGGGTTGTGGAGAATGGAGGATGAGCTTGGTGGGAGGGGTTGCTAGGACCTCCAGGGAGTGAGCTGTAAGGTGCTGGTGTGGGTGTCTATGAGCTGATAAACCAGGTCCTGAGGCTTTTTCCTAATATGAAGATACAATTCATCTGTACTCTTCCCAGGGACATGGAGGTAGACATCATCTACTGCCATCCACTGCCCAAGGGGCACACAGAGAAACAAGATTTGAATCCAACCCAAAGCCGTTTGACTTCAGAGCCAATGCTCTTTCCCCCACATCTTCAGATCACACATTTTAGTGTGTATGTGTTTCTGATTCTAGTGTAAGCTGAACTCAGCCATCTGCTTTTGGTGATTTGGATAGTAGTTGCCCAGTGGACATCGTTGGGAATCTTCTGTTATGGCAGTGAATTAAATTCAAGGTCCAAAGACCTTATTTATTAATGGCCTCTAATTAAAAGAGACCATTATTGGGGTGCCTGGGTGGCTCAGTCAGTTAAGCATCCAACTCTTGATCTCAGCTCAGCTCTTGATCTCAGGGTCGTAAGTTCAAGCTCCATGTTGGGCTCCACACTGGGCATGGAGCCCACTTAAAAAAAATAGACCATTATCATTAAATGAAAAAAAGCAAGAGGCATTCCAGTGTGTACAATAGAGATATAAAGAGGGAAGGAAAAAAATGGATTTGCACTTGCTTGGGTGTGCAGAGGAAACTTTTAGATGATACACAGAAACTAGTGTCATGGGAGGGGGAATGGGTGGAGAGGAACGTGGTGAGAAGAGATTTTTTTTGCTGTATGCCCTTTTGTAACTTCAATTTTGTATATTGAAAATTTAATATGTATTCAAAAAATTAAATTAAAAATATCCATGTAATACCTGTGCTGATATAAGTGATTAATATTCTTTGCCTTGCACTATCTGTCTCCTGCAGCCCTTATAAACCTTCTGTTTCAGGCTCCTCCTGCCAAGAAGCCAGTTTTGGACATATCATGTGGACATTCTGGACAAATTTCCCATAGGAATACATGGAAATTAGAATTATAATTACATAATTATATTATATTTAGCTACCCAGTTGATTGAATAAGGTTTCCGATCATCTTAATCTTGCATCATACTTTTTCTATGGGATTACACATTCCAAGTTTCCTAAAATATAGATATACCTTAAACAAAAACAACACGACTTTCATAGGTTGTCATCATTTAGGTAAAATATACCCATGACAATTAAAAAAAATGTTTTGTTCAGCATTTTCATGTTCCTCTGGGTAGAGCTGCTAACTTTTGGTGTTGAAAAGGGAAAAGTCAGGCTTTCATTTTAAAAGAGAAAACTCACTTTCTGGATGATGACAGGAATGAAGAGTGTTAAGACATAATTCCGTAATTCAAGCAGACTCTTAGGAATCAAAGAAATTCTTTGATGATCCAATTGCCTACTTGAAAGAGAGGATTTTTCCCCCCTCTTCTGTTCTCTCTAGGATAACTGGTATTATTCGTCTGAATAAAATGTGGCCTATAAGAGAAAGAAAGCATGCTCTATGCCTTTGCACTTGGTGTGTTTTTCTCCAGTGGACTTTCTTTCACTTACTTCATTAGAGAAAAATAAATGATTCTGCTCCTTAGTGTCACATACGGTCATGTCTAAGTGAGGCTTTATGTGTATCTTAAGACTCTTTTGGCTTAAAGGCAGCAAATGAAGTCTTCAGCTTCTTAAATCCTAGGGAGCACCATCTGAGTGCCTGAATAATGCTGGAAACAGTGTGCTGATGACTGGGCAATTCTAGGTCTCAAGAGCCTTGCTAATTGAAGTCGTGTCACACCACCCCCTTCATTTCAGCATTCTGCTTTGCAGATGGTGACTGCCCTTTTCCATTTGTGCTTTTCCTTCCAAGCGAATCACGCTTGGTTTCTCTCTCCATGTCAAGGAAGACAAAGGGACTACTCGGTGGGATGAAGCACCTAGCGTGTGCCTGGTATGTGGCAGTGAGTCTTCAATACATGGGATTATGATCTAAAGGCAGTAAAAGGGGGATTTGTTTGAGTTCCGGTTCCCCAGGAGCAGACTGCGACAGGAGCATCGGAGAACAAGGGATTTTCCAAGGGAGTGCAAAGGTGCTCCCCAGAGGAGGGAAGGGCTCCGGAGAGGAGGGAAGGAGGGAGGGTGCAAGACAGCAAACTCTCAGCCTCAGCCTAATCCCTGGGAGCTCTGGAGGGTGAATAAGCCTCAGAGACTAGATTGCCTCCAGGCCTCCAGGCCTTAAAGGGAGAGAGCTGGGTCTTTCATATTGCCACACTCCTGGGAAGGAAGTGAAATCCCAGACACGTCTGCTCTCAGTACAGGAGGGAGAAGTGGTTACAGAGGCTGGGGACAGCTCTGAGGAAAGTTGTAGGGCCAAGCTTCAGAAGCAAAGCCCATAGAAGCTAGGTGAAAGACACACAGAACCTACAAAAGAAATCTGCGGTGGTTGGGGCAGGGCACCAAGCGTGTCTGCTGGAAGGTCAAAGTAGGGCCTGCTTCATGGGCATGTGACCAGTGCAACTGCACAGGGTCCTACCCTCAGAGGGGTTCTGCGCTTGGGATCCAGTGCTCTATAGTCATCATTTTGAAATTCTAATTTTGTCTTCATGTTTTGTAAGTGAAGTCTGAATGGAGAGTGGCACATGTCCATCCCCTCCTCCCACTGCCTGATATCCCCCTGGAATGGGTTCTTAGCCACTAGTGTAGCTGGTCTGACCCTGGTGCTTGGTGCTCATCTGGCCTTCCCCACTCCCCCTTGCCCAGCAACAGTTGCTGACCTGTGCTTGGACAGCCACTGTTGGAGGGTATGGGTGTGGCGGGGGGAGGCCAGGGTTCCACAGCTCCAGAGGGGCATGTCTCCTGAGGTAAGGGAAATAAAAGCAAAAATAAACTATTGGGAGTATGTTAAAAGCAAAATCTTCTGCATGGTGAAAGGAACAGTCAATAAAACTAAGAGGCAACCTACGGAATGGAAGATATTTGCAAATGATATATTCAATAAAAGGTCAGTATCCAAAAATGTAAAAAACTCACACAACTCAACACCCAAAAAACAAATAGTCCAATTAAAATGGGCAGAAGACATGAACAGACATTTCTCCAAAGAAGACATCCAGATGGCCAACAGACACATGAAAAGATGCTCAACATCACTCATCAGCAGGGAAATGCAGATCAAAACCACAGTGAGATACCTCTTCACACCTGTCAGGACGACTAAAATTCACAACACAAGAAACAACAAGTGTTGGTGAGGATGTGGGAAAAAAGGCATCCTCTTGCACCATTGGTGGGAATGCGAACTAGTGTGGCCACTGTGGAAAACAGTACGGAGGTTCCCCAAAAGTTAAAAATAGAACAACCCTATGATCCAGAAATCGCACTACTGGATATTTACCCCCAGAACACAAAAACACTAATTCAAAGAGATACATGCATCCCGATGTTTATAGCAGCCTTGTCAACAATAGCCAAATTAAGGAAATAGCCCAAATGCCCATTGACTGATGGATGGATGAAGAGATGTAGTATATATACACAATGGAATATTATTCAGCCACAAAAAGAACAAAATCTTGTCATTTGCAATGACATGGATGGAGCTAGCAAGTATAATGCTAAGTGACATAAGTCAGGCAGAGAAAGACTAATACCATATGATTTCACTCACATGTGGAATTTAGGAAATAAAACAAATGAGCAAATGAAAAAAAGAAGAGAGAGAGAGACAAACCAAGAAACAGACTCTTAACTATAGAGAACAAACTGATGGTTACTAGAGGGGAGGTGGGTAGGGGGATGTGTGAAACTCGTGATGGGGATTAAGGAATGTGCTTGTCATGATGAGCACTGGGTGGTGTATGGAAGTGTTGAATCACAATGTTGTATACCTGAAACTAATTCAACACTGGATGTTAACTACACTGGAACTAAAATAAATTAAAAAAGTAAACTATATAAAAAACTACTGATGTACTATATGGTCACAAACATAGCACAATAAAAAAACGAAAACTAAAGCTAATTCATCAAAGAAAAAGTAAAGATAAACAAGTGAAATTAATTTTAATAATCTATTTTATTTAACCCAATATAGTCAAGATAATACCATTTCCAACTGTAAGCATTGTAAAAATTATGAGTGAGAACTCCTATATGTTTTTCACACAAAACCCTCAAAATCTAGTGTCCATTTCACACTCAAGGCCCAACTTCATTTGGATATTAAATTTTTATTTGACATACTTAGTTCATGTTTAGATTCTATAAAAGTTAGAGTTGAAGACAGATTCACCTACGCAAGATCTTTTTTCACATTTTTTTAATTTAATTTTTTCAGTGTTCCAAGATTCATTGTTTATGCACCACACCCAGTATGCAAGACATTCTAAGCATACTTAAAAGCTTCCCAGTAACTGCATCAAGCATTTATTTTTCTATTTAAATGTAAAATTAATTAAAGGAATAGAACATAAAAAATTCATTTCCTCCAGTGCTCTAGGCATATTTCAAGTGCTCAAGAGCTAAACATAGACAGTTACCACTGCACTGGACAGCACGGCTCCAACATACGGAGACAGAGGCAGCTGTGGGAAGCTTTCTGGCAAGGGTCTTGAGATGAACTGGGAAAGAGTCAAAGGGTAAGAAGTGAGGCAAGAGGAAGGGCTACAGGAGGCAGCGCCAGCGTCTTCTCAGGTGCAGAGCCAAAGCATGTTACTGTCTTTCCAGTAAAGAGTTATTGGGTGCCAAGTCTGCCTTGGGCCCAGTTTGGAGTGTTGGAAGTATGGGAGTTGTCCTTGCCCTTGATTTCGTGTTTGTGGTATATGTGGCCAGGGTCTGGGTGGAAGATAGATTGT
Organism: Martes martes; assembly: GCF_963455335.1. Taxonomy (NCBI): domain Eukaryota; kingdom Metazoa; phylum Chordata; class Mammalia; order Carnivora; family Mustelidae; genus Martes; species Martes martes. The sequence goes on from NC_137897.1 coordinate 9,448,871, forward strand.
AAACATATCTATTAGATTCCAGTGGCTGTTATAACAAAGTACCACCAATTGCATGGCTTAGAGCAACAGAAATCCAATTTCTCCCGGCTCTAGAGGCTCTATGTCTTAAATCTGTGGGGGGGTGGGAATCTTGGGGAGGGTGCTAAGCCCGTGGTCCCTCTGAAGGGCTCCAGGGGGGATCCCTTCCTTGCCCCTTTCTAGTTCCTCAGCCTCAGATGTTCATTGCCTTTTGGCAGCATAACTCCAATCTCTGCCTCTGACCTCACATGGCTGATATCTGTCTCTGTGTTTGGGTCTATGTCCGAATTTCCCTCTCCTTATAAGGACACCTGTCATATTGAACTAAGGGCCCACTGTACTCCAGTACCAGGTACAGGTATCTGAGGTAAAGACTTCAAATGTATCTTTTGTGGGGGGATACGGTTCAACTGATAGCAACATGTAATGCTGTAAAAATAAGGTCAATAATTTCAGAAAGTGCTTCAGTGAAAATAAGACAGGGCAATAGGATGAAGAATGGGTAGAAACTGGGCTGGAGCTAAATCTCATGGGAGGAAGCATAAGCTGAAGGAATAAAGGAGAGGTACACCCACTGTCTGCCAGGCGGGCCAAATGTGCCCAAGGACTGACAGTCATTTCACTTTCTCCTCCTTGACCCTCCTAGTCTTGCAAGGGGATTCCAGCCAGTGGCCAAAGGGAGTTGGAAGCTCTGGGGAGTTTGGTGTTCCCTGTGGTCTGTGAGTACCCACCACTCTTACTCTGCTGCTCTTTCTTCAGCTCCTTGTTAAACTTGTGAATTAAGAATCACCACAAACAAGGATGAACTTGTCAGCCAGCACTTTATCCCCACTACATGCACAGTAACCCAAGAACAACTATGAAAGTGGGCAAGACAACTTGGCCTCAAACCCATTTCTGTGAGACTCTGTCAAGTGGGCATGGACCCGGATTGCCAATAAGTGTTATCATGGTGTCCCCACTCACGTATTTTCCCTTCCTTTTCTTTGACTTAAACTTGATTTTATTCACATCTAAGCTGTACACTCTGGTTCAAGTCCCCATTGGACCAAGTCTGGGATCATACGAGATGTCCATGGAAAGGAAACGGGGCATAACACCAGGCTCTGAACATTACTATTGAGTTAATTCTGTTGTGAATCTGCAGTTAAATTATTCTTTATGGCAACATATGCACAAAGATAATTGAAAAAGAATAGAAACAAAAAACCTCACTCCTTCAAAAACAAAACCAAATTTCAAACCCCCAACCAACGAACCAACCAACCAATCAAACAAAACACAAAATGCTGCCATCCCCTTTACCATAACAAACACCAATTCCAGGTGGACTAAGATTTAAACAGGAAAAGTAAAACTTTCCTAGAAAAATAGGTAAAGAGGGGTGCCTGGGTGGTTCAGTCATTAAGCGTCTGCCTTCAGCTCGGGTCATGGTCCCGGGGTCCTGGGATTGAGCCCCGCATGGGTCTCCCTGCTTGGCGGGGAACCTGTTTCTCCCTCTCCCACTCCCCGTGCTTGTGTTCCCTCTCTCGCTCTCTCTCTTTCTGTCAATAAATAAATAAAATCTTTAAGAAAAAAAAGAAAAGCAGGTAAAGAGTTCTAATACCCAATTTCAATGTGTGTGTGTGTGTGATTTTTCCTGCACCACCAAGCAATTCTTGGACACCAGCTAGTGTCCTACAATTCAACTCAATTCTGACACTATCTACCCAGAGATAACATCAGATTGCACAAGTTAAGGGCTCAGTCCCACAAGACTGCGCCCTACCTCAGATGCCAGCCGCAAGCGCCAGGGGTCACCTGTACTCTGACAGGCTATAGATCTGAGGTTCCAACAGCCTCCACCTTGGATTTGATTAATTTGCTAGAGTGGCTCACAACCCAGGGACCCATTTTATTTACTAGGTCACCAGTTTATTGTGAAAGGATATAATTCAGGAATAGCCAAATGGAAGAGAGGCAGAGGGCAAGGTATGGGGAAGAAGTGTGGCGTTTCCATGCCCCCTCCAGGTGCGCCAGTCTGCCCCACACTTCGGTGTGTTCACAAACCTGGAAGCTCTCTGAACTTTACCCTTTTTGGTTTTTATCATCATGATTGATTAAATCATTGGCCATTGGTGGTTGTACACAGTCTCCAGCCCCTTGCCAGTCTCCCCTCTCTGGAAGTCAGGGGGTGGGACTGAAAGTTCCAACTTAATCACATGGTTGGTCCTCCTGGCAATCAACCCCCATTTGTAGGTTCTTTCCAAAAGTCACCTCACTAACATAAACAAAGGACATCTTTGTTGCTCTCGTCATTGAGGAAATTCCTAGGGCTTTAGGAGCTTTATGCCAGAAATGGGGAGAAGACCACATATGCATTTCTTATTATAAATCACAGGATCTCAACAGGAAAATATTTTCCTAATCTTTTTAAAGAGATTTTATTTATTCATTTGAGAGAGAGAGGGAGACAGAGAGAGCACAAGCAGGGGGAGAGGCAGAGAGAGAGGGAGAAGCAGACTCCCCACTGAGCTGGGAGCCCGATGTGGGGACCCTGATTTCAGGACCTGGAGATCATGACCTGAGCCAAAGGCAGATGCTTTACCATCTGAAGCACCCAGATGCCCCAATATTTTCTTAATCTTGACATGAAGTCTCCCTTAAAGAATGGCAATGAAGTCATAAACATTAAAATATTGAGAGATTTGACTTCACTAAAAACACTAAAACACCTTACAGGTGGCCAAAAATACCATAAATTAAAAGACAGATACTAACTCATGGAAAAATACGCAACATATACGACAGGAAAAAAAATGTGGGGTATTATCTATCATGTAACAGTCTTACAAATCAATAAAACAAACAGCTCAATAGAAAAAATGGGCAAAAGATGGACATAAACAATCAGTTCTTTCTCCTTAAAGATTTATTTATTTGTTTGAGAGAGAGAGAGAGCATATGAGTCGGGGGAGGGGAAGAGGGACAGAATCTTCAAGCAGACTCTGTGCTGAGCACGGAGCCCGACTTGGGCTCCATCCCACGACTCATGAGATCACGACCTGAGCCGAAACTAAGAGTTGGACACTTAACCAACTGAGCCACCCAGACACCCCAACAATCACTCAATCACTCAATCAATTTATTAATTTAAGATTTTATTTATTTTATTTTTAAAAAAGATTTTATTTATTTATTTGACAGACAGAGATCACAAGTAGGCAGAGAGGCAGGCAGAGAGAGAGAGAGAGGAGGAAGCAGGCTCCCCGCTGAGCAGAGAGCCCCATGCGGGGCTCGATCCCAGGATCCTGGGGTCATGACCTGAGCCGAAGGCAGAGGCTTTAACCCACTGAGCCACCCAGGCACCCCTAAGATTTTATTTATTTATTTGTTAGAGAGAGAGAGAGAGAGAGAGAGACTGAGCAAGCAGGGGGAGGGGCAGACAGAGAGAGAAGCAGACTCCCATGTTGAGCAGGGAGCCCAAGGCTGGACTTGATCCCAGGACCCCAGGATCATGACCTGAGCCAAAGGCAGACGCCTAACCAAACAAACCACCCAGGTGCCCCCAACAATCAGTTCTTAAAAGCAGTTCAAATGGCCAATGTCTGGATAAATATAACTCAACTTTGTTAATAATGAAAGAATGCAAATTCAAATAACAAGATATAACTTTTGACTTATTGGTTGCTTAAGACCAAAAAGATTGGCAATGCCCAGGATTGTGATGATATGAGGAAAGGGGTCCTCACACACTACTGGTGGAAATCTAAACTGATACAAATTCACACTTCAGCAACATTCATCTTAGTGACTAATGGGCACATCTTTTGCCCAAGAAATTCTGCTTCCAGAAATGTATCCTGACCATGTAACCAAGCAAATGAGCAAAGATACTGGGAGCCTTATCAAAACACGGTAATAATGACAAAAAGGAAACCACTCAAGAGCCCAACACTAGGGGACTGGAATTCTAAATGATGATCCATTTGTGTAATGGCAGCTCCTGCTGCCATTCGTAAGAGTGAAATAAGCATAGAGACATGAGAATATGCTCATGATGTATTTGATTTTAAAACCGAGTTTTGGAATATTGAGTACAGCAGGATCCTCATTTGGTTTAAAAAGATGATCTGAAAATGTTTCATTAAGAGCAATTTCCTCTAGAGAGTGAATTAGGGAAGACCCTATTGTTTCTTTCAAGGCAATGGCAGGTAGGGTTCCAGAGCCAGACTTCTGGGGTTGGACCATGGGGTTCCGATTCTGGCATTGCTATTTACTAGCTTTCTATCGCTAGGCTTGTTTCTTAATCTCTTTCAGCTTCTGTCGCTTCATCTTTTAAACTGGGCCCAGATACAGTGTCTAGGTCCCAGCGTTCTTGTTAAGATTCAGAACCCTATGTGTTGGTTCATTTCAGCACAGTGTTAGCAAATGGCCAGGTCTCAGTACATGTTAGCTATCGTCATGACCTCTTTCTATATGCCTTGCATTTTACAACAAACATCTATTGCTTTAACTGTGAAAAAACAACACATATACGAGGTGGCCAAAAAGTGGAAACATAGGCATATGTGCATATAAAATGGCTTATCGGTGTTATATCACAATATAACAAACCAGCATCCCTGAGTCCTGACTTTATGACCCATCCTGCCTATTTACTCTTTTTTCTCTAGTTTTTTAAAAAATTGAGGTGAAACTCACATAACATAAAATTAACCATTTTATTATTTTTTATTTTTTTAAAGATTTTATTTATTTATCAGACAGAGATCACAAGTAGGCAGAGAGGCAAGCAGAGAGGCTGATGCAGGGCTCGATCCCAGGACCCTGGGACCATGACCTGAGCCGAAGGCAGAGGCTTTAACCCTCTGAGCCACCCAGGCGCCCCAAAATTAACCATTTTAAAAGTGAACAATTCAGTGGCATTTAGTACATCCACAATATTATGCGGCCACTACTTGTATTCAGTTTCAAAGTATTTCTTTCTTTCTTTCTTTTTTTTTTTTTAAAAGATTTTACTTATCTGACAGAGAGAGAGCACATGATAGAGCAGGGGGAGTGGCAAGCAGAGGGAGAAGCAGACTCCCTGCTGAGCTGGGAGCCCGATGCAGGACTCAATCCTGGCACCCCGGTATCATGACCTGAGCCGGAGGCAGCTGCTTAACCCACTGAGCCACCCAGGAGCTCCCCAAATATTTCCATAACCCCAGAGGGAAAGTCCTTATGTATTAAACAGTCACCCTTCAATCCCTTCTCCTCCCCTGCCCTTGGGAAACAGGCTGCTTTTTGTCTTTATGGATTTACTTATTCTGGATATATATTTTTTTAAAGATTTCGTTTATTTATTTGAGCGAGAGAGAAAGAATGAGAGAGAGCAAGCATGAGAGGAGGAAGGTCAGAGGGAAAAGTAGACCCCCTGCTGAGCAGGGAGCCCGATGTGGGACTCAATCCCGGGACTCCAGGATCATGACCTGAGCTGAAGGCAGTCACTCAACCAACTGAGCCACCCAGGTGCCCTATTCTGGATATTTTTAATAAATTGAACCATACAATATGTGTCTGGCTTCTTCCATTCAGAATCAAGTTTTTGAGGTCCGCCATGCTGAAGCAGGTGTCAGAACATCACTCCTTTTGATGGCTGCATAATACTCCATTGTAGGGCTATAGTAAATATTTGCTTATTCATGTATTTATTGATGGACATTTGGGATCTTTCCACCTTTTGGCTATTGTGAACTGTGCTTCCCTGAACAAGCACATGCAAGTTCCTGCTTGAATGTCTCTTTCAATTCTTTTGGATAGATACCTACTAATTGTGTTTCTTGGTCAAATGGTAATTCTGGGTTTAGCTTTTTGAGGAAATGCCACTGTTTCCCAAAGCAGCCAAACCATTTTATGTTCCTATCAGCAATGCATAAGAGTTCCAATCTCTCCACCTTCTCTCCAACACTTGTTCTTTTTCACTTTTTTGGGTTCTAGCCATCCCAGTGGGTGAGAAGTAGCATATCTCATTGTGGTTTGGATTTGCATTTCTCTAATGGCTGGTGAAGTTGAGTGTCTTTTCAGGTGTTCGGTGGCTCCTTGTATATCTCATTAGGAGAAATGTCTGTTTAAGTCCTTTACCCATTTTTTTTTCAGTTGGGTTGCCTTTTTGTTGTTGAGTTTTAAGAGTTCTTTATATATTCTGGATGTGTATTTGCTTTTTAAAACAGAGTATGACACATCCTTTGAGGACTCAACTCAGAACCTCCAAGAAGCTGAACTTCCCCAGCTAGAATTTTATTTCTCCACAGAGAACACCAACGAGACTGTATGTGGCCCACAAATCCTAAACTATTTGCCATCTTGCTCTTTATGGAAGATGTCTGCTGACACGTGGACTGCGGATTCCTCGAGGGCAGGGATCACTCTTGGCAGAGCCTTAAATGCTTCAAATGATGGGCCTGTGGTTACTGAAAAATCTGGGGTTTCACCTTTAATGTAAAATGAAGGAATACATTTTGGAAAAAATTCTTTCCCAAATGATTATGACCAAAAGAATTCTGACCTTCACATTTATTTATTTGAACCCTTTCCTTGTCTACAATATCTGAATACCTTATGATCCGGTAAAGCAGAAGAGACAAAGTGTTCCTGTAATTTTGTTCACCAAATATTGCGGCTGAGCTCTTAGGAAATGATTTGAAAAACCATGTACGTGCTTGGAAGCCCTGACGTCTGAAACACAGCATTAAGACCAAAAACACCATTATCATTTGGTCTGTGGCTGTTCTCATTTGTGGCCATGGAAAGACCAGGACCAAAGTGCCACTCGGTTTATGGCTCGGGAACTAGAGCCAGCAATTACCTCGAGGATAGCAGAGGCCTGCAAATGTCTCGGCTCTTACCTGAAAAGGTTTCATACTGATGAAGGAAATGTGCTTCAAAATAATGCATCTGTCTCAGAGTTCCCCAAACGGGGACATCTCCACATCGCAATTTGCCCCTTCAGCTCGGCTTCTCCCTATGGCAGAAGGCACCTCGCCCTTCGCTTAGCTGTTTTACCTTGATTTTGTCAGTCCTGGCTTGAGCATCTCTCAGGCCTTGACCATCAGATGGACGTGAGGAGCTGATTGCTGCCAGTGGAGACCGCGTTAACCTCCAGTCTTCCGTGGGAATGGCTGAGGTCTGGATTTGATTCTAATTAAAAGCAGACAGGGATCACTGAGGTGAAATCAGCAGAGAAATAGGAGTCTGTCTGTACGGTCGTCGGTCTGGCGTATTTGTGGGGGCGGGGCGGTGGGGTGGTGGAATGTACCAGCAGGAAGCCGGGAAGCAGATATCCTTGATGCCATCAGCAAACCTTTTCTATAAAGGGCCAGATAAGTAAATATTTCCACTTTCGCAGGCCTGCCAGTCTCTGTTGCAACTGTTTAACTCTACCACTGCCTAGATCGGAGAAATAGCGGGGCTCAGCTTCAATAAAACTTTATGCACGCAAAGGGTCTGTGGGCTAGATTTGGTCAATGCACGTCTACACGGTCCATCTGAAGTCTGGCTGCTGTGTTTCTTCCTCCGGCTCCCACCCTTTTGAGCATTTCTGTGTTTACAACCCACCTAAGGAAGGTGACCGGGGGAAGGAAGAGAGATGCTGTTCATGCCGCAGAGCCCATATTCTGTTATGATTCTGCTAATGCATTCGCCTGGGGACAAGGCTAAAGTCATGGCTAATGTGGGACTGATGATCCATGGAGATCTGGACACATTTTTGTAGCAGATTTAACTTGAAGAATCAAGAACTGTCATTTATAGGGGCACCTGGGTGGCTCAGTGGGTTAAAGCCTCTGCCTTCGGCTCAGGTCATGATCCCAGGGTCCTGGGATCGAGCCTTGCATCGGGCTCTCTGCTCAGCGGGGAGCCTGCTTCCCCCTCTCTCCTTGCCTGCCTCTCTGCCTACTTGTGATCTCTCTCTCTCTCTCTCTGTGTCAAATAAATAAAAAATATCTAAAAAAAAAAAAGAACTGTCATTTATAGGCCCAAAGTAAATGGGGAGGAAATTTTTCTCAAGACAGTGTGTGTCCGCCACTTTTTCTCCGATGATGATTTTGGTTCCTATCTGGTTTGTTTTCTCTCAGTAAACTCTATGGTAATGATCTGGGCGTGGTTTCCGTGTAGATCATTCAGTCATATGCTGGGTTTTCCTTTCCTAACATGAGTACTCCCAAGATGGCCTTTAGTAACTTCTCAGAAGACCCTGGAGTAGTAGCATGGAATGGTCTTTTGTCATGCATTTTAACACTAACAGATGGGCAAATGTATACTAAGATGACAGTAGTTGGAACAGTGTTGAGCTAGTATAAGAAAGGACAGGCAGACAAAAAGGATGGCTTGGAAATGCCCCCCATCTTTACCCTCATTATAGATCCCATTTTTGCCCTTATTTATTTATCTTTTTTTTTTTTTTTTGCTTTTTTTGGGCCCTTATTTAGATACCAGTGTTCACAAAAGAGAAAAGTATATTCACAAATCAGTGGTGGAAAGGGTGGATTATGTAATAAATGATGATGGAAAAATTGAATTCAGAAGAACAATTTGAAAAGAAAATAGTTTAGGACTTTGCCTCATACCATACACTAAATAAATTCCACACGCTATGAAGGGTTAAATGTAAGATATGCAGTATAATAGAATTCAGGAGAAAATATGGTTGACTCTTCAAACGATCTCTCCGTAGGAACCGCCTTTCCATGCATAAAGCAAAGGGAGGTACCAAAATGGAAATGCTGTTAGATTTCCACATTTATGACAATCTCTAATCTGCAACCAATTTATAAAATTTAAAATCATCTCTACAATTGAAAATATAAAAAATAAAAAGATCAATAAACAAGGAAAATATTGGCCAAGAAGAAGACTTAATATGCCCACTACATAAGAAACCATGTGACTTTAAAAAACAAACAATATTCAGTAACGAACCAGAAAAGGGCACATGACAGAAATGGAAACGGTCAGTGAACATACAAGTTGTCCAACTTCACTAGTAGTCCAAGAAATACAGAGTAAAACATGATACTAATTTTCATCCATCCAATCATCAAAAGGTAAAAAGTGATAACAGTCAGAACTGGCAAGGGTACAGTGAGATGGACACTTTCGGACACAGCTGTGGGGCACTATACGCCTTTCCATGAAGTAACTTAGCAGTGTGTGTTCATAGCTTGATATTCATATTCTCTGGCCTAGGTGGTCAGGGCTAGGTATTTATTAGAAATCTATCCAAAGGAAATGATCAGAAATTTGACAAAGATTTCCTGCAAATGCCTGATACAGTATTTTTTAAAAACTGGGGAGAAAAACATGGGTTAGCAAACTATGGCCTGTGGGCCCACAACCTGATGCAGCCTGTAAGCTAAGAGTGCTTTTTGGGGAAGATTTTATTTATTTATTTAAGAGAGAGAGAGAAAGAGTGAGCAGGGGGAGGGGTAGAGGGAGAAACAGACTCCCCACTGAGCGTGGAGCCCCATGCGGGGACTTGATGTGGGGCTTGATCCCAGGACCCTGAGATCACAACCTGAGCTGAAATCAAGAGTCAGACGCTTAAATGACTGGGCCACCCAGGTGCCCCAAGAATGGTTTAAATGTTTGAAAAAAAATTCAAAGGAAGAATACTATTTCATGACATGTAATAATTACATGAAAGTTCTACTGGAACCCAACCACACCCATTCATTGACACAGTGTCTATGGCTGCTGCGTACTTTAGCAGGGGACCCGAGTCATTGGACAGAGGCTGAAGGGCCTAAAAAGCCTCAAATACTTGCTATCTGGTGCTTTTTGGAAATACTTGCCTCTGGCTTTTTGCCAAGTGCTGGTATAATAAATAATAGAATGCTCACATGATATAATATTTGTAGCCATTAAAATGATATTTGCAAATAGTTTTTAGTAACCCAGAAAATACTCATAACATCTTGTTGAGTGAAAAAATCTAGAATAGAGCTATTTATACTAGAGTTTCACAAGGAGTATTCTGTTGGCTAATAATAGAATTCATATATTGAGAAATCTGACTTTAAAAACTTATGCAGGACCTCTCCTGGCTTTTATTATGCTGCTTTTCAGGGTGAATCTCTATGAGGGAGAATATGGTATGCTATGTTCCCCAATTTTTTATTCATGGATTCCAATGTTTCATGGAACATAATCTTGCAAATGTTGATTTATATATAATAGTTTCCATTATTCTAAAGTATATTTTATATTCACATGTGCATGTACACACGAGATAAAAATGAGTCATAACGTGGACTCTTTTTTTTTTCTTCCTTCCTTCCTTCTTTCCTTCTTCTTCTTTCTTCTCCCTCTCCTCCTCCTCTCTTCCCCCTCCCCCTCCTCCTCTTTCTTCTTCTTCTTCTTTTTTTTAAAAAGTAAACTCTAGGGGCGCCTGGGTGGCTCAGTGGGTTAAAGCCTCTGCCTTTGTCTCGGGTCATGATCCCAGGGTCCTGGGATCGAGCCCTGCATCGGGCTCTCTGCTCAGCGGGGAGCCTGCTTCCTCCTCTCTCTCTGCCTGCCTCTCTGCCTACTTGTGATCTCTGTCTGTCCAATAAATAAATAAATAAAATCTTTAAAAAAAATAAAAAGTAAACTCTACTCCTACCGTGGGGCTGGAACTCACGACTCCAAGATCAAGAATCATGTGCTTCAGCTCCACTGGCTGAGCCAGCCAGATGCCCCCTCCTTTTTCTTAAGTAGAAGACTAGGTTTTCATTTTTATTTCTTTTAGAGAGGGAGAGAGGGGCAGAGGGAGAGGGGGAGAATCTTAAGCAGATTCCCCTCTTAACGTGGAGCCCTACTTGAGGCTCACCACCCTGAGATCATGACCCAGGCCCAAACGGAGAGTCCGACGCTTAACTGACTGATCTCCTTTTTCTGCTCCAGGATGCAATCCAGGGTACCACACTGCATTTAGTGAACTGGTTTCTTTTAAGTCACTAAAAACTTTAAAGAGTGAGCTCCAAGTCAGTTAAGTCATTTATCAGGCCTAAGTATGGGTAAAGTATCTGGCTGTCCCTTGTTAAATTCCTTTAGGCAGGCAGGAGGTGTCCAGGAGACCCCTGCTTGGGTTTCCAGACGTTACATGGCATCTGCTCTGGAGAAAGAGCGTTCAAATTTACAAGGAATTTTTACAAATATCTCAATCTGTCATCGCAGTCATCCCATGGAGGAGGCAAGGCTCATGTCGGTATGTTCTTTCCCACTTTATGGGCTGAAGAATGAGACCTAGAGACATGTACACCTGTGTACTTGCCCAGGCTCTCATGCTCAGAAGGACCCTGTGTTGGTTTAAGGCTCTGGTGCAACCTTTTTGAAATACTTTCACATCTATTAACAAGAAGCCCTGCACTTTCATTGTGCAAGGGTCCCTGCAAATTATGAAGCAGGTCTTGCCCAGAAGAGCTTGCCTGGCTCACCCGAGGGCACACGGAATTGGAACAGTTGAGTAAATGATTGTGTTCTCTGACCTGAAGTTTATGCTTCCTTCTTCTACCCTATGAGTTCCGTCTACCTTGGGACCTATGATCTTGAACCCAGCCTTGTAGTCCATTCCCCGAATTCTCCAAAACTTTACTTTTCTGGCTCTGTATCAAAATGCCTCAGCATTTTCGCCTGTGATTTTTGCCTTGGCAACTTCGACTTCTGTTTGAAAAACAAATCAATCTGAAAACTTGCTTACCTGTGGTTTAGACACACTGCTCTGCTAATTTCTGTTCATAATAATTTCCTACTGGTGACCACGGCCTCAGCAGCTCTGCATGTCATATTTATTAAACAGGTTTAAAATAAAATAAAAATGGCTCTATTTTGTTTCCAAGGTTGGTTAATTAGCTCATGCTGTTGTCAGACCTGAACTGTGAATTATAACGCTTTTCCTGAGGGGAGATATTAATTTTTCTGCAGATATGGAAACATTTGGCTGAGCAGTTTGATTTTATTTTTATTCTTTTAAAGATTTTATTTATTTATTTGGCAGAGAAAGAGAGATCACAAGTAGGCAGAGAGGCAGGCAGAGAGAGAGGGGGAAGCAGACTCCCCGCTGAGCAGAGAGCCCGATGTGGGGTTGGATCCCAGGACCTGAGATCATGACCTGAGCCGAGGGCAGAGGCTTAACCCACTGAGGCACCCAGGCACCTGAGCAGTTTGATTTCAGTTTGATTTCAGGGAGCAGTGCTTGGTGGCCAGAAAGTCAGGGTAACTCTTAGTGGTCTGGATGGCAGATTCATATTATCTGTGTGGACCCGGAAAGCACTTGATAATATCATTCCATGTTTTTTTTTTTTAATTTATAGATGTATGTATTTTTTTTAAAAGATTTTATTTATTTGTCAGAGAGAGAGAGAGTGTACAAGCAGGCAGAGTGGCAGGGAGAGGCAGAGAGGAAAGCGGGCTCCCTGCTGATCGAGGAGCCCGATGTGGGACTTGATCCCAGGACCTTAGGATCATGACCTGAGCCAAAGGCAGCGGCTTAACCCACTGAACCACCCAGGTGCCCCAGATGTGTGTATTTTTTCCCCCCCAGTTCCTTTTTTTTTTTTAAATTTCTTTTCAGCATAACAGAATTCATTGTTTATGCACTACACCCAGTGCTCCATGCAATACGTGCCCTCCTTAATACCCACCACCTGGTACCCCCAACCCCCCCTCCCCCACCCCGCCCCTTCAAAACCCTCAGGTTGTTTTTCAGAGTCCATAGTCTCTCATGGTTCACCTCCCCTTCCAATTTCCCTCAACTCCCTTCTCCTCTCCACCTGCCTATGTCATCCATGTTATTTTTTATGCTCCACAAATAAGTGAAGCCATATGATCATTGACTCTCTCTGCTTGACTTATTTCACTCAGCATAATCTCTTCCAGTCCTGTCCATGTTGCTACAAAAGTTGGGTATTCATCCTTTCTGATGGAGGCATCATACTCCATAGTGTATATGGACCACATCTTCCTTATCCATTCATCTGTTGAAGGGCATCTTTGTTCTTTCCACAGTTTGGCGACTGTGGCCATTGCTGCTATAAACATTGGGGTACAGATGGCCCTTCTTTTCTCTACATCTGTATCTTTGGGGTAAATACCCAGTAGTGCAATTGCAGGGCCATAGGGAAGCTCTATTTTTAATTTTTTTTAAAGATTTTATTTATTTATTTGACAGAGAAAGAGAGATCACAAGTAGGCAGAGAGAGAAGAGGAAGCAGGCTCCCTGCTGAGCAGAGAGCCCAATGTGGGGCTTGATCCCAGGACCCTGAGATCATGACCTGAGCCAAAGGCAGCGGCTTAATCCACTGAGCCACCCAGGCGCCCCTCTATTTTTAATTTCTTAAGGGATCTCCATACTGTTCTCCAAAGTGGCTGCACCAACTTGTATTCCCACCAACAGTGTAAGAGGGTTCCCCTTTCTCCACATCCTCTCCAACACACGTTGTTTCCTGACTTGCTAATTTTGGCCATTCTAACTGGTGTAAGGTGGTATCTCAATGTGGTTTTAATTTGAATCTCCCTGATGGCTAGTGATGATGAACATTTTTTCATGTGTCTGATAGCCATTTGTATGTCTTCATTGGAGAAGTGTCTGTTCATGTCTTCTGCCCATTTTTTGACATGATTATCTGTTTTGTGTGTGTTGAGTTTGAGAAGTTCTTTATAGATCCTGGATATCAACCTTTTGTCTGTACTGTCATTTGCAAATATCTTCTCCCATTCCGTGGGTTGCCTCTTTGTTTTGTTGACTGTTTCCTTTGCTGTGCAGAAGCTTTTGATCTTGATGAAGTCCCAAAAGTTCATTTTCGCTTATGTTTCCTTTGCCTTTGGAGACATATCTTGAAAGAAGTTGCTGTGGCTGATATCGAAGAGGTTACTGCCTATGTTCTCTTCTATGATTCTGATGGATTCCTGTCTCACCTTGAGGTCTTTTATCCATTTCGAGTTTATCTTTGTGTACGGTGTAAGAGTATGGTCGAGTTTCATTCTTCTACATATAGCTGTCCAATTTTCCCAGCACCATTTATTGATGAGACTGTCTTTTTTCCACTGTATATTTTTTCCTGCTTTGTCGAAGATTATTTGACCATAGAGTTGAGGGTCCATATCTGGGCTCTCTACTCTGTTCCACTGGTCTGTGTGTGTGTTTTTATGCCAGTACCATGCTGTCTTGGTGATCACAGCTTTGTAGTAAAGCTTGAAATCAGGTAACTTGATGCCCCCAGTTCTGTTTTTCTTTTTCAACATTTCCTTAGCAGTTCGGGGTCTCCTGGTTCCATTCAAATTTCAGCATTGTTTGTTCTAGCTCTTTGAAAAATACCGGTGGAATTTTGATCGGAGTGGCATTAAAAGTATAGATTGCTCTAGGCAGTATAGACATTTTAACAATGTTTATTCTTCTGATCCAATAACTTTTAGTTATATTATATTAGTCTCCATACAGTATATCATTAGTTTCTGATGTAGTGTTGCACGGAGCACTGGGTGTTATATGGAAACAATGAATCATGGAACATTCCATGGCTCTCGAGAGAGGTGAGGGCTTCCTCCTGGCTTTGTATTATAGACAGAAATAGTGGTTTTTTCTGGGAGCAAAGGTCTGGATTGATCCATTCTGCCTTAACTTTAGTCCTATAAAGGTCCGGTTATATGGGTGCTGGTTGTCCAGTAGAGTTCTCCCACAGTCATGCTCACGTTAAATTTACAGAAGCAACCACAAGAATTTAGGAAAGAGAGGAAGACAGGGAGGAGAGATTGTGCAAGTTTAAAAATACTTCTGGATGGAAAAATGTATGATCAAAAATGCAACAGACAAGATAGAGTCAAATAGGCACAGTATATATGACAGGCAGAAACTTATTACCTCCAATTTTCAAAGAACTCGCACAAACTGATTGGAAAAATGACACAATAGAAAAGAACCTTTGTATTTATATTTCTAGAAACTCAAATGCAAGTGATTAATAAACTAATGAAAGGAGGCTTAACCTTGTCAGGGTTCAAAGAAATGTGGATTTGAAGAACAATTTTCACTTGTCCAGTTGCAAAAAAATAAAAGATTGATAACATTCAGTACTGGTGACAATCTGGGAAAACAGACATTTGTGTATTGCTGTGGGAAAGCAGATGTAGCACCTTTATGGAAAGCTATCTTTTTATGTTTGTAAAAATGAGAAAATGGATATGCTTTTGGCCCAGCAATGCCAGCTATGGTGATCTATCCTACAGATTAAATGGACCATAATGGAAGGTATAACTAGAGGCAGCCTTTTCTTGTAGTGATAAAACAGGAAACAACACGAATGTTCCTCAGCAGAAAAATGGCTAAATTAATCGTGCAAGATCTTACTTGGAATGATTACTAGAAAAATGAATTATAGCTATATAAATTGACTTAGATGCAGGGATATATTATGAAGTAATGGGGAAAAAATCTAGGAAAATTAGAGTATGATGCAAGTTTGGCAAAAAAAAAAAAAATATATATATATATATATATATAGACCCTCTCTCTCACCTGCCTGTGTTTGTATTCCAGCATAGTAAGAAATGTAGCAGAATATGCCTTGAATTATTATTATTGGATATCTTGGGGTTTGATTGAACTGGGCGATAGACAATGTGTGGTAAGGACTTAGCACTATATGTATTATAGTCAACATTTTAAGTGAATAGAGTATGGGGGCACCTGGGTGGCTCAGCTGGTTAAGTGTCTGGCTCTTGATTTCAGCTCAGGTCATGATCTCAGGGCTGTGAGATCGAGGCCCGCATCAGGCTCTGCGCCGAGCATGGAGCCTGCTTAAGATTCTCTCTCTCCATTTCCTTCTGCCTCTCCCCCCAGTGAATGAATGAATGAATGAATGAATGGAGTGTGTCATTGTGTTTCAATTACAAATGTACAAACGCTTATTTGTTATAAAGCAATGCAAAATAACATTACATCTTTTCTAAAAAAATAAAAAAGGATTGTCAATTTTTGAATGTCTACCTGTGTCCTATTTGTGTGTGTGTGTGTGTGTGTGTGTGTGTGTGTGTGTGTGTCTGTATGTGTACTTATATGTATCTCTCTCTCTACCTTATGTATTGGCATAAAAAATACATATAGTTTAGGATCTTGCTTTAGTCACTATTTTTAAGGGGGGTCAGGGGCAGAGGGAGGGAGAGGAGAATCTCAAGTAGGCTCCACGCCCAGTGCAGAGACCAACATGGGGCTCGATCTCACGACCCTGAGATCATGACCTGAGCCAAAATCAAGAGTCAGTCACTCAACTTGACTGAGCCCCCTAGATGCTCCAGAATCTTGCTTTTGTCACTTAACTGCATTTCCCATGGCATTTTAAGATCCTCTGTAATATATACATTTTTTAGAATTATAGTTTTTAATGTCTGAATGGTATTTAATTTAAGTGAAATATCATGATTTTCTTAACCGTTCCCCTAATGTTAAGCATATGTTATTTGTAGTTTTTTGCTATTATGGTTCTTGCTGCATGAATGCCTCTATGCTTATTATTTTAATTCTGTTGACTCATTTAAAAATATGTTCTCTAATAAATGATTATTATTCAAACTATATAGAAATATTCATTGATCTTGTTACACACTGCCTTAGCTATGAGATTTTGCACAGATATTTGAATTGAGCTTCACTGTAATCCCTTTCTGTCTGTGGGCAAACCTTCTAAAGGCAGATCTGAAAATAATTTGCAAAGTGTTGCTTTCCTCCGCATTTTACTGATATCCCAACATAAGGGCACACATTGCCACTTGTTCATTACAGGTGGAAATTTTAAATGTACCAAAATGCTTATAATAGCTGAAAGGATCTCTTAAGCAGAATTTGACAGCACTATTGAAAATAATAACAGTAATTTGCATTTATCTGATATTCCACTGCGTGACTCCACTTTCTTTTTTAGAATAACGCATTGGCATAGAATTTCTTATGCTGCTTTGCTGCCAGCTCTGCACACATTGTTTAAGGAACCCTTTTCACTTGCCTGAGTTACAACAGTTTATTGGTGGATATTGGAAAGAACTAGGGCTCTCTGTCACTGATGTTTCCATACATCAACATTTCCTGTTTTTCTGACATATCCCTTTATCGTAGGTTCTCTTCCATGTTTAGGAGGGGATTTTGCAAGCACCAGTAGGCTTTGAGAAACCAACCCCTGCCCCCCCACTGCTGCTCTTCTCTATTGACACCCCGGGGGTTGAGGATTCAGGTGTCTCACTCTGATCTTTTTGTCTCTTATAAATGACTCAACTATATGCATGAGTCAACGGCTGTGCATGGCTGGACTGTTCTCTATTACCTTTGGGGCTTGCCAAGTAGGGTTGGACCTTGTCCTTCTTTCTCTCAAGACAGAATTCCCACTGTGGACATCTAAAAATACTAGAGATATTTTCATGTCCTCTTTCTAAGCAATCTAGGCCAGCCCAGGCAAGACACTTTGTATCTATAAACTTCGTTGGTCATGAACTAGGAGCTCTCACTGATCATTTTCATTTAATTAGGTCTTGTTTTTGGGATAAAGGGCTCACAGGGCTTCATGTTTTATTACCTCTCAAGCAACATCAAGATATGGTTCACGTATTACCTGCCATACTCCCTTCTCCTGTTCTGCTAGAGAACATAATATACTTGTGTTGGTAAAGACGTCTGTTTTAAACTCAAGTGACAGATGGTACCATTTGAACTCAACAGAAGTAGAGAAGAAATGAAGTGACTGCGAACTACTTGCATGGTTAGAAAGTAACCGATGGTCTGCACGCTTGCATGGTACAGATTGCTTCATACATGATATACCGTAAATGGAAATGTTCTAATATATTCGCCACTCACTTTCTGCTAATTTCTTTTTCTGCACTCAGAGCAAGTTTCCATTATTTAACCATGAGCCGTCCTCTGCCCTCTTCCTCCTCATCAAACAACCTCACTAGCAAGTGGCAGTGGGATCGGTATTATGGTAAGCAAGGTAAACAGATGTAGTTCCTATCTCTATGACTGAGAGTCTAAATATAGCACTTCACAGGGCTACCACAGTTGAAGAAAAATAAAAAAACACCTGCAACAATGTCATAACAAAATGTTACACCAGCTGTTCCTCCTACCCCTCTGTGTTCTTTGTGTGTGTGAGGAGTATAATGACAAACAGTAAAATGTTCTAGTCTGTAGTGTACAGTTCATTGAGTTTTGACAATATGTACACCTATGGAACCAACACTCCAACCAAGATAGAGAATCTTCCATCACTTCGGGAAGGTTCCTTTGGACCCCTTCTCTGCTCATTCTCCTTTCCACCAGGCAGCCTCTGTTATGATTTCTATCTCAGGAGATTAATGTTGCCTGTGTTACAACTTCCTATATATGGAATCACAGGGTATATACTCTTTGGCCTCTGGTTTCTTTCGCTCAACTTAATGCTTATGGATTCATTCACATTCATACACCCATTTGTAGTTCATTCTTCTTATTGTTGAGTTCTGTTTCATAGTATAGCTAGACCACCATTTTTTTTTTAAAGATTTTATTTACTTATTTGACAGAGAGAGACCACAAGTAGGCAGAAAGGCAGACAGAGAGAGAGGAGGAAGCAGGCTCCCTGCTGAGCAGAGAGCCCGACATGGGGCTCGATCCCAGGACCCCGGGATCATGACCCGAGCTGAAGGCAGAGGCTTAACCCACTGAGCCACCCAGGCGCCCAAGACCACGATTTTTTTTTTTTTTTCATTCTCCCATTGATGGGTACCTGGTCTGTTTGAAGTTTTGGGCTATTATGAGTAAAGCTGCAATGAGCATTCTTTTTTTTTTTTTTTAAAGATTTGTTTGTTTATTTATTTATTTGACACAGGAGGGCAGAGGAAGAGACTCTTTCAAGCAGACTCTCTGCTGAATACAGAGCCAGGTGTGGGGCTCAATCCCACCACCCACGAGATCACGACGTGGGTAGAAACCAAGAGTCAGACGTTCCACCAACCGAGCCACCCAGGCACCCCTGAACATTCTTTTTTGTTTTTAAAGATTTACTTAATTTCCTTATTTGACAGAGAGAGTGAGAGAGCACAAGCAGGGGGAGCAGCAGAGGGAGAGGGAGAAGTAGGCTCCCCACTGAGCGGGGAGCCTGTTGCAGGACTCCATCCTGGGGCCTTGGGATCATAACGCAAGCCGAAGGCAGGTGCTTAACCAACTGAGCTACCCAGGTGCCCTGCCCCTGAACATTCTTGACAGAGTGCTGTTTTTGAGGACATATGTTTTTACTTTTCTTTGTTTAGTCCCTAGGAATGGAACAGCTGGATGTGAGGTAGTTTTATGTTTGACTCTATTAAGAAACTGTCATATGGATATACTGTTTATATTTCCGCTAGCAATGTATGAGAGTTCCCTCTGCTCTGAATTTTTGCCAACATGAGTTTGGTATTGTTAGTGTTTAATTTTTCAATTTAGAGTTTTTATTTAAATTTAAAATCATAGTCATTTTAATGAATATGCGGTGGCCTCTCACTGTGGTTCTCATTTGCATTTATGTGGTAATGAACAGTGCTGGGCATCCTTTCATGCTTTCATTGGCCATTCATATATCTTTTTTGACATGTCCAAATATTTTGCTCAGTTTTTATTCAATTGTTTGTCTTTTTGTAATTAATTCGTAGGAGTTTTTTATACATTCTGGATACAAATTAGATAGATGGGTGGATAGATAACTTCTTCTCCAAGCCTGTGGCTTGAATTTTCCTTTTCCTAATGGGGTGTGTGTGTGTTTTAATAGTAGTGTCTTTCGATAAGTAAAAATTTTTAAATTTGTATGAAGTTCCATTTATCAGTTTGAAAAAAAATTTTAAGGATGAAGATTTTTGCATTCTAAGAAACCTCTGCTTATTTTTCTAGTAGGTTGATTGCTAAACTTTTATATTCAGTCCAGCAATGATCTTGAGATACGGTGTGAGGTATGGGTCAAGGTTCATCTTTTTAAATATGGATATCCACTTGTTCTAGTGTCAGCTGTTGAAATAATTTCTTTCCCCACTTGACTGTTGTGGAATTTTTGTCAAAAATCATTTGACCATAGGTACATCAGTTTTTCTTCTCTCTATGGAATTTTGTTGATATATTGCTGGATCACATACCAAGACCTGGTGTATTGATTGCTGTAACTTTAGAATAAGTCTTGAAGTCAGGAATGTAATCCTCTAGTTGTGTTTTTTTATTTGTTTGTTTTTAGGAACCGTGGCCCTTTGTATTTCTATATAAAATTTAGAATTAGCATTCAATTTCTAAAAAAAACCCCACAAAACCTGGCTGGGCTTTTTTCCTGTTTTCATATTAACCTTTGACAATTAACCTAAAACTTTGTTCCATTACACTATGAAGTTTTCATTACATTAAACAGTCTTGGTTTCTGAGAAATAAATACTTTAGAAAACTCAGCTCTTATTCTGTGAACATGTCTTTCAAGCACAAATTATTACTGCAAAATCAACTTTCGCCTTTCTGCCTCGTATGAGAATTCAGGAAGACTTCAAAGGCAGATGTGGGCTGATTGCTGTCATTTGAACATTAGGAAATGTCAACCCAGAGGAAGTCAGACATGCTTATCAACACGCTGTGAAGTTAAACGCTGTCACTCTGTGAAATTGTTTGAAGGCCAAAGTGATTGTAAAAAACAAAAAGATATAGCTGAAAGTAAGACAGTGTCTCCTGTAAAGAAGACACACTGAGGGTCTAGAATGTGGCATATTAAAACTTTATTTTTAAGAGGGCTTTATTTATTTATTTGAGAGAGAGAGAGAGAGAGAGAGAGAGAGAGTGAGCCCATGCACGAGTGGGGGTGGGTGCAGAGGGAGAGAGAAAGAATCCTAAGCAGACTCCCCGCTGAACATGGAGCCGGATGCAAGGCTCAATCTCACGCCCCTGAGATCATGATCAAGAGTTGCTGGCTTATCTGACTGAGCTACCCAAGTACCCCTATGTTAAAACTTCAGATGATTATTTGATGGAAAATGCAAAATTAAGAAAGACTTTGCAGACTCTTAATAATATGTCAACGGCGGTCCTAAGATGTCACTTTGAGAACAACAGACACAATGATTTTAGCCAACTAGTTTTCTGCTTGCTACCCAGTAGGTGTGCACCAATTAATACTGCTAGAGTATTTTTTTCTTTATCATTTTCTGAATGACTACTTATGCTCAGTAATGGAAGGGGGTTACAGAATATTCAGGGAGACACACTGGCCATTGAATAATGTTGGTCCAATAAAACACAGAGGAAAGAATTCTATTCAAGTACCCACGTACCTAGTGTATATTAGAAACTGTGCTAAGTGCTGGGTGTAAGGCAATGAACAAAACAGAGTTTCTCTTTTATGAAGCTTGCAGTGTTTCATGGAGGGGCATATAATAATCATGCAAATAAACATAAAAACACAATTATGAACTGTGATACATACGCAAGGAAGGAAATGATCAGAATGTGATGATAGAGAAAACCACTTAGATGGGGATTAGAGAGGACCTCTGTGGGACAATCTTGCAAATGAAAGGCAGCCCTCAGCCCTCAGAGCCAGAGAACCCCACAGTCTTGATCACAGGAAGTGGGGTTAAGGTGGGAAGCTCTGGGGGTGTTCATTTCCAAACTAGACCTTGGCCTCTTAGAGGTGGTTTTGTGGAAGGTAGTGGGAGAGAAGGAAGAGGTGTATAGATCAATAAGGTTAGGAAAATGGAGCTAAAAGGCAAGGAGAGATGATTGGCATCTAAGTTTCAGGGAACAGGCAGAAGATGGAGACAGCTTACAAGGCAAAGTTTCATGATTCAGGATCTCACAGTCCTTGGTGCATACAAGGTTCATTCAGATGGACGGAAACATTTCCAAGCCAATGAAAAAGTGTAATAATAGTGCACCCTTTTTTTTTTTCTTAGCCTTGTCTCTCTGAAAACTTCATTGTTAGCAATGCTTTTCAAAAAAAAAAAAATCCACTCAAGTTCCACTCAAATATATTGATGCTGTGGGTCCTGGGGGAACTATTTACGGCTGAGATATTCTTTTACAAGGTCATTTTTGAACATCAGTGTGGAAATAAATTCCTTTGGGTGGAGACCAAGATATGTCCCACGGGATGCCAACTTTTTCTGAGTATGTTATAGCAATGGTCCCATTTTCAAGTGGTAGTCATATTTTCTATGCATGTTATTTTCACTCGGGGCTACTACTTTGTGGGTCATACATTTCATCTGTGAAAATGAGAATAATTATACATAGCAATTAAAATATGCTGACCTCTTGAAAGTATCACCTTGAGTATTTATAATCCTGCTCATACCATAAACATCATTCGTTTATCAATTCAGCCATGAAACTAAATGTAATTGAAAGAGTGAAATAGCCTATGGGTCTTGTAAAATTGGTTTTAAAAGCTGGTTATCTTAGGGATGAATGTAATGACCCAATAAACTCAATGTGTAGGATTTTCTCGAGGTGTGTACATCATTTGCATCGTTTCCTATTTCAGGTTCTCCCACTCATCTGTCTAGCTGCTCCTGCATAAAGAGAGTACATCAGAGCATCTGGAGTCCGGACAGACATCTGAGAGCACCTGACAGACACCAGGAGAATAAGTTTTTATTCAAGAGGGGGCGCCTGGGTGGCTCAGTGGGTTAAGCCTCTGCCTTTGGCTCAGGTCATGATCCCAGGGTTCTGGGGTCGAGCCCCGCATCAGGCTCTCTGCTCAGTGGGGAGAGCCTGCTTCTCCCTCTCTGTCTGCCTGCCTCTCTGCCTACTTTTGCCTACTTGAGATTTCTCTCTCTGTCAAATAAATAAATAAAAAATCTTAAAAAAAGTTTTTATTCAAGAGTATTTTGCTGCTCCCATGGGTCCGATCTATTTTCCCTTCCGATGTAGTTAATATTCTTACAAACTGTAGCCCTGTGCTGTGCGATATGAATCGCTGATATTTTGAACTGAGCTCAGGATGATCGAAAAGAGATGAATATGAATCGAAATAGTGAATCAATCACAGTGGAGATGAAGTTCTTTAGCAGTGAAAAACCACAACACGGACAGCCCAAATGTCAACAAGATACGTGCTGGACTTGGAAGCCTTCAGGAGACCGCAGGACTTTCTGATTCTGGGCATGCCCACAGCCAAAGCTAACGTGCCTTAGCCGACGGGGTGGTGCAGGTAGGGATAGATGCGTTGGCTGAATGACACTCCTTGGCTCCCCTGTGAACTCTAGGTTAGCTTCATGTTAAATTTGCCAAAGCTTGTCTTCAACTCAGTTACTCTTACTTGAAAAAGAGACAAGGAAAGACAGAAAAAGAAATGTGACCTAAAAATTGGGTGTGGTTTCAATGAATGTCTAAAATGCTACTTATTTCTCAAATTTTCAGCTCCTATCAGATAGATTAGATTAGTAGCTCGTATTTCTCTCTCTCTTTTTAAAGATTTTATTTATTTATTTGTCAGAGACAGAGAGAGAGAGCACGCACAAGCAGGGAGAGCTGCAGGCAGAGGGAGAAGCAGGCTCCCTGCTGAGCAAGGGGCCCGATGTGGGACTTGATCCTAGGGCCCTGGGATCATGACCTGAGCCGAAGGCAGACGCTTAACCAACTGAGCCACCCAGGCATCCCAAAAGCTCCTCCTATTTCTAAAAATTTTACAGTTGTCCCCTCCGTTTCCTTTTCCATCTGAGTGAAGTGTTACATTCTGTTTTTCCAAAGGGGTGGAGGAAGCTGGAAATGAAGGCAGCATATCCCACACTTGGGCTACTTAACTATAAAAGCCTTCCTTCCAATGGAGTCCTTATGGGGGCCACGATTTTCTTGCTGGCCCCTAAGTGAAGGTTTGAATGGGGCCATTAAGAATGTTTTCTCATTCTTAAAAAGACGACTCTTCCTAAGACTTTTGGATGACCATATTTATCACAAAGAGAGTTTACTTGATAAAAGGCTCAGCTTAGCTTCCGAGAGCTTGCCTGCACTTGGGTAGGTGGAAAACGAGCTTCCTTGAGATACCTGCCTGGCTTTCTTTACCTCATTGCCTACACTATTTTTAGACTTCTGTTCTCCAAGTTCTTACTTCACCTCCATTTTTGCGTTTCAAACCGTAGAACTCACTCTTCAGGCACACTTACACTGTGCATGAAACCACTCGATAAAAATGCAAATGTCAATCTTCTCTCTTTTTTTTTTAAATGCAATTTTAGAAGCTCTGGGTAACTTGGTGTAATTGAACTGTAGGGGGCATGAAAGAATGAGACAGCGGT
Organism: Martes martes; assembly: GCF_963455335.1. Classification (NCBI taxonomy): domain Eukaryota; kingdom Metazoa; phylum Chordata; class Mammalia; order Carnivora; family Mustelidae; genus Martes; species Martes martes. Next base: position 9,473,144 of record NC_137897.1, read on the forward strand.
GAGGCTTCCCTGCTGTGTGTTTTGGCCAAGGCAGCCTTTTCTTGATGAAGGAAAGATTTTATTCAAGCTTCTGCAATGGGATGACATTTGTAGTGGAATGTAGGAGACACTGATAGGGCAAAATGCTTTTAAATAATGTCATAGATCCTTCCAGATGACACAAAGTCCAGAAAATATTCCTTTTCTCAGCTAAAGTCACTAATATCACTGCTTCCCCTCCAGTCTGAACAGCGCAGAACAAGAGGAATCCACAAGTCCTCTGCGCCCGCAGCAAGGAAGAGGCTGTCCCTTCTCCCCTTTAGGCATTGCCCAGCATTTGCCCTAGGAGAGCAGCTCCATGGCTGAGGATCTGTAAATTACTGCGTAGAGGGGCCTTGACCTGAAAACACGGAGGAGAGCAGAATGTGGAAGTCACCTCTCTACTTCTTAGGACACAGGGAACAGGGGTCTTTGGCCCGCTGGCTATCTGGTTGGGGAGCCTCACAGTCCGTACGGAGCTGATGCCTTGCCTCGATTCTGGGTGTGATCATGGGGCCCAGGTCTGGCCCGTGAGAGCCTTGTGCGGGTCTCTGGGTGACCTCCCAGGAAAGAAGCCTTCTTCTCCACTGGTCTCACTCAAGGAGCAGAGGGAAGACCCGGAGCAGCCAGCGGCCGCTTTTGCCACCCCGTCAGGAAAGGCCTCTTGAAAGAAAGCAGAGCCCAGTGAGAGCGACCGTCCAATATCTGGGCCCCTGAACAAGCAGCATCGCCTGGGAAGCGTGCAGGAAAGACAAATGGAGAAAGAGAAGAGGAAAGGGAAGGAAAGGGCAGGAGAGACTTGCTATTGGCTGTGACGCCCCTGGTGAGTTTCTCTGGGGAACACTACTACCCACCTGGCAGCCCGTTTTGAGGGTCAGAGCCAACGCGGAGGTCACAGAGGAGGAACTCGCCCACGTGTTTTAATTTGATAGGCAGCCACCAGAAGACCTGAGGAGATGGAAGTTATTTAAAGTTTCACATCAGCCTCGGAAACACCCGTGTCTGCTAGCCTTGATTTTCCTCTGCTGCAACACAAGAGGCTCGCCCTTGATCACCCCTAAGGTGTCCTTCGGTTCTGATCTTGGCAGAAGGCTCTTCCCTTAGCCCACTCCAGCGCCCGCAGGAATGACTCAGGCGCAGTGATTGCAGGGGCCCGCCAGAGATCACTGTAGGATACGGTTCCGTCCTCGCCTGCTCCGTCTTAGAATTGCAAGCAGATACTGCAGGAGATAGCGGAGAAGGGCCCCCCCACCCCACGGCCACCGCCACTGCCACCACCCCTGCTACTGGTGTTTGCCCTTGGACGGGTCACGTGTGACACCATCGCTTTCTCTGTCCTATGACGTTAATGTAATCTCGGGCTTCCTTGCTGGTCAGTCATCACCATGTGAAATAGATCAGTTTTAATTCACTGTAGAATCCTCCTTCCAAGGCTATAGTTCAGCAAGGCATTTCCTGTCTCTGAAGAACAGTACTGTGTTTTGTTACTGGAAACTAAAACTCTTGTGCCTCTGCTGAAAGGGTGAGCCGGAACACAAGCCTTTCAGCTGGGATTGGGTTGGTTTCTCTCCCCTTCTCTGTTCTACGTGCTGTCATTTCAGAGCCACTGCTGCCTAGAAGATGCCCCACCTTGCTGAGGACCTTATGGTTCTGCTCAAAGACTATTCTAGAGGCACCAGTCATTCCCCCACAACTGGGAATTTCACTGACCATGTGAGCTCTAGCCTTAGGCACAAGGGTCTAGGGAAGATGGTGAACATACGAGTGTGAGGGTGGGGGACATCCACGTTGTTCCTCTCCCCATTGAACACCGATTCTACTCTTACCTGAACAGTTTATTTTGGAAGAGATGGAAGAGATGGTAACACGCACTAACTCACCACATTCGCTCCTCAAATTCCCATACTCTCTTGAAGCTAGATTTGAACAGGTCCTTAGTCCTGGCCAATGAACTCTGATTGGAAGTGACATGCGTCTCTCCTGAACAAAGCGATTAAGAATCTGTGTGTCATATCCATCTATTTCATCCCAAGCTACTTTGACCTTTTAAGCCTTGTGTTCCAGCTGCAGAACCACAGAATGGAGGAATATGGACTGAATATGACTAAGCAATAAACATTTCTGCATGAAGTCACTGGGATTCCAGGGATGATTTGTTACTGCAGCAGGGCCTATCCTAGCCTGACTGACAGCCTGGGGCTGTGAACACATATAGGAGAAAAACATGGGCTTTATCCCGAAGCTAACCACAGTCCCGGGCATTTTAATTCTTAATTACTCTTAGTTTTTACTATTGATAAATTTGCAAGCAGTGATGAGAGCAGCACTCCTGTAGGCCCCGTGCTGTCAGGGCAAGTGCCAATATCTGGAAAGTCTAGTTTTGGGTTCTAGTAGAACCGAGAAACTATCATGTGGACATTCTGATGCACCAAAAATAAGATACATTTGAATAACACATGTGCACGCATCTGGAACCAATGGTTCTATGGAGAAATATCCCTGAAAGTTCAAAAAGGATGCAGCTCTTATGTGAAAGAAGCCTGAGTGTTCCTGAAAGAAGCCTGACCCCTCCTTAGTGGAGGGGTCATGACTTTCTGCCTCAGTGTCTTTCCAAAAACACAGAGACTCTTATTCTCTCTACCCAGGCCAAAACTGCATACTCTCCTAGTTTTAAGATGAAAAGAACTTCAAATAATCTTTTTCCCAAGCAGATTTATTTCTGCTGTCTTTTGATCCCAAATTCTAAACCAAAGGAAATAACTTTAAGTTTGGTTGTTATGACTGCAATGGAATCTGCCCCTCCTCCCCACCTCAAGAGACTGATAAGGAAATACTTAATAAAAGATTCTTTTCTTACCATGACATTTCCATTGCATATCATTAGAGTTCACTGATGATTAAGGATTTTGATGGTTAGTCACAGGAAAAAGAATTTACTTTCATCACGATACAGCTTGGGGCGGCTTTATTTACTGGTAGGTTCAGTTTTAACGTTGTTTCCTCCTCTTCTATGTTTATTTCCACCATTTTTATTAACTCAGATGCTAGAATATTCCTCAGTAGCCCACGTCTTCCCACAGGACCTCAGGCTTGTCTGTCTGCCTTAGGGTTCAGTTTGAAAGTGAATTACCTCTTCAAGGTCTCTCCTTCTCTCCAGTAAATAGAAGATTCTTCAAGGATGCACAGCTGCTATCATGTCAAGCTATTACAACCTTTCTAAAAATCCAGACATTCGGCTCTAGGCTTCCCAAGTGACAATGCTTGGTAAATTGAGAGGGGTGCAATTCTACCAAGTCCCTTGGAAACCTTCCTCTCAGGTGTCACAGATTTATTATCTCTGCCTTGGGGGACCCACAGGCATTTTTTCTAGGTGGTGGTCTTCTCCAACACGTTATATAGTATGGAACAAATGCAAGAGTCTATCCTCGTTTGCTTAAATTTTAATACTTTAAGTTAGGATCTTATGGTTTAACTATTAAAATAAATGTTAAAAGCCAAGAAAAGATTTTAAACTTTTGTAAGACTTATTTCATTTGAACTTATCTGGGCCCATGGTAGCCTGGACTTTACCTAGGTTAACAGATTACAATGAAGTGCAGTGAGCGCATGAAGGAGCCCCGCTGTTATCTCCGTGTTCACAATAGGCTTGCCACTTCCCCCAAATTGTCCAGAAGCTTCTCTCTATCTTCTGAAGTGATACTAACTGCCATCTCATTATCTTTTTCCCTCAGGGTACTAGGGAGAGTTTACAAGGCCCCCCAAACCTTAGCATGTTAGTGATATAGGGTATGGTCTGACCTAGGCTGCATTAGTTACCTATTGTTGCATAACAAATCACCCTGAAATTTAGAAGCTGATGGCAGCAAACATCTGTTATCTCACACAGTTCCTGAAGGCTAAGAATCCAGCTGTGGCTTGGCTGGGTAGATCTGACTTAGGGTCTCTCATGAAATTCAAGTTCAGCTGTTGACCAGGGCTGCATTCATCTCAAGGTGTGATTAGGGCTACAGAATATGCATGTAGGCTCACCCATGGTTGTTGGCAGGCCTTAGTTCCTTACGGACGATTGGGCACATGTGCCTCTTTATAGGGCTGCTCAAAACATGGCAGCTTACTTCTCTCAAAGTGAGTGATCCAAGGGAGAGGAAAGCAAGAATGTACCCAAGACAGAAGCCATAGCTTTTATAACCTAATCTTAGAAGTGCCATGCCATCATTTCTGTTGTGTGCAATTGGTCACACACACCGACTCTGGTACAATGTGGGAGGGAACTACACACAAGTGTGAATACCAACAGGCAGGGGTCACTGGGGGCCATCTTGGAGGCTGGCTACCACACAGACTCTTTCTTCTCTGGTCAACCCTCTTATCTAGGGCTCCAGGACCTCTGGACTGACCTCCCTCCATCTCTCTCCATCTCTCTCTCTCTCTCTCACTCTTTTTAAAAGATTTATTTATTTAGTTTAGAGGGAGAGAGAGAGAGAGAGAGAGAGAGAGAGAGAGATTGAGTATGAGTAGGAGGGACAGAGGGAGAGGGAGAGAACCCCAAGCAGACTCCCCATGGAGCACAGAGCCTGACATGGGGCTCTATCTCATGACCCTGAGATCATGACCTGAGCCGAAACCAAGAGTCAGATGCTTAACTGACTGTGCCACCCAGATGCCCCAGGACCTCTGACCTTTCTGTTCCTCCAGTGTGCCATGCTCACTGTACCTGCAGTGCCTTTATACATGCAATGCTTTCTTCTTGCAAAATTCCACTTCCCCTTCACCTGGTTAATTCCTGCAAACACTCAGCTCAATCATTTATTTTCCAGAGAAGACCCCTCTGCTGTTAACATTGTTGTAATTTTACAACGGGTGCTTATTTAATTAGTCTCTCTCTCTACCTACCCTCTGGACTGTAAACTCCAAGTTTATATTAGATTTTGCTCATAAATGTATCCTTGGTTCAGTGGCTGTTGCTAGGTAGATGTGTTGAATAGATAAATTAATAAATGAAGAAGGTCGAGGTCAGTACATGGGGAAAGTATCAAGAGGAAGTTCAGGTGTGTGAGGATAACAGATGTGTGAACTGGAATTACATGAGGTGAAGGATTAGGGGTTTCTCTTTCCTCTGACATTCTCTATTCATCTCCTTTTATCCATATCTTCTCCCTTTCCTTCCTTTCCTTCTTTCCCCTCTCCTCTTCACCTACATCTCGTTCTTTTCCTTGTCTATTCCACTTTACCATGACTGTCACATCTTCTCATTGATAGTAACCGTAACAATGGAATCACAGGTTGGAACAGGAAGATGGGAAGTGAAGTGAGCTGTGCAATAGAAGTAAATGTCTTGTAACGGTCCTGAGTAGAGTACAGGAAGTTGAGGCAAAACTTTTCTAGACCAGGAAGCATGCTGCTGCCTTGTTACAGAAGTGAGTAAATAAAGTAAGTGAATAAAATATATTCAATCACATATTCATATATGATTTTATTCATATATTGAATAAAATATATTCAATTATATATTCATTTAACCAACATTTAGAAGATGACTTCACCTATCTGAGAATGGGCTGAGTGTTGGAGATACTCAGTGAAGGAGACAGGATACCTGATATCAAAGAACCCACTGTCTAGCATCATGATACTCAAAGTGTTGTCCATGTTAGAGAACTAAATGTGAGACCTGAAGCCATACAACTCCTAAAAGAAAGCATAGGCAATAATATCTTGGACATAAGCCTTAGCAACATTTTTCTAGATATGTCTCCTCAGGCAAGGGAAACAAAAAGAATAAACAAACTATTGGGACTACACTAAAATAATCAGCTCTTGCAGAGCAAAGGAAATCAACAACAAAACAAAATGGCGACCTACTGGATGGAGGAAGACATTTGCAAATGATATATCCAATAAAGGAATAATATCCAAAATTTATTAAAAACTTACAACTCAATGCCATAAAACCTCACCCAAACTAAATAATCTGATTACAAATAGAGGACCTGAACAGACATTTTTCCAAAGACATATGGATGGCCAACAGATACATGAAAAGATGCTCAACACCACAGACATCAGAGAAATGCAAATCAAAACAATAATGAGACATCACCTTACACCTGTCAGAATGACTAGTATCAAAAAGATATGAGATAACAAGTGTTGGTGAGGATGTGGAGAAATTGGAATCCTTGTGCACTAATGGTTGAAATGTAAATTGGTGCAGCCACCATGGAAAACAGTATGGAGGTTCCTCAAAAAATTAAAACTAGAATTACTACATGATCCAGTAATTCTACTACTGAGTATTTACCCAAAGAAAACAAAAACACAAATTAAAAAAGATAGATGCACCTTTATGTTTATTGCAGCATTATTTACAATAGTTATAATATGAAAACAACCCAAGTATCCATCGACAGATGAATGGATAAAGATGTGTATATACACCATGGAATCAGCCATAAAAAAGAATGACATCCTGCCATTTGCAACAACATGTGTGGAGCGAGAGGTATTCTCCTATGTGAGATAAGTCAGACAGAGGAAGGCAAATACCATACGATTTCACTTACATATAGAATCTAAAAAACAAACAAAGAAAATGAATGAACAAACAAAAAACTAGAAACGGAATAAAAAAATACAGAGAACAAACATGGTGGTTGCAGAAGGGAGAGGGTTGGGAGGACAGGAAAATAAATAAAGGGCATCAAGACGTACAAAATTCTAGTTATAAAATAAATAAGTCATGAGGATGAAAAGCACAGCATGGGGAATATAGCAAGAATATTGTAATAATGGGGTATGGTGACAGAGGGTAACTACACTTACTGTGAGCATAGCATAATGTATAGAACTGTCAAATCACTGTTATATACCTGAAATGTATAGAACATTGTATGCCAACTACATTTCAGTAAAAAACAAAACAAGTGTGGTTCGTGAACTGGTAGCATCAACTTCCCCCCGGGGTGTTTGTCGGAACTGTAGACTCCTAGGCCCCACCCAGATGTACTGAATCAGCATTTTCACTTCCAGTACGTGGCCAGGTCATCTGTGGGTCTCTGGAAGTTTAGGAAGCACCTGGCTAGAAAGCAGAGACAAGGGAAAAGCCGAGGACAACAGGGGAAGTGTCAGAAGGGATGTAAGCACGGGGCTGTGGGATTTCATCGAATGCCATCTGGTTCTGGTCTGCTGCCAGCAGGGGAGGTGGGCAGGGAGGCCAGGAGATGGCAGGTGAATGGGAATTTGAAATGGGGAGGGCTCCACAGGGCGTAGCGCGTAGAGGAAGGAGGATATACAAAGGCCTGCTGGTGCTCAGAAGCAGGGCCCCTCCTAACAAGGATTGGCATTGGCGGGTCATTGATTATTCTAGTCTGATTGGGAAGCCATTCTGCGAGGGACAGGAGCTGAAAATGCCTTATTTCACTTAACGTTTCCAACAAGTCTGTGGGGAAGGTGCTATGAAAACTTCTATAGGTACAGGGGATGGATCTCATGCACTTGAGTCAGGGAGGGGGCAGGGAGAAGGTTCCCTTGGCGATGTTCCAGAAAGGGGCAGAATTAAGTTACTTTGTGCTTGGAGCTTGAGGGTCCGTGTTATACTATCTCAGGGGTGACAGGTTCTGGAGAAGAAGGGATGAGAGCTAGCATTTCCCTTGTCCTTTGGTTACTGCTTTCTGTTCAAATTCTGTTTTGTTTGAGGAATGATCTCTTCTGCCTCCTGACATGGGTTATGCACCGTCAGCCAGTTTAACGCAGAGACCCTGGGCAATTGTAGGTGCTCTGTGGGTTACCCGTAAAGCGAATTCCCTGAATAAACAGTTTGGTCAAAGAACACCAGGTGCTCCATCTCACAACCCATAAACTTAAACCTGACTTTGGCCTCCTGCGGAGAACCATTTTTGCCAGGGTTGACAGTAGCCAGAATTCGGAGGCAAGGTACATTTGTCCTAGGGCTCCCCCCGTCCCCTCTTTCTGGAAAACTGTTAGACTCAGTTGGATTTCTATGTCTCATCAAAACACATGTGGCTTGTATGCATTTCCTTGGGGTCCTATCCTTCCCCATGAAAATGTGTCACGATGTATCAATTAGTTACATGTTAATCCTTCATGATGTGTTGGCCCATCAGTCCAACTCTTTGTTCAGGCTCAGGTTCAGGATCTCTGGATTATGAGATCAAGCCCTGAGTTGGGCTCTGTACTCAGTGCAGAGTCTGTTTGAGATTCTCTCTCCCTCTCTCTGCCCCTCCTGGCTGTTCTCGCCCTCTCTCAAGCAAATAAATAAATCTTAAAAAAATAGTGATATTATATCCCCCAGATAACAGATGCCTTGTATTTAGAATGATGCTAATGTGGAGTATGGTAAACAAGAATAGAGAAGGTGGTCTGCTTTGGGATGCCTTCTTTCCCTTTCCCATGACATCTCCCCGATCTGTTACATGAGTGAAGCTGGAGAAGGAAAGGGAAAAATATCTCTTTGCTTAACTGGTCTCAGTTGTTCTTTCTGTTGGTTCTGCTGTTTCTCTGACCAACACTAACTGACCTTCTAGACTGTGTGTGTGACATGCATCCCAGGGGTTGGGCTTTCTCCATGGGACATCAATGTTTTCTCTGGAAGGTTCTATACAGGGTTACTTCACAACACATTTCCTTGATGTGTCCACCTGACCCCAGCACTTTTTCTTCCATTTCCCTTTAAGTTACTGCCACGGGTGGCACATTCCACAACCACTTGCGGCTGGCTCCCTTCTTGCAGAAGGTAGCCTTCTGGGTTTGGGTGCCATTACTCAAAGAGGTAAAAAAAAAAAAATGAAATAACTTTAAAATGCATTTTGGTTTAACAAGCAACAGAGATCAAACCAAAATAGTACACAGTATGGCCAAAGGTTAAGAAATAGATACTTTTGTACATTATGGATAGATGTATAAGTTGACACAACCCTTTTAGAGAACAGTCTGGCAATAAATATAAAAATCTTTAAAAGGTTTCATATTTTTTTAGGGTCTGCTGTTCTAGTTTTAGGATAAAAGATGAGGCAAATCAATTTGAATCTACACAAAGAAATAGCTACAAGGATGTTCACTGTTGTACCTGCTTTGTGAAAACTAAGAATCTACTAAAATACCCAACAAAAGGGGATTGCTGAAATAAATGATAAAATACTGTAACTACTGTACATAACTCTATACAAAAATGATTCATAGCACGTGAAAGTGTTAAAAATGGCCTATGAAACAGTACTATGACATGACTTTATTTTGTACAAGAACTCTACAGGTAAGTATTATTAAAAAAAGAATGAAACCATTTGCTTCAAAATGTTAACTGAAGGATGGAGGAGTAAAGAGTGAAGGAGAAGAGAAGGGAGATGATAATTTTTCTTCTTCATTTTCTAGATTTTCTATAATTTCTCCAATGCATGTATATTCCATTTGTGTCAAGAAAGTAAACGGGAAGAATCATAGAAATATGGCAAAGAATTAAAGGTAGAAAAGTGATATGAAAATAAAAATAAATTTAATACACCAAAGGCGTACCACCATATTCAGCACACTAAGAGAGACGGGCCTCGTGTTTAAGAAGCACTGTTCTCTCAAGAGAATGAGAAGACAAGCCACAGACTGGAGGTAATATTTGCAAAAGACATCTCTGATGATGGTACCACTACACACTGCTAGAATAGTTAAAATCTGAAGCACTGACAATATTAAATGCTGGTGAAGATGTGCTACAGGAGCTCTTATGCATTGCTGGTGAAGAAAAATGGTACAGCCATTTTAGAAGAGAGTTTGGCAGACTTTTCTCTTTTTTTCTCAAAAGTAAACATACTCTTATTCCGTGATCCAACAATCATGTGGCTGGGCATTTACCCAAATGAGTTGACAATTTGTGTCCACCCAGAGACCTGTGCATAAATGTTTATAGCAGTTCTATTCATGACTGCCAAAACTTGGAAGCAACCAAGATGTCCTTCAGTAGGTGAATGGGCAAGTAAATGGTGGCCCATCCAGACAATGGAGTATTATGCAGCGCTAAAAAGAAATGTGCTATCAAGCCATGAAAAGACAAGGAGGAAACTTAAATGTATGTTGCTAAGAGAAAGAAGACAACCCAAAAAGCCTAACGCTATATGATTCTAATTACAGGACACTGTGGAAAAGGCAAAACTACGGAGACAGTAAAAAGATCAGTGGGTACCAGGGGTTAGTGGGGACAGGGATGAACAGGCCGAGCACAGTGGATGTGCAGGGCGGTAAAGCTACTCTGATATGAGCCACTTTGTATCAACTCCCTTCATATTCCCTGATGGCCTAACACCAAACTCAGTTCAGTAAATCCAAGACTGGATTTACTGAAGCCACAGTAAAATGGGTAAAGAGCACGATTCTCTGATGCTCTGGTTTTCACAAGAGGAACATTTATGTACATGCAGGTGAGTAGAGTAGACAGCAGAGTGTGCTGGCCATGATCTATAAATATTATTTCCTAAAATGTAGCTTTTTTTTTTTTTAATTTTTTATTTTAATAAACATATAATGTATTTTTATCCCCAGGGGTACAGGTCTGTGAATCGTCTGGTTTACACATTTCACAGCACTCATCATAGCACATACCCTCCCCAATGTCCATTTCCCCACCACCCTCTCCCGTCCCCCTTCCCCCCCGCAACCCTCAGTCTGTTTCTTGAGATTGAGTCTTTTATGGTTTGTCTCCCTCCCAATCCCATCTTTTCATTTTTTCTTTTCCTACCTCCCCCCAAACCCCCCCACCTTGCATCTCCACTTCCTCATATCAAAGAGATCATATGATAGTTCTCTTTCTCCGATTGACTTATTTCGCTAAGCATGATACCCTCTAGTTCCATCCACGTCGTCGCAAATGGCAAGATTTCATGTCTTTTGATGGCTGCATAGTATTCCATTGTGTATATATACCACCTCTTCTTTATCCATTCATCTGTTGATGGACATCTAGGCGCTTTCCACAGTTTGGCTATTGTGGACATTGCTGCTATAAACATTCGGGTGCACGTGCCCCTTCGGAGCACCACGTTTGTATCTTTAGGATATATACCCAGGAGTGCAATTGCTGGGTCGTAGGGTAGCTCTATTTTCAGTTTTTTGAGGAACCTCCACACTGTTTTCCAGAGTGGTTGCACCAGCTTGCATTCCCACCAACAGTGTAGGAGGGTTCCCCTCTCTCCGCATCCTCGCCAGCATCTGTCATTTCTTGACTTGTTAATTTTAGCCATTCTGACTGGTGTGAGGTGGTATCTCATTGTGGTTTTGATTTGTATTTCCCTGATGCCGAGTGATGTGGAGCATTTTTTCATGTGTCTGTTGGCCATCTGGATGTCTTCCTTGCAGAAATGTCTGTTCATGTCCTCTGCCCATTTCTTGACTGGATTATTTGTTCTTTGGGTATTGAGTTTGATAAGCTCTTTATAGATTTTGGATACGAGCCCTTTATCTGATATGTCGTTTGCAAATATCTTCTCCCATTCTGTCAGTTGTCTTTTGGTTTTGTTAACTGTTTCCTTTGCTGTGCAAAAGCTTTTGATCTTGATGAAATCCCAATAGTTCATTTTTGCCCTTGCTTCTGTTGCCTTTGGCGATGTTCCTAGGAAGAAGTTGCTGCGGTGGAGGTCAAAGAGGTTGCTGCCTGCATTCTCCTCAAGGATTTTGATAGATTCCTTTCGCACATTGAGGTCCTTCATCCACTTTGAGTCTATTTTCGTGTGTGGTGTAAGGAAATAGTCCAATTTCATTTTTCTGCATGTGGCTGTCCAATTTTCCCAGCACCATTTGTTGAAGAGGCTGTCTTTTTTCCATTGGATATTCTTTCCTGCTTTGTCGAAGATTAGTTGACCATAGAGTTGAGGGTCTATTTCTGGGCTCTCTATTCTGTTCCATTGGTCTATATGTCTGTTTTTGTGCCAGTACCATACTGTCTTGATGATGACAGCTTTGTAATAGAGCTTGAAGTCTGGAATTGTGATACCACCGACTTTGGCTTTCTTTTTCAATATTCCTTTGGCTATTCGAGGTCTTTTCTGGTTCCATATACATTTTAGGATTATTTGTTCTATTTCTTTAAAAAAAATGGATGGGATTTTGATAGGGATTGCATTAAATGTGTAGATTGCTTTAGGTAGAATAGACATTTTCACAATATTTGTTCTTCCAATCCATGAGCATGGAATATTTTTCCATTTCTTTGTGTCTTCCTCAATTTCTTTCATGAGTACTTTATAGTTTTCTGAGTATAGATTCTTTGCCTCTTTGGTTAGATTTATTCCTAGGTATCTTATGGTTTTGGGTACGATTGTAAATGGGACTGACTCCTCAATTTCTCTTTCTTCTGTCTTGTTGTTAGTGTAAAGAAATGCGACTGATTTCTGTGCATTGACTTTATATCCTGACACTTTACTGAATTCCTGTATAAGTTCTAGCAGTTTTGGAGTGGAGCCTTTTGGGTTTTCCACATATAGTATCATATCATCTGCAAAGAGTGATAGTTTGACTTCTTCTTTGCCGATTTGGATGCCTTTAATTTCTTTTTGTTGTCTGATTGCTGAGGCTAGGACTTCTAGTACTATGTTGAACAGCAGTGGTGATAACGGACATCCCTGCCGTGTTCCTGACCTTAGCGGAAAAGCTTTCAGTTTTTCTCCATTGAGAATGATATTTGCGGTGGGTTTTTCATAGATGGCTTTGATAATATTGAGGTATGTGCCTTCTATCCCTACACTTTGAAGAGTTTTAATCAGGAAGGGATGCTGCACTTTGTCAAATGCTTTTTCAGCATCTATTGAGAGTATCATATGGTTCTTACTCTTTCTTTTATTAATGTATTGTATCACATTGATGGATTTGCGGATGTTGAACCAACCTTGCAGCCCTGGAATAAATCCCACTTGGTCGTGGTGAATAATCCTTTTAATGTACTGTTGGATCCTATTGGCCAGTATTTTGGTGAGAATTTTCGCATCTGTGTTCATCAAGGATATTGGTCTGTAATTCTCTTTTTTGGTGGGATCCTTGTCTGGTTTTGGGATCAAGGTGATGCTGGCCTCATAGAATGAGTTTGGAAGTTTTCCTTCCATTTCTATTTTTTGGAACAGTTTCAGGAGAATAGGAATTAATTCTTCTTTAAATGTTTGGTAGAATTCCCCTGGGAAGCCGTCTGGTCCTGGACTTTTGTTTGTTTGGAGATTTTTGATGACTGTTTCAATCTCCTTACTGGTTATGGGTCTGTTCAGGTTATCTATTTCTTCCTGGTTCAGTTGTGGTAGTTTATACATCTCTAGAAATGTATCCATTTCTTCCAGGTTGTCAAATTTGTTGCCATAGAGTTGCTCGTAGTATGTTCTTATAATTGTTTGTATTTCTTTGGTGTTGGTTGTGATCTCTCCTCTTTCATTCATGATTTTATTTATTTGCGTCCTTTCTCTTTTCTTTTTGATAAGTCTGGCCAGGGGCTTATCAATCTTATTAATTCTTTCAAAGAACCAGCTCCTAGTTTTGTTGATTTGTTCTATTGTTTTTTTAGTTTCTATTTCATTGATTTCTGCTCTGATCTTTATGATTTCTCTTCTCCTGCTGGGTTTAGGCTTTCTTTGTTGTTCTCTCTCCAGCTCCTTTAGGTGTAGGGTTAGGTTGTGTATTTGAGACCTTTCTTGTTTCTTGAGAAAGGCTTGCACTGCTATATATTTTCCTCTCAGGACTGCCTTTGTTGTGTCCCACAGATTTTGAACTGTTGTGTTTTCATTATCATTTGTTTCCATGAATTTTTTCAATTCTTCTTTAATTTCCTGGTTGACCCATTCATTTTTTAGAAGGATGCTGTTTAGTCTCCATGTATTTGCGTTCTTTCCAAATTTCCTCTTGTGATTGAGTTCTAGCTTCAGAGCATTGTGGTCTGAAAATATGCAGGGAATGATCTCGATCTTTTGGTACCGATTGAGACCTGATTTATGACCCAGGATGTGGTCTATTCTGGAGAATGTTCCATGTGCACTAGAGAAGAATGTATATTCTGTTGCTTTGGGATGGAATGTTCTGAATATATCTGTGATGTCCATCTGGTCCAGTGTGTCATTTAAGGCCTTTATTTCCTTGTTGATCTTTTGCTTAGATGATCTGTCCATTTCAGTGAGGGGAGTGTTAAAGTCCCCTGCTATTATTGTATTACTGTCGATGTATTTCTTTGATTTTGTTATTAATTGGTTTATATAGTTGGCTGCTCCCATGTTAGGGGCATAGATATTTAAGATTGTTAGATCTTCTTGTTGGACAGACCCTTTGAGTATGATATAGTGTCCTTCCTCATCTCTTATTATAGTCTTTGGCTTAAAATCTAATTGATCTGATATAAGAATTGCCACCCCAGCTTTCTTCTGATGTCCATTAGCATGGTACATTGTTTTCCACCCCCTCACTTTAAATCTGGAGGTGTCTTCGGGTCTAAAATGAGTTTCTTGTAGGCAGCATATGGATGGGTTTTGTTTTTTTATCCATTCTGATACCCTGTGTCTTTTGATTGGGGCATTTAGCCCATTAACATTCAGGGTAACTATTGAGAGATATGAATTTAGTGCCATTGTATTGCCTGTAAGATGATTGTTACTGTATATTGTTTCTGTTTCTTTCTGATCTACTACTTTTAGGGTCTCTCTTTGCTTAGAGGACCCCTTTCAATATTTCCTGTAGAGCTGGTTTGGTGTTTGCAAATTCTTTCAGCTTTTGTTTGTCCTGGAAGCTCTTTATCTCTCCTTCTATTTTCAATGATAGCCTAGCCGGATATAGTATTCTTGGCTGCATGTTTTTCTCGTTTAGTGCTCTGAATATATCATGCCAGTTCTTTCTGGCCTGCCAGGTCTCTGTGGATAGGTCCGCTGCCAATCTAATGTTTTTACCCTTGTATGTTACAGACTTCTTTTCCCGGGCTGCTTTCAGGATTTTCTCTTTGTCGCTAAGACTTGTAAATTTTACTATCAGGTGACGAGGTGTGGACCTATTTTTATTGATTTTGAGGGGCGTTCTTAGCATCTCCTGGATTTTGATGTTTGTTCCCTTTGCCATATTAGGGAAATTCTCTCCAATAATTGTCTCCAATATACCTTCTGCTCCCCTCTCTCTTTCTTCTTCTTCTGGAATCCCAATTATTCTAATGTTGTGTCGTCTTATGGTGTCACTTATCTCTCGAATCCTCTCCTCGTGTTCCAGTAGTTGTTTGTCTCTCTTTTGCTCAGCTTCTTTATTCTCTGTCATTTGGTCTTCTATGTCACTAATTCTTTCTTCTGCCTCATTTATCCTGGCAGTGAGAGCTTCCATTTTTGATTGCACCTCATGAATAGCTTTTTTGATTTCAACTTGGTTAGATTTTAGTTCTTTTATTTCTCCAGAAAGGGCTTTTATCTCTCCGGAGAGGGTTTCTCTAATATCTTCTATGCCTTTTTCGAGCCCGGCTAGAACCTTGAGAATTGTCATTCTGAACTCTAGATCTGTCATGCTACCTATGTCTGTATTGATTAGGTCTCCAGCCTTCGGTACGGCCTCTTGTTCTTTTTTTTGAGGTGAGTTTTTCCGCCTTGTCATTTTGTCCAGGTAGGATTTGCTTTCTCCTGCTGTGGAATTCCGCTGTTCTTGGTGACTGAAGTTGGTTTTGGATGGTTTCTTGTTGATCTTCTGGGGGAGGGGCCTGTTGTAGTGATTCTCAAGTGTCTTTGCCGCAGGGGGAATTGCACCGCCCTTGCCAGGGGCCGGGCTAAGTAATCCGCTCGGGTTCGCTTTCGGGAGCTTTTGTTCCCTGAGCGCTTTCCGTAGAGTTCCGGAGGACGGGAATGAAGATGGCGGCCTCCCAATCTCTCGGCCCAGAGGAGCCGAGAGCTTGGGGTTCCGCTCCTCAGTGCGCTCTCAGAGCAAAGCGCCCAATAGCCCCGCCTCCCTGGCTTGCGGTCGCGCCTCGAGGAAAGCAGTCAATTGTTGGAGCTGGAGAAAAGCGCCGGGTCGCTTTTGTCTCCGTGGCCTCCGGCCGCGCTCCGAGCCCACCCAGCCTGCGACCGGCACAAGGTAACCCCGGGCTTAGAGCTCACTCCTCGGCTCTGTCGCTATAGCCGGCTTCCCCGCTCTAATACCTGCGAGCTCTGCGGCACTCAGACACCCCCAGTCCTTCTGTGACCCCGCGGGTCCTGGGGTTATGCTGACCCCGCCTGGGTTTCCCCCCAGTTTAGCCTCTGGAGCGATGTCTCCCAGTGGAGCCGACTTTTAAAAGTCCCGATTTTGTGCTCCGTCGCTCCGCCGCTTGCCGGGTGCCGGCCCCTCCCCCCGGGGTCTATCTTCCCGTCGCTTTGGATTCACTTCTCCGCAGGTCCTACCTTTCAGAAAGTGATCGATTTTCTGTTTCTGGGATTGTTGCTCTTCTTCTCTTCGATTTCCCGTTGGATTTATAGGTGTTCACAATGGTTAGATAAGCTATCTAGCTGATCTCCTGCTACCCGATGTCGTCTCAGCCTGCTACTTCTCCACCATCTTGACTCCTCCCCCAAAATGTAGCTTTTGTTAAGGGAGTGGTTCTCCTCTTTGGTGAGGAGTCGGCGCTCAGAGACTCCATGTTATCGAGGCGGTTGGACGCAGACATTTTGAAATCAGCAGAGACAGCCAGAAGGTTGCCCGTTGTGGAGCTTGAGTATTTGCCCAGAGAGAAATCCATTCAGATCCTCCTGGCGGAAGGAAGACCCATCTAGGTTCCTCCGTGGGGTCTCCTCAGAAAATTCTTCTGGCTTGGCATCCAACACATGGTTGGTCTGGGACAGCTTGGATGTTTTCTCTTTTCTCAAAGTCCAACTTTTCTCTTTTCCTTCCCCTGTTCATCTACCCCCACCTCTTCACCACTTCCTTTCCTTGTTTCTCTCTTCCCCCTTCCGGCCTGCCCCTTTCTCCTCCTTCTCTCCCCCAGCCTTGGAGCTCGCCCCCCCATCGGCATGTGATGCTCCTCGCCTTTCACACAGAAGGGAGGTTAAATGATGGAAGAAAACAAAAGCATATTGAGCAAAGATTAGCTGCCTAAGCAGTGCAGATCAAGCAAATTCATTATAAAGATGAGACGGTTTCCTTTAGTTTCCTGTTACGAGCCTTAACATGGCTCACTGTGAAGTGACCAGCATCTGATCCAGCCGAAAACCACTGCTTTTCTGCCCACGGGCAATGACTTCTGAGGTTCTTTGCTCCTTTTCTTTTGCAGCTTTCTCTTGAGCGAGCTTGGAGGACCCGTCCAGGACTTACACTGTTCTTAAGGTTGCCTGATGTTTTTCTTCTGGCATTTTCCATGGTCCAGCCACACTCACACGGCCAGGAGCTTTTACGTGACTCCGCAGCTCAGAACACCCTCGAAGGAAGAGGCTCAGTGTTCTGTCCTCATTAATTGCCACCAGTTGAGCTACACCCTGAGGAGACCAAAGTCCTTCCATGTATCTTTTAGAGTTCTAGGGGGATAAGAGAAGTACCTGAAACTTTTTAAAAATGTGTTACACAGCCAAGGAGATGTTAAAATGAAGGGAAAGTAACACCATGCTCTGATTCTTTGTTGGTTATCCTGTGTTGGGATTTAGAAAAGAAAACAGGCAATGAATGATACATAGTTAATTGCTTCAAAAAGATCAAATGTGTCAGTGTGGTTGGGGAACAGAGAGGGCTGAGGTTACAGATATCAAATCATGAGCATGAATTTCCCTTTCTGTATGTGAACTGATAAAGAACTCTCCAGAACCGTTTTGTGTTTCACAGTAGAGCTTTGGCTGTCTCTGTTCAGCCTGAGGAGAAGTATATTTAAGAAAAAGGTAAATGTAAATAAGGAAACACAGCGCCAAATTTTTTTGTGCACAGTTATCTCATTCCTTGGTAGGTTCTCGGGTGCTTGTCCTGATGATCCTGAGAGGAATAGATCATAAATAAAATATGAGGAGGAATTTGAAAAAAAAAAAAACCCCACACACAAAAAAGACAAGAGGTGGTTTGCTTTACGTGAGGAGAATTGTTTGTGGCTGGTGAACAAGCTCATGCTGTTTAAACCTGGAAGCTAACTGGGTTTTTTTTTTTTTTTTAAGATTTTATTTATTTATTTGAGAGAGTGAGAGTGAGAGAGCAAGAGAGAGAGAGAGAGAGAGAGAGAGAGAGAGCACAAGCAGGGGGAGGGGTAGAGGGAGAGGGAGAAGACTCCCCACTGGGCAGGGAGCCCAGCGCAGGGCTCAATCCCAGGACCCTGCGACCATGACCTGCAGAAGGCAGATGCTTCACTGACTGAACCCCCGAGACACCCCCTCTAACTGGTTTTTGTTTTTAACAGCTTTCTTGAGGTAGAGTTTACATACCACGAACATTTATCCATCTTAAGTGTACAATTGGCCGATTTTTAGTACATTTCGAGAGTTGAATAACCATCACCACAATCCAGTTTCAGCACATTGGCATCCTCAGCAAACTAGGATCTGATTTTATGAACCAAATTTTCTTGGAGCACAGCCATGCCCTCGTTCACATAGAGTCCAGGGCTGCTTTCCCTTTACAACGAAGCTGGGTTCCATAGTTGTGACAGAATGCTTCTGGCCTGCAAAGCCTAAAATATTTACTAACTGGTCTTTTGCTGGAAAGGTTTGCAGACTTGGGCTTTAAAGGGAAAGAGGAAAACCCGAAAACACTGAAAATTGTCCAGTGTGGTGAAACGTGCTTTCCTTAGATAAACCGTGTTTTATTTTTAGCCATTCATTCCAAGATTGCTGGACCCGCTTTCACATGCTGTACCTCTCTTAGCCTCAGTTTTCTTCATCTGTAAAAGAGGGATGCTCTCCATCTCATGGGGCTCTTATACATATGAAGTTGAGATGACCCATGCAAAAGGGATTTCGCACAGAACGGAGTACATGATAAGGATTCAGTAAATGACTCCTTGCAACCCCAGACGTTCGTGTTTATTTTGTGGCTCAGCCACAGAGAGAAAGTTGAATCATTTTATAAAACTGACTTTGAGGAAAGTGTGGACATTTCAGGGGAAGCTGCAAGCTTCTGAAATACTTTGGGAAGGTATTCTAATCTTTTTTTCTAGGCCTTTGCTGAGGAGGGTGGGGTGGGGACTGTTGCACCAGCACGTGCCTAGAAATCCTCACTGCTCTGTGTCTAGGACTGGGGTCCTCGTTCTCCTCCACTGGGGAAGCCCCACATGTGGGCCCACATGGGCCAGCTGGGGGTTCTCCAGTTGTCCAGGGTCTGGTTTCTGTAGAATGACATTGGGGCTTGTGATCAGAGGGTCAGATTAAACCAAGAATGTGATCTGGAGGTCATCTGGCCAGACTTTTAATTTCTGCAAAAATCATGTGGTCCTAGGAGGGAAGAACTACATGAAAAGGATGAAGGTCAAAGATTTTTGGAGTCGGAGGGAAATAAAGGTACATATCTGATGAGCCAAGGAGATGCAAAATTAAATCAAGTGAGCCAATTGCGTTGGTGAGGGTGACAGAGGCTAATCTGAGCCATCTTATTTGAAAGTTTTGAAGCTGCTGTTATAAAGAATAAGTTGGACCCCGGGAATTTCCATCCGTGTCATGGTCAAACATTCAGTCATATTCTGGCCAATCCCCAAAATTAAATGGGAAGCCAACGTCCAAATTGTGTGGGATGCCATAATGGGTTCGCAGTCATTAACTCCGAGTAAACTTAGAATTAAGGATAGATGTGTTTCAGATAATCAGAATATGTAATTGAGTCATTGA
Organism: Martes martes; assembly: GCF_963455335.1. Taxonomy (NCBI): domain Eukaryota; kingdom Metazoa; phylum Chordata; class Mammalia; order Carnivora; family Mustelidae; genus Martes; species Martes martes. The sequence goes on from NC_137897.1 coordinate 9,492,922, forward strand.
TTTAGATTTGGCTAAGTTGAAATTTTACTAAATTTATAAACTGAATTAGAATGTTTAAAGTACTTAACTATTGTATTTATAAGCTTACTATATTTATAAGCATTACTTAAGAACTGGAAAGTTTTGTTTGTGAAGTCAGACAACTGTAGTTTTTTAAATAGTTCTTTCAAAAAGAAAATGAAATGTATTAAATTTGTAAATTTAGTTAAATGTGCTTAAAGCATTTAATTAAATTTGAAATGGGACTAACATTATTTAAGGGCCTTTTAAAGGTTACTCCTAAGTATTGGTAGCCTTATCCATAGAACAAGATTTTAAGCTTTTAAAAACTTAAGGCATTTGGGACACCTAGGTGGCTTAGTCATTAAGCGTCTGTCTTCGGCTCAGGTCATGATCCCAGGGTCCTGGGATCAAGCCCTACATCGAGCCCCACATCGAGCCCCGCATCGGGCTCCCTACTTGGTGGGAAGCCTGCTTCTCCCTCTCCCACTTCCCCTGACTGTATTCCCTCTCTCACTATCTTTCTCTCTGTCAAATAAAATCTTTAAAATAAAAAATTAAGAAATTAGATTTTTGAATTTCCATTTTAACAAACTGAATGTTGATATTTAAAACACATACACAAAACCCTAAACTACTCTTCTCTGTACAAAAACCACCCTTAAGGATGGGCAGACAGACATACATGCGTGTGCGTGCATAGGCACACACAAAGCCCACAGAAATAGGAGACTGGATGAAAGCAGAGAATATTGTTTGTAGAAAGAGTGAGTTCTCTTCTGTACTGCACTGCGGTGGTGGGAAGATGGGGAGAATGTCCTCCCCGTGTCCCCAACCTGGATAAATCAAAGACGGTTGCTCATTCTTTGAAATTCCTTTCAAGAGGCGGGGTTTGTGTCTCTTTCTTTGAATCTGGGTGGCACTTGAACAGCTTGACCACGTTTAGTAAGGCTGAATATGCTTCTGCTCAAGCCCCAGCAACACCCCCACGCTTGGGTGTACATCTCAGTGAAACTCCCTTATGTGTGAACGGGGAGACGTACTCACGGACGCCCACAGGTATGGAACCAAATGACCAACTGACATTGTTCTCCACAGAAGAACAACTAAATACACTCATGCATCAGAACTGTCTACACAGTGGAAAGGATTCAGCTATCAGCCCGGTCACAACTTCCAGACCTAAAACTAGGGGGAAATAGCCCAATGTGGAACAGGGTTTCTCAAATTTTTTTTCTTAACTGCCTCCCCAAAGAACCTTTTTAGACATTTATTCCTGATGCTCTCCCATGAAATTGTGATACGTCAGATACACTATGTATCTGCTTATGAATTGTATATATGTGTATCTGTGCTTTATCCATCAGAAGATTAAGTTTTTTTGGCTTCTCTAAGAACCAATTATCATTCCAATTGAGAATGCGTGGCGAAGAGGAACGCATGAAGTATGGTACTCTTTAGGCAGCATTTTAAAGCACGCACAGCAGTAATGGTTTGCTGATGGCTACATACATACATGGTAGGGATATAAAGGAATGCTCTGGAATGGTAAATATCAATTTTGGGAGAAGTGTAACTCTGTGGGGACAGGGGTGGGGGGGAAATGAAATTGGAGACGGGTACACGGGGTACTTCCGGTGTGTTGACAGGGACTTGGTCTTACTGATGTATCGGGGGGCGGGGGTAACTCCAAGAGGAAGAAGGCCCAGCCCCCATACTTCCTACATATTTGTTTTAACCAGCTTTCCTCTACCTTAAGATCTCTCCAGAGCTTCCATTGAAAACCTCTTGAAAGAAAATACATTTCATGGGCTGCAGTCACCACATCATGTGATAAATGCAATCAGTAGTCACTACTGTATTTTTAAAAATGTGACTAGGTATGGCATAATATTAAGTCACATGAAGTTGTAGGTCCCAAACAGAAACCACCCGACCTCCTACAAAAACCCAAAAGATGTGTGTGACCTGTTGTGATCGTGGATATATGTGGGGGAGGGGCAGGAATCAGTTGGCATCTTAATAGAAACTTGGGGAAGATAGCAATATCCATCAGAACAAAGCAAATCCCACAGGTTTGGGGCATGGAACACACACCACAGAGTTTGTAATTTCTTAAATAGGCTTATGAAGTAGGTTTCATGGAATATGCGTCTGTATGTTTAATTTTTCCTTTCCTCAGCACGTTGAATATATCACACACATTGGCTGCTCCCTGACTCTCTTGGCCTGAGTCTCCCTCACCTCTTAATTATATTATGACTTCATCTGAAGGAGAGTGCCATAAGGTTCATAAAACCCCCAATGTTTCATCTCACTTTGTTACATTAGGTATTTTAGGTTTTCGCTCATTATTAAAGTATTTTCTCCACACACATGCGTACTTATACATCTTTATGTATATGTAATAGAAATAGAAATCTATGAACACCCATTTCTATAGCATTTGTCTTCATAATAAGACCCAAGAGGCATAAACAGTTTTGGTTTGTGCACACTGAGTATATCAGATTTTACATATTTTATTCTACCGTGCGATAAAGAAATGCATTATAACAGAGCAGTGTAATTTCTTTCATAAGTGATGCAGTACTTTAATATGTAACCACATAAGAGGCTGCCTTTCCCACGCTACTACTGAATGAATGGCCATGACAATTCTTACGAAAGAGAGGAAGTCTGGCTACATGGAGCGATAACTTATTTCCAGACGAGTTATAGTTCCTGTAATTCTACAAAGGATAAGAAAGAGAGCTAGGGCAGTTTCTAAAGGAAATCTTTTTTCTTTTTTTCCGGAAGTATAATTAACTTGTACTGTGATATAATGCTCAGGTGCACAATATAATGATTCAACAATTCTACATATTACACAGTGCTCATCACGATAAGTATACTCCTGATCCCCTAATAAAGGGAACATTTACAGGTAGTGTCCCAAGGGAAGGTGGCCCTTTCTTTGGGCTAGGGATTAAGGTGAGTGTTGCACTCACTCTTCTTCCTTCCCAAGCTTCTGGGTGATGGAGAACATAAATTACCAAAAGCCAAATGATGTCAGCATTATTAACAGTAGGATGAAAATCTCTTAACCCAGAAATATAGAGTTCTCTGGAATGAAATATGCTTTAGGGAGATGTCCAGCGTGGAGCTTCCTGCTTTGAACTCAGACCCCTCTATTCGCCTGTCACAAAAGTGCGGTCTGAAGGGCAATCTTTATGTCCACTTCTCCACATTAACTCAGGGGGGACGAGCCTGCCTAGCTCACAGGATGGCTGGTAGGATACACGGAGAGAGAAGGAATAGAAAGTTTCCTTTTCACAGGGAAGCTCTGCCCAGGAGACCCCATCCCATGAAAGTGACACATAAAGATGGAGGACTTTCTCCTGAAAGGCCACCTAAGCACAGGAAAGGCAAAGAGGGAACATGCCTGACTAGACTGTGACCTTTAAATATGCATGTTACATATTACATTTAATTGCTAGAGAAAAATAGCACCCTATGAATACCCTAGACTCCAATCATTGGGCTTTCATGCCTTCTGTTGAGAGGAGATTTTGGAGAGATGGAGATTGTAGGAGTTCCTGCCAACTCTTGGCCATCAGGCAGAAAGGCGGGGAAGTTCCTTCTTGTATGGAAACCTAAGGGGGTGTGTTGATGTGGAGGGGTGGTGTCAGCAGTCCTCTTTCATCCAACATGGATTCACTAGCCCCAACCAGGAGGTTATCCATTGGACTGGGGCCTCTGAAGTATGCTGTTCAAGACAATATGGCAGCAGAGGATAGAAGGTAGCATTTACTGAGGGTCTACTATGTTCCAGTAATTCTATACACTTACCTAATTCCACCGACATATCATGTAATGCTCATGGTAATCAGGTGGAGTTACATCTCACACTGGGGGCAGGCTCTAAAGTTAGCTAGGAAGGCTCTAGGGTCCAAATTAGCCATGAAGATCCCTTAGGAAAACTGTCACACTGGCAAGAGATTTACCATCTCTTAGTAAGGCCAACATGGCCACTTTTCTCACCAGCTTTGGAACAGAATTCTGATTTTTGCTTTTGAACATGAGGTAAATAAAACAGTTGTCTGTTTAGGGAATACATTGTATATAAAATACGTGTCTTTTGGAACTACAGCTATATTTAGCTAGGGAGATGCTTATACTATATAAGAGGCAGTAAAAATGGGGGAGCAAACGAGGGTGCAGCCATCCACGGATGATTCCCATCTCACGCTTGTGCTCGATTATGCACTTTTTGAGTGAAAAGGGGGAGCAGAATGGTATCTCCCTCTCTTTTTTTTTGCAATTTTTATTTGAGTATATTTGACACACACAATGTCACATTAGTTTCAAGTGTACGACATAGTGATTTGACGACTCTATACATTACGCCGTGCTCACTACAAGTGTCCCTACCATCTGTCACCATGCAATGCTATTACAGTACCATTGACTACATTCCCTACACTGTACCTTTTGTTCCTGTGACTTATTCATTCTATAGCTGGAAGCCTGTATCTTCCACTCCCCTTCATCCATTTTGCCCAACACCTAACCTCACCCCTGGCAACCAACAGTTTATTCTCTGTATTTATAGGTTTTATCCTGCTCTTTGTTTATTCATTTTTTTTTCTACATATGAGTGAAATCATGTGGTATTTGTCTTTCTCAATCTGACTTACTTCACTTAGCATAATACCCTTTAGGTTCATTCATCTTGTCTCAAATGGCACAATGTCATCCTTTTTATGACTGTGTCATATTCCATTCTGTACAAGCCCTACCCCATGTACAAAGCACATCTTCCTTAGCATTTGTCTATGGATGGAAACTTAGTTTTCTTTCATATCTTGACTACTGTAAATAATGATGCAATAATCATAAAGGTCATATATCTTTTTGAATTAGTGTTTTTGTTTTCTTTGGGTAAATATCCAATAGTGGAATTATTGGATCATATGCTCTATTTTTAATTTTTTTGAGGAACCTCCATATTGTGGCTGTACGAATTTATATTCCCACCAACAGTACATAAGGGTTTCTTTTTCTCTACATCCTCGCCAACACTTGTTATTTCTTGCCTTTTTGATTTTAGCCATTCTAACAGCTGTGAGGTGATGTCTCATTGTGGTTTTGATGTTCATTTCCCTGATGCTTAGTGATGCCGAGCATCTTTTCATGTGTTAGTTGGACATCTTCTTTGGAAAACTGTCTATTCAGATCTTTTACCCACTTTTAAATCATACTTTTTTTTTTTTGGTATTGAGTTGTATAAGTTCTTTATATATTTTGGATATTAATTCTTCATTGAATATATTATTTGTAAATACCTTCTGTCATTCAGTAGTTCCCCCCCCCTTTTTTTGATTGTGTCCTTTGCTGTGCAGAAGCTTTTTATTTTAATGTAGTCCTAATAGTTTATTTTTGCTTTTGTTTCTCTTGCCTCAGGAGACTATCAGGAAAATATTGCTAAGGCTGATGTCAGAGAAATTACTACCTATGCTCTCTTATAGCATTTTTATGGTTTTAGGTCTTACATTTAGGTCTTTAATCATTTTGAGTTTATTTTTGTGGTTGGTGTTTTAAAAAAAGCAATCCAGTTTCATTCTTTTGCATGGAGCTGTCGAGTTTTCCCAGCTTATTGAAGAGACCATCTTTTCCCCATGTATATTCTTGCCTCCTTTGTCATAGGTTAATTAACCATATAATTGTGGCTTTATTTCTGGGCTCTATCTGGTTCCATTCATATATGTGTCTAATTTTGTGCCAGAACCATATCGTTTAGATTACTACAGCTTTGTAGCGTATCTTAAAATTTGGAATTGTCATACTCCCAGCTTTTTTTCTCTTTTTCAAGATTGTTTTGGCTATTTGGGGTCTTTTGTGATTCCACACAAATTTTAGGATTATTTGTTCTAGTTCTGTGAAACATGCTCTTGGTATTTTGACAGAGATTGCCTTGAACCTATAGATTGCTTTGGGTAAGGTGGATGTTTTAACAATATTAATTTTTAAAATCCATTCTTACTCTCTTAACTGAGTTTTTTTGGCCAAGATTATATATTTAAATTTGTCTGATTGTATATAGGATGTGACTGCATTATATGACGTATTAGTCAGGGTAGGCTAGGCCATGCTGCGGTAACAAGATGATCCTGAAGTCTTAGTGGCTGAGCCCAACAAAGGCATATTTCCCACTCATGCAAAATCTAATAGGAGACTGGGACTCCTCAAGGCAGCCATCTTCCTTTTGAAGACTCAGCAGCTGAGGCTGTTTCCATCCTGTGTCTTTGCCATCTCATCTTGTAGCCTCTGCAGTCAAGTCTCTAGAGAAGAGAGCTGAAAGGTCGTATACTGGTTCTTAAATGCTTTGGCCCAGAAGTGACACATATCCCATGCTCACAGTTCACTGGACAGAACTAGCTACATAGTCATATTCAACTTTAAAGGGCCTGGGAGATCTGGGGGTGCACATAGATATGCAGAGAGCAGTAAATGTCTCTCACAGATTGTGAATTTAACAAGGAGTGATTCTGTGCATGGCTTTGTTCTAAGTACTTTAAGTGCATGATTTAATTTAATCTATGAGACAAGTAGTATTTTTATCTGTATTTGAAGTTGTGAAACAGAAGGCTAGAGTGACTAAATGACTAGTCTAAATGTTCCCAGCTAATAAACAACAGAGCCAGGATGTGAACCCACCTTTATGTACATCAGGGCCACTAATCCAGGTACTTGTCATTGAGTCCTGATAAGCCCTCTTATCAGACTTTAGAACAGTCTGTTTGGTCTATAACTGAACATGCGTTGTGGTTTATCTTAAACCAAAGGATTTGTGTTATGATTGAGGCATGCTATCTGGTCTTGAGAGGTTTTACCCCAAGTATTTCTTTTGGATGTATATGTAACATATATTTTGCCCTCTCTTTCTTTAAAAAAATGTATCCTCTTCTATTATTTTCTCCTTTCTCCACTGAAATGTCTTCTTTGCTCCTCTCACACTGAATTGACAACTTTATACTTGTATAGGCATTAAAAATCTGTCCACATTTACTAGAAAGCTGACAAATATCCCTATGGGCCAGGCCTAGAAGTGGTGCATATCACTTCTACCTGCAATCTATTGGCCAGAACTATGGCATCTGGCCACACCTGGCTGCAAGGAAAGCTGGGAAATGTAGTCTAGCTGTGTGTTCAAGAAGAAGAAGAGATGGGTTTGGTGGACACCTTGATAATCTCTGCCACAACAAATATGAACAGAAAGCTAGCATCTTCATAGAGGGCTCAGTTTATGTCCCTGATTGGGAGCAGGGAATTGGGACTACACGTCAGGGGCCAGGAGAACCATAATACTGCAGGTCCGCCTCATGTAGGACATGGTCTGAGGGAGGGAACACTAAGACCTTGATACACACAGACTATTATTTCTTGGTGTTAATCCAGTGGCCTTCTGGGCAGAGAGGGGGTCCTAGAACTGTGAGCCTGAGAACAGATGAATTGATCTAGAACTTTGGGAATCTCTATATAGTTTTTGAGACCTTATATGAGACTTGGCTACATTTTTTTAAATTATGCTACAGACATCATCTTGCTATAATGTTCATTGATCATATAATAATGAATAGGCACCAGACATCTAATATAATGTAACCACAGAAAGGATGATAGCTTGGAGACTCACATGTTCAGTTCCCCACAAGGACCAGAGACTAAGTATCGCAGATGTTACCAAGGCCTCCCACACACATTAAGAATGGTGAAGCAGAAGATAAAAGCTCAGATTTCTGATAACTCTGCTGAGCCCCCCTAACATGCCTGGACTGTTCAACTCAGGTTTACTTTATGCAAGTGTAGTTTTCAGGCTGCACTAACTGCTGTAACAAATAACACCCACTCTCAGTGGCTTAGCACAATGAAGGTTCATTTCTTGGGTTGAACAACTCTCCTGGCAGATCTTTTCAAAGTGGTAATGAGGGATCTGGTCTTCCATCTGTGACTCCCCTATTTTACTAGCTCCTAGAGCCCACTCCATTCAGATGGGGAGTGGAAGATCCCCTGTGGGAGGGTTTCATCACCCATGCCTGGAAGTGGCACATATCATTTCTGCTAATAGCTCATTGGTTAATCTCAGTCACAGGGGTGTGGTCAACTCTAAGGATTCTGGTAAGTGTAGTTTAACTGTGTATGCCCAGGAGGAAAGGGAATATGGTTTGGAAAATAACAGTCTAGTTTCTGCCATGGTGAGAGAGAAATGATCTAATTTGTTTAAGTCATTGCTATTTCTAGCCTCTGCCCTCCAAATTGAAGTTACATCAATTTTAATATTGAACTGGTATGTCTTATATACCAGTATAATAAAATTGCCAAGAAATATATAAATAAAGCTAAATTATATAAACAAAGACACCTAATCTATATAAAATTCAACATACTACATGTTTATGTATACAGATGGGTCTGTAAATGGGAAAGTAATAGTCCAAGAGGACACATATCCAATTTTTAAATGTGGCTACTTGTAGGAAATGGTTTGAGAAGGACTTTTATTTTTAACCCATGTGCTTCTATACTGATTTTTGTAAACAAAAGGAAAGGATTTGTGTCTATACTAAACAAATTTGCAATAAAAATGAGCTCATATACAGTCTTGGTGAAGGCCTCTCTTAAACAACCCATGTAACTCTGAACTTCAAAGCTCATGAAGTCGAAGAACCTTACAGAGTTCCCACACAGCCCAGAAAATGCCTCGATGTAGAAAAATATGAACGGCAGTGACACTGAGGGACGCAGAGGAGAGAAAGGGGAATAAGAAAGTGGACATTAGATAAATGAACGTTTCTCTATATCTGGAGAAGAGGGCTCAAAGGGAAACATGGTTTAAAGTGCAAGATTAAGGATTTTGGGTTAGTCATCGGCAAGATCTCTTTTCAAGATCTTGCCTGTTAAAAATTGGGCTGGGTTATAAAGGGTGTGTGTATGTGTGTGGAATTTCATTTCCCACGGGCTGGTGTGACGACAGAAGGGTCTTGATTGTTCTGTTCCTCAAGTTGGATAGAACTTCATCAACTTTGACTTCCATGGGCATGGCTACTCGAGGTAAAACACACTGAAAGACTATTGATGTCTCCTCCTTATCTTGTATCTTTTGTCTTTGCAGGCGCCAGTCAGGAGAGGACTAGCTAGTGAGGGTTTCAGGAGAACCAGGGCAAAGGCAGTTTGGGGGAGCGCTGTGCCCAGGAGGAAGCATTGGGCTGAGGCAACACAAAGCTCTCATCCCATTAAGCCGGGTTAAGATGGAGATTTTCACTCCTGATCACACCTTGTTCTGCCTTCTTTTATGTTCTTATTTTTTTTCTTGCTTCTTAACTTCTTTTCAGCTTTCTTATGAGAAATATTTTGCTTATTAAGGATGGTATGAATAAATGTTTAATCATCATCCCCTTATTATACTGTACATAATGCTGGTCTAGCATTTTCTAACTTGATAAATGGGTTACATTTACTTGTAAGTTAAGGATATTCGTATTACAGATGGGTGTGCCATGAAAAGAATAAAATTTATGCTTCATACCATAAAGTCTTACAGGATACGCATGGCGACCCTTCCATCCCCCCCCCCCATGCTTTTTTTTGAGGTAGTCTCAATTTCCAGATTTAGTGTTCACCATTTTGTAGCACTGAAGGGCAAAAATAGATCAGGATAAATGAGCAACTGATGTTAACTCATTTGCTGGTGGCTGCTCAATCTTTTTCTTCTTCCAACACCTTGAGATACCCTCCCCCCCCACTGGGGGATCAGGGGGAATCAGCCTGAGGGATCCAACAGCAACAGGAATTTTCAGACTCCTTAATAACACCCCAGTTCTTGTCAGGAGGTCTTCCATTTGGACACAATTTAGGAGAAAAGTTGGGAATTCAATAATTTCCAGTTTATGGGCTCTCCATTTTCGGTTTTATCTCTGATCTCCTTAAGCAGTACACTCCTCCAACAATTTATCGCCTTTTAAGGCCATGAATTCAGAGAGCTGACAGTGAATCTGGACAAGTTCTAATATGCCCTGTGCCAACTGTAATTTAGCTGGTCCTTTGAGAGCACAAGTTTTTATTACCATAAATCTTCTGCTTCCAGGCGTCTCCCTGCTGACAACGTTGTCCAATTTTGAATCCCGACATCTTCATTTCAAAAGCCCGCAAATGAAACCACAAAGGTCAGGTTTCACTGTAATTGTGGGCGACGGTGAAAAAAGGACCCCAGTTCTCAGGACGGAGCCGCCACCCACGACTTGCTTTGGTGAGCATGGGGCTTGGGCAGAATGTCACTGTGCAATTCAGGTGAATGATTACACCTGGCACTTGGATCATCAGGAAATATTTGGTCATATTTCAGTGTCTGACTTTGTCACCACACAAGGAGAGACAGATTTTAAATCAGAGGACTCTGAGTTAGCATACATGAACACTGCATACTTCCTAGTTTTGGAATGTCCTTTACTCCTCCTTTATGTAACTGATGGCTCCCCACTTTCAGATCTTATCTCAGGCAACACAAGCAACTGTACATGGCTGGCCTTTTGGTACCCTGTGTTTACCTGCAAAACAGGGATAATAATGATGGCTTCTACATCGAAGAGTCATTGGCAAGATTAAATGACTTAGTGCATGCCACGTACTTAAAAGGGGCGCCTGGCTCAAAGTAAATGCTCAACCATGGTGAGCTATTAGTATGACCTCTATCACTGTGATGGCCAAAGCTGTCTGAGCAAGACAGTCTATGTGATTCATTTGTATTTTCTTGTTTCATTCCTGCAGTAGCCCTATGAGTTCGGCACAACTGTCATTTCTCTTCTACAGTGGAGGAAACTGAAGTTAGAATGGTAACTTGTTCAAGGTCACAGACCAAGTCAATGATGCACCCAGAATTTGCATCCAAGGGCTCAGACTCCAGAGCCCAGGCCCATCAGCAAAGCCATCGTGACAGAGCTAGGAAGTGGATACTGTCAGGGCCTGGCCATTTTTCCATTGCTCTTACTACTTATAGCACACTGGCCCGACATCAAACTCTCAGCATCTACATTTTGTTGCTTGAGGACTCTCTGGCCTCCAGATCCTACTTTACCCCTCAGGTGGAAGACAGATGTCAGGGAATTGGCATCCCTGGAGCAGCCGTCAACGATTGCTGTGGGTCTGAGGATAAATGCCCCAGCTTCCTTGTCCCTGTGTGGGATAACAGCATCCTTCTGCTCCCTGACTCACTTCTTCTTCTACTTCTTCTTTTTTTAAAGATTAATTTATTTATTTCAGAGAAAGAGAAGAGCAGAGGGAGAGGGAGTGAGAAACTCAAGCAGACTCCATGCTGAGCATGGAGCCCAATAGGGGACTCGATCCCACGACCCTGAAATCATGACTTAGGCTGAAACCAAGAGTCGGGTGCTTAACCGACTGTGCTACCCACGTGCCTCCCTCACTCATTTCTTCATTTCCTATTTTTGTTTCTTCCACATCCTGATAACTTACACTTGACCCTTGTCCCAGAGTCTGCTTTCGGAGGAAAGCCAACTAAGATAATTTGTTATGACACTAGGATTCCGGGATTCTAAAGATGCTGAAAGTGGAGAAGAGCAAGGGAGCGGCTAGACTCAGACAAAAGGAAAAGGGTGTACCGCAAAGCATTGTGTCCTGTGAGTACATAGTAAGGTTTCTTATGCTTGGCACTATTGACTTTTGGGGCCAGATATATTTTAGGGGGCTGTCCTGTGCATTGTAGGAAGTTGGGCAGCACCTCTAGCCTCTACCCAATAGAAGCCAGTAGGATCCCCACCCATCACTCATTATGACAACCCAAAATGTCTCCAGATAATGCAAATGTCCCCTTTAGCAGGGGTGAAAAGTCAATCCAAGTTGAGAAACCCTGAGTTAGAGAAATGAGACTCATTTTTTGGAGCTTGATTGACATACTGACTCAGCAGGTATGAACTGATTCAAGAGGATTATAATGATACTAACATTACTGAGTGCCCACGTGTGAGACATTCTACCTGCTGCTCTATATACGTGCCTCATTTGATTCTCACAGCTTTTTATTGTTTATTTTTAAAAAGATTTTATTTATTTGAGTGGGTGAGCGAGAGAGTGAGTGAGCTCATGTACAGGGTTTGGGGAGAGATAGAGAAATACACTCCCCATTGAGCATGGAGCCCCATGTGGGGCTCGATCCCAGGACCCTGAGATCATGACCTGAGCCAAAGGTGGATGCTTAACTCACTGAGCCACCCAGGTGTCCCCATCACAGCATTTTATTGTCTCCATAATGATATGGAGGATAAGGAAAATAAGGTTTGAGGAAAGTGAGTGATTTGCTCAGTGTCATAAAACAAGTAAAAGAAGGACCCAGGGTTCAAATCCAGGTCTGTCAGCCTGCAAGTTTATGCCCCTTCAACTAAGATGCATTTGTTTATTCATGAATGTATCAGTGTACGCACTATTTATTGAGAACCGGCTGGGCATCTGGGATGGGCATTAACAGCGACTGCCATAACCCTAATGTTTAGCTTGGTATCTGGCACAGAGTTGTGGCTCAAGATTTATTTCTTACACCACAATAAGCAAAATCAAACTGCATGAAATTTTAGGGGTTACTATGAAAAATTAATTACTTCTTGGGACACCCTTTTGCTAGCAAATATTTCTATATTTCAAAAAACCTTACAAATCGACTCTTGCAATACAACCTATTCAAAATCTGAACATTACATATTTTGGAAAGTTCTTTTTTCCCCTTATCTCTTGGATTTGAAAAATAAAGACTTCCCTTTGTAAACCCAATGTGATTATGATTTTAGTGGCTGTAATGATTTTTTGTGGGGACTCATGGGACCATGAATTCTCATGTTTTCAGAACACTATTTCTTTTCCGCTTGATTTAGACAATTAGCAAGAGGACCTCAACTGCTTATCAGATCATAGTTTCACATGACTAGAAATTAGAAAGCAGTTACCAAGGTAACAGAAAACCAAGATGTTTTGCCCTCCAGTGTATCAGAAGTATAAAATCGGATTCTACCTGTTTTAGTTTTTGCTAAGGTCTCAAAGGCTTATAATATAAAATAAATGTTATGTACTCTCACATTTCAATGTTCCAGCGTGAGGTGCTGGATTAACGCACACACATACACACACACAGAATTTTGTACCCTTAGTTCAGTGTCAAGTTTGTGAGAGGACTGATGCTTGAGAGGCCAGGCAAGCGAGAGAGAGAGAGAGAGAGAGAGAGAGAAAGAGAGAGAGAGTTCTCTCGAACTCTCTGTGACATTTCCTCTTTCTTGATCCCATGATGGGGGTGAAGGTGGACGCTTACCCGCACTTCAAGTCAGCGAGAGGGGCTTCATGGGCACCTCTTTATACAGTGTAGGTGGGTTCCATGTCTTGGCTATTGTAAACAATGCTGCAGTGAACATGCGGATGTAGATATTTGAGATTGTGATTTCATTTCCTTCAGATATATACCCAGAAGTGGGTTTGCTAGATCATAGAGTAATTGTATTTTTAAAGTTCTGAGGAATTTGTGTATTATTTTCTGCAGTGGCTGCACCAATTTGCATTCTCACCAATAGTGCAAAGGGGTTCCCTTTTCTCCACATCCCTGGCAACACTTCTTGTGTCTTTTCTTTTTGTGAATAATCATTCTAATAGGTGTGAGGTGACATCTCTTTGTGTTTCTTTTTTAAGATTTTATTTATTTATTTGAGAGATAGTGAGTGAGCAAGCAGGAGGGAGAGGGAGAGAGAGAATCTGAAGCAGACTCTGCGGTGAGCACAGAGCCCGATGACGGGCTCGATCCCAGGATCGAGAGATCTTGACCTGAACCAAAACCCAGTCTGACGCTTAGCCTCCTGAGCCACCCAGGGGCCCCTATTCCATTGTGGTTTTCATTTGCATTTCTCTGAGGCTTGGTCATGTTGAGCATCTTTTCATGTGCCTGTTGGTCATTTGTATGTCTTTCTTTTTCTTCTTTTTTTAAAATTTAAATTCAATCAATTAACATATAATGTATTATTAGTTTCAGAGGTAGAATTCAGTGATTCATCAGTCTTATATGACTCCCAGTGCTCATTACATCATGTGCTGTCCTTAATGCCCATCACCCAGTGACCCCATCCAGCAACCATCTCCCCTCCAGCAACCCTCAGTTTGTTTCCTATGATTAAGAGTCTCTTATGGTTTTTCTCCCTCTCTGATTTTGTTTTGTTTTATTTTTCCCTCCCTTCCCCTACAATCCTGTTTTGTTTCTTAAATTCCACACATGAGTGAGAGGATATGCTAATTGTCTTTGTTGGATTGTGTATGTCTTCTTTGTGAAGATGTTTGATCAGGTTGTCTGCCCATTTTTTTAAGTTGGTTTATTTATTTTTGCTATTGAGTTGCATGATTTCCTTATATCTTTTGGATATTCACCCCTTATAAGATAGACGATTTGCAAATACTTTCTCCCATTAGGTTATCTTTTCATTTTGTTGACTGTTTACTTTGCTGTGCAGAAGCTTTTTAGTTTGATATAGTTCCACTTGCTCAACTTTTTTTTTGCCTGTGCTTCAGCTGTTATATCTGAAAGAATCATGGCTAAGACCAATGTCAAGGAGCTTCTTTCTCATGCTTTTTTTCCCCTAGGAGTTTTCTGGTGTCAGGACTTATATTCAAGTTTTTAATCCATTTTGAGTCAGTATTTTTGAGTGGTGTAAGATAGGGGTCTAATTTCATTCTATTGCATGTGAATATCCGGTTTCCCGAACACCATTTATCCTTTCCTTCATTGCGTATTCTCGGCCTCCATGTCAAATATTAGTTAACCCATACATGCTTGGGTTTTCTTCTGGGCCCTTGATTCTGTTCCATTGGTCTATGTGTCTGTTTTTAATGCCAATACCATACTGTTTTTCTTACTATAACTTTGTAATAAAGTATGAAATCAGAAAGTGTGATGCCTCCAGCTTTGTTCTTCTTTCTCAGGATTGCTTGGGCTATTTAGAGTCTTTTATGTTTCCATACAAATTTTAGGATCACTTTTTCTATTTTTGTGAAAAATGCCATTGGAATTTTGACAGGGATTACATTGAATCTATAGATGGTTTTGGGTAGTGTGGACATTTTAACAACATAAAGTCTTCTGATCCATGAACATGAAATATCTTTCCATTGATTTATGTTTTCTTCAATGTCTTATAATTTTCACTGTAGTGATCTTTCACCCCCTTAGTTATATTTACTCTTAAGTATTCTATTCTTTCTGGTGCTGTTGTAAATGAGACTGTTTCATTTCTTTTTCAGATAGTTCATTGTTAGTGTATAGATACACAGTGATTTTTGTGTGTTGATTTTGTAACCTGCAACTTTACTGAATTTATTTATTAGTTGTAACAGGTTTTCCAGTGACATCTTTGGGGTTTTATGCATAGAAGATCATATCATTTGCAGAGACAATTTTGCTTTTTCTTTTCTGATTTGGAGCTCCTCCCCTCCTTTTTTTGTCTTGTCTAGGTGCTCTGCCTAAGACTTCCAGCACAATGTTGAGCAAGAGTAGTGATAGTGGGCATTCCCGACTTGTTCCTGATCTTAGGGCAAAAGCTTTCAACCTTTCCTCCATGAGTATGATGCTAGCTGTGGGTCTGTCATATATGGCCTTTATTATGATGAGGTACATCCCTTCTATACCCTATTTGTCGAGTTTTCATCATGAAAGGATGTTGAGTTTTGTCAAATGCTTTTTCTGCGTCTATCAAGACCAGCATCTATAACCCTTTTTTCTAGTTTCATTGAGATACCACTGACATATAATATTGTGTAAGTGTGAGGCACACAACATAGTGATTTTTTTAAAAAAGATTTTATTTATTTATTTGACAGACAAAGATCACAAGTAGACAGAGAGGCAGGCAGAGAGAGAGGAGGAAGCAGGCTCTCCGTTGAGCAGAAAGCCCGATGCCGGGCTCAATCCCAGGACCCTGAGATCATGACCCGAGCCGAAGGCAGAGGCTTAACCCACTGAGCCACCCAGGCGCCCCAACATAGTGATTTTATGTATGTATAGATTGCAAAATGATTACCACATTACGGTTAGTTAACACACTCATCATCTCACATAGTTACAACTTTTGTGTGTGTGTGTGTGGTGAAAACTTTAAGAAATCTACTCTCTTAGCGACTTTCAAATATATAATACAGTATTGTTGACTGTAGTCCCCATGCCTTACTTATTATGGAATACATTAATCTCATAAGTGGAAGTTTGTGCCCTTTGACTACCTTCACCCACTTCCCCCAAGCCCCATTTCCCACTCCTGGCAACCACCGATCGGTTCTGTTTCTCTGAGTTCGAGTTTTCTTACATTCCACATAGAAGCGAGACCACGTTGTCACAAACAGGCATCTACTTTTTTAACAGGCTCCCACGTGATGGCAATGCTCCTGGTGTGGGCGGGGACCACACTTAAAGTCGTAAGATTTCGAGCTACCTACCAAATACCGTGAACGTGCACATTTTTTGAGAGGTGGCGATTCACAGTTGCCGTCAGGCTCAAGCAGTCCGTGACATGAAAAACCTCAAGAACCGCTGCCTTAAAGAAATCAAGCTATAAGCAGCTGAGTTAAGAAGCCTTCACAAGATTTAAAAATACAAATTTGAAAAGAGACTAATACAGACACTCATGATGGAGACCAAAGGGAGGCTCTTAATTTGTGGGAAGGAAAAGGGCTGTACTCTGTAATGTTCTCTTTCTCTTGAGGTTGGGGAGAGAGGAGTGGGAGTGGTTTTCTTTATTTCTCTGGCCCGTTTTAAGCTCAGTGCCTCTGTGCTGTTGATTGGGCCCTCTGGAATTTTCTGGTTCTTCTGCTGCTCCCCCCGCCATTTTCAGAGAGCAAGATAAGGAGACGGAAATGAAACAAAATACAAAACCTTCTGGGACAGAATGACCACCAGGGGTTGCTTTAAAACACAGATTCCCCAGGCCCCAAGCTAGAGCCTAGGAATCAGCATATGTAAAAAACACCTCACGGGGCTTGGACGCGGCCCTCCCCAACCATGTTGTGAGAAACCCTGACCTATTATTTTCCAAGTGTTATTCTGGCTTGAAGAAAACAAATTAAATCTCTAGGTGTATCACAAATCTAATTTCTCAGCTACCTGTGGTTATGAAAGCTAGGCATCTCTCTTTTCTTATTACACTTCCAGCTAGGGTCATTTCCTCCTAAGATTCGAACTCCCCTGTGCCCTGAGGTTAAGTCGGAACATTTCTCCTTATTTGGCTTCCTAATTGCAGGGAAGAGCAACTCGGCTGTGTTTTTTTTTTTTTTTTTTTTTTTTTTTTTTTTTTTTTTTTTTAAATTTTTTATTTATTTTCAGCGTAACAGTATTCATTGTTTTTTCACCACACCCAGTGCTCCATGCAATCTGTGCCCTCCCTAATACCCACCACCTGGTTCCCCCACCCTCCCACCCCGCCCCTTCAAAACCCTCAGGTTGTTTTTCAGAGTCCATAGTCTCTCATGGTTCACCTCCCCTTCCAATTTCCCTCAACTCCCTTCTCCTCTCCATCTACCCTTGTCCTCTATATTATTTGATATGCTCCACCAATAAGTGAAACCATATGATACTTGACTTTCTCTGTTTGACTTATTTCACTCAGCATAATCTCTTCCAGTCCTGTCCATGTTGCTACAAAAGTTGGGTATTCGTCCTTTCTGATGGAGGCATAATACTCCATAGTGTATATGGACCACATCTTCCTTATCCATTCATCCGTTGAAGGGCATCTTGGTTCTTTCCACAGTTTGGCGACCGTGGCCATTGCTGCTATAAACATTGGGGTACAGATGGCCCTTCTTTTCACTACATCTGTATCTTTGGGGTAAATACCCAGCAGTGCAATTGCAGGGTCATAGGGAAGATCTATTTTTAATTTCCTGAGGAATCTCCACACTGTTCTCCAAAGTGGCTGCACCAGTTTGCATTCCCACCAACAGTGTAAGAGGGTTCCCCTTTCTCCACATCCTCTCCAACACACGTTGTTCGGCTGTGTTTTGCAATCTCTCCGTACCCTGGAGGTGCGCCATCTCAGTGGTGGACCTAGTACTTTCTCTTTGCAACATGTTTTGTAGCGTCAGTAAACTTTATAAAGTGCTTCAGGAGCTCTTTGGACCGGAGGCATTGCATAAAGAGATTATGCAAACAGAATGGCATCCACATTGCAGGCAGGTGGCGAGACATTTTCTCTCCTGCCCTCCTACCTGCCCCAGCCCTGGGAAGAATTTGCAGAGAAAGGCTGAGCTGTTGGAAGGGTAAAGTTGATAACGTGAACTGGTAACAGCTGCAGGCTGGAGGAAGCCTCGTGGGATGAGATAGCCTGAAATGCTGGATGCTAATGCTTTGAGCAGGAAAATCTATGGACTGAGGATGTAATAATATCACCATTTACTGAGCATCTACTATAGGTCAGGCGCTGAACTAGGGATCTGCCTATATACCTTTTCTTATTCCATACTCATTGCAACGCTGTGAGGAAAGTCATTTTTAATCTCCATACCACAAAAAGGGAAACTGAGGCTCAGGGCAATGTGGTGAATTTGCTCCCTATAATACAATTGCTAAGTGGAAAATCTCGGATTCGAAACTGTGTTCCTTCCACCACAACCGTCTTCTCGCCACCACTCAGCTCCGCCTCCATTCATGTCTGGGAGGTAAATGGACAGAGGAAGATGACAGGAGACGTGTAAGGCTGATGCTTCATCCCACACAAATCCCTTTCTGGCTCATCTTTATGGTGAGGGTACAGAAGGCAAGCTGAGGACAAAGCAGAAGCTGACACCTTGCAACACCCCCCACCCACGGGATATATGTGACATTCCTCAGGCATTCCGGGCTGCCCTAAAGGAAGAACAAATATCGAACTTGTAGAGATCACAATCCTGCAAGACCCAAGTCTCCCTCAGTTTACAAATGTCCTAGTGATTTACAAGGAAGAAGCTTTCTTATCAACAGCCTAACTTCCAGAGACCCAGAACTCAGTTCCTGAAGCCCTAACATCCTCCTCCCCTCCATAAAACTGAGGGAGGCTGAGGCAGAGGGAAATGTCAATAAAGTTGAATTTCCTCTATACGTAAAGCTCATTGACAAGGACGTGTGATAGCAGGAGTGTGCTATTCCTCCGGGAAGCTCCCAACTATCTTACTGTTAATGCCTTACTAAAAGGAAAAACAACCTTAACTTGACAAATAGCAAAGCCTCAGGTATCCTGTGTGTCTTCTTTAATTCACGAGAGTTCTTTCAAAACCTCCCTTTTTCCTTACCTCCCCCATCACCATCGTAGGTAGCAGCTCCTTCTGCCCACGGGTCCTCGTTCCTGTGCTTTAATAAACCACCATTGTGCGCCAAAGATGTCTCAGGAACTCTTTCCTGGCCATTGGCTCTGGACTCCACCCCACTGAACCTCACCTATATTCCCAAACCACATCGTTTATGCCAAGTTGCAGGATATTGCTGCTGTGACAAAGGCACTGCTTCTTTTAGGTTGCCCAGGAAAAATATTTCCATTTCTGCCGAAGCAAAAATCTACTTTGAAAGTAAGTAGATGAGGACACTATTTTGAAAATCACAACTCAAGATATTTTTTTATTTCTTTGTAGATGTTTCTCCCCTCCCACTATCTTATGAGTCATAAGGTTTAGGGCCAGGGGAAGAAAGGGAGGAATCAAAGATTGTCCATAAGAAAGGGGGAAATGAACAAAAGGTGCTTCTATTCCACTGGGACAGGAAGTTTTTTGGCTTCAGGAAAAAGATCCAAGGAAAGAGAAAGACATTTAAGAGATCAGATACCAGTGTCCTTACTTCTTCCCATGCTAATGGCTGAATCCCAAGAGGAGAAGATGCACCAGTAAAACATACCCCATGGTTTGATGGGCGATGCCCAAAAGAGGGGGGCTCATGTCCTATCCTCCTCTATAAGACTCTGGGAAGAAAGCTCACAAGGCACTCCGCAGGCATACAATACTCACTGGAACTCAATGTTCCAGAAGATGACCTAGGTTTTATTGAGTTCATCTCTTTGAAATGTGCCATAGGCTTCTGATCTAATCACTTTAGACAGCTTTTAATTTAGTTTTGTCAGTACAAGAGTCCTCTTTACCAACCAGATTTGGGAAACACATCCATGATTTCTTCTCTTACTCTTTTTGTTTGAGTAGCCTAACCCAAGGAGTCGAATTTCATAAAAGGCCAGAAGAACGGGACATCTCCTGTGGATGCTGAAACCTGTGAGTCCTTACATGCTGAAGGGTAGAAGTGGTCCCTCACTGCCTGCTCTATTCCTGACAATACAGCATGGATATGAGCCATGGCATTAACACTATGTGTTCCTAGTAATGACACCCAAAGAGAGGGTAGGCTGAGATGGCAGTGCCTCTTGGGGAGTAAGTCCTTCTTTATTTGAATTCATTCATGCACTTGGGATGACCTTACTTTAAGGAAATGGTGTTAAATATTGTAGTTGTTGCATGTACTGAAAGTACATGATGACCCAAGCATGTTTGGAGCTGCCTGATTTTATCGTGGTTCCTTGATGTCATCACTATGGCCGTCCTGGCTATCAGCTTTGACACTTGTTGAGCTGATTGCAAGGGAACTTCAATTTGTTCATGGTTTCTAGTATCCATGTCCTTTAGTAGTGCCCTGCCCCATATGGGCTTAGCTTTTTGTCTTGTCTTGGCCAATGGGACAACAGCATATGTGACACGGAGCAAAGACGTGGAAAGTACTTGTATACAGGGGCTTGTCTTCTTGGTGCTCTTGGAATCTTGCCACCAAGCCCAGGCTAGCCTACTGGAGGATGAGATACCATGTGGAAAAAAACTGGTAGTGAGCCAGCCCCCAGTCAGCCGGGTAGCTGGTTATAGCTATATGTGTGAGTCCCAACCAAGGTCGACCAGGGTAGCTCAAATCAGCAGAACCAACTAGTTTAGTCCAAACTAAATTGATGACACCCAGATTCATGACATCAATAAACAGTTGTACCCTTAAGCCACTACATGTTTAGGTGGTTTGTTATGCAACTGAATCAATACAGGTATCGAGCACATGATTTGGTCAGTCTACTCAAAATGGTTTGGGGTTGGGGGATGACCTCATGAAGGGCAGATGAATTAAACAATGCAAATTTATTAATATATTAAGAAGCAAGACTGGTAGGTAGAAAGGATGATTATCAGTGCATTTTCTCCTTTAGGAGAATTTAATGGGAATCCAAATGATAACTCAAAAGGCAGCCTTGATAGCAAAAATATCAGCCTTAGGGAGACAACTGCTTGATTTGAGAGCTAGCTTGCTGCATCCATGTCTACTCTCATTGTATAGTACATTTACAAAAGGGAGAGGGAGAGTGATCTACCATGTTCAGGTGTGATAAGCCTCCTCTTCCCTGGAGAGGCTGGAGTTATATATACAGATTTTCCCACTTTGGGGTCCCCTTCTCTAGAATCCATGAGAACTGCACCGAATATGTCTCTCTGAAGTCACAGTCAAGTTACTTGGCCTATACTTGGAAATTATGATATTTTACAAATCAGCTTTTATTATAGGTTATTTCCATGGCCTTTCATGTTTAAGGTCTTTAATCCTATATATTTTAACGTTATGGGAGGAATGGATTGGGTTGAGATGGACAGTTGATGGAGAGGCTACTGCACTGGTCCAGACAAGGGAAATGATTATTAAGATTAAGCTGTTAGCTGTGCAGATGGAGAGAAGTAGATGGATTTGAGAGAGTCTGGAGGTTGGGAAGTCAGGACTGGATGAAGTTGGGGGAAAAGGGAGGGATCAAGGGTGGTGCCTAGTTTTAGGATGGAGCAGTTTGGTGGTGCCATTTGCCATATGAGAGAAATACCTTTTATCTTCGTTGTTGTTGTTGTTCTATGGAAAAACATGGACACAGAGGCATTAATCAGGATGATTTGGGCACAGTTCTGGCACCACTAAGCCCTTAATAAGTGTCAGATTTTATTTTCATTGCGTAGTCATGGAGCTAGTCTGACTGCAAAGTCTATACTCCAAGCCAGTGCTGCTCAAAGTTTAATGTGCATATCTTGTTAACATGCAGATTCTGATTCAGCAGGCCTAGAGTAGGCCTTTCAATTCTTTATTTCTCATAAGGTTCCAAGTGGTGTCAACACTGCTAGTCCACAAGCCATTCTTTGAGGGACAGGGAATGGGAACATTTACGTGAACAAGGGATTGCTATACACACTTTAACAATAGTAACGATAAGAGCTTTGTCAGCCATTAGAGCTGAACACTTATAGAGTGTGGGTAAAGTATGATCCACAGCTACTCGAGTTTGTCTTTGAGGTTTCAATTCTAAACTGTTCATGCAAGCAGTTGGGTTGGTTCCTGGAAGAGAGGAGGCGGGCTATGAAGAAGTCTCATGCAAAGAGACTGGAACACCCAAATGGGTGCTGATTAATTTGTTCTGATTTTGTGTATCCAAAGCTATGGCTTGTAGTCTTTTTGGTGAAACTGAAATGTTCAGACAAGAATTAACCTTAATCTTCTAAGAAGAAACAGAATAGTTTTCTTTGGAGCAAGGTATAGCACAACTTCCCTGGGCATTCCAGCGGAGACCTAGGGCAGCTTTGTATAGAATGCCCTTGAAATGTAAGTGACTGAATGACGTTTGACATTCTTTAATGCATAAAGACTCACCCCTCTTTAAGAAGCTATCTCCAGCAGTTGACAGAAGATAAAGAGCTACAGAAGCTATCGCAGGCTGTCAGAAAATATCCAACTACATTAGTACAGGATCAGTTGGCTTGCGCAACAATTTAACCCAGGATGCTGTTGACAGATTTCTTAAGCAGCTCCATCAAACTGCATGCAACCTGACAGCATTTTTAAGTACCGAGCCCACATTTTTTGTCAAAGAAAAACATTTTAAGCTGATTTCTCTTGGGGGGGGGGTTGTCAAGGTGTAAAATAGCTTTCGTGGGCTGTCAGAGGAATCACGGTGAGTTAGCATCAGACGTGATTTTGATCACCAAACTTCAGGGCTGGAAAAAATGGAGAATCCATAGAAGTCACAAAATCTCAGAGCTGGGAGGAACTGAACAGTAGAGAAAGGTGGGACTCAGAGAGGTGAAACGACTCAGAGTAAGTCACACAACTAGTGAATGACCATCCTGAGTATTGGTTCCTGACACAATTGATCGACTTAACACTAATCATTTTGTTAAACTCTACAAACTGGAATTTTGCAGAGCCCACATTTTCCATGGGGGGATTTTTATTTTATTTTTTATTTTTAAAAAGATTTTATTTATTTATTTGAGAGAGACCACAAGTACGCAGAGAGGCAGGCAGAGGGGGAGGAGGAAGCAGGCCCCCTACTGAGCAGGAAGTGGGGCTCCATCTCTGGGACCTTGAGATCACGGATCTGAGCCGAAGGCAGACGCTTAACCCACTGAGCCACCCAGGCGACCCTCCATGGAGGGATTTATTAAAGCACTGGGGGGATAGGGTAAAAAGGGGTCCTCCACGTATAGATAGAAGGCTTTGGCCATCTTCTGTCTTTGAAAAAAAAAGCTTTAGAAGCATTCCACATTCCACAAATAGGAGACTCCTGACATTATCTCCCCTCTTCCCAGGAGAGTTTAAATCAGATGAAGAAATTTCTTTCTTCCGAAGGTTAACATGAGCTAAAAGGTGCTCATGAGAAAGAAGGAAAGATGGTCCTTGCTTCATGAGGGTTCCTACCTAAAGAGTTTTTTTTAGGGATGACAAAGGTACGTTCCATACATTAATTATATAAGAAAATTATTTGATTTTTATGCCTTTGATCTTCTCTGATTTTAGTTCTGTTTTTCTGAAG
This sequence comes from Martes martes, assembly GCF_963455335.1. Taxonomy (NCBI): domain Eukaryota; kingdom Metazoa; phylum Chordata; class Mammalia; order Carnivora; family Mustelidae; genus Martes; species Martes martes. The sequence goes on from NC_137897.1 coordinate 9,516,819, forward strand.
TTCTATAGTAAAATTCCCATAGAAAAATACTGAGTCCTCTTTTACATGAGCTAAGGGAAGAAGGGTATTGGCTCCTACCTAGGCGACAACAGCCAGGACCCTCCCTTGCAGGACTCAGGCGCATCACCCAGCATGGCACTCAAGGCCACTAACGATCCGGCTCCTGTCCTGCCGACACACACCTACTATTTAGCCATGGGAAACCCTATTTCTTTTCAAAATGCATCTTCCTTTTCCCTAACTCTGTTTCTTTGCACTTGCCCTTCAATCTGCCTGGAATATCCAAGACCCCCTCCCTTCTACCCTAACGTTGGCTCATCGGTTAGACCAGGTCAGGGTCTCCTCCTCTGTGAAGACACCTGCAGGGTCTGTGGTCAGAAGCAGTGGCTCTGTCTTCTTGCTGTTTAGAGCACTCTGATCTTACATGAGCCAGAGGGTCTTGTAATGACTCATTTACATGTGTGTCTCTCCACAGTGATGGGCAGGCCCAGGCTGCTTCTTGAGTCACCGGGAGAGCTCCCGAAAAAGTACTGCTCTCCTGGCCTACACCCCTAGAGATTCTGATTTGAAAGGCACAGGGTGGGTTGAGGGTCACTAGGACCCCTTTATGCAGAAGCTCCCCCAGGTGATTCTACTGTGCAGCCAGCAATGAGGAATACTGTGATTAGAAGGTCAGCTCTTTGCAGACCTTAAGCTTATATGTTTTTTTCATTATCCCTCCCTATAAGTGCTCAGACAGTGCCTCCAATGAACTTAGGTGAACCCAGAAAGTGAAGCCAGTCAAAATCGGCCCCTCTCAACACACAATTGCTTACTTCATTGAATGATCCATATTTCAAAGGGGATTTAAGTCCAAGGGGAAGGGGGAGACACGTACGCAAACTTCATAGAGGAAAATGGGGCCAACATTTATATCTTCCAGTGATATGACTGCTGGCATCCAAATATACTATTTAAAAAATAAACCTACAAGGAAGGAATAAACTCTACAAGGAAGCTGCCTAGAGAATCATCGGTTTGCCACTAAGGAGGGCACAAGTGTGAGGAGGTACGATTAGGGTTTATTGAATCCCTCATGAGACCCATTCCTGGAAGAGCTGCGTCGCACTCCCAGCAATGTCACTTACTAGTTCTGTGATCTTGCTCAAGGTACTTCACCTGTCTGTCCTCATTTTTCCCATCTGCAAAGTGGGATGCTGATGTCATTACTGGTAACTGGCTTCCTAGGATTATCGTGATGATTCAGTCAATTAACATACATAAAGCACCTAAAACAATATCTGGTATATAATAAACTCCCAGTGAATGTTAGCTCTTTTTATTATTGTTATTATTATTATTGTTGTTGTTGTTGATGTTATTTCTAGGGGAGGTAGAGGCTTTGCTGGAGCACGAAGCTGATCGAGTGAAGCCAGTTACCCAGCAGAGAAATAGATAAATGTGGTCTTATTGTTGTCCTCTGCTCTCTGTTATCTAGTATCCTTGATCTAATGTGTTAGAAGGCGTGATGCCTTTTATCTTTAAAGTATAAATGAAAAAGAGTTTGGGAGATGCCTTGGGGCACCTTGTCCATTCAACTAGAGAATGACCAGTGATGGCACTCAGCTTTTCAAAGGGAAGCCTCAAGTGAATCGTTTAAGCACAACTGGCTTGGGGCCTTTGGCCCAGAATATCCTTGCTTCCCTACAGTCCTGCTGGGGGGCAATTTCAGGTTTAAAGTCTTACATATATATATAAGTCTTTCTCTATCAGTTGTTTTTCTTAGGCAATGCTGAGAACCTAGCACATATTTCCGTTAAAGTCACTTCCTTCAGAAATGCTATTGATTCACAGAAAATATATCTTATGACATCTTCTCTGAACTTCTTACATGACTTTGAAGAAGTAACCCTTTGCCACTACGTGGTTCTATCTAATGGAGAATACAGAGAACATGGCCATCAGCCGCATGTCAGACAAATCACAGTACCTCTGGGTTCAATCTCAGCATGAAAACCACATTCTTGTTTCTTTTTCTTTTTAAGATTTTATTTATTTATTTGAAAAAGAGTGAGAGCTAGAGAGAGAGAGAGAGAGAAAGAGAGAAACACACTTCCCTCTGGGCAGGGGGCCTTGACACGGGCTTGATCTCAGGACTCTGGGATCATGACCTGAGCAGAAGGCAGAGGCTTAACCGACTGAGCCCCCCAGACCCTGAACCATATTTTCAATCGATAGGCCTAATTTAATTCATTAAGAAAATAAAGATATTTTATAAATTTAATATTTTGGCATAGGAATCCCTCAGAATGTGGCTGTACTTGGAGACAGGGCCTTTAAAGAGGTAAATTAAAGCGAGGCCATTAGGGTGGGTGCCAATCTAGTCTGACAGGTGTTTTTAGAAGAAAAGTAGCTGAGGATGCGCAGAGAGACATCAGCAGAAACACCACGAGATAACCACGTGAAGAGGCAGCAAGAGGTTGCCACCCACAAGCCAAGGAGAGAGCCCTTAGAAGAAACCAACTCTGCCAGCACCTTGGATCTCCAGCCTCCAGAAGTGCAAGGAATGGAAATTTCTAGTGTTGAGGCCATCCAGTCTGTGGAATTTTGTTACGACAACCCTAGTGAATCCTCCCCTTGTCCCAGTTCTGATCCCAAGGTATAGCACTATTCTGGTCTGTTCTTTCTCTTTCTGGATGGATATTGCCGGCAGTGGGCACGAGGGTGATAACTCTTTGGTCTGCATCAGGGTGACCCAGCCCCAGGTGTGCAAAGCATCATTTAAGCAAACATGTCATATCCAGAATAGTCTCAGCCTCCCACAGGGCTGAGCCCTTGTGTAATGTTGCAGCCTCTTCTGACCCAGCGCCCTTGTCCCCTCCTCCAGAGTAGGGCAAGGTCTCTGCCATGACTATTAAATCAGATCAAGAGTTTATTTCTCATTGGTTCACTTTCTGTAAAATTCATTTGAGAGACCTCGGCTGTAACTACTGCAGCTTTACTGCTTGTCTTGCTTAAGACGACAAATTTTAGCCATGCTGGCAAGTAAATCATTTTTGTGGCCACATTATGCTGACTAATACGACATAATCTCAAATTAATTTATTCCAAAGAGTACATTCCCAGCCCAAGCATATTCAGCATGTTTGCAGCTTTCCTGTTTCCAATGGGAGATCATCAAAGCATCTATTAGGACTTTTCCATAAGTCCTATAGCTAAATATGCAAATTCTTTTTTTAATTTAAAAAATTTTTTTTAAAATTTTACTTATTTATTTGCGAGAGAGAATGAGAGGGAGAGAGAGCATGAGGGAGGGAGGGTCAGAGGGAGAAGCAGACTCCCCGCTGAGCCGGGAGCCTGATGTGGGACTTGATCCCAGGACTCTAGGATCATGACCTGAACCGAAGGCAGTCGTGTAACCAACTGAGCCACCCAGGCACCCTATGCAACTTACTCTTGAGAAGATTCCCTATAAATTAGCTGATGCTTGTTTTTCTTTCCTCAACTTCCATGGACAAATAATTAAAACCAGTAACAATTAGAATAACAACACTTAGAATGATACATAACAAACACCGAACATTTCCTTGGGTGAGACATTGTGGTACACACTTACTCTTGTATTGCTCATTCATTACTTAAAAAATAATTTTATGCATTAGTTGCTGTCAATATCTTCATTTTGCAAATGAGGAAACAGAAATGTAAAGAGGTTGCCAAAACTTGCTATAGAACTTTATGGAATAAAAGACAAAGTTTACACAGCATTTTTATCTCTTGTCTGTGTTACCATCAGATTTTTTTTGTTTGTTTTGAGAGAGAGAGAGAGAGAGAGAGATTGAATGGAGGGAAAGGGCAATGGGAGAGGGAGAGGGAGAATCTCAAGCAGCTCCATACCCCAGTGCAAAGCCCAGCGACGCGCTTGATCTCACAACCCTGAGATCATGACCGGAGCCGAAATCAAAAGTTGGATGCTTAACTGACTGAGCCACCCAGACGGCCCCATCATTATTTAATACATTTTATTTTTAATAACAAAAAGTGTTTATAAAATCTGTACATATCTGGGGAACAGTGTGATGCAATGAGGGGAAAAACATACTCTTTAGAACCAGACATGGTTGGTTTAAAATCTTGGCTCGGCTCTTGACTAACTCTATGACCTTGGAAAAATTACTGCACTTAGCTAAGCAACAGTAGATTCAACTATCAATGAGGTTCTTTTTATTTTTTAAAGGTTTTATTTATTTATTTGACAGACAGAGATCACAAGTAGGCAGAGAGGCAGACAGAGAGAGAGGAGGAAGCAGGCTCCCCGCTGAGCAGAGAACCCAACGCGGGGCTCGATCCCAGGACCCTGGGATCATGACCTGAGCCGAAGGCAGAGGCTTTAACCCACTGAGCCACCCAGGCGCCCCTATCAATGAGGTTCTTATGATACCTCTCACAGTAGGGACATATATTTTGGCTGCTTTAGGGTAGATACTTAGGAGCTGAATTACTCGGAGGGAGGTATGATAAAAATTTATATTTAACTTTTTAAGATACTACCATCCTATTTTCCAAAATGGCAGTGTTATTTTAAATTCCCATCAGCAGCGTATGAGTTCCTGTTTCTTGACATTTGTTATGGTCTGCTGTATTGATTACAGCTGTTCTAGCTATTGTACTGGGTATGCAGTGGTGTCTCATGGTGATGTGAATTGAATTTGCTTTCCCTTAATGACCAATAGTGATGAGCATCTTTTCATGTTCTTAATATTCATTTGTGTATTTTCTTTCCTAAAATATCTATTCAGATCTTTTGCCAATGTTTTAATTGGGTTGTCTTATTGATTTGTAAGAGTTCTTTGTAGCTTCTGGATAAAAGTCTGCTGGAATCCTTTTACATTAGTTCTGAATTTTCCAACATCAAGTGCACCACACTATGCAGAATATCTAACAAGTATTTGACAAGAATGACTCTGACAATGTTATTTGATTCAGTTCAGTTGAACAGATTGTTATTGAGTTGTGACTATGTGGTAAGCATATTCTAGGCACTGGAGATTCAGTAGAGAATATAACAGACAAAATCTCCGCTCTCCGAGAAGTGAGGGGTCATCATTAATGGTTGCATGGCTGTAGAAAAGACTGGAATTTGTGCTGGACAGTCCCCTTCGAGGCTCAAGCTCTCGGCTCCTACTCTCTACAGCCTGGGCACAAGCGTAGTGAAACATGCTGAACTTCTGTTCAAGAGTCTCATTCCTAACATGGCTCAAATTGCTTTGATCACATTTGGCATCATGGAAATCCTCAATTCCAGGAGTTCTCCATATTTCAAAGAGAAAACTGGCATGGAGTACAACTATACTTAGTTAGGTTAATCCTATAGAAGATACTGGTTTTTTACATGCCGTATATATACAACCCTGCATTTTCCTTCAAAGGCTTAACCTCTGCCAGAAACTTACGAGCTGGGTCATAGTTCTCTCTTTCTCTAACACAACACTTTCCTTTTCTATTTTTCCATATTGTTGGCCTAAAACCCCTTCCTCAGAAGTTCTGGGGACCAATCTCACCAGATCTATAGGTAGGGAATTTGATTCCGTATCTTTAGGAAGTAGGCTACTAAAAGATCAATGGAGTCAGTTGCCTTGATGTCAAAGGGGTTTCTCTGCGACGGCAGAGAGGCCGGGAAACCTGTGATTACAATGCCTCCCCAGTCTGCCCTTCTATTAGCAGCGGTCCCAGCAGGCATTTCTGGTGATGGCGGCTCCCCGCGTCTCAGCTCACAGCAGCTTCCGGGAACAGCTCCTCCTCGTGGACGCAGCTTTCGCAATGGCGGCTTCCAGCTGCTTCTGCTGCCTGCTCTCCGGAGTTCTACCCTCCAGGACCACTTCTGGCAACTCTCTCCACAAAAGTTCACTGTTGAGCCTCTTCTGCTCTTTCAAAATGTGCTCTACACGGAGCTGTTTTTAGGATGAGAGCTGGCTGTTACATCCCAGGCGGCCACAAATGGAGCTGCTCCCTCTGGCTGTGCTGTGACCTTTCTGCTTTTTTCCTGCTCCAGGCCTCCCGGGAGGCCATGGACTAGGTGGGGAGGCAGCATCCTCATGGAGCTGGAGGCACAGAATTTGGTACCAGGCGGACCTATGGCCTGAGGCAGGCTCTGCCTCTTCTTAACCACACGATCTTAGGCAAGTGACTTAATCTTCGTAGTCCTCAGTTTCCTTTTCTATAAAATGGGGGAGGGGGATACATTTTCCTATCTCCTGGGTTACTTTGAAGAGTCAAGGAAAAGCAAATAATAATATCATAGTAGCTAATATTTACTGGGTTCTGATAATGTGCCAGCTACTATGATATTTGATGCCAAATAAATACTGCTTGAATAACCCAACTATGGAAGAGACTCGCAAACAGCCCTAAGTTCTTTACATGGGGTTTAAGGACATCCTAGAAAACTGGCAGAAGCAACAACTGCTTGCTCTTTCCAGAACACTGCCATGTCTTTACTCCCGCCTTTCCCATTTGGATTGCTGGAGTGCTCTTCTTCCCTCCTTCACGGGGGGACCACTCAGCTTTCAGATCTACCTTAAATGTCATGTATCATGTACGACATATGTCCCCAGCCTTCCCCATGTGCATTTATCTAATATTTTTTCCTCTGTATTGCATTATAATATTTGTCTGTCTTCTTTACCAGACTCAGAATACTTGAGACAGAATTTTTGCCTTATCTATCTAAACACTTTCCTGCCAACATGTACTCAGTATAGAAAGTTATTTGAGATATTTTGGGGCTTTTTGGTATATGTATTATGTGCTCAAAATCTTGTGGTTTACATTTACAGCACATCTCAATTTGGATTAGCCACATTTCAAGGGCTTGGTAGACACATGTCGCGAATAGATACTGGACTGGACAGCACAGTTCCCGGTGCTCCATCTCCCATATTCTCCTGGCCTTTGTGCACATCAATTATAGCACTTAAAACAGATTATATTACAAATTAACTGTTCCTGTGTCTGTTTCCTATGAGCATTTCTAGGATGAGGATTTTGCTTTACTTGTCTTTACATCCCCATTCCCTGATGTAGTGCTTACCCTATTGTAAGTTCTCAAGAAATAATTATCAAATGAAGATGATCGATATCATTTATTGGGTGACTACTAAGTGCCTGGGACTTTATACCTGATATTTCATTTCATCATTATAAAAGCTTGCTTCGTCATCCTCAGTTTGCCAATAGCACAATGGCAACCCACAAAGTTTAAGAGACTTCCTAAACGTTATGAAGTTTTAAGAAGAAAAGCTGGGATTTTAAGAAGAAAACTTTCGAGCAAAGTTTTCTGGCTCAGAAACTGGAACAGGGCCAGGGTGCTTGGGTGGCTTAGTGGGTTAAGTATCTGACTCTTGATTTCGGCTCAGGTCATGATCTGAGGGTCATGGGATCGATCTCCCCTGTTGGGCTCCATGCTGGGCATGGAGCCTGCTTGAGACTCTCTCTCCCCCTCTCCCCCTGCCGCAAATAAATGAATAAATCTTTAAAAAAATAAATTTGGAACACGGCTCTGATTAGTGCATGTGGGTTCCATCCCAGCTTCATTTCTAATTGGATGATCTTTGGCGTAACATTGAACCCCTTGAGCCTCAGGTTCCTCGTTGTAAAATGAACAAACTGAAATAGCTAATGTCTAGGGTCTCTTTTAGTTTTGCTTGCTGCAATTATAACTTCTTACATATAATTGAGTCAATTTTTCTCCATATCTAAGTGGTTTCCCAGAGAATAAACTATCTCCCAAATTAGGCATACTTACGTCACTTGGTTACCTCCAAAGAGTGACTATATATTCACCTGATTTTATTGTAGGAACTGTGAATAAAAATTAAATTTTTATGAATAGAATTCTTTTTCTTTTCTATAGTGCATGAAAAAGTAAAGGTTGTTTTATTGTCATTCTTACTTGATTCTAATGCGTTAACACTGGTTTCCCCATTTAATTAATTTAAAGAACTCGAACGAACCTTGTGAGCCTATGCCTAATTTTAACAAGGAGAGCATTTGTTTTCCCTTGAATATTCTCTCCCCAGTTCTCACCATCTTCCCTTCACTAGCTGACATTTAAAAACGAAGCTCAGGGGCACTATAAAAAACCCTTCCATTGAAATGAAATTAGGTGGGGAAGTCTCCCATAGGCCTTCCAGCCTTAACTTCATTTCCTACAAATTGTGTAAAGGTGGCATTACATAGTCAGGGGTTTTGGGAAGTGGAACTCATAAGCAGTTGATGGTGGGGGAATGAGTCGGGCTCTACACAGTTCTAGAGCAGGGGCTGGCAAACAGCCTGAGGGCAAAATCCAGCTTGCAGCCGGTGTTGGTAAATAGTTTTATGGCACACAGCCGCGCTTAGTTGTTTATGGACTGTCTACTGTTTGGGGGCTATATAGAAAATATTTATTATCTAGGCCTTGACAGGAAACGTTTGTTGACCTGTTTATAGAGTACATTGCTTTGGTTTGCTAAGTATCTGTGGGAACAGCCTCTGCCATGAGGCCTATCAAGATTCTGAAGTGGCCTATTTCTTCAGGAGAGTTCACAAAAAGCCCAGCTGGAACCCAACTTTGGCAAAAAAAAAAGCTTGAGAAGAAGAAACAGACTCTGGATTTACACTGCTGGATGAAAAAGTTACTTCACGTTGGTTGAGATAAAAACGGGAAGCAACGTGCTTGCAGTTTAGGAGGAGTTTAATTCTAGAATTTTCTTTCTTTCTTTCTTTTTTTTTTTTTAAAGATTTATTTATTTTTAGAGAGTGAGAGCGCGTGTGTGAGCAGGGGTGGGGCAGAGGGAGGGAATCTTTTAAGCAGATTCCCTGCTGAACGAGGAGCCTGACACACATGGGGCTCCATCCCACAACCCACAAGATCACAACCTGAGCCGCTGAAACCAAGAGTTGGATGCTTAACCAACTAAGCCACCCAAGTGCCCCAGTTCTAGAATTTTCTACTTAACATTTTTGTGACCTTACTAGGTAAGGAAAGTAGTTTTTACCAGCCTCCTTGTCTTTAGTTCCAATATATGACTGATAATATATACCCCCTAGGGCTGTATGAGTCTTAAATGAATTAATATACACAAAGGACTTAGAGCCTGGCACTCAAAGAACACTAGCTATTATTAGGTAGCTATTTCTAAGGAAGAAAAGTGTACCGAGAAAATATTTTTCCCCTGAAGTTACTCTAGATTTCAGCTTAGAGGATGAACTTAATCAGTTACTACAAAGACTACATTTCTTTTCCTTGTCATGTAGAATCCTGTGGTGTCATCACACCAGAAAAAAAATTTATATGAGAGAAAATTAATTACATTTGGCGGGGACTCTTATTTGTTTATTATCAAAACATGTTCTGAAGATGTTCTGATGATAGCCAGAGGGAAGTAATATACAAACCAAAGCAAACCAGCAAATTTGAACATTATTTTCTGAATATGATATATATTAGGGAACGTATGCTGTTTGACAGATACCAAGTCTTTGGGGGCTCCAAGAGAGGCATCCATCATCCCACAGAACAAAATGAAGCTATCAAATGGGGGAAAACATGGCTATTTATTCTAAGTGTCGTCAGTGCTAGTCGTTGTTTTGGCTTGAAGGGAATCACAGCTGCTTAGCGCCCCGTGCACATTCCCTCAGCACTGATGCACGTGTGTAACAGCTTGACTTTCAACTATCAGCTCCTGAGATCTTGCAAGGATCTCTCTGGCCACCGAATCCCTCTGTCTATCCACATACAGTAGGCCTGACATGCCAGATACTCAGCACCCCCCAGTTGCAGCCCTCAACCGCTATCTAGTGCGAAATGGTGGACAGATAACCTAGCATTTGCCCCTCCGATGTGAGGTTTCTGAGGAGGGTGCTTTACCCTGGCTCCCAGAACTTTCCGGTGGGATTAAGCTCCAGCTTTCCAAAGTAGTAACATGCTTCACCACAAGCCCTTTCTTGGCTTTCTTCCCTGTCCCATCTCACTTCCCTACGCCTCTCAAATGTTCCCTGGGATTACCTCCAAAATACATTTCCTGTATTTGAGTTCTTATTTCAGAGTCAGCTTCTGGAGACATGGATGTGAAGATATGTTTTTAACTGTACCTTAGTGGTTTATTTCCCTTTATTAGTCATAGAAGAACTCGTAAGCACATAATTAAATAGGTTAGCTTTAGAATGACCAACCATTTTTAACCAAAAAATCCCCCCAGCTGATTTCCATACAAGAATCAGTTGGCTTGATTTTCACATATGTGAAGGCAAAGTATGGTGGATATAAAGTCTAGACTCACTTAGGAAAAGACTCTGAAAGATCTTAAACCTTTTCCTAAGTTCAGAAAGTGAATCATAAACTTGTTTGGTGTGCAGGAAAATATATTTGTTCCAGTATCCAAAACAATTTACTTTCTATAAAATTTATCCAAACTTTCTATGTTGGCTATTATCAGTTTATTTCCATTTTTGGAAACAAAAGAGAACAACCACATATTTGTAGCTGTAGAAAGGATATTGAGCAGGGAGTCTTAATTCTCAACCTGTTGATAGCAATGATTCACAGTTGGGTTTTGGGGGAATCAGTGAAATCTCTGGAATTTTCTACAAAATGGGACCCATGTGCATTTTTTTAAGAAGAAAATTCCCTGAACTTGCATCAGATTCTCAAAGGTGTCTATGAACCAAAATATATGGGAGAGGCCAACCACATTAAAGATATCAGAATTGATTAGCAAGGGCCTTTAAATGCATCCTCAAGGAAATCTTTGACAATATTAAAGAATAAAAGTTTTAAGACTCTGGTTCTGATCACGGCAGAATTATGACTCTCAGATTTAACTTTCTGTCATAAACAACTATCAAACTGGACAAAATATATGAAGCAACTGATTTAAGGCAGTAGACAAAACAGGGTTTTGATCTTTGAGAGGAGATACATGAGGTAAGCTCTATATTTACTCTGCTTTCTACTTTGGTGAACTTTCTAGATTGCAGCATGGGGTGTAACTCCAACAGTGAATAACAGTCTTGTTCTGCTTAGGAAACAGAGATCAGATTTCTGGACTATTCAGCTGGCTGGAATGTACTGGAGAGAGGGACCTGAGCACAACAGGAGATTCAGAAACCTGCATAGGTGACCCCTTGAATTTTTGGTCAAATACAAGCTGTATACGCATGGGGGAAAACTCTATGGGGTCTAGCAGAGAATAGCTACTGGGAATATGGGAGATGAAAGAGACATGGTTGGTTCAATTGGCAAAAATGAAGAGATTTTGCTCAGTGCTCTGGTCGTTCAGTTGAGACCCTAGAAGGACCATGCCTGGGGATAGAGTATTCTAGTCCTAGAGGAAGGGCTACTATAGACTCACCCTAGCAAATCTGAAGCCAAGCTTCAACACATTCAAGCTGATCTACCAAAATTTATTTACTAGCCAAAATAAAATCCAACACTTTTCATAGGAAGACAACCAAATCTGGACTTTAAAAAACCACAGCATTCATGATGCCAAGTGTACATGTAAAAAAAGTTACAGTATGTGTGAATAAACAGAGAAGTCTGAGATATAACAGGAGACATATTCAGAGACCACATAGCTACTGGAATCAGTGGGTAAGGGCTATAAAATACCTATTACAAATATAAGTATTAAGAAAAATGGCCACAGTAAGAGAACATGAGGGGAATTTCAGCGTACAGATCAAACAAGAAAGAATTAAATAGGAACTGTAGATGTACAACATCTGAAACTAAAATTTCACTGGATGGGTTTAACAGCAGATTGGACACTACAAAAGAAAAAAAAATCAATGCTTTTTTAAACATGGAAAAACAAACTATCCAAACTGAAGCACCAAGAAAAAAACAAGACCAAAAAGTAAAACACCTGTTGCAACCATACCAGGAGGTATAACAGTAAATATTTGGTTAAAAAAAAGAAGAGAAGGGCATCTGGGTGGCTCAGTAAGTTAGGCATAGGACTTCAGCTCAAGTCATGATCCCGGGGTCCTGGGATCGAGCCCCGAAGCAGGCTCCCTCCTCAGTGGGGAGCCTGCTTCTCCCTCTCCCTCTGTGTGCGTGCTCTCTTTCTCAAATAAATAAATAAAATCTCAAAAAAAAAAAAAATCCTAGCAGTTTTCTATATAAGAATTGCCAAGCTGACTCTAAAATATGTCTGTGAATATAAAAAGATTTGAGTTGGTCAAAGGATCTTTAAAAAGAACAACAAATTTAGAGGATTCACATTCCCTGATTTTAAGAATTACTACAACTCAACAGTAATCAAGAGAGTATGGTATTGGCATAAAAACAGACAAATAAATCAATGGATCAGAACACAGTGTTCATGAACAGATGCACACATTATGGTCAAGTGACTTTTGGCAAAGGCACTAGGTATTTTGAAGGGGGAAAGAATGGTCTTTTCAACAAATGGTTCTAGAACAACTCTGCCACCACTTGTCACAATATCCATGTGAGAAGAAGTAAAATTTAATGACCTGATCATACCACAAACTGCATCATATCACACACCACTATAGTATATAACATAAAGTTAATTCAAGATAGATCACAGACTCAAACATAAAAGTTAAAGCAGTAGAGTTTCTAGAATAAAACAGCGGAAGAATACCCTTGTGATGTGGGGATAGGCAAATATTTCTCAGGACACAGAAAGTACAAACCATAAAAGAAAAAAAAATGGGTAAGTTGGACTTTTCAAAGTTACGAACTTTGGGTTATCCAAAGACAATGTTTAGAAAATGAATAGACAAGTCACAGATGGGAGAAACATATCTGAACAGCATATACTGGATAAAAAGCCAACATCCAAGATGTATAAAGAGCTCTTATAACACCAAAATAAAAAGACAAACAATGAAATAGAAATGGGCTAAAGATTTAAACAGATAATTCATAAAAAGAAGATATTCAACTGGACAATAAACACATGAAAACTTGATCTACATTTTTAGTTATCAGGAAAATACAAATTGCATCCATGCTGAGATATTACGACACACTCATTAATATTTGAAGAGAGCACTGGGCAATTGGAACTTGCATATAGTTTTTATGGGAATGTAAAATGATATGGCTACTTTACAAAACTGGCTGGTGGTTTTTTATAAAGCAAAATGTGCGCCTACCCAAAGACCCAGCAATCCCACACTCAGGTATCAACTCAAAAGAAATGAAAATGTGTTCACAAAATGACTTGTTTGAGGATGTTCATGGCAGCTTTATTCATTCTAGCCTTTGCTGGAAACAGCCAAATGTTCATCAACAAGAGGATGGATAAAACAAATTGTATTTTCTTTGCACAACAGACTACTAATCATGGATGAATGTCAAAAGAAAACATGCTCTATTGTTCCGCTCATATCGTAAAGTTCCAGAATAAGTCTAAATAATCTATGACCATATTACTCAGAATACAGCTTGCTTCTGGGGGCCTGTGCTTACTGATTGGAAGGGGCGTGAGGGGATACTGGGCGGGGGGGGGGGGCGGATCTTGCTAATGTTCCGGTTATGCATTTATCAAAACTCATCAAACTATAGTCCTAAAATTGGTGCATCTCCTGTATATAAATCATACCTCAATTGAAAAATAAGAAAAATTAAAGCTAAACACATTTCTAGTTTAATTTTATACTTCTCCAACAGATCATTATTTGCTTCTGTAACAAAGGGATTGAATGGGTAACGCCTTGTCTCTGCTCTGTGCAGCTCAGTGCTCCAAGTGTAGACAGACTATGGAGATGAGTGAGACACAGTCTTTGTCCTCAAATTGCTTATATGCTTGTAACCTGGGAAGAGGAGAGCTGAGCAGAGATAATAGAAGGAAAGGACAAATAATGCAGCAATATTTCCCTGACAGCTGTGAGCTTAGGCACTGCTGCGGCCAGAACTCTGCTTGGCCATAGAGAATATTAATTAGGTTTAGCTTTTCACCAGCTTAGCACTGAAAGGGCCATGGTGATTAACGGGACTAATTAGGGCAGCCCCAAGGGCAATATCTGCATGTAAATATAATAGGATTATTCTTTATGCCTCTCTAGCATGTCACCTTATATTACTATTGTGAAATGTTTGGGGGCATTTAACCTAATCACTTGTCTAGACTTGTCTTCAAGATAGACAGGCTTTTCAGATTTTACTGTTATTCTTACCCCAAACAGAAAAATCAGATTCAGTCCAGGTAGAGGCAAAAGAAGAAATGTTCCCACAATTTGGTCTCAGAAGAACCCAGCGAACATGTCATATGTATCACTGTTATGAATCCAAAGCCTGTCAGGAAAGTTCACTAAGCAATGCCTTTCACTTCCCACTATTCTGAACCCTTCTACCATGTTTTCAAAATCTCTATTACACCAAGCCCCTTTATTTTTTAATGGCAATGGTCTATAATGAACTTTTAGATCTCATAAATAAACATCATCAACACTCCATGTAGAATAAGTGATGCATTTTACCCTAAGGTTTCAATTGCTCTTTTATCTGGAAGTTGAGAAAGACTTCCCATTGGTGGTATGGACCTCAATAGTGATGTACGTGTAGGAGTAAGAGGGGGTCGGGGAGGAGAAAGGTAATGAAACCGTGACAAAGTTGGTGGTCGTAGGAGTATACACACTACTTTTAAAGTCTTTTCATTGTGAAGTGAAATACATATATGGAAAGACACACAAAACAAATGTGCACCTTCGTGGGTTGTTATAAGGTAAGACCGTAACACTAACTGAGTCAAGAATGAGAAGTTTGCCAGTCATCCCTTGAAACTCCCCTTCAACACTCTTCACCTTCAAAAGTAATCACTATCCTTACTTCTCACAGTAATTAATCCTTCCTTGCAAATATTTGTGGTTTTATTATCCAACTGGGCATGCCTGGAAACTATTGTCTTGCCCATTAAACAAGATATGTGTTTAAAGTCTCTTTTATTACACAGGTGTCCCCTCAATTTCCCTCTTTTGACAAATACAATTTCACACATTCTTGATTTTGCTGGGATGGCACCCACTTGTGGTACAGGTCAATTTGTTTCTCTGTCCATTATATTTCCTACCAACTGGCAGGTGGATTCCGAAGTTTGATCAGATTCAGCTTGAACCTTTGACAAAAGCAGAGAGGACTGTGTGTTCTTTCTTTTGGAGACACATGGTTTTCTGTGTTGTTATGATGTTAACAGCTTTTGTTTCTCACTGACTGGATACATTAATTTCAATGAAGTTACAAAATAGTGCTATTCTGTTGTTTCTTTTTCATTTATTAATTGGAATACTTTTACAAAGAGTCCATATATACAATGGAATATTACGCCTCCATCAGAAAGGATGAATACCCAACTTTTGTATCAACCTGGACGGGACTGGAGGAGATTATGAGATTATGATGGGTGAAGTAAGTCAATCAGGATAGGAGATTATGATGAGTGAAATAAGTCAAGCAGAGAAAGTCAATGATCATATGGTTTCACTTACTTGTGGAGCATAATGAATAACATGGAGGGCATTAAGAGAAGGAAAGGAAAAGTGAATTGGGGGAAATCAGAAGGGGAGATGCACCACGAGAGACTGTGGACTCTGAGAAACAAACTGAGGGTTTTGGAAGGGAGGGGGATGAGAGGATGGGTGAGCCTGGTGGTGGGTATTAAGGAGGGCACGGATTGCATGGAGCACTGGGTGTGGTGTATAAACAATGAATCCTAGAACACTGACAAAATAAAATTAAATTAAAAAAATAAAATTCCTCTGCCTGCCACTCTGCCTGCTTGTGCTCTCTCTCCCTGACAAATAAATAAATAAATAAAATCTTTAAAAATAAAAAAAAATTCATCACATAGAATTTCCTAAAATACAAAAACAAAAACAAAACAAAACAAAAAACAAAGAGATACTTATTATCTACTCTTTGGTTACCCAGTGGTACAGTTCATTTAGGAAAGGTAGGATAAATACTTGATTCTTTCCCTTCATTTACACAATTTCATGGCAATGAATTGTTTCGTTGTTATCCTGATCATACAAAGGTGACAGATTATGTTTTTAAAAATATTATTATATGGTCATAGATTTATAGGTATTTGATGGGTTTCAATTAGTTGCAATTACTACTCTTTGAGACTCAAACTGTCCCATCTGTGGCAGTGGGTGCTTCCTCCAGTTGGCTCCTGGATCCTTTTGACTTGGCCCTTGTAGTCTTTGATAGCTGTCTATCAGGTGTACAAGATAATGATTCAAGACTTCCATACAACACTTGGTAGTCATTACAAGTGCATTTCTTAATCCCTATCATCTATTTAACTCCCCCACCCACCTCCCTTCTGGTAACCAGTAGTTTCTTCTCTATAGCTAGGAGTCTATTTCTTGGTTTGCCTCTTTTTTTTCCTCTTTGCTCATTTGTTTTGTTTCTTAAATTCCACATATGAGTGAAATTTTTATGGTATTTGTCTTGTTCTGACTGATTTAGTTCACTGAGCATAATACTCTCTAGCTCCATCCATGTCAGTGCAAATGGCAGGATTTCACTCTTTTTAATGGCTGAGTAATATTCCATTGTATGTATATTCTACATCTTCTTTATCCATTCATCAGTTGATGGGCACTTGGGCTGTTCTCATAATTAAGCTAGTAAAGATACTGCTGCATAAACATTGGGATGCAGGCATCCCTTTGAGTTAGCATTTTTGTATTCTTTGGGTAAGTACCTAGTAGTGTAATTGCTGGGTTTTGGGTAGTTCTATTTTTAATTTTTTGAGGAAACGTCATACTATTTTCCAGAATGGCTGCACCAGCTTACGTTCTTACCAAAAGCATTTTTTCACAGTGCTAGAACAAAGAATCCTAAATTTATATGGAACCACAAAAAAACCCAAATAGCCAAAGCAACCTTGAAAAACAAAAACAAAGCTGGAGACATCAAAATTCCAGACTTCAAGCTGTATTATAAAGCTGCAGTAATCAAGGTAGTATGGTATTGTCACAAATATAGACACATAGACCAATAGAACGTAATAGAAAACCCAGCAATGAGCCCACAGTTAGATGGTCAATTCATCTTTGAAAAAGCAAGAAAGAATGTCCAATGGGAAAAAGACATTCTCATCAACAAATGGTGTTGGGAAACCTGGACAGCAACATGCAAAGGAATGAAACTTTTTTACATCACACACAAAAATAAATTCAAAATGGACAAAAGACCTAAATGTGAGACCTGAAACCATAAAAATCCTAGAGGAGAACACAAGCAGTAACCTTTTAGACATTGGCCATAATACTTCCTTCTAGTTATGTCTCCTGAGGCAAGGGAAACAAAAGCAAAAATTAAACTATTGGGAATTCTTCAAATAAAAACTTCTCCACAGCAAAGGAAACAATAAACAAAGTTAAAAGGCAACCTATTAAATGGGAGAAGATATCTGCCAATGACGTATCTGATAAAGGGTTCGTATCCAAAATATATAAAGAACTTAAAAACTCATCACCCCCAAAATGAATAATCCAATTAGAAAATGGGCAGAGGACATGAAGAGACATTTTTCCAAAGAAGACATCCAGATGGCCAACAGACACATGAGAAGATGCTCCACATCACTCATCATCAGGGACATGCAAATCAAAAGTACAAGGAGGTATCACCTCACACCTGCCAGAATGGCTAAAATCAACACACAAAACAAGAGGTGTTGGTGAGGATGTGGAGAAAGGGGGAACTTCTTGCACTCTGCAGTTTTTTAAAAGATAAAAATACTTGATCTGATCTTACTGATGTTTTCTTTTTTTTTTTTTAAAGATTTTTTTTTTTAAATTTATTTGACAGACAGAGATCACAAGTAGGCAGAGAGGCAGGCAGAGAGAGAGGAGGAAGCAGGCTCCCTACTGAGCAGAGAGCCCTATGCGGGGCTCAATCCCAGGACCCTGGGATCATGACCTGAGCTGAAGGCAGAGGCTTTAACCCACTGAGCCACCCAGGCGCCCCTGATGTTTTCATTTCAAATTCAGGAATATAGTCTTTTTTCCTGCCTAACCTGTTCCATACTATATCTTGTCTCCTTTCTTCTACCCAGAGAATCTTGGACACAGGAAATTATAGAACAGAATGTCCCATAATTTCTTTATCCCACATTTCACACACAAAAGTCTCAAAATAACAATACTCATACTCAACCACTAACATAATTGCCAAAAACTTTTAAACAGTTTTTACCTATGTTTTCCCTTTTGCTCCCCTCCTCCTTTTTAATAGTTGAACTGTATGCATATTATCTGAGCATATGAATGTTACACACAATACTGTCTTCCTTCTAAACCTCATTTAGTCTTCAATGTACCAGGAATCATGTACCAAATTCTTATCCACAGTCCTTATGTCAGTATTTTTCCAGTTATTTTGATTATCTGAAGTTTAGGAGATTTCTCAGGAAGGCTCCTGGGGACAATATTCTCTGTTCTTGCTTGTTGATAACAGTTTTTGTCCTTTATAATGGAAAGTCAATTTTGCTTGATATAAAATTCTTGCCTCACATCTTTCTTTGAGAATATTAAATATATCACACTATTTTCTTCTGGCTGAAAGCATTGATATTGAATAAATGATAACAAGTTAATTTTTTAATTATAATTCACAGGCTGTTTTTGCTTACACAACCAAAAGTGTTTAAATTTTTTCTTTAAATTCTAGTAATGTATGGGGCACTGGGGGCCCAGTAGGTTACGCAGTTGCTTTTGGCTCAGGTCATGATCCTGGGGTCCTGGGGTGGAGCTCCACATCAGGTTTCCTGCTGCGTGGGGAACATGTTTCTCCCTCTCCCTCTGCAGCTCCCCCACAACTTGTACTCGCTCACTCGCTCTCTCTCATGCAAAAATAAATAAATAAAATCTTCAAAAAAATGTCTTGGTGTTGGTCAACTGCTCTGGGTCAATATTCTTAGATAAGTAGTGTGCTCTTGTAGTATGTAGTTTCAAAACTTTAAAACAATATCATTGAAGTAAAGTTTTCTTAAATAATATTTGCATCTTTTACCCTTTTTGTTTGTTTGGTTTTTTTCTTCAGGAATTCCTACAATCTATTAGTGTTAAATGTTCGTTGCCTATCTTCAATATCTGACACTTTCTCTCAAATCCTTTTTATCTCTTTATTCATTTTTGCAAACAAATTTTTCTTCCTGTTCACCTTCTGTTTTGCCTGCATTGTTGTATGATGCATAGTGAATGAGTAACAGTCTTGACATCCTTCTGATTTAGCCTTTATATTTGAAATACTTTTTTATTTTAAATTCTTCATAGAATTATAACTTTATGTCTATGTTTTACTGATTCTAATCTTTTCATGTGCTTTATCTTTTTCTAAAAGCCTTTATGTTATTTTGAATTAGAAGGTTTTGACCAGTTCTGTGTGTTTGTCTTTCTGGGGTCATTACATTTTCTATAATGATGTCATTCCATTCCGTGTTCTCTTTTCATCTTAATTTTTTAAAAGATTTTATTTATTTGAGAGAGAGAGAGAGCGTGCGAGAGAGCATGAGCATGAGTGGCAGGAGGGGCCGAAGGTGAGGGAGAAGCAGACTCCCCGTTGAGCAGGGTGCCCAATGTGGGGCTCAATCCCAGGACCTGGGATCATGATGTGGGCCCAAGGCAGATGCTGAACCGACAGAGCCCCCCAGGCGCCCCTCTTAAATGTTTAATGGCATTTCTTACTTTTGATGGCATTTGGCTTTGATAACTCCTGGTTACTTATCTTTATGTGAAATTAATTGTCTTGAACAAAAAGGTCAGTAGGAGGTGGGGTTCCGTACAGCTTCTCCCGCTTCACCAAACTCCCTGTGTTTTGGTCCTACAGAGTGTTCAAGAACATGGTAGTTGCACTTTATAATTTCCTGGTTCTGTTCCTCTCCCCACTTTTATCTGGACCCTGTCTTTCTCGAATCTCTGTTGCCCCCATCGTGTTCACTGCTGCTTTCATTCCTAGCAGTTCTTCTAGATTGCAGGACCTCATTATGGAAAAGAACCCTGGCACATCACTTCTGAGAGTCCACATGGTCTTAGCTGCTTTGGCCCCTTGGGTTCTCCTCCCAGTGGTCCTTGCCCTCATTTGTTATTGGAGTGGGCAAACACCTGCAGTTGCAGCTGACGTCCTCACTTCCATCTGTCTTGTTTTCAGGGGAATGCCTTGGCTAGCTTGGCATTCTTTGGTCCTTCAGAGAGCAATGCTTCTTTCTGCTTTCTCCCATAAGTTGATACCAAGCTGGTCTCAGAGTTACTGGCGATCTTTGCCCCCACCTGCTTGTATTTTCAGATTCTTGAGGATAGCTTATCAGCTAGTTTGTTTGAAAATGCTATCTATGGGTTTTCTATAGAGAAAACACTTATTCTGTCATTTTTGGGGGTTAGTTTCTTTGAAAAGATTTTTTTTTCATTTAAAAAAAATTTTTTAATTTAAAATTAATTAGCCAACATTATTGTCATTTTTAATGTGAGAAGCAGAAAAGATACAGAAGTGATGTCACAGCCATGACTGCCAACTTCCTAGATTTTTCTACTCTTTTATAGAATCATTTTAAAAATTTTTTCTTGAAGAGAGAAAATGCTTTCTCTTTTTCATACTACCAGCAAACATTTTTCTGGTGTCAGATAAGGCAATTTTACTTCTAGACCAATACTTATGTCTCGGGTTGATTATATAGTTGAATTTCTGTCATATTATCCAACCCACCTTATGTGGGCAAGTGCAAGCTTCATAAAAGGGACTTATGGGATGGCTGGATACCAATTACAGGCTCACTGAGTCTATGATTTAACAGTAAGACCCAAGCCATGTCTTCTAGTGGAGTCTTTAGGGGTTAAGCTCAGTGGGTGAGTGGTGGTCATCGTGAGGGAGTTGGGGGCCGTGTAGCTTAAGAGAATACTGTATGTTTGAATACTATGAATGTTGTCACTGAAATTGATTCCATCTAGAAAATGTGGATGAAAATTTACTGAAGCCTTGGGAAGGGAATTTCAACAGTTTTTGGGCATTCAGTAGTGGCTCTCAGGGTTTAAAAGTTGTCTCTTAGGCAATATTCTCTCTCTCAGCAGGGAGAAATATCACTGAATTTACAGAAAAAGT
The DNA here is from genome assembly GCF_963455335.1 of Martes martes. Taxonomy (NCBI): domain Eukaryota; kingdom Metazoa; phylum Chordata; class Mammalia; order Carnivora; family Mustelidae; genus Martes; species Martes martes. Next base: position 9,537,922 of record NC_137897.1, read on the forward strand.
GCTTCCTCAGGCTCCCCTAAGTGAACGAAGCAGTTTGCTACTCTGCCTTTGCCCCTGGGTCTGGGTGATTACACTAATATATTGTATTCATTTCTGCTGCTTTTAAAATTTAAACAAGACATGAGTTTATTCATTTGTTGAGAAAAACGTACAGGGAGGTATTAAGAGGTAACTCATTTCCCTTTTATTTCTTGTTTATTCTGAAGGTGTGCTAAAAGGGCCTTAGTTGCTTGCCAAATGGCTGAGCCAATTTACAAAATCCCATGCAGAACGATTTTTTGAAGACCTAAAAATCTGAACATGCAGACTTTTAGGTTTTGCCCTTGCATTTATAATTTCTACCAGAAGACAAAACTAAAAACCTGACTTTGGTTTTTGATAAGTTAGTTGATGTCTCTGGGCTTCTTTTTCTTTGTCAATTGGTAAGATGGGTTTAGATATTTTCAAAGTTCCCTCTCTTCTACTTGCAATCACTAACGATCTTCTTAAAATCTCTTAAGAAGAAACAATCTGATTACCATTAATTTCTCATGAAGGCTTCGGCTACTATGCCATTTGGAAGTACTGAGCAAGTGTTCAAGCTTTGGGGTATAGATAGAGCTTGGATAGTCACAGAGAGATCCATTCTGGTTTAAGATGTTTGAACTACGAGATGTAGTTACACTCATGTTTTCCTTAGAGTACCCTTTAAAGCCTATGCTCACATTTCCCCTTCTCAAATTTCTTCGTGGTGTTCTTTGTTGAGCAGAACTTAAAAATTTTGACATAATTCAACTAATCGAAGTTTTGTGTTTATACTTCATGCTGTTGTTTTGTTTGAGAAGCTCTTCCCCTCACTAAACTCACAAAGATAGTCTCCAACATTATCTTCTATTATTTCATAGTTTTAATTTTTCACACACTTTCATTAAGCTCGAACTCCCTCTTGTATATGATGCAGAGAAATACACAGCGTTGTATTTCTCTGTACAATAAGCCAATTTTCCCTGAGGCCACACAAAGAGCAGTCCTTCCTTCCTCCATTAATCCGTGGTTCACTTTCAGATATTGAGGTTTCATATGTTGGTGGGTCTGTCTCTAGAGTTTCCATTTGGTTCCGCTGGTCTGTCTGCTTGTTTTTTTTGGCCAATGCCTTGCTGTATTTATTACTGTGAGATGATGGATATTTTAGATCTTAGCTAGGCTAAGCCCTCTTCTTGGCTTTTCTTTTTCAAAGTTAAATAGTTTTTTGTGTATATATATTTTTAAGATTTTACCCATTTATTTGACAGACAGAGAGACAGCAAGAGAGGGAACACAAGCAGGGGGGAGTGGGAGAGGGAGAAGCAGGCTTCTCTACCAAGCAGAGATCCCGATGCGGGGCTTGATCCCAGGACCCTGGCATCATGACCTGAGCCGGAGGCAGATGCTTAATGACTGAGCCACCCAGGCACCCCTACTTTTTGTGCATTTTATTCTTTCATATAATTTTCAAAATAATTTTATCAAGTTCTTTAAAAAACCCAGCTGTAATTTAGGTAGAGACTACACTGAATTTATAGATTAATTTGGGGAGAAATGACTTCTTCACAATATAAAGTTGACCTAGCCCAGAAAATGAAATATCGTTGTATAAAGTCAGATATTTCATGTCATGTAATATAGTTCAATGATCTCTCCACTGATATCTTATGTATTCAATTTACATATTTTATTGCCTTTTGAATGGCATATTATTTTTATTCTGTTTTCTATTATTATTCTATTCTATTATTATTATTCTATTCTATTATTTTATTCTGTTTTCTAGTGAATTATCGTTGTTATAGGAAACTATTCTTGATTTTTCTAAGTTGATCTTGCTGAGACCTCATTTTTTTCCAGCTTTATTCAAGTATTATTGACAAATAAAAACGGTATACATTTAAGATGTACAGTGTCGTGTCTTGATGTACTTAAACCTTAGGCTATTATCACCATAATCAAGCTAATTTTCAAATATCACCTCACATACTTACCAATTTTTGCGTGGGTGGTGAGTACACTTAAGATCCACTCTCTGAGCCCATTTCAAGCATGCATTAGCTATAGTTACAACGCTCTACATTAGACATCTAGAACTTATTTATCTTATAACAGAAGGTTTGTGCTCTTTGATTAACATCTCCCCACCATCTCCATCCCGTAACCCCTGACAACCATATGAGTGATGTCATGATATTTGTGTTCCGTGTCTGGCTTATTTCACTTGGAATAATGTCCTCCATTTTCATCCATTTAATAACAGGATTTCCTTCTTTTTAAAGGCTGAATAACACATCACAATTTTTCTATCCCTTCATCCATTGACAGATACTTAGGTTTTTTTCCATATCTTGCCTTGTGAATAGCGTTGCAAGCAACGAACACAGGAGCATAGATATCTCTTCAGAATACTGATGTCACTTTCTTTGGATAAGTACCCAGGAGTGAGATTATTAGATCATATGGTAGTTCCATTTTTAATTTTTTGAGAAACCTCCATACTGTTTTCCACAGTGGCTGCACTAATTTATATTCCCATCAACAGTGAACAAGTGTTCTCTTTCTCTACATCCTTGCCAACACTTGCCATCTCTTGTCTTTTTGATGGCATCTATTCTAATGGGTGCGAAGTGATATTTCGTTGTGGTTTGGATTGGTGTTTCCCTGATGATGAGTGATGCTGAGCATCTTTTCATATAACCGGTTGGCCACTGGTGTATCTTCTTTGGAGAAATTTCCCCGGGCTTTTAACTTCAGGAGGGTTGATTTATTTCTGATTTATCTTTACTACTGAGTGTAGTTCTTTGTTGACACAACTACAAAACCTGTAGTGTTCATCAGCATCTCCCCTTCTTTGGCAATCCATGATTCCAGTTTTTGTCTACCTGATACCCAAGGGTCTTCTAAAATCTCTGCTTCGTGCCATAGCTTTTCAGCTACTACTTTTGAATTGAATATTGGCCTGAGTACAAATGAGGCTTTAAATGCCAAGTTCATTTCTCTTGAGTTTTTCTTCTCTCTTGGCTCTTGGACTTGCCATTCTTCACGTCTTTTGTAGCTCTCCAGTGACTCAAAGGAGATATTTCAACACTCGTTCAGTATTTTAGTTGTCCTCAGTGGGAGGGTAGGCCCCAAACAACTTAGTTTATTATTGCTAGCCATAGAACTTGAGAAGCCACTTTTGCTGAACCCCATATGCTTCTACTCCACCAGCTGACCTCTTTTGCTGAGAATTCAACAGTAAATACTTACAAAGAAGCAGCACCAGACTGAGGCAATCTCCTCCAGCCCTGGGCGTTTGTAGGGCCTGGGGGCTGAGGAGTGACTATTAAGGACAGCAGAGTCACCTATCCCTGTTTCACTTAAAAAAATTTTTTTTAAAAATAGGAAATAATTTCAGATTTACAGAAAAGCTGCAAAGAGAGCACAGTATGTCTAGATCCACCTCTCTTTCATCCAGCTTCCCCTGATGTTACCATCTAACCTAATCATGGTACATTTGTCAAATTCAAGAAATTAACATTGGTTCAATGCTGTTATCTAAACTACATGTTTTATTCATGTTTAACTAGTTTATCCACTCATTTTTTTTTCTGTTGTACTATCCAATCCTGGGTGCCACATGACATTCTTTGTTATAGCCTCTGATCTGTGAGAGCCTTCAGACTTTGTTTTTTATGACCGACAGTTTTGAAGAGTACTGGTCAGATACTTAGTACAATGTCCCCCACTTTGAGTGTGCCTTAAGATTTTTTTTAAAGATTTTATTTATTTATTTGACAGACAGAGATCACAAGTAGGCAGAGAGGCAGGCAGAGAGAGAGGGGAGGAAGCAGGCTCCCCGCTGAGCAGAGAGCCCGATGCGGGGCTCGATCCCAGGACCCTGGGCTCGATCCCAGGACCCTGGGATCATGACCTGAGGTGAAGGCAGAAGCTTAACCCACTTAACCCACTGTGCCCTCACCCAGGTACTCCCCCTTTTTTTTCAAAAATAAAATGGGGTTATGGGTTTTGGGGAAAAAAAATACCACGGAGATAAATTTGCATGCTCGTACTGTCATGTCAGAGATACATGGTATAATTATGACGTATTATTGATGATGTGAACCTTGATCACTCGGCTAAGGATGGATCCACCAGGTCTCTCCACTGTAGAGTTACTATTTTTCCCTTTGTAACCCACACCAGTTTTCATTAGTTATTTACCCCAGAAGGACTTCTTCGGTATCTGGATATCGCCCTCACAGACCCGCAGCAGCCTCGACTTCTCCATGGGTGGGACAAGCAATCGTGGCCTCAAGGGAATGTGAAGAAATAAAAACAGCAGAACTGTAAAGCTGTCCTTCGGCCGGCCTTCCGCCCTGGGAAGCTGCCTTCTCATTACCCTACTCATTTGTGACAGACTTGCCCTCAGCCCCCTAGGGCACCTTAAGGTCTTCCAAACTTTTTTTCTTTAGTTCACAGGTTCTTCTTGCTTTTGCAGGAGGGGGTTTTTCAACCTATCAGAAAGCAGAAGCCACCCTTTGGTAATTTTCACAACCTTATGGAATTCCATAGTCACCATGGCCCAATTTCACAGCCAAAGAAACTGAGGCTGATAGAGGCTAAGGAGTCTGCTCCATGTCACAGAGCTACTTATTGTAGAGTTCAAATTCACAGCCAAAGCCCTGGATTCTCATGATCGTGATGTACTACCTATCAGTACAGACACCAACTTGAGCAGCACATATTCCAAATGGTGCCCTCTCTTTTCATAGAGAACCACTGACCTCGGGTGCAACTTGAGCACCAAGTTCAGCTTTGCTTCCTTGGGATGACACGCTTGATAGGAGACATTGTCCTCTTCTGTGAAGAGCCCTAGTAAGTCAACCCTCCAGACATCTGCTGCCTTATCCAAACCTGCTAGATGGCTGGGTCCGGTTCTATGGCTGGGTCTCTCACACCAGAACCCCAAGACACTTGTTTCAACTGATGCTGCATCTGTACTGCTGAGTGTCTCTCTAGAGCAGTGTGCCAAGGTCCTCTTCATACAAGTAGTTCTCCAGCAGTAGTTCAAGATAGCCCAAGATGAAATTTACCCTGCAAATATTTATTGGATGCCTACTGGTAAAAGGGCCCGGTTAGGTGCTGGCTGAGAAGGAGTGTGATTTTGAGAGAAATAAAGATGCCTAAGACACAACTCTCAACCTCATGGAGTTTAAACTAACGGGCATTGTGGTGAAAAAGCATATTTCTCTATCTCTATCTCCATATCTATCTCTGTATCTATTTCTAATTACACACACACACACACCCCCCTGGTTGCAAGTTTTTTCCATTGCTTTAGAAGTCAGAGAAATATTTTCTGCACCTGGATATAGAAAAAAAAAAATGACTAACAAATGTAATTCTGTGGACAAACCACATGCCTTGTCATCCTTACAGAAGTTTCCTGGGTTAGAAAGCTACAGAGTTTCATTTTTTTAAAAACTTAATTCTTTTTTCTACCCATACACTTGATGGCAGATCTTGTTTCACTGTCCTTATGTCTTTGATGATAACAATTTCCTCTTAGAAATATGTTTAGTTTTTCCCATTCCATATGTCATCCCTGTGCAAAATCGTCTTTTTGATTCATTCTGATATGATATGGATGGGAAACCCAGTGACTTCTTTCTGGTTTCCAGAGCATAATTAGAAGAAAATTCCTTTGAACCTCTTCCATAAAAGAACATGAAGTTTGCTTAAAAAATGGACATATCATCTCTTTTTAATTGCCATTACAGTGGGTCTTCCAGATGCATGCATTTTAATTAAAAAAATTTTTTTTTACCATCTAAGGAAAAATAACTGTTTTCTTCTTTACCTAGGTAGAATCAATGCTAGGGGCAATGTAGAAACAGACTGTGGCTTTTGTGACATTTACTGGCACTTTTTGGCCATAATGACTGTTCCTCTGTACCAGATTCTCACAAAGGATGAAATGTTGCTAGAGAAATGTTTTTTCCTCCCTTTATAGAGTCTTAACAATTCATTTGACTTCTGTTCCACAAATACATTGCAATTTTTAAAAAACGGGAATGCATGACTTCAGGGTTTGAAAAGTCCTTGAATCCTGGTGAACTGAAGCTCAATTTTAATAGTTTCTTTGGTTTTCATTCCAAGAAACTGGCAGGTTTAAAGATGTGTTACGTGGCACTTCCTGAGTCATTTCCAAGTATTCAAGTTTTTTAAAAAAAATGACTTTTTAGGTTAATTAGGACTTTCTCCAGAGATAGAAATCAGATCAGTGGGTGGGGAAATGGTTGTTGAATGGTGACAAAATGCTAGGTGTGGCATTCATTTTTCTGGGTATTTCATTTATGTATGTATATATGTCTAATATATACCTGTGTGTATATATACAATTTAGTATAAAAAGTTAGGAAATTTGGGGCACCTGGGCAGCTCAGTCAGGTGACAGACTCTTGACTTTGGCTCAGGTCATTATCTCCAGGTCATGGGATTGAGCCCTGCGTCAGGCTCCGTGATCAGCGAGGAGTCTGCCTGGAATTCTCTTTCCCTCCCTCTCTGCTCCCCCAATGAACACACACACTCTCTCAAATAAATAAGTAAATCTTTAAAAAAAAGTTAGGAAATTTAAAAAACTTCATTAAAAAACTACGCTTATCCTATTTTTATGTCAAACTACCGGTATGAATAAGATCCCAATATCAGATTTTATGTAGTAAAATATGTGCTAGAATCAGAATGGTGTGGTTCAACCCCCAAGATCTACATTCACAATGTATTCTGGCTCTAATTGAGGTAAGCTAACACGTTAGTTTTATTTTAACGTAGCTGAATATAAATTACTATTTTAAAGCTATGGGACCATTTCTATACTCTTAGGTGTAGAAACCCTAATGGAATGATCATTTGCCCAGATCAGCCAGATTAATCCAACAATCTGCCAATTAAATGGAACAGCTCCATTGAGGCCTCTATTCTATTCTACCAGATGGAGTCAGGAGACTTTGCTTCTAATCCCCAGTCTGTCACCAACAACACGAACATATACACATGTATCTTCTTGCTAATATTAAAGCACTTGTACACATATTGTATCACTTGAGATCAATACCTAGGGAAGCAGATATTCTTATCACTTCTTTCTTTTTAAAGCATTTTGAGTTTGCTTACGTAGATACTGAAACTCTTGAGTTCAAAGGTCCTTGGCCAAGGTGATTTAGTTTGGCATTTGAATCTAAGCCTCTGGGTTTTAGGATTCTCATCTGCAGAATGAAAACCAGACGCTCTCTAAGGCTCCTTCAGTTAAAAAAAGAAGGCTCTACAGAAGTTATGTTTCTTAGAGGGTAAAAATATATAAACAAACTGGACTTACAGGACATAACCAGAAAACACGCTGGTTTTTGTCTCCCAATCAGTTTACAGTTTATTCAGTGGGGGAAATGCCACCTCTGATCCCGGACAAAAACTCAGGCAGTCTTGGGACTTTTCTGTCCACTGTTAGGGGAAAAAGGCCAATAGTCTTTTTAAGTTACCAGCGCAGTCCCGGTTCAGAATTTAGAATGCCATAGCGTTGTTACATTAAACGGTCCTAACTTACAATTAAAACCTCTTCTCCCCAGTATGAGGGCCTTCTATAGGAAGAAAGCCAGGGAAGCAAGGCGTGGTTCCTTCCCTCCTTCCCCATCTCCCTAACCATGATTTTGACAAGCCCAGGGCCTAAAGAACGGATGGGCATCCAGAGGTATTGAGAGTGTGACAAGCTGCCTGTATCCAATTCTGGACCTGAGTCCTTCAGGGGCCATCAAGAGGAACATCTGATGGTATTTTTTGTGATGTGGAGAGGGCATGACTCTGACTGGCTTCTCCCCCTCAGCTGCTGACCCTTCAGTGGTCCACTTGACAAGGACTTCCTCTGCTGAGGTCACAGCTCCCCTCCACACTAACCTCTTGGGCGGGATTTAAAATGGCACCGGGTCTCCCAGCTGGTCTGTAGGAAACACTCATCCATTTTCTGCCTTACTAGACCAGTCCCAACCCAACCATCTGTCCTTTGCTCCGGCCTTCAGAGCCCATTTCTGTTTTCATGTTTTGCAGGTGGGGAGTCAGAGATCTGGCCAATGTGTCCCCTTTAACACGAGTGAACAATGTCAAACTTCTTGGCTAGAAATGAAGGGCAGACATACCACACACTCCATGGGATGACAGGGTTCACAATCCAGCTAGCTCTATTCAAAGAAATTTTCCTCAAACATTCTCTCTAAATCTCATCTTTGTTGATACTCCGCATCTTTAATAAAGATGGTCATCTGTTTCTCAAGCAGTAATTTTGACATTTTTGTTCTCTTTGGAATGCAGTATTTATTATTTTCCTATGTCAGCCAAAAGCCAAAATGGAGACACAAAGTATTCTATTGTTAATATTCCCCATGAACATATAGACAGGAAATAAAAGTTTACATCTAAGTACAGCTAGTCCTCACTGGTTGTGACACAACCAACCTAATCATTTTGGCCATGATGTTAATGCTCAAACCAGATGAATGAAAGGCTTGATTTTCTGTTGACCAAGTTGGCTCTTGTCACAGTTTTGTTAGCAGGAAAAAATATTCTTAAATTTCTCCCCTTGTCAAAGGAATGAAAGGACAAAGAGGCGAAGTAGTATTTCATTTAGTTTTTTTTCCAGCTATATTGAGATATAATTGACGTATACAATTTTAAGGTGTACAGATGTAATGATCTGATCCACACATATATTGTAAAATGATTACCACAATAAGGTGAGTCAACATATCCACCACTTCATAAAACTACCCTTCTGTGTGTGTGTGTTGAGAACATTTATAGTCTACTCTCTTAGCAACTTTCAGATATACAATAGAGTGTCATTAACTATAGTCACCATGTTGTACATTAGATCCTTGGAACTTACTCACTTTAAAAGAGAATTTTGTGCCCTTTGGTCAACATCTCACTATCTATGTCCCCCAGCCCCTGGGAACCACCACTGTGCTCTCTGTTTCTATGATTCAGGATTTTTAAAGATTTCACATATATGTGGAATAACTTTCAGTTATAAGATGACTACATTCTAGATATTTGATATACAGCACAGTGACTGTAGCTAAGAATACTGAATTATATACTTGAAAGTTGCTAAAAAAGATCTTAAATGTTCTCACCATTAAAAAAAAGTTGGGGTGTTTTATGTAAACAATGAATCTTGGAACACTACATCAAAAACTAATGATGTACTGTATGGTAACTAACATAATATAATTTTTAAAAAGGTGGTAATTATGTAAGGTGATGGAGATATTAATTAACCTTACTATGGTAGAGGTTGCACAATATATATACGTGCCAAATCAGTACTTGGTACACCTTGAACTTGCGTATGCTATATGTCAATTATATCTTAATAAAGCCGGGGGAAGAAGTACCTTTACTTCCTAGCCTTCTTAACCCTAACCCATTGAACACTCAGAGCAGGCAGCATCAGCTGGTCTAAGACTTTGAAGATGGATCTGTCTGCTGCTGGGGCTTCAGTTCTAAGCTTGCGAATAGTTTCTGTCATGGAGGGCTTTTTAGTATCCTTTGTGGTATGTTAGGGGCTGTATAAATGCAAATTTCATTTCATTTAGAAAGGAAATGAGCCACACTAAATGGACATGGATACAACTCTGGAATTAAAAGGAAGGTGGATTCCTTCTGTCAGCGGGGCCAAAACAATTCTCCATACCAAATGCATCTTTTTTGGCAGTCTTAGCAGTTAAAAGGAACATGAGAGCTTGGATGAAAACACAAACAGGGTGAATTCTCTGTTCCAATTCTTTGCTTTATTGCTCAGCGCCTATAAGGCAGAACTTACCATATTGGTTTTCTCTGGTGGTTCCTGATTCTGTACGACCAGTGGGCCCAAATGAGCTTCTTTTGACCTAATTCTAATAATTAATTCTAATAATGGAAGGCAAATAGCTACACCATTGTTGGCTACAGCCTTTCTATTGCTTAGCAGAGAACAAACAACTTGGAGCAATGTTTCCTAGATAGAAGAGAGAGACCAGGCAAATCGTATGCCCGTGTTGCCTCAGAACACATGTACAAGTGTTGTATCTCTCTTCTCTGTGGCAGAAATTCCTCACTGGCATAGTAGAAAAATCTTGCTGCTTTATGAAAAATGATAACTGTGGGTTGGCTTTGTTTAACAAACACATCTTAGTTTGCTAAGCGTTGGAGTACACAAAAGAAATATGGGGTTCTAGCAAGAAAGCTGACAAGACCATGCTCACACTGAAAGCTCAAAAATGAGGACTACATTAAAATGGAAAAAAAAAGTATTCACTTGAGTTCGAAAGGAAAAATGAGATTAATTCCTCCAAAAAAGGAATGCAAATTTATAGTGGAAGTTTATGAGAGGAAGATCAGAAGGGTTTGAGGGAAAGGGACCAGATATAGGCCCCAGTGGGAGAGAATCAGAAGTAGATTAAAGACCGCCACACATTCTTTGCCCACTTTCCACCGAGAAGTAGAACTTCCATTTGTACCGACGCTGACCTATTACTTGCTTTGACCCATAAAAAGAGAGAGAAATGATGCTGTGCGATATTCAAGGCCATGGCTTAAGTGATCTACAGCTTTCACCCTTCTCCTCCTAGAAGCCTCCCTCTTGAAATCCAGCTGCTTTGTTGGGTGAACCCCAAGCCAGCCTCATTGAGTGGCACCAATATGTCCTATCCAAAAGCCCTAGAAGAGCCCCCAATCAACAACCGGCATCAACTTCCAGAAATCTCAGTGAGCCATTGTGAATGTTTCATCTCCAGTAAATCCTCCAAATGACTTCAGCCCAGCTAATACTTACCTGGAGTAGAAAAAGTGCCTAGCTGACCTCAGTCAACCTGTAGACTCATGAAAGACAATGAGAGGTTGTTTTTGTTTTAAGCCAATCAGTTTCAGAGTAGTTTGTTACACAGCAAGAGATAAACAAACCAGGGCTTGAGATTTTAATGTCCACATAGTAACTGAATGTATGGCCACCATCCTATATGCAGAAGGAAGGTGCTAGAACAAAGACCTGTGCATAACCCCAGGACATGGGAATGTTGCTCCCTTGGTAAAAGAGGAACTAGAAACCCTCTGTCCACCATCCCAGATATGTAAAAGGAAGCTTGCCTCTTTTGTTTCTATTAGGAGGTAGATGAAAAAACATTCTTGCATGAAAATTAAAGCCTCGGGCCAATATGATGCCTGGGCGTGGAAGCTAAATTTACACCACTCACTTTGTGCAGGATTCCTCCAAGCCGTAAAATTAACATAAAAATTGATCAAGAATGGATGAGGCTCCTTGCGTACTTCAATAGAAACAATTTAAAACTGTTCTGTTGCAACACTGCTGCAATTTAAGGCAGCTATGACACTTATCAGAGTGGGGGAATCCTGATGAAGATGATCACACAGTAAAAGTTTATAAGCTACATGAAGAAGAAAAAAAACAAACTACCCGAAGAAATGATTAACTTTGAGAAAGAGTCAAAAGACACAAACCACAGAGGGATTCATAAACAGAGCCTGAGATAACACATCCAACTGAAGAATGTTTTTAAAAAGTGTATTTAAAAGTAATTCAGAGGGAAAAGGAAGAATAAAAACTAAACTTAAAGAATAAATAAGATATTTTAAAAATAGCACATGCCCTTGAAAAAGGACCAAATGTAATGTCAAGAAATGAAAAAATCACTGTATTTAAAGAAGTTATTGCAAAAAATAATAATTAAAAAAAATTTTAAACAGCAAATTTGGCCCACCTGAAGAAGGAATTACCGAACTGGAAGACCGTTTGGAAAAAATTAGCAGTAAACCTAAAGTGATAAAGAGTTTAAAAAAACAGAAAGAGATCAAGAGACACGAATGATAACTGGAAAATCTCTAACATAGATCTAATAGCATTCTGGAAAGAAAGGTGAGAGGTAATGATAGGGATGGAATAACTGAAAGGACATTAAGTACATTGCTAAGGTTCTGCATATCACATTGACATTTGTTATTTCATTAATTCTCAACATAGAGGGATGAGATTAACTGTTATCCTCATTGAGAAAAGTGAAACTTTGAAAAGCGATAGGACCCAGAATGTTCCTTTCCCTCCGCAGTAGTGTCTGTGCAAGCCCCAGTCCCCCCATGCTTTGTTCTACCCATTGTTCTACTCCACCCACACTGTTTGTAGCCAAGGTTGCCAATGACTTAGTGGTCAAATTCAGCACGCTGTAGTTTGCTGAGTCCTGCCCTATGTGCGTGACATGTCAGGCCCTCAACCTTGCCCACTGCCACAAATAATACTGTTTAATATAAAAATGGAAGATTTGAAAGGAAAAACTTGCTGGAGGGAGGGGGCACACCAGCATCATTAATGAGTACTGTAATCCCTTTCGTAGAAGCCCTTCTCTTCTTAAGACGAATACTTGCTTATGTACAGGTGAACAAATTCTTGATTCACCTCCACTTCAGACTAAATAAAAACTTTTAAACCAGCCTCCTTAAAATCACGATTGTATGTTTTAGGGAAAGTGACATTTCCTATGTATGACTGGAAACAGAGCCTTATAAATGTAACTAGCGTTTAGGCTATAAGGAATATCTTACTTCTGCCTCATTCTGGATTTACCAAAACTGTCAGAGAAGACTCCAGTAAGGGTAAGCAAGAAAAGTGGTCGATTGGGTCCAGCTTTCTTTCTTTCCATTTTACAAGATAAGGATGAATGTATGAGAAAGCAAGTTCCAGGGAATAAGTGAAGCATAAAGACGAGGACTTCCCAACCCTCAAAAGAAATAAGTTTATCATTGGTACCGATCTCAGCCTTCACAAAACTCCTGGGGGGACAGAGGTCCGCTAAAAATTTCTTACATTTTGTAATAACCAGGAGGCTGGTTATACGCCAAGCTCAATTTTCTCTTGACCTGGAGAGGACAACGATGATGTGAAGATGATACAGGGAAGGCCAATCCCCTTCTACCTCAGTGGTGGCCCTTGTACACCACTGCCCCAGCCTATATATGATAGTGCCCGAAGCTTAAATATCTACACCCTACATTACTCTCTGACCTTACTAGTCTTCCTCCTACTCCTGAGAGAGTAAGAACTTACTCTCTCAGGAGTAGGAGGAAGACTAGTATAAATATAAATAAATATAAATAAATACAAATATCTACCCTTCCTGATTTTCATTCTGAGAACTTCCCACACTGCTGATTCTCTACCTTCTCTTCTTTTCTGTCAACCTACTTTTTTCTCCTGTCAAGTTCTCTCTCTTCATCTACCCCTTTCACTTCTCAGATTTTCTGTACTCAACTATAGCTTTGGCTTTCCCCACATGGAAATTCACTCACCATTTACTTGGCTGTTTTGTATTGCCATTTTGTATTTCAACTGAAATATTTTTCCAAGGGTCTTTCCTCACAGAGTAGTTTTTCTAGGTGTCCCTTTCAAGATGCTATCTCAGTGGGAGGTAAGATTGGATAATGAGAGTGGGACCAGGTTCTGGAGAACTCTGCGTACATGGACATGAAATTCCCTGTGGTGTCAACCGTGGAGTCAGGGGTGAATGAGCAGGGGCATGTCCTAGTTCTCGTGGGGGACAAAAAATGGGATGTTAGCAAGCAGAGTAGAGAGAGGCAGGGAAGTCAGTCAGGGATTATTGCAATAGACACCTAAGACTGTAGCAGACTTTGGAATCTAGCAAAGTGCTTTTGCTTGCTAATACAATTGATTATCACATAGAAAAATCACTTATTGTATAGGTTCTTACTCAGGTAACTGGAAGCGTAATAAGATACCCAGGGCGCCTGGGTGGCTCAGTGGGTTAAGCCTCTGCCTTCAGCTCAGGTCATGATCCCAGAGTTCTGGGACTGAGCCCCGCATCGGGCTCTCTGCTCCACGGGGAGCCTGCTTTCTCTTCTCTCTCTCTCTGCCTGCCTCGCTGCCTACTTGTGATCTCAGTCTGTCAAATAAATAAATAAAATCTTAAAAAAAAAAAGACACCCTAAGATAGTATGGAGGTAGTGACTGCAGGAACCAGCAGGGTCATGTGACAATCTTGGTTGTAAAGAGGAGGACATGGAGAGCCAGAGAGATTATCCAAGAAACGATGTAATTTAATAACAGTGTTCTAATCTGACAACCGAAGTATCTTGCCATGCCTATAAATAAGTAAATAATTAAGTATAAGCAAGCTTCCCTCCTTTCGCCTCTGAGCAGAGGAAGTATGTTTGGTTAAGTAAGGAGAATGGTCGCAGGCGGGGAAGGTGGATGCCTTACTCCCAAGGGTGTGGATCTGGTTACTGATGAAGAGCTTCTGTTGATCCAGAGATGCCCGTGGCCCCTGCTGAAGAGAAAGGAATCTGAGCAGAAGCCAGGGGCCTGTGCCATCCAGCTCTTACTCTGTGGGTTCAGAGCCACAGCAACTGTAACTTGTATCCTTCTCTGGGATTCACAAGGGCTGAGGTAGTTCACTCGCAGTGCCCGATCATGAGCGTCACACCTGCGTGCATTTAGGTCCATCCCTCTTCCAAGGTCAGAGGATGACTATGTGGTAAATCTGAGGTTTTTTTTTTTTTTTAAAAAGATTTTATTTATTTATTTGAGAGAGACAGAGAGAGCATGCAAGCGGTGGGGAAGAAACAGAGGGATAGGGACGAGCAGACTCCGTGCTGACTGTGGAGCCCTATGCAGGGCTCAGTCTCAGTCTCTCTGGCTCATGACCTGAGCCAAAACCAAGAGTCAGATGTTCAACTGCTGAGCCACCCAGGCGCCCCAGGAAATCTGAGTTTGAACTCAGGTCTCATGATGCCAAGGAGTTTGCTCCTTCTACACTAAACAGTTAATCAAGCCTTGGGAAAGTCAGATACACAATGGTCTGAATATGGAAGTTCAGGACGAGGCTCAGATTAGAAGCTGTGGCCCAAAATAGGGAAGATAGGAAAGTGCCAGGAGTATAAAATCATACCAATGGACGTTTGTTGAGTGTTTTTTGTATTCTGGGCATCCTACTAAACATTTTACACATATTCTCTCATTTAATCCTTTCAACAACCTCATGAGGCACATTCTATTATTATGATTGCTATTTTCCAGATGAGAAAGACTCAGATAGATTAAAAAGTCTTGTTTAAGGTCTAGAGCTGATAAGTAATAGAACTGGGCTTCAGATCTGGTCATCTCTGTCTTCATTAATACATGTTACTTTTCATCCTGAGTTACCTCTGGAGTATCCTCCTGTACCAGAGCCCAACCCAGAGAAAATACCTGGGACACTAGCCCACCTGCCTTCCTGCTGGGTCTCTTGAGCTCATTTTAAAGGCTAATGAAATGTCAGCCATAACATCATATTGACATCCAACTGGAATTTGTACTTTAGGTAATAAATTGTGGAGCTAAAAATCTTCTACCTTACAGGTTATATACCTGGAGAATGCTGGGGAACAAAATTTCCAAAGAAAGAGGTTTTAGCTATAAGATTTATTAAGCTGGATCTTTCACGGTCCAGTGGAAGCTTTATCTGTTGCTTGGCAACTGGTTTTTGAGACGGTGCAACTTGATCCAGCTGACAAGCAAAAAAAAAGCCCCCAAAATAAAAAAAAACCCAAACCAAACAAAAAAGGCCAAAGCAACTTGTTTATCATATGAACTCATTCTTCTCTAATAGTTGAATCTAGATTCTGGATCATTTGTCTTCCAGTGACTTCGGTATCTATCTACTAAAATTACTAGTTCCCTAGGTAATATCTATGCCTGTGGTTTGAAGCAAAATGCTAGCATAACATCTGTGAAGTTCTTTTTGCAAATAAATGTTGTGAACTTTTTCAAAGCTCTGGGTAAGTGTGGTTTCTCTTCAGGGAATATCAATCTTAAATTTCTACTCTGAGCAAGACAAGAAGTTCACATGCAATGTAGGGGGTGGGGAGAGGTAGACAGGGGACGTTCGGATTCTTAGTGACCTTCCATCCATGACCACCTTGAATCAGATACAAGTTCAGTTGGTTTTTCTAGGACCTGCCACATCTGAAAAGAGTAAGAACAAATTTCTCTTTCCTCCTCACCATGCACCTCTCATACCTGCCCACTGAACAGACCTAGGTGAAGTCTAGGTATGCCACCAAAGCTGGCCAGCAGTGCAAAGGTTTGATTTACAAGGAGCTCTGGGGCTAACAGAATTGAGGCATGGTTAAGTCAGATCTGAGAGTCACAAACTTCTAAGAATATCTTTGACTTTCACATCTTCTTCTACCTGAGATTTAAGAGCTTCTAAGTGGTAGCGCCAAGATTTGAAACGAGATTCATGAACTCGGGATCATAGTTTCCACTTTATAATGACAGAAACTCTTCTTCCTGAACTGTCAAGGACGTTACTGTCATCATCATTACTTTTTTTGTTTAAAACAAGAGAAATTAAGTTTCTCACAGTTCTGGAGGCTAGAAGTCTGAATCAAGAGGTCAGGAGGGTCAGCCTTTCTTTGAAACCTGGGGGGAAGAGGTCTTTGTCTTTCCCTAGCTTCTTGTGATTTGCCTGCAACCTGAGCATGCTACTGTCATTTATTTATTTATCTGAGAGAGAGAAAGAGAGCATGCACGAGTGGGGTTGGGGCAGAGGGAGAGGGAGAGAAATCCTCAAGCAGACTCCTTGCTGAGCAGGGGGTCTGAGGTGGGGCTTGATCCCAGGACCCTGACGTCAGGACTTGAGCCAAAACAAAGAGTTGGCTGCTTAGCCGACTGAGCCACCCAGGCACCGTTCTTTTTTGTTTGTTTCTGTTTTATTTTTTTGTTTTTGTTATTCATTCATTCATTCATTCATTCATTCATTCATTTATTTGGTGTTACTGTCATTTTGATGAAGTTTTATGCCCTGTGATCACCTCTGCCATCATATGGGAAATTACAGTAAAATATCCAAGTGCTGGCTCCATCCAATGGTCCAACAAGTGTTACTATAAAGCAAATGGTTGGACCCCACTTATTAAGGCAGTTGATGCCATCACACCAACCTTCAGGTTTATGAAAGCTAAAGGAAGAGGAACATTCAGTGAATGCTTATATTCATTAACATTTTATTGTTGTGTGTGTGTTCATTACCATGGCGTATTGCATGCATATTATATAATTGTGGAATTAGCAAATACAGTTATGAATTGTATTATGAACCATGAACATAAGGATAATGGAATTATCTCAGTTCTTTTCTGTGTGTCATCTTATAAAAGGGTAATATATATAATACATTAGATAGGTTTGGAGTTGGTTTATGTATTTATTTATTTAGGGTGTTAAAAATCCCTTTTTAATTTTTTGGTATTTATTTATTTATTATTTATTTAATTCCAGTATAGTTAACATACAGTGTTATATTAACTTCAAGTGTACAATACAGTGATTCAATGTACAATGTACAATATAGTGATTCAATTCAATTCTATACATTATTCACTGCTCATCATGATAAGTGTACTCTTCATTCCCATCACCTATTTCACCCATCCCCCCACCCACCTCCCCTCTAGCAACCATCAGATTGTTCTCTATAGTTATAAGTCTGTTTTTTTGTCTCTTTTATTCTTTGCTCATTTGTTTTGTTTCCAAAGGGTCAGTATCCAAAATATTTAAGGAACTTATACAACTCAATACCAAAAAACTCAAATAATCCAATCAAAAAATGAGCAGAAGATATGAAGAGATATTTCTCCAAAGAAGACATCCAGATGGCCAACAGACACATGAAAAGATGCTCAATATCACTAATCATCGGGAAAATGCAAATCATTTCACAATGAGATATTACTCCACACATGCCAGAATGGCTAGAATAAAAACGCAAGAAACAAATATTGGTGAGGATGTTGAGAAAAAGGAACTCTCGTGTACTCTTGGTGGGAGTGCAAACTGGTGTAGCTACTGTGGAAAACAGTAGGAAGCTTCCTTAAAAAAATTAAAAATAGAATTACCATACAATCCAGTCACTCCACTACTAGGTATTTACCCAGAGAATATGAAAACAGTAATTTGAAAAGATACATGCACCCCTATGTTCATAGCAGCATTATTTAAAATAGCAAAATTATGGAAGCAGCCCAAGTGTCCACTGATAGATGAAAGTGGTATAAAGAAGATGTGGTATATATGTATATACACAAGAAATATTACTCAGCCAAGAAAAGACTGAAATCTTGCCATTTGCAACAACGTGGATGGATTTAGAGAGTATAATGCTAAGTGAAATAAGTCAGAGAATAACAAATACCATATGGTTTCATTCATATGTAGAATTTAAGAAACAAAAAAAGAAAAAGAGAGAAAAAGAAAAAACCAGATTCTTAAATGTAGAGAACAAACTGATGGTTACCAGAGAGAAGGTGGGTGGGAGGTTGGATAGGTAAAAGAGGGTGAAGGAGATTAAGAGTACAATTATGGAGAATGGAAAAAAAAAACCCCAGATAATACTGCTATCAAAAAAGAACAAAAACAAGAAAAATAGAAAAGTACACTCATGGTGATGAGCACTGAGTAACATAGAGAATTCTTGACTCACTATATTGCACACCTGAAACTAATAGATCACTGTATGTTAATTATACTGGAGTTTAAAAAATAAAAAAAATTGACAACAAATTGAAACAAATAAACTTAATTATATATCAGGGCGATGTCATAAGCATGTAGAAAGAGAATTAACTTCAGATGACTTTAAAACACAGTATACTGTTTGTATGTCTCTAATGGGATATCCGTGAGGACAGAAAGAACCACAAAGAAATCTTAAATTGTACTGTGACCTTATTGCTAGTAGTAAAATTGATATTGGTGTTAATATTAATTAAAAACACCAGTATCACCATTGGTATTTTTGTAATTATTATGGGTATATTTTACCTAAAGCAAATAAGTAATGATGTTTAGAAATCAAGATTTTCAGTATTTGTGAGGACGTGAAGGAAAGGGAACTCCTGCGCCCTGCTGGTGGGAATGTCAGTTAGTACAGCCACTATGGAAAAATGGTATGGAGGTTTGAAAAAAAATTTCGAATAGAACTACTATACGGTCCAGCCATCCCATGTCTAGGTCCCTTGCAAGATGAATGGATAAAGAAAATGTGACTATTTATTTATTTACACAACAGATATTACTCTGCCATAAAAAGAAGGAAATCCTGCCATTTGTGATAACATGGATGAACCTGGAAGACATCCAGCTAAGTGAACTAAGCAAGACACAGAAGAAATGTTACACGATCTCTCTTAGATGTGGAATCTAAAATAGTCAGCCCCTAGTAGCAGAGAGCAGAGTGGTGGTTGCAGGCACCGGGGGGAGAGGGAAATGGAGTGAAGTTGGTCAAAGGGTGCAAACTTTCAGTTGTATAATTTGAATATGTTCTAGAGATCTAATGTGCAGGATGGTGACAGTAGTTGATGCTGTGCTGTGTATTTACATTTGCTAGGAAGATACAGCTCAAAGTAAATCTTCTTACCGCATACACGAATGGTAATTATGTAGAAATGATGGATACGTTAATTAGTCTGATCATGGTGATCTTTATACAATGTATACCTATATCAAAACATCAAGTTGTACACCTTAAATGTGTACACTTTTTATGTCAAAGACATCTCAATAAAGCTGTTAAAAATAAAGAAATCAAGATTTTCAGTGTGAAAAAATATACAAGTGTAAAATCAAAGTAAAAACCTTTAGTCTTAGATGTGAATAGAAAAATATAATATGAACTTACTGCTTCTAATTGTCATAGAATGCTTCCCCCAAATTTGCTCACCGAAAAGGTCTTAAGTTAATGATAATCCAGTAGCAGTAAACCCTTTTATAGCCCAGTCTATGATGTAAAAATATAATTTCTTGATAAAAAGAACCAAGGGTCCTTGGAGAAATGACAGATTCTATGTCTGGAGCAAGCTTGGGAGAAATGAAGCTGAAACTCTCTTTGTATGAGAAGGCAGGGGATGCTATTGGAGACTATGCTGACTGTGTCAAAAGGATAATGAGAGACAGAAAATTAGGATCCCTGTAGGTTGCATATTTTGCTGAAAATGGATAAATAAAGTATCAGTCAAGCTTTCATTTTGATTTTCCTGCATGAATGGTATGTGAAGGTGAACCATAGTTTATGAAGGGAGGTTCCTTTTCAAAGAACAACTCTGGGTAGGAAATATAGAACAGAATTAGAAAATCATTATTTTTGCAACCGTTAAAGAAATAATGAATGTTGCCAATGACCATGAATAAGTACCGAACTATTGGGTGAAAGCATGCTAATTTTACAATGTTGGATAGGGCCAAGAGCCGATGAACCCAGTAATCATTCTCACATCACTGAAAATGGAACAGAGACTGGGTGCCTAATTACAACATACACAAGGGTGTTCACAGCACTACCTTTGAGTTATTCTCAATGTAAACAGCTGAACCTGAATTGAATGGAGCCTCAAGGTCTGTCCGTCAGTTTATGGAAAATATTGAGAAAGAGAGAAACAAGTTAAATGATACCATGAGGAAGTAATCAAAATACCAACCATGCTATACTCTTCAAGACAAATAACTAAGTTTATCCAAAAATTTATATCAGGAGAACTAAAAAATAAGTAAGTATAGATGGTCCCCAAATTACAATGGTTTGATTTATGATTTTTGCTTTATGATGGTATGAAAGTGATATGCACTCAACGGAAACTGTACTTAAAATTTTGAATGTGGATCTTTCCTGAGCTAGTAATATGAAATAATACCTTCTCTCACAACGCTGGACAGGGTAGCGAGCTGCGGGTCCAAGTCAGCCACACAATTGCAAAGGTCAACAACTGATATACTGACAACTGTTTGATACCCAGACAACCATGCTGTTTTTCACTTTCAGTACAGTACTCAACGAATTATATGTGATAGTCAAAACTCTATTATAAAATAGCTTTTTTGTTAGATAATTTTACCCAACTGTAGGTGAATATGAGTGTTCTGAACACACTTAAGGTGCGCTAGGCTAAGCTATGATGTTCACTAGGGTAGGTCTAACAAGTGGATTTTTTGACTTCTGATTTTTCTACTTACAAGGCTTTCATTGGAATATAACCCCATCGTAAAGTAAGGGAAATTCTGTTATAGAATTAATAGAAACTCAAGAGCCATAATAAAATGCAATGTGTGGACCTAGTGAATCCTGATGCAAACAAATTAACTAAAAAATTAAACTTTGAGATCATTGGAGAAATCTGTAATAGACTGTGAGACGATATTAAGGAATTGTTAATTTTGTTCGGTAGGTTAATGGATAATGGTTAAGTTACAAATAATACCATTATCAGAGTGACAAACTAAAATATTTACAATGAAATGACATGATGTCTATAATTTGGTTTAAGATGCTCCAGCAAAAAAAAAAAAAAGTGTGTGTGTGTGTGTGTGTGCATGTGAATAAATGAAACAAAGATGGCAAAATGTTGATTCTTTGTTGACTCAGAGTGATAAGCACATGAGAGTTTATTATATATATTTTTTCTTCCTCTGGATATTTGAAGGTACCAATTATCAAAAGTTTTCAAAAACTGCCCCAAACTCAGATCAATTATTTTGCAGCATTTTTCAATGATGCAAACACTTTTATATGGGTAAAGGCACTGTGATCTCATAACGACATGAAAGTTCATGTTTACATGTATGTGTAATACAAAAAAAGCAGATTTGATGCTTCAGCTAATTTGAAGTTGCCATTGCTTTATTTATTGCCATAAAAATCCTAGCCTAAGTTTTCCTTTGTTTTTGCAACAGAAAATGACTGGATTGACAGCCTCTGATTTTATTTTCCTCAAACATAAGATAAGAGGTGAGATATAAACAAGGATCCTCTTAATGTTCTGCAATTCTTGACCTCCTTCTATTTTAATAAAATATGGTTTGCTTCTCAGTTTAAACTTTTATCAAAAGTCAGATTACAGTTTATAATATGTAAATTCTAGAAAGGTGTGGGTGAGAGAACTTGCATTTGAGGGCAAATACAGCTGTTAAAAATAATTATCGGAGAAAGCAAAAATTTTCTCTGGTGTCGATATTATTCCATTATTTTTATATTTTGCTTTTAGGTAACTAGCTTGCTTTATTTTTATATATTCCATTTACCATGTAAATGGTAATTGGAATTACCATATCTTCTTCTTTTTCCTGATGAACTATTTGCTCACATCGTAAGGCCCATTTGAAATGTTACTTTTTCTCTGACCTCTCTGATTAATAATAATGTTACTGTACATTTTGTGCTAATAGGGCCATGTGTGTTATAATGGCTTTATGCATAAAAACTCATCCAGTCCTCACTACAGCCTTATGATATAGGCACTGTCTTGTACCTACTTGCAAGCTAAAGCCCAGAAACATGAAGAGACATTTCTCCAAAGAAGACATCCAGATGGCCAACAGACACATGGAAAGATTCTCAGCATCACTCATCACCAAGGAAATGCAAATTGAAACTACAATGAAGTATCACCTCATACCAGTCACTAGAATGGCTAAAATCAACAACACAAGAAACAACAGGTGTTGGTGAGGATGTGGAGAAAAAGGAACCCTCACGCGCTGTTGGTGGAAATGCAAATGGGTGTAACCACTATTTAAAAAAAGACAGTATGGCGGTTCCTCAAAAGGTTAAAAATAGAAATATCTTACCATTCAGCAATTACACTACTGGGTATTTATCCAAAGAATACAAGAACACTAATTCAAAGCGATATGGGCACCCCTATGTTTATAGCAGCATTATTTATAATAGCCAAGATACGGAAGCAGCCCAAGTATCCATGGATTGATGAAAGGATAAAGAAGATGTGGCTATACTCTCACACACACACACACACACACACACACACACACACACACACACAATGAGATATTATTCAGCCATAAAAAGAATGAAATCTTGCCATCTGCAACCACATGGATGGCGGCAGAGAGTATCGTACTAAGTGAAACAAGTCAGAGAAAGACAAATACAATGATTATACTCATATGTGGAATTTAAGAAACCAAACAAGTGAAGGGAAAAAAATAAGAGAGAGGGAGAGGGAGAGAAACCAAGAAAGAGACTCTTAACTCTAAAGAACAAAGTGATGGTTACCAGAGGGGAGGTTGGTGAGGGGTTGGGTAAAATACATAATTAACGAGTACACTTACCGTGATGAGCACTGAGTAATGTATAGAATCACTGAATCACTATATTGTATACCCGAAACTAATATTACACTGTCTGTGAGCTAACTGGAATTAAAATAAAAACTTAAAAAGAATAAATCTAGTTAGGTCTTTAAAAAAGAACAGGCTTTGATTTAAATGGATACTTATATAAAAGTACCCTATACTGACCTACCTGCATTTCCTTCTCTTTCAAAAAGCCACCATCAGAGTAGGGAGTGAGGTGTGGAGAGGGGAAGTAATTACTCCATTCAGTGTGAAGTGAATTCTCCTTGCCTGCAAGTGATGACAGTTATCCCTGAGCAAAACACTGTCATTAACTTCCTTAGTCATGAGCCTTTTCCAAAAAGTATCTTCTAGTTTCTGAGAACAGGCTACTTCATTTTGCATTCTATATCTTTACAAGAATTTTGCAACTTATTTCAGAATTTAAAGATAGGATAATCCAGTTTTTCAGCAGACTGTACAATATGGTTAAATCACTCCAGTGACCAAGGGCTTACCCCTTTATTTCTTTTCTTTTTTTTAAAAATGATTTTCTTTATTTGACAGAGAGAATGAGAAGGAGAGAGAAAGCAGAAGCAGGGGGAAGGGGAGAGGGAGAGGGAGAAGCAGGTTATCCACTGAGCAGGGAGCTGGACACGGGGGTTGAGCGCAAGACCTTGGGATCATGACCTGGAGCCGAAGGCAGATGCTTAACTGACTGAGCCACTCATCCCCTACCCCTTTATTTCTTAAAACCAATTAGCAAGTGTAATCAAACTATAGGAGAAATTGTGTGTCTGACACCATTTAACATCTTTTCCTGAAAGGATGCCATTAATTGTCCAAATCTTTAATCTGTCTGAGTCCTATTTATTATAGGGATGGTCTCAGGGTGAACCCCGAGAACTGTTTTCCTAGAACACGAGGAAGATTTAAAATCTTTGGTGGTCAGTGGGTTGTAAACCATTCCATGATTTCGCCACTTAGGAAAACACATGTCAGCTCCCTGACCCCAGGAGATAGCTTGAGTATCAGAATGAGCACCTGAATAGTTTATTCAGTTCCATCAACCTTTGAGGTGCTGTTTTTGAGAATGGAGCCCACTTCATGAATGACTGTTGTTATAAGATGGAGGTGGAGTGGAATTTCTTTACCCTACATGTCCACAAGCTTGTCCACTGGTCAGAGGCAGAATGTCATCCTTGGGTCTGCTGACATTTGTAATTTATGCTACACAATGTTAAAACATCATTATAATTTTATTATGTATTTACAAATTATTTTCACTTACAAAATATGGACAAGTCAAAGGAAGATTTTATTTTATTTTTTTCAAAGGGAGATTTTAGGACGCCTGGGTGGCTCAGTGGGTTGGGCCTCCGACTTTAGTTCAGGTCCATCGTCTCAGGGTCCTGGGATCGAGGCCCGCATGGGCTCTCTGCTCAGCGGGGAGCCTGCTTCCTCCCCTCTCTCTCTCTCTACCTGCCTCTCTGCCTACTTGTGATCTTTCTCTCTCTGTCAAATAAATAAATAAAATCTTTAAGAAAAAAGGGAAGATTTTAAATCAGCCATAACCCCATCCTCTAGTTGGTATTTTACTAGTAATCATTCCCATTTTTTTTTTACTTGGAGACAGATTTATTTTTATGAAAATAAGACATATTTCAATAAATAGCTCAAAAATTTAGAATAAATAAAACAGAACCCAACATAGTACATAACTTGCTTCAGAAGAGTTTCTATAGTAAGAACTTCTTCTCATGCTGCTAAATATTTAAACTATAGTCTTATTTTTAACGACAACATAGAATTTTATTGTATGATATAACAATTTATATAATCCAATTTACTATTTTTGGAAATTAGTTTTTCTTCCCCTTTCTTTAAGTATGGCAGGATGAACTTTTTGTAGCCAAGTATTTGCACATATCCATAACTGTTTCATTGAACAAATTTCTTAGAAGTGGAATTTCTGAAATGAAAGCCACTAGATATTTTTTAACCCAAAGAAGTCTATCCGTTTGGCCTAATTTTGTTTCCAAGTCGGCTAAAAATATCTGAACATTAGGTCTCACTGTTTTGTTAACAGATTCCTTTTATTTATCACCCAACTTCAACACATGCCAAGGAATTCTGTTGTTGGCTTAGTGAGTTACAACAGGGATGACTGAAATTTTTATTGCTCCCAGCAATTTCTCAGTCTTTTCTTTTTGTTTTATATGCATGTTACAGGGACCATGACCATATATCCTGGTTTGCCTCAGACAGGTACAGTTTATATGTACTGTTCCAGCATAATTATTCATATCTCCCCATTTCACTCTCAAAATTGTTCCAATTTAGATGGTCATTATGTGAATGTTAGAGGATGTGTTTGGAATTTTAGAAATGAGCATGAAAAGTACTTAGAGCTCATGAGGTAGAAGATGAATAAAGAGCAATAAAATCATCAGTACCCATGCATGATACCACTTGAAAATTCTGGTTTCCAAAGGAAAATCAAGAAATGCTTGAAGCGGGTGATTCATAACAGTGGGGGTTACCACCATTGGTACTAGAAGATGGATTTATCAAAGAGTTGAGAATTCTTTGACTTGGAGGGTACCTTGGGTCTCTGACTGATGAAAATTCATAGGTTGTCCCTAGAGGAGGCACAGTTGTTGGTAGTCAGGTCATGGTTTTCCAAGAAGCGTACTCCTAAAGGAACTGGAGACCTCTGGTAGGGTGAGTTTTCTTGAGAAATTGGAAAGAGAAGGAAGTGGTTCTGGGCTCTACTGTCTACTTACAGATTTTCCTAAAGTCCACACTGTTATTTATTTCATAACCAGTGGCATTACTTCCTGAATGATGTTTATACTCTTGTGAATTTCCAAGGGCATAATTTTGGGCACATTCCTTACCAAATGTCATGTGTTACAAATAAAGGGGATAATGAACACTGTAGTAGAATGCATGAGACATGACATCTGGCATCCAAATATTTCATTTCAGGCCTCCTCTCATTAACTTTATTATATTTTTCAGAGCAAATTATTATTATTAACTGCCTTCTATATCCATCTCTTCTTCTAAAGAACATTTTGAGCAGAGTTTGAAGGAAAACATTGTTGAAGCCCTGGAATTTCTAGAAAGGTCCAATTACTCTCACAGTGCTTTGCGGTTACAATGTCTCTTTTATTGGGAGGAGTATGTTTTCATGAAGCAGCAGGTGGCAAGCAGAATTCTCCATCCTTACTGATGAGAAAGACATTTCTACACAGTTATGGTAGATAACTCAGCAGTGAAATCTCTATAGTTAACTACCCAACCATCTGCCATTAACTTGTTACATCTTAGAAGCAGAGGTTTGGTATTTTCTTTAATGCAATTCTTATTCTGGCTATGACCAAATAATGAGGTAGAACAACGATCAACCTAGTGATTTTTTTTAGAGATTTTATTTATTTATCTGGCAGAGAGAAAGAGAGAGAAATCACAAGTAGGCAGAGCGGCAGGCAGAGAGAGAGAGGAAGGCAGGCTCCCCACTGAGCAGAGAGCCCGATGCAGGGCTCGATCCCAGGACCCTGAGATAATGACCTGAGCCAAAGGCAGAGGCTTAACCCACTGAGCCACCCAGGCACCCCTAACCTAGTGATTTTGGTTATCATAATACTTAAATCATATTTGTAGTACAACTCAATTGATTTTATAGCCACTAATCAAAAAATAAATGAAAAAACCACTTTGAAAGTTTGTACTGAGGGGTGCCTGGCTTGCTCAGTCGGTAGAAGATGTCACTTTTTATTTTTTATTTTTATTTATTTTTATTGTATTATGTTAGTCACCATACAGTACATCATTTGTCTTTGATGTAGTGTTCCATGATTCATTGTTTGCATACAACACCCAGTGCACCATGCAATACAGGACCTCCTTAACACCCATCACCAGGCTCACTCATCTCCCCACAACCCCTCCCTTCTAAAATCCTCAGTTTGTTTCCCAGAGTCCATAGTTTCTCGTGGTTCCTCTCCCCCTCCGATTTCTCCCCCTTCATTTTTCCCTTCCATCTCCTAATGTCCTCCATGATATTTCCTATGTTCCATGAATAAATGAGACCATATGATAGTCGACTTTCCCTGCTTGACTTATTTCGCTTAGCATAATCTCCTCCAGTCCCGTCCCTGCTGATGCCAAAGTTGGGTATTCCTCCTTTCTGATGGCTGAGTAATACTCCATTGTGTATATGGACTACCCTTCTTTATCCATTCACCTGGTGAAAGGCACCTTGACTCTTCCCATAGTTTGACTATTGTGGACATTGCCACTAAGAGCATTGGGGTGCATGTGCCCCTTCTTTTCACTACATCTGTATATTGGGGGTAAATATCCAGTAGTGCAATTGCTGGGTCATAGGGAAGCTCTACTTTTAATTTTTTGAGGAACCTCTACACTGTTCTCCAAAGTGGCTGCACCAACTTGCAATCCCACTAACAGTGTAAGAGGGTTCCCCTTTCTCCACAACCTCTCCAACACTTGTTGTTTCTTGCCTTGTCAATTTTTTGCCATTCTAACTGGTGTAAGGTAGCTTTGATTTGAATTTCCCTGATGGCTAATGATGATGAACATTTTTTCATGTGTCTGTTAGCCGTTTGTATGTCTTCATTGGAGAAGTTTCTGTTCATGTCTTCAGCCCATTTTTTGACTTGATTATTTGTTTTTTTGGGTGTTGTGTTTGAGAAGTTCTTTATAGACCTTGGATATCAGCCCTTTGTCTGTAGTGTAATTTGCAAATATCTTCTTCCATTCCTTGGGTTGCCTCTTGTTTTGTTGACTGTTTCCTTTGCTGTGCAGAAGCTTTTGATCTTGATGAAGTATCAAAGGTTCATTTTTGCTTTTGTTTCCCTTGCCTTTGGAGACATGTCTTGAAAGAAGTTGCTGTGGCTGATGTCAGATAGGTTACTACCTATGTGCTTCTCTAGGATTTTGATGGATTCCTGTCTCATGTTGAGGTCTTTCATCCATTTTGGGTTTATCTTTGTGAATGGTGTGAATGGTGTATGGTGAATGGTGTATGTGAATGGGAAGGGTCGAGTTTCATTCTTCTGTATATAGCTGTCCAATTTTCCCAGCACCATTTGTTGAATAGACTGTCTTTTTCCCACTGGATATTTTTTCCTGCTTTATCAATGATTATTTGACCATAGAGTTGGGGGTCCATATCTGGGCTCTCTATTCAATGCACAGAAATCAGTTGCTTTCTTATACACTAACAATGTAAACCTAGAAAGAAATTAGAGAATCGATTCCATTTACAATAGCACCAAAAACCGTAAGATACCTTGGAGTAAACCTAACCAAAGAGGTAAAGGATCTATATTCTAGGAACTATAGAACACTCATGAAGAAATTGAAGAAGACACAAAAAGATGGAAAAACTTTCCATGCTCATGGATCAGAAGAATAAACATTGTTAAAATGTGTTGTGCAGAGCAATCTATACTTTCAATGCCATCCTGATCAAAATACCAACAGCATTTTTCAAAGTGCTGGGACAAAGAATCCTAAAATTTGTACAGAACCAGAAAAGACCAGGAATCACCAAGGAAATGTTGAAAATGAAAAAAAAAAATCTGGGGGCATCACGTTGCCTGATTTCAAGCTATATTATGAAGCTGTGGTCACCAAGACAACATGCTACTGGCATAAAAACAGACATAGACCAATGGAAAAGACATGACTTTTAAAAAAAATTTTATTTGAAAGAGAGAGAGAAAGCACAAGTGGTGGGGGGAGGGGATGAGCAGAGGGAGAGGGAGAAGGAGGCTCCCCACTAAGCAGGGAACTTGACATAGGGCTCAGTTCCAGGAACCCAGAATCATAACCTGAGCCAAAGGCAGATGCTTGACCAACTGAGCCATCCAGGCACCCCAGAACATGTGACTCTTGATCTCAGGGTTGTGGATTCAAGCCCCACATCGGGCATAGAGCTTACTTAATAAAATAAAAATAAAACCTTTTTCTAAAAAAGAAAGTTCGTACTTAATAGTTTGGCAGTTTTGAATTACAGTTCCTCATACCTTGCTTTTTTGAAAATATAAATGTTCCTTTTTTTTAATGTGAAATTTTAGTCTAGAATAAAATATAATGGGTAATCAAGATGTCAACAAAAATTTGCTGGGCAAAAATCTCACCCTTCTTTAAGTGAGCAAACATCTGTGGTTCATGTCTGCTGAGACTGTAAATCTATTCTTATGTGACTGAGTTGGCAACCTAATGATGTCCTCTGGACCTCGTCTTTAATTAGCTGTAGCCCTAAGTTCAGATGGTTTCTTGAAAACATTAAAATAAGTCTTAGAAAAATACAGGCAGTATTCCTGCTATCAAATGCTTTAACAATGGATTTTAACTATTTAATTAAATTTCTCGTATCTCAATTGGGTATGCACACAAAACAACTTCATTCTGTTCTCCATTTGCTCAGGGGACTGTTTTCCTCTGAAGGGAAATCTCAGAGCCGGTCCTATAATGTTTCCAGGTAATCTCATATAACAGCCCTCCAGTCATAAGAATAGTCTTATTTTGATCATTGATATTTCTATTCTAAACTCTAATTTTTCTCTGGCCTACTTTAGATCTAAATGTTGGGGGTTGGACTGGGCTGGGAGAAGTAGAGATATGGCTTGGGAGGTTTCAGGATTCATCCTCGACTAGCTCCATTTCCCCCTCTTCCCTTCTCAGTTGGCTGGCCTTAGTTTTGGAACCCTCTAGCAGAAGGAATGGAACTAGGGGGCAGAAGAGGTCTTAAATGACGGTATCACTATGATTTCCTGTTCGGACTCACCAGTCTTGGAAAGCAGTTAGAGCTGACTTGGTGCACTTCAGAGTTTTTCAGAGATTTCCCAGTGAGAATATCTGATGCTGTTGAGTACTGTATCCCCTCCGACTGGCTGCTGAGGAATATTCTCTGCAACTTCTTTATCCAAAAAAACATTGCCAGCCTCTTTCGGCTCAGATCACTTTGATCCGTATCAGGAAGACTTCTTAGGCAATTTTCCTCTTAAAATAAAACCAATTTGGGGCACCTGGGTGGCTCAGTGGGTTAAGGCCTCTGCCTTCGGCTCAGGTCATGGTCCCAGGGTCCTGGGATCGAGCCCCGCATTGGGCTCTCTGCTCAGCGAGGAGCCTGCTTCCCCGCCCCCCCCCCCCCGCCTGCCTCTGATCTCTGTCTGTCAAATAAATAAAATAAAATAAATAATCATTTAAAAAAAATAAAACCAATTTACCTCCCATTTTCAGAGCCCACATCTTGTCCAAAGGACGGGCAGAGTGACTCTGTCCTACAACAGGTAGAGGGGCATGGCCCTCAATGCTGCCCTGTACTCTGATGCCATGGGTTGCTTCCATTAGCCTCTTTCCTGGCCTGAGCCACTGTGTCTTTGATCGGCCAATGATATGGTGGTGGGGTCACCATTTACACAGGCTGGGATGTGAATAGCTTCCGAGCCTTCT
Organism: Martes martes; assembly: GCF_963455335.1. Classification (NCBI taxonomy): domain Eukaryota; kingdom Metazoa; phylum Chordata; class Mammalia; order Carnivora; family Mustelidae; genus Martes; species Martes martes. Next base: position 9,568,619 of record NC_137897.1, read on the forward strand.
GTGCAGCCCTCTTAGTCGGTCTCACTAGGCTTGAAGTGAGCTAGGAAACATCCCTCTCCCTTTCCCTGGTGTGGGAGGAGAGGGGGGGAAACACCATAGGACTCCACTAATAATACTCTCCAAAGATAATTTCCCTCTGCTTCTTTAAGCCCAAGCCTTTTATATCATCTTGGTATGTCGAGATGTTCTCACATCCCAGCCTGGAATTTCTTTTTTGCACTTTTAATAGAGGAATGAGGATAAACCAATTACAGTCTATTCTTACAATGACAATTTTTCAGCAACAAAACAGACCAAATGCAACACACACACAACCCCCGCCCCCACAATGGATATATACAAAAACATAGATGACTCTTAAAAATATTTGGATTCATAGAAGCCAGGCAAGAAGTTTATAAATTATATGAAGCCATATATATGATATTCTATGCCAGGCAAAATTAAGCTTTTGTGTTAGAAATCAGAACAGTGTTTGCCCCTGACTGGGAGGGAGGATTGACTGGGAATGGGCATCACTGAGGCAATGGGAAGGTTCTATGCCTGGATTTGGCTGATGGTTACCTGGATATATACATTTGTCAAGACATATCCAATCTGGTGTGCGCTGACATTGTATACAAATTATACCTCAATGTAAGAGAACTTAGAATTTACCAGACAGATTTGGTAGAATATTGGCATAGGGAACATCGAAGCCAATTATACAAAGAACACCCTGTATTCTTCTTCAGTCTCAAAAAATTATTTTGTGCATTTAGCTCGGCATCTCGGCACATCAAGGTGGAAACTGTGTTCTCTCTTTGCTTTTTGCTGTCTGCCTACGTTGTTTTGTCCTCGCGGTCTTCATCTGTATTATGAGGATAAATGATGAAAATCTACCCCCTACCAACTCCCTCCAAGTTGAAAGCGGGTTGTTCTAGCAAATGCTTGCAAGTTGTGCTCCTTAATAAGCTATGCCCTTACTTGAGCTTATTAGCCCATAATGAATAAGTCATCTGCAGGAAGGTCACAAAGCACTTCATCAAAATACATTATCGACTTCAACACACACCCTATTTCCATGCTTCCTCTGATTGACTGAATGGTCAATGTTTTGAAGGTGTATTTTCTTTCTTCAACTAAAATATACAAAATTGAGCCAACATCTTTTTTAAAAAACCATTTCTGCTATTTTCAATGTCATGGTTCCTTTTATGTGCCTTATCTTTTTCATTGCATTTTATGTTTTTATATTTACAAGGATATACTAAAGAGAACACTTGAAAGGCTGTAGCCCCTTGCCCTTTACAGATGATATTAGATAACATGAAAAATGCCTCAAAGCTTCCAGCAATATGGCAGGCTGAGCTGATAAGGAAAAGCAAATAGGCAGAGATGCCGGACAAAAAAGCAGCAGTCTTTTTCAACACAGCTAGACTGGAAAGAAAAGAAAGAAACTCCCCTGATACTAGAAATGAAGAGAAACCACCCCAGAGCACAAGGCAGAAGCTGATGCAGTAGAGGCTCATGGGAGGATCAGGTCCAGGGAGCTAGAGGTGGGGTTCTGGTGCCCACACAGGGACAGAAGATGTGGGCTTCAAGCTGCACACGTAAGAAAGTTACAAATGAACCCCAGAAAGAAAGTTCGGAAGCTTAAGAGGCTGTTCCAATAATGCAAAGTGAGTCATTTCCTGTCCTTGAGGAAGATACAAAGAACGCTACTATCTGCTGGGGGATGTGGTAAATGTAAGAGTTGTAAGAGTGAGAATAGAAACCTTATGAAGATCCTACCCAGAGCCATCTATAGAGTCAAGGCAATCCCTGTCAAAATTGCAATGACATTTTTCACAAAAATAGATAAAGCAATTTTAACGTTTATATGAAACCACAAAAGACCCAGAATAGCTGAGGTGATCTTGAGCAAGAAGAACAAAGTTGGATGCGTTACACTTCCTGGTTTCAAACCTTATTATCAAGCTATTGATATCAAAACAATATGGTACTGGCAAAAAAAAAAAAAAAAGACACATGAACCAATGGAGCAGAATCAAGAGCACAGAAATAAACCCATACATATCTGGTCAACTAATATTAGACAAGGGAACCAGGAATATACAATGTGAAAAGGATGGGCTCTTCAATGGTGTTGGGAAACTAAATATTCACAAGCAAAAAAATAGAATTAGACCCCTATCTTACACAACTCACAAAAATAACTCAAAATGGGATTAAAGACTTAAACATGAGGTCTGGTGTCATAAAACTCCTAGAAGAAAACATAGGGAAGAAGCTCCTTGGCACTTGGAAGTGATTTTTGGAAATATGACAACGAAAGCACAAAAAACAAAAGCAAAAGTAAGTAAGTGGGACTATATCAAACTAAAAAGCTTCTGTACAGCAAAAGAAATGATCAATAAAATGAAAACATAATCTATGGAATGTGAGAAAATATTTGCAAGCCATACATCGGATAAGGAGTTAATATATAAACCATGTAAAGAACCCAAAGGACTCAATAAGAAAAAAATCCAAACAATCCAGTTAAAAAATGGGCTAAGTGAAATAAGGCAAACAGAGAAAGACAATTATCATGTGGTTTCACTTACTTGTGGAACATAAGGAATAGCATGGAGGACGTTAGGAGAGGGAAGGGAAAAATGAAGGGGGAGAAATCAGAGGAGGAGATGAGCCACGAGAGACTGTGCACTCCGGGAAACAGATTGAGGGTTTCAGAGGGGAGGGTGGTGTGGGGATGGGGCAGCCCGGTTATGGGTATTAAGGAGGGCACGGATTGCATGGAGCACTGGGTATTATCTGCAGACAGTGAATCATGGAACACTGCATCAAAACTAATGATGTACTGTATGGTGACTAACATAACGTAATTAAAAAAAAATGGGCCCATGAACTGAATTCTGTCATTTTTTTTCAAAGAAGATATCCAAAAAGCCAACAGGTACATGAACCTATGGCGAACACCACTAATCATCAGGGAAATGCAAACCAAACCACAATGAAATATCACCTCACACCTGTTAGAATGAATGATCCTCAAGAAGACAAGAGATAACAAGCACTGGCGAGGATGTGGAGAAAAGGGAACCCTTGTGCACTGTTGGTGAGAATGCAAATTGGTTCAGCCACTGTAGAAAACACTATGGAGGCTCCCTAAAAAATTAAACCTAGAACTACCTTTTAATGCAGCAATTCCACTTCCGGGTATATATCCAAAGGAAATGCAAACAGGTTATTGACAAGATATCTGTGCTCCCCTGTTTATTGCGGCATTACTCACAGTAGCCAAGATAGAGAAACAACCTAAGTGTTTATTAATGGATGAATTGTTAAAGAAGAACGGTGTGTGTACACACGCACACACACACACACACAATGGAACATTACTCAGCCACAAGAAAGAAGGAAATCCTGCTATTTGCAAAAACATGGATGGACTTTGAGAGAATTATGCTAAGTGAGGTAAGTCAGACAGAGGAAGACAATTATTGCATGGTATTGCTTATGTATGGAATCTAAAAATGCCAGACTCATAAAAAAAGAAAGCAGAATGGTGGGGGAATTGGGGAGATGTTTTTCAATGGTACAAAATTATAACCAGTAGATTAAAAAAAGGTCCTGGAGGTTGAATGCACCATATAGTGATTGTGGACAAAACATGTATTATAAACTTCAACGTAGCTAAAAGACTAGATTTTAACTGTTCCTACCACAAAAAAAGAACTGATAATTATGTAAACGGACTGGGCCTGAATCTTAGCTAACACTGTGATGGTAATTGGTAGATGTATCAAATGAACATGTTGTATACCTTAAATTTACACAACATGCCAATTATATCTCAGTGAAAAAAATCACGAAGAATGGGTTCTGAATGGATATTATCTTCATGGTACATGTTAATAGTCACCTCTTAACTGAGCAGTTAAAATAGCAAGATTTAAATCCGAGCTGAGCAGTTAAACAAGCTGAGCAGTTAAAATAGCAAGATTTAAATGAAATGAGTAAAACCATCATTTCAGTGGGGGGAAAAGTCTGTCCAAAATCCACAGCACTACAGGATTCCCCCTCCCCACAACTCCATGGCCTCCCCAAAACAGATGAACTCACAACAGAAAGTACACACAATTATGGTTCTAGCAACACAATGATCTTGATAAAGGGAAAACTCTCCTGCTATGAAATGTTGTACAGACTATCACAAACTTTAAGTGCACAGTATACCTCTCCCCCGCTCCCTCCACATACATATAGAGGGAAATCTACAGAGGGAAAAAGAGGTGACTATTAACAAGAAATCAAATTGTGATCTGAAGTTACCAATTCCTTAGGATGAGTGGAATGAACGTTGCCAATCTTAGTATCATCAAGGATTGTTTTTTTTTAAAAAAAGATCTTATTTATTTATTTGACAGACAGAGATCACAAGTAGGCAGAGGGGCAGGAAGAGAGAGAGGGAAGCAGGCTCCCCACTGAGCAGGGAGCCCGATGCAGGGCTCGATCCCAGGACCGTGAGATCATGACCTGAGCCGAAGGCAGAGGCTTAACTCACTGAACCACCCAGGCAACCAAGGATTGGGTTTTAATACATAGAAACAGGCAGTGAACTTTGGTTTCAAATTAGAAGGAATCTCGAACCATGTCTTCGGAATAAACCCATGAATTTAAAATTATATCCTTCACTTACTGGAGTGCTGTTGGCCTGAATCACCTTTCTAAATTCCTACTCTCTATCCAAACTCCAGTAGCTAGATGCCTGAGAACAACATTCCTGAGAATTCCCTATAAAAAGTATTTTGGCTTAGATTTGGCCAATGATACCGAATTATGAAAGAGTTGAGGATGGAGGAGAAGCCGATGTTGCTGTTCTTCTGCTGGTGGTCGTGAACAGGTGTGTGAGCTGCAGACGAAGATTCCCAGGAAGTTGAAAACAAGTACAGAGAAGTTCTATGTGCCCTTCGTCCAACTTCTCAGAACGGTAACCTCTTCTCTGCCGTATAGTATAATATGAAAACCATGAGATTGCCATGAGTATAATCTACAGATATTATTCAGATTTTGACAGTTTCAGTGTGCACTCATTTGTATGCACACGTGTGTACGTGTGTGCACACGTAGTTCTATGCTCACTTAGAGGCATCCCCATCCCCAACCGCGCCTCTCACCCCTGGCAACCATTGATCTATTTCCTGTCTATATTGTCTTTAATGCATAACCTTCAGGCTTGTGTAAGAAAAAAAAGTTTTACTCTCTTACAGAGACAAAGCAGATTAACAGGCAGTTTTTCAATGTCGATAGGACTTTCAGACTTGGTTCTAAATAAATTCGCTGACACTTTTGATATAGTAAAGTGTTTCTAAGAGTGTCCTTTATATGGGTACAAACAATCCTACTTCAAGGGAAGGTACAGGTTCATTTCAAAACTGTGCTTTAAATATTTATGAAACCGATAATGCCCTGCTTTACCAGGCTGGGATGCAAAACAAGAGTATTTCCTTTCCTTTTTTTTTTCTTTAAAATCAAAGATTTATTTATTTATTTATTTGAGAGAGAGAGAGAGAGAGAGAGAGAGAGAGAGAGAACATGCATGTATGTGTATGTGTGTGTGTGTGTGTGTGTGTTGGGGAGGAGGGACAGAGGGAGAGAACGTCTTAAGCAGACTCATGCTGAGCGTAGACCCCAGACTTGGGGCTCAATTTCATGACCCTGAGATCATGACCTGAGCTCAGACCAAGAGTCAGATGCTTAACCAACTGCGCCACCCAGATGACCCAAAACAAGAGTATTTCTGATGATTTTTTTATTTGTACTAATTGGCTCCTAGCCCTGACACCTCCTCTTTGCAAGAATGTATGTCTTCTATTCATATAAGCCCAACTTCATGATAATTCTAAGAGTTTTGGTATTGGTTTTTTGGTCCAAGGTCTGCAGTTCTATTACCTTGAACAAAGAAAAGTGGAAACCTTTTGTTATTATTGTTGCTTTGGCCCAAGCGTCTCAGGCTCTTCCTCTGGGCTGTTTTTGTCTCATGGTGTTGCTGAGAGTCAAGCAGTTGGATGTAGACCCCCACTGCTTTGAAGAGAAGACCAAGCACACACTGCTGCTGCTATACCAGAAGCTTCTTTGCATGCAGTCTGGAAGGAGGAAGTCTCCACGTACCCAAAGAATTACCTACAGCTGAAGGCATTCCAGCATTTGCCGTACCCTGGGAATGGGAATCAGTCTTCCTTTTAACTTTCAAGAATGACAGCTTATTTGTGTTCCAGAAGTGCCATTCCTGGCTTTCGTGCTGCTTCCTGGGGGAGCTCAATTCTATGCCTGTGCCACCCCACCAGCAAAGTGAAATGGGAGGAAGAGAAGGGTGATGCCACCAACGTGGTATTTACTGTAGCTTCGCTCCACAAGGCCAGGGAAGCTCCCCATAAGCCCAGATCTCACCACGTCCAGTCTTTTTGACCATCAATGTCGTTGTCCCTAACCTTAACCCTAACCTACCCCAACAAGGTTTGCCCATCCCTGCTGAGATAACTGGGCATTTTAATACAGTATGTGTCAGCAATAGACAATCACAGCCTTAAAAAATATTTTGTAAGAACTGGATTTTTCTCATCTTATCCAAAATCACTTTGTTATATTCAAAAGTAAGTAAGTTTTACTTTGTTTTTTTTAAAAGATTAATTTTTTTATTTGAAAGAGAGAGAGAGAAAGAGAGAGAGAGAGAGAGAATGTGAACAGAGGGAAGGGGCAGAGGGAGAGGGAAAATCTCAAGCAGACTCCCCACTGAACGTGGGGCCCGAGGCAGGGCTCCATCCCAGGACCCCAAGATCACAACCTCAGCCAAAGTCAAGACTTGGCTGCTTAACTATCTGAGTCAGCCAGGCGCCCCAGTAAACAAGCTTTAGAACAACCATCTCTAAAACTGACTCTAGGACTTTGGTCATGTAGTTCTACTACTGCTAGGCATAATTTCAACAGCCAGCTATAATAAATGAAAATTTATTCCAATAGATGCATTCCAGGAAAAATCCATCTGAGTGGAGGCTGAGTTCTGATGCACCAGTCACAGAGCCTAGTGAAGCATGCTACGCACCTCCTCTCTCGCTCTCGCTCTCGCTCTTGCTCTGGCTCTCCAGCTGTCTGTAGAGTTCCTGGCACCAGTCGAGAGCAAGACAGAAGTGGAGATCACATTCTAAAATGACGAGACTGGCAATGTGACACACAGTAAGAATGAAGGGAAAAGAAGGGGAATCACAGCCTTAGGTGACCAAAGGTGAGCATTTCCTTAGCTAGGAAAACCAGGGAAGACTCAGAAAGCAGCAATGAAGCATTCTGAGAAAGAGTCTATATTTCATTCGGTCAGGGGTCTCCAGATGTTTAGTTCACACCAACTAGAACAGTGCCTGACACACCTAAGATAGATTTGTGAACTGAATTAATAAGATTTCGGGCAGAGGGGGCAGCCAGTGCAAAGGCCCTGAGACAGAAAGGTGAGTATGGCCAGGAAAGAGTACATGAAGAGGGTCAAAGGAGAGGACTCGGGAGGGGCACGTGGTGGGGGGGGGGGTCAGCTTTTGCCCATTGGCTCCTACTCTATTTGTAACATGCTGACATGACTTGCTATGGGAGAGATGGATGGGAACCTGTGACTCAGGAGGGCTCCCCCGATGCCTGGGATCAGCCCGGCCATACATGGAATTCTTCATAATGGCAGCAGCCCAGGGTCACTCTGCCCTCCCTTGAACTGATGGAACCCATTGGAGGATGCCCGGGTCATGAGCAGCTCAGGAGCAGGACTGAGGCGGGGATGTGGGCGTGACACCCCCAGGAGTGGATGCAGTGGAAAGCTCTGAGAATCAGGAACAGGGAGGGACTGAGAAAAGCATGGCCAGATGATCGCTGGCAAGGAGAGCTAAAATGACTGACTGCAGTCATGGGCATGGGGTTGGCATGACCTTCCTCATTTCAGTCAAAGAATCAAAATTGGCTTTCAGATAGATGCACACACTGTCTGTTTCTGAACTTGTCTTGATCTCCTTTGGAAAAAAAACATCTGGGCCCATTGTTCCAAATGAGTATATTTCGGGAGAAAATTAATATAATCTCAGAAAGTTTCTTTGTTACATAACTTTCAAAGTTCCCTTTCAGAAACGAATACATATGCTCGCCGAAAGCAACTCTGCTGTGAACTAAGAAGACAAACTGATCAAAACAGGACTTGAAAAATATAGCTTGGTAAAAGTGTTTGGATTTTCACTATTTTTCCAAATAGCTGTATTTATACTGCTGCTAGTATCTTATTTTGCATTTTCCCCCTAAGTCCAGGATTTCCCTAGGCAGATCCTCTTCTTTTTGAATTCGTGGATATGTAGGAAATACTACCTTTACCAATGGTGAAGACCCAGCTGGGAAGCCACGGAATTGTGATGACAGTTAAGCAGAAAACATGGTCCCTTTAACAAAGGTGGCCGAATAAACAAAGATGATTTAGTTGTGTTATTCTCATTTACTTTGTATTTTCCTTAGCTCTGTATTTTCACCCTCCTGTTCACCCCAGAATTAAAATGAATCCTATTTAACTAATAATCGTTGTAGCTCCGCACCCTAGCACACAGCTTCAGTTTAGAAATCTGTAAGCACAGGATGGCAGGAGTTGGTTTTTAGCACCACTGTTGGCTTATTGGGAGGGAGTGGTGTGGGGGTAGTGGTGGGAGATGGGGTAGGGGGCGGAAATGGCTGTATTTCTTCTTCCTGGATGCGGGCTCTTTGCATGAGTGGCCATGGGCTCATTCTGAGCAGAGGCCTTGAGGAGCCTGGAGTGTTCATGCCTGCCCCCTGTGGTCTCCGCATCACAGTGGCCTGTGCCAGGCAGAATAATGGTGGCCCAAAGACGTTGACTCTAATGCCTGGAACCTGTGAAAATGTGACTTTACACGATCGAGGAGACTTGGCAGATATGATTATGTTAGGGATCCTGAGATGTAGAAGTTATTCCGAGTGATCTGGGGGGGCCCAATTTAATCCCTTGAAGCCTTAAAAGGTCTTTCCTGGTCAGTCAGTGGGAAATGTGGCTCTGGCAGAATTTTCAGAGAGATGCTGACTTTGAAGGAGGAAGGGGGGCATGGACCAAAGGATCGGGGTGGCCTCTCGAATCCAGAAAAGGGGAGGAAATGGATTCTCTCCTGGAGCCTCCAGAAAGGAATGCAGCCCAGCTGCCACCTTGATTTTGGCCTGCTGAGACCTGTGTCAGACTTGTGACTTCCAGGACAGTAAGATGATAAATTTGCACTGTTTAAGCCATTACTTCTTGATGGTCTATCGCAGCAGCAAGACAGTTATGCATGGCCATAGATAACGGATAGGAAAAGCTAACAGATTTTCTCTCTCCTCTGGTTTAAATAATCTGTTCTGTAGGATTCAGTTCATAATATGGACGATTCGGTCAATTCAATTTCAGCTCCCCATGAAGGCTGTCCTCCTGCTTCCCTTCTTCCCCAGTTGTGGTTAGATGGGGAAGTGCGCAGCTCTTCTAACACGGGGATTCATGGTGGGAAGGCCGAGGGGTTTCCTTGGTCGGGGTGGTCTATTTCCTGGATGGGGGCTGCGGTATCGTCTGTGATGTGCTTCCTGTTCTTCCAGCCTGGGCTGCCCTTTGACACCCACTGCTCAAGTCCACGGCTTACAGATCTTGTGGTCTATCTTCTCCTTACAGTCAGCCGTTGCTCCTCCCTCCTGAACGCCACCTTGACTCTCTCTGGCTTTGTGCACCCTTCAAGGTTTGACTCACTCCTCTGGTCATGCATTCCCTGTGTGGCCTTCCCTATAGCCCTCAGATGCTAGGCTACCTCCCCCGCCACAGCTACCTTCCATGGCAAGATCCCCTGTAGACTCTCAGCTTCACTCTGGTCCTTCCCTGGGACGTGTGGAAACTTCCAGATTCAGTCCACATATGGGAAGTTGGGAGTAACACAGGAGGGTCACATCAGGACTGTTCTGTAAAGCATCCTTCCTCCCGGCATGCCTGCCATCTCAGGAGTTCCCAGTTAGTAGTGCACCCCTAAACCACTCATGTTCAACTTCACAGACCACGCAACACACTTCCCCACTGCAGGGAGGCCAAGGCACATATTCTCCGGCTTTCCTTCCTCTTCTCCTTCTTCTCCCACACCTCCTCCCCAGGGGAAAAGGAGTGAACTCCTTCTTCCTGTCCAAGAGGGATTCCCAATGCATCCCAGTCTCTGCCTAAAGAATGTAGTATTTGCCTGCCCTAGTCCCTGAGTTTGTAACTGCAAATGAGATGCAGGGAGAAAAGCAGTGTAGCTAATCTGGCAAGATCAAAAAATACATTTCCTGTTACATTTCAGGCATGAGGCTAGGTACTTCAATGCAAAGTATAGTATTCACCAAGAGACTTCTGTTAAGAGAAGAATGTGTGTGTGCGTGTGCATCTGCATATGGTTGTGAAAGAAAATGTAGACAGTTCTGTCTGGTGTAGCAAAAAGAAAATGATTTACACAATGTTTTTGAGTCAATTAAAGAATGGAGGAGACATTTTTTAGGATGGCATGAAAAACTAGGTGACAGATCAACCGAATTTGCAAAAAATTGTTCTACTAATAGATAACTGTGGTCAAGCTTCTGAACTATTATAGTAGTGCATTTGGTTCTGAAGCGTAAGACAGCTCATTTGTACTAAAGCCAGGAATGAGATATGAATGGAGAAGTCTTTGCTAAGTTGTGATTCTTACAAAAGTAGTCCTTTTTGCATCCAATAACACCAGATTTAAGGCTTGAATTTGATGTACTGATTCACAACTTTGGACTTGATCAAAATGGAGAGTAACTGCTTTGACTCGTTGGACAAACTCTCAAGTCCGATTCTCAGCTTTATCCTGGTACTTGTTTTTAAAAATTATCCATTAAAAATCTGATGAGGGGGCTCAGTTGGTTAAACATCTGACTTTGGCTCAGTTCATGATCTGGGGGTCCTGGAATCGAGTCCCATGTCCAGCTCCTTACTTAGTGGGGAGTCTGCTTCTCCCTCTCCCTCTATCCCCCCACTCATGCTCTCTCTGAAATAAATATACAAAGTCTTAAAAAAAAATCTGATGTGGCCTGGTGATGGGTATTAAGGAGGGCACGTATTGCATGGAGCACTAGGTGTTATGCGTAAACAATGAATCTTGGAACACTGCATCAAAAACTAAGGATGTATTGTATGGTGACTAACATAATAAAAGATAATAATAATAAAAAAAAATTGGATGTGGAAGAAAGGACCATAAAAGCCCACAGAGAGTAAGAGCCAAGGTGGCCCATATAAGAACACTTTGCAAATGGCAGCATGCTGTTCTGGGTTGGGTTCTTTGGAAAAGACCCCAAGGCAAGGATTCTTGTACACATGGTATATTAAAGATGTGCTCCTAGGGAAAACTGGTCAGGGAGTAGGAGAAGCAGGGCAGGGAAGAAAGGATGCCAACAAAAGCTTGTACTCTTAGGCAAATTTCCCCAAAAGTTAGCTTCAGTCTGATGCTGCAGAGGAGATCTGGGGTATAAGTTATGCTCCAGATTTTGTCTCATCTTGGAGGAAAAAAAGCTAGGCGTTCATCCTCTGACATCTATCAGTCATTTGTTCAGGGCTCCTGGGAAGAGGGAGCAGGGTGTGTGGACAGCATTAACCTCGGGGACTCCACAGCATAGAATACATCTCCAGTTGCCTGGGGGGTGACCTCCAAAGAGATTCACAGGTGCAGGTATTAGGAACAAAGGTCACAGTAACTGGAGGAGGTGGCACGGGCATGGTAAAAGGGGTCACCAGGGATGTAGGTGGAGCACTGCGGGTGTTTGCTGCATGCGTCAGCTAAACTAATGTGAGGTCACACGGTGAAAAAAGACCAAGCCCCCCAACATATTCTTCCTGTCCCGAGGATCTTGTGACGATCAGTAACAGCTGATACACAACCGTGAGGCTGCTTAAACTCCAAGTTACTGTCCCACCTTTCCCCATTCCAAGATAAGAGGTTTGCTAGGGCCAAGCTTCCATTAGCAAGCTCAAATACTTTTCAATTCAGGAATACCAGTTTCCCAAAGATGGCACCATCTGTCCTCTTGACAGAAGACCAAGGACATCCCTTTCATTGACCTTCCAATGGCATGGTGATACCAGCATAGGCTCCTCTGCCTGGCTTCTGAGACCCTCTATAATCTAACCCACTTTTTCTCATCCAAATCCTTGCCCCACGTCCTACTTTCCAGCCTTCCTACCTATCTCATGCCAGGTTGACTCTCAACTGTCTGCATCAACACGACATCCTCACATCTGCTTTGTTCCTTCTTTGTGGGGCTAGGGCTACTGCCTGGGTTCCTCTTTTCTTTTCTTTCATTGGTGCAAATTCCACTCACTGCTCCGATTTCAGCCTAAGTCACTTCTCCCTGATCATCCCTTTCCAGACCACTCCAAGCCACACTGCTGTCCCCCTTTGAACGTTTATGAGTACTGAAGTTGTCACTAGCACATTCTACATGCCTTTCTACCGGGCTTTCTCTGTTCACTATGACAGTGTTCTGTGAATTATGCTCAATTGATTTTTGAAGAACCCTGAGTGATACTAATATACAGCCAGAGTTGAGAATTTGCTTGGAGATACAATGAATAGAATCATGACGGTAAGTACTCAATTCCAGAAAACACATTCATATATTGTGGTGATGCGAAATACCCACCACCGGAAAGGGCTTCCCATGAGCATATCTTATCACTTACAGTCCCAAGTGTCCCCATTTGGGATGACTAAATTGTACTCAGGGTTCACATGGTACCCAGGTCTGCTAAACCCACGCAGAGAACAGCAGTCAGTTGGAGCCATTCTGCTAACGTCCTACATAAGCCCCACACCATCCGTAGCTAAAAAATATGACAGAAAATAAGAAGGGAACGCCCATCTATCTCTAGAGCTTCAGATCCATGCGTTTGGCTTTTTAAGTCTCGTTTTTGCTAACAACTCAGAGTGACACTGGAGATATGCTTTCCATCCTGTTCCCTAGAAGAAAACTCCTTAAGGAATTTCAAGCAGAAAGGAATTTCCTACGGGGAATCGGTTGCTTAGAACTACTGGAAGGGTGAGAGGGATCCGAATCAGGAGGCTCTCTCTAGGCTGACTTTAAGGTCATACACCAACATGTTCGCGATGCAGCCAGGAAACTACCACGGCAACAATGAAATTCAGCATCATCGTACTTGCTGAGCCTGATTTTTGTGCCCAAAGAACACGGGAAAGAATGGCCTCTATCTCCAGATCTCCCATGAGTATACACAATTGGCAGAACCCATATCACATCTAGAAGACTAGTGTCGAAGGAGTCTGGTAAATGTAGGTTTTAGATTTCCAGGCTTTTAGATACTGTGGGTGGCTATGGATGCCGAATGCCAGAAGACAGTATCTTGCATACACTTCTGAGCAAACTCATGGGTCAACAACTATATAGCTCTTGCTGAAAAATAACAGCATTTTATATCAATAGTATTGCCTCCTATCTGTGTTACAAAGATGAAAAAGCCCCAGATCTTGAGATGGTAAGTTTCTTTCAAGGAATTCTTACATCTTAGGCTCCGTCTGTGGCCATAGCTCCTTGGAAGGTTTACCTTGTTATGTCAATCATTCCCAAAGCCTTTCTTAAATTAGGTGAACTCATTCATGTCAGTTGCGTGTGCCTGGGCTCATCGCTTGATCTCCCTGGGTAAGATCGGGGCATGAAAAATTGGCATTCTGGATGGCAGCAGCTACGGGCTGCCTTTCCAAAGACAACTCAAAGTTTAGGAGAAATTGTAAACACAGAAATGGTTCACGGCGAGGAGCTTTGCAAGTTTTCCTTTTGTCGTACATATGGAACACTTAGTTAAATGTTTTTATTTTTTATTGTTTAGACAGAAGCAGAACAACTATATGACAGTTTGAAATGTCAGTGCTAAAATATAATAATACACCCTGAGAAGTTACGTTTGGCCCTTCTCTGCTTGTCTTATGTTTATTTCTATTCAAACTGAGATTTAAGCGTCAGTGAAAATATTCCAAATAGGGGAGCTGTAATATTTGGGACAAATTAAGAACTTCTGTGAACCCTGACCTTGACGAGTGTAAAGTAGGGAACATCACACATTTGTTAGAAGTGAATAAAGGAAATTCTTCTCAAATTTCTCCACTGAGCTTCCCCTAATGGCAGAGAGAGTGTAAGGGACCCATAGAAAATTCAAAGCTTTTTTTTTTTTTTTCTTCCCCAGAAGGGAGGGGAGGGGCAGAGGGAGAAAGAGAGAAAGAATCTTTTTTTTTTTTTTCCAGAGTCAGGCGAGAAGGAGGAAGAGGGGGTGGTGGGGAGAGGGGTAGAGAGGGAGGGAGAGAGAAAATCCCAAGCAGTCCCTATACCCAGCATGGAGCCTGATACAGGACTCGATCTCACAACTCTGAGATCATGACCTGAGCAGAGATCAAGTGTCTGATTTGTAACCAACCATGTCACTCAGATGCCCCTCAAAGCTCTTTTGAAATCTTTTGTTTTACCATAAAATTTCAAGTGAATTCTACACATGAATCCACATTATATGCATTACATTTTTTAAGGTTTTATTTATTTATTTGTCAAACACAGACAGAGAGTGAGCACAAGCTCCCTGCTCCCCGCTGAGCAGGGAGCCTGATGCAGGACCCTGGGATCATGACCTGAACCGAAGGCAGATGCTTAACAACCGAGCCACCTGGGCGTCCCTATTCATTACAAATTTTTAATAGAAATATCTTAGATATTTTTCATCGAGTTAAATTAACTTTTTAGGAGGATGTAGTTTTAGCCCTTGGCTTCCCGTAGATTCTATAGCATGCTCTCTTGAGAACCAAGGTTACAACAGGAAGTGTTTCCCCAGCGTTTGCATGTAGAAAGCCCCTAATCACTCTTAGTTGAATTCTGAAGATGTTTTCAGATAGAGGGAATTTAGGATATTAACATATTGAAGAGTAGGTAGCAATTTCTAAATTTTGAAGCTTCCTGTTTTTGTCCTATTTTTACAACTTTGCCAGAGACCTGCCATTCTTCCGGATATGCTGAGGTGTGCCTGAGCTTGTTTTACTCTATCCCATCCAGTTACAGATACCGGACATTTTTACGCAGTGAGGTCTTGTCAGTCTAGCCACAAATCAATCCAGACCAAGACTGCTTCTGTACCTTTATGTCAGGAGTCCTATCCTCACCCGCTGGTGGTGTCTGGGGATGGTCCTACAGCTAAGCTCAGAAGTGTCACATATGTGGAGTGTAACCCCGGAGCTTAAATACTCCAAAGGCACACTGGGCACCTGGGTGGCTCAGTGGGTTAAGTGTCTGCCTTTGGCTGAGGTCGTGATCCCAGGGTCCTGGGATGGAGCTTCCTGCTTGGTGGGGAGCCTGCTTCTCCCTCTTCCTCTGCCCCTCCCCCTCTTTGTGTGTTCTCCCCTTCTTTCTCTCTCTCTATGAGTAAATAAAATCTTAAAAAAATAAATATTACAAAACCATGCAAACTATTTCCTCCCCCACACTGCCACTCAATGCTAGGATTGAACTTACTCTGTTTTCCTGAATGATTTCCAGGTCCTCCACTGCAGAAGAATTTTCCTGATTAACAGACTGTTCTACTGCGGTGCACCATGGGAGCACGGAACCGAACGTGCTTCAGCTTGCGAACAGGCCCCTCCTGCTCTGCTCTTCCTGTGCTGACTAGCCAGACACCGGGGACCTGTATACTTCTCTATCTTGGAGAAACCAACTCAGAATTTCTCAGTTTTTGCTTACTGGGCTTCACACCTTTATTACTCTGCTTGTGAGGTTTCCCTTGACATGCCTGAGTTCATTTTCCCTTTGTCCTTGGAAAAATTCTGCTTTGCATGTAGGACAAAATTCAAATGACAAGTGTTTTACATTCTCTTTTCCTTGATGCCTGCCGCTTCATCTGCCAGCCACTTTCCATTTCCTAGGATCTGATATCTAGGTCTAGTCTAGCGTTTGTCACATCATACGGGCGGCTGTTACATGTTGTTCCTCTCTAATGCTAGCTAGCCTGCGAGCCTCACAAGGGAGAGAGACCTACCTCAGCTATTCTAATGTTCGCCATGCCTGCAAACTGTGGGTGACCAGTTGTCGAAGGAAGGAAAGAAGGGAGGGAGGAAGGGAGGGCAGGAGGAACAACAGCAGTCTAGATCATAAGGAAAAGCACGATCCGAATGATGGAAATGCATCGGCACCACTGAGCGTGCTTTCCTTCTTTGGGAAATATTTGTGAAACTGACATGAAGAACTGACAAGGCCTAGGGGAAGGTACCTCATTTGCAAATGAAACACAGAGAAGACATTGCCTTAATACCTCAAATCTGCTCTAGCAGGAGAGTTATTTCTGAATAAAACACATTAGAAAGATGGCCATGCTCCCTGCCGGACCTCTTTACCACTTCTGTTATCAATTGTGAAGAAAGTAGAGTCTGCCTATCCAAAAGGCACCACCGTACAGCTTGAGTTTGTGAACTGACATTGTACCTATGCTGTCACTTGGTTATTTTGAAGTGAGTGGATTAATTAATGGTTAACCACTAAGTGAGAATGACGCACCAGTCGCTTTGCTCAATATTAAATTTAATATTTAATAACTATTTCACAGATTATTTATATGAGTAGAAGACAGTCTCATGGAACCTCCTTTCTCAAGGAAAATGTAAAAAAAAAATCTTCCATTTTTAATTTAGCACTGAGATTGCTGTTTCTTTGTCATAGTAATTATGGGCCTTCCTGCCAGGGCCCCATTTTGCTTCTCCTTTATAACATGGCCACGGTTGAATAGCTTTCATCAGGCACCAATTAGTCCCAAATCTATAACTCATTTAAGTCCGGGTCTTTGGTGCTTGTGCTTTCTCCTTTCAAACTGGGAGGGAAATGTTAGAAAAGTTTGAGCAAATGATCTCAATCCCTGATGAATAGTTTGTAGAGAGATATTTCTGTAACCTGCCCAATAAACTGGTTATCATATTAAACTCATTTTTAGCAGCTTATATTCACTTAAGCCTTGCTCCAGATGGTGGCTGTCAAAATGTTTTTTATAATTAGCATCAGTAAACTTCTCCTGGGCCTTTAAAATTCATCGCAAATCACATGTTGTCTATAATCATAATAAGATTGGAAATGTTATTAATATCCTGCTCAGTATTCTGCTACACCAGTTTCTGTAAAACTACTCAGATCGACAGAGCCAACTCTTCTCTACTGTGCTGTCTCAAGGGCTGTTAAGTGGTAGATGTGACTATATCTCGATGCTGTTAAAATTAAATATAAAATGGAGACCGGACTTGAGAATTCCCTGAGCACACAAAACCATTTAAGCCACATAAGCAAAACCAAATCTAGCTTATTTCATGAACATAAACGAAACTTCACTTAGGTTATTTCTTGTATATGCCTCTGACAATCATAAAATAAAGTCATCTTCCTAAAAATGCTATGAGATAATCACTTTTAACAAATCCCCTGCCATCTGGAAACCCCCGCCATAATAACCACTCATTGTAGAGATTAAATAACTTCCTCATTTTCACTTTATAAGCCATCCTATAACTTTGTGCCCCTGAGCTTCATACAAGTTCTTATTTTTGGAGGCTCCCAGTTCGTGAACTGTCCTTCTGTGTGCCATAAACTCTCACTAAATACTATTTATTGATTTAGCGGTTTTAATTTTGCTTGAGACAATTTACAATTTACAGACAATTTACAAATCGATCTGATCATTTTCACTAAGTCGACTAATCAGCTCTGAAATGTAAAGAGCTGCCGAACCATTTGTTTAGTCAAGCACATAAACGGTTCTGTTCATCTTAACATATTCTATAAAATAACATGGGGATCACACCATATCCCGTCCAACTGGGTGTCTCGCCTGTTGAACTAATCAGGTCCACTCTGGTTGCAAGTCACAGAACCCCTACCCGAGCCAGTTTATGAAGAGGAAATGGGGTTGGAAGGGCACCAGGCGTTTAGGAACCAAACTTCGGAGGTAAACTGAACAGTCCCAGGGATGACTGGGGCCAGTGACTCACCTGAACGCCGTCTTCATTTCTGTGTCCTGTGCTCTCCGGAGAAGCCAGGAAGGGAGTGGGAGAAGCAGGACAGGAGGTTGTAGAAGCCAAACAAGGACGCCATTCCAGACCTGGTTCCGACTTCAACTTAATTCCGCGGGGTCGCTCCGACGTATTAGTTATAAGTCCGAGTTTGCTACAACCAGAAACAAGGGAGCTTGATTTTCAGACGCCTACACTAGTCGGCCTATGACGTTTAAAACCCCCCATCCTCCACCCTGGGGAAACATAACCCCAGGCACCGCTGGCTCTGCCAGTCGGGATAAGAAGCTCCAGTCGCCAAAAGGAGGGCAGCTCCGAAACGCTCACAGGTGTGGAACATTAGCAGCAAGGCACAGAGAAACGCTAGGATTCCCAAGGCCGCTCCCTGAAGGTCACAGGTGGAGACCCTTAGAAGCAGAAGCCCGCAGAAGCTGAAGGAGGACCGCACAGAAAGGGTTAAACGGAGTCTCAGAGGGATACGTGTAGGACGCTGATAACCTCCACTAATATGGAACTCATTTTTTGCCTTTTACCGTGTCTCCTTGGCTTTCCCCTTTCCCCGGTATACCAGCTGCCTTCTCGAGTCAGGGAACATGGGCGCCGACTGCCCTTAAGTCTCACCTCTAGGAGCTCTCGCTACCAAGCTGGGATCAACTCTAGCCTTGGGGACGGGGTGGGGTAAAAACGCGGTGGCCCTGGAAGAGCTCCGGAGAGACAAGAGACCGCTTTGGATTGGAGGATGGGGTTGTTGTGGCCAGTGTAGTGTGTTTACTCTACACTTATCGAAGGACTTACCAAAGATCGAAGATTCTTAAGATCGAAGGAGTTAACGATGCTCTCCAAAGACATCCAATTTAAGATGACATCCTTACCATGGCTGGGGGTGGCAAGTGGCAGCCTCTGGCGCAAAACTAAACATGAAAGCAGAGATTGTAGATTGTTTTGAAAAAGCTCTCAAAAGGGCACCCTACTGGGACAGATCTAAACATGAATTTCTATTAATATAAAATAGATGTTACATGAACATAAATTCAGCGTTCAGTCATTTAATCTATCAGGTCCTTAAGCACGGATTTCCCTGTTAGATACAACAGGGATTTCGAATGTCGGAAATACACAGCTGGAAGGGAACTGGACCATTTAGACCATCTAAATTTATCCCTCCGCCTGATTTTTGTTTGTGAGATTACAGATGCTTAATAACCATTTAATCTGAATAGAGCTCCACCACTGGTATCTCAGAGGTGAGATACCTACTTTTATTTCTGCCATTTAAAAAGATGCCATCTTTGCTCATTTAACGTCCTTTTCCACTGATATCCCCGCTTCTGTTTATCAAGCATTTTCAACGTAAGAAACATGCTCGGATGTGAGCACAGCCTTGTGTGACTTCTACAGTGTGCTGAGGAACAGCCTTGTTATCAAGCATCAGCAGCTGCTGTTTATGGTGATAAATGAGTTTTTCCCACCGAGAGCAATTTCTCTGGTTTTTAGTCTATTATCTAGGTAGAAATGAAGGCTATAATACATCCTTAAAGTGGTATTCACGCAGTCATCCAGTTAATGAAGTATTGAGAAGAGGGGTAGTGGAGAGAGTCACAGAGAGGGAGGGAGAGAGGGGGCAAAGAGAGACACACAGAAACAGAGAGGCAAAGAGAGACAGAGGCAAACACACACACACACAGGTACAGACAGAAGTGCAGAGAGAGAGGGAGAGCACAACAGAGGCAGAATCTGAAAATACTGTGGAGCCCCACTGTGCATCTATGTTAGGGGTTTTGCTGGTGCCGTATCTTGTAAAGAAATATTACTCGATGGGGCAAGGTAGCAAATCGTTAGTGTTTACGATTAATAAGTTTCCAGCATTGTATTTCATAGTAAGATGGGTGCTTCTGCTGCTTTTTGGAGTGAGTCTCCTGAGCATTGACAGCAGAGGCTTAATTCAGTGAGTAAATCTGAGTAAATTCATAGCTATATGTTGGCAGAGGCAGCACCCTGTTTACCTCTGTCGAAAATTGAATCGAGACAATTAAGTGGAAAAGGCTTGTCAGCCTGGCCATTTGGACACACTGTGTGCAGGGCAGAAAGGCTTAACCTGTGGAAGGAGTGAGTTGAGGGCAGATGGAGTAGTGCGAACGCTGGCTGCTAGGAGTTGTCCCAGGGTTTTAGGTCTTATTTAGGAAGGGGACTAATTCGGATCAATTCCACAAATGTTTCTTGAGTATGTCCCATACACCAGAGCCCATGCTACATGCTAGGAAGTCCAAGGTAAGTCATAGTTCCTGTTTTCGGCAATGTTAATTGATTATTTCAAATCATTGTGGTGCATCTTCTGGTAGAACTGAACTCACAATGTCATGGAAATACAAAAGAGAGTTTCCTCACGACTTCTGGGTGTGGAATGTAGGCAAGGAACATTTGTGGTTCAAAACATAGCAAGCATGGGGAGGTTGACTGGTCAGCATAGGCTAGGTGGAGACCACAAACCTAAAATCTGAGTTGCCGGGCCTGAAGGATGGGTCCTGTATGGTTATCCTTAATTGTTATCCCTAATGCTGGTCAAGAGAATCCTTATTCTTGGTGGTTTTCCATTAATGTGGGTTCATATGGTTATCCTAATGCTGGTTAATATAATGCTTACCCCCAAAACACTGGCCAATGGTACTTAACTTTAATACTGGTCAACATAATGCTTATCCTTTTTGTTATTCTAAATGTTGGTCAAAAATTGTTATCCTCTGTGGTGGTGCACATGGTTATCATGAATACTGGTCAACAACAGTTATCCTTAATGCCGATTCTTAATGATTATATTTAATGCTGGTCACCAACCATTGATGGCTTCTTCTACTATCTGGTCACACGATAGGTATGCCTTTCCTGGCCACCTTATAGATGGGTGGTCTCATGTGACTAGTTCTGGCCAGGGCATTATGACTAGAGGTGACGTGTGCCACTTTCAGACCCGAGGAGCATTTAATCTCTGGGGTGAGAGCCTTCCCTCTTGGACAGCAAGCAGCAGCATCTGGGGTGGGAGTCTCTCCATTACGGTGAAAAGGATGAGCAGAGTAGACCTGCATCCTTGCAATCCATATGTAACATAAACACATTTACTTTCAAGCCACTGAGATTTGAGTGCTATTTGTTTCTGAAGCAGAATGTCTCCTATCTTGACTGATCACGGCACAATGGCTCTCAGCCCTAGTTACCCATTGGACTCACCAAGGGAGCCTTGAGCAGATGTGAATATCTATGCTTCACTGCAACTCAGCTGGAATAGAATCCATAGGTCTGAGTCCTGGACATCATTATTTTTTAAGTTTGAGTTTCAATGATTTAAAAAAAAACAAACCCTCAAATAATGGGAGACTAGAATGTGAACTTCACAAGGGCAAAGACATTGTTTTGGTGGCTGCTCTACACCCAGTGCTTGGAATACTATCTGGCACATGGCAGACATGCAGTAAATAGTCATTACATGAATTAGTAAGTGAAGAAATGAGTAAATACCATCGTGCCTAGTTTATTTAATTTTCTTACACCAGGGTCTGCTTCTTGCTTCCTATGCCATCTACTCAAACCAAAGCCATTACCCAGGGTTCTCTTCAGGATGCTTTGCCTTGGTTGCTTCACCTGCCTTCTACCTGGATTTCTACATATGTGTCATCCCCCCACTGTTCTGAGTCTTATTTATCCTGAAGCCAAATTTTTTAAAAAATCACTCTCTTTTATCCCATTGTTACCTCTCCTATCATTTATTCATCCTGACTGCTAATGTTTCTGATCACAGGTGTGAAAAAGGAAAAGAAAATGATACTTATGACAATCTTCAATGCCTGGTTGAGCTCCCCCTTCCACCAAACCTTTCCCCGGCCTTCCCATATCACAGCAAACTTTAAATTTTCTGAATTCCCAAAGAAACTTTTGTGACTGGAACTAATTATTTTGGCACTGGGGTTGTGTTTGATTGTGTGTTTGGATGTGTGGGTAAGTTCACTGAAAAGTTAAAGAGTTCCCTAGCCATTCCTGTAGATCCTCCATAGTGCTTAGCAGTAAAGGAGGGTTGATATTCAATACTATATTTTTACCCAATAAATACTTGAATGAGTACATATTATTACATTAAAGTATATTTTGTATTAAATATATGATACTTGACTGACAGATTGAATAAGAAAATAAATTATATGTGTTTATATATGTATATGTACATATGCCCTTAACACATTCATCAATTGGAAATTTATGGTTTATATAAAGAGCATAATTACAGTGAAATGATTCTAAATCTTGAAGCTCATGTTAGAGTATTTAATCACTTATAAAAATTAAGAGTCTCCAAATCCATCATATTCTGTAGCATCTCACCATTACTGTTGGTTATGAATTTTAAGCAATGTTCCTAGCAAGACTAATGCCTGCAGTGTCAGACGTAATCAAGTATTGCCTAGTTGCATACCTCTACTAAACACTTATAGGAAAGAGTTGCAGGTGCAGTGCTATTAGAGAATGGTTAGTGTTAATGAATTTTCCACCAGAAATATAAGTGCATAAATCTGGCCCACAGCCAATCACTTCTTTCATGCCACTAAAGGATATTGTGCTTGAACCCAAGTGAGGGAATCTGTATAAGACCATCAGTTTGAAGATCTTTCTTAAAATTTATTTTTACCGTTTAACATAGCAGTTGTATTAAGATGTTTTTAATTTTAAAAAATAATCACTTTCTGAATAAACTGTAAACTTCTTGAGAGAAAAAATAGTCAATTTCTTGAGAGCTAGGATAAAATTGTTTTGGTCATGTAGAACTGTACCTGAAGAATTATGTTCATTAACTCTTTGTTGATTTGATCATTTATTAAATAGAATGAAGTAAATAAGGTTAAGTGTGAACGCAGCATTGATTATACAGTGTCTATTATAAAATAGAGTTTCATTAAATCAGACTGTTTTTTCTAGTAACATGGACTTCTTGAACAGTCTGGTGAAATCACCTTCTCAGAATCAATGTTTTCAAATGCATAAGAGAAAATGCATAGAATTTGATGGTATTAAATTTATGGGTGCCTTAAATTCGTCCATGGATTCTTTAGTTGATGGACTTCGAGTTATGAATCCCTGCACTGGGGTCATGAAACTCCAATAAAATGTATGGATCATAATCAATAAATAATTGATGTTACCATGTGTACACATTCCATGGAAAATTCATGTAATTTACTTGTTATAAAAATCTTAGAGTGGAATCAGCTTTTCTAAAAGTGTCAATAATATTAAATAACTTTATTATGAAATGTACATGTTTTGGCACAAGTAAATGAGAGCATGACCAATGAATAAATGATTTGCATCCATTTTTATGGGAAAAGGAAAACTCACCATAGATATTCTTCCCTGAAGACACATTCAGTCTTTTTATGTGTCACACACAAAATAAACAGAAAAGATAAAGATGTATTCATCTTTATTTATCAAAAGATGTATTTGTAATTACTGATGCCTAATTGATATTTTTATTATATGGGGTCTGTGTGTCTGTGTGTTTGAAGAGATTGCCTGGTAATGCAATGGATATATTGGTAAGACTCAAACTAAAAACTGCTAACCGGTTATAATTCATGACTGCTAGCTTAAGTTAGCCATTGTTTATAGTAATCATTCATTAACAGTATAGGGCATGATATTCGTATGGCTATATATGGGCATGCGTGTGCATGTGCACACACACACACAAACACATGCACAGGGGATGTAATATATGGCATGATGACCACAGCTAACACTGCTTTATGATATACAGGAAAGTTGTTAAGAGAGTAAATCCTAAGAGTTCTCATTACAAGGAGAAAATTTTCCCCCTTTTCCTTTCTTCCTTTCTTTTCCTTTTTATTGTAGCTATATGAGAAGCTGTGGGTTAGCTAAAGCTATTGTGGTAGTCATTTCACAATATATGTAAATCAAACCCTCATGTTCTATGCCTTAAACATACACAGTGAGGTACGTCAATTATTTCTCAATAGAATTGGGAAAAATTTTAATGTAATAATGTATTTAAAAAAGATATTGGATGCAATATGAAATGACTTTCCCATAAGATCATGGTGTCTTTTGATTGCATTGCTCTAGCAGAAGAGCTCAAGGCCTACTCACCCAATACTTGCATCCTTGCTATAGTCAGTAAAGCTCGCTGGAACTAAGAAGATGTGACTAACACTGATTTAAAATAATGAAGGCTAACATAAATAATACATATAAAAATGTAAGTCTTGACCAAGGGTTCCCAGACTTAAGCATGAATCACCACGTGATCACTGGGCCACATTCCCAGAGCTTTGGCTCTTGCCCAGAAATTTGTATTTCTAACAAGTCCTAGGTAGTGCTGATCTGCTTTTCCAAACACTGAGGACCACACTTTTGAGGTCTAGACTTGGCCTTGCTACAAATAGCAGTGTCACAGAAATTCTACCGGAGTTCAGAGTCTTGAGGTTGGCCAAGGGGCCACAGAACATCACTTGAGAGCTCCCATTTTAAAAGGAATGAAGAAGAAAGTAAGGATGGTAGACAGAATGATGGCCCCCAAAGAGGTCCCTGTCCTAATCTCTGGAGCCTATAAGTCCCATGCTATCTTATGTGACAAAAGGGACTTTGTAGATGTGATTAATTTAAAGACCTTGAGTTGGGAAGATTATCATGGATTATCTGCATGGACCCAATGGAATCCTAACAGTTCTGATAAGGGAAAGAGAGAGACATAGGAGTCAGAGATAGGGAAGGAGATGTGATTACAGAAGCAGAGGAGGAGAAAGAAATTTAACAATGAAGAAGAGTTTGCAGTAATGTGAAGAATGGGCCATTATCTAAGGAATACAAGTAACCCGCAGATACTGGAAAAAGCAAAGAAAACACACATTCCCCTAGAACCTCCAAAAGAAATGTAGCCCTGTCCACCCCTTATTTTAACCCGCTGGGTTTTCTGAACCCCAAACTGTGAGGTAATAAATTTGTGTTCTTTTAAGCAACTACATTTATGGTGATTTGTTAGAGTATCAGTAGGAAACAAATACAGCCAGTTAGAAACAACCTAACTCCATACTCAGTGCGCCCAGGCAAGAGATTCTTATCAATGCTTCAGAGGGCAATGACTTATTCTTTCCTTTTTGGAAGCTGGAAAAAAACAGTTTAAACATGAAGTTTCTAGAAAGGGGTCTATAGATATGGTCCCAGCCACCCCTCCATTCAGCATCATCTCTTTACTTCATCTTTATTTCTGTAAAGTATCACTTCCTCATTATCTTCATCTACTTCTGTGCCAAGTCAGCTGACTTGTAGGCTGTTGAATCAAGTGTCTGAAGGTACAGTCAGGTCTGGTCTAATTCACCAAGAGGAACTTTGTGTGTGTTGGTCTTATTACTCCCAAACCACTAAGATAAATGAAACCCAAAAGTCTTGTGTCTAGTCAGCCAAAGAAATGGAACGAAGTGTTCTCGGTTAAGTTTATAGAGACTTCCCTACCTATTCTGAAATGTAGACTGTACAGATTGTTGTGTAAACAAAGAAAAAACAAAGGTACATATATTCTTCTAACATCATTTGATTAACTGTAATGTGTCTGGACATCTGGATCAGTGAAGTGCAGGTTTTCGAAATTTTTGTACGGTACCCACAAACCTTTATATTTATAAGCATTGGTAGGTATTCCCTTCTCTTAGCAAATAAAATTCTTTTTTTAAAGATTTTATTTATCCATTTGACAGAGAGACAGAGAGAGAGAGAGAGAGACAGTGCAAGCAGCAGGAGTGGCAGAGGGAGAGGGAGAAGCAGACTTCCCACTGAGTAGGGAGCCCGACATGGGGCTCAATCCCAGGACCCAGAGATCATGAACTGAGCTGAAGGCAGACACTTAATCAACTGAGCCACTTAGGTGCCCTGCAAATGCAAATTCTTACAGTTCTTATTTATAAGACAGATGAATTAGGACATTGCCTTAATACTAAGTCATAGGCCCCCCACTAACGTTTTATGGTTTTGAAATAATTATATACAATCAATATGATAGTCTATTTTTCTCCCTAAAAGCAGTTATTGACCCAGTGGTAACTTTTAAAATTCATAGTGTCCTAGATGAACAGAAATACTGAAGTGTTACCATTATTTCTGTGCTTGGCAAAAAGATTTATAATACATTTTAAACATGCATTTAGAATCTCCTGTGAACTTTTAGAACAAAACTAAACTAATAAAATATATATACAGATTTTTAATTTCATAGTGAAGATAACACTACAAATATTTAAAAGCTTTCCTGAGTCATTGAATTGTTGAAGATGGTCTGGAGGTCTTGACTTCAGGGGCCATTGCTGATCTGGAATGACAAATGGGCCCACAGTCAAGAGTGTAGAGTGGAGTCTGGTGAATTCCTTATGGAGACAAGATTTTTCTTTTGGGGCTGAGAATGTGGGTTGTAAAGTAGGAAAAAAAAAACGCAATTTTAAATTTACTGTATATTGAGAACAAATGACTTCATTAAGTTTTTTCGGTCTGCAATCTTCATGTGGTGCATAGTCACACCAACAGTTGAGAACAGATGAGAATTATCCAAATTCCTCAGACTAAACTTTGGTGGGAATAAAGAGTGGGGTTCATTGCTTTCAATATTAAGATACTGAGGCCATGACTTTGGTTGTGTTTTTGCATTTAATGGGATGTAGTGTGGTATAATGTTTTCTAACTTGTCATTTGACACCAGCTGCCATGTGTCTATTCTAAGAATTAGGGTAAGTGAGTATTATATATTCATTTTATCAGTACTTGTTCAAGCATGGATGATATTCTATGAAAATTGATTTAATATTCCCAATTTTGAGTTTCTAATATAGCAGAGAGAAGTGCTCTCATTTGGTATTGTAAAAAAGAGAAAAAGAAATTTCACTAAAATTTATAGGTAAGTTGATACCCTTAAATTAGGGATAATATCGACTTCACCATTACTCTAACTTGCCACTTATTTCTATTGGAATAGTAATTTAGGCCAAGACATGATTTACATTAAATGAATGTTTGTTGACAGGATGATTGCTATGAAAACATATTTGATAGAATTTTTCCTCATTGGAGATTTTCCCACACACATATGTTCTTTATGGATATGCATTTGGCCTGAGAGGCTCATGAAGACAAGACTATGCATGTGAATTTGGATTTTGAAAAATTTTATTTTGCTTCCCATTATCTGCCTTTGAATGGCTTTAGGATAATTTTCTCCTATTACATGAATGACACTTTAAAATTTTAAAGCTTCATTCCTTACCCCTTTGTGTTGACATTCATGCCTCCTTTCATGAGACCTATATTTTTCTTCTATGTCCAAATTTTCTGTCTTTATTGGTAAGCCTATTACAGATCCATTCCAACACAAAGATCTTTTCATTTTCCACTGTAATGTCAGCATCAACACCTAACAGTTAATGTCCCTTGGTTGTCAGATTTTTTGAGAACCATAATTAACTAGATGCATGCATCATTGATGTTTACATGCAACAGATGGCTTAGCTGGGAGAGGTAGATAAATTTAGCTTCTGTTGGGCATGTATGAGTAATATACTGGAAGGAAAAATGTGTAGAAAAAGTGACTCGAATTTTCCTATATTTCCAGAGTTTTGTACATTCAGCTTTGGAAAACTGTCTCTTTTTATAAAGTCAAAGTTTCTTGAAGGTAGAAGTCTGGTGAATGTCTTGGTGAGGAGGTCATGAACAAAGGAAGTTCATGGCTATAGATTGTGGAGCAGGATGCTCAGCTAATCATGGACTCTCCAGGAAGAGTTATGAAGCTGATCCGAAAGGACAAAAGCTATTTATTATTG
This sequence comes from Martes martes, assembly GCF_963455335.1. NCBI lineage: Eukaryota > Metazoa > Chordata > Mammalia > Carnivora > Mustelidae > Martes > Martes martes. Next base: position 9,596,592 of record NC_137897.1, read on the forward strand.
ATTGTAGTTAGAATAGATACCGGGTCCTCAATACATGATTACTGGCAGATAAATGAATGAGTGAATGAGTGAGTGAATGAATGATGCTAAGGATAATTAGCAAGAGTTAGTAAAGTCACAGTTTACAAAATTCTTTCATACACATTTTGTTTGAACTTCATGAGAAATCCATGTGGTAGGTATTATTATCTCCATTTTCTAGCTAAGAAAGCTAAGTCAGAAGAGCACAGTGACGGGGCGCCTGGGTGGCTCAGTGGGTTAAAGCCTCTGCCTTCGGCTCAGGTCATGATCTCAGGGTCCTGGGATCGAGCCCCGCATCGGGCTCTCTGCTCAGTGGGGAGCCTGCTTCCTCCTCTCTCTCTGCCTGCCTCTCTGCCTACCTGTGATCTCTCTCTCTGTCAAATAAATAAATAAAATATTAAAAAAAAAAAGAAGAGCACTGTGACTTATCTGAAGTTCTTAACTGATAAGTGGTAAAGGCAGAACTTAACCAGATTTTCTGGCTCCAAATTCCCTACTCCTTTGGTGACACCCTGCCAGGTCCTGTTATCTATGTTCCATCTAAACTTGGGTGTCTAGGAGTATAACACAAGGATTTCTGGTGGGATATTTGTAGGGTTGCAAATTTTCTTGAGGGCCTAAACTAGGTCTCCCCTTACTTACGGTTTATGAGAGTGGAGACCCAATGATCCCCAACCTTGGAGAAATACACCTGATCCCTCTGAAGGCAGCAAGCTTCCAACACAGAAACCAGAAGCTAGCTAGCTAGTTAGCTCTCTCTCTCTCTGAGGTATAACTGACAAAAAATTGCAAGATATTTAGATCGCACAACATGATGATTTGATATATGTATACACTGTGAAAGGATTCCCCCATCAACTCCAGATAGGTAGAGCCAAACCTCTGGTAAATAAAAAATGATTTCAACCATTTTCCTGGATTAGCTGCAAACCTCAAGAAGGCAGGAACAGCAAGGGTCTGTACCATGGCTTTTCCCTCAGTGTTTAACACAATTTCTTTTTTTTTAAATTTTATTTATTTATTTGTCAGAGAGAGAGTGGGAGAGAGAGTGAGCGAGCATAGGCAGAGGGAGAAGCAGGCTCCCTGCCAAGCAAGTAGCCCGATGTGGGACTCAATCCCAGGACGCTGGGATCATGACCTGAGCCGAAGGCAGCTGCTTAACCAACTGAGCCACCCAGGCGTCCCTTAACACAATTTCTTAAATACAGTAGTTCCTCCATATCCTAACCCTACACCTACCCCTACCCCAAACCCCTAACACGTAAACCTAACCCTAAACCAAACCCTCTGGAAAGGTCTCTGAACTGCAGGATAAGAGGGACATACCCTAACCCTATTTCTCACCCTAACCCTAACCCCAATCCTAACCCTAGATGTGAGAAAGATGAACACATGATAAGAAAACCTGAGAAGCAACCTGGTTATTCTGGAGAAGACCCTAAACATTTAAGAATTGGTAAAATTTCTGAAAATGAGTGTGAAGGTAGAAATAAAAACAGAAGGAACTACTGACTATCTATTTAAGGAGTACCTAGAGTCCCCAATGGCCTCCTTCCCTCACCTGCCATGTCTATTCTCACCCAGCGGAAGTCTAGGGTTTTAGTCTCTGGAGAAGTCTGTGAATTTCAGGATGCCCGGCACATACCCTGACCCTGACCCTCACCCTCGTCCTGCCCTTAACCCTAACCCTATAACCATAACCCTTGATCTGAGGGGAAAAATAGATCACACGATCACACACACACACACACACACACGCGCGCGCGCGCGCGTGCGCAGAGGACTATTACTCAGCCATAAAAAGGAATGAAATCTTGCCATTTGCAACAATGTGGATGGAACTAGAGAGTATGATGCTAAGTGAAACAAGTCAGAGAGAGACAAATATGATTTCACTCATATGGGAAATTTAAGAAAGCAAAGGGGGAGAGAGAGAGAGAGATAGAGAGAGAGAGAGAGGAACCAAGAAATGGACTTTGAACTTTAGAGAACAAACTGCTGATTACCAGAGGGGAGGTGGATGGGGGATGGGTGAAACAGGTGATGGGGATAAAGGAGGGCTCCTGTTGTGATGAGCACTGGGTGATTATGGAAGTGCTGAATCACCATATTGTACACCTGAAACTAATACAACACTGTATGTTAACTAACTGGAATTTATTTATTTATTTATTTATTTATTTATTTATAAGATTTCATTTCTTTATTTGTCAGAGAAAGAGAAAGGTTGAGAGACAGAGAGCACAAGCAGGGGGAGCCGCAGGCAGAGGGAGGAGCAGGCTCCCTGTTGAGTAAGGAACCCAATGTGGGGCTCGATCCCAGGACCCGGGGATCGTGACTTGAGCTGAAGGCAGATGCTTAACCAACTGGGCCACCCAGGCACCACTCAACTGGAATTTAAATAAAAACTTTTTAAAAAACCATAGTAATTCCTCAATAAAAATACTTAGCCCTCACTTTTTGACTTTAAATTACACCTGAAAACCTGACTGTGAAGTGAGAAGTCATTAAATAATAAAACATTCCCATTAATATTAATGGAAAAGATAATCCTGCATCCCATCCCAACCCAAGACCCCTCATTAATTTTTTACAGGTAAAAAATATTCAGCTGAACAATGAAAATATGCTTTTATGAATAAGAAACAACAACCTGAAAATAAAAGAATACTGTTTGACATGAAATATAAGAAAAGCTAATTACACTTGACAAAGGCAGAAAAAAGTCTTGAGAGGGGCTGGGGTTGGTGGAGAAGAGGTATCAGGGAATCATTCTTTATGACATGTGTTTTTCTTTCAGCCTTATTTTATCCCCTAATTTTTCAACCTTTTGGGAGATTATGATTATTTTGCACTTACACTGGCCTTTTAAATATTACAGCATAGAAAACCATTTATAGGTCAAAATAAAGGTTCATTTATGAGAGGGGTTTGAAACATGTGGAGATATTTCATGCACCCAAAAGCTTGAAGATCTATGAACAATTTCTGTTGCTGGCTGTATGAACTCAAAGCAAAGCATTTGGGTTTATTCCAATAAGTCACACAGTTCAAATACGTTCCATATGATTTTCTCTGAATAGGAAATTATCATTTCAAGTAAATTGTGGAACATGTCTTTTTCTGAAATGGTAATGTTTGTGTATTATTTCTTTAGTGTACTTCTTTAGTGCTTTTTGAGGCGAAAACAAAAAAGGAATCATTTCAAAAGTGGAATAACTTTCTAAGAACTCCTAGGAAAACAACTATTAACTGACAGTCACCGGGTAAAGTTAAGTCTGTATTTAATGATTGATCAGTGGATTTAATCTGGATTCTGAGCAAACTAGAAGGTCTCCATTGACTTGGGTGGTGCTGATCTCTGTTGATGAACATGCATAGTTCTGTCAAAAACTTCCTAACTTTGCTTTTGTTGGAACAAAGCCCAAAACCAGTTGATCTGCTGCTTAAAGAGGGAAATGAGGGCACGGTTGGGAGAAGGGTTGGCTCCAAAGACCCCCGCAGCCTAGTCTTTCCCCCCTCAGGTCCCATCTGTCTACCCAGATGCCTTTCTCCTTACTTCCTTGCACCCCTGTGATTCATAGCATTTTCAGTTTTCAAAGTCTCAAAAGCAGTTTGAAAAGGCAACTTGAATTTTAAATCTTGGTTTAGAGGTATTAAAAAAATCTGTCTAATGTTGATAAAAAACGCACTCAACTCTAATTGAAATTAGAATTTAAAGGTAGATAGATACTCCTGTGGGACTTTTAGTCCATCTCCATTTTTATTCTATGCGATAATTACTAGTTTAAGTGCCTTTTCTCCCAGAGTACATGCAACTCCCCAGGGGAGAGACCTTATTCTTTTCCACATTATCACCAATGTTTCATGTATATAAGGCACTCGTGTCTCTTGAAAATATGAATGCAAGAGATGCCACACGGAGAGACGGAGAAGGCCACTTTAAAGATCTCCCACATATCCGCTCAAGAAGTCATGCATTTATATGTTTGTTGATCTTCCAAAGAAGAATCCAAGTATGTGGCCATTATCCTAGATTATCTGGTTGATGTGCATGCTAAAAGTAATGTTAGGTTTTTAGTTTTAAACATAGCCCTACTGTCCAAAGTATCAGGACTCTATGATTCGGTCCATAGTCATAATTATCTATATTCTATCTAATGCAGTGATTTTACAATCTCTGCGTTCATTTCTGTATGTATGTACTTTGAAACTCTCCCTGGAATTTCATGTAGATATATTAGTTCTTAGGATCCCCTACCTTTGCTTTGGGTGGTTACAGCTCATCTTGGGATTCTGGGACATTTGTCATCTGGGACTATTCTGGAAGGTAGCATATGATAAATTGACCTTTAGTGTTCAATTTTTTGTGGCATTGAAATTGACCCAGTTATATTCCTTGCTTCAACTCTTACCCATTGTTTGGTTTCCATCCTGTAATACAGGAATTGGACAGTCAACATAGTAACATAAAAATTCTTAGGAATCTGGGCGCCTGGGTGGCTCAGTGGGTTAAAGCCTCTGCCTTCGGCTCAGGTCATGATCTCAGGGTCCTGGGATCAAGGCCCGCATCGGGCTCTCTGCTCAGCGGGGAGCCTGCTTCCTCCTCTCTCTCTGCCTGCTTCTCTGCCTACTTGTGATCTCTGTCTGTCAAATAAATAAATAAAATCTTTTAAAAAAAAATTCTTAGGAATCTGAAATTAGCAAAGTGCTAACCTCAAGATATGCATTCTTAAATGTGACCTCAATGTTTGGGAGTTGTAGAACATGTTCAACATTCACATTTAGTTTGTTTTTAATAATAAGACATTGGTTTTATTAGACACATGATAATGGATGATATGAACAAACAATGGAGAATCTGAATGTACAAGTGTTCAAGTAACAGCAAGATATACTGAAATCTAAGTAAAAATGAAACATCCTTTGGTATTTGGAAAGGAAGATAGAATTCCAGAGATTGTTTTCCTCATCAAATGAGAGCTAATAAGAACTGATGACTGAGACAGGTGGTAGAATTAACTAGGCCAACCATTCAATCATACAAGCTGACACGAATCACTTGAATGTACTTTTCAGGCTGAAAACATGGGCTCTGAAACCCATCAAAATAAATTTTACAGATGGTTTGACAAAATGTCATCACGTAGGATGCAAATCATTTTCTGTACTCTTAATATATATCTGTTTTTTGTCTTTTTTTAAAGGTTCCATCCTAAAGGTTTCTTGTAGTTCATAACTCTACTAACAGGAGTTATAAAAATGAATCTATCTTATGCATTCCAGGATAGTCCCTGAAAAACACACATATAAACAAGCCCATGCTTCTTCCCTTGTTAGAGTGTGTATCTATGAAATTGTATTTTAAAATGTTTTTGATATTATAATGTTTGAATGACATTTTAAGGATGCTCTCTCCTGGGGTGAGGAGGAAAATGAGAGAGTGTTAGCTATGCTTTAACATTGCTGATCTAATCTAGGCCATTTTCCTTCCCTGCAGTTAGGGTATGACACTGTTCCTGACTGGTCTCATATGTTACCAGGGAGGTTAAGTACTGACCTTAGAAGGATCAAATATCCACCAAATCACATAGTAGTTACAGCCCAAATGGACTTGGACTGCATTAGGCACAGCTTGGTCAACTGTCCCACCTGGATATAGTTGGGTAAGCCAATTACCTAGATAGGAGATGGAGATGGGTTCCCATGCGACTATGTGAGTAGGGTTTTCAACGCACATCGTCTTGGGAGAAGGGTATTGATATACTCTCTCATAGGGACTCAAGAGACATACTGTGTCTTGTTCAGGGGTTGATTACTCTATCAGCAAGGAATGGAACTGGGACTCCATCCTAGTGCCTTAACTCATCATATTTGCTTTTATGACACTACACATACCTCATGGCACTGGTGTACTATTAGATATTGAAGAATTGGGTCTCCAAGGGAAAATGAAAAAGGTCTGATTTGAAGTAAATTCTCTCACAATAGCCTATTTAAAGCTACCAATACGATGCCATTGTACGCAGAATAGGGGAGTGAGGCACACATAACACACCATTATATAGTATTTTCACCATGCAGATGTATTAGACATAAACGACTTCAAGCATATAGATAATAGTAAAATAATTGGGAAGTGATGATGTTGAGTATTACCTTTGTTTTTGATAATTTCATTGCAAATTTGTATAACTTAATTTTTAATAGCTAATGTTTGGTTACTGGATTGTGAAATTTCTAAATATATAATAATTGGCTCTCACAAGCCAGTACACATTGGCTTCAGAACACTATTGCCTGTTATTTGCATGAAGCCTAGGGATAATGAATATCAGCATTTTTTTAAAGATTTCATGTTAAGTCTACAACTTACTGTTTGTTACTTCTTGTTTATTTCTGTACTATAATAGCAATACTTGGATGACAAAAAGAAAAAAAAGGGAGAATGTCAACTTCTTTTTGAAACTCTATGAAGGAGAAAAATCTGGAAAATTGAGCCAGACTTTGAAGCCAGGGCTGGAGAGAAGAACTAGGCAGGAACTGGGAGCTACCCCAAAATTAGGAAAGAAGTTTAGAGCCTAAAGCAACAAGCAAGAAGGCCTTGTGGTCCTGGACTGATTCCCAGAATAATTTTTCTCATTGCCAATCACCAACGTGTTTTTCCTAGACAACTCACAGAAATATATAGTGTTTTTATTTTAGTGCTATAAATTGCTACAGGCCTATTAAAACTTTACTTCCTCTTCTCCCACTTCCCTAGATGACTCAGAATTTTTAATTTCCACCATGTAAGATCATTTGAGCTTCATTCTGGATCACACCCAACTCTTCTCTATAGCATACAACTCTTTCCTGATACAAATTCTGAATCCTCAGCTGCCTATAAGAACATCTCTGCCAGGGTGGCCCTAAACCTCAGTTTGGCCACAACGACCTCTTCATCCTTTTTCCAAGAAAGCTGAGCCTGTCTGACTTTCTGGCTTGTGTTGGTGGCCCACTGTTCACCTAGTCATTCACACTTCAAACTTCTGAGTCCATACTTGACTTTTCTCCTTTCCCTCAGTGGCCAAGTCTAGTCCATTCTATCATTAAAAAGCCTTCCTCGTATGTCTCTTTCTAAGGAACTTTTTCTTTTATTTAAAAAATATTCCAGCTTTTACTGAGATGTAATTGACATATAACCTTGTATAAGGTTAAGGTATACAGTGTGTGGATTTGATACACTTACATATCGCAAGGTGATTGCCACCATAGCCTTAGCTAATACTTCCATCAAATCACAGAATTTGTTCTGTGGTGAAAACATTTAAGATCTACTCTCTTAGCAACTTTCAAGTATAAAATGCAGTATTATTAACTATAATCACCATGCTGTGCATTGGATCCCCAGAACACATTCATCTTATAATTGGTAGTTTGTATCCTTTGACCAACATCTCTCCATCCCTCTGGCCCCTGGCCCACAGCCCCGAGTAACTACCGTTCTATTCTCTGTTTCTATGCTTTCGGCCTTTTTAGATTGCACATAGATGATATCATACAGTATATGTCTTTCTCTCTCTGACTTATGTCACAATGCCCTCTCTGGAACTCTTTCTTTCTATGCAAAGGCCCCAAACCAACCACACAAGGCTTTTGTGTCCTATAATCTTGCACTGCAATAATTTCCCCTCTTTCCTCTTCACTCCTGATTCCTCCACTCTGCTCAGTTTTTTGTGTTCATCTTCCTCTGTTGTCTACCTAAAAGCTGTCATTGCCTCCTGAATCTAGCCCAGATGACTTCTCCTGGCTCCACAATCTTACGTTCCTGCTGTCAGTCCCATGACTCCAATCTCTACCCTATACTAGTAGAAGCCATTGGTTTTTTTTTTTTTAAAGATTTATTTATTTATTTTAGAGAGAGCAAGTAGGAAGATGGAGGGGAAGGGGCAGAGCAAGCTAATCGCCAAGCAGACTCCCTGCTGAGTATGGAGCCCAATGTGATTTCATGACCCATGAGATCATGACCCGAGCCCAAACCAGAGTGGGCGCTTTAAATGACCAAGCCACCCAGGTGCCCCAAAGTCACTGTTTTCTGAGTATGCCTTTCCCTTTTCCAACTCCCAATTTGGCCCATTCTACTGTTTCTGCTTGGAATTACTTTTCACCAATTACGTCACTTTTTTCCTGGCCTCAGCTTTCCATCCAGATTCCGTCTTTCCTCTCTTCAAACCTCCGTGGAATCATTTGTTCATCTGCCTTCTGCCTCTTATAAGTCATTTGGGTAGTTATTTTAAACTTCCTACTAGAAAAGGAAGACCACATCTTACATTTATTTTGCATTTTTGCAGTGCTCAGAATAGAGACATTTGCTGACTTGTTAAGATGAGCAGCCGGCCATGTTTTCAAGGGTTTCTTCCAGACTAACTTTGTTAGGGCCATGAGGGAAAAGGAAAGTGCTTTGGAATGTCGATTGCCATGGTGGGAAAAATCAACAATAACAATGACAATGAGGTAATAATATTAATAGTTATCATTTATAAGTGTCTGCTCTGTTGTCAGTTCCTTGCTAAGTGATCTCTGTATCTCCTGATCCTTACTACTCACCAAGGGATGCATTATATATGAGTAGACAGCACCTCAAAGAAGCAAAGTGATCTTTGTTGGAAATTCAACTCAGGACTCCTTTCAACCGAAGCTCCTATATGTCTAGTCTCCATTTGGGAAGGATGTCACCACCAGCACATAAATGCCTGGGAATGGGAGGATGACCCCAGCACTCTCTTTGTGGCCTCTGCCAACCCACTGCCAATTCTTCTGCACAAACATTTAAAAATTTGCACCCCCATTTTGCACCACATGTCGCTTGATCTCAAGGATGGCATACTTTTGACCTCCTACTATGCAAGGCTGAAAACCCACCAGGCATGCCTAAGACTGGTTCTTCTGGCTTGAGCCTTTTCACATCCTCTATCTTATGTACATGGTATGGGTATCACCTCAGAGAAAGTTCTTTATACTCAGAAATGTGATAAAAGATAAAGGTTAAAGGCCAAGAGATATGTAAATATCAAAAATAATAAAATCAATTCACCCTACATGTGAAAACTTCTATTGGGGTGAAGAACATGGATTAAGCATATATAAATAAAATTCCAAAGTGTGACACTCAAAGTTGTCTTTCAGGGGATGTTTTGCTAAATATTAGACCACTGGCTAACCAGCTTCTGGGCTAGAAGCGGATGTTGGGGCTCAAGTGAGAGCACTTCCCAGTGTTCACTACAGAGCAGCATGACTTTGTGCTCAAGGAGGTTTGTGATCCTATAAAAGTTGGAAGCTCTAAATTTTCTATTTATTTATGTACTTTTTAACTTTATAAACAGTATGATACAGGAGAAAAGGGGCTTTGGGAATAGGCAGTATTTGATTCCTGGTTCCACCCCCAGTCACCTAGCCTCTCTGAACCTGAGTTTCCTCATGAGTAATGAAGGTCTTAGTTGAGTGGTTCTGTTGATCCAGTTCGGGCTTCATTGGTCTAGGATGGTCTCACTCACGTGTCTAGTGGCTGGCTGGCTGTTGGCTGGGATGAGAGAGTTGACCCAGCCACATGCTTCTCATCTCTCAGCATGCTAGCTCGAGCCTCTTTACATGGAGACTGAGTAGGGCTCCTGGAGGGCCAGCCAGAGCAAGTCACAAGGCCAGGCCAGATTCAAAGATGGGGAAGATAGACTCCATCTCTTGATGGGAGGAGCTACAAAGTCACATCATAAAGGGATACGGACATGGGATATGGAATGGAAATTGTGACGATTTTTGCAGTCGATCACATGACCACCTCGAGAAGATGTCAGTATTTTTAAAAACTGAGCATGTGCATTCCTTTCAACCCTGAGACAGCATTCCTAGATATATACCTAAAGGATGTAATCATATGAGCTCAAAATATGTGTACTAGAATGTTCATAGCACCCCCATCCATAATAGCCTCAAACTGCAAACTACCCAAATGCCCATTAGATTGCCTATTTAGAGCAGATAAATACACTGCAGTATCTTCACACACGGAACACTTTGTGCAATGAAAATGAACAAACTACCACTACATGCAATGATACGGATGAGTCTCACCCGTATAGCGCTGAAGGAGAAAAGACAGACACAGACAAGTACAGATTTTCTAGTTCCATTTACATAAACTTCAAAAAACAGGCAAAATCTATGTGTTCTATTAGAAATCATGACAGTGGTTACCTTTGGGATAAAAGGATTAAAAATGGGCCCAAGGCAGAGGGGAAACCTTAAGGGTTCTAGTCACTTTTCTCCTTCCTCCCTCCCTCCCTCCTTCCTTCCTTCCCTCCATCACTCCCTTCTTTCTTTCTTACTCTTCCTTCCTTCCTTCCTTCCTTCCTTCAACTCTAGGTCCAACATGGGGCTTAAACTCACAACCCTGAGATCGAGAGTCATATGCTCTACTGACTGAGCCAGCCAAGTGCCCAGGCCATGTTCTGTTTCTTGATCTGGCTGCTGATTAAACAGATGTATTCAGTTTGCGAAAATTCATTGTGTTGTACTCTCATGAATTAAGCACTGTTTTGTATGCATATTTTACATCAGTTAAAAAGTTTATAAAAGGTGACATATATGAAAACACCTATTCATATCAGGCTCCCAAATATTTATCTTTCCTCTTCATATTCCAAAAAGAGACTATTTGCATGGTAACAATTTCCATTGTCATATGTTTAGCATGGAACAATCAATCCTTTATGTAAATGTAAATAAGACACCCAAAGACAATTGAAACAAGGGGCACATTAAAATCTTATGCTTTTAAAGTACCCCTACTGTCTGAGATATGATGTTGGCTTTCAAAGTGCTGAATCTGTTATAACAGCTGGCTTGTAGTCTGTCTGGACAGAGTGTCTCAGCTGTGTTCAACCTTTTTTTCCATATGTTCAGATCAGTGAACTCAGGGTTATATCCAATTTTAAGGTCAGTAGCCTTATCTCCCTTCCTTTTTCCCCCACTCAAAAGCACATATTGGAATGTAAGAAACCAAGCATGACTTTATTACAGAGATAACTGTGCATTCTCTCTAATTTATAGCGGAGGAGAAAACCATTCCAAACTCTGGAGATATAATGGGGAACTACACAGATTATACCCTTGTGCTAAAAGACCTTTACATCACTCATAGTGGTAAAATACTTGTAAGATATCCACAGTTAATCAGGATAATCAGTGTATTATGACAGGAAACTGACAACTACTAAATCAAAATCCGAGCTTGGTACTAATAGGGTGTTAATTTGGAAAGGGTTGAGTTTTGCTGTGGCAAAAATTCTCTCCCAAAATCAGAGGAATAAAACAATGAAGGTTTGTTTCTTGCTTTTGCTGCATGTTCACTGACAGCTGGGAATTTTGCTTTGATTCATTGTCAACCTGGGACCGATGTCAATCTGGAACGTCGAATGTTATCGTGGTATATTGGGAGAGAAAACAGAACAAAGCACACACTTACTCTCAAAGGTTCCACTAGAAAAAGTTACATATGTCATTGTTGCTCACATTTCACTGGCCAAAGCTAATCGTGAGGCCACACCTAACTTCGGGTGGGCAGTGAATTTAAAACTACCACGTACTCAGAAGAAGAGAGAGTTGGAACTATTGAGGAACAATCTTAATGATTATCATATATCATGAATTTGCAGGTCTTAAGATAGCTTTCTTTCATTCTTGGTCACAGAATATACCTTGCTTCCTACCCTTACTACCCAAAATATATCTTGATAATCACAGGAAGGAATGACTGAGAACTCGAAAGTGAGTTAGCATAAATCTACCCTAGTATTATTCATGAGATGTTGGAGGTGGAAGAGACCTTATATTAAAGTTGGAGAAACTGTAACTCAGAGGTGACCTGCTTCAAATCAAAGAGCTATTTATGATAAAACTGGAACTCAGACTGAATGTAATGCTTTAATTCAAAGTGTCAGCCTTGTACGTAAAGGAAATAAACTGCATATTGCAATAATATTTCAAACATTTATGATTTTGGCCAATTTCAGCCTTCGTTCATTCAAGAACTATTTATTCAGCACTTACAGGCAATGAACTAGATACCATAGGAAATAAAAGATGAATTAGCCACGGATTCTGCACGTGAAGTGGCAGAGTCTGAGAGAATCAACAAAGTAATGGGATACGTATGGTAAGAGTTGCAAAAGGAATAGCAAAGGTCACGTTTGCTCTCTACAAGATTAACTGTTAATGATAGCTGGTCAAGAGTTGAAACGCAGTGGGGTGCCTGGGTGGCTCAGTCAGTTAAGCGTCTGCCTTCTGCTCAGATCATCATCCTGGGGTCCTGGGATTGACCTCCATGCGGGGTACCTTGCTCAGTGGGGAGTCTGCTTCTCCCTCTGCCTCTGACCCTCCCCCTCTGCTGTGCTCTCACTCACTGTCTCTCTCAAGTGAATACATAAAAACATCTTAAAAAAGCAAATAAACAAATCAAATCAAAAGAAGTGATATGCAACAGTCACCTGATCTTTGACAAGAGTGTCAAGAACGCACAATGGTGAAGGACAGCCTTTTCAATGAATAATGTTGGGAAAACTGGATATCACACATGCAAAAGAATATAATTGGACCCTTATGTTACACCATACGCAACAATCAACTCAAAATGGTTTGAAGACTTGGACATAAGATCTGAAATGTAAAACTCCTAGGAGAAAACAGTGGGGAAAATCTTCATAACATTGGCCTTGGCAATAATTTCATGGATATGACACCAAAAGCATGGGCAACAAAAATAAAACAAAAACAGTGAGACTACATCAAATTAAAAAGCTTCTGCACAGGGGCGCCTGGGTGGCTCAGTGGATTAAGCCGCTGCCTTCGGCTCGGGTCATGATCTCAGGGTCCTGGGATCGAGCCCCGCATCGGGCTCTCTGCTCAGCGGGGAGCCTGCTTCCCCTTCTCTCTCTGCCTGCCTCTCTGCCTACTTGTGATCTCTCTATCTGTCAAATAAATAAATAAAATCTTTAAAAAAAAAAAAAAAAAAAAAAAAAAAAAGCTTCTGCACAGTGAAGGAAACAATCAACAGAATGAAGAGTCGACCTACAAGATGGGAGAAAATATTTGCAAACTATATATCTGATAAGGGGTTAATTCTCAAAATACAAAGAAATCCTACAACTCAATATTTAAAAAATACACAACGAATTGTTGAACATTATATAAAAAACTAATGATATACTATACATTGGATAACTGAATTTAAATTAAAAAAAAAACTAGTAATTCAGTTAAAAAAATGAGCTAAGGATTTGGATAGACATTTTTTCCAAAGAAGCCATACAAATGGCCAAATAAGTATATTAAAAAATGTTCAACCTTACTAATCATCATAGAAATGCAAATCAAGACCTCAATGAGATACCATCTCACACCTGTTAGGATGAGTATTACAAAAAAAAGACAACAAGGGTTGGCAAGGATGTAGAGAGATGGAACTCTTGCACACTGTTGGTGGGAATGCAAAATGATGCAGCCGCTATGGAAAATAGTGTGAAGGTTCCTCAAAAAATTAGAAATAGTACTACCATATGATCTAGCAATCCTACTTCTGGGTATTCATCCAAAAGAATTGAAATCAGGATCTCAAATATATATTAACATTCCTATGTTCCCTGCAGCACTATTCATGGTAGCTAAAATGTAGAAATGAACCAGATGTGCATTGACAGAGGAGTGGATAAAGAAAATGTGGTTTATACATATAATGAAATACTATTCAGCCTTCAAAAAGAAGGAAATTCTGCAATATGCAACAACATGGATAAACATTGAGGACATTTTCCTAAGTGAAATAAGCCAGACACAGAAAAACAAATACTGCATGATTCTACTCATACAAGGTGTTTAAGATGGTCAAATTCATAGAACCAGATCAGTAGAATGGTGGTTTCTAGGGGCTGGGGGTGGGGAAAGAGGAGTTACTATAAATGGGCATAAAGTCTTATTTAAGCAAGATGAGTAAGCTCTAGAGATCTGCTGTACAACGTTGTACCTATAGCTAGCAACTATGTATTGTACACTTAAAAATTTGTTGAGAGAGGGTACATTTCATGTTAAGCATTCTTACCACAATAATAGAATTTTAAAAAGAATTGATAAGCAATAAAATCTAGAAATATTAGTTATTATTTGTTGATTCCTTTCTGTGTACCACATACTCTTTTGAGGACTTCCATTTTTCAGACTGATTTAGGAATAATTGGCATATATATTATATTGATCTTATCATTTTTTCAGGTCCTTTATGCCATTCTATGACATTTCGTAAATTCAACCAAAAGGGACTTGCACATGCATTGCTAAGTGTATTCCTAGGCATCTTTCAGTATTTTGTTATTATTGATTGAAATACTTATATGCATTCCAATTGGACATGGCTAATGTGTAGGAGGTATGTTGATTTTGGTGTGGTGATCTTGTACCAGCAATCTTGCTGAATTCTCTTACCAGTTCTCATAATGGTTTGTTAGTTATTCTGGATTTTTCAAGATGGTTATATAATCTACAAATTAGGATCCGTTATCTCTTTGTTTCTCATTCTCATACCTCCTTTATTCCCTTTTTCTAGTATTATTTCATTGGGCAGCCCCCCCACATTAAATATTCAGTGATAGTAAGGGGAACAGGGTAGCTAGTCTTTTCCTTGACTTTACTGGGTAATTCTTAAGATGTTACCAATAAATATGATGTAATATAGGCCTTTTTAAATATGTAATATAGGATTTTTAAGAAGATATTGATTTTGGTGTTAATGAAGGTCGTCTTTCTTTTAAGTTTTCTAAGAATTTTATGTTGAGTGGTTGTTGAAGTGTTTTCTTTTTGTTTCCACTGAGATAGCCAAATAAGTTTTCTCACGTTGCTTTTTTATGTAGTAGATTGTATTTTTACGTCTTACCAATTTTGCATTCTGAATGTAAACAAATGCTACTAAATTTGATGTATTAATTTTAAAAACCACTATTGGATTTTATTTGCTAATATTTTATTTAGAATTCTTTAAAAAAACATATGTGCATCTCTAATTGCTTTTTCTTATACTCTTTTTGGCTAGTTTTGATATTAAGTTCATACTAATTTTATAAAATGAGTTTGATACTTTCCTCTTCCCTCAGGTATCTGAAACAGTATAAATGTGTGTGTGTGTATATATATATATATATACATATACATATATATATATAGAGAGAGAGAGAGAACATACAGTATAAAGGTATATATATGTAACATATATACCATGTATACATAACATATACGTGTAACACATGGAACTATAATACACATATATGCACTGTTTGGGAAATTTTTATGGGCCAATCCACTGACCAGAACTCAAACTCAGTGACTATCCACATGTAATCACAAGCGAACCTGGGAAATAGTCCAGCTGTGTGCCCAGTAAGAAAGAAGAACACAGATATTGATTAACACTAGTAGTCTGCTATAGTAGCTTAGTACTGTTCTAGAAAATTTCCTTTGCATCTACATTTTTGTATTTATTGGCATGAAGGTATTCATTGAGTTCTTTATGATTTTTATAAATTTCTATTATATCTTTAGTTATGTGGCTATAATAATATTTATTAGCATACCCTCTCTTTATTCATTTATCAGTCTTGCCAGGAGCTTATTTATTATTAATTTCTTTATTAAAGCTAGGTTTTTGTTTTGTTGAATCTTTCTATTGTTGCTATTTTCTGAATTTCTGTGCTATCATTGTCAGGTTTTTTTCTTTTGTTTTCTTGTGTCTAGTCTAGGGAGGAGTCAAGATGGCGGAGAAGTAGCAGGCTGAGACGACATCGGGTAGCAGGAGATCAGCTAGATAGCTTATCTAACCATTGTGAACACCTATAAATCCAACGGGAAATCGAAGAGAAGAAGAGCAACAATCCCAGAAACAGAAAATCGATCACTTTCTGAAAGGTAGGACCTGCGGAGAAGTGAATCCAAAGCGACGGGAAGATAGACCCCGGGGGGAGGGGCCGGCACCCGGCAAGCGGCGGAGCGACGGAGCACAAAATCGGGACTTTTAAAAGTCGGCTCCACTGGGAGACATCGCTCCAGAGGCTAAACTGGGGGGAAACCCAGGCGGGGTCAGCATAACCCCAGGACCCGCAGGGTCACAGAAGGACTGGGGGTGTCTGAGTGCCGCAGAGCTCCCAGGTATTAGAGCGGGGAAGCCGGCTATAGCGACAAAGCCGAGGAGTGAGCTCTAAGCCCGGGGTTACCTTGTGCCGGTCGCAGGCTGGGTGGGCTCGGAGCGCGGCCGGAGGCCACGGAGACAAAAGCGACCCGGCGCTTTTCTCCAGCTCCAACAATTGACTGCTTTCCTCGAGGCGCGACCGCAAGCCAGGGAGGCGGGGCTATTGGGCGCTTTGCTCTGAGAGCGCACTGAGGAGCGGAACCCCAAGCTCTCGGCTCCTCTGGGCCGAGAGATTGGGAGGCCGCCATCTTCATTCCCGTCCTCCGGAACTCTACGGAAAGCGCTCAGGGAACAAAAGCTCCCGAAAGCGAACCCGAGCGGATTACTTAGCCCGGCCCCTGGCAAGGGCGGTGCAATTCCGCCTGCGGCAAAGACACTTGAGAATCACTACAACAGGCCCCTCCCCCAGAAGATCAACAAGAAACCATCCAAAACCAACTTCAGTCACCAAGAACAGCGGAATTCCACAGCAGGAGAAAGCAAATCCTACCTGGACAAAATGACAAGGCGGAAAAACTCACCTCAAAAAAAAGAACAAGAGGCCGTACTGAAGGCTGGAGACCTAATCAATACAGACATAGGTAGCATGACAGATCTAGAGTTCAGAATGACAATTCTCAAGGTTCTAGCCGGGCTCGAAAAAGGCATAGAAGATATTAGAGAAACCCTCTCCGGAGAGATAAAAGCCCTTTCTGGAGAAATAAAAGAACTAAAATCTAACCAAGTTGAAATCAAAAAAGCTATTCATGAGGTGCAATCAAAAATGGAAGCTCTCACTGCCAGGATAAATGAGGCAGAAGAAAGAATTAGTGACATAGAAGACCAAATGACAGAGAATAAAGAAGCTGAGCAAAAGAGAGACAAACAACTACTGGAACACGAGGAGAGGATTCGAGAGATAAGTGACACCATAAGACGACACAACATTAGAATAATTGGGATTCCAGAAGAAGAAGAAAGAGAGAGGGGAGCAGAAGGTATATTGGAGACAATTATTGGAGAGAATTTCCCTAATATGGCAAAGGGAACAAACATCAAAATCCAGGAGATGCTAAGAACGCCCCTCAAAATCAATAAAAATAGGTCCACACCTCGTCACCTGATAGTAAAATTTACAAGTCTTAGCGACAAAGAGAAAATCCTGAAAGCAGCCCGGGAAAAGAAGTCTGTAACATACAAGGGTAAAAACATTAGATTGGCAGCGGACCTATCCACAGAGACCTGGCAGGCCAGAAAGAACTGGCATGATATATTCAGAGCACTAAACGAGAAAAACATGCAGCCAAGAATACTATATCCGGCTAGGCTATCATTGAAAATAGAAGGAGAGATAAAGAGCTTCCAGGACAAACAAAAGCTGAAAGAATTTGCAAACACCAAACCAGCTCTACAGGAAATATTGAAAGGGGTCCTCTAAGCAAAGAGAGACCCTAAAAGTAGTAGATCAGAAAGAAACAGAAACAATATACAGTAACAATCATCTTACAGGCAATACAATGGCACTAAATTCATATCTCTCAATAGTTACCCTGAATGTTAATGGGCTAAATGCCCCAATCAAAAGACACAGGGTATCAGAATGGATAAAAAAACAAAACCCATCCATATGCTGCCTCCAAGAAACTCATTTTAGACCCGAAGACACCTCCAGATTTAAAGTGAGGGGGTGGAAAACAATGTACCATGCTAATGGACATCAGAAGAAAGCTGGGGTGGCAATCCTTATATCAGATCAATTAGATTTTAAGCCAAAGACTATAATAAGAGATGAGGAAGGACACTATATCATACTCAAAGGGTCTGTCCAACAAGAAGATCTAACAATCTTAAACATCTATGCCCCTAACATGGGAGCAGCCAACTATATAAACCAATTAATAACAAAATCAAAGAAATACATCGACAGTAATACAATAATAGCAGGGGACTTTAACACTCCCCTCACTGAAATGGACAGATCATCTAAGCAAAAGATCAACAAGGAAATAAAGGCCTTAAATGACACACTGGACCAGATGGACATCACAGATATATTCAGAACATTCCATCCCAAAGCAACAGAATATACATTCTTCTCTAGTGCACATGGAACATTCTCCAGAATAGACCACATCCTGGGTCATAAATCAGGTCTCAATCGGTACCAAAAGATCGAGATCATTCCCTGCATATTTTCAGACCACAATGCTCTGAAGCTCGAACTCAATCACAAGAGGAAATTTGGAAAGAACGCAAATACATGGAGACTAAACAGCATCCTTCTAAAAAATGAATGGGTCTTGTGTCTAGTCTATCATTTATTTTCTAGTTTCTGGAGTTCTCTTATTGATTTTCCATCCTTGATGTTTCAAAAAGTTCTCTCTCTTTTTTTTCTTCATAAATCCCACCACACTCGTCCCCATTTGTATCACCAGTGGTGCTAAAGAAAGCTCCCGACCTGTCATACCAGGCATTTATCCTTGCCTAATACAAGGCGGACATACTAGGGGGTAAGCTGTGGTAGCAATAATAGTAAGAAGCCTGTGGTTCCCAGACAAACTTACTGTACCCTAATCGTAGAACTTTATCAGTATAGATAGCTAAACAGCAAGACTAAACCAGAAATTAAAAGTAACCCAAAGTACACAATCTTCTCCCATCACACAGTTCCTTTTACTATACTAAGCAGGAACATTACCCAAAGCACTCGGTTCCTAACCATGATTTCTTCCCATTCTACATTAACACAATCGCATACCTGCTTCTCAATTATACTTCAGTTCCTTTGTTTCCAACTAGGTTGTGCGTATAGTGTACCCACATCCACAGATACTTAGAAGAAGGCTTTAAACTGTTTTGCCAAAGCACAAGATACAAAAACAACACATTCAAGAACAACTCTAGCTGTAGAAATAGACAACGCATGTGCTGAATCATTATCTATAGAAAAAGGTAGGACAGTTGAAAGTTGTTGCACAATATGGAATTAGTCTTGTAGGGATCAATGGGGGAGAGCCACTGGGAGACAAGAAAGTGTATGTTGGCCAAGAGTATGTGGGAATGAATTCTTAGTTTGGAGTTGGGGGTGATTTGTGAGATCCTCGGTGGTAGAGGACATGGTCTTATGCAAATTCACATTTATCCATCCTGGTCTTGGCTCTTGGAAGATTCTTTGGGTATTTTTTTGTGGTTGCTTAACAATCAGAAATGAGGAAAGGGAAATGTCAGTGTGGTCAATTCTGCAATAGCTTGGAAGGTTAATATACACGGTCAGAACTTTGCAATTATAGAATTGGAAGGAGTTATACGTGTTAGACTGGAAGAGAATCTAGGAATAGTTGGCTCGGCCCCTTATTTCACAAGTGAGGAAACTGCAGCTCAGAAATACAAATCATGGCTCTCATGGAGGAATATAACTGATTAAAATGAATAATTATAGGGAAATTCAGGCCTTTGGGGCCATTTTGTGGTTATAGGAACTTTGGATACATCCAGATTTGAAGTATTTTTGGAAACCTCACTCTAGGTCAGGAGTTGGCAAATGATGGCCTGCGGGCCAAGTCCAAGTGGACACTTATTTTTGTAAATAAAGTTTTTTAAAAAGACTTTATTTATTTATTTATTTGACAGAGAGAGAGATCGCAAGTAGGCAGAGAGGCAGGCGGAGAGAGGGGGAAGCAGACTCCCCACTGAGCAGAGAGCCTGATGTGGGGCTTGATCCCAGGACCCTGGAATCATGACCTGAGCTGAGGGCAGAGGCTTAACCCACTGAGCCACCCAGGTGCCCCTGCAAATAAAGTTTTATTAGAACACAGCCATGACATCAGGGAAATACAAATCAAAACCACAATGAGATACCACCTCACACCAGTCAGAATGGCTAAAATTAACAAGTCAGGAAATGACAGATACTGGCGAGGTTGTGGAGAGAGGGGAACCCTCCTACGCTGTTGGTGGGAATGCAAGCTGTTGCAACCACTGTGGAAAACAGCATGGAGGTTCCTCAAAATGTTGAAAATAGAGCTACCCTATGACCCAGCTATTGCACTACTGGGTATTTACCCTAAAGATACAAACGCAGTGATCCGAAGGGGCACGTGCACCCGAATGTTTATAGCAGCAATGTCCACAATAGCCAAACTATGGAAAGAACCTAGATGTCCATCAACAGATGAATGGATAAAGAAGAGGTGGTATATATACACAATGGAATACTATGCAGCCATCAAAACCCCCAAAATCTTGCCATTTGCAATGACGTGGATGGAACTAGAGGGTATTATGCTGAGCGAAATAAGTCAATCGGAGAAAGACAACTATCATGTGATCTCCCTGATATGAGGAAGTGGAGATGCAACGTGAGGGGTTTGTGGGGTAGGAAAGGAATAAATGGAACAAGATGGGATCGGGAGGGAGACAAACCAAAAGAGACTTTTAATGTCACAAAACAAACTGAGGGGGGCCGGGGGGAGAGGGGTCGGGAGAGGGTGGTGGGGTTATGGACATTGGGGAGGGTATGTGCTATGGTGAGTGCTGTGAAGTGTGTAAACCTGGTGATTCACAGACCTGTACCCCTGGGGATAAAAATACTGTATATGTTTATAAAAAATAAAAAATAAAAAAAAAAAGAACACAGCCATGACCATACAATACAATATTGTACCGCTGCTTTTATACAGCAATGGCCGAGTTGACTAGTTGAATAGTGGCATACACCGTATGGCCCACAAAGATGAAAATATTTACTATGTGGTCCTTTACCAAAAGGGTTTGTGGACCCCTGTCCCAGGTAGTTGTCTTTTATTCCACGGCTAATCTAGGGGGCCTGCCTTTATTGCTTTTCTGGAACTAAAATTAATTTGACAATTGTTTGTAATTTAAAGAGCAACCCGACAGGCTATTTTTGGGACACAAAGGTATTGGTGTAAAACTTAAGAGCCTCCAAAGTAACCATTTGCAAGAAACCAACCTTTCACAGATTGGGGCTTGCGGGTTTTTCTGCGGATGAGCGAGATGGATGTCAGGAAACGGGCCGAACCAGGAAAAGTCATCACGAAAGTAATTTCCAGTGATCCTGTAACATTAGAGTTCATTTCCTCAAGAGCGGCATTGCCTGGGTGCATCTGTAGACACTGCTCATTCAGCCAGATTGCCCTTTTGAAAGGCGCTGGAATTTGCCCTTCTGAACACAACACCCCTCCACAGCTGGGAAAGTGGCGCTCGTTATGGGTGAGGGCTTGCTGGAAGGTTCGCATGTAATCCAGTGGCAGGGAGCTCAAGACCACAGCCAGTTTCGAACGCTGCCTCATTAGTGGCAATTAGCACTCAGTCATGCCCGGGAGATTGTCCCCATAAAGCAGGGCAAATCAATTACTGCCTGCCTCGTAGACAAAGGAGGAGCCGCTCGCGGACGGCTTCAGCTCCTTCTGGGTTTTCGCGTCTGAGACCAGGAAAGCTTTTGACTACACTGTCAAACCTCCCCTCCAGAGGAGGGCTTCCCTCTTTTCTTACGCTCTGTGTGCGCAGAGAAATATCGCAGCCGTCAAAAAAGGCCTGTCAGTGTCTTCGAGGTTTTGGTTGCCGGAGAACTGGGGCCAACTTCAAGGATGCTGGAAACTTTGTGACTTTGTGAATGGATGCAGGGACCCGGAGGGGTTTGCTCACGGTGAGAGGGACCGAAAGTGGATGAGTTCCGCACGTGACGCGGATGCTAATTCCTCTCCCTGGCACATAGATAAATGGGCTCGAAGGAAAATCAAAGAATTGATCGTGTCCTTGCTCGTGGCTAAACGGGTGACAGCGCTTTTGTCTTTTTAGGAGGTGATGGCGAGGGTCAGCCAAGGTGCTTCATGAACTTCTGGGGAAAAAAGATGATGCAAGTGCCGGACGGGGTCCTGGTGTGGCTTCTTAACAGCTGGCGAATGTGGCCAGAGGTGCTTTCTGTCCTGCCGCACAGCCAGAGCCCCGAGAAGAGCAAAGGAGACTCCTTGGGAAAGAGCTGGAGACTTCTGCTTTTGATGTATCATCTTATGTCAATAGCACTTTGGGTAATTTTCAGTGGGTGTTCGCAGAAAGGCTCTCTCTGACTATCACTTGGCATTTCTCTAGTTCCTTTGCTCTGATGCTGAATACGCTCTACAAGTGCCGGGGGCTGGTCTTCTGTGGAGTGGCCACTTGCTGGAGGATAGAAATTTCTTTTCACCTGCCCTGGGTCATTGATGAAGAAGACTCCCCAGGCACCCCGTCCCCCCAGAACACCTCTCTGAGGCCTCACTGGTGGTCAGCAGAGGGGTAGGGGGCAGCGCGGTGGCGAGCTCAAGGGCAGAGACACCCTGAGGCGTGGCTGGGGTTCTGCAATCTGCCTCCTTGGTCTCAGCACACCAAACGTCCTCCAAAAACCACACCACCCAGGGGGAAACAACAACAACAAAAACCCAGTGTCTTTGCTATGCCGAGTTCATGGCACATCCTTTCTTCTGGACCAGACTGCCGTCCCTAAGTCCCTTCAGTACTGAAATTCACGGGCACAAAGCTTTGAGTATTTCTCCAAATATCTGAGACTACCCGCATGACAGTCACCGAGAGGGCTTGTTGAAAGGCAGATGACCAGGCGCTTCCAAAAACAACTGAATCCGAATCTGAGGGTAGGGCATTCCCACAATTCTCACAGCCACTGAAGTCTGAGAAGTGCTTGTTTGGTTTCCTAATGGCAGGAAGTTTCGCTTATGGTCAGGAATCTTGAGGATATGGGACTTCCATCTATGCTGTGGATGATGCCCTCATTCAGGGTTTTCCAAATCTGTACTCTTTAGCGGGAACCATTCTCCGATTTAGCGGAGCCACTGGCCGATTTCTCTGGCCAGTGTTCCCAGGACAGAGGAGTAGCTAGCCTAGGCCAGGGCGGCCGCGAGACCAGATCACAAGGAGTTCTTGAGGCTCTGGGTTCCCAGTAAATTGTGGAGGTTTCCATGGAAAGGAGGACAGAATTTGGGACAAGCAAGGCAGAGATAGAGGGCTGGGCTAGGAGCTGTGGTCAGGAATCCAGTCAGCTAAGCCAAGACACCAGCATCCAGAATGCTGTGACAAGAAGATGAGTCTGAGCTTTTCAACGAGGCTCCCTAAATGAAGGCTTCCCAACATGGACGGGGCTGGGCCGACTTCATCAGTCCCACTCGCACATGGCCCTGTGCTTGCTCCCGCCACGGTCCTGTCAACACACCTGACAGCTTTAACGTCCGCGTTGTTAGCTGCTTACGCACAGTCTGATGGCCCCGCTGTGTTCCAGGCACAAGCTCTGAGCCAAGGACTCAAAGATGAGGAGACAGGGTTCCTGCCCTTGAAGGACATCAGAAGAGACTAGATGGGTGAACGAGTAGCCAAGGAAATGGGCAAACTTCTCCTCTCAACACCTTCACTTGCCTTCCATTACAGTCATTTCCAAGTGTATTCCCCGTCTGAATCTCACCATCAGTCAGAACCGTCCATGTGCGTCCATGTGAGGCCACACCTCACCTCACCTCAGGCCCTGATGTTTTTATCAGCCCTTCCTCTAACTCTCTCTCACCTATTCCCCAGTGTCATGCTCGCATTTGTTCTCTCCCCTTTCTTAATTTTTCCTGACTGGTCTGGAATTTGCTTGTCCTTTACCACTTTTTACTCTGGGTGCACCCCCCCCCCTAAAAGATTTTATTTATTTATTTATTTGACAGACAGAGATCACAAGTAGGCAGAGAGGAAGGCGGGGGTGGGGGGAAGCAGGCTCCCCACTGATCAGAGAGCCCGATACGGGGCTCGATCCCAGGACCCTGGGATCATGACCTCAGCCGAGGGCAGAGGCTTTAACCCACTGAGCCACCCAGGCGCCCCTGGGTGCACCCTTTTGATACTCCCTTCTTGATCTCTAGAATTTCTTTTCCCCTTGAACTTATATGGACTAAGTCAGGTCACTTCAAGGGCCTGGGTTCCATTTGTATTTGCTTTTTCCACTCACGTGCAGTGATCATTGGTGTAGAGAAGGTCTTGGAAATGGATTGGCCAAGACCGCTTCGAATCTATCTTTTGTGGCCTCGGCCTGACCCTTGCAATGGCCCGGCTATTCTCTTATTTGTGTTTCTTTTCTTGCTTTTGCAGACATTTTCTCCACCTTTCAAAGCCTCAGTATCACTTCTGTCTCCTTCACTCTGAGTAGACGAACTTGTCTCTTTTGTTCTGCAGAATATCTAGAAGACTCAGGCAAACTTGCTAATTCCCTTTCTTCTAGGTCATGGTGTCTTCACTGGCTCCACATTTGTATTTCTAGCTCAGTCACCTCTTTTGTCTCAAAAATCATCTCATCCTTTCAAGGCTAACTCTTGCATGTAGGTTTGATGAGAGAAAACTTCATAATCAGATACTTTTTGGAAGGCCAGTATATTATACTTCCTCTTTTAGGGATTTGCATGGCACATTAGCATACTCTAAGCTTTGAGAAGTTGTGCAGTAATAAAAAAAGGTTTAACTTTGTTTCAACCAGTGTTTGTCATTAACTGTAGAACACTTATTATTTTTTTTTTGGCAATACATATTAATACTCTGGGCAACTCATTTTGGAAAACATTACTCAAACATATGGAAGCTTGAGAACTTACTTTAACAATCTTTTCATCCTATCTCCCAGTATAAACCCTAACCTGGTATCTTTTTGCAAATAATTGATCTTCAGCAAATGTTTGCTGAATGAGCAAATGAACAAGTCTATCTGCTCAATAGTATTTGGGACGCCTAGATGGCTCAGTCAGTTAAGCATCTGACTCTTGGTTTTGGCTCAGGTCATGATCTAAGGGTCGTGAGATTGAGCCCTGTGATGGGCTCCTTGCTGGGTGTGGAGCCTGCTTAAGATTCTCTCTCTCTTTCTCTTTCCCTCCCTCTGCCCCTCCCCCATGCTTGCATATTTTTCTCTCTCTCTTAAAAAACTATGACTATTTATTGAGTTATTAGCTGTATTCTAGACACTGGAGATACAGTGATGAATAAGACACAAAACCTCCTGTCCCCAAAGAGCTTCCTTTTGTGTGGAGGAAGCCAATTATGGATTGATGAATAGATAGAAGAATAATGTAAAGTGATGACAGGACTCAGATAGCACTTTTGATGGAAGAGGGGTATCAAGAATGACCTCTGTATAGAGGTAACATTTGAGCCGAGGCCAGAATAAAGTGAAGGAGTGAGATACGGAAATACTTATAGAAGGAGGATGGCAGACAGAGGGAAAAGCAAGGTGTGTTGGTCTTAAAATATGTCTACAAATTCTTTGGTAACCTCTCTTCCAGAGAGGGAACTTACTACCCATTCCCCTGAGTATGGGCTAACCTAGTGACCTCTCTCTTACAAAGAGCATATGGCAGAAGTGACGCGTGCTTTCTGAGACTAGGTCATAAGTGGTATTGCCGCTTCCTCCTTGACTTCTCTTGGGTCAGATGCTCTGGAAAAAGCCAACTGCCATGCTGTAAGGACATTCAGACCTCCCCTCTTCCATGCTCATCTGGCTTGATGTACATCTAATCTTGAGCCGACCAAAATGATTCAGCCCTTCCAAACTCCACTTGGTTGGCACAATCTCTTGTGTTGAGCCTACTTCAGCCTGTGAAACAGAAATCAACCCGAATCCAACGTCCTTTCAAAGCTAAAGAGATTAATCTCTGTGGTGTTGGCAGGATCTGAATTGAAGGGTAAGCAAACAGCAGCAAGGGATTATAAATCCCTGCTTGCTTCAACTATAAACCAATCTGTCCACAGCAAGAAAGCATTTAATAAAGGCTTTCATTGTACTGGAGGAAATGGAAAATTATACTCCATGAGCGAATGGTCTGCCAGCAACAGCCCGGAATCAGCAGCATGGACGCCTTTTAATAGTTTTAAAAAATCGATAACTTTAGTTTTTTTAATTAAATTGCTATAAGTGGGAAGAACACTTAATTACAGCTTCTATTCCTCCATCAAATGTTCTCCATGAAGAACTAGTATAATCATATTTGGATTCTTCCCAGACAACATACTTACGTATTTTTCATCGCATTAGTGGGCTGAATTCTGTTTTTGGTGGCCTAGAAACAAAAATGAGAACAAATGGGAAAAAAATAACAAAACGGAAGCCTACCTAGAGAGCATCTGTGACGTCATAAATCCCAACTTGGGTACTAAGGAAAGGATGGGGGTAAAAAAAAAAGAAAAAGAAAAAACCCCCACAAGATTTCAAACAGCAGCCACAGCACATCCTGTTCCTATTCTAAGCAAGAGCAGGCAAGAATTGGCCAATGTCCAATCTTGAGAAAGCACCTCGAGATTTTTAATATGTTGGTGAGAGCAGTGGGTGTTCTCAGGGTTGAAATGCTAGCGTGGTGCCTCTAAAAATATCCGAATGCAACGCAAGTCCCCTCTTCAGTTACTCTACTTTAATTAGAGTCTCTCTTCTGTGTATTTCTTATTTGTGCCACTTTCTTCTCATTTTTCGCATCCTCTCGCATCCCCTCCTGGGGACTCTCCTGCGTGAACGCCGGCGGTGATGCTCAGCGGTACTGACAGGCTGCCACGCGGGGCGCCGCCACTCTGCCCTGGAGCCCAGCTTACACCAGCACCTTGCTCTGATTCATGATCTAGAAAACTCCCCCTGCTCAGGTATGACAGATTTGACCCTGCGCAGATGCTGGCCGCAGCTTAAAGACCCCCCACCTTCCTTACTCTTCATGACTCATTTTCTGAAGTGACAGACCCCGAATGCCAAGTAAATAAAACCTTCCAACTTAAAAAAACAAAACAAAACAAAACAAAACAAAACAAAAAGGTCTTCATCTCACACGCGAGCAAGATCAACATAAGTCACCTTGCCAGGTGACTTGGTTATGGGCGATGACCTTCGTGCACATGGTGGGAAGCCATCCCTTTCTTGACGGCTGCACAAAGGGATGTGACTCTGTCACCTGGGTTGTGAGAAGCCCGGGAAGCTAATGCAGGTTCAGCATGTTCAGTAAGTAAGTTTAGACCCACCCTGGCAGTTTTCTTTAAAATCGTAGTGTGGCGTGGAGGAAGTGAGGCACATGGGTTGAGAAGCTATGATGTCGTCAACCAGAAATAGCACATAGGACGTGGCAGGTAACCCTTTGCCGCTACCTCAGTGCTGTTCGTTCTGGAAGACAGGCTTCATCTCACAAAAGGCAGGGCCAATTCTCTTGTTTATTTTACTGTTTTAGATCCAGTCTTCCCAGCCTAAAAGCCCCTCCCTAGGCTCACAGGAAAAGCACCAAGATGAACAGATCACAAAGTGAGTCCTAGAACTCACACTCACAGAAGTGAAAACTATAGCAGGGAAAAGAGCAACCTTATAACAATATGGGAAAGCTTCTTTCTCTCACCCCACGCATACACAAGGAGAGCTGTTTGGATGGTCACGAAGAATTGGTTCATGCAGCGGAGACCTCCTCTGAGTGTGTCTACACTTGGCAGCAGGACGAGTGCCCCGTTTGCCAGCAAAGGTCACCTCTTGGCAGATGGTTGGAAGAAGTCTGGGCTGGCCTGACACTTCCTTCTGTCCTCACCCCTCTGCAGCACCCATAGTTTTGCCTGTTGAGGTTGGGTTGGGACCAGTCTCTTGCTTTTGTATGTCCTTGGGAAGAATGATTGTTTATAGCATTAACAAGGAATACTTTTTTGTGATGACATTCGTCATTTGTTTACCAGCATTTCTCTGTCAGTCTTCCCTAGGAAACCCCCAAAGAACGAGACCATGCCCCTCTTACTCAGTGTCTCTCCCAAAGAGTGATCTGGGTGAGAGGCCACCATCTCAGCCAATGGCCCTTGAAGCATGTCAAAATTTGGATGAGACAGACTCGGAGAGGAGTGATATGGTGGACTCTTCTCTGGTTGAGATATTGGCAGCTGTCAATTACCATTGACACAATGGAAAGGAAAAGGCTCACCTTCCCAAAACACAGATTAATGGAAGGGAATCCAATTGCTGTGGGAGATTTCTTTTTTTTAATTAAGGGAAGAAAGCATACATTCAGGAACAGGATCATACTTGCAAAAGTCAGAGGAAAAAGGAAATATGAAAAGTATTGGCTCTTCCAAGAAATTGTACATGATAAAATTCAGAACATGCCATCTGACACAAATCTATTTTAGACACCTTCTGTGATTCTGTGGTAGGTAATTGGCTCTGTAGCCAACCTTGCCATTGCTAAAACACACGGGCTGCTCCCTTTCCTTCACACCCCCATCAAACCCCATCAAGCACACACAGAAACCCCAGGGGTAGGACCTGGGTGATTCCAATGTGCAGTCAAGGTTGAGGACCAGAAGCTGAGAATTTGTGCTAACTTTCTGTGCTGAAGCCAGAGCCTCCAAAGGTAAAATGACACAGATATATTTATCTTTCATATCTTCTTTGTGAAAAATGGTGCCTGCATTTTAGCTAGATTAAATGTATCAGAAGCCTTGCCTTAGTCCCTGACATTGAAGACCATTTCATATGACAAAGCCATCCCTTGAAGGAACACTGATTATAAAAGTGGGTAGTTCTCTAACAGTGAGCAAAATGTATACAGAACTTTGGGATGCCACCCTTCCATCCTGGTCTCATGTTCTTCTGGCTCACTGAGATGGGAGACTAGAAGGAGCTCTTTGGAGCTTCTCATTTTAAGTATCTGTTGCCATTTGTGAGGGTCTTTAGCAGCTTGCTGCCTTTTCCCATCTTTGGGACTGTCACCAGTATTTCGCTTGGGCCAGTTCATCTTCTTTGGGCTTCGTCACCTATACGTACTCTGAAAAATCTCCAGAAGGAGATAATGTTCTCATTTTTCTCAATGCAAGGAGGAGGACAGGTGTGTAGGTGTCCTTGGCAGCTCTGCACTCATTAGCTTTCCTGGCTTTTAATGATGAGCTGGCTCTCACAGGAATAAAGGTAATCTGGAAAACTCACTCATCACGAAGGGCTAAGATCCTCGTGGGTTGACATCGCCATACCATTTGCGCACAGAGAGCAGTGCTTTCCATTCACTTAATACAACAAACAGTTGAGTCTTTTCGTGCCAGGCACCATGCCATTGACTGCAAATACACTGGTGAACAAGGCATTGTACGGTGCCTGACTTCAGAGAAGTGACCTCCTGATGGACTTCTCATGACAAAAAAGGACTAGATTATTAATTTCAGAATTTCAGGCATTTAGAGAGAAATTTTGGAGTCATCTTGGATTTCCTTATATCATTGTATACGGGATACCAAACACTGCTGTCAGTAAGCTTGGCCCCATAGCTCCCTTTTGCACAATCTGAGTGATGTTTATATAAATGTATCTGTGTGCACACACACAACCGGGTTGGAATATGATTTGAATTGCTGGCTAAAAACAAGTTTTAAGACAAAGAACATCTTATTTAAAAAATTACTACCAGTACCTTCAGCTCCTCTTCTCTCATTTTTCTGTCACTCTGGTATTTAGTTGAGCCTGTAGAAAAAAGAATCGTCAAGGCCCCTGCCTTGATTTGCTCTCACAAGAGCCTTAAGGCTTTGAACGTCTGGCAATCAGTTCACTCCAGGCAGTTGGACTCAAGAGATGGTTGATAAGCTTTTGAAGAAAACAAATCTTAGCAGGTTACGGAAAGGAAAAAATGAGAGACAGCAGGCAAAGCATCACTGAAGTGGCATGGCGCCGGGGTCGCTTGGGTCGCAGGGCTGAGCACACGGACAAATCACTCTTGTTTATCATTTAGTAGGGTCATTGCTTGACATTTCAAGACTCTACTGCCTAAATTGTATTTTTTCCTTCTTTCCCCTGTGTTGTTTGTTTTCCTGAATCTCTGAGAAAATGAAGTTTTACTAAGTCTATTTTTTAAAATGTTGTGCTTGATTTTAACTCTCACCATGAAAGCCATCTAGAATCATAGCACTTAAGATAGATTATACTGTGTTACTAAGGAGAAAATTTTAATAAAACAAGAATCATTTGGGAGAATGAAAGCAGTCTTTTGGCAGTTTTAGCACCTTAATAATGTCATCTATTTTTATTTATCTATTATCATCTATCAGTCATTTTATTTCCCTTAGCATATATACCTTTATGCTTAATATAACCAGGAGTTATGTAGGGGTATGATGGTTACAAAGATGAATAACCTTCTTTCCTAGTCTTCATTTTTGTATAGTCCAGTGTTTTACCTAAAAATGACCAAACCTGTGTTGGGGATGGTGACGTAAAGTCTGTTTCTGACACAGAGGATGCACACAGTAGCAGGGGATGACAGCTAAAGGGCTCTTTTCTAAAGCCAACAAGAGCATGGGTGCCTGGGACAGCTCTTATCGGTCCCTCTGGATAGTGGAGATCAATGAAACCATCATTATTAATTAGCTGCTCTGGGCAAGGCCCTCACCAAGTACATTTTCAGGGATGGATGGATCATAGTCCTTCCCATTTCTAAAAGAACCTAGGATCCAGGTGAAGACAAATGGACAGTAGAGGAGATAGTGCTGACCCCAACCACACTTAGCCAGGGGAGTCTGAAGGACACAGAGGAAGGAACACAGGATCAGAAGCTGAGTAGGGGGTAGTAGATAGGTGCTGAGGAGCTATCGGGCATTCAATTCAGGGCACATGGCTGCCAGGGAAAGCTTGAGAACCAGAATGTCCCTTGGGCCCAGTGGGTGATGACCTAATGGGCACCATGCCACGCTGTAATGACAGACACCTGCTCCTCCTCTCCATCGAGGTCAGCAAACTTCTTCTGTAAGAGGCCAGGGAGCCAAGATTTTTGGCTTTGTGGAGCATGCAGCCACTCAATTCTGCTATGTTAGTGAAAGCAGCAATAGACATTATGTAAATGAATGGGTGTGGCTGTGCTCCAATAAACTTTATTTATTTTTAATTTAGATTCCATTAGTCAACATATAGTACACCGTCAGTTTCAGAGGTAGTGTTCAATAATTGTTCAGTTGCATATAACACCCAGTGCTCATCACATCACATGGCCAATAAAGTTTTATTTACAGGTAGCAAGCCAGATTTGAGCTGTGGACTTTCATTTGCTGTACTCTTTTCTATTCTACGAATCTAGTATTTAGTTGTCTCTTTTTTTCTTTACAGCCAGTGGTAGTGAAGCAGCTATTTTCTAAAAGGAAACTTAACTAAGAAATGAAAACAAACTAGCCCATGTAAGTCAGCTTAGATTAGTGTTAGAGCAGCACCTAGATGGCACAATGGGTTAAGCATCTGACTCTGGGTTTTGGCTCAGGTCCTGATCTCAGGGTCATGAGACTGAGCCCTGCACCGGGCTCTGTGCTCAGAGGGGAGTCTCATTGTCCTCGAGACTCTCTTTCATTCTGCCCCTCCCCCTATGAACAGGTATGCATGTGAGTTCTCTCTCTCTCAAATAAATAAACAAATCTAAAAAAAAAAGGGGGGGGGGAGATGTATGTTAGAGAACAAATCATGGACCAAACAGAATCCCTAGATGAGTTTGCCTCTAGTTCACCTGGCCCTTTTTTGGCTCTAACTCCATCTTAACAAACTCCAATTTTCAGCTTACTTACAAGGATGAAATGACCTGTTATATATCCTGGGCTCAGTGAATGGATAGAAGTTATCTGATTTACCCATGCTCTGTCTGAGACTCATCTTTTGGGCATGACCGAGCTAGGGTGGAATGTCCCCTAGAGTCACCAAATCGCATCTTCGCAGTGTATACTATTGTAAACATGCAGTGAATTCTTATTCGTTAATTCCCAGCAAGAGTAGAGGAAGCATTTCCTCAGAAGTCATGATCCATATTATGTACAGTGACAAAGCTCATTCTTTTAATGTAGTGCATAAATAAGACATTATTAATGATATGTAGGTAGATTATATTAGAGAGTGCATAATATCTTCAAATTTAGCATTCTATTTCCCACACAACAGTATGAATCCATCAATCTTTATGGAATATAGGGTACAACGATAATTTATGATTCCTAAGTCCTTAATAGACAATAGCTCTTTCTCATACAGGAGATAGAAACAGCACCAGTAATATTAACAGAGAGAATTTCATATAAATATTATTCCCAGGCGCTGGAAAACTAAAAAGGCAAAAAGGAAACACATATCATGGAGGTGGCAACAGTGGGAAGTACAAACTCTATGGCTCAGCAAAAAAAGGGAAGGGAGTGGAAGGGGAGAAAGGAGGTGGAAGACGGGGACAAGAAGAAGGAGGAAGAGAAGAGGTTGACATTACCAAACTTTAGATGCTTGAAGGAGGGGGCCCCCAGAAGTGGGACTCATGCCTCTGGGGAGATTGCAATACTTGGCTGGTGTTGCTGTCTCTGAGCTCCAAGAAGGGGCACATGGAGCTGGGACCTAGACCTCTAGGAAAAGTACTTCTACAGTGAGTGTTAGCTCCAAGAGTGCACGATGGGGCTGGTTCTGAGAGTGTCAGCAAAATTTCAAGGTAGAACCAACAGGTGCTACTGGGATGAACAGCCACCGCTGGGATAAAGAAACATTGCTAGGATGATGCGGACAGAAAGAAAAGCAAACCGGAAGGAGGGATTCCCGGCTTCCTCTTCCAGGCTCGAAATGCTCCTCTAGTGCCCCCTGTTGGCAGAGCCTAGCAAAGCGGCTGGGAAGCAACCATGTCCTTGGCAGAGGCCCAGGCCAGCACCACAGAGCTAAAAATGGGAGGGTGGCTTTGAAGCTGGTGTGCCCTGGAAGAGCGTGCTTCTGATAAGTCACATGTGAATCAAATTTTATTCAATAGAATAACTTCTTTTCACCAACTGTCAGAATGATTTCAATAGCTGCTTTATCTATATTCAGAAGAAAGGGTAGGAAAGCTCAGATACTTGCTTGCTGGACATTTTGAGTTTTCCATGTCTAATTTTTTTTTTAAAGATTTTTTTTTAAGATTTTATTTATTTATTTGACAGAGAGAGATCACAAGTAGGCACAGAGGCAGGCAGAGAGAGAGAGAGAGAGAGAGAGGGAAGCAGGCTCCCCGATGAGCAGAGAGCCCGACGCGGGACTCGATCCCAGGACCCTGAGATCATGACCTGAGCCGAAGGCAGTGGCTTAACCCACTGAGCCACCCAGGCGTCCCTTTTTTAAAGATTTTATTTATTTATTTTTTGACAGAGAGAGAGAGAGCAAAAGAGGGAACACAAGCAGGGGGAGTGGGAAAGGGAAAAGCAGGATCCCCGTTGAGCAGGGAGCCTGCATGTGAGGCTTGATCCCAGGACCCTGGGATCATGACCTGAGCTGAAGGCAGAGGCTTAATGACTGAGCCACCCAGGGACCTCTACATGTCTCTCCTTTCTTCAGCCCAGGGGACCACAAGCTTCTTCTGTAAGGAGCCATCTCAGATAGTAAACATGTTCAGCAATGTGGGCTCGTCACACTAGTCGACTCTGCCTTTGTTGTGTGAAATCAGACGGAGACATACATGGAAACGGCTGTGTTTTGATAAAACTTTATTAACAGAAACAAGTGGCCAGTAGGATTTGGCCTTCTCTTGCTCCAGTGCAGTGATTCTCAACTCTGAATGCACATTTAGATTAATCCTGGAAAGCTTTAAAAATACAGATGCTCAGGGCACCTGGGTGGCTCAGTGGGTTAAAGCCTCTGCCTTCGGCTCAGGTCATGATCTCAGGGTCCTGGGATCGAGGCCCGCATCGGGCTCTCTGCTCAGCAAGGAGCCTGCTTCCTCCTCTCTCTCTCTCTGCCTGCTTCTCTGCCTGCTTCTCTGCCTACTTGTGATCTCTGTCTGTCAAATAAATAAATAAAATCTTTAAGAAAAAGAAAAAAAATACAGATGCTCAATTCCAACTTTCCGGAGATTGTTATTCAATTGGTTTGAAATGGGACCTCGGCATTAGGATGTTTTAAAAGCTTCCTAAGTGATTCGAATGTGCAACCAGAGTTGAGAACCGCTGCTTTAGACTCCTTGTAATCCCTTAATCAAGTGATCAATCAACAATAGTTCTTAAATGCCCTAAGGGATTCACAATTTGAAAGAACTGGAAGGTGAATTATTTCATGAAGTTTTTTTTGGAAGCCAGAAACATCATATCCTCATTTATCTTTCATAAGTTCAGATTTCCATACATTAATTTTTAAAAAGTAGGAAGCAAGTGTATATATACAAATAGGGCTCTTATGCATTTGTTGGTTTTGAAGTAACGGGATCTATCACAAGACACTGGTGTCTTATTCATCTTTGTGTGTCTGGCATGCAGTGATGGTTGAAAAATATTTGTTGATGGAATAAATAAACGAGTGAATGAAGAAAGAAAGGAAGCAGTTACCATAGAAATCTTAATCATCATTCAGTTGAGATTGTGCCCAGGCTTAAGTGACAACTACTATATGGCCACCACTGAAAATTTGTCATGGATAGAATAGCCTTGACTTCTGTACATAGATTAATTTCTTTCAGGATACCAGTGAAAGCGAGTTGACAGGACACCCGTATGACAGTGCAAGACCCAATGGCCATTTCATTTCCTGAGGCCACACTTGTAAAATTCTCACTACTTTTATTTACAGTCTCACATGTAGAGCCCTCAAAAACCCAACAGTGTTTTGGACCCTGTTATACTTTCCTGGCAGAGTGTTTATTGTAACCCTCGTGGCATTAGCAAGGGAAAGGAGGAGATGGAAACATTAAGACGGTACTACTGTTTCCCCTTGTCTTCCTGGACTGTTGCAGGTGCTAAGACTGATGCCTTGGGTAAAATGGGGAATAGTGGCTGTGACTGCAGTGGGGATGACACCTGGTTGTCATTACTAAGAAATGAGCACGGCTGAAGCATCATAGTTCCAGGCTTACACTGAGTGCCTCAATTACCAACAAGATCCCCTCTTTTAGAAACCCTCAGCTATCTAGCCCCCCTTTTGAATAACAAGATCTTTTTGAATAACAAGTATTTTCGGTAGTTTAGATACTTTAAAATTCAAGTCAAAAGTGGAAAGAAACCATTATAACTTCCTAGTGTATTTTCCCCATTAAAATGATTCTGTAGGCATTATCAGACCATAGAACAGCTGCCAAATAAGATGCCAGTTTCTGTGAATATTGTCTGTTTTACATACATGTATATTTGCCCAGCTAAGTAAGCGGTCCAAGAGACATTTTTTATTCTGTGGATTTCCAGACCTCTGGTCTCTTAACCAGTCCTGACATGAGCTACAAAGTTACAGATGTATAACTTCCCACCTGCTGCTCATCTGTTCTCAGCCTCCATTTAACATTGGAACCACCTGGGGAGCTAGAACAATCTCTGGTGACGAGGTCCCACCCACCGAGGATTTAATTGGTCCAGGGGGGCTGCTGGTATCTTCCCCAGACAATTTTAATGTGTAGCCAATGCTGAGAACTTTTAAGTTATGTCCTGTGCCGATAACCCGCTTTTCTAATTCAAACCACTTTGTTTCCCCTCCCCCTCATCTTATTTCAAAGGTCTTCCTGGGACTGGGACCTTGCCTTTTCTGGAGACCAGAGAAGTATCTTTGAGTGGTCTTATAGCTGGGCTGTTGGCTTGCTTGTTGACCTTTGTTCTATCTGCTTACAATCTGAGCTTGGGCTGTTTGTGGAATCTTCGCTAGCCTTCCTGTTAAAATGCACTCCATGCCGGACTGCTAAGTGCCTCATGCTTGGCTGGGTGCCATTTATTTATTTTGCCCATTATCAGCACACACAGGCTTTCACACTCTGCCTCTCAGCCCCTGCCTACCTTCCCAGCACCTTTTGTGCCCCAGATGACAGATCTCATTTATTCTGAGCGTCTGCCTTTCTCAGCCTATCTCATTACGTTGCAGTTTCCTGGGCTGTATCTGATTGTGTCCAAAGATACGAAAGAAAAACCATAAATAATTTACATAAGCCAATATATTTCATATAAAAATACTCCTGCTCAAGGAACTCAGGTGTGTGTAAATGATGTCAGAATTCTTAAGTCTCTTCAAGTCACACGGTTTGAAAAGAAAGTAAGTTTTCCTCAAGTTCTCGAAAAGAGGAAAGGGAATTCACTAGAAAGAAAGAAACAAGATCAGTTCTAAACCAAAGCAGTTAGAAATCCTATAAAGAAACTTATTTTATTGATGTCTTTCTTTTCCTTACTCTCCATTCCTGTAGCAGAGACAAGGCTATCTATCTGTTCAACAAGCTGTTGTATTTTCCTCTTCCTGAGCAGACAGAAAGAATCATTTTCCTGGATTCCTCAAAGCTGAGACCTCAAAACTGGGTTCTGTCCACTGGGTTGTTGGTGGAAGCTATCTAAGCCATTCCCAAACCATGTCCTTAAAGGCAACCACCCAATTGTTCAGTCTTCTCTTCTCCTGCTTCTGTACCCTTGGAGGCCAGATGCAACTACAAGATGGTGGGAACTCCCCCATGATGTGTCCCTAAATGAGATGACAAGACCCTCTTTGGCCAACCATGTTGGATTTTTAATGAGAGAGAAATATACCTTGGTTAAGCCACTGAGTGTTTTAGTTACCATACAATAGCCTGTGTATCCAATTAATACATTTCATTTCTATTTTTTCCTTGTATTTTGCTTCAAGATATAATTGAGAGAATAACACAAAGTTTGTTGTAGAACCACCTGTTGAAGACAAATGATCAAAATCTTTTACCATGGCAGAGCGATAATAATAATCTATGAAATAGTCCCATTACCATAGTAATTTATTTTACTTATTTATAATATCTCTATAGGAAATGAGTAATTGACCTATTTTATGTCATATATACACATAGCAAAGTCTTTTTTTCACTACAAAAACTATTTTTATTGAAGAAATACATAATTTAAAAAACTAATTCAAAATAAATTATATATATATGTATATATATACATACATACACTTACATAACATATATATGCACAAACTGAGATTTTCTTAGACATGTATCTGGGAAAAACAAACTACCTCAGAACAAATGGTGTGTACAACTAAGAAATAGTTCGTTGGCCACTTAAAATAAACTAGTGACTCTAAGAAGATTTCTAGCAAATTCTATTAAATATATTTAATAATATAAGTTTAGTAGAGTTTTGCTTGTGGCTTTTTTTTTAAATTTTAATTTTTTAATTTTTTTAAATAAACATATAATGTATTATTAGCCCCAGGGTACAGGTCTGTGAATCGCCAGGTTTACACACTTCACAGCACTCACCATAGCACATACCCTCCCCAATGTCCATAACCCCACCACCCTCTCCCGACCCCCCTCCCTGTTGCAACCCTCAGTTTGTTTAGTGAGATTAAGAGTCTCTTATGGTTTATCTCCCTCCCGATCCCATCTTGTTCCATTTATTCTTTTCCTACCCCCCAAACCCCCCACGTTGCATCTCCACTTCCTCATATCAGGGAGATCACATGATAGTTGTCTTTCTCCGATTGACTTATTTTGCTCAGCATGATACCCTCTAGTTCCATCCATGTCGTCGCAAATACACATAGCAAAGTCTTAAAAAATACAAGTTCACACAGAACAGAGATCTAACTACTTGATGTATGTTTCCATACATCCATAGTATCGTGATGCCCCAGATGGAAGTTGCCAGAATGTTAATCACACCTTTCTCCTTGAAGCTTTCTTTTACTTGGTTTCTAGGACAACCACATACTTCTGGTTTTCCTCCAATCTCAACATCCACTCATTGTCTCTTTTACTGGTTTCTTCTTGTCTCCTTGACCACTGAATATTTTGCTTCCCCAGACCTCGGTCCTTGGATTTGTTCTTTTTCTACATAAAATCCTCACTTAATCTCCCAGATTATTTCCATGGCTATAAATATTATACATACATCAAGAACTTCCAAATTCCTATTTCCAGTTAATTCTCCCCTGAACTTCAGATTTGTCTATACAGCTGACTTCCTGACATCTCCATTTGGATGTCTAACAGACATGTCAAACTTAGTATAAGCAAAACTGAATTCATGATTTCTCCTGGAAACCTACTCTTCCTACAAGTTTTTCTTGTTTCAGTAATAGGGAATTCATTTTTCCAGGTGCTCAGACTAAAATTTGGGAAGTCATCTTTGACTTCTCTCTCATCTCACACATTTCCAGACTGACTGTAGAGAGAGGAGCTTCCCTGACCATTGATGGCGGAACCAGTTGCCCTCTGCCAACAAATACAGAGTCCCACTACTTATTTCACCATTGTTCTCACTATATTCTCTGTTCAGATTGTTGCCTTCCTGCTGTATTACCATAATGTATTCTCAACACAGAAGCTAGAGTAGTCTTGTTAAAATATAAGTCAAGTCATGTTATTTCCTCATTAGAATCCTTCCACTGGCGTCCTACCACTCTCATAATAAAAGCCCAAGTCTTTGTGATGGCATACAAAGTGTTTTAGGTTGAATCTTACATTGCCTCTCTGACAGTCTCTCCTATAGCGCTCCCCCTGGAATCAACTCAGCCAGGCTGGTCTCCTTCCCGTTCCTTAAACAAACCGGGCATCTTCCCAACTCAAGGCCTTGAAAGGGAAGCCTTGCTATTGTTCTGCCTGGAACACTACCCCCCCCCCCCCCCCGATAATTCCCTGCCTTCTCCCTCAGCGTCTTTGGGAGTTTGTTGACATGTTACTTTCACAGGGGAGTTTTTCCTGACCAGCCTACTAAAAAATGTATCCCCGAACCCAGCCCTCTTTATCTTCCTTTCATTCTTTAAACTTCTCCATATCACTATTCACCATCAGACACTTACATTTGTACTGACTTGTTTATTTCCACTAAAATATAAACTCTATGATTAAGGGTTTTGTATATCTTTTTTTGGGGGGGGGGTTTGTATTTCTTACATACTACTATCTCACCAGCACCTAGAATAGTGCCTGGCTTGACTTCAGCGATAAATAATTGCCAAATGAATAAATAAATAAGGGAAGGAAGAAATGAAGAAATGAATTTTCCTCCAGGGTTTAAGTGGCACTGGCCTTAAACCATTTCAAAAAGATGCTTAAAATATTATCACAGGGTCGTCACTCCTCCAGTGGATTCCAATTAAATCCCATTACTAACAGGAAATATATGCTGATGTTACAGCTCTCATTGTGTGCGAGTTATTTATATCTGCTGGGCTGAGGTTTTAAGAGATTTCTAGTCTTTGCACAAAGAAGATGGATAAACTGATTATAATGCTTCATATGATTCTATTATCCAGGGTCTAGTAAAAAAAAAAATCCAGAAATCATACTAGGTACTTCAACTGAAGAAACTTAATGTAGGGAACTGGTCACACAGTATTGGAGGTTTGAAAAGATGAAAGGGCACACAGAGCTCATCTAGCGATTGTAACTGAAGGGGGAGATGTTAACTCCTGGGGTTGTGGGGATACAATAAAGAGATAGAGATCATCAGAATTAAGAAGTTTGGAAAATATCATATGACCCAGAAATTCCACTTTGAGATATACACCCAAGAGAAATGGAGGCATAGGTCTACACAAAACTTGTACATAAATGTTCACAGTATAAGTCTTCACAAAAGCAAAAAAGTGGAAGCAACCCAAACGTCTACTGATTGATGAATAGCTGAACAAAAATACTATTCTGTCCTAAGGAATGAATTACAGGCTACAGCTTGAATGAACTCTAAAAAAATTACGCTAAGTGAGGGAAACCAGTCACAAAAGGCTGTAAATTGTATGAATTCATTTACATGAAATGCCCCAAACAGGCAAATCCATAGACACGGTAAGTAGATTAATGGTTGCTTTGGGCAGGAGGAGGGGTGGCAAGTGACACCCAATAGATACTGGGTTTCTTCTTGGTATGGCAAAAATGTTCTAAAATCAGATTGTGTTGATGGTGGCCCAGCTCTGTGAATACACTAAAAAACACTGAAAGGCATATTTTAAATGGGCACATCGAATGGTACGTGAATGGTATCCCCATAAAGCTGTTAAAGAAAAAGCCTGGGAGAGAGGTTCTGTGGGTCTCAGGCTCCAACCCGTGATGAAGGGTCCAGTTGGACCACTTCTGGTACCTCTGAGGTAACATGATAAAGCTGGTTTGGGGACAGAAATGAAAGTTGGAGACTGGAACCAACCGCATTGCTGTGATAAAGGTCTGTTGCTATTGACATGACACAGAAAGAGCGAGGAGAAGGTAGTCTTTTTTTTTCCCCCTTCTTCAGCCTTTTAATCTCAGTCTAGCTCCCCCCACCCTCTGAACTTCACAGGAAACTGACGGGCAAAATAGAAACGTAGTTTGCTGCGGTCCAGTCCCAAAGCAGCGTAGAGGAGGGCACACTGGAGCTATCAACGGCCCAATAACCAAGAGAATCCAGTTCTGTGTTATCACAGGATTTATACACACTCTTGCACGTATATTCTAAATTCTATTAAGCTGAAGTAACAAATTTATTATTGGCCTAACAATATATTACTATCCTTTGCATAAACAAAGATGCTCTCATAGTCTCTTCAAAAAGGGGAAAGACTAAGTCCCAATTATCACGAGAGTCTTCTGGGGTTGACAGTCACTATTCCTCTTTCTGGATAATTTTATCCCTCTTTGAGTTTAGTCACAATCACACTTGAGTATTCTGGAAGCTAAAGGCTAAAGTATGACAATTTCTGCAATTTCTGAGTCTAAAACTACTTCAAAAAGTAAAAGAAAGACAAAATTTTGACGTTAACTATCATGAACGATACTTACACAAAATACAGAGGGAAAAGGAGAAGAGAGGACCAAAGGAATTGGTGTTATGTAGACACAAATATGTGCATACACACATGCAAACACACACACACAGTCAGAGGCAAGGAAGAAAATATAAATGCAGACTTCATTTCTATTACCAAAGACCTATAACTGCTTGCAAGGTCATCACTGATATCTGTAACTGCTGTCTTCCAATAGCCATTCCATGTTCCCTTTTTCCTGGGCCAGCCAGTTGGTATTCCATTCTTTTACCCGGTTGGGTGGTTCTGCCTTCCCTGCCCCCCCGGGGGCCAAGATAGGGAGGTTGTTGTTACCACTAACTTTTACTTTTGGACATAGAAAGTACCAGAAGGATTCACAGAGACTCCCTTGGATTCCAGACATAATCTACTCTAACTCCACTGACTAGGAGCAACTCAATCCCCTCCTTGGTAATCCAGATCAACTGTCTCAACCATGACAGGTCTTTACCCTTGTTTGCCTTTGGATTCAGGGGTTCCAGGAGTACAAAATAGCCAGTGTTAGTCTCAACTGCCAATTTAATGAAATCACGGTCGTGTCCCCTACTCGGAACTAAATCCTCCAACCCGGCATAAACCGAGTAATGGGTTTTAAGTCAAATATTCCGTGAGTGGGATATTAGGTGTAATGGTTAGAGGAGTCACTCCCACTTCCATCCCTTGATTCTCGGGCCGTGATTTCTAGCCTGTGGGAGCTAAACATCGATATGTTGTTGCTGATTCTAAGCATATGTTACCTCCTGTGAGATAGCT
The DNA here is from genome assembly GCF_963455335.1 of Martes martes. Classification (NCBI taxonomy): domain Eukaryota; kingdom Metazoa; phylum Chordata; class Mammalia; order Carnivora; family Mustelidae; genus Martes; species Martes martes. The sequence goes on from NC_137897.1 coordinate 9,638,315, forward strand.
CCCAATCTTTTTTGTTTTACTTCTCTCCCAACTGGTCATAACTAAAACTTTAGTCAGGATTTCCTTTCTTCCATTAGACCAGCTGCTTCTGGGTGATGAAGTATGTGGTTAGAGCAGTGAATTCCATGGGCATGCAGTCATTGCCACACTTTTTTCTCTGTGCCCTGAGCTTTTGGTCAGAAGCAATGATTTGTGGGCCATCATGATGGCGAATAAAGCATTCCATGTGTGCACAGATGGTGGTGCTGGCAGAAGTATTATTGGCAAGGAAGGCAAATCGATATCTAGAAAACATGCTGCTCAAGCGAAGAGAGAACACTACTCCATGGGTGACAGAAGGGATCCAGTGTAATTAACCTGCCACCAGGTGTCTGGTGTGTCCCTTGGGAGAATGTTGCCATACTGGAGACTTAGCATTGGTTTCTGCTATTAGTAGCAGAATTTAGGCTTTAGTTTTACATTTAGAATTTAGTTTAGGCACTCGGCAGTGGCAGTTGCTGGATCAGCTGGATCAGGAAGAGCTAGATTTTTTCTTTTTTCTTTTCCTTAAATTTAAACCCAATTAGCCAACATATAGTACATCGTTGGTTTCAGATGTAGCGTTCAATAATTTATCACTTGCGTCTAACACCCAGTGCTCATCACGTCACATGCCCTCCTTAATGCCCATCACCCAATTACCCCATTCCACCCCGCTCCCAACCTCCCCTCCCGCAATCCTCAGGTTGTTTCCCAGAGTTAAGAGTCTCCCCATGGTTGGGAAACCGTGCTCCATACCTAGGGCCACTATGATTATTATATGCTCAAGCCACTTTCTCAACGGGAAGTCACTGCAAAAGTGGCTGAGTTAACTGACTCCTTGCCACACTGCCCTGATTTAGCTCCAAGCCTTGCTCCCAAATGTGTTCAAAATGGTGCTTTCAGATTATATTGCAATGGAATAGCCCAAGAGTGCTTACAGAAGATAAACAGCTGCCGAACTGGCCAGAGACGGGCCATCTTCCTTTCTAAATTTATAGCAGTCTGATCTTTTGCCTCACGCAGCAGGGGATGAGCCAACCACATATTCTCTTCCCCAGGTTAAAAAACAGTGACGGCGAGGACAGCTGCAGCAGCAGCAAGAAGACCTAAAATGCATGGTGTGTTCACTGTGCACCAGCCACTACGCTAGGTATTTTCCATGCATTATCCCATCTTGCTTTTCTTCCGGGGTTCAACTTTGTGGTTCTTCTTTCATATTCAGTCATCCCATGGGAGCAGATTGAAGTGTTAACCCTTTAAATGGTACTGCAGGGATATTCACACAATACAGGCATTCATTACCCAAATGCTAAGTTCTCCTGTGGGTGGGCATGCAAACGGGTGCAGCCGCTGTGGAGAGTAGTACAAAAAATAGTACAAAAAGTTAATACTAGAACTACCCTATGACCCAGGAATTGTGCTACGGAGTATTTACCCCCAAAATACAAAAACACTAATTCAAAGGGACACGCACCCCATATGTTTATAGCACCATTATTTACAATGGCCAAATTATGGAAGCAGTTCAAGTGTCCCTCTATAGATGATTGGATAAAAAAGGTGTGGGGTATACATACAATGCACAATGATTCCATTCCATTCCATTCCATTCCATAAAAAAGAATGAAATCTTGGGACGCCTGGGCGGCTCAGTTGATTAAGTGTCTGCCTTCAGCTCAGGTCATGATCTCGGGGTCCTGGGATAGAGCCCCGCATCGGGCTCTCTGCTCAGCGGGGAGCCTGCTTCCCCTCCTCCCTCTGCCTGCCTCTCTGCCTACTTGTGATTTCTCTCTCTCTGTGTCAAATAAATAAAATCTTTAAAAAAAAAACCAAAATCTTGACATTACGAACACATGGATGGAGCTACAGAGTATAATGCTAAGTGATATAAGTCAGTCTTCCTGTGTGGAACTTAAGAAACAAAACAAATGAACAAAGGAAAAGAAAGAGAGAGAGAGAGAAGTCAAGAAAGAGACTATTGAGAACGCACTGATGGTTACGAGAGGGAAAGTGGGTGGGGAGATGGGTGAAACAGGTGATGGGGACTAAGGAAGACACTTGTCATGATGAGTGCCAGGTAAAGTATGGAAGTGTTGAATCACTGTATTGTACACCTGAATCTAATATAACACTGTATGTTAGCTATACTGGAATTAAAATGAAAAAAAAAAAAAAAACAAAACCCAAAACCAAAATGTTAAGTGCTATGTAGGTGTTATGCTTTTAGTGTTCTCCTTCCCTGGGAGACAAGCTATCTGAAGACAGAAATCAATCACTGACTTTCAGACAAATCAGTTTGCTGCAAGTATTGTCTACATATAACTCAGGGGAAAAGCAATATCTCACAGTTTGCAATTTAGGAAATTATTTTGCACTTGTCTTTTGGCTTCTAGATTACCATAAACCAAAAGAAAATAACCTCACAAATGTTGCAACAGAAAGCTCAAAGTCACTGTGATTTTGTGTTAAGATGGAGAAATTTTCCATGAATTTTGGTAACTAAATATTTGGCTTTCTGAATCAATAACAAAACACAATTTCAGAATGTTTGACTTGACAGATCCCTTCCTGGAGAAAATCTCTAGAAGAGTAGCAACTCACACCTACCTGTGCTCAGGTTTGCTGTTAATGGTTTCCCAAGTTAAAGAGATGGTCATCCAGTGTTGGGGAAAGCCCTGGCTTTGGAGTCAGACAGATCTTTTATGACTTTGGGGGAGCTATAGAATTCTGAAGGACTCAGGAAAATGAAGATAGTGAGAAGATAATGGGAAGAACAAAAGCAGTGTGTCCCATACACAGCTGATGCCGTAGAATAGTATTTGCACTCTCCTTCTGTAACATTGAAGTGGCCTTTCCAAGAGATCAAGGTGAACATCACTGAGTAATAAGACATATCAACATCATGAAGCCCTTGATATGATATCCTCTTGCCAAAAACACATAACTTTACTCCAACTGCAAGAAATATTAGAGAAGCCGAAAGGACGGATATACTTCAGAATATCTCATCACTACTTTTCAAAAGTTTCAAGGTCACAAAAGACAAGGAAAAACTAAGAAACTGTTACAGATTGGAGGTAGATCAAGGGGAAGTAATAACTACGTACAAAGTGGGATCTTGGCTAAGATCCTAAAATAGAGTAAGTACATTAGGGTAATGACCGGTACAGCTTTAAGAAGTTCTTTGGTTTGGTTAATAATACACTAATGCTAATTTCCTGTTCTCCAGAATTGTGTTATGGTTGGATGTCAACACTAGGCAAAGTGGGCAAGGGATACCAGGAGACTCTGTATTATTTCTGAACCTTTATGTAAGTCTAAAATTAGTTTAGAGTATGGGGCACCTGGGTGGCTCAGTGGGTTAAGGCCTCTGCCTTCGGCTCAGGTCATGATCTCAGGGTCCTGGGATCGAGCCCCACATCGGGATCTCTGCTCAGTGGGGTGCCTGCTTTCTCCTCTCTCTCTGCCTGCCTCTCTGCCTACTTGTGATCTCTGTCAGCCAAATAAATACATAAATAAATAAAATCTTAAAAAATAGTTTAGAGTAAAAGAACATAGATCCAATGATTTGTTGGTGTTAAATAAATACATGTATGACTTGTGTTAATTGTTTTATATTAGTTCCCCCAAATTGTGAAGAAGTTTCTTTTTTTTTTTTTTAAAGATTTTTGCATTTATTTGGCAGAGAGAGAGGGAGAGAGAGAGAGAGAGATCAAGCAAGCACAAGCAGGGGTAGGGGGGGAGGGAGAGGGAGAAGCAGGCTCCTCACTGAGTGGGGAGCTCAAAGCAGGGTGGGGCTTGATCCCAGGACCCCAGGATCACCACCAGAGCCCAAGGCAGTTGGCCAACTAACTGAGCCCCCCAGGCACCCTGTGAAGAAGTTTCAAAAACAAGCTTTCTTCTTCTCCAAGGACTAAATGCATGTTCTCTTTCACACTCTTGCATACACATATATACAAACACACATATGTTTGCAGGACAATTTGGAAACATATTTCAAATCCTTTAAAATATGCATACATTCTGACTCTGCTATCCCACATCTAGAAATTCATCCCAAGGAGATCATACTATTCTTTTATAATAGGTGCTCAATAAATATTAGTTAAATAATTGAATGGATTGAAGTATATAAATGAAGATGTCTTTCACAGGGTTGTCTATCACAATAGAAAGAAGGAACAGTTTCAATCTATGTCAAGAAGGAATTGATTAAATAATGGTAGCCTCCATACAATGGAATAGCTTTTAATTGTTAGAGATGTTGATGCAGAGATTTACTGATATGGGAAGATGCTTAGAATGTATCACTAATTGAAAAAAAATTGAGGTTACAAAATACTCTCCGTTTTGTTAAGAAAAATATGCTTTATATATGGAAAAGCATATGTATCCAAGTGTTTTCAGTGATTGTCTCTGGGTGATGGCTTTGTGCATGTGTAACTGGGTTAAGATGAAAGTTTCAGGCCAGACGAGAAATTCGCAACAGAAATTATAATAGATATGAAAGTGCCAAACAAGGCAGCGCAAGCATCACAAATGTGATTTTAAAGGAAATGAGTCCATCTTGTTCTAGGACTTGTTCTAGGATTCCTGGACCCCCTCAGCCATGTCAAGACTTTTATGAAAAGGCATCAGAGAGAGGACTTAGTAAAGGAGATTGCAGAAGAAATTTCTCTGTAGAGGGCCACCGCCGAGAGCTATGGGGCATCACTGCCTTTAGAGGTGGGCTGGCAGGGAGCCATGCACCTTGGAAGTCTGAACTGCGTGGCCTGCTGTTGGGAGATCCAGGGACTGGAGTCTGACTCTTGCCTGGGAAAGCTTCAGAAGCCTGAGGACTGAAGTCCAACTGCTGCTCAAGAAATGAAAAGGACAGGGTTCCTGGGTGGCTCTGTGGGTTAAGCATTGGCTCGGGTCATGGTCCCTGGGTCCTGGGATAGAGCCTCCTGTCAGTCTCCCTGCTCAGCAGGGAGTCTGCTTCTCCCTCTCTCTGTTTCTCCCCCTGTTTGTGCTCTCTCTCTCTGTGTGTCAAATAAATACATGTTTAAAAAAAAAATGAAAAGGAGGGTTCAGGAAGGGCCAAGAATCACCCTCGTTTTCAGAGCCAAGAGGGAGCGTCTGTATTTCGATGGCCCAGATTTCCAGTTTGTGGGTGTCATGTATGTAAATAGGAGTATTCCCTGGGCAGGGGGGCAGAGTTTCGGGAGGGGGAGCAACAGAGGTGTAAAGGAAACATCCAAGGTCTAAGGGAGAAATCAAAGGTATCCCGTAGTCAAGGAAACTCAGTACAGAGGAGACCAGCAGGGAAACACTGCAGAGAATATCACATGTCCCAGGAGACAGCTGTGAACATCTTTGAGATCAAGAGCACAAAGAATGACAGCTTCATGTGTTATAAGATCACATACGAGCATCTTTCCCCTGTCCTCCTCTCTCCTCACATCCAGCTGGTCTAAAGGGGTCAGTATAACCCGTGGGGATTATCATATGCATTTATCCAAAGAGTGACAACAGGTCAAAGCTCAAATTGAATATCAGAATTTCCTGAAAGATCAAATATAATTTGAGGCCCCAATCAGGAGTTTGGGCGTTCAAATGTTTGTCGGTCCGTTTCTTGTCAATTACCTCAGGTTACATTAGTACTAAGGGTAGTGTGACATAGGACGATCTGTTCCTTTGGGAAAGAATCTCTCCAGGAGCAGTTAAATTTTGGCAAGAATCTATGGTGTGTATGGAAATGGAGGCTAACAGCTACTTGCACTTTATTTTCATGAGACTAGAGCAAACAAGGATTAATTACAGAGGGAGTTCATATCCTACTGGAGAGATCTACAAAGATAAATAGAAATAATTCAAATCTACGAATTAGTTCTTCACCAATACTGTGCTCGCTCGTTGGGGAAGATAAAAGCATCAGAATTTCATTGCTGAAGAGATGACACGTTTTTTTGGGAAACACGGTGATCGCTTTGTTGGGACTACCCTTCTCTTCCTTCTCTCCTAATTCCCATTTGGCCGTCTCCACTATGTTTTGACTATGTTTTGACTATGTTTTCATGATGATGATTGTGCTCTCATCCACCCGATGGTCCTTCAACAGTTGTACTAACATCCATCTATATAAAACTCACTCCGCTGCTGTTCCAAGCAGCGCACTCTCTGCGTGTCCTGGAAGCTCCCCCCCTCCCCCATGATTCACCGGGTCCCTCCCAGGAGGTGGGTGGACTCATTTGAACCGAGGAAGAAAATGGCAACCATATTTCTTGCGAGGCGTGCTCTCACGTTCAACAGTGGAAATGCAATTGCACTAACTTCTTCCAATACAAAGATGGAAAATCCTCGTACTACTTCTCCCCGTCACCCCACCCGCCCCCATGCAGCTCCAGCACTGGAAGAGCGTGGTCAGAAGGATACTCCACTCCATTAACTGCTGGATTAACGTTAATGCACACTCCCTTCCTTCTACGAAGGTGGTGACTCATGCCCACTGCCCAGGGAATTACTTGCACGTGGAAGGCTGCTGTCATTTACACTGCTCTCGACACACACTCACACACACATGCTTGTTCCCGTCATTAAGTTCGGTGATTATCAAGTGTTCATTGCGTGTGCTCTTAAACCTGTTTTTGCCACTTTCCTTTGTCATAGCAATTACACAATTTAATAAGGAAGAAAATTGCTGTTTTTTTAAAGACTGGGTGCCTTGGCAAAACGCTTATAAGGCAAGTTTCTCAAACGTCGCTGTCAAAAATTGTGTGTGAGGGGGTCATGACTCCAAAAGATCCAGGAGGTTTGTTGAAACTAGATGCATTCTGCGCCTTGAATGAATTTGTAAGTGGCTTCAAATTCTCATTCCTCTTAAGACTAAACTGAACTAGAATCTTCAAAGTGCTAAGGAAGGCCATCTGAAATCTAACTGGTAGACTTCTGCTAAAATAAAAAGTCATGGTTCTATATGGGAAGACCTGATAAGTGCATATATATTGATCTGTTATTATCTCTTGATTTATTTATACTTTTTTAGAGGGGGAGAGGGGCAGAGGGAGAGAGAATCCCAAGCAGGCTCCATGCCCAATGTGGAGCCTGACCTGGGGCTCGATCCCATGACCCTGCGATCATGACCTGAGCCAAAATCAAGGGTTGGACACTTAAACGACTGAGCCACCCAGGTGCTCCTGACATGTTATTATTTTAAGTTGTTTACTAAAAATAGGTATTATTATTTTTATGATTCTTTCCTTTAACTGACTTTTTCAATTTAACCACTAACTTCCAGTACTGAATGCATTGGAGAAACGCTACCCTGACTTAGAGCAACGATTGGCAAACCACAGCCTGTGGGCCAAATTCAGCCCACTGCCTGTTCTCAGGTGACCCATGAGCTAAGAATATTTTTATATTCCTAAATGAGTGAGAAATACTAAAAGAAAAATATTTTGAGATAGAGGAAATTTATATAAAATTCAAGTTTTTGTGTCTGTTAATAAGGTTTTCATGAACTGGACATGGCCATTTTTTTTAAAGATCTTATTTATTTATTTGATGGAGAGATTGAGAGCACAAGCAGGCAGAGTGGCAGACAGAGGGAGAAGCAGGCAGAGGGAGAAGCAGGCTCTCCGCTCAGCAGGGAGCCCCACACAGGGCTGGATCCCGGGATTCTGGAATCATGACCAGAGCCGGAGGCAGGCCCTTAACCGACTGAGCCACCCAGGCACCCCACGACTTGGCCTTTCTTTCGAGTATTGTATATGGCTGCTTTCAAGCTACAAGGGCAGAACAGAGTCGTTGCAACAGAGACAGTATATGGCTCGTAAACTGAAAATATTTACGATCTGTTGTTTTCAGAAAAAGTTTGCTGACCTCCGTCCTGGGGCGTTGTTCAGCGCGTTCTTTCTTCCGCACCTCTGTTTTCCTGAGGTATGGTGGGAGGCCTTTAAGGCTGCTTTCGCCCCTCAAGGCTGTCTGGATTAATGTTGCCTTTCTCTGCGCTAGGATTCACACTAGGACAAAATGCTCTTCTTGGCAATCAGACATTTTTTTGTGTTGGAACCGAGTGAAAAGAATCCAGAGTGACCTTTTAATGAACATTATTTACTCACAGGAACGCTTTATTTAAGTACAGACAACTCTGAGTTCATTTCTTCTCTTCTGCTTCCTTTGGGCCAGGTTGTCTGAAAGAACAAAGCAATTCTTTTGCTTTGTTTCTATTCTGAAGGAATGATGTAGGTGAATGACCTGGAGAAAATTGATTTTTTTTTTTTTTCTGCTTGTGCATCTTGGTTTGATTTTCCTTTCGGAGTTGACAGATAATCCTCTTTTCCGATTTACTGGAAAATACTGGCATTCAGAGTTAGGTATTGGACAGCCAAATATCTGATTTAAAAGGGAAGAAAAAAATAAAAACCCCATGGATTTACCCCCCATCCCCGCTTTTTTGGCAGGAAGCAGGCAGAGACAAAAGAGAAAATAGGGAGGATCTAGGATTGCAAGTTTTTTGGTTTTGGTTTTGTTTTAGGCACGGAAATTCCTAATTTGCTATTAAAAATCGTTCCGGGGGACTTCATCACTGTTCTGGTGGAAGAGGGCTAGGATAATACCGGGTAATCAGCTTCTGGTGTAACTGGAAGTTTTGACTGAGGAACCAAGGTACATCATAACTGTGTTAGACTGCATTCCCTAGACACGGAGCCCACGCCTGGCAGTTTTATGTAAAAGAACGTCGAGAGGGCATCTGGGAGGCTCAGTCTGTTAAGCGTCTTGCCTTCAGCCCAGGTCAAGATCTCGGGGTCCTGGGATCGAGCCCCATATCCGGCTCCCTGCTCCGCAGGGGAGTTTGCCTCTCCCTCTCCCTCTCCCTCTGCTGCTCCCCCTGCTCGTGCTCTCTCTCTCTCTCTAATTAATAAGTAAAATCTTAAAAAAAAAAAAAACAAAGCTGAGAGAGGACAAATCTGTAAAGGAGTGGAGAAAGCAGGAAAAGAAAAGGGAGGGATTAAGCGAGAAAGTGGTTTCAGGTGAAGTCTAGCCTTGGCTTGAACTTTAGGGGAGCTCTGGGGCATGAGTGGTGGCTCGGGGTCTGTTTCCCTGAGGCAGGGAAGTCTGTCCCTGTCATCATACAGTCCCGAGGCATCTCGGGTCGGGGGTGGGCACTCCCAGGCACCTCCAGCAAGGCCACGCCTATAGGCCAAGGGCAGTCTTCCTCAGAGGGATTCAAAGCAGCTGGTTAAGGAAGCCCAGGGACCGGGTGCCAGAGGCTATGGGATTAGACTCTGAATCCTGGGGTGAGGGCCACCATCACACAGCACTTGCAAAGAGTAAACAATACCTAAGCTTCTCAGCCTCACCAGGGCTTAAAGGTCTTTACCTGCAAGAGAGAACCCACAAGGTACTTTTATTTTCTTGTACAACGGATCAGACCCAGGAGGGAGCAAGAACGTTTAAATGAAGATCGAAGGGTTCATTATTATATGGGATTGAACACTGATAGCAGACTGTGTTCTGAGATTCAAAGTGACCACAGACTTTGTATTACCGATGGATAAATAGGAAAGTAATTGCATTTCCCTGTTTGGATCCTGGGGCAAGCGAAGAGCGAGCCCCACCTGGGGGAATTTAAAGAGGGCAACGGGAAACCAAGAAGCGCACTTGCTTCATCGAGAGCATCCTGCAAGTCTCCGGGACACAGGGTTATCACTTGATGTAGAAGACTTTCAAATTAGCTACTTAAAATGTGTGGCCGAGAATCGTATCTGGAATCGTATCTGGAATTGAACGAAACGGTCTAATCTGAGGGAAATGTTTTTCATGCTTTTCTTGCAAGTTTGCATCTTGGCATCCTCTTTTGATTTTAAAACATCACATTTAGAAATACACAGGTAGAGAGGGGCAGAAGGAAGAAGTGCAGCTGGCAGTCTTCCAGGCCCTAATTTTGACCTTCAGTTGGCTCCAAGAAGTGACACTGGTATCCTTCTAAGAAACTTCCGCTTAGCGGGCTTGAAACTTAACAACTTGTAACTTACAACTTCTGTAACCACATCTTGTTACATGGGAGGGTCTTAGAAGCAGTGATCTAGTTCTCTGTGGGCTGGATGAAAGAACTGAGAATACTTCAAGTATCTAGCTGGAAGCTTTGTTTTCAGGGTAATCACAATTGTTTTTAGTCTGTCTTTATCTGTGGTGGCTGTGGGGGAGGGGTGGTTAATGGAAATAATGGAAATCCTCAGGGGGGACTTCCCAAGCCACTTGGGATGTTGCCACTGTAGGACGAGGTATCATTTACCTTCTTTTTTTCACAGATGAGGAATAGGAGACTGAGAAGTTTAAATCAGTGGCCAAAGATGACACAGTGACCAAGTGGCAAAGCCTGGGAGCCTAGCTCATTGGCTGCCAATGACCTTGTTCCTTTAATCCGTCCCAGCACGGTGGAAAAAGACCCAGCTTTTGTGGAAAAAGACCCAGCTTTGGGGAGATGTCACTTTGAATGTGTCTGCTGTGTGCATCATGGAAGGAAGCTTTTGTTTGGGAAGATCTGAAAGGCTTCGGAGGAAGGTTATTTGTTTCTGCTCATGTAATGCAATTAGCCTGTTGAATGTGAGATGAGAATAAAATGTTTTTCTCTGCTCAGTCTATCCATTTTAAAAGAGAACCAAATCTACCGATGCTGACACTAATGTGCGTGGGGAAGCTCACCAGAAATGAAAACACTAATTTATCTCAGTCTAGTTATTACTTTGGCTCTTTCCTTCCCTCGGAGTGTAAATTGCTAAGAACGTGAGACTGTGTCCTGAATCGAGGTTTGGTATCATTTTGCTTAATTAAATAACATTCTCCAAGGCATGGAGTTGTAATTATTTCCTCCCTTTTCTTATGCCCATTATTTGAAATTCTCACATTTATATATAAAACATGGTAGGTTTTTCTTTCTCTCACTGCTGCTGCTAGCATGGTAGATATTTCTTGTTCTTTTGATTTTCACTGTATTGAAGCAGATTTTCATTAAACTTTATGGCAATTACTTGTACAACATCTACAGGAATCATCTCTTCTCTGTAAATGGCAAGATTCTCATCTTGGGCAATTTTCTCTAGAAGAGATTTTGATCATGTAATTTAAAAATTCTATAAAATAAAAAGAGAGAAAATTATTATAAAGGCTTTTTTTAAAAAAAAACCAAGCAGCTGGTTTCATTATCATTTTTCCTCCTGCGTGTCTGTTGATGTAAATAGTAAGCTTTTGCATTCAAGCAAATAATAGTTTCATATACAAGGTTCATCAGAGAAACTAAGCATAATAGTGTCACTATCATGGGCATATTCACCTGTAAGTCCCCGAAGGGGTAGGAGCTCCTAATCAACCCTCTACAGATATTTTATTCCACTTGAGATAAATTCCTTTGGACAAATTCAACATCAGAATCTTGGGCCATGAGGTCCCTTCTATTAAGTTTCTTAAAAAGCATCAAAGTTATTTCTTCAGGTAGAAAATACAAAAATAATACCTAATAATGGTAGTAGACACTGATGTCTGAGCCTCTGCCAAGTGTTTCATGTGCACTATTCAACTGCTTACTTAGGGTTTTAAAACCCCCAACCTGAGGTGCAATTGACACATGAAGAGCCGTATTTAATGTATGCAACTCGATGAGTCTGGGGTCAAGTACACACCTAGAAAGCCATCATCACCATCAAGGACAGAAACGTAGCCATCACTTTCCAAAGTTTCTCTCTCTCTCTCTCATACACACACACACACACACACACACACACACACACACACACCCTCCCCTTGCAAGGCAAGACCACGGGAGTATTTTTAGCGGTAGCAATTCCTTTCAAAGAAATCACATTTACGTTTCTCTGGGAAAATGCCCACGAAAGTCTTTTTCTCTGCTCCATAATGCAATTTTAAGATGCCCCGTTGCTCTAGGAATCCATGCTAGCCTGCACACCAAATGACCAAAGTGGGGAGGGAGGGGCAACAGAGAAGAGAAATGGTCTTCTTATCAGGAAAGACTGCTCACTGTGAAAGGACTGGCTCTTCCAAAGCCAAGAGAAATTTCTTTCACTCTCAGAATGGCTCTCAGCCAACACCACTGATTATACCTTAATGCACAATATAGACTAGCTAATAAAGACATCTGGGAAGTAACTAGGTTATAGGAAGGTGTTAAGAGCTTGTAAGTAAAGGAAACCCAAGAGCTTTGGGGCAGAAGGTGAAAGACAGATGGGAGAGAGGTTCGAAGGGGATCATCTCGAAAACCAGACTTCGAAATGACCTTAAACAGAAAGCAGGCAGACTAGTGAAAATAGAGCGCCACCTACAGGAAGTACCTGCAAAATCGGAATCTGAGGTTACCCGCAACACGTCGGCGGAAGCCCCCACGCTTAGAACGGGGGCGCACAAGCTACAGCCCATGGGCCGAATCTGGTTTGCCATCAGTACGCACCACAAGCCAAGAATGGCTTTATATTTGTAAGCGGTTAAAAAAACCAAATAAGGGTAATATTTTGTAACACGTGAAAATTATATGAAACTCACGTTTCGGCGTCCATAAGTCAAGTCTTGTTGGAACACAGCCACACTCATCTGTTTCCGGATGGTCCAGGGCTATTTTTGCGCGGCGCTGGTAGAGCGGAGCATCTGAGCCAGAGACCGTATGGACCATGGCGGCTGAAAGACTGCCCCTTACAGAGAATGTTTGTCTGCTCCTGACTTAGAACTTCAGTTTACTTTGCTATGTTTTTGTGTTAGAGCTGCAGCGGGGTTTCTTTCCTACAGATACGTGTCCTTAATAAAATAAATCTTATAACAATATATTTATTATATTCTAACAATAGATCTTACACTTTCCCCGATTTTGCTGCAACACAGCCTTATTATTCAATGTGTCTTGTCTTGTAAGCAGCTCATTGTCTGAGAGCCATCTATCTGGCAATGAGTAATCAGCACCGTTCATTAATTTAAGTAAGATTCCAATCTTGTTGAATTTCCCTTCAAATCGTTTTCAATTTAATAAAACCAAACTGCACCTAACAGGGAATTAAATGTCTATATTTGACTCACATGTCGAAGCCAACTTTCTTATCCAGACTCTTATTAGAATGTGCTGGAGTTGTTTTTCTTAAGCCAGCAAGGGGATGTATGTAATAAGACTCCTCCGAACGGATCACTGGCTCATTGGTGAGGGGTCAGGAAAACAGGGCAGCCCTGGGCTCCATTCTGAGGACGGAGCAATCAAAAGAGCTTAGCCTTGTTTGTGGCCATCACTGCACTTGAGTGTTTCCATCTCTCCCAGCTTGTGGGGACAAAGATAGTTTGATTAATATGAACAACAAATACGGATCTATGAATATTAATACAGAATTCCCCCAGGGCTTCAGGTTTCCATCTGCTTATACGGAAATGCCTGTGCCTTGCGAATGTCTCCTCCGGGGGCGGGGCGTTCTGGGGATCCTGGAGGCTGCCTTGCAGGTGCGTCTTTCTCAGACTCTGGCCTCGCTTGGTGTGGCTGCCAGCCAAATGGGGGCTCTGAGGGTGCGGGTCCGAATCTACTAGACGGCTGTGCAGCGGTGTCATTACTCCGGCAAGAGCGTCCTCTGCCGCCTCGGTGTAGCTGAGCTGGACACGTGCTGTCTCTGGGGAGCGCGCCCCGCCCCCCCCCCCCCCCCCCCGCCGCCAACGCTGACGCACACCTGCGTCACCACTGCTCCCAGGGGACAGAGGTGCAGCTGCTGCTTCTGAGACTCATTCCTTGGATCGTTTGATGTCAGCACTCAAACGGCCCCCTTCCAAGTGAAAAGGAGACTCGGTTTGGGGCTGTCCCACAGCAGGGCTGCTTGAGAACGAAAGTGTCACAGGGTTTAGGGAACCCGTGGGTCCCATTCACACTCATGGCTTCTCTGCCTTCCTGCGGTCATCATCTCAGGAGGATGAGGAGTTTCCAGAAAAGCTAAAATGACTATCCCCTGCCACCCTCGCGCCACACTTCCAAGTTCGGCTGGTTGTTCCAAGTTTATCTCCATCATCATCAGTTTCCTCCTAGGGCACTTGTCAGCCCTCACTGCAATCCAGCCTTTGGGGCCGCACCAGTGTGTCGAACTTATTTATATATATATCTGACCTCAAGTTACAGTCAGGCTGAAGTGTACTTCACCCCCAATCCCCAGTCTCCAAGTAGATATGCAGAAGCAAGCAAATAATTGTGTGTGTGCCTGTGTGTGTGTGTGTCTGGTCTATCCAACTTTGAAATCTGACCCAGCCAGGGATCCCTTTCACAGACTATCAAAAGATTCTATTGCGAATGGAAGGTTTGATCATGGTCTAGTGTGAGAGAAATTATATACCACTTTTACATAAGTCCTTTACTTTGAGAAAATTATGTGGATAATAGATGCTTTTATGATGATTTTAACAGATGCTTTTGAATGGATGAAAAATGCTATATTTAATTCAGTATATTTAAAACTTTTGGTCCATTCACTTAAAAATATTTGCTGTGCATGTACTATGGGCCAGGCACTGGGAGTACTGTGGAGACACAGGAGGTCTCTGCCCTGGCTGATGCATTGCCTATTCTAGTGGGTGAGTATTCAACAAGTGAAGAAATATGTACATAATTTTCAAGTCATGACAATTTTCATAAAGGCAAGTGAAGGCAGGGTAAGGGGGTAGAGAGTGACAGTGGGGGAATGCTAGAGTAGAGAGATAGCATGGAGAGAAAAGGTCTCTAGGAAGATGGCACTCTGAAGCCAAGACCCGAAGGAAGAGAGAGAATGAGCTTTGCGCCATTCTTTGAGAAGGTGAGGGGAAGAAATCATGTGCAAAGGCACTAGGTGTAGGTTAAGACAGAGAATGGGTGAAGCTAGGCTAGCACAGATGGGCATTCCTTTAGGACAACCTTCAACTGTAACACACTCTCCTCCCTCTTTCCCTTTGGGAAAGTTTAAGCATGCTGCCTGAAACTAATGCAAAGGACACCCCCACCCCAAAAACAAACAAACAAAAATCACCATTTCTGAAGATCTGCTATGTTCCAGAGATTTTTACACAAGCCACTGACAACATTTGAAATGACCCTGGGTGGCAGGCAATTTCATCCTCATTTCAGATTAACCATGTGACCTGCCCAAGACCGTACAACTAGTAAGTGGTCAAACCCAAGTCTGTCAAGCTACAAGGCCGGGGCTACTTGCGTCATTTATAAAGTTCCCAGTCTTCTCCAACCCCTGCCTCTGTCTTCATACTAACTCTCCTGCACTAGATGGGTTCTGAGGCTCAAATGAAGACCCATTTGGCAGGAATAAGGCAAGTGAAAAAGGAAGGCGGCTGGGGCAGGGAGCTGGGCAGGTCTCAGCTGATCGTATCGTTTCCACTAACATCTGGGGGCTTTTTCCCGGGCTCTG
This sequence comes from Martes martes, assembly GCF_963455335.1. NCBI lineage: Eukaryota > Metazoa > Chordata > Mammalia > Carnivora > Mustelidae > Martes > Martes martes. The sequence continues at coordinate 9,653,734 of NC_137897.1, forward strand.
ACAGTGAGCACACCAATGGAAGTCTCACCAGATTAGGGGAAGCTCATCAGCTTCACTGGCCTGTTGGTATCACGGAGTTAAGGGCCTGACAGTAAGCATCTCATGGCCTACAAAGATGATTTCCCTGGAGTGGGCAAGTTATGGTAGAGGAGGGCCCATGCACTTACAGATCCTGCAGGCTTTCTGCCTCTATAGATCAGGTTCTCTATGTCATCTATCCCATCACCCTCACTCGGAGTATTTGCAGTAGCCAATAACCGAGAACGTTCCATCCATTGCGGTGAGTCCACCAGCAATGTCACCAGCTCACTGTCCTGACCTTGGACCCAAAGCTCTGCAGGCAGAGGGGTGGCTCTCCCACAGAGGACCTAGACACAGCTGGGGGATGGAACTTTTTCTTCCAGAATCTCTGCAGCAAGATTTTCTGGTTGTGCAGGTCTGGACTCCTCAGGGATCATGGTTGGATGGAATCCAATATTCTCTTTTGTTAATCCAGCTTTGACGGGTGGGGAGCACTTTCCCTAGTGCCTGCCCAAGGACAGGAGTCTGTTCTGTGTTTGTGAAATACCAGTCATGCTTCTGATATCTCTTAAGTCCTCTGGCTCCAAATGGGAACCCTAATTAGTTATGGACTCATTATTCAATGAATATAATTGTTCACAAATCCAATCATCTATTCATTACTCCTTTCATTCCTTTGCCCTCTGGGCCACCCCATTCAATTATCTAATCCAGAGAATGTAATGTAATAGTTCTCATCATCTATTACAATAGTGCCACACATGGCACTATTAAAAGAAAAAAAAAAATCACTTCACACGTGTGAAGATGAGTCCAAGGCCCGAGTAACTGCTGTGACAAACCCTCCCCAAATTTTATCAGGTTGACGGAGTCAAAATGAACCAGTCACTTACATCAGAGAGCATCACATGTCTTCTCACTCCAATGGCTCCCCTGGGAGCCTGCTGTCCAGCTGCTCACTCAGGAACCCAGGCACCTGCCTTGTTGTGGCTCTGTCTTCCTCTCCGTCCTTGGAGTCCTCTCTCTTCAACCAGCTAATGGAGAAAGAAAAGCAAAGGCCCTATACATGAGGATTGTGGAGGGTCAGGACGGGGGCTTCTATCGCTTTGTCTCACATTCTTTTGGTCCAGACTCAATCATTTGGCCATGTCACAGGCTGCAAAGTGCAGCCCAGCTAGCTATCTTAGAGAAAAGGGAAGTGGGCTGGTGAACAGTTGGCCATCCACTGGGAATCCATGGCCACTAAAATCAACTAGGATGCTGTCTGCCCAGCATCCCATGTCACCCCTGCCAGCTCTTTCTCTTATATCAGTTATTCCAAAACTTAGTGTTTCCCAAATTTCTGACTCTGCCGTATTTCCCATTATTCTTTTTTTATTATTATGTTCAGTTAGCCAACATATAGTACATCATCAGTTTCAGTTTCTGGTGTAGTGTTCAACGATTCATTAGTTGCCCATTATTCTTTTTTAAAAAAATTGTTTTTTATATTCTTAAGTAATCTCTTCACCCAACATGAGGCTTGAACTTACAACCCTGAGATCAAGGGTCACATGATCTACCTACTGAGCCAGCCAGGCACCCTGCTCATTATTCTCTTTTTAAATAAAATATTTCAGCCATACGGAAAGGTATCAAGAACAAAGTTCACCTGTATATCCATCACCCACATAGGAGATAAAATATTGCAAAGACAGTTGAAGCTGTCTATCTATCCCTGATTCTTTCTCAGGAGGCAATCTTATTTTTTATTTAACAAAGAAAATTTTAACTCCCTCCATGTCGTGCCATCATTAATACAAACATCCCTGCTTTCATCAGCATTTCTTCCTGTTTTCTCTTGCCACGCAAGAGAGCAATGTCTCCCCTCTCCCTACTCTCCTCCTTCGGCTTGCTCTCTCTCTCTCTCCCCTCCATTGTCTGAGACTTCACTCTCTTATACCATCTCTTTGTGTGTTCAGTTTCTTCCTTCTCATCAGTCTTTAATTATCTTTAACTCTCTTCCAATTTACTTACAAATACAAAAACAAAACCCCACAGCTCTATTTGACGTCGTGACTCCTTCTAGGCTCCCTCTCCTCTTCATGAACATTCTCTGTGAAATGACTGTCCACTCACACTTTAATTCCCTGTAATCTGATTCCATCCCACTGCTCCAGGGGACCAATTCTATCCTAGGCCATCATGACCATTCATTCAAGCCAATGGACATTTCTCAGGGTTTATCTTCTTTGACCTCTCAGCACACCTGACTCCCTGGGTCCAGCTCCCTTTCCTTCTTGAAACATTCCCTTTCCTTGGCTTCCTTAGGACTATCTTTTGTTCTATCTCTTTTTACTGTCCAGATCTTAGTACATTTGTCCTCTGTATTCCCTTATATGACAATATTTCTTACATGTGTTCTTCCTAGACCATCTTCTCTTTTCCTTTTATGTATTTTTCTTAAGTGATCTCATTGACTTTGGATTCTCCCTTTTTTTCTCCCATGTGTCATTTTCTACCAGATTATTCTCAGCCCCAAGCCCAAATATCTCTCACTGAAACCAACCAACCAACCAATCAATCAACCAACCAACCAAAAAATGAGCAACAGTGTCAACAACAACAATCTGTCTATAAAGCCCTGCTCTGCCATCCACCTACTTTGCTCTCCCTTCTTAGTCACAATTCTCGATAATTATCTAAAAACATCCCTTCACTTCCTCACCTCCCACTTTTACTCAGCTCATTCCAACATACTGGCTTCTGCTCTCATCACTTCCCCATGACGGCTCTTGAGAAGGTTGTTGGTAACTTTCATATTGCTAAACCCAGTGGATATTTTTAGTCATCTTTTCTCTGACCTCTCAGTGGCCTCAAGCCTACAGATGCGTGCTTATTAAATAGACAGATTTATTTATTGGCTTGGGTTCTGACACCACACTTTCCCTCCTACCTCTTTGAGTACCCCATCTAGACTACTCTGTTGGCTCATCTCAAAATGTCTGTCTTTTAAATACCAAGTTTTTCAAGGTTTGGTCCTAGGAATTTTTTTTCCCCTCAAATTTTCCCTGCCCTTGACTTCAGTTACTATTTATATCCTGATGATCTACAGTGTATTAAATGTCAGGTCAGATCTTCCTTCCGAGCTCCAAACCTGCATATCCAATGTTCTCCTCCACCTTGCTACAATGGATATTTTAAAGGCTTCTCCAATTCAATGCTTCCAAAACCAATGTCTTTTTTTCCCTCTCTAAATTTTCTTTTAAAGAGTTTATTTATTTATTTGAGGGAGTAAGAGTGAGGACAAGTTGCAGGGGAGGGACAGAGAGTGAGAGAGAAACAGACTCCCCACTGAGCAGGGAGCTAGAAGTGGGACTCAACCCCAGGACCCTGAGGTCACGAGTCAAGCAGAAGGCAGGATGCTTAACTGACTGAGCCACCCAGGTGCCCCTCTCTAAGTCTTGATCTAGCTCTCCAGTGTTTCCTGTTTTATTGAGTGGCATCATCACCTATTTGGATACAAAAACAATTCCCGCCAAATTATTCTCAATAATTTCTCCTCCACCTCTCTCTCCCTGTAATTCAACTTGTTGTCTTGGCAGTTTTGCCTCTCAAATATTTTATTTTTTCCCCTTTATAAAAAAATAAATATTTTATTTATTTATTTGTCAGAGAGAGAGAGAGAAAGAGAGAGCACACAAGCAGGGGGAGCAGCAGGCAGAGGGAGAAGCAGACTCCCCTGCTGAGCAAGGAGCCTGATGTGGGACTCGATCCCAGGAACCTTGAGATTATGACCTGAACTGAAGGCAGAAACTTAACCAAGTGAGCCACCCAGGCATCCCTCACATATTTTCTAAATCTATTTCTATCCATATCTACCATACCTTATTTCTGTATATCTTGTACCAGTTTTCCTTCTCTCCCTGTGATCCTACCACACTGACTCTAGAGGCCTTAAAACTAGACTCACAGCTTCTGTCCCCCTTTCTGGAACATTCTCTTTTTCTACTCTATCTCTCCCTAAACACCTTGGAAACTCCTCTCATAATTTTGATCTGAGCTTAAGCATCCTTTTTTCCCCCCCAGGGAACTATGACGTGATTCTTTGGACTGCATCAAGTTTCCTTGGTATATACTTTTATGGTTTACTGTGTCTTTCACAGTACTTAAGACAGTATATTTGTATTTGTGTGATTATTTGACCAAGGTTGAATCTTCTTCACTAGATTATGTTGCCTAGTCCGTAGTGCTAACCTCATGTTCTTGGCATATAGTACAGCACATGACACATATTCTAGGGGCTCAGTAAATGTTTAAGTGGTTTTAAGTATTGACTACAGGTTGACAATTCCCCAAACTATTTCCAACCCAGTTGCTTTCCTGAGATTCAGATCTGTATAATGAACTCTTTACTGGGTATCTCTGATTGGGAATCCCACTGGCATCACAAACTTAACAAACCCCAAACTATGCAAACCCCAACAAAGTTACCACCCCCATCCAAACCTTATTCTCGTCCTGAGTGTCTGTCTCAGAGAATGATTCCCCCCAACCTTTCATTTGCCCAAATTGAACATCAGGCATCAGGTCTGGACATTTGTCTCCCTCATCTTTCACTTTGAATGAAGCACTAAGTCCTACTCATTCTATCTTTCAGTTATGCTTCCAATCTGTTGATTTCTACCCAGGCTTATGGTCTCTATTCTAATTCAGGATATTATCAACTCTAGTCTAGATCACTACAAATGGCACTTTACTGGCCTCCCCCCTTCTAGTTTGTATTCCTCCTAGTTATTAACCTTTATACACCGTAACGTCTAAAATGAATATCTGATCATACCCCTGCTTTAAACCCCTAGATAGCTCCCCATCACTCAGAAAGGCTTATAAAACTCTGAAGGATCCAGTTCTTTCTTGGCTCTCTATCCTCACCTTTCATTCCTCTCTTCTTACTTCATTTTCCATCTATGCTTGATCACTTCTAGTTTATTGAATGGGTCCTACTCTTATACCTCCAGATTTTCTGTAATACCAGGTTACTGCTGGCTAACAAATTATTTCAAAGCTTAGTGTTTTATAACAATATTCATTTATTACTTCCTATGGCCTATAGGTCAGCTGAGTAATCCCTCTGATTTGGGCCAGATTTATCTATCTCCATTGGACTAGCTCATTTGTCTTTGCTCATTGAGCAGGCCAGTTGGGGGTGGGTAGCTGGTCTAGAATGATCTAGCAAGACCTCATGTGTCTCTCTTCCACATGGTTTCTCATCCTCCAGTAGGAATGTCCTGGTTTATTCTCATGGTAGTAACAGAGTTGAAAGAAGGAAAGAAAGAAAGAAAGAGGAAGGAAGGAAGGGGAGAGGAAGGAAGAAAGGAAGGAAGGAAAGGAAAAGAAAGGAAAGGAGAAAGAAAGGAAGGAAGGAAGGAAGGAAGGAAGGAAAAGAGAAAAGGAAAGGAAGAAAAAAAAGGCAAGGAGGTTAGGAGGAAGGGAGAGAGGGAGGAAGGAAGGAAGAAAGGCAGGCAGGCAGGCAGGAAGAAAACAAGCATGTGAGGCCTCCTGATGCCTAGGCATGAAACTGACATACAGCCAATTCTGTCACGTTCTATTAGCCAAAGGAAGTCCAGAGATCATTCCATATTCAACAGGTTGGAAATAGATTCCATCACTTGGAGGAGTTGCAAACCTACAACACAAAGGGCTGAATGCATAATTGGGTGGAGAATCAGGGCTATTTTTGCCATCAGTCTAGCAGATCTTTTACATTCCTTCTGCAGAGAACACCTGTACCTCAGCCCTTCTCTTTAATAACTCATAATTATCTCTCTAGTCTCAATTTAGATGTCATTCCTGGGAAGCTTTCTTAGATTGCTTTAGATGTCTCTCCTTTGGACCCCATCATGATAACACGTGCATTAAATACCTGACTATTGATCTGATTAGAACATAAGTTTTTGAAGACAGAGACTGCATCTTATTTGGTCACCTCTTAAAACAGCAGGGGCTATTATAGGTAAATTTAAATTTAAAATACACAGTAAAACCCAATCAGGTAAGATCTCAATAAGTAAATTTAAATGTAAAATGCACAATAAAATCAGTCAGTATCCACATGTGCTTCCTTGCCACTTGGGTGTCTGATTGATCAGTCCTACCTAGAGAAAGTCGATTAATGGGGCTGGCATTTTTTTTTTAAATAAAGGGCCAAGAAGTAATTATGTTAGGTTTTGTAGGCTGACTCAAGTCTGCCACTATAGCCCAAGAGCAGCCCTAGACACCATACAAAAAATGTGCATGGCTGTTTTCCAATAAAACCGTATTTATAAAAGAGACATGGGCTGGATTTGGCCCATGGCCACAGCTTGTTGCCCCCTGTCTTTGGGTCTAAGATACCAACGGGCAGGACTACTTCATGCAAGTTTTTGTGACCTGTATAGCAGAAGGATTCGAAACCTTCAATCTGCAACTGCACTGTTGTCTTTAATTACTAGACCCCATTGTCTTGGTTAGCGCTCACACCTGCTGACACACCCACGTTCACGCACAGATGCTCAGTCACCATAGAAAGGTTTTCCTTTATTCCAACTAATATCAGCTATCTTTAGAAAGAAAAGAAACACTGAGTCCTATTACTACAGAAATCAGTGCAGATTAAGAATTAATCTACACACAGATGAGCTCATAAAAACGTAAGAAAACATTAGCAGCTGATTAGAAATTAATGCTAAAATGCTAAATGAAGTTCTTAGATTGAAGCAACGACATCACACTTGAATTGTTAATATGGCAATTAGCTCAGCCACCTATGAAGTGCTTGTTAATAAATACTTCATAAAAACTTCTGTTAAATGAGAGCACACAGCAGGTTTATGAAATGTAAGTTTACATGGTCTTGAAAAATGTATTCAATATGCTTTTTTTAAAAAAAAGTCCAGTCGTGGTGACTTCTTGAAAGAAATCATGCTGTAGCTAAATTTCAAATATTTTGTCCTTTCTGAAACTAAGGCCCAATCATCTACAAAATGGTTCTCAAAGTGTAGTCTGAAACTAGCAGCATCAAAATCACCAGGAAACATGTTTGAAATATCAGGTCTCGGTCTTCGCCCCAGACTTACTGAATCAGACACTCTGGGGTGGGCGCCGGAAGTCTAGGTTTTAACCAGACTTTCCAATGATTCTGGTGCGGCTCAAGCTTGAGCACTAGTGCTTTGCAACACTGAGGATTAATCCCAAGTAAGGCTGAGCTGTGTGATCTACTGTGTGCATGGGGTGGTGGGTCCTACTGTGTGTTTGCACTGGAATCACCTGGGGTACTTCATAAATACTGAGTCCTACCTGTGTCCCACCCAGAGATTAAGATGTAATGGGTCAGGAGTATGGCCTTGAAATGTTTAAAAAAGTCCCAGGTGACTCTTAACCTGTAGACATGTTTAGTAAACACTACAGTAGAAGAAGCCATACATACCCCAATCCAAACATGGTAGAAAAAACTATCTTGATGGTATGGATTGATGGTATGCTTCTTAGTTGCTGTCAGGTTAGATTTAGCTCCATTTTGGTTGAGAAAAATGGTTTGTTTGCTCTCTTTGTCTTTAGGAAAATCCTAGGGTCTTAACACCATCAGCTTACACACGATCTTTGTGATGTTGAGAAGAGTGGTATATAATTATATGTATACATGTATTCTTGTTTTGCATACAGTAAAATGTAGTTTCTTGTGCTCCATCCATAATCATCAGGGGAGTGCAAACCAAAACCACAATGAGATATCACTTTTTACCTGTCAGAGTGGCAAAACCAAAAACATAAGAAATAAGAAGTTTTGGTGAAGCTGTGGAGAAAAAGGAATGCTCGTGCACTGCTGGTGGGAATGCAAACTGGTACAGCCGCTGTGGAAAACAGTATGGAGGTTCCTCAAAATATTAAAATAGAAATGCCACATGATCCAGTAATTCTACTATTGGGTAGCTACCTAAAGAATCTGAGGACACTAATTCAAAAAGATATATGCACCTCTGTTTGTTGAAACATTATTTGCAATAGCCAAGAAATACACAGAAGCAGCCCAAGTGTCCCCCAGTAGATGAATGAATAAAGAAGATGTGGTGTGTGTGTGTGTGTGTATTTTTATATACATAGATATACACATAGACTATTACTCAGCCATAAAAAAGAATGAAACCTTGCCATTTGCAACAACATGGATGGACCTAGAGGATATGCTTAGTGAAATAAGTCAGTTAGAGAAAGACAAATACCATATGGTTTTCCTCATATTTTATACTCACAAAAAAACCAGACTCTAACATACAGAGAATGGACTGGTTGCCAGAAAGGAGGTGGGTGGGGGGAGGGGAGAAACAGGAGACTGCGATCAAGAGTACCTTTATCTCAATGAGCACTGAGAAATGTATAAAATTGTTAAATCATAGGGGCGCCTGGGTGGATTAAGCCGCTGCCTTCGGCTGGGGTCATGATCTCAGGGTCCTGGGATCGAGCCCCGCATCGGGCTCTCTGCTCAGCGGGGAGCCTGCTTCCCCCTCTCTCTCTGCCTGACTCTCTGCCTACTTGTGATTTCTCTCTCTGTCAAATAAATAAATAAAATCTTAAAAAAAATTGTTAAATCATTATATTGTATGCCTGAAACTAATACGACACTGTATATTAATTATACTTAAATAAAAAACAAAAATGATAGTTTCTTCTACCCTTAAAATATTTACACACACATACTCTCTCTCTCTCTCTCATCTGTTAAGCCAAAAGTCCATGGTGGCAAGTACACCATGCCCTTTGCATTAGTAGGTGAAATCCTATGAATGGGGAGATGGTCTAGTTCTAAAGATAATGGGTATGAACTAAAACTAAAAATAAAGAACAAAACTAGAAACAAAAACCTCGAGACCTTAAAGATTTGAAACTACTATGCCAAAACAACTAAACAGTAAAATCAATATGTGCAGAACATCTGAAAATAATGATAATGTTGGTTAGGCATATAGGATATGACCAATATGGCTTCCAGACTACAAGTCATTTACTAGACAAGAAAAATAAAATAAATGAATTTAGTGGTCAATTCCAGAAGAAAATAATAAGAAATATAAACCCAAGGAAAGCAGAAGAAATTCATTAATAAATATACAAAGATACTAATAAATGAAAATACTGAAAAATGGCATGTTTTCTTTAAAAATGAGAAAAAATAGATGAACTATTAACTAGTCTAATTAAGAAAAAAAGATGAAACTCAGCAAACATAATTAGGAACAGGAGCATCACATATAAGAGGAAATAGAAAGGAATTATACAAATACTGTACCTATTTCCAAGCTAATACTTTTTAAAGTTTGGATAAAATGGAAAAATGTCTAGGACTACATAGTTTTTAAGAAAATTATCCAGAAGGAAGTAAAATACTTAAATAGATCAATAACTATATAAAAAAAGCAGTTTTTCAAATCCTAAGTTTCAGATATCCCTCGACCATTGAGACAGTTGCAGGGAATAGAGAGAAAAAGGACCGTTTCATCTTTTTACAAAACCAGAAACTAGAGTAATGTCGAGGAGCATATTCGACATTCAAAAAGATTTTTGCAGACTGGAGAGCACGAGAGGGAGGTGGAGAGAGGGAGACGCCGGCGATTTTGCAAGGACTTCATGAAACGGCTCTAATAAAAACTAAATTTTATTCATTGGCTCAAGTGTGAGGCCAGGAAAAGGCCTTGAGCCTTCTGGAGTTTTCCACTGTTCGAGGATGAATGGCCTGAGGGAATTATTTCTTTGATTCTAAATTTCTATTGACTGTAAAACCATCATTTAATTATAGACATTTTAAGGATAAATCAAACTGTATTTTTTTATTTTTAAAGCTTTTCATTTATTTATTTGACAGAGAGAGAGCACAAGCAGGGGGAGTGGCAGGCAGAGGGAGAGGGAGAAGCAGGCTCCCCGCTGAGCAGAGAGCCTGATGCGGGGGTTTGATCCCAGGACCCTGAGATCATGACCTGAGCCAAAGGCAGACGCTTAACTGACTAAGCCACTCAGGTACCCACAAGGATAAAACAAACTATATTTAATGTACCTAAAACAAGAAAACGTGCATTCATGTATTTATATACCATTTTCTCTTCACTATCACAAGGTTGCATCTAAACCTTCACACTGCAGAGGCTAAAAATTCCTGGGGCTCATTTTCAGCACACGGTGATGGGCTGCTTTTCAAAATCTCAGCTGCTGGACTTGACCTCTCCACCAGCTTTAGGATGACAGTCTGGTAGACCAAGCACACCAAGACTGTGCCTGCATTTCTTACTTGGTTAAACCTTGGATCTTTTTTTTTTTTTTTTTCTTTAAGTCAAACCACGCATCTGCTTAAAGAGATTCGGCTTCCTTTGAAAGTCAGCCAGAAGCTTCAGACTAGAACTGTTTGGTGCCCGGGTCATTGTTCCTCGTCACATGTGTATGAGCCACAGCAACCACTCGTGGCTTTCAGAATCCTGTGGTCTTTCCCAAGATTTCTTATTTCCACTGCCTTTGGTGGCATGTCCTAGTATTCACCAGGAAATCTTATATTTGCACAATGACATCTCTACCTAGTGCAACACAGGAGTGGGACATTTTAAAAAGCCAGTTTGAAAGACAATTAAGGTCCCCACTGCCCAAATCTTGGGCATTCTACAATAAAACCATTGTCCAATAAAAAGAACCAGGGCTCTTTCTTTTCTTTTCTTTTCTTTTTTAAGATTTTATTTATTTATTTGACAGAGAGAGATCACAAGTAGGCAGAGAGGCAGGCGGAGAGAGAGAGAGGAGGAAGCAGGCTCCCTGCCGAGCAGAGAGCCCGATGCAGGGCTCAATCCCGGGTCCCTGAGATCGTGACCTGAGCCGAAGGCAGAGGCTTAACCCACTGAGCCACCCAGGCGCCCCACCAGGGCTCTTTTGAAAAAGAGTTGACTCTAGGGCTGGGGCAGGAAATACACAAGACAAGTCTGGAGTATCTTGTAGTGGCAGAAATAAAGTGTTGAAAAGACCCTCCACGATGATGAGGGTATTCCAAGGGGTGCAAGACTCAACTGAAAAAGCTCCCAATGGATAAAGCTGCAAGAGTTTGAGCGACAAAATGAAGTTGTGTAGGATTATAATTCGAAGTATAGAATAAATATCCATGAGTCCATATTGATATAAATAAATGAATGAATAACCATAGGAAAAGCAGCAAATCTCCCATGCAGAAGCATCTCAAATAATTTAGGTAGGTGCTCTGCCCTCAGTGAGGTGGAGCATTATCCTCCACTTATGGGTAGTCTGTGCACAGTGACTTCCTTCCAAAAAGTACAATATGGAAAGGGAGAAAAAAGAGTAAGTTTATGGTGGAGACACTGGACGAACACTACCTTGATCAATTGATCAAGGTTAACCTCATCACATTAAGTCATTTTGAGACCGTGAAATTGAATAAAGGGAAACCTCACTAAGGTGGTCTCAGAATGCTAGAACAGTAGGTTGGTATGTACCACTCAGTGTCAATTACAGGAAGAATTGTCAATTACAGAGGTAACAGAAGAATCTCAACAGGTAGGAGTCATCCATTTTAGTCCCCAACAGGGAAAGATGTACACTGTATCTCCTACCAGAAACCGACTTCTCCTGCAACTCAGCTAATGAGAAACTGTCATTGTCCTCAACTCTCGTTTTTCTTCAGTAGACACTTGTATGAAACAGAAACAGCCCGTCCCAACCTCCCTTTGTGTGTTGGAGTTATTTATGATTTTGCTGTAGCTTCCTTGTCCTGGATGGCAATTCTCTGCTATTCCCAAATAAACCCATTTTTGCTGGTAAAATAATTGGCAGTTTTATTTTTAAAGTTCACAATAGCATGTATGATGTGATTAGAAGGGTACTTTATTTACCTCTGTGACCTTCCTCCTCAAAACTCATAACCCTCATCTACAAATGAGACAAACATCAGACAAAATCCAATTGAGGGGCAGCAAAAGAGCTGACAAATTCTCCTCAATATTGTCAAGATCAAGAGCAAGGAAATTCTGAGAAATTGTCACAGCCGAGAAGAGTCTAAGGAAACATGACAAATAAATCTAATGCGGTATCCTGGATGAATTTCTGGAAAAGAAAAAGGACATTAGGGAAAAACAAAGGAAATCTGATATGGACTTTAGTTAGTAATAAATGTATCAATATCGATCCATTAATTGTGACAAATGTATTAAACAAATGTAAGATGCAAGTAAAAGGGGGAAACTCGGGTATATGGAACTCTCTGTATTATATTCCAACTTTACTTTAAATGCAAAACTACTCTAAAGGAAAAAGTTTATTTATAAGACAAAGATGCAAATATAAGTTAAAATTCAACTATGTGTAGCACTTTCAAAGCAAATCTCTCTCTCTCTCTTTTTTTTGCTTTAATAAAAGTCTTTATGAACAAGGTTCAGAGAGCTTCTTGGGCAATGAATGACTTTTACAAAACAACATTGTGGTGAGTTGAGTGTAAATGGCTTAGAAACACGCAGATTAAATTTCCCTGAATCTCTCTTTTTTAAATTAGTTTCAAAGCAAATATCTCAATGGAAGGGACAATCGGATTAATAGAGTCCTTTAATACTTGTCCAAATTCAAATATTCAGGCAATACCAATGCAGTCAGCATTTTATGTCTCTTCTAACATTATTTTTGAAAATGTATATTGATCTCACAGATACTAAAATCTGAAAAAATTCACTTAGTATTAGGGATAATTAATTTATTTTTGCACTCATTAAGTGTAATTGTAATTGATACCAGAAAATAGGTTTATTTTTGTTGTCTCCAATGCTGTGAGCGCCTGGGTTCCATTCATCTCTGTCTCCTCCGCACCCCACAACACGGGCACTCAACTGTATTTGAAATATGCTAGGCTGGATGCTTAATGGCATCGTTTTGTTGATTGATGAATAAGAGCGCCGGGTAATTACAATTACAAAAACGGAGAGGCAATAGCGAAGGGTGTACACTCACACACTCACACGTACTCTTTTCTTAGGGCCCTTTATTCATGTAATGAGTTGCAGGTGTGTTCTTTTAGATGAAACATGCTGATGTCAAATTGATTTTCTTAGGATTGTCCTTTTGAATTATTTTTAGGCTTGACAAAAAAATATTTGAGAACTATTTCACCAAAGGCTTTTGCATTGTATGTTTAAATAAAATACAGTGGACTAGGGGTGCCTGGGTGGCTCAGTTGGTTGAACATCCGACTCTTGATTTTGGCTCAGGTCGGATCTCAGGGTTGGGGAATTAAGCCCTGTGTTGGGCTCTGCGCTCAGGGGCCAGTTGGCTTGAAGATTTCTCTTCCTGTCCCTTTGCCCCTCCCCCCCCCCCCACTCCTGTGCACAGTGCGCACGCTCTCTAAAATAAATAAATAAATAAATAAATCTTTTAAAAAACTGACAGTGCGCAAAATAAAAAATGCAGAAAGCTTACATTTTCTTGAAGACTTGTTCAGAGAACAGTCACCACATAGCTGCTAATGTATGTTGGGGGGAACTGCAGTTTCTGGGCACAATGATTCTAAACAATAGGTAAGTTGAAGATGACCTTAAAATCTCGTGGCAGATTTGAGTGCTGTTAAATTATCAAAGAAGACCTTAATCTTTTCCTGCACATTTTCTCCTTCAGTGATCCCGTATCCAGATATCCACCTTTATCCTGCCTGTTAACCCTTCCAAAAGCCCGTGATCCAATGACAAATTAATCGCACTGGCTTGCACATTCTGAGCCTAAAGTGTGCCTGGAATTTGCCCTCTTCTCTTGAATCTCGCCCCTTTTGTCTGAGCTACCACTCTTCTCTAATGGATTTCCTTTCTTTGACTCTTACTCCTTCTGATCCATTGCTGGCCCTGGAACCAAAGGAATTGTTAGCAAATGCAAATTTGATGGTTGTCATCCTGAATGACTTCCCGCTGTTCTTGGCACAATGCTGAGAAATCTTTCTATGACTTCTCTGTAGTGAACCCTGCAGCATGGTGCCTGGGCCCTCTCGGCTCAGGATCTAGGCCTCGCCCCCATTGGCTGCTGAGGGCTCACAGCTGTCTCTCTTGGGGACTCACCCTCAACCAAGGGTGATTATCCTTTGATGACAGATCAGTGGTGGGATCTCCAAAGGTCTGGTCCCTTGCCTCAATTTCAGACAACACGGAGGGGCCATCCCAGATCCCTCCCCATGTTGTCCTCTACTGGAACTATACTGAGGTTCAGTCTCTCTCTGCTCAACCCTGCTTCACCCCACCTCCTTTAGAGATACTCTTTTCTAGTTCACACCCTACCAACCTCCCTGTACTCAAATCTGAGAGGCTGTTTCTCAGAAACCCAGCAGAAGACACCACCACCTCTCTTGTCTCCCTTCTGTCTCTCTCCTTCTGCCCCATCGCTGCGGCGACCTGGAGTTCAGTCCTCCATCTGAAACTGACAGAACCAAGGCTCCTCGTTGGTCTGCTCAGGATGCGATCTTGGGGTCCTGGGATCTGTGCTCTCTCTCTTCCTCACTCTCTCTCAAGTAAATAAATAAAACGCTTAAAAGCTGGAGAAGGCAGTTTTACTTATTTTTTATTTTTACTTTAAAAAAGATTTTATTTACTTATTTGAGAGAGAAAGAGAACATGAGCAGGGAGAGGGGCAGAGGGAGAAGGAGAGGGAGAATCTCAAGTCGGCTCCCCGCTGAGCACAGAGCCTGACTTAGGGCTCCATCCAAGGACCCCCGAGATCATGACCTGAGCCTAAGTCAGACACTAAATCGACTGAGCCAGCCAGGTGCCCTGAGAAGGCATTTTTAGATCAGAAATTCTCAAACTTTAATATACCTACAAATCACGTTGATTTTGCTAAAATGTCTGTTTGGGTTTTTTGACATTCTGCATTTCTAATATCAGCTCCCAGGTGATCCCAGATGCAGTCTGTGGGCCACGCTTCAGTGTTAAGCTTCCAGAAATTCTCTTAGATTCTTTGCATCTGTGCTAGTTTGATGGCAGCATAGAATTTGGGATCAAAGATTCTAAAGTTGTACAGATCTGGCTTCAAGTCCCCACTCTGCTCTTCCCAGCTGTGTGGCCTTGATCAAGGTGTCCTGTCCAGGTCTCGATTCTCTCATTTATAGAACAGGCGGAAATAGTGCCAACTCCTGGGCATGAGTGTGGAGACTGAATGATATAAAACAGGCAGAGCACTTAGCCCAAGGGCTGGCACATAGCCCTCAAAAATTGTCAGCTTCGTATTATGACTGCAGATCAGCATTCCATGTGGGAACATGAAGAGCGTTATTGTGGGTCACTTGAGCCACAGCCAGATACTCAGATGGGTGGTTCTAGAAGCAACCACTGTGAAGTCTCAGGGGCACAGAGCTGCAGAGAGGGAGGTAGCCCAGAACTGTCTGTTCGGGTACCGAGAGATGAAGAGAGACTTAATCAAACAGAAGAGCAAAAGCTAGGAAGGGAGATGGCATTCCTTCTGGAATTTTCCATGTCATTTCACAGGTAAAGGAAGGCACCAAAGTCCCAGCTGCTGGCTGTTCAGTGGCCCCTGGGTTGGGTGACCTGGGAAGGGGGGATTGGAATCCTCACAGAAGCAAAAGAGAACCCATCATGTTATTCCTCTTCTCTGCCTTTTGTGCTCAGTACCCCTTCCCAGAATACACCTGTTAAGATTCATGCTGGATTTAATGCTAGTAAGTATATGTATGATCAAAAAAACCCCAAAGCCCCCAGAGACAGCATTAAAAAGAATTCCACAGCCTTAACATGTTACCTTTGATTCAGAGCAAAAGAACTATATCAACAGGAAACACTGTTGTCTTCTCTCAGTAGGGATGGCTCAAAACAGCAGCTGTTGTATGAGCCAGCGTGCTGACAAAGGGACAAAAGGACACATCTTGGAGCTGTGTGAGACAAGCAGGCAAACAGCAAATGTCATTAATTCCATTTCAGCCCAGAGCACGTTCAGATAGACTGGGGAGGCAAGGCCACATGCAGGGCAGGAGAGTTGGGGGTTGGGGCCTGGGAGGTGGGAAGGGTGTGGGTTGGAAGCCACCCAGCAAAAATGCTGCACCTGTAAGTCCTTTGTGGTCCCCAATGGGAACAAAAACACTGTCAGAGGAGGGGCAAAGCTAAGGCAGGAATGAGTAAAATCATCCTGTTTTTAACTGGTGAAAGGAACTTGACATAGAGCAGACACATTTTCAAAAGACCTACAATATGTCTCAAAACACAAAGGGAAAAGGGAACATGCAATTTAATTTATCTGGTTATAATTCAGTCCTGTTTGCTTGTTAACAAATTCTGTTGCTCTTAATGTTTTAGTCATCTACTAAGAGCAAAGTGTGCAGAGTTCTGAACGAACGAAGTTTTCCTATACTCACAACTCATTCATTCATTCATTCAACTTCATTTCTAGCTTCCTTTGCTGTTACATGTGGCCAAAGGATGGGATTCTCAACAACAAAATGATGTACTCCAAGCCTGGCCCATAAACCCTCTCTCTCACAGTCCTTGCTCTTTTTCTTCATTTGACTGCTGAGCAGAGAGGATTTATAGAATCTTCTGGAAGACTGAGCCACAAGACAGGAGAGTGAGGCCTTGAATGATTGAATGAGTAGAGTTCAAATGCTCAACTGATTCCACAGCCCCATTATACATGTGAGAAATCAACATTTACTGTACCGAGTCATTTACATTTTAGGGCTGTATGCTCCCCCAGCTAATCTACCCAGACTAACAGGTGTGCGTAACGCAATGAGGGTATAGAGAATGAATTATCTTAGTCCCAGGGAATCTGGGAAGACATTGCAGGTGTGAAAACGCTCAGTGGAGTGGAAGGAGGACTAGAAGTTTGCTGAGCAGGCAATGGAGAAGAGAAGGGAATTCCGGCAGCAGGCAGGAACAAATGCAAGGGAAGACATCACTACACAGCTAGGTTGTTTGGGAGACTATGTTTTAGTGTGCTTGGAGTGAAAGATGGCAGGTGAGACTTGGGAAGCCCCAGACAAGTGAAGGGCAGGGGTGGGCAAGCAATGGCTCATGGGCCAAATCCAGCCTGTCCCTTGTTTTTATATAGCCTGTGAACTAACAATGGTTTTGCTGTTTTTTAAAATCAAAAGAATCAAAAAAAGAATAATAAAAAAAATCCAAAAGAAGAATTTGTTTTGTGACACAATAAAAAGTATAGGAAATTCACATTTCAGTAGTGATAAATTAAGTTTTATTGGAATACAGCCATGCTCATTCATGTATATATTGTCTATGGCTGTTTTTATACTCAAATGGCAAATGGCGGAGATGAATAGTTGTGACAGAGACCATATGGCCCACCGAGCCTAAAATATTCACCATCTATCTCTTTACAGAGAAACTTTGCCAATCTCTGCTTCAGAGTCTGGACTTTATCATGTGTGATAGACTATATCATGAGTCCCATACTTTGCTTCTCCTTGAATTCATACTCTGTTCAAGTGACTTTAAATTCCATACCACTGGATGGACTATATTTTCCTGCTTTGTTGATGTGGGCTTGGCCATGTGACTTGCTTTGGTCAATGGAACATGGGAGAAAGCAATAGCGTACCTGTTCTAAGCCCTGGCCATAATAGAAATCATGTTTTTGTATTTCCTTCTCGTATTTTTCTCATTGTCACCAGAAGGACACATCCCTCAGAGCACAAGAATGAAAGGACTGTGGAGCCCAGCTGCTGCAACTAAACCACAGACTCAAATCTGAAGCAGAGCCATTTGAACCAGTTCTCAGACCTGTTCATTCTCAGAGTGTTAATACATGTTTAGTGTTGTATGCCAGTGAACTTTGGAATTGTTTGTTAAGCAGCAATAGCTGACTGATACATCATGTAGCCACTGTGGAGAGGAAGTTACTAGGTGCAAACCTCAACATGCTTCCTTATAACTAAAAGTTCAAGAAGATTAGCAAGTTAAGGTTGCTGAAGCTTAATGCTAAAGGAATGTTATGTTAAACGTATAGAAGTTAATCATATAGAAGTATGAAAGCAAAATTATTGTGAATTTAGGCAGAGAATACTTGGTTCCTTTTCCTTTTCTTGAGATCTGAATTAGGTCCCTGGCATCCCTTCCCCAGAGTTAAGTGGTCCTATGTTTTCACATAAATTTTCTTTTTCTCCTTTTTACTGCTGCTTATATTTGTTTTGGCATACCTCTGCTATGTCATCAATGGCTCTCTAATACAGAGATGGCCCTCCCCACAGTCTGACCTGTATAATTTTAGAGCTTGAAAAATCTTGAATTCATCTATCCCAGGAAATTCTGGAATAGGAATCATACTATGAAATGCCTAAGAAAGAAGATGAGGTAAAACACCAAAAGTGTCCCTTCTAGGTTTCTTGGCTAATGCCTATGTGGGTTGTCATGGTGACTGGAAGGAGATGGAGAACAGAGAAAAATTGGGGAAGATACTGTCATATTGGGACAAATAGAAACTTTGTGGACATTTGCTTCTTGGAAATTAACTTAGGGAATTGTATCATTCACTAATTTGGTTTCCTGATTATCACAAGGTCAATGAAATCCCTCAAGAATCTATAAATTGGAATTTCTTCTTTCTCTTATTTCAGAGTCCAAGGGGCCATGGCTAGGAGAAGAAGCATCCTGGACATGGTAACATTGAAATTTAAACTTTTGAAATTTGAATATCTATTTGTTATATTGAAGTCTCTCACTTTCTCCTTCCAGTTGCCACCTGCCCTCTCATCACCAAAATTAAGCAAATAAGACAGATACAAAAAACCCCAATCATACCCAAAACAATTAAATCACAATCTCTGGGGGATGAGACATAGGCACCAATATCGTTTGAAACTCTTGGGTGATTCCACAGTGCAGATAAGTTTTGAGAACCAGTGCTCTAAACCTTGTGCTTAGTAACACAGTGTGCTACTCATCACAGGGGCACAAAGAGGCAGGCAATCACATCATTGTAACAGTTGGAGGCATTTAGTCCAGATCAACACATGTATCAGACATTTTCAGTTTTAGAGTAACAGAAATCCTGACTCAAAGCAGTTCACCTAAGACCACTGATAATGGCATGCAAATGGAAAGTTCAATGGCAGGATTCTTTCTGTTTCTCTATGCTGCCATCCATGGTGTCATCACTGGTGGTTCTACAGTTCTAAGAAGCACCTGGGGTTATACGGTTTCTCTTCAGGTTCAGCCCAAGAGATAAAGCTTTCTTTCCCTCAACTATCAGACAGTGTCCTGCCTTTGCCTTGGTTGGATTAACTTTGGTATGTGCCATCCCCCAAGTACATATTAGATAATTGCTAGATGTTTTAGCCTGCGCTGCTATAACAAAATACCAGAGATTGGGGTGGTGCTGAAAACAACAGACATTTATTTTTCATAGTTCTGAAGGCTGGAACATTCAAGATTAAGGTTCCAAAAGATTTGGTGTCTGGTGAGAGTCCATTTCCTAGGTTGCAGATAACCACCTTTTCACTGTGTGCTCACATGGCCTTTCTTTGGTGTGTATGTATAGAAAAAGAGAGCTCTCGTATCTCTTCCTCTAGTTATAAAGGTACTAATCCCACCATGAGGGCATCACCTTCTTGACCTACTCTAAACCTAATTTCCTCACAAAGGCCCCCACCTCCAAATATGATCACTTTGGGAGTTGGGGTTTTAACATATGGATTTTTTGGGAGGGGTGGGAGACACAGACATTCAGCCCACAACACTAGCTAACTGGCCAGGAAACTCTCTACTGATTGGCTTAGAGCGAGGTTACAACTTATTCCTGAACCAGTTACTAGGACAAGTGTTTTGTTTAGGCCAATTAGGACCCACTATTAGAAGGGGGTGGAATGGAGAATAATTCCACATAGAAAGCATGGCTGCCCCATAGTAGGATATGACAGGGTCCTGTTAGGAAGAAGTATGGAATAGGTGCAGTTTAGATGATAAACAGATTATTCATTGAAGAGTAGGGACAAAGTAGAAGATCTTTTAGGTTATTTCTTGGTTCCTCCATGGTAGGAGAGTAGAATTGAATTTTTCTGAGGAAGAGGAAGCCCTTCCACACTTTTTTTTTTCCAATTAATGAGCCATGCAGAGAGATGATAAGCATCATCAAAGTCTGGTCATTCCTAAAGTTTTGGATTTCTTTCATCTTCTTAACCATTCTAGGAAGAGGGGAGCAACATGGGTGTTTTCCACCCAGCCAGCCATAACGTAACAAGGGATCAGGAACTCCTTATTCATAAGCCCAACAGAGCAGACTCTACTCCCTTATTTTAAAAGCAATAGCTACTCTTTACTCCACTGGAAAGATATCAAGTTGCCCTTTGAATGTCCTCAGCAATCTCCCAACCTCAGTTGAAGATGGCAGCTTCTCTTCTTGTGTGATTGGAGTAGCTCCTTGAGGAGTATGAAATCCAAAACCACTAGAGATTAGTCTCTTGGCCGAGGTAATCTCCAGCCAAAATGCAAATACTCTTTATATTTATCAAGGAATCATTAACATCTTTACATCCTCAGTGTTTACTGGTGGATCAGAGAAAATCAATGCAAGTGTCTCCTAAAAGAATTAAAGAGGAGGACAAGTGGACTGGTTTTCAACCTTAGCTGCACATTGGAATTTCCACCAGATTAATTAAACCAGAATCTCTGAGGATGAGACTCCGGTATCAATCTTTTCAAACTTTAACAGGATTCCAATGTTCAGCTTAGACAGAGATCTGGTCTTGATGAGGGCTTTTGGGAGACCTTCTCCTGGTGAAGTAGCTGGAAGGCTTTGGAAGCTGGAAGGTAGAGTAGGTGGAGGTGAAATTGGGATAGAACCAAAGGGAGGGATAGTGCTGGAAGAGGAGTTTGGTAGGTACCAAAAGCAACCTGTACCGAAAGAACAAAAAGCTCCATCTTCACAAGTCAGCCTTGGTCTATTCACAGTCTGTAGTTGATGAAATGGTATGTCCAATCCTCTGGTATACTCTTCTCAAACTTTAATGTTCTACAAATCCCTGGGAACCTTATAAAAAAATGCAGATTCTGATCCAGTGGGTCAAGAATCAGTCCTGAGACTCCACATTTCTACCAACAACTGAGGTTATGTTGCAGCTGATCTGCAGATGAAATTCGAGTAGCAATCATGCAGTGTATTATAGGATGCTACCATCTTTTCCTGCTATAGGGGTCTCAGCCTAATTTCCCCCTACTAACTTATAAATCAAATAAGATACTAAAATTCAACAAATTCCCTGCTTATTAAAGATAGAACATGACAAGGTGACACATGTTCATCGTAGGGGAGAAAAAATATCTTTCCTCTACCTATCTTAGGTTCTCAGTTGGGTGTCTGTAACAAAAGCCAGATTAACAAGAGAAAAGCATACACATTTATTTCGTATAATCTTTATGTGACATAGGAGCCTTCATAAGGCAATGAAAATCTGAAGAAAGAGTTAAACCTGAGTGTTTTTATCCTAGGTCTGATGAAGAGTGGAAAGTCATGGAAAAAAATATTATGGGAAAAATGGTCATGAGCTAAGGGGGAACCTAGCAAGGCTTCTTTGTTGAAATTCCCCTCAGCAGGGATCAGGATGTTCCTTTCTTCCAGGTATAGGGAAAGTACCTCAACCTCTCAGGAAGATGTTATGGCCTGCTTCAGGGGGGAAAGTCAGAGTCCTTCCAGCACCTTTCATTTCTCAAACTACTTCAGCTTAAAGCATTCCAACTGCCAAGGTGCCCTATTTTGAGGGAGCATGTCCTGAACTCATTACCTCCTGTCCTGCTATCGGGCCAGACACGAGCACCTACGGGAACCTTTAGAGTTCCATTGGTACCATCTAAGCCACACTTCACTGTTAATCCAGCCTTTCTAATTTAGTAACGTGGAGTTCCTGAATATTCATATATACCGAGATCGAAGCTCCGAACTTGAAAAAGAACAGCCAGAGACACTATAAAATAAAGAAACTCTTTTAGAAGGTTGTCACATGTCCCCTTGGAACAAATGACCCATGTGATAAAAAGAAATGGGGCGCGGGGAGCATAGATTGAGGTCAAGTACCTTAAAGGCTCCAATAAAAGGAAAATACATTTGTAGAAAGCTGAATTAACCCAAAACTGAACAGCAGGACTTCTAGTTTGCCTAGCAAAATGGACATCCTGAATTAAACATTAACAGCAAATTGATCCAGGGCTGGTGACGTAATGCTGAAATAAATGAGATTTACATAAATCATATTCTTCTTCAGAATATTGGCTTCCTACTGCCATCGGCATTTTAGTCCAACTGTCCTCTGTCTGGATCAAAAGGAACATTCTCCTATTTTTTTTAAAGTAGCACAAAAGAAGCTTCAGATTTCTCCAAGGGCCATTTATAACAATAAGCACAGGTTAGCACTGCCTTCTCATTCAGAGACCATAATCTGAATTTGAATTGGATTTCAATAAAGTAGCATTTGGAGTGCAAAAAGGAAAGTAATTAAGGTAACAAAAAAGGATGTAAAAGTATATGGTTCTCGGAATGCATCCTAAAAGCTCTTTGGTTTGAAGAGCACCCCTAGGTGGGGTCCACACAGAAGAAGTTGTGCTGATGCAGAAGCAAGAAAGGGACTAGTTTTTAAAGATATATTTCAGTCCTTTAATTTTCTTTCAACTCAGCATGCCGGTAATACACACATCTGTGCCATTAGATGAAAGGATAAAAGCAATGCCCACATGCTTATCCCAGGGAGGCCTTTCCTGTGGGAATTAGCTTTCTTGATCGGTAAGCACAGAATGTGGTAACACAGTAAGAGCTGTGGGAGAGCTGATCACGGGTTTGGCCCCCACACTCTTGAAACACCTAAAGAGGTAATCTATTCTCTTACTCTTCACAACTGTTCATTCCCTCACTTCTTTGTAAGAGGACCCTTCCGCCCCACAGATTCCGAACTTGGCCACGTAACTTACCTTGGCCAGTGAAGTAGGAGGAACCGTCATGGCGACAACGTTCAGACAAAAGCCTTCAATATGGTTGTGTGGTTTGGCTGAACCTCTTGCCCTTCCTCACTACTAAAGGTCGGGCAGATCTTAGCTTAAGGGTCCCTGAAGTCTGTGCTAGAACAGGAAGGCAATGCAAAGCAAAGCAAAGCCCATCAGAGCTGAGCAAAGCCACAGTCCATGCACCTGAGCCACAGTTAACTTCTTACTTCCAACACGCAACATGAATGAGAAAGAAATGTTTACGATTGTAAGCCATTAAGTTTGGGGGGATTATTTGTAACTGCAAGCAAAATGGACTAATATAGAAATTGGTATATGGAAATGGCATGCTGCCAAAACACTCTCTTCCTCTGTAAGGACATATTTTAGCCAGAACACTTCCATCCTGGTTAAACAATAAACCTTGTTGTTTAACCCTTGAACTGTCCCTGTCCCCCTTCCCCCAGGGGACTTACTCAAAAACAAGTCCCGGAAACCAGCCCCAGGTAACAAAGCCCAAATACAAGGGTGGGTCAGGCCAGGTGGAGACATCCGATCAGTAGGGGGGATGCATACTGTCTCCCTAGTTACCAAGGAGTATGGGCCCCACCCTTCGGGAGCCTTTTGGGCGCCAATTCTGACCAAGGTGATAGGCTAATTCAAATATCTACTAGGGTAAATTGTAATTCAATTGGTCACCTAGCATGACTGTTCAGCTTTCTCTGTGTGTTACAATTTCATTGGCCACCTGTGTGTGGCCAGGCCCAACCACGTGGCCTTTGCCCTTAAAGGCTAGTCTGTAAAGCAGAGGGGGGTCGCCCTCTCTGTAAGGGGCGGCCCCGACCGATCTGTTTGACGGTGGGTTTGATTCTTGATGCTTGGCGCAAAATAAAGCTTTCCTTGACCTTCGCTTTGTATCAGTTTTGCTCCTTTAATCATGGACCCATTACTGGGGGACCTAACACCTCCTCTCCATAATCTCTCTCTCTGTATACACACACACACACACACACACACACCCCAGATACATGCATACATATATATGAGTTGTTTTAATTTTATTGGTTTTATTACCTTGTTCATATGCAATTTTTAAATGTTTCCTTATTATCTCTAAGAAATAAACATTTATGAGGAGAATGCTGGTTAAGGCCTTGGATTGGCAATGATCATGCCTGTTTGAAAACTGGCTCCTATAAAATAGAGATGTCAACAAACAAACGCACAAACAAACCACACAGGGCCAAAATGGAGTCACTGACGCTAGTCCATGTCACCAGACTGGAGCTCAGTACCTAACCTAATTGGAGTTTCAACTTTTCTCGGGAATGTAGTTTCAACTGGTCAGCCAGGAATTTTCTGGTCAGCACTAATGTGGTAATCTGTCACAAGGACCCTCTCCATCCTCCAAAGGAAGATGAAGTAATCAGCCTAATCAGACTCCCTGCCCTTTTTCCCCTAAGGGAAGGTGACCTTGCCTGGAACAATCCTTTCTGTTCCTTTGCTAATAACCTCCTTGCCAGGCCCTCCTTCCCATAAAAACCTTCCATTTCATACAACCCTTGAGCTCCCCTCTACCAGCTAGATGTGATGCTGCCCAATTCATAAATCACTTAACAAAGCCAATTAAATCTTCAGATTGACACAGTTGGATTTTTGTTCTTTAACGGGATAATAGTTTTTACATCATAAGATTTTTGTGCGTATAAAACAAGCTTAGTCACTGAAGGCCCTGCAAGAAATTCTGGCTGTTACAGAACACTCAGCAAGAACTATTCATATCTTATGTTCGTGCATATTTGTAACATTATGTTAAAAATAATGTGTATGGGTTCAGAATGAGTAGCCCCAAATGTGCCACTTTGATATGCAGATTATTTTGAGCTGAAACAAGACCCAAAAATACTGAGGAAAAAGCCTTGACATTCCCCCTAACTGTGTAAAAGAATTTTGCTACAACACCTGCTCCAGGAAGAGAGCCACCACCACTTATAACTATAATATGATATGAACTAGGTACAGGAGACAGGGAGGAACCTAGCAAGTCCTGTTTGATGAAATTCCTAAGTTCCTTTGTTTCTGGATGGCCTGGCAAACATTTGTTTACTCAACATTTCCTCCTTCCATTCTTCCTGTGCATTGCCTTCCTTCCTTTTGAAACCCCACATGCCTAAGCCCATTTCTGGTTCAGGCTGACATATGCACCTCATTTTGCCTGTCTTTGGAATCTCAGGTTTATGTAAATTCCCCATAGCTAGGTAATTAAATTTGATTTTCACCTGTTAATCTGTCTCATGTCAGTGTGATTCTTAGACCAGCCAGAAGAATTTTGAAGGGTAGAGGAAAACTTTTTCTTCCCAATGAATGTAAGTTAAAACTGGAAGTCTGTAAGGGTATTTTTCCTTCTATAAAAGTTACATATCTCTGCAGCTAAAAATGAAATTTTTAAGCTTGTCCTCAGCAGCTGACTGAGTTTAGCTTGTGGCTTAAGGTGAAAAGAGATGAGTTTAGGAACTGATAGAAGATAGTGCTGCAGAACCATGTGTTTGTGTGTGTATGAAAGATAAAGAAGTCATAATTGTGTGCCCATTGAGCATATGTGACTGGCTGGTCAGATGTTATTAATGCAAAAGCTAAGGCAAGAGGAGAGCTTAATGCTAGCAGGAAAGTAGAAGAGAGAACTCAGAAACAAGAACAGTGCCTGGCATAAAATGGAACTCCATAATGCAAGACCTCTTTTTTTTTTTAAAGTTTTTATTTAAATTAGAGTAAGTTAACATATAGTTTAATATAAGTTTCAGGTGTACAATTTACTGATTTAATGTTTCCATGCAACACGTGGTGCTCATCACAAGTGCCCTCCTTATCCCCATCACCTATTCAACCCATCCCCCTCCCCACCTCCCCTCTGGTAGCCATCAGTTTGTTCTCTAGATTTCAGAGTCTGTTTCTTGGTTTACCTCTCTCTTTTTCTCCCCTATGATCATTTATTTTGCTTCTTAAATTCCATATATGAATGAAATCATACAGTATTTGTCTTTCTCTGACTGATTTATTTCATGTAGCATAATACTCTCTAACTCCATCCATATCATTGTATCTATCTATCTATATCATATCTTTTTTTTTTTTTAAGTGGGCATGGAGACCAACTTGGGGCTTGAACTCATGACCCTGAGATTAAAACCTGAGCTGAGATCAAGAGTTGGATGCTTAACTGATTGAGCCACCCAATTGGTGCCCCTATACCATGTCTTTTTTATCCATTCATCAGTCGATGGACACTTGGTCTGTTTCCATAATTTGACCATTGTAGATAATGCTACTATAAACACTGGGGTGCATGTATCCCTTAGAATTAGCATCTTTGTATTCTTCAGGTAAATGCCTAGTAGTACAATTGCTGGATTGTAAGGTAGTTCCATTTTTAATTTTTTGAGGACTCTCCATACTATTTTCCAGAGTGGCTGTGCTAGTTTGCATTCCCCCCAACAGCATAAGAGGGTTCCCCTTTCTCCACTTCCTTGTCAACACTTATTGTTTCTTGGGTTGATTTTAGCCATTCTGACAGGTGTGAGGTGGTATCTCATGGTAGTTTTGATTTGTATTTCCCTGATGATGAGAGACGTTGAGCATCTTTTCATGTCTGTTGGCTATCTGTATGTCTTCTTGGGAAAAATGTCTACTCATGGCAAGACATCTTTTCTATGTCACTTAACCATCTATCTTCTCCAACTAAACCCATCACTCCTTGTCAACTGAACATGACCTGCCTCTGGGTTTTTGCTCTCAACAGCTAGATAACTCATGGTCATGTGATTTAAACTACAAGTATATTTATCCCCCATTACACTCTGATGTCAGGGTTATGTGATATAACTTGCCCCAACACCAGAATTCATATTATCCTTCTGGAAATCTTTCATAAGGATGTAATAAATGATCAATATTCTGATTTATTTATAATAACATTAATAGCAGCCTTACATTAATAGCAGAACAAAGGAAACACTCTAACAGCAGAGAAAGGGTTAACTAAGTTATGGAGCACTCATATTCTGAGATATTATACAGCCATTTAAATTCCTGTTTTCAAAGTCCATTAAATGACAATGAAATATATTAATATAATATATGTTAGATTTTGTTATAAGATTAAAGGATGACTTGCACAATATAATCCTGATTTTATTAAAATTTATATATATGCATTGACACAAAGGTGAAAACTAAAAGGAGAAATATCAAAAAAATAAATATTAATTATATCTAGGTATTGGATTTATGGGTCACTTGCATTATCTTCTTACTTCTTTTATGGATTTCACATGATCTTTAATAAGAACATCTTGCCTTAATAAACAGAACAAGTACATTGTAGCTAAAACAATCTTATTAAAAATTTTTTTAAACCATTTTAATTTTTATTGAAAATTCATGTCAAAAACTGTTAAGTTAGGAAGTTGTGCCTAGGGATATTTCACAGAGTGAGTTTCAGGATACAGTTTCAAAAGATGCAGAGCTGACTGGAGCTACAGCAGTCCCAGCGCACTCATAGCTAATGACTTGTAATGTGAACAAGGCAAAAATGTTCCTATAAACCACTGTAAATGAGGGGCTGTTTGTTACTGCAATAAAGTTATGTCAGATGACAATACATGAAAGTTTCATGACCTTGTTAGTTCTTCTCTTCTCCTTATAAGATTCATATAATGTTAGACTAAAACATTTTGGGGACCATCTTTTGACTTCTTATTTTTCAGATGTGTAAACTGAGACTCAAACACACAAAGTAACAAACCTAAAGACACAATGCTTTACTTATAAAACCAGGATGGAACTTTTTTTCTCTAGGGCTCCTTCATTGTTTTTCTAGTGGATGGGATAACTGAGTTTATTGGGAAGATCTTGTATGTTGGTACCCTAACCATTATCCACCTAGGTACCGCCCCCCCACCTTTTTTTGCAAGTCAGTGTACTCCCGAACAGCACAATTTCTGGCCTCCCTGATGTAGATTACAGGTCTGAACATAAAAGCTGTACAAAACCTATATATGTAAAATGTTAGGAACTCATTAAAAGTTTTTAAAGGATACCTACACAAATACTTACGGTTAGAAAAGACAAAAATGAAAATCAAAACAATATAAATATACCACTTCTCTACAAATTGGTCTGTAGAATCAAGGTGACTTCAGTGAAAATCCCAACAGATTTAATTTTTAGAATTCAAAAGTTTATATGGAAAAGAGTCAAACTTGTCTATATATTCATGAAGAAAAACAGGGTAGGCTTATTTACTCTGGGGGACTATCATTATTTAATAAAGCCAAAAGTAAGATAATTAGGACAGTGAGGAATTTATACTGGAATAGAACAAATAAAGCAACAAAATAGGAATTTCCAGAAACAGATACGAAGATAGCATTTCAAATCAGTGGAGAATAGATGAGTTTCTCAACAAATCGTGGTATGACAGTTAATCAATAAAGAAAAAAATTTGGATCCTAATCACAGATCATCCACACAATCAGATCTAGGTAATTTAGAAACTTAAGGGAGGAAAGTAAAACTTGAAAAAGTCTACAAGAAAAATAGTAAGACTATCTTTACAAGTTGGGGGTAGAAAACAATTTTATTTTATTTTATTTTTTATTTATTTTATTATTTTTTTAAAAGATTTTATTTATTTATTTGACAGACAGAGATCACAAGTAGGCAGAGAGGCAGGCAGAGAGAGGAGGAAGCAGGGTCCCCGCTGAGCAGAGAGCCAGATGCGGGGCTCGATCCCAGGACCCTGAGATCATGACCTGAGCTGAAAGCAGAGGCTTTAACCCAGGCGCCCTAGAAAACAATTTTATAAACTACATATGAAAGTATGGACTATCAATGAAACAATTCATAAATGTGACTACATTCAAAAAATTAACAACTTCTAGTAATCAAAATATGCTATAAAGAAATTGAAAAAGCAAGCCACAAACTTGGAGAAAATATTTCCAAATTATATGACCAAAGGAGAATTAGTATCCAGTATACACTAAGAAATTATAAAAGTCCACATAAAGATATAAAAATCCATGTAAGTCCATATAAAGATAAGCAAACCAAGGAAAAATGATCAAGAGACTTTTACAGATGAAAAAAAGCTCAATGACCAATAAATTTATAAAAATATGCTTGATCTCATTACACTTCAGAAAAATTTAAAGGAAAACTACCACGAAATGTCTTTGGATTCCAACACTGCTATGGACTGAATTGTGTAGCCGCTCCCCCCTGACCAAGTTATATGTTGAAATCATCCAATGTGACTATATTTGGAGTAAGGAAGTAATTAAGGTTAAATGTGATCATAAATAAGACCCTAATCTGATGAAATTAGTGTACTTATAAGAAGATGCACAGATATCTCTCTCTTTCCTTCTCACTCTCTCTCTCCCTTTTTCCCCACCCCCAGCCCACCATGTGAGGACACAGTGAGAAGGCAGCCATCTGCAAACCAGGAAGAGAGTCCTCACTAGAACCCAACTGTGCAGGTACCCTGATCTTATACTTCCAGTCCCCAGAACCATGAGAAAATAAAGTTTTGTTGTTTAAGTCACCCAGTCTGTGGTATTTTGTTATGGTTAGCTCAAGCTGAGACAACCAGATAGGCAAAACATTTTAAAGTCTGACAATACCAAGTAGTGTGCACATACATGAGTGAGGGGAAATCTTATAGATTCCTAGTGGAATCAGTACTTTGGAAAGATTTGGCACTACTCAATAATTTTAAAGATAATCTAACCCATAATTCAGATATTCTACTTCTTGCTATTATCCTAGAGAATCTCTTCTATGGGCACACAGGAAACATAAAACCTTTTTAGCCACATTTTTGCAACAGAAGGAAACAAAACAAAACCAATAACAGTAATAACAATAGTAAAAATAATATAAATACCTGTTATAGTATAATGGTTAAGAATATTCTGGAATAACAAATAGAACACTAGGGGCGCCTGGGTGGCTCAGTCGGTTAAGCATCTGCTTTCGGCCCAGGTCATGATCCCAGTGTCCTGGGATCAAGCCCCGCAACGGTCTCCCCGCTCGGTGGGGAGTCTGCTTCTCCCTCTGCCCCTCCTACTCTCTCTCTCTCTCTGTCAAATTAAAAAAAAATAAAATCTTTAAAAAATAAATAGAACGCTACATAGCAGTGAAAATTAAAAACCCAGCACTAATTCATCAACATGTGTTAATCATATCATAGAAAAATAACATGGAATAAAAAAGCAAGTTGGGAGTGCCTGGGTGGCTCAGTTGTTAAGCATCTGCCTTCAGCTCAGGTCATGATCCCAGGGTCCTGGGATTGAGCCCCACACTCCCTCTGCTTGTGTTCCCTCTCTCACTGTGTGTCTCTCTGTCAAATAAATAAAATCTTTTTCAAAAAGCAAGTTGCAGAAGAACACTATTTATAAGAATTTTTATAAAACAATTTAACTAAACCATTTGCATTTAATTTTTTTGGTAGGTAGGCTCCATGCCCAGCACGGGGCCCAACATGGGCCTTGAACTCATGACCCTGAGATCAAGACCTGAGCTGAGATCAAGAGTCAGATGCTCAACCGAATGAGCCACCCAGGTACCCATAAGCATGTGAATTTTAGGAATGTATATGTATGTCCATATGTGCCACAAAAATACTAAAGAGAAACAATATAATAATACAAACACTGAAATTAGATAACGACTACCTTGGAGGAATAAGGGAGAAGGAATCAAGAAAGGACAAAGAGAGGCATTCAAATTTTGGCAATGTTAAATTTCTTAGCTTGGTAATTGGTACACAGGAGCTTCTTTGATTAATATTTTATATGATGCACATGTTGATTTATATTTGCCAAATATTTTATAATAAATGACAAGATTAAAATTATTGGCAAGTGTATTTGGCAATTATATGTGATTTTCTTAATTAACGGCTACATGTTCTTAAGTACTTCTAGACCACTCTGGAAGAATGTAACTAAAGAAACAAGGATTGTGACTCACAACAGAATTTGAATCTGACTAATTGGAGCTAACTGCTGAGAGGTACCCTGTGAATTGCTCAGTTTTATCATTAAGTACAGGGAAAGAGAAGCCACCATGAAAAATCAATGAAACAATATCTCAAAATGTACCTTGCTTGATTATTCAATGATTATGTTTAGTTTCAAATAATTATGAAAATTGAGTAGTTCTTATTATACTGGTAGCATTAATGCATTACCTTAATTTGCTAACAGAAAAAATTAGCTGGTGACCTGAATAGGGAACACCTTTCTTGTGATATGTTAGCACTTGTAAAATGATTAATATGTCTCTTTTGAAGGGAGAGATGTGTAGACTCCTTTTGTAAGACATTTTCCTGTTAAGTGATTATTACTTGCATACCAGCTAATATTATACAATAATAAATATTGTGTAATATAAAAACATCAACCCTGGAGGGAAAAAAGTAATGATAGATTTGTTTCAAAATCCTGTACTGAGGGGCACCTGGGTGGCTCAGTGGGTTAAAGCCTCTGCCTTCGGCTCAGGTCATGATCTCAGGGTCCTGGGATCGAGCCCTGCATTGGGCTCTCTGCTCAGCAGGGAGCCTGCTTCCCTTCCTCTCTCTCGGCCTGCCTCTCTGCCTGCTTGTGATTTCTCTCTGTCAAATAAATAAATAAAATCTTAAAAAAAAAAATCCTGTACTGAGCAGAGTCTTCCCCTCCTTAATAAAACTCTTAGAAATGATCGAAAAGATAGAAGATAAATTGACAAATGCATAATTAATCACAAAAACAAAAAGAGGACCCTGTGCAAATCAGAAACTCTGAGAGAGTTCCAAAAGATAGAAAACCAAGGGGATGATATTGCAAAAGGAAACAATAGGCCCAAATACTTGGAATTGAGATTTCTATCAAAAGGAGAGAACATCACCAACCTTTCTTCATTCCTGGATGTCCTTGATACAAGCCGCAGAAAGGGTGGGCTCCAGTGTGCTGGCTAGTGAGGTGCAGAAGCAAGACTAGTTGAGGATATTCCTGCATGAACTGAGCCACCGATTAGCAAAGGGGAACGTCTGTCAGTCTCTTGTGGGAGGGATGAGCAAGGGAGCTTGAGTCAAAGAATAAAGTAGCACTCCTGAGAAGAATGGGGGAAACCAATCATAGAAGAAACTGCTGAGGGTCAGGGCTTGGTTGCTCACCTCTCCAGCCTCTAGTTTGACTTCAAATGCATTGAAAATATAATTTGGTGTGCAATGTTGGGGGGTCCTAGAGTGGACCGTCAAGAAAGAATTCTTGAGATGTCTTTAATGCAAAAAACATGGTTTTATTAAAACACCAGGACAGGACCCGTGGGCACAAATTGCTGCACTAGGGTTGTAAGAAGTGACTGATTATATACTTTTAATTTGGGGGGGGGTTAGGGATAGCGGAAGTCTGTAAGGAATTTGGAAGTAAGGTTTTCAGGACTTTCAGGGGCTAGGTTGCTATTAAGATAAGGTCGTTTACGACTGTCTAGTAAGACCTTAGTCAAGAGACCCTTCAGATGTATATCAGCGGACCACATGTTCAGAGGATGATCGCTAACACATATCTCGGGTGGGGGGTTGGGTAGAGATAAAGGAAGTTTCCAAAGGGATTTTTACAGGATCCTGAAGGTCAGTCTCATGTCAAGCTAAGGTTGCCTTTTACGTTTAGCAAAATATTAACAATGACACCATTCAGTTCCTGGAGGAAGGTCACTCTGCATGTCTCAAGTACTTGTCAATGGGTTGCAAGTTCTAAGGACATTTAACTTTTTTTCTACATTTCTTTTGCTTTTGTTCTGCATACCACAATTCACTGCAGCATCTCGTGTCTATCAAGAGGTCTTGATGACAAAGTTGAGTATACAAGTCTAAATTTCTATACATTTAATGAAAGCCAATTCTGAAAGGGAGACAACAAACCCAGCAAATAATTTACATCCAAGGAAATAGAATAAGAAGAGCAGATGGGATGGGGTTTTAAAATAAGCTTAATTGGTATCCACAGAGAGTGAAAAGGATTTGTACCTATGCAGAGGAACAGAAAGTTAACAAAAAGTACTAAATTGCAATCTTAGATATTAAAAATAATAATTACAAAATAAAAACATCAACAGAACAACTACATAGCAGATCCAGAAATTTCAATATCCTTAAATATTTTTGGGAAGGGACAACAGAGATAATGGAAGTATGATTCAATATGTGAGGTTTTTCCAGTGGTAAGTAAAGAATAGTCTAGAGACTAAATGGCACAACCAATTGCTGAGCAAAACAAATCAAACAATACTCTCCCTACTGCAAACACACACACACACACACACACACACACACACACACACAATATGTGTATACACGTGCATGTACACATTTAGACATGTCATAATGAATTTTCAGGACATCAGCATTGAAGAGAAAATCCTAGAAGGTTGAGTGGATTAAAAAATACATGAAAGTATAAAAATTATACTGATATGAGGATAAACATTAGAAATTATGGGTTCATGGCAATTGAGCAATATCGTCCAAGTGCAGAGCAAAAAAGTTACTGTGATATTAGAAATTTTTATCAAGTTAAGATAACAGTGACATGTGACAGCAAAAATAATATTGTGACTCCGAAGTGCTGTACCAGAAACTAATCCATTTGGAAGCAATAAAAAATGTATTTGAGCAGGAAGTAAAATGAATACAGGGGGAGATAATAGGGTTCAAGAGACAGTGCTAAGCAGAGAAATTAGTAAGACTTCTTGTTAAGTCAAAATAAGCATTAATGATACATTTCAAAAGCATACTCCATAATACATCTCCACATCAAGGGGATGATGGAGAGAGAAGATAAATCTGAGCAGGATAATTCTTTTGGTTTATTCAGGGAAGGATATTTATACCAATTTACTGTAGTTCAGAGTAGGGCCAGTAAAACTTAAACCATCAAAGAGCCGGAAAGAAAAAAAAAAAAAAAGAAAGAGTAGCAAAAAAAGAAGCTATAGTAAAAAGAAAAGAGGAAAAAAGAAAAAGATGGCCATAATATATGATAGATCTAAATATATTAGTACTAAAAACAAATGTGTCTATAAACTATGATCCAGATAAGTACATACTTGAATGAAATGTATCAGACACAATGCCACAAAAATGAAAGGACTAAAAAAACTAAGGTAAGTCGCTTACCTCCAACTCTGAGTCCCAAAGATAACAATTAAAAACTGGAAATATGTATTTTAAGGAAAACCATTTTGGATGGGTGGTGAAAGAAAAAAGCAGGAAGCAACCAGATAGAAGTCGACCCTTGAAAGAAAACTGCACTGGGTTAAATTTGCATCTATATGACTTTTTAAAAAAAAGATTTTATTTATTTATTTGACAGACAGATCACAAGTAGGCAGAGAGGCAGGCAGAGAGAGAGAGGGAAGCAGGCTCCCTGCTGAGCAGAGATCCTGATGTGGGGCTCGATCCTAGGATCCTGAGATCATGACCTGAGCCGAAGGCAGAGGCTTAACCCACTGAGCCACCCAGGTGCCCCACATTTATATGACTTTTTATCCATGGGGACTTTGGGCAGGCCCATCCCAGGGTTGCTAGCCCTCAAGCCCAGAGCTTGAGGACTGGGGAAGAAGGGGGCCTTGGTCTAAAGGAGGGAGCCACAGAAGGGAGAGAGCCAAAGTCTGCATATTAACTCCACTTAAACCGGGTAGACTGTGCATGTGTGAGTGAGATTCCAAGATTCCTAGGAAAAGCCAAGATCTAGAAGGCCCAAGAAGCTGCTGCCTACTGCCAAAAAGAGTTTTGAGTTTGAGCCCAGCCAAATTAATTGCCTACTAGAATAAAAATCACCCCTTTTCAAGGGAAGGTGATAAAATCTACAACCTCTACAATATTTTTTCTAAATTTGGTGAAATGTTTTAACTCATGTAACTAAGGAGCTCCCTGAACCCGAGATAGAATGAATACAAAGAAAACCATATGCAGGCACATCATGTTCAAGGTGCTGAACACCAAAGGTAAAGAGAAAATCTTGAAGGCAGCCAAAGAGAAACGAGACATTTAACTCATTGCAATGATTCAAATAATGGTTGATCTCTCATCAGAAAAAATAGAGGCTAGAAGATGTAAAATTGAAATCTTTAAAATGATGAAAGAAAGAAAAATCAATGCAGAATTCTATCTAAACATCCATTTAAAATGAAACTTATTTTCCCTTCTTTCCTTCCTTCACACCTGCCTTCCTTAATAATTTATTCCAAAAACAATGCAAGGTAGTTGTTTGCAAGGGTGACATTGGAACCTACAGGGGTGAGAAGGACCCCTATGGAGGGGTAGTGTCAGCCTAGAGGGTGGTGTCAGTCCTTGAGTAAGTTAAGAAAGGTGTCTGGGTGAGAGCAGAGGTTTTGATGGGAAGGTTGGTTACATACCAGGGAATTGACCCTATAAGTAAATATATTGAAATAATTGGGTCCAATTTTCTCACTGTTGGATAAAGGAGGTATTAATATATAGGGAGAAATTTAGGCTGTACTTTATTGTATTGTATTGGAATTGGAGGTACCAGTGTGAATTCAAATATACATCATCAGTAGAAATAAGCATGTATAGCATCTACATCTTGGTTTTAAAATACAGTTTTCCAATAAAATGAACTGGGACTCCTTAGAGAAAAGGCTAGATCAAGGTCAGGACAGGAAAATACAAGATTAGCTTGAAATACCTCATTGACAAAGAAGTAACAAGTGCTCAAAACATTTATGGGATATTCCAAAAGGATACAAGTAGCAGTCTGAGGACACTCTTACTAGTCAAATCAAGAATAATTTGAGCATCACAATAAATGAAGAGATTAATGGATGACTTATTGAATAAGAGTCCATGAGCCTATACTAATGAAAGAACATGAATGGATAAATAAATAAATGGTGGAAGCAAAAAACTCTTCCTTACAGAAAAATGCCAAACAATAAATACAGAATGATGGGGTTAGAAAATCATCAGTGAATGTTTAAGCTAATAGGTAAACATCTGGTGAGGAGGAGTATCTACCCCAAATTATTCATGAATATAAAGGGGAAAAATAACTTCACAGTGGAGAGCTGGAAGACTCCACCTTAATCAAGTGATCAAAGTTAATGCCATGTAAACTGGGGCAAACTCTGCCTTCTGTCATCATACACTGAGAAGGACACACCACTCAGATGGTATTCCTGCCAGTAAAGAATAACCTGGAATTTACTCATGAGGAAACATCACAAAGAGCATTCTCCAAGATCACTGGCTGTTATCTTCAACAACATCAGGAATAAAAAGGGACAAAGAGGCTTGGGGATACAGAAAATTGGAAAGAATGTCCCTACCATGCTTTTGGACAATGACAAAAAGCTGGAGACACTGCAAATTCATGAGTTTCCAGAGCCATTGGAAAGCTGTTTTTGGAGCAACTATTGACCCAAGAGCCACGAAGAGGCAAGCCCTGTTAGGGCCAATGAGAAGCAAGCACTGATTTAGCTGGGGTAGACCCAACCACACACCAGTAAGAAGAGTTCAACTAGGATAGTTTGCAAATTTACCAAGGTTTTGTGTACACTGATGATGGAGTATGAAGTCTCTAGGGACTGCATAATTTGGTGAGTCAGAATCCCCTTTGTGATTTTTCTCCATGCCCCACCTCCAGGTGCACATAAAATCAATTAAAGAGAGTATGAAGAAGATGTCCTTTGTGGAGCAGGTGGGATGGAATAGCAGCAGCTGAGGAAGGGGCACAGACCCTTCTCTCTGCTCCCCATTGAATGAGATCCTGTCTTAGAAGTTATAGAACTGCTATTGAAATTCACTTGGTACTTTCAAAGTGAAACTTGTATTGAAATCAAATATCGCAGAGGCTAAGTGGGGGGTGGAGCCCTTGCAGGTACAGTGTGGTCTCAGGTCCTGCGGGGTCACAGAAGGATCGGGGGTGTCTGAGTGTAGCAGAGCTTGCAGGTATCAGAGCGGGGAAGCCAACTACAGAGATGGAGCTGAGGAGTGAGTTCTCAGCTAGGGGTTACCTTAAACTGTGATCTGTGGCACAGTCGGACCACGGCTCTTTGAGCAGGGACCCCACAAGTGGCAGATCTGGGGAGACTCACCTTCCTTCTCTGGAGGCAGGAATTTGCTGGGTTTCGAGACTCCAAACAGGACTGTGTACCAGAGACAGAAACGCTCGGTCATAGGCCGGGTGAGCTTGGAGCGCCGCTGGAGACCAGGGAGATAGGAGTGATTGACCGCTTTTCTCCGAGGGTGCACTGAGGAGTGGGGCCCCGAGTTCTCCGCTCCTCTGGGCCGGAGGCTGGGAGACTGCCATTTTTATTCCTATCCTCCAGAGCCTAAAAAAAGAAAGCCTAAACTCAGCAGAAGAGAAATAATAAAGATCAGAGCAGAAATCAATGAAATAGAAATCAAAAAAAGAGTAGAACAAATCAACAAAACTAGGAGCTGGTTCTTTGAAAGAATTAATAAGATTGACAAACCCCTGGCCAGACTTATCAAAAAGTAAAGAGAAAGGACCCAAATAAATAAAGTGATGAATGAAAGAGGAGAGATCACAACCAACACCAAAGAAATTCAAAAAATTATAAGAACATAATATGAGCAACTATACGCCAGCAAATTTGACAATCTGGAAGAAATGGATGCATTCCTGGAGACATATAAACTACCAAAACTGAACCAGGAAAAAATAAAAAACCTGAACAGACCCATAACCAGTAAGGAGATTGAAAGTTATCAAAAATCTCCCAACAAAAAAGAGCCCAGGGCCAGATGACTTCCCAGGGGAATTCTGTCGAACATTTAAAGAAGAATTAATACCTATACTCCTCAAACTGTTCCAAAAATTAGAAATGGAAGGAAAACTTCCAAACTCATTTTATGAGGCCAGCATTCCCTTGATCCCAAAACAGACAAAGATCCTGTCAAAAAAGAGAATTACAGACCAATATCCTTGATGAACACAGATATGAAAATTCTTACCAAATTACTAGCCAATAGGATCCAACAGTACATTAAAAGGATTATTCACCACGACCAAGTGGGATTTATTCCAGGGTTGCAAGGTTGGTTCAACATCTGCAAATCAATCAGTGTGATACAATACATTAATAAAAGAAAGAACAAGAACCATATGATACTCTCAATAGATGCTGAAAAAGCATTTGACAAAGTACAGCATCCTTTCTTGATCAAAACTCTTCACAGTGTAGGCATAGAGGTTACATACTTCAATATCATCAAAGCCATCTATTGAAAACCCACAGTGAATATCATTCTCAATGGAGAAAAACTGAGAGCTTTTCCACTATGGTCAGGAACACGGCAAGGATGTCCATTATCACCATGCTAATCAACATAGTGCTAGAAGTCCTAGCCTCAGCAATCAGACAACAAAAATAAATTAAAGGCATCCAAATCAGCAAAGAAGAAGTCAAACTATCACTCTTTGCAGATGACATGATACTTTCTGTGGAAAACCCAAAAGACACCACTCCAAATCTGCTAGAACTCATACAGGAATTCATTAAAGTGTCAGGATATAAAATCAATGCACAGAAATCAGTTGCATTTCTATACACTAACAGCAAGACAGAAGAAAGAGAAATTAAGGAGTCAATTCCATTTACAATTGTACCCAAAACCATAAGATACCTAGGAATAAACCTAACCAAAGAGGCAAAGAATCTGTACTCAGAAAACTATAAAGTACTCATGAAAGAAATTGAGGAAGACACAAAGAAATGGAAAAATGTTCCATGCTCACAGATTCGAAGAAAAAATACTGTGAAAATGTCTATGCTACCTAAAGGAATCTACATGTTTAATGCAATCCTTATCAAAATACCATCAACTTTTTTTCAAAGAAATTGAACAAATAATTCTAAAATTTATATGGAACCAGAAAAGACCTCGAATAGCTAGAGGAGTGTTGAAAAAGAAAGCCAAAGTTGGTGGCATCACAATTCCAGACTTCAAGCTCTATTACAAAGCTGTCATCATCAAGACAGTATGGTACTGGCACAAAAACAGATGTATAGATCAATGGAACAGAATAGAGAGCCCAGAAATAGACCCTCAACTCTATGGTCAACTAATCTTTGACAAAGCAGGAACGAATGTCCAATGGGAAAAACACAGTCTCTTCAACAAATGGTCTTGGGAAAACTGGACAGCCACATGCAGAAGAATGAAACTGGACCATTTCCTTACACCACACACAAAAATAGACTTAAAACGAATGAAAAACCTCAATGTGAGAAAGGAATCCATCAAAATCCTTGAGGAGAACACAGGCAACAAGCTCTTCGACCTCAGCTGCAGCAACTTCTTCCTAGAAACATCGCCAAAGGCAAGGGAAGCAAGAGCAAAAATGAACTACTAGGACTTCATCAAGATCAAAAGCTTTTGCACAGCAAAGGAAATAGTCAACAAAACCAACTGACAGAATGGGAGAAGATATTTGCAAATGGCATATCAGATAAAGGGTTAGTATCCAAAATCTATAAAGAACTTATCAAACTCAACACCCAAAGAATAAATATCCAATCAAGAAATGGGCAGAGGACATGAACAGACATTTCAGCAAAGACATCCAGATGGCCAACAGAAGCATGAAAAAGCGCTCAACATCACTTGGCATCAGGGAAATACAAATCTAAACCACAATGAGACACCACCTCACATCAGTCAGAATTGCTAAAATTAACCAGTCAGGAAATGACAGATGCTGGCGAGGATGTGGGGAAAGGGGAACCCTCCTACACTGTTGGTGGGAATGCAAGCTGGTGCAGCCACTCTGGAAAACAGCATGGAGGTTCCTCAAAAAGTTGAAAACAGAGCTACCCTATGACTCAGCAATCACACTACCGGGTATTTACCCTATCACTACAAATGTAGTGATCCGAAGGGGTATGTGCACCCCAATGTTTATAGCAGCAAT
Source organism: Martes martes (assembly GCF_963455335.1). Taxonomy (NCBI): domain Eukaryota; kingdom Metazoa; phylum Chordata; class Mammalia; order Carnivora; family Mustelidae; genus Martes; species Martes martes. Next base: position 9,693,713 of record NC_137897.1, read on the forward strand.
GTCCACAATAGCCAAACAATGGAAAGATTCGTTTCCATTTCTTTCTTGAAACAATTAAAAGGTTAAATCATTATATGAATTTTTCCTTTGAAAGGGAAGTATTTGAGATTATCTGAATTTATAATGATATTTGTATATGATATTTTTATGTATGACAATTACTAGAAATCATATGGGCACACTCAATAGTGACTCAAACGGTCATTTATTCATAGAGCTCCCAAGGAGCTCGTCAGTATTATAAAGTTTCAAATTCTTTCTAGTCTCAATTAAATATCATTTAATTTAATGTAATTTAATAATGGACTTATGGGTAAGGCAGGACTTAAAAAGTACACTGATTTTGAAATACTGGTTAATGAGGAGCCCAGAAAGAATCACAGCTCTATGAGTGAGCCTGAAGATAGCCTCCATTAGAGCCATGAGTTATATCCATGTGGTCCAAATTCTCAATTTGCACATCAAGATTACTCTAGGACTCCCAAAGATAGTGTGAAAAATTAAGTGGTGAAAATTACATAACTGTGACTTTCCGTTCATTGAAAATGAAGACCATCCACACCTGCCAGGTGTTGTTTGCACACTTGCAAAGAGCAGTGGCCACTTCTCCTTGCTGTCACTTAGCAACAAGCCTCCAAATTATACAGATAAGCAGGACAGGTGTTGAAATGCAAAAATGCGAGCATTCTGAATCTCAGGCTGTCCAAATGTTTCTTACCTATTTTAAATACCATAATGTGGGGCGCCTGGGTGGCTCAGTGGGTTAAAGCCTCTGCCTTCGGCTCAGGTCATGATCTCAGGGTCTTGGGATCCTGCCCCACATTGGGCTCTCTGCTCAGCAGGGAGCCTGCTTCCCCCTCTCTCTCTGCCTGCCTCTCTGCCTACTTGTGATCTCTGTCTGTCAAATAAATAAATAAAATCTTAAAAAAAAATAAATACCATAATGTGTTGTTCAATATTAATCTCTGGTTTGTCTATTCAATCACCCAATCAAATATTTATGTAACTTTTGGATTTAATGTGTTAATAAATTATACATTTTTCTTTAAAAATTCATTCAAAATAAATCACATGCCTGTACCACACATAAACTGTGAAAAGTAAAATGTGTCTTTATGAATTATGATTATTACTATATTTTAATTAAACTTTATATTAAATTATTTGACAACATAACGATCTTAAATGAAGCGTATGTGCACATTTTTCCTTAAAAAAATTTCTTTACCTCTTACCAGACAAAAATGTCTAAGTGATTTAAAAAGTGTCCTAAAGAGGTTTACAGGATTATTGTGTATTTTTATGACAGAGGACTAGAAGTCAAGTAAGGTTTGTAAGCAGTGCTTCAAGACACCATTATTATCTTTTTGAATATATTTCTAGAGTTGAAAATTCCATTAAATCCTTTGTTATATAATACTGACCCCTCCTAACAATTACAAAGCCATTTGCTGATAAACAAATCACTTTTACATACGTTCTCATTTCACTGATCTCTACAATTATCCAAGTTAAAGGGACTTGCCTAAATTTAGCAGTCTATTGGATCCTCGATGAACCTTCTATAAACTACTCATTCCAATAAACTAGGGTTGGGAATATACCCAAAAGTATTAATGAGGATGTAAATCATATAAGAAAAATTAAAGAAGCCAAACATGTTTGGTCTAAAAAGAAATGAAGGAAAAAAAAAAAGACTAAGGATTACAGGATGCAAGATGATTACTATAAAATCTTCTAGGATTTTAAGGGGTAAATGAAGATTATTTTTATAAATCCTTTCTCACGTAGAGGAAAATAAACACAACTTCCATTTATTGAACACCTTATAAATGCCAGGAGTCACAAACGGATTAGCTCATTTCCATTTTGCAAAACTTCTCAAATTGGGGTTTATCATCTCTATTTGAAAGCTAAATAGATTGTGCTGTGAGGGAGAGAGAGAGATTGAATGAGAGACAGAGAGAGAGCAGAAGCAGCCAGTTAATGTAAGAGTCAGGGAGCAAAATTATTCTGTATCTTTCTACCCCAAACCCTCACTTAGCCACTGTGACCTATTGGGCACATGAAAATCATATAAATTGCAACAAGACACTAAGAAGATTAAGGGTTTTGTTGTTGCTTTTGTTGTTCTTGTTTTATTTTGTTGGTTTGTTTTGGAATTTCTGAGCTTCCAGACAAAAATCTCTGATTTGGGTGTGCTCTAAGGCAGGCTTGGAATTTTTATTTGTAGCCTTGTTTATGTGGGAAGACTTAACCATGTCACAGAACATTTTGAGATCACGTGCCTTGGTATTTTGCATTTCACATATCCCTGGAGACCCAGTTTCCTCCAGCCTGGGCTTGGTCGTCCCTTTACTGAGCTGACACCAAACTAGGAAATAAGTCTTTCTGAGAACGCAGAACTTGTCCTTCAGACAACATCACTATTTGAAACCAAAGCATGGGGAACAAGTTTCTTCACTGCTTCGAGCATTAGAAATGCTATTACTCCATCAATCCCCTAGCAATGTAAATGTGTACACTGGCCTTCTAAAGACCCCCCATATAGATTAGTACTCAGTCTGCATATTTTCCACACATATATATTTTACTTGATTATGAATATATCTGCAGACTCACCACACAGGATTTCCCAGTCTGCAAATGCTATAGTCCTGGTCCTCTAAAAGAGTGGCTACTAACCAATTTGAAGTTGCAAAGTACTAATTTAATTTCATTTGATGACATTATTTCCCCCTGAAAATGTCTTATGATTTTGTATATTAAAGCTAACATTACTTTCTGGATTTCTTGTTTCTCAAGATAATTGGAGGTGTCCCATGGTACTACAAAGCCTGGCTGGCAAAGACAGAGGAAGTTGCAAAAATTAAATTCTAGGATGTACTCAGCAGGCGGGGCATAAAGTTGAACATCAGGTTTGTCTTACCCCTTGGAGGTGATAGGGGGTGGGCAGTAACTAACTGTCCCCAGAGGAGGCCCTTTTGATGGAGAAAACTAGAAACCTGAAGGTCCAGGGCAAAACTGAGTTGGAAAGCAATGAACATGACCAGGTATCAGAGAAAAGAACAGGGGGGTGGGACAGGGTAGTTGCCCAGGGTGGCTCAACGTAGTTCACGAAATGGTTTGCCTGCCATCTTGGCTGGCCCTTAATAAACCAGCCTGGCAGGGGTCCATGTGGCATTTCTCTGGGGCTTCTTAAAAATCCCATGTGGCCCCGACACAGAAACTATAAGTTAATGATGGTCTGCAGTGAACTTGAACTATCTCTAGTACCAGGAAGAGCTGTTCCTGACCATGACATAAATAAAGCAGATTGGTGAGGACAGATTAAAAAAGCAGAAAGGAGGGCGGCCTGGGTGGCTCAGTCACTTCAGCAGCTGCTTTTGGCTCAGGTCATGATCCCAGGGTCCCAGGATGGAGCCCTGCATAGTCGGGCTCCCTTCTCAGTGGGAGCCTGCTTCTTCCTCTCCCTCTGCCCCTTTCCCCACTTGTGCTTGCCCTCTCAAATAAATAAAGAAAATTAAAAAAAAAAAAAACAACAACAACAGAAAGGAAGAGATTGAGGAGAGGGAAGTGGGGGAGATTTGAGGTAGTGTCCTGGGTGTCGAAGTGGAAGGGAAGGGGCAACAAAGGGGATGGTTGACATGGGAACAGAGGTTGAGCCATGAAGGATCCGTATATGGTGTCTTTTCCTCCAGACCCTCCTCAGAACAAAGTCCTGATGAACGAGGGAGTATTTTTTGGAAAAGGTGAGCAGAGCATATTGAAGAGGGTACCGAGATAATAATACTGTCTTTCAAAGTCGTTGTCTCCCCGCCACCCCCCAAACCACCCCCCACCCCACCACCCCCTCTTTACCCCCTTGGTACTGATCTTATCACCAGATAGAATCTCTTTCATTTACTGGCTGTGCTGTTTGGGGAAATCACTTAATCCCCTTAAGCCTTAGCTTCTTTGTCTGTAAAATTTGAAAGACTGTAATACTTGCTTTATGTATTTCATGGATACTCAAGTAAATACCATATGGCAAAAGCACTTGGCTAATTGTCAAGTTCTTGAAAATGAGTTATTAGGTAACTATTGCAAGATGTTCCTTGGGGGCATGAGTAAAATTCTCCCCAAGAACTTGGAAAGAATGTGTTTCAGTGAGCATTAATCTAGTAACACAGACACAGACACAGACACACACACACACACACACACACACACACACACAGAGCATGTAGTGCTCAAGCTACGGGTAAACCTACATCTGAAATGTCAGATCTTACAGTCGGACACACAGCTTCGATCACAGGGACATGACTGTACACGGAGGCTGAGTGGGAAAGTGAGTGTAATTTAGGGAGCAGAAACCCAATCCATTGTAATTCAACCTCTTTGGAAAAAGGTTGTGGACATATGATTTTCTTGTTTGATCTTAATGCTTCTCAAATATTTTTAAATGGCTTATATTTTAAAATTGAAATAGAACAGGGTAAAATAGAAAATATCTGAGGGCATCATGTGTTGTAAGGGTGAGAACTATTTTTAGTTGGGGTAGTTGGTGTGTGTGTGTGTGTGTGTGTGTGTGTGTGTGTGTCTACCCCTGAACTCCAGAACCTTTCTCTGCTTTGGTGTACTCTGGCATGGACCATAAAGATCAGGCTTCTTCTGGGGCGCCTGGGTGGCTCAGTAGGTTAAAGCCTCTGCTTTCGGCTCAGATCATGGTCCCAGGGTCCTGGAATCGAGCCCCATATTGGGCTCTCTGCTCAGCAGGGAGCCTGCTTCCTCCTCTCTCTCTGCCTGCCTCTCTGCCTACTTGTGATCTCTGTCTATCAAATAAATAAAATAAATAAATAAGACCTTTAAAAAAAAAGTTTCAAAAAAAAAAAAAAAGATCAGGCTTCTTCTGATTCCCTGTTCACCTGACAAATTTCTGCCAACTATTTGTTTTTTCGTGAAGCTTCCCTGTGAGGAGAGAACGCCCTGATCTGCCACAGCCAGACTTCCAATGGTATTTGGCTTGATGTGTAAATTAATTACTGCTGTACTTGGCTTTTTGTGTCAGTTTCAATGAACACGAATGATGTGAGCCTTCCCTTAAGGTGGATCCAGTTTTTGTGTGGGGAATAAAAACCAAGTTTCTAAGCTGGGACGGGTGAATTCATCAGCTTAAACGACACCATGGGAAATGTTTTAGTGATACATGAACTTCTCTGGTGACGTCCAACCTTGACCAGCTCCTAGGGTAACCAGCCCTCTCTGGAATGCCTGGGACTGAGAGGGGCTTCCAGGATACAGGGTACCCAACGTTAAAACTGAGACAGTGGCGCCTTGATGGCTCAGTCAGTTAAGCGTCTGGCTTTGGCTCAGGTCATGATCTCAGGGTCCTTGGATCGAGTCCCATGTTGGGCTCCCTGCTCAGATGGGAGCCTGATTCTCCCTCTGCCTGCTGCTCCCCCTGTTTGTGCTCTCTCTCTCTATAAAATAAATAAAATCTTAAAAAAAAAATGAGACTACCCTTGGGTGGTAATCCCTGAGTACGCAGAGCAGGGGACCCAGCAGCTGCTCAAGCCAATGGCTTGCATGGCCTACAGTCCCCCCTCAAGATCACTCGATTGAGGTTACATCTCTTCAGGTCCCTGTGGAGTTTCTCTTTCTCATTCTCAGGTGTCTGGGAGCCTCCGACCACATCACCTGTGTGCCCAGGCCTTGGCGCAAACAGCTGGTGGCAGGACCAACATACTGAAGCTGAGGCAAGTCGGGATCTACTGAAGGTCGGTTTCATGCGCACACGGCCCTCTTAGCAATCCCAGACTTCAGACACTGAAACCCTACTTCTTTGCTCCTTACCTATGGTCTCGTATTTATATTGTCGCACCCTATCATTCAATTCCAGGGCTTTACCATCCTTTTACTCAGAGTCTGCCGCCTGCAGAATGTAGGTCACAGACTGATGCCAATTTTGAGACCCCTCATCCCAGCCCTGGAGCAGACATTCCACTAAGAGTCACTCTATCTACACCCGGGACCCCAATCTGCCTCAAGTTCTTTTTTTTTTTTTCTTGAGGGGTGATGATGGATGCAGACATGATGTTCATTGGTCTTAAGAAGGCAAGTCAGAGGAAAACATCTTTTCATAAAAGGTTTATGAAAATATCTTTTTCATAAAAGGTCCAAAGGTCAGAGTAAAAATTGCGCCGCACGTATTTGTCCCAGAATGGCAGCTTCTTTCACTGAGATAAAATTTGTGCCCAATAAATGCCCAGCTACCAAGTATACAGTTGGATAGGACTGACAAACCTATACAACCTTGTTGGCTATCGCTTAATGAAGATAGAGGAAACATTTTCATGAATGATTGTAAGGGTCCCAATCAGATTTGTCTTGAGAGGTGATTTTAAAAATTTTTAAATTTTGAAATGATTGCATATTTACATGCGGTTTTAAGAAATAATGCAGAGGGAAAAAAAAGAAATAATGCAGAGAAATCCTGTATAACCTTTTATATACCCTTTACTCACTTTCTCCTGCTAGGAACATCTTGCGGAACTACAGCGCAATATGGCAACCAAGATAACTGACATCTATGTAGTCAAAATATGAACATTTCCATCAGCACAAGGATTTCTCCTATTGTACTTTTATAGCAACACCTACTTACCTCCCTCAACCCCTGACAACCACTAATCTAGTCTCCTTTTCTATAACCTTATCATTTTAAGAAAGTTGTAGAAATAACATCATCTGGTGTGCAACCCTTGGGGATTGGCTTCTTCCACTTGGCATAATTCCCTGGAGTTCCATCCACCTTGTTGCAGGTGCCAGTAGTTCCTTTCTTGTTACTGCTCAGTAGCATTCCATCTAAGCAGCTCCTACATCTTAGGCAAGTCACCCTACTTCTCTTGACTTGACTTTGTCATCTGTAAAGTGACAGACTTTTCTTTCAATTGTGAAATTTTTATTTTATGCGTTCTCATCTCCCCTTAGATATCCTTTTGTGATTATAGAACACAGCTCACTCTCCTCTCTCATACAATCCGCTTCCAGGCTAAAGGCAGGAATAACAAGCCCTGTAGGAGAGGTGGTTAGGGCAGGAAGTGGGAGCACTGAGCTGATCACCTCCGATGATGTTTTCTCCTGAATTTTCTATCTCATGAATGACTATTGGGGTAACCATGGGTTTGAGTTGTGCCCCCCTCTCCTTTCTCCTAGCATCAGAATGAGCTTCCTTACCTGACTAATGTTATTTGATTTTTGGCCTAGACAGAAAATCTGGTGGGCCAAGTACAAGGTTGAGGTCATAGCTAAAGGAAACCCTCAAAACAATCTAAATTGTTGAAGTTTTTGACATTTGCCAGAAGCCATCACAATAAAAGTCTGCAGCTTTGCAAATCATGTTCCAGGTTAGCAGTTATTCATTCTGTATGGGGTTGTAGCTGGTGCTGTGGTGGAGGCGTGGGGAGTGAAATAGAAGCCCTGATAGACTGCCATGAATAATGGAGACCCACATTTACATTTGAGAAGAAGCAAAGCAGCACTAGGTTGATAATAACCATCCTTCCATCATTTCTACCGGAAAATTGGGGACCTTCCCTACTGTGCCTCCCTAGCACTCATATATTCAGGGCAAGGTAACTGCATAATACCTCTTAGATCCTGTCTCCATGTGTTCTTTCTGGAAGAAGTCCACCCCATATATAACTCTGAGACCTGAACTTCCATCTTAACTTGTGCAGCTGCTCATCAGAACTGGGTCGATAATTCTGTATCATTAATTATCTGCACTTTCACTCAGCTTCTCAATAGAGAACTTCCCCCCGCCCAGTTGCCCAAGACTCCATATGTCATTTATTTTTCTTGTGTCAATTTTCTCAGTTTTCAGATGAAAATATCTCAGCTAAGTGACTCCCGACTCTGACTCTGCAACTCTCCAGGACATCTCCAATTATCTCAAGAGGTGTCACGATGTTCTCCCAAACAAATTCTAATTAATTCCTTAATGAAAAAATAGGAATTTTGGAGACAGTAGGAGAGGAGGTAGGACTCTGAGTTGTCACAAAATCTAGCAATGGCAGAGTATTCTATTCCCAGAAGGTTGGGACTTGCTGGGAATGACCGAGTCATGGTAAGCTGCAAGCAATACTGAAAAAGACCAGACAAATGGAGATTTGAACTGTACTGCCTAGTTAGAAATGATTTAGTTTTTTAAATCCAGGCAAGGCTGTATTTTCAAGCGAGGTGGGCATTGTTTAGAATTATCCACAGAAACAGTGTCACAAATAATGATTGGTTTCTTGGGAGACCAAGGATGCCCAGAGCTGAACTAATGGTATTAGTGTAAATTCTGGAAAGCTCGATGGGGCGGTAGGAGTCCATGGCATGCAGAGGGGAAGTCCAAGAGAGAAATTTACAAAATTTTTCTTTCAGAGAAAGAGTCCACATGGTTGGGGCTTGGCTTTGATGCTCTTCTGTCTTCACTTCCTTGCTTTTTTTCTCTAGGTCTCTGTGTCCTACTGAAACTTTCAGCCCATCTTCAGCAGCCTACTCAAGATGGTCATGCCCAGTCCCCAAATGCTCGTGTGCTTTCGCTTTGATAGTATGCAAGACAAAACCCTTCCTCAGGGAATTTTGGCCACCCTGCAAGTCTGTAAGATTGCCCATCATTTTACAGAGGCCCTGTTCGCATTCTCAGCTTTCTGCTCCTAATTCCCACTCAAATATCTGACATCTCAAACTCCACATGTACAAAACTGGGCTTCTGATCTCTTCCCCAGTGATCACTCCTACCACATCTCAGATAATAGTAACTTAATGCAATTAGTTTCTCAGGCCAACAGTCTTGGTGTTACTGTTGATTCTTCTTTCTCTCCCACCTCACATCCCATCGTGCAGCAAATCTAACCACTTTGACTTGTGGACCACTACTTTGGTCGTACCACCATTTCCTACCAGATTCTTGTAATTCCCTAACATATTCTAACCGACATCCCTTTTTCTACCCTTGCCTCTATATCGTCATTTCCCAATAGAACTGCCACAGCAGTCCTGCAAAACGTAAACAAGTTCACATCATCGTGTTGCTCAAAATTCTCCAAGGTTTTGCCATCTCACACAGAGTAAAATTGGAAGTCTTTATAGTATATTACAAGACTCCATGATCTCCCCCCACCATTCCCTGACTGAACTGTTCTCTCACTTTTCTCCCCAATGCCTCCTCCACCCCCCACCTTGCTGTGAATCTCTGGTGTTCCCTCAACACATCAGGCTGGCTCCTATCTCGTTCCCTCTGCCTTATCTCAGAATTCTCAAGGCTTGCTCTCTACCAACTTCCAGGCCTTCTTGACAAGCCTATTCTAAGCACTGTTCATCTATACATAAATGAATAAAGAAGAAGTGGGATCTACTTATCCATCTATCATCTATCATGGAATATTGCTCAGCCATAAAAAAGAATGAGATCTTGTCATTTATGACAACATGGATGGACCTAGAGAACATTATGTTAAGTGAAATAAGTCAGCCCGAGAAAGACAAATGCCCTATGATTTCACTTATATGTGGAGTCTAAAAAACAAGTGAATGAACAAACAAGCAAGAAATAGAAACAGACTCATATATATGGAGAACAAACTGGTGGTTGCTCGAGGGAAAGTAAGTGGGGAATGAGGGAAAAAGGCAAAGAGAATTAAGAGATATAAACTTTGAGTTATAAAATAAATAAGTCATGGAGATAAAAAATACAGCATAGGGAATAAAGCCAATAATATTGTAATAATGTTGTATGGTGACAGATGGTGACTCCACTTACAGTGATGAGCACTGAGTAATATATACAATCGTTGTATCGTATGTTGTTCACCTGATACTAATATAACATTGTATGCCAACTATACTTCAATTAAAAAAATAACATGCAATGTCAGTGCTCAACCCTGACCTTGTAATAATATTTTTCGATGTCCTTATAAAATCTCCATTGGCATACACAAAACCATGAGAGGCAATTTCACACCTTCATTAATAGATGCTGCATTTACATTCTAAAAATACAGCCATGTTTACCAATTAATTTTAATGAACCATGTTACAGGTAAGCATTCACTATGCAATATGTTGCTGATTAAAACCAGAACATTATTAGCATATGGGGAAGTAAATCATCCTGTAGACATTCATGGGAAAGAGCATATTTTAACTCTTAATTTGTTACATTTGACATCAATCATTTTTAGAAGTTTGCTTCCCTTGGCTTGCATGGTTAAGCACAAATTTACCTACAATGTGTTTGGTCCCAAATATTCTCCACTTACAGATCTCTCCCATTTCCAGGCTCATACCTCTTGTTTTATTCTATAGAAGGAGCACCAGAATGGGCTAGTCACAGCTTTGCTTCTCAATGGGTGTGTGACTTCAGACAAACCGTGTTCTTTCTGTATCAATTGCCTCAATTGTTAACAGGAGAACTACAATGATTCTCTCATTTCCTCCTTCATAATCTATCCTTCATCACAGACACACACAAACTCTCCTTTCTCTCCCCCTTCCCCCCCTCCCTCTCTGTCTCTATCCTTTCTACTCTAGCTCTCTGTGTCTCCCTCTCTCTCTCTGTCTCTCTCTCTCACACACACACATACACAATTATTGAAAACTGTTTTTAGATTTTACATTTACATAGGAGTTGCAAGATAGTACGAGGTTCCTGTATATCCTTCACCAAGAGTCCTCTAATATTAACACCTTCCACAGCCATGGTACACACATCAAAACTCAGAAATGTTTGTCTCATTTGAAATCACCTTGCGTTCTTCCACTTCTAAAATTCTATTCATCTCATTTCTGCTTCATGGGATACCTCTTCACTATGTGCAGCAGTCTTCACACTGGAAGTTCTCACAGATCATTCCAAGGCTGCCTCCACAGCAGTCTCCCAGACGTCCACCTCATGTGGTAGCTCATATACTTATTTGACATTATTTCTTCTTATCCTTCATCTTTCCCATGACGTGAGAACCTCCTATCGAGAAAGGATTATATCTAGGGTCCCATAATAATGGAATGGAACAGAGCCTTCCCATGTACCTCCTATATTCCCTTGCCCTTGTTGACCATCTTGGATTGTCACATAAACAAATAACAAACTGTTACTGTGTTAAACCTCTGAGGTTTTGAGTTTATTAGAGTATTTAACACTAAATGAAGTATTGTAGAACAAATTAGGTAGAAAAATCACTGTGAGAAGTACACAGTTCTCACAATGAGAATGTCTAAATGGATTATAAAGTTGATGGTAAATCAATAAATAATTATTTTTGATGTTTACTTAATATCAGAAGGTTATGAGTTGTTTCTTGAAGTATGGTTGCTATGTACTGATTTTTCATTTATGAATTTATGGCTGTATCAGAGATCAAAACTATATGCACGGGGCCTCAACCTCCTTAGGCCTATGTTTGGTAGCTTTCCACTCTCACTATACCCTGAATCTCATGAGCACTTCCGTAGCCACTTTGCCATGTGATTTCCATAATTCTGGGAGGTTGACAGGATAAGAAATGTTAATCCCACTTTTCAGATGAATAAATCAGAGCTCAGAGATGTTACCTGAATTGCCCAAGGTGAGACAAGGGGTGGTGACAATCTTGGAGGTCTCAAGTCCCTAAATTCTGTAGGCCTCCACATTGTAACGTGGGGATGCAGCATTAAAAAAATGATTTCTATTTTCCTCAGTGCAAAATACAACTTTTCATCTTTGGGGTTTTATTCATGCTATTATGACTCCAATGCCGCTGTTTGTACTTTTGGCCACTGTCGCTTTCCTGATAGAAGTAGTTCTCTCCCTCCTTTACTTATGTCCACATACCTACATGTATCTCACCTGGCTATGGGGATGTAAAATGGTGTAGTGACTACAGAAAACAGTTTGTCAGCTACTTAAGATGCTGGACATAGAGCTACGATATGACCCAACAACTCCACTCCTAAAAATATACTCAAGAAAACTGACAACATGTGTTCACACAAAAACCTGTACACAAATGTTTATAATAACCCCAAAGTGGAAACAACCTACATGTCCATCCATTTGAATTATGAGTAAATAAACTGAAGCACATCCATACAATGGAATATTACTCAGCAATAAAAAAGAAAGAAATACTGATATGCGGATGAATCTTGAAGAATTATGCTACATGAAAGAAGTCAGATGTGAAAGTCCACGCATCAGACGATTCCATTAACATGAAATATCCACAATTAGCAAATCCAGAGAGACAGAAAATAAATGAGTGGTTACCCTGGGTTAGGGGGAGGGAGGGGACAGAGAGTAAGTGCTAATAGATATGGAGTTTCTTTTTGGCATTCTGGAATTAGACAATTGTGATAGTTGCATAACCTTGTGAATATGCTAAGACCCACTCAGTTGTGCACTTCACATGGGTGGATTTTATTGTATGTAAATTATATCACAATTTTTAGGCAAAAGAGAAGTCTTACCTGGCTCACACTTATTTGCAATTTACTATTCCACACATGCATCAATTCCTTCAAAGAATCTTCCTTCCCATCATCCCCATGTGCTATCATAACTCCTATGGAATTAATGTTACTGTACGGTATTGTGATGATACATGTTTTTGCTTTCCTCTTTCAGATTTTGAACTCTTTTTTTAAAAAGATATTTTACTTATTTATTTGAGAGAGAGAGAGAGAGAGTGCACAAGCAGGGGGAGTAGCAGAGGGTAAGGGAGAAACTGACTCTCCACTGAGCAGGGAGCCCGATGTGGGGCTCAATCCCAGGACCCCAGGATCATGACCTGAGCTGAAGGTAGATGCTTACCAGACTGAGCCACCCAGGGGCCCCAAGATTTTGAGTTGTTTGATGAAGTGTTTACTTTAAAAAGTGCTTTTTTCTATTTTTAGAGTAGGCTTCATGCCCAATGTGGGGTTTGAACTCACAACCCTGAGATCAAGAGTTGCATGCTCTACCGACTGAGCCAGCCAGGCACTCCTTTATTTATTTATTTTTGTTTAAAAAAAAGAAATGGTGCTTTTAAATTTCCCAGAATGTACAGAGAAAGAAATTTTGCTAATGATTACTAATGTTATTTCAATATTATCATGAAACCAGTTACATGAAATCATTTCTTTGATATTTGCTGAGTCCTGTTTTGTGACACTTTATGGTAAATTTTTGTAAATGCTCCATGTATATTAAGCAAAATGCACATTCTTTAAATTCCCTATAATGGATCATATTTTAAACAGTATTGCTCAAAATTTCTACATCCTACAACTCTCTAGTTTGCTTGATCTACCAATTACTGAGGACAATATATTAAAATATTCCATTGTGATTGTGGAATTTAAAATTTCTTCTTCTAAGTCTTTCACTTTCAACTTTACATATTTTGGACATATTTGGTTTTTAGGTGTATATAAGTTAAGAATTGCTATATCATCTGCTGAAGTTTCTTTTTAGTATTATGAAATATTTCCCTTTAAACCTAATAATATTAATTTTCTTAAAGTTCTATTTTGATTGATATTGATATATGGCCATATTTGCTTTGTTTAGGTTGCATTTGCCTGGCATATTTTTGTTTTTCTACTGTCCATGCATATAAAGTAGACTTTAAAAATTCAATTTGACAATCTCTGCTTTTAACTAGTAAATACAAGGGTTTTGTATTTTTTGTGATTATTAATGTATTTGGGTTTATTCAGACTCTAATTTTGTGCTTTATATTTTACTTTTTCTGTGCATGCTTTTTCTCTGATTCTGTTTATATTAGATTGTTTGGGTTTCTTTATTTTTTTAATCACCTACTACTACTTTGGGAGTATTTTAGAAGTATCTCCAATATATAATAGTTGTTACTTTTTAGTATGAATCTTTTATATGTTAAATTAATATTGTTAAAATTACTATTTTTATTTCCCTTCTAAATAATACAAGGGACTAAGGCTACTTAAACTATAGTCTGCCCTATCCTCTAGCTTCCATTTTACATAGCATTTCCCAGGATTTAAAGTATAACTTGCTTTTGCTATTTTCCCAAATTATTCCATTGTGATTACTGTTTTGTTAGAGTCAATGTGCTTATATATTTGCATCAATGTCTCTGGCATCACCATTAATTTTTGTATCTCACTCCTTCCTTCTGTGTTCAATATCCTTCTTACAGAAACACACCTTCTACCAATTTCTTTTTGTGAGTAAAAGCCTGAGAATGACCAATTGTCTTCTAAGTTGGCAGTTTTCTTTCAATGATATAGCTTTCATTGGTACTAGTGGAAGTCTGCTGACAGATTAATTAATTTATTGCTTTTTATTTCATGGGTCTTATTTCTGATCGATTATAAGATGTTCCAAATGGCTTTGGTTTTCTGCAGTTTCTCAACGATTTGTCTAGGTGAAAATTAATTTCACTTATGCTGCTTGGAACCTGGAGGGACAGGGCTCTTGAATTTGAGTGATCATGAATTTCATCAAAGAGTCAATATAATTTTCTCTTTGAATATTGTCTGTCCTTCATTCTCTGTGTATCATTTCAAAAATTCCTACTGAATATGATGCTCTTGCCTATTCTATTTTCTATTTTTCTCAACTTTTCCTTTGTACTATTCATTTCTTTAGCTTTCTGTGCTGCATTCTGGGTAATTTTCTCAGACCCAAATTCTAGTCAATTAATCGATGGAGACAGAAAGTAGATTAGTGGTTGGGTTATGGAAACATTTTTCCAGATCAATTTTGTGTTTGGCTTCCTGGGTGTTCTTGGTTCAAGTTGGTACTACAAATACAAACCCCAGATGTGTGTTAGGTGAGGCCAAGGAGCTAAAACTCTCAGATGAAAGTGCTCTTACTCAAGAAAGATGAAGAATCTCAGGACAAGTTTGTTTTTTTATAAATTAACATATAATGTATTATTTATTTCAGGGGTACAGGTCTGATTCATCAGTCTTATATAATACCCAGTGCTCATTACAACACATACTCTCTCCAATGTCCATCACCCAGCCACCACAGCAACCCTCAGTTTGTTTCCTAAGGTTAAGAGTCTCTTATGGCTTGTCTCCCTCTCTGGTTTCTTCTTGTTTCATTTTTTCCTTTCTTTCCTTATGATCCTCTGTCTTGTTTCTCAAATTCCACATATCAGTGAGATCATATGATAATTACCTTTCTCTGATTGACTTATTTTGCTTAGCATAATACACTCTAGTTCCAGCCACGTTGTTACAAATGGCAAGATTTCCTTTTTTGATGACTGCATAATATTCCATTGTGTGGCTTCTTTATCCATTCATCTGTCGATGGACATCTAGTTTCTTTCCATAGTTTGGCTATTGTGGACATTGCTGCTATAAACATTGGGGTGCATGTACCCCCACAGATCATGACACCTATATCTTTGGGGAAAATACCCAGTAGTGCAATTGCTGGTTTGTAGGGTAGCTCCATCTTCAACTTTTTGAGGAACCTCCATACTGTTTTCCAGAGTACCTGCACCAGTTTGCATTCCCACCAACTGTGTAGGAGGGTTCCCACTTCTCTGCATCCCTCCAACATCTTAGTTTCCTGACTTGTTAATTTTAGCCATTCTGATTGGTATGAAGTGGTATCTTATTGTGGGTTTGGTTTGGATTTTCAGGATAACAGTTTTGTCCTTACATGGGCATTAAAACCCAAGCCTGCAAATGACTAATTCATATCAACTACCCCAGGCAGCCACAGCAATGGCCCACTTGCTGGCTTCTCTGTGATTTTAGATCCTTCATTTCTGTCGTCTGTATTTCTTATGACCACGCATACTTACTTAAACTATTTTTTCTTTTGAGAATATCCAGATATTTTTAGCAAGATTTTTTTCCTGTCCTCTTAGGGTACCATGTTGTTGTAACCAGAGGTTTGCAATAACTTCATAAAGGGGTTCCTTGCCTCCAATCTCACCATTCTCAAATCTATTTTTACAATTACAGCCAGAAATGATTCTGAAATGCAAATGTTACTCTCTGACTTAAAAATGTGTCATGACCCTAAAGAAAAAGACCAACTCTTTGGGATGACTACAAGGTTCCTCAGAATATGAATCATACCTATCACTAAAATCTCATCCATGGGGTGCCTGGGTGGCTCAGTTAGTTAAGCATCCGACTCTTGGTTTTGGCTCAGGTCATGATCTCAGGGTCCTGGGATTGAGCCCCATGTCAGGTTCCACGCTGGGTGTGAAGCCTGCTTAAGATTCTCTCTCTCCCTCTGCCCCTCACCCCAGCTTATGAATGTTCTCTCTCTCAAAAAAAATTTTTTAAATGATAAAAATCTTACCTGTAGCATTCCTGACCTCATTTTCTGTCTGTTGGTGACAAAGCACTATTTTTCTGCAAATGGGTCATGTTCTCTTCTACTTCAGAACATTCATATAAGCTGTTCTTTCTGCATAACCCCTCCCCACTTTTAGCATCTCTAATTCTTATCGTTCCTCCTGGTTTGTGCTTAAATGCCACGTCTTACAAAAGGCCTTCACTATGTACACCCTGATAGCATGCGCACTTGCCACTTTATAACATCCTTAATCTTGTAATTATTGTTTAAGATCTGTCTTTCTGTCTTGGTGTTAAGCTTCCTAAGAAGTAAGACTGTCTATCTTGTTCACTCCTTCTGGTCTAGCAATTAATCTAGTGGCTGGCATATAGTAAGGCCTTAATAAATCTTTGGGACAAGCAAATGAACTGATTAAGCACTCCATTTGTGAATGGGGTTCCCTGACTAAAGCTTTGCTTAACATCAGATTAGTTTTAAGAACAGAACAACTCTTTAAGGAAGTTTCTCTTTAAAAAAATACACACACACATACATACACATACACACATGTATATTGGGAGAATTATGATTCTTGAGAAATGAAGACTAACGTGAGGGTAGAAACCTAAACTCCTCTTTCAACTCACGCAAATAAGGCTCTGAGCCGAACAGTCCAGAAGGGAGAAAGACAGGCATGGCTTACAAAACTTCAACACTGGCATAGTAATGAGAATCAATCAATGAGAATGCTTGGATGAGACAAAGGAAACTTTAAAAGGTGAGCAAAAATAATTTTCTATTTCTTCTGGATCAGTGACCTCCAGTGGGACTTAGAAAAGTCTTAGGACACATGTCGCCATGTTGTCAAAGAGCAGGTCATCTTGTCATCAAATATAGAGTAAGCATGGAGTCACTGGACTATAAATCAATAATACAATTTGGATTTCATCACCATCATGTCAAGATACTCCTTCCATTGCCATTTCCAAAACCATTTATTTTAAGAATCAGGCATTCATTGAGTAGAACACTAGAATTTGTAACTGTGTGTGCCCAATACATTCTTAAATGATTTTTTTAAAGATTTTATTTATTTATTTGACGGAGATCACAAGCAGGCAGAGAGGCAGGCAGAGACAGAGAGAGGGGGAAGCAGGCTCCCCGCTGAGCAGAAAGCCTGATGCGGGGCTCGATCCATGCACCCTGGGATCATGACCCAAGCTGAAGGCAGAGGCTTTAACCCACTGAGCCACCCAGTGACCCCTCCAATACATTCTTATGACCATGTGAAACTTGATTCTATTTTCTAGTAAGGAAGGAAGTTTCATCATTCACAGCTTTTGCAGATAACATCCTTTCATGCTAATATTCATTTTTACTGCAGGACACAGAGGCAAGCCGCTTTATAAAGCTTTCCTTCTATGTCAAGATATAGGACAAACATGACTTCCAATATGTGGGTTGTCTTTGCTTCTTTTCTTTCATCCTCCTCTTCCCATTTATTTTTTATTTATTGGCAGAGGCAGAATGAGAGGGGGCTTAAAGAATGGGTTGTTTTCTTTTGAGAGTCTACTAAAGTATCCTTTCCCATTGATTCTATCAGGAAAATAAAAACAAAGTCAAAAAAATAATTTTAAAAGATAAAAATAAATAAAACACAAACATTTCACAAGTGCTTATTCTTATTTTCTGAAAGAAGTCCTGACGCAGCCATCTATGATATAAAAGTATGACCATTTAAAAAGCTCTCTGTAGATATATCCATTACTGCCATGGGAAGTAGATGTTGTTAGAAAAATTTAAAAGTCCTTATTAGTGGGACAGAATAGATTATGAAAAGCAATTCCCAAGGCAGTGATGATATCTAAATTGTCTCCTTTCATTCCCAATAGCTCATCAAATAATGACTAAATTTTCTACTTACTTAATGTGCCTGAAATTCTGATACTGAAGATTCAAGTAGCTTATCAAAGCTAAATTTTAAGAATTCAAATTCCTTTGGAAGGATTAAGGAATCATTTTCATGTTAGTGTAAGTTAGTTCAACCAGACTGCTTTCATATTATCTCAATTTCACTGAACAACTCAGAGATTCAGAGTTTTGATGGGGAAGGGATGGAGGATTGGAGACTGCATGAAGATACCAATATCCTTAAGAGGGGGCAAAAAAGGCAATATAAGACTCATAAAGAGATATAGGAAAGTACCAAAGTAAAAGGGAATTTTCTTCTTCTTCCCAACACCTGAATTAATTCAGTATTCAGACATTGTATATAATAGATAATAGTATAGTTAATATATATAGTATACATATGATATATATATATAGTTAATAATAAATAATATAACAGTATAATTAATACTATTAATATTATGGTCTGGCTAAATCACAGTTTATATAGTCTTTTGGCACCATCTATATTACCTAGTTGCCATTTAAATATACTTATTGGAAAATATATTCTGAGGTTGGAAAGATACCTTGAGATTGAAATCTTGATGTATAATCATACTTTTGATATTATAGATTATTCCTAAATTGCTATGTGCATCATATCACATCACTTTGGAATATACATTTTTAGGCAAGATACAATAAGAACCCAAATGCTTAATTATTAGTTATTCTTTCTTTGAATTCATAAAGAAAAAAAAGTCTTAACATATCCATTCCCTGGCTGGCTGGGAAAGAAAAACCTCTCTCCAGTACTTTTCCAGACAAATACTTATTTTTGGAGAGTAAGCTGTTAGAGTCTACTGACATTTATAAGGAAGAAAAAGAAAAATCCTCATTTTTTTTAGTTCTCAAGTTGTCACCTATCAGGAACATAGCCAAGAACAGAAAGTAAGTTATAAAAATATCTCTGAGTGACCCCAAGTACCAGTATACCCTGCTCTTTACTCAGGAAAACTACTCAGACTAATCTCAACCCTTCTTCACTCTTACTTTACATACACTTCCAGTAAGTTGCATTGCCTGGTTTCCAAGTCCAAAATAGTCTGGAGGCAGTGAACTAAGGGGTGGTATGGGAAGAGGGCCTTATGTAACCTCATGGAATAAGTGACATGTTACTTTCAAGAGAATTTTTCTTTATTTTCCTTAAAACATTTTTTTGGAAGCTTACCTTTCTTGAGTAAATACTCTTTCCCAACTTTAGGGCTGAGCACTTTAGACATGACTTAATTAAATCTCACTCAATTTGATGAGGTAGGAATTGCTATCAGCATGCATTCTTTTCCACTTTTTCTCGCTTTACTCTCACAGAACTAAGTGGTTAGGTAGGGATATTATATTTGTTGAATTCATATTAATTTCACATTATAGGTTATGTAATATTTGAAGGGTAGCATGAAGGACAATGTTGTAGGAAAATTTGCTATCATGATTGCTGTTAAGAGAATATATATATTCATATATCCTGCCTCTCATTAGAGAAGGGTCCAGGAAGGACATGAGCAGGTTTCCTGCTTATCCCACACAAGCAACCAATCACCACTTTTGCTTACACAGTGTGTTCTACCCTTAAATTTAGGCAGCACTTAGGCAAGCCTGCAAGCATACGCACGTATACACAGAAGATGTTCTCAAATTTACTAGTAATCAAGGAAATGCAAATTAAAATCTGTTCATATTACTTATAATAAGAATACATTGATGCTATGAGTAGAAATTTGTAGAACAATTCAGAGATTGACTTGGCAATAACTACCAACGTTATATCTATCCTATTACCCAGAAATTCTACTCATAGGTCTATGTGCTAGGATTAACTCTCACACATGCACATACAGACAGAAATATAACACTACTACTGGAAGCAATTTTATGGTAGAAAAATCAGGAAAAAAAAAAGAAAAATCAGGAAGAATCCAAATGTCCTTCATAAGACAATGTTCCCATTATTGCTTATCTACCCAATAGAATAATATAGAGCAATGAAAAACCCACTGGCCTAGAGCTACATATATCCACATGGATGAAAATCCAAGTTTAATAATGAGTGAGGAAAGCAAGTTTCAGAAAAATACAAACAGTATATCCTTTATATAAAATTTAAAACACTAAATATTACTCAAGCAAACATACATACAAAAAAAACTCCAAAGAAATCCTCCAAATCCTAGGCCATAATTAACTTTGCAAAGTATAAATTTTTATGAAAGAGGCATCAACAAGGAGCATTAATTCTTTTTGTAATATATCATTTTTTTAAGTTGAGCAAGATGTACATATGTATCTGTTTTATTATTTCAATACTTTTTTGTATGACTGAAATATTTCAATATAAATTAAAAATATGTAAAATTAAGGCTGCGTGGCTGGTTCATTCAGTAGAGCCTGTGACTCTTGACCTTGGGGTTGTGAGTTCAAGCCTCACATTGAGTGTAGAGATTATTTTATATATATTGTATTATATATATTATATATATACATATGATATACATATAAGATACTGGTTACTACTAAGTCACAAAAACTGACACACCAAAGCTAAAACTCTCTTAAATGAATATCATCAAGATGACAATGGAGTTAAATGTGAGACAGGAAACCAACAAAATCCTAGAGGAAAACATAAGCAGCAACCTCTTTGACCTCAGCTTCTTAACAACTTCTTACTAGATATGGTAAAGGAAACAAAAGGAAAAATGGAGGCAAGGGAAACAAAAGCAAAAATGAACTACCGAGACTTCATCAAGATAAAAATCTTCTGCACAATATCACAAATCAACAAAACTATGGAATGGGAGAAGATATTTGCAAATGGCATATCTGATAAAGGGTTGGTATCCAAAATCCATATAGAACTTAACAATCTCAACACCCATAAAACAAATAATCCAGTTAAGAAATGGGAAGACATGAATACACATTTTCCAAAAAGACATCCATATGGCTAACAGACACATGAAAAGATGATCAACATCACTCATCATCAGGGAAATACAAATAAAAACCATGATGGGATATCATCTCACACCTGTCAAAATGGCCAAAATCAACAACCCAAGAAACAACATTTGTTGGCACAGATGCAGAGAAAGGGGAACCCTCTTGCACTGTGGTTGTCTGGCACTGGTGCAGCTACTCTGGAAAACAGTATGGGGTTTCCTCAAAAAGTTAAATATAGAAGTCCCCTATGACCCAGTAACTGCACTATTAGGTATTTACCCAAAGGATACAAAAATACAGATTCAAAAGGGGTACATGCACCCCAATGTCTATAGCATCATCAACAATAACCAAAACATGGAAAGAGGCCAAATGTCCACTGACTGATGAATAAAGAAGATGTGGTACACACACACACACACACACACACACACACACACTGGAATATCACTCAGCCATAAAAGGAATAAAATCTTGCTATTTGCAATGACATGGACAGAGCTAGAATGCATCATGCTAAGCAAAATAAGTCTGTAAGAGAAAGCCACATACCATATGATTTCACTCATATGTGGAATCTAAGAAACATAACAGATGAACATAGGTGAGGGGGGAAAAGAGAGAGCGAGAGAGAGGGAAACAAACCATAAGACACTTTTAACAATAGAGAACAACCTGAGGGTTGCTGGAGGGGAGGTCAGTAGAGGATGGGCTGAATGGGTGATGGGCATTAAGGAGGGCACTTGCTGTGACGAGCACTGGGTATTGTGTGTAAGTGATGAATCACTGAATTCCACTCCTGAAACCAATATTACACTGTATATTCACTAACTAGAATTCACATAAAAATTTGAAGAAAAAAAAAGGTGACAGTGGAGTTGTATTTCCCCAAAATTCAATTACTTGCTAACCTCCACTAATAGAAAAAAAGCTGAATTTCAGGAAGTGGAAAGATGCAAATATTCAGACACAAATGGATACACACACACACACACACACACACCCCTACACACACACAGACACACATACTCACCTGCATACTCATTAATAACTACGGTAAAAAAATTCATGCATGAACGGCATGTATACTATACTTTGAAAAATACAGCGAGTAGGCATTTTAATGGCTATAATAAGTGACAACTAGCTTCAGGGAAGAGGACAAAATAATACACTATCCAGAAACAAACTGCAAAAGCTCAGGAGAGTGGAGTGTTTTAATGTAGGACCAAATGTTTATGATCATAACATATATTATTATTATTATAGTCACTGCTTTTATTGTCAATAAATCTGTCAATTTTTCTGTCCATCCTTTTATTCCCTTAACAGTACACTTTAACCAATCAAGCACTGTTACATTCTCTACTTACTTTTAGAAGCTCAACCATCAATAACTTGCCCCTCTTACTCATGCAGGGGCATCGATTATTCCTAAGTGGGCTAATAAAGAGGGCTACAGAGGGAATTCCACTCTTTGAACAGCATTTTTCATTCCAGGTCCCTGCTGCCTATATGAAAGAGGAGAAATGGCTAAAAAGCAAAGCCCACTGTTTTGTATTGGCCTCACCATATCATGGATCTATAGGAGCAGTTTCTATAGCTGGGAATTAAGGTCTTTGTATTGGCTTTTATTTTCAGAGAGAAATAGTGTTTAGGGAACTAAAATAATTCTTTTTGCTCAGGATCACTGAGATGCCCTATTGTAGAATTCCTTAGTCATTTGCACCACTGATGTTATGCATCTTCTTGCTCACATGTAAACTCCTGGTTTCAATCCACTAAGCTTATGCAAATAACTAGGTAAGGTTCATTTAGAGTGAAGTTGTAGTTTCTTTTTACTCCTGAAGGAGATGGTTCTAATTTTTAGCAGAAATGTGCCCTAGGCTAGTGGGTTTGGGGTTAAACTCATTTCTTGTTCATCATCAATTGTTCCCTTTTAGGTTGATATAATGAGTAAAGCTTAGCAGTGAAGTCCACCCAGACAGGATCTTTTTCAAGAAAGGCATGCTGTGTAGACCTTTGTCCCAAGAAAGGGAGCAACTAGCCACGGTGCTAGCTGAAGCCTTCCACCGAGATCTCCACTTTATGATGTACCACAGACAAAACTGGGGATTTTAAGTTTCTATTTGTGTGCTTGAACTTGATAAATAGCCCTCAAGAATGCCATACTAGTTAATTCATTTCATTAGTTAAAAGCTAAATGTCAAAGGGAAAATCCCTGAAGAGAGGTGGGGTGTGGATGAGAGAGTAGTACTGTTTTGAGTTTTAATGAAAACAGCCAATAGAATGTCAGTTGATTTTATCCATTACTACTCAAAAAAGAAAACCCCCAAGGTGTAGATGTAAATTTTTAACCCATCTTCACAGTGTTTGGAAAGACCATTCATTCATTTGCGGAGTAAGGAATTTGACTCGCACAGATTGGACAGTCATTGTTGGAGAAGGAGGTGAGTGTGTCCCCTAGTTTTGTGTCTGAGGCTCAGCTAGAAGCTATCCATTTTTTATAAGAAGGTGACCCAGGTAGATACTAAGCGATGTGCTAGAGAAGACCATCTTCCCTGTGATGCTGCTGAATGAGGTGTTGCCTGGCTGATGGACTGGTTATCACCAACCTGTGGTAGGCTTGGGCAGATATTGGACTTCTATAAATGTAATGCCTACTCCACTCCGGAGCTGTCTTTCTGACACTTCAGAAATTTCTACCTGGCCATCTATTTATTAATAGGCCCAAACTACAACAAGACCCTGCAAAAATGTGCATTATAAGCAATGTAATTCAAGGACATGCTTTAGGAAAATTAGTAAGTGTATGGAACCAAGGCTTCCCTGCAATTATCTATTGACATGAGCATCACTGGTAAACACAAGATAGTGAGTATCCCTGATCTCCATGCACAGTCTGTCAAATGCATCAGGGAACTCAATTAAAAGAAGGCTAAGCCTGATGATATCTAGATAGAGAGCCATTATCTCCTTTGGAAATAGGATATACAAATTCCAAGTCATGACAGCGTAGGTAAGGTAGTTTCCTATTAAAAGATGGGGGGGGGGTGGAAATTGAAGGTTGCAGGGCCAAGAAAGCACTCTCAAAGCTTTTGTCCTTGATATCTGACCTTCCATTCTTTGCCCCTTTCATAGCTCTCTTCTCAAGACCATCCCCCCATTGTCTCCCTTACATTTTCTAACACTGGTGAGTGTGATCTAATAAAATAATTGAAAACAAGTGCTTTGGTGAGTGACTTTACTATGCTGGCCATAAATTTCAAGATATTTTTTTATTTGCAGGCTGACATTTTTAAGAGATTTATCACCATCCCAGAGAAGAAACACACCTACTGCATTTATTGTAGGTGAATCTACAATATGGTGCTCATGACTGGATGATAATCTACAGTTCATGCTGGAGTGGGATTTATCAAAAATGAAGAGATTCCCCTTTCTTCCACAAAACATGTAACATGCTATTGGCCATATAAAGATGCAAGATAACACTGTGTTAATGAAAGTTGAGTTTTTAGAATATCTATAGTGTTCACTGCAAAGAGTACACATTCTTCTTTTATTAGTAAAATTTTCCCAGTTTGTATTTGTCATTAATCTTACTGTTACATTTTTACTGAGACTTTTACTTCATAATCAACTCCTCAGGCTTCAGGCCAACTTGGTATGAAAAGTCTTCTCATGTGGCGGCATAAGGGGAAGGTGAGTGCAGGGTATGCGGAAACTCTCTGTACTATCTTTGCGACTCCTCCGTAAATCAAAAATTATCTCAAGACAAAGTGTTTTCTTTTCTGTTGTTTTATTTTTAAAGCCTTCTGAGGTGAATTTGTTCATTTGTCAGTGTGTTGACATTGGATTGAATTTTCTATCTGAACTTTATTATTATTTTTTCTTTCTTCTTTTCTGAGACAGCAGGTATGCACCAAAGATTATGGTCAAATAGGTGCCCCTTTTATGTCAAAAGTATGTATTTTTGAGAGAGGTTTTTTTTTTCCATTAAGAAGGGGAAAATGGCCATTTCTTCTAAACACTGAGAGCATAAGACAGTGTGTACATTCTAGTAGAAATCCAGCTGCTTCTTGAGGTCGGTGTGCAAACAGTGTTTCTCATCTTCACATTGAGCAACAAGCTCAAACTTCAGATTACATCATCCACTAGAAATTGTTTTATTAAAAGTTTCTCTAGTATGGGTGTGCCTGGGTGGCTCAGTGGGTTAAGCCTCTGCCTTCAGCTTAGGTCATGATCTCAGGGTCCTGGGATCGAGCCCTGCATCGGACTCTCCGCTCAGTGGGGAGCCTGCTTCCCACCCTCTCTCTCTGCCTGCCTCTCTGCCTACTTGTGATCTCTGTCTGTCAAATAAATAAATAAAATCTTTTTAAAAATTTCTCTAGTATGGATTTCTTCAAATCCTTTTATTTTTATCAGGAAAAACTTTTAAGCAGAAAAAGTACTCAATTTAGGCAGAAGTGCAAATTAATTTCAGCATGTGCTTTTCAATCATGTTTCCATTTTGTAAATAGAATTGCAGAGAGCAAAACTTAGCATACATGATGAATTTCAGGTTTTATTGGGCGGATATCTAGAAGTAGATCAATGGAGTGCTTTCTTCAGCAGCACATCCACTAAAACTGGGACAATACAAAGAAGATTAACATGGTCCCTGCATAAGGACGACATGAAAGTTTGGGAAGCATTCCATATTTTTATGCCCTTTAAAATTATGTTCAGTTCTTTGTTTTAATAATAAATAAATAATAAATAAAGTTACTCTCATATAAAAAAACTGACAGCAGATAATAGGAATACAGATCTTCCTAGACCTCTGATATGTACAATATCAGTTAGTACTTGGAAAGAAAAAGACTTATACCAAAACACACCTGGAAATGACCTTTCTTTCCTTCTCTTCTCCCCCTGGCATAGTCATGTTGCTAGCCACATGCACCACGCATTCAGGAAAAGGGCCATTTCAGTATGGCTGCTGAATGTTACATGATGTGCTTCTAGGAAGCATCATTATATATGGAACCCTCTTTTACAAAGCTGCACTTCACGCTGGGAATTGGAAGGCAATTTATTTTCAGAGTCATTCTTCCTCTCTTTGGCTGGAAGGCTCAGCCAGTCCTTCCTAGGTAGTCTCCTCTTGGGTAATCTTCCTAGCAACATCTCAGCAAGCAGACAGACAATTTCTTTTTCCCTTGGACAAGCTCCAGTTCACTTTATTGAGCCGACTGAAGATGTGCTCTTAATCGAACTCTTTATTCTGGGTGCTCCGTCAGTAGCTTCTACATGTGGGGTTACCTTAAGGTTTCTCTTCAACTGGAAATGCTGCCATGTTCTAGGTTCATGGGTTTTATCTACCAAGTTCAGACATCTGGAGTGCACTGGCTACACCCAGAGAGGTAGATGACCTCTTTGAGACCTCTAATGTCTTCTTTCTTGTCTTGATGGACCAAAATTATTAGTTGCTTAAGGTAGGATGGACATGTTGAATCTTAAATCTGCTAGTGCCACAGCCAACTTATTGAGTCTTTTGTCGTCTATAAAATAAAGTTCATAATTCTTACCTCTTAGAGATTTTGTGACAGTTTAACATGATTGATTTCATATCTATATAGATACAGATGTATAAAACCCTCTTGCAAGTGCTCCATATCTTTGGTTTTCTTATATTTTTTTAAAAGATTTTATTTATTTATTTGACAGAGAGAGCGAGAGAGAGAAAGAGAGATCACAAGTACACAGAGAGGCAGGCAGAGAGAGGAGGAAGCAGGCTCCCCGCTAAGCAGAGAGCCGGACGTGGGGCTCGATCCCAGGACCCTGAGATCATGACCTGAGCCGAAGGCAGAGGCTTAACACACTGAGCCACCCAGGAGCCCCAAGGTTTTCTTACATTTTTATTTAAGTTCTAGTTAGTGAACACACAGTGTAATATTAGTTTCAGGTGTACAATTTACTGATTCAACACTTCCACACAACACATGTTGCTCATCTGACCAGTGCACTCCTTCATCCCCAGCACCTATTTCACCCATCTCCTCCCCTCTGGTAACCATCAATTTGTTCTCTAGAGTTAAGAGTCTATTTCTTGGTTTGTCTTTCTTTTTTCCTTTGTTCATTTGTTTTGTTTCTTAAATTCCACATATGAGTGAAAGCATATGGTATGTGTCTTCTCTGACTGACTTATTTTGTTTAACATAATACTCTCTAGCTCCATCCATGTTGCTGCAAACGCCAAGATTTCATTCCTTTTTATGGCTGAGTAATATTCCGTCGTGTATATATACCACATGTTCTCTATCCACGCATCAGTCGATGAACGTTTGGGTTCTTTCCATGATTTGGCTATTGTTGATAATGCTGCTATAAACATCGAGGTGCATGTATCCCTTCAGATTAGTATTTTTCTGTTTTTTTGGTAAATATGTAGTAGTGTAATTGCTGGATTATAGGGTAGTTCTACTTTTAACTTTTTGAAAAAACTCCATGCTGTTTTCAGAGTGGTTTGCCTCTCTGACAAGGTTCTTGTCCCTTTATGCACTCCTGGAATTGGTAGTGGTATCTCCTCTTAGTCCCTCTAGGGGCGCACTACCCCCAAGGAGCCATCAAGTGTGACCCACTGGAGACATATTTATGCCCAGATGTCTTACTTTTTAGCAATAAGTGGAAAGTCTTTCAGGGGCCTACTGGAGCAAGACTGATACTGGGGTGATACTGGGAAGTGTTTCCTCAAAGCTGATCCTCTATCTGCTGCGTCTTGAAACCTAGTCCTACAGTGACCCAAGAGAGCCCACCAAGCAGGCAGTAATAGGTGTTGTTTGCTCTGTAGTGTTGAACTTCGCTACCAGAAGAACTAGGCAAAAAATTCCTGGGCTGAGAATCACAGAATTCAAACTGAATCACAAATATTCTCTATTCACTCAAGTCTATAGTCCAAACTAAGTGCAAAAATGGTGCCAGTTTGTTTATGCATAAGCACATTCTCTATTATGGATTGTTTAGTCTGCCATGCTATTCTATCCAACCCATTATCCTCTTTCTTTCATTGCTCCTTACTTTAATTCTATTGACCTTTCAAACTTTAGCTTAAAATGCATCTATTCCACCAAACCTCTCTAGATCACTCATGTCAGCCTGAAATTATGTATTTCTTCTTTGAATTGCTGTTGGTATACTCATGCATTAGCATGTGATTATCATCAGCCTCTCAAAGAGCCATTTAAAAATTTCATTGTTATTTAATGAGAAACACGTCTCAGGTTTATTTTCTCAAAAGAGATGGTGAACCCTTTGAGAGAATACATTATACCTTTTTGGTGTCTGCCATAATGCCTACAACAAATATCTTAGTGGCTATGATATTTTCATTTGCATAATGGCTTCTTCAAATACCTGCAAACCATCAACTCTCAAAGATTTCAGCTACTGGAGAAGGTCAAGTGGATATGAATAATCCAACATTTGAATTATTCAAAAATCATTTATATTGAGTTTTGGAAGATATTAGTGGCAAGCTACATTCTTTCCCTAATAAATGCTTTATAAAAAAATAATAGTAACACCAACACTCACTAGACCTTTATGCTTTTCAGAGCTCTGCTCGAACTAATAATGATTCATCCATATTCTCTGAGCACCTATAACAGAAGATGAGAAGAGAAGGCCCAGTCAAGGACTGGTTAGAAGAAAAGCCTAGAGATTCCAGTTTCCTTGGTACTCCACAGGATACCCACGAGCACCTTGTTCTACACCTATGCATTTGCCACATTTCACTTGTGTTTCTCACTGATAATAGTTGATAAGTGATTGACAGAAGCACACAGTCTACATTCACATTCTGGTTCTCCCATTTCCTAGCTGTGTGATCATAGATAACTTACTTAACCTCTCTGTATTTGAGGATACTCCTGAACAAAATCAGAATTATAAAACAGTGCATATTTCATAGGTTTTTGGTATGGGGCTTAAAATGGCTTATGTGAGATGCTTAGCACAATGTCTCAAATATTAAAGAGAGAATGAGCACGTGCAAGAATGCAAGAGAGGAAGAGAGTCACTAGAATTTTATTTTCTTCCTTTATTCTCCTAGAATCCAAAGTGAGAGAGGGAAAAGTAGCTAGTAAAGATAACCCAAGCCATGTTCTTCTCTTGGGAGAGAATGATAGGAAAGAAAAGCGGTATAAAACCAGTACAAGAGCAACTCATAAATGGGTACAGAATTTCTAAGAGTGAGCCATTGGAAAGGAGGTCTTAGCTATTGGAGGCTACATGTAAACAATATGGAGTGCGTAACCGATAACAAATGTTTTACTTCCAGAAGCTTCCAGAGGATGGACTTTGTGCCTAACTCCATTTATAGGCCAATTGATGATACCATTGAATTCCTGCTATGATGTCGGGGCTGGTGACTCAAAGAACCTTTAAGGGCTCAAGGTTTGGGAGGGAGGTGGGACACGGGAGCAAACATAATTACAGCTTGGAGCAGGAGGGCTGTGAATAAAAAAGGAAGCAAGTGTTCAAGCTAGCACATAAAAAGTGCCAACTCAGGGCTTCAGAAAGAAGGCCTCACCAGGGTCACTGAGAGAGAACTACCTAGAAGGGGTGATTTCAGCCAGACATTGGAAGTTGAGTAGGAGGTTACTTTAAGCATGCCACAGCCACGTGTTATGATAAAAAGAACACTCACTCTTGCCTCAGACAGGCCTGAGGTTAGAAGCCAGGTTCCATTCCTCACGAGCCGCAATTACTAAATAATACATACCTTCAAGACTATTGTGGGAAATATTTGTTAAGTATTTAGTACAGGATCTGGCATATAGTATAGCCTCAAGTATAATAGCTACTATTGGTAACCATAGAGTCTTGGAGTTTTTTTGTTTTTTTTTTTTTGATGATGATGATGATGTTGCCTTAAGCGCTGGTAAGCACAGCTGTTTCACATTTCCTCTCTCTGAGCCCGAGTAGCAGTGGTAAGCATCTGCAGGGGTTTCTGGGCTCATTTCCCTGGAAATACCATAGGGAAAGGACAGACCAGATTCAGCATATCCACGACAGAAGCAAAGGAACAAGCTCCAGCCGGTCGTGACAGCAAACTTCAAGGACAGTCAAGGTCTTTGGAAAGGGCTGATCTATACTGGACAATAAATCCGGAACTCTTTCCCTTTATCTTTCCTTCCTTCTCCTTCTTCACTCCTTTTCTTCTCTCCTTTGTTTCAAGGTGCTCTGCTCTTCTGATCGATGGATAAAGTCAGCAGCCTGATCAAACTCCTAACCACTAAGAGTTAAGGGATTTATTAAGTCATTCTCCCCACAGACATTGGTGTTTCAAATATTTCAAGGGATGGTAAATGTTTAATTTAATCATGCATGCCTGATAATAGGAGTTTGGGTATTAGCAGTCAGTCAACAGTGTGGTTGAGAGTGGGATGGCTAGGACCAGAACTACTGAATTCATTTGAAAAAATTTATATGGAGAAAAGCATGGTGGAGGTAGAAGGTGCTTGCATTTAGAATTAGGGGAGCTACCTTAAAATCCCAACTCTGGAACTTTTTAGGTATTGATCCTTGTCAAGTAATTTTACTCTCCTGTTCTTATTTTCGCCAGTAAGTAATAAGAATGATAATCCTTAACTTATACGGGATGTTGTGAGTGTTAGACAAGCCACTTCTCAAATTGAATGTGTACACAAACTACTTGGGCATCTTGTTAAAATACAGATTCTGACTCAAAAATTCTGGAATGGGGCCCAACGTTCTGCATTTCAAACGAGTTCTCAGATGGTGCCAATGCTGCTGATCCAAGGACCCCATTTTGAGTTAGCAAGAGGCTGTTAGATAATGTAATTAATGATAAAGTGGGCTTTCTTCCCAGATAATTGGTTGGGAAGAGATCATTTCTCACCCTGGCTTGCTACCAGTTACAAAAATAAAGTCAAGTCAAGGCTGGACAAATGTCGAGAAGAAAATACTGCTGTCACAGTTTGGGGAGGGAGCTACTGCTTCATCAGAAAGACTGAAAACTGTATTGTTTGATCTTGGAAGGAGCTGCTCAGAATGGCCTGGCCGGGGCTGCTTGAGGGGAGGCCAAATGTATTGTGAGTTTTCCTCATCTAAGCACCAAGTGATGGCCACCCATGTTTCCTAGTGAGGGCTGTCTAGTTCCAGAGCGGCCTTTACTTGCTGTTCATTTGCTCCTTTTTCACTCCGTTGTAAAGAGGACTGGTGTTTATTTTAAGGAAAATAATCTCTTAGTTTCAGTGTTCTCACCTGTCACTTTATTTCTACAAATGTGAGTGAGCTGGAGTTCTTAAAGTTTGCTTCAGAAATAATCTCCTCTCAGAATGATTCCTGCCCTACTAGTCATCCTTTCTCTCTCACTCTCCTGGTCTTGTTCGCCTGCTCATGACAGTAAACTCAACAACCCGGGGGGGATCTTAGTCCAGTATCAAAGCAGCCACATCATTAACATTGTCTCATTTACAGACTCAATTATCCTACAGGGGAAAAAACACTGTGTTTCTATACACAGGATTAAAACTGCCCTCTTGACCTATAGTTAAGTCATTTGAATCAGCCAGGAAAGTGTTGCCATGCCATTGAGGGCAATATGACCTCCTGTGTCTACGCACACATTGCTGATGAACACTTGTAAAGCCCTGTGTCAGGTGCTAGTCATGCACAAGACATTCTAGAAAAGATAATGAGAGTAATCAACAAGGAAAGCCAAATTCTCTGCTAGCAGGATGGAGACAACAACGTGAAGGAGGTAAAGGGGATGGAGGGGAGAGAAGTTGGCTCCATGGTCGTTTGCCTGGGCAGGCAGGCAAATGGGTGTCTCATGTATCAAGTGAAGGTTGGGTTAGTGAGTCTGTAAAATGAATTAAAAATTGTGTTAGAAGCTTTTGGTAATTTAAAAAGTGAATCCTCGACAACATGTTTAAAAAATTAAGGGGTTTTTATTTTATTTTTTAAAGATTTTATTTATTTATTTGACAGAAAGAGACAGTGAGAGAGGGAACACAAGCCGGGGGAGTGGGAGAGGGAGAAGCAGGCTTCCCGCTGAGCAGGGAGCCTGATGCAGGGCTTGATCCCAGGACCCTGGGATCATGACCTGAGCTGAAGGCAGACGTCTAATGACTGAGCCACCCAAGCACCCCCCAAAATTAAGGGGTATTTTAAAAACTCATGTATTGAGGTAAAATTGACATATAATAAATATCATGTATTTAAGAAGCACAGTTTAAGTTTTGATATATATATATATGAAACATGTACCCATATATATATATATCAAATATATATATTTGATATATATATATCAAAACTTAAACTGTGCTTCTTAAATACTATATATATATATATATATATATATATCAGTGAAATCATTACCACCATTGAAATAATGAACATACCTATCACATCTGTTTCCATGTGGCCCTTTTGTAATCGCTCTTCCTGGCCTTGCCATCACATCTCCCATCCCTGGGAAATAACTGATCTGCTTTCTGCATTTTTGCATCTGATCTGTTTTTTGCATTTTGTAGAGTTTTATATCAATAGAGTCCAATAGTACATACATTTTTTGATTGACTTCTCTCACTCTGAATAATTATTTTGTGATTCATCCATGTTTCTGTATGTTCATTCCTTTTATTGCTGAATAATATTCCATTATATGGGTCTATTGTAGTTTGTTTATACATTAACCTGTTGATAGATATATGGGTTGATTCCAATTTTTTGCTATTACAAATAAAGTTTTGATGGTAGTCTTTGTATAGGCCTATGCTTTCTTTTTTTATCTGATAAATACATAGGAGTAGAATGGTCAAATCATATGGCAGGTGTTTAACTTTTTAAGAAATTGCCATGAACTCTTCTCCAAAGTGGTTGTATATTCCCACCAGTGGGGTATGAAAATTCCTGTTTCTCCATATCCTTGCAAACACTCAGTATGTTCAGATCATTGAATGAGTGCAGTAGTATATCATTGTGGTTTTAATTTTCATTTCCCTAATGACAAATGATATTGAGCATATTTGTATTGCTTATTTGTCATCTGCATGATGTACTTTCCTTGACGAAGTGTCTGTTCAATCCTTCTCCCAATTTTTATTGGGATATTTGTTTACTTTTTATTAAGTTTGGGAGTTCTAAGATATATTTTGGGTACAAGTCTCTTATCAGAGAAATGGTTTGCAAATATAGAGCTAGCACTTCAGTGGATTCAGAGGTGAATTAGAGCTAGACCCTGTTTATAGGAGCTCACAACAAAGGGATCAGGACAATAAAAAATAATTGCTGAAAACCATGGAAGCTATAATCAAGACCCTTGTGGGAGTGTAGAAGAGAGTACAATAAATTTCACCCAGGAGAGGGTGGAGAGAGTTCCCCGAGGAGGGGAACTTAAAGCTTCATTTTGAAATGTGAGGAGTTGGATAAGTTTTGAACATCTGCAAAAGAACATTCTGGGCAGAGAATCAGTGCAAAGGCAGGAAGGTAGGTTTGGGAATCATGAGTTCTGGATGACCAGAGGGAACAGGGAAGGGTGAAAAAGGGTAAAACAAGGAAGGCTGAGACTAGCTTGTCAGATTGTGGAAAGTTTTGTAGATTAGGTTTAAGAATCTGAGCTTCATCTTCAAAGCAATAGGGAGTCTGGTAAAGGGTTTTAAGCTCCAGAGTAAAATGGTCAGATTTGCATTTTAAGAAAACGTCCTGCAGTGATAGTGAAGGATTAGAGGATAATGAATTCAGAAAGATTGACAAGGACCTAAACAAAGCAGTAATAGCAGAGATAAGGGAGGAGCGAATGGATTCTCAGGATATTTAAGAGGAGTGGTACTGTTGGTAAATGTTTAGATGTTAGGGGTGTGGGAGATGGCAGTATATAGGCTGGCTCCCAGATTCTAGTTGAAATAATGGGATGATCTGGGGCACATTCATTACATCCAGGAAAATATGAATTGGAACAGGAGAGATGGGGAGTATTAGGGGTTCATCTTGTATCAATGATTCATTAATTCATTAATTTAGCACATTTTTACTGAGTTTCCACCATATGCTAGGAACTGGAAATCTGATGGAGATCAACGTAGATACTGTTATAGCCTTTAGAGTAAAAAGTCTAGCACAGAAGAGATAAAATGAAATAATCCCACAAATGTGTAATTTAAAACACTGGCTCTGAATTGACTAAAGTAAACCAAGAGGCTTTTCAGATAGTGCATGCAGGTAGATCTCAGTCTCAAGAAACACTACCTTGAAGAAGTAAAATTTAAGAGGAAATCTGAAGGAGGCAGGCTGAGGAAGATCAAAGAATAATGTTTCAAGTAGAAGGAACAAGGTAGGTTAAATACTATAGGTCATCCAGGTGGTGGTTTCCAATAAGTAGGTAGAAACATGTACCCAGAAACAAGGCCTCAGATAGAGAAGTTATCAGTCCATGGGGGCAAGTAAAACCGTGGCAGAGAATGAGAACTTTGAGGAAGGGCTTGCAGGGTAAGGAAAGAATAAGACTGATACTCGACCTGCGGTGTATCAATATTTAAAGTGCAATCAGAGTAGGAGAGAAAGTGAGCTTAAAAAAACGAAGAACAGTCAAACTTCTAAGAGAGATGAAGCCAGGAAAGAAGGTATTTATGGTCATCAATACCCAGTGAGTGGAAATGATTACTCTAGTTTATGTAATTCTCCTTCCCTCACCCTGGATAGAGCCCTTTGCCTGATTTTTTAATTGAAATATATTTTTAAACTATTTTCTTTATTTTAGAGAGAGAGTGAGCTAGTGGGAAGGGGCAGAGGAGGAGGGAGAAAGAATCTAAAGCAGATTCTACACTGAGAATGGAGCCCGACACGGGGGCCCAATCTCACAAACTCGAGATCATGACTTGAGCTGAAACCAAGAGTTGGATGCTCAATGATTGAACCACCCAGGTGCCCATGGTATTAACTGAGATTTTAGATTGTCTTTTGCCAGGCTGAACCAGGTCCCTGCCTCCTTATTTTCAAGGTAAGCATGCACATAAAGAAAAATATTTTTTATATTGGTTTTAAATATTCTCAAGGGACCTTGTTTTGGCATTTTCCCCTTTGCCTGTTAATCTGAAGAGTGATTGATAATTTTGGATCCATCAAATCACTTTCCAGCATATTTTAAATGTACATTTCAAATTGTATGTTTTGTGATATATGTCAGAATTTTGTGGCCATTTCTTCTCTTCTGGGAAGAAAAATCAAGACACCAAAAGAAGGTCTTCTCACTCTGTAATAATGGCATGCATTTGCACATGGATAAGAATGTTTGTTAGGCAGGGTTGCTGCAAGGCTCAAACTAACCACTCAAAGAAAAACTATTACCCTTCTCTCTGCCTCCTTGCTTCTATGAGTTGGTCCTTCAAATTCTAACTCATCTTCTGCATAAAGTTAACTCCAATATTATAGTCCCCAACTCATTCTCTTCTATTTAACAATCATTTCCTAAGAACCTGATATGTACTGTGCACTATGCTAAGCATTATTGAACAATACATTGCC
Organism: Martes martes; assembly: GCF_963455335.1. Classification (NCBI taxonomy): domain Eukaryota; kingdom Metazoa; phylum Chordata; class Mammalia; order Carnivora; family Mustelidae; genus Martes; species Martes martes. Next base: position 9,729,429 of record NC_137897.1, read on the forward strand.
TTGCTTAACTTCAAGCAATTTTGTGAGGTAGGTTTATGACACTCATATTATGGAGGAGGAGGCTGGGTCTAAGAGATGCTATATGATTTGCCAGATCTGTTGAGCTCTAACATCTTAAACAAATAAAGATCATTTTATCACTCAGGATATGTGCAGTTATGTTGCAGTAACAAACAAATCCCATGTCTTAAAAACAAATGTTTGTTTCTCACTCACATGCTATGTGCATCCTGGGTCAGTTCTGTTTAATGTCCCCTTGCCACATGACCCAACCCTTCAATGATATCTCAATCTTGAAATTTGTTGATTGTCAAGGTAGAGGGAAAGAGCCCTGGATGGTTTTATACCAACAATTCAATGCTTTGGCATAGAAGTGATGGGCATTGCTTCAATTCACAACTCATTGGCCAGGGCTAGTCACTTGGCCCCACCTAACCACAAGCCATTCAGAAAACGCAAACAGACTCAGGACCTAGAAGGCAGAAGAGTACGGAGCTGCACAAGAGACCCCACAAAGTTAGAGAAGTTCCAAGTATTCGATTTCTGCATCCACTTCAGTGCTTGCATTCCAGATGGTAGCAGATAAAGATGTTAAAATTGTATTGCAAAATCAAAACAAAAATGAGATATCACTTTTAAACCTAGTAGGAGGGCTTTAATTAAAAAAAAAGGCAGAAAGTAGTGTTGATGAGGATGCAGAGAAATTGGAACCCTCATACATTGCTAGCAGTATTATTCATCATCGCCAAAAGTGGAAATAATCCAGGAGTCCATCATCACCCAAAGAATGAATAAGCAAAGTGGTATATCTATATGATAGAATATTACTTAAAAAAATAAAAACCAAAACAAGGCAGGACTGATACATGCTACTACTTGCACGAACCTTGCCAACATTATGCTAAATGAAAGAATCCAGTCACGAAAGGTCACATATTGCATGAATCCATTTATATGAAATGTCAACAATAGGCAAGTCCATAGATATGGAAAGGTAAGTGGTTGCCTAGGACTGAAGGAAGGAAATGCGGAGATGTAGCAGGTATCAGTACTCAGTGTCTGGCTATTAAGGACAATTGACAGTAAAATCATAATACTGTTCCTAGCTAGACTAGATCCATTAAGAATGGTAACATTGGGCATGAGGAACTTATCTCCTAAGCAAGCATCCTGTGGACCGATGAAAGACTTTTATCAGGCAAACTGTGTTTAAATGTGAGAGGGGAAGAAGGGAGCTGAGATATGTTTATTGTCATTGACCCGAAGAGGCAGATCTTGAAGGCAAAAAATAACATTGAAAATCTTGCTATTACTTTAAGCTATGATGAATTTATCATGTGTAGAAACTAATCTGTATTTTGGATTTTTAAAACTCCTCTTCTGAAAAAAAAGTGTTATGAACTTGGAGCTATGTGATTTGAGCACCCCAATTTTTTTAATGGCATACAGAAGTTTGGGTCTCAGAAATAATCTTCTGTGTGACTCACACACATTCCAAAGTGGACATAAAAGTATTTAATTGAGACATGAAACTGCCAATGACAAAAATGAACAAAAATGATTACTTTTTGAAACTTCTGTTCAAGTGATGTGCATGTAACCTGGTTAAATACAGTACTAAGGGGTGCCTGGATGGCTCAGTGGGTTAAAGCCTCTGCCTTCAGCTCAGGTCATGATTCCAGGATCCTGGGATCGAGCCCCGCATCAGGCTCTCTGCTCAGCAGGGAGCCTGCTTCCTCCTCTCTCTCTGCCTGCTTCGCTACCTACTTGTGATCTCCGTCTGTCAAATAAATAAATAAAATCTTAAAAAAAAAAGAAAAAAAATACAGCACTAAGAATGTCTGAGAAGCTGCAAGCTATATTCATAATTCTGTCCAGGGTGAGACATGTTCCCTAAGCATACTTACCAATTTGAAATGGTCTCAAGACAATGCAATCAAAGTGTTAAACAACTGATATTTGCAGACAAAATTTTGTTTAAGAAAAGATGACCTTCTTGGGACAGAACCAACTGAGATAAAGAAGGAGACCCTGGCACAAAGCCCAGATCTCAAATCTTGGAGAAAAAAAATCAACTACACTTCCCTGTCTGGAACAGTTAGAATTTTGACTTGAAACTGTAAAGAAGGTTCACCGGGGTGGGAGCCCATGGGTAAGGGCTTCCATCTCCACCCCCACCTTTTCAATGAAGGGCGATTCAAAATTGGGGGTAGTTCCCCAAGAGAACTTTGGCTAAATGAAATTTGATTTTAAAATACTTGGAAAGAAAAATTCTCTAGCTTCCTTCGACAAATTAAAAAGGATCTTGAGAAAGGCAAGGGCAAACAAGAAATACAACTCAAACAAGAAATTTTTGAGGACACCAGATCCCCCGAAGGGAAGTGGGATTAAGTCCTTCTGCAAGACAGATTGACGATAGAACCCCACCCCGACCTTCAACAGAGAGGCAGCCATTAACAGAAGCGATAACCTCAGGAGGCCTGTAGGTGAAACCACGAGGCTCTCGGGTATGGGCCTACTTAAATCCAGACGCTAATTAAACATAGAGTATGAAAATCTCTTGCCATATCCCAAGCAAGCAAGCATCTAAGACAGTTAAATTATTGCAAATCCTAAATTCTGAAACACATAGACTACCAGACTATTAAAAATAAATTACTTTCTTCTGGCTCCTTCTAGATCCAAGTAGGAATCTCAACATGTGACAGGACTGTTTAGATTTGGGCAAAGTTATATCTCATATTTGGAGATCTTATTATGCCCTATTCACCAAGTTCTCTAGAAGAGAGTGACTGATTATTCCTTGTCTGTAATTAGAAAGGCTAAAATCCCTGCAAAATTTTGCATAATTGCATCAAAATATTCTATAGCTACAATTTGCTAAATTGTCATATTTGTTTTATATGTGGATTAAAACTTTTGGAATACGTCCAAAAAATGTTGGGGGACTTGATTGTACAGGGATTTGGGGACATTTAAATGTAATATGATTACAGAATTACAAATGAAATGTGCTGTAGTCCAAATGCACTAGTGTTTTCTGAGTCAGCTCTTGTAAAATTTAGACAACTCATAGAAATTATTCTACCTGAACTCTCGGGATTTTTATAAGTGTCTCAAATTTCCCAGTATCAATTTGGTTGTATTTTCTAACACTTTTAGTTGGTTTTTGAAAAGGTAGACTGGGACAACACTGAGATAAATAATTTCAGTTTATTTTATATCAGTTATCTATTGCCATAATAATGCTACATGACAAACAAAAAATACCTCAGTAGCTTAAAACATTAAGTGTTTATTGTTTATGCATCTGGAGCAGTTGGTAAAAGTGGATCTCCCATTCTTGGCTAGGGTCACTCACATGTGTGGATATCGCTCACTGTTGGTTGATCTTGGCTAGCTGTGGCTTGGGTAAATGGGGCAGTTCAGATATGCTACATGTATCTTTCATTCTCCTCATTATGTTTTTTATGGCAGATGCAGAGATAAGGGAGAGAGCTGAAACACAGAAGGCTTTTTGAGAACTAGGCTCAAAACTGGTATGCTATTACCTTCACCACATCCTAATGGCTAAAGCATGTCACAAGACCAACTCAGATACAAAAGATGAAACAATACCTTCTGCCTCTTTAGTGAGAGAAATTGCAAAGTCATGTGGTAAAGGGTGTGGACACAGGACGGGAATGCAGGTGAAAAACTGGGACTCCTGGCAGAATCATTCTGCTAAATATATATAAACACAAAGGCCTTTACAACTCATGAATCATTGAACACCTCATCAAAAACTAATGGTGTACTATATGTTGGCTAACTGAAGGTAATAAAAAATAAAAAAATAAAAAGTTTTATTTAATATTCAGGTCCCCATGATAAATAATAAATCATGGCACTATGACCCAAAACAACGAAAAGCCAAAGAGCTTTGGGAAAAACCTTAAAGGTTTGTAATGATCTGTATTGACACATTCCATGCTATTGCTGGCAAACTGGTAGGAATCCAGTTGAATTACTGGGTAGCCTGTGTCTCTGTATTCTTTGGCATTCTCTTGGAGGGATATTGGGATTTCCTTTTCTTTTTAGGTAATTGGTGATGGCAAGTATAGACAAGGGAGATCATTCAGACCATTTTCTTTAAAGGGCCAGACAGTAAACATTTCATGTTTTGTGGGTCATGTAGTCTCCATCACGACTATTGAACTCTGCCCTTTTAGTGCAAAAGCAGCCAGAGACCACATGTAAGCAGATGGGCTTGCCTGCATTCCAGTAAAGTTTTATTTTAAAAATCAGGCCATGAGCCAGGTTTGTCTGATGGGCTGTAGTTTGCTAAGCCTTGATCTAGACTTTCATACTTTGGTGCCACTTCCATGATGCTTAAGCAAAAGAGAAAGAGAGAAAACAAAGACTTCTAAATCTGGAGCAACAACATAAGTCAAGAACATTGTCTGTGGTTGTAAACCATGGCAGGGTATATCAGAAGTTACTGAAAGGGATAAATAAACAGGATGAATACATTCTTATGCTAGAGAAAGGTAAAAAGGATGCCTGAATACTTGAATTTTGGAGATAAAGTGCTCCTTCTGTGGTTTGAAGCTTCTGTGTCTTGTTGCTCTGCTTTGAGTTTCCTTGTGAAATAATACAATGTCATCTCCCTGGTCCCCAGATGTCCATCTCTTTGGGCCAAGAGAACTGAGCATGAACCTGGAATATCTTGTTGAGGATATACTTTTTAAATATCTGGAGATGATGACCCTTCGAAGGGTCCCTCTCAGGCATGCTATGACAAATTGAACACCAACAAGGAAGCAATGATTACACTAAATTGGGATCAACTGAGCCTGTGGATGGCCTTAAGTCCAGACTGACACTCACAAAAGGCAAACAATAAATACGCACTCAAGAGAATATCCCTAGTGCCTACAAATTTGAGGTAATTATTTGTATCCAATTGTCAAAACAGAAAGAGGGTGGAGGACAAGTAATTCAAGGGACAAAGTAATATGGCCCACTTCGGTTTGTTATATGGATATAATACTTTCCTTTCTTCGGGTAGCTGGAAATTTTTTTATGCCCCTCATGTGAGCTACAAATTAGCATATTCCCATTAGTCATGTCATCTCTCCATGGAGGTCTCAAACATAAATCCAAAACTGAGTCATCAAATTCTCTCTCTCACACACATACATAAATATTTCTCTTCCAGAGTTTCAAATCTCTGTAAAAGAGCCACCATCCAGCCAACTGAGCTTGCCAAACTCCATGTTTGATTGATTTGAGTCTTGTGTACTTTTCCACTTAACGTGTCTCTCAACTTTATCTTCTCCCCATATATATCACCAACCTAGTTCAAGCTATGATTTTTTTGTGACCCAGACCACTGTCATGGCTTCCTAACTGGTCCCCTCCATGAAATTTTGCTTTCTCCATTTTATAACTACATAAGCATAAATATGGTCATATCGGTTTAAAACCTTTTGATGCTTCCTCAATTCTTTATAACAAAGACTACATGCCTAAACTTGGCTCACGAAGCCTCCCATGATGTAGCTGCAAGCCTGCCTGTTCTGCCTTGTCCCGCTCTGTCCCCCTTTGCCCACTCTGTTCAGCCTTTTTGAGCTTCTGGAATACACCAATGCTTCTGTGCTTTCACATTTACTGTTCTCTGTCCACACCCATGTCTCCACATTCCTCTCTTCAACCTCCAACCCATTCCCCTGCTTCCCTGTTGTACTCTCCTTCCCTTTAGAGGGCCTTTTCTCTCTTACCAATTTATATTACAGGACTCAAGAAGGTAAAGGCTGCTCCTCATTTACGCACTGTTGCGTTTCTAGTACCCAGCACCACATTTGGCACATAATAGATATTCAGTAAATAACTGATGAATGGGTAAATTAATACTTTAATTATGTTGCTATGTGTGACTTTGGTAGGAGTTATCAAATTTCTTTCAGAGAGAAAAGATGCTCAACATCACTGATCCTCAGGGAAATACAAATCAAAACGACAATGAAATATCACCTCACACCTGTCAGAGTGGCTAAAATCAACAACACAAGAAGCAAAAGGTGTTGGCAAGGATGTGGAGAAAGGGGGACCCTCGTGCCCTGTTGGTGGGAATGCAAACTGGTACACAACCACTTTGGAGAACAGTATGGAGGTTCCTCAAAAAGTTAAAAATAGAACCACCTTACAATCCAGCAATTGCACCACTAGAATACAAATAATACAAAAATACCAAATCAAAGGGATACACGCACCCCAATGTTTATAGCAGCATTATCTACAGTGGCCAAATTATGGAAACAACCCAAGTGTCCATCAACAGATAAAGAAGATGTGACATATATACACACAATGGAATATTATTTAGCCATTAAAAAGAATGAAATCTTGCCACTTGCACTGATACGGATGGAGTTAGAGAGTATTATGCTAAGCAAAATAAGTCAGTCAGAGAAAGACAAACTCCATATGATTTCACTCATATGTGGAATTTAAGAAACAAAACAAAAGGAGAAAATAGAGGGGAGCAAATCAAGAAACAAGAGTCTTAACTACAGAGAACAAACTGATGATCACAGGGGTGGGGGGCATGAGGATGGGTGAAACAGGGGATGGGGAACAAAAGAGTGCATTTGTCATGATGAGCACTAGGTGATGTATGGAAGCGCTGAATCACTATATTGTACACCTGAAACAAATATTACACTCTGTTAACAAACCGGAATTTAAATAAAAACTTAAAAAATTCTTTCAGAGAGATGTACAGAATGTATAATTTGGGGAAAACTGTATCTTTGGCTAGAGTTGTAATGTTACTAATGTCAGAGTCCACGATTTTCTGAATTAACTTTAGATCTCCATAAAGCCTCACATGAGGCCATGTGATAAATGAATGAATGGTTTATTATTACAAATTCTGCAGGTTCTTAGTTCCAAAAAAGCAATGATTCCATTTTTCTTTTTCTTTCTCTTTTTCTGACTAACTTTCTAACTCTGGAAGGTTGTATATATTTCTTTTTTTTTAAAAGATTTATTTTTGATTTGGAGAGAGAGGGAGAGGGAGAATGAGAGGGGGAGGGGCCGAGGCAGAGGGAGAGGAAAAGAATCTCAAGTAGATGTCACTCTGATACAGGAGCCTGATGCGGGGCTTGATCCCATGACCTGAAGACCATGACCTGAGCCAAAATCAAGAGTCAGATGCTCAACCAACTGAGCCACCCAGACGCCCCACGAAAGTTGTATATATTTCTCCTGATTAGGGACTATAAACAAACAGTTATTTGCCCTAGGTTAAAAAACTATATAATTTTTTCATTTAGAGTCTGATGGGATTTACGAAGATAGAGATTTTTTTTTAACTTCTTTGTGTCTTGTCAGAAATCACAGACTTTCTTTTATCATGTAAGTTGAAGTACAAATGGAAGATTGGCCTACCAGCATGTGGAAAATCAACTCTATATTAGCTACACACTGAAGTAGAATAATAAAGAAGAAAACATACCCAACTAGTTCTCAGGAAGGCCACATTCGAGTCCTGTCACTGGCACCTATACAGGGTATGTAGCAACATGGCAAACTTATGGAACCAGGATCTCTAAAATGTAAATCTCATGAGAGCAAGGATTTTGTCTGTTTATCAATGTAGAACTGTGCACCTATGATAGTACATTGCATGGCAGATAGTTACTGCCCAATAACTATTTGTTTAAGGAATGAAAAATCAAGCTTTGGGTCACATAGCTCTTTTTAGTTTTAAGTTGTTAAAAATTAAGGTGATATTAACAATTCTGGCAATTTCAGGAAATTATTGGGACAGCCCAAAATGTATCTTTGTAAAGATTTTAAATCTAGAGATAAGTGCACAAGTTTAAGACGTTGTTATCAACGCTGTGTGGCTTCCCTCTAATGCCTATAATCTGAATATCTAATTTTACTGGATTATTTGCCTCATCACATATGGGGGTTTATGCTCTATCACTGCAGTGAGTGATTAGCGTTCTTTCATTCTAAGTGCATTATATGTTTGAAATAAAATATGAGATTAGAGAGATTACAGGCAGTAACACTCATAATTTGAAAACAGCTTGTGTTTAGGAAAAAAAAAATAATTTCGATATAGTGGCAAATTCCAGGGAGCCTGATTTCACATGGAATAATTTCAAAGACAACAAAGATACATTTGTATAATTAACATGTATACAAAACTTTGCAATTTTAAAATATTCCATATCCATTATCTTATTTAATTTTTGCAGTACATTCTTGTTTATAGATGGTCTTATTTCTACTTCACAGATGAAGACAATGAGGCATAGAGAGAGTAAATAAATTGTCCAAATTCACACTCTGGTAAGTGACGGACCCTGCCCTTGAACCTGAATTCTTCTGCCCCCAAATGCTTTACCAATTACATTATATCACCGTGAAGAGTTTAGGTCAAAATCTGAAGTTGGAGGGTGCACTCTCCAAGACTGCTTTCATTTCTGACAACAATTGTAAGTTTCAAGGGGTTCGCCAAAGAACCCTCAGTTTCAATAATTCACTAGAACTCACAGAACTCACTGAAAGCTATTATACTCAGGGTTATAGTTTATTATAGGGAGAGGATATAGAGTAAAACTAGTCAAGGGAAGAAGTGTGTACAGCAGAATCCAGGAAGGTTCCAAAACAAAACTTTCATTGTTGTCTAATTGTGGAGTTAGGATATGTTACCTTCCAGGTATCAATACATATGGAGTATTACCAAACAGGGATGCTAATTTGAGCCTCAGGGTTTGGAGTTTTTACCAAAGGTCCATTATGCAAGCATGACCCATCATTTGATTGTCCACATGGTTGATCTTAGTCTCTAGGCCAGCTGTTACCACATGTCCCAAAGCCCACACCCTGTGTCACAATGTCAGTCTTTCAGGCATGGCCACTCCCCACCTCAAGACTATATGGGTGGCCAGCCCCCCGACCCCGAATCACTTGTTAGACTGTACAGTAGGACTCAAGGCACCCAGGCAAACAATGACACTCCTATCAGGCACAACATTACAAGAGCCTGGAGATTACCTCCCAGAAACGGGGCAAAGGGTAGACCTTCTCTGTGGGCAAGACCAAATTTGCCTCACAACCATGTTGGGAAAGGAGCGTGACTAGAATATAAAGATGTATAAAATGAAGACAGCTGGCAAATGCATGTGTGTATACGTGCACATGTCAATGTGGCTTGTTGGAATCAAAATTTGAATCTTGATTTGGTTTTGTGCTTACATTCTCCTCTGACCAGATCAGAGGAATTGGGAAATGTGAGAAGTCCTAGATGAAAATGATTATATCATTGCCATGGTTCAGACAGAGCCTTCGGAGCTTATAAGAAGAGGTACAACTGTGGGAAGTGATGAAAGCATGAAGCCCATTGTTTGAGAAGGAAAGTCTGCTTGGTTTATGGGTTTTTCCTTTTAGGAGCTCTTAGTTGTTTTCAGTTTTAAAAAATTGATATCCATTATGAGACCAGCAACAGTCAACTCCTGGGGCTTTTTGCTAAAATTAGTTTTGATACCTTAAAGAATATTGATGACATTTTAGAGTAGAACAGCCCAACAGATCCAAAATAAAAGCTTTCTAAAAAAGACTATCCGTTAGCTTTATCAAGAGGCCAAAAAAGAAATAAAAATGAGTTCTGCTATTAGACCTAAAGGCTCCAGTCATTTCTATTTATACAACTGCTCAGCTTTATCTAGCATAAAATAAAATAGAAGGAAGAAGTACCATATATCTGAGTGAGCTCGGTGGTGCATACTAATTCCTTTTGGCTAATAATTTACTTTCCTTTGGTGTACTTTTTAACTGTTGAGGTAGATGAAGATTATCCCTGGTGTCTGGAAGCCCCAAGCTATTCATTCTAATGCCCTCTTCCCAATCCTCGCCCCTCAGAAACCCCCTTTTTAGCTCCCCCAAAATCTAAGATCTGTTTCTTGGATTTCTCTGGGAAGGAGACAAACCTGTGATTACCAGAGTGAATTAGTTCAAGTGTTACTCTTCTTCCCAAGAGCATTTGCAGTTAAGAGAATATCGTGGGGTTGAAGTTTTCTAATTGTGTTTCCTATACTGAGTTCCTTAGCTAGGATAGGCAAAGTTCTGTTGTAGAAACAAACCTTCAAATTTCAGTGCATTGACACAGTAAAGGTAGATACCTCATTTAGGGCATAGATTCCTGTGGGTTGGGGGCTTCTCTTGCCTGTCTGTCTTTCAAATGCTGACTCAGGGACTAGTGACTTTTATTTTGCAACTCTGACGTCTTGGAGTCCTTTGCTTCTAGCTGTATGGACCGAAGAGTGAGAAAGGGTGGAACAGATAACCTGCTCTTAGTTTCCTGGGGCTGGATGTGAAACAACACTTTTCCTCAAGCTGCACTGGTCAGGATTATTCACAGAGAAGCAGGACAGCTGGAATATACAGAAAGCAAATTGGGGGATAAAGGGAATTTCAGGAACCTACAAATCGTACTAACAGAGAATTACCCACTCTACAAATAGATGAGCTCAAGTTTACATCAAGAGCTCAGCAGGGACGCCTGGGTGGCTCAGTCAGTTAAGCGACGGATGCTTGGTTTTGGCTCAGGTCATGATCTTAGTGTCGTGAAATCAAGCCCTGCGTGGGGCTCTGCACTCAGTGCAGGGTCTGCTTAAGATGCTCTCTCCTTCCTCAGCCCTACTCGCCACTACCTGCTGTGCACTTGCTCTTTCTTAAATAAATATACAAATAAGTCTTAAGAAAAAAAAAGTTAAAAAAAAGTTCAGCAAAAGTTTACTGTGACTCTAACGTGAGCCGAGAATTGTGCTGGGTTGTGGGCGTGCACGCACGTGCGCACACACACATGCACGCACACACAATGCAGTTATTACCTTCAAGAACATCGCAGGTGAGTGAGGGAGGCTGACAGGTAAATCCCTAACTACAATGTGGTATGACATTTTCAGTAACAGACATGTGTACCAGGAACATTTGTACAACGTGTAACTCTTCAAGATCGCGGCATGAAGGTGAAAAGTAGGGAGGGCTTTCCAGAGGAAGTAACCTTTGGGAAAGTGTTGAAGGAATTTTGCAGGCAGAGAAAGAGGAACAGTAGACCTGGGAGGAAGAGCTAAGAATGGCAAAACAAGCAAGAGCAACTGAGAATGTGGAGAGTTGAAGAAGCTAGGGGGGAATGCGGTAGGTTAATTCCCAGGTTTGTTGGGGGTGGGGAGTAGGAGAGGAGGCTAGGGAGCTGAGCTGGGTCACGCTGACATGCTTAGAGTCCTGTGGGCAAAGGAAAGCACAGTAGTGTTCTTGGCAGGGAGGCAATTCGTTTCTAAGCTACTCCTGAAAGCTTAAAACATTCCTAATCTTTATTGAGCTTTCACCGTGAGCCATACACAGAGTGGAGCATTTTGCAGACATGACCTCGTTTCATCCTCTCAGAAGCTTTATGAGGTCTAATTATCATCCCCATTTCCAGACAAGGCAACTTGGGGAACAGAACAGGCCAATAGTTTGCCCAGGGTCATACAGCTAGTAGATGATGAAACCAGAAATAAAACCCAGGCGATATGAGGCTGGAGTCAGATCCTTTTATCTAGACCATAGTTGTCCAACGGAAATGGATTCTGAATTATATTTACGTTATATTATATGTAAACATATGGACTGTAGATTAAGAAAATTTATATTTTCTAGTAGCCACATGAAAAAAGCAAAAAAAAGTGAAATTAATTTTAAGAATTTTTCATTTAACCCAATAGAGCCAAAATATTGCTATTATTTCAACCTGTTGTCGATATAAAACATTGCTCATTCATTATCTCATGTCCCTTTTTCATACAAGGTCTCTGAAATCTGGAATTTGACACTTGCAGCATATCTCCATTCAGACTAACCACAATCCCAAATACACGTCCCATGTGGCAATTGGCTGCTGTATTGGATGCTCTTCACCTTGAAGGATTATTTCTGTGGTTTTATTCTCTGAAATATTTATTTAACTTTGAGGCACAACAATTTAGCTACAGGGTACTAAGGAGTCATACAACTAAATGTCTGTTTTCAGGTGGCTTGCTTGTAATCACACACATAGATTACACAAACACGCACAAAACAGCTCAATTTCAGATGATTTTCTCCTCTCACAACTCCTTCTAAAGTCCTCCTTTCTTCCTCATGGCAGGACTCGGTAATTCTACCTCAAACCTTACATGAGCACATCTGGCACTGAGAGGTGTCACGGTTCACTGTCTGGACTATAAATGACAGACGGACTATTCACATGCCACATGCACGGTCTGTCCAGTATCTAGGAAATTTTCTCTTCCAAGTTTGATTTCCTCAGAGTGACGGTAGGTGTTATATATGCCCAACATGTTTTGAATGCCAATGCGGACATTCTAGCAATTCCAGTTAGGGTCAGCTGGTTGCACTCATGGGAGGAACATCAAACATGGATAATTGAGTTTCCCAAAGAGGGGATGACCTCACTGTTTGCCCTTCACAAATACACATGCTCTCTTAGTCTGTTTAACTAAACTCCTGCCTAAATATGTCTTGTGGGAAGGAAGAGTTTATATAAAGACATCGAGTAGTCTCTCTCAAGGCCGCTGGCTGTGGAAAACCTCTTTGTGCCCATTATATACCTTTACTGAAACTTATCCATCTGCCATCCTCATGCTAACCAAGATAACTCAGCCTGGATTTTGAAGTGCACAACACATATGATAAATCTGTCTGTGGGGAAAGAGGTTGTGGGGGTTTATATTAATGCCAAAGGAGTAAATTTTATCTCTTTCAAAATCTACAATTTAATAAGCTTTTTGGAGTTTCTATGACTAAAGGATTATCCGGGATATTGGGAGATGATGATCTACAGTAAGCCTCAGTTTCTACATCTATAAAATGGAGGTAATGATAGAACCTGCCTTGTAGAGTTGTTGACAGAATTAAAGTGTGAAATATAGAAAGCACTTAGTTTAGCAGCTGGCAAAAAAAAAGTGGTTGATAAATATTCTCTCTCATTGTCTTTGTTTTTTTTTTTCTTTCTTTCTATGGTTATCATCTTCTTGTGGGAAGGCAGACACATAAATACATATAATGAAAACCACAGGGCAGCCAATGCTGATTGTGGTGTAAATCAATTCTGGGAGGGCAGAAGAACTATTCATTCTGATTAGGGTTAGATGTTTTAGTGGAGGTGGTAGCATTTGCCCAGAGATTTGAAGCATGCGAAGGGAGAGAGAGAAAAGAAGGAAAATTTGGCCAAACTACAGACAGTGGACGTGCAGCCCATAGCTCAGGAATATGAACAGAAGGACCAGAGTATCAGGCTGTTGGATTTGGCTTGGAGAATAATTTGGTTCTCAGTAAGGGCCTTGAATAAAGGACTGAGAAATTTGGGACTTTCTCAATAAATGCACAGCCATTCCTTATTTGTGAGATGGGCAATCACAATACAATGTGTGTTTTCTAGAAAGATAACACTGAAATCATTGTAGAAAACAAAATTAAGATGGAGACCATCTGGGCAGCATCAAGACATGGCTGATATTTAAGATGGGTCATGAAAAGTTAAACTTCTTATTTTTAAAGATTGTATTTATTTATTTGACAGAGAGAGAGAGACAGAGATAGCGAGAGAGTGCAAGTGGGGAGAAGAGGGAGAAGCGGGCTGCCCGCTGAGCAGGAAGCCTGATGTGGGGCTCAATTCCAGGACCCTGGGATCATGACCTGAGCCAAAGGCAGACACTCAATTGACTGAGCCACCCAGAGGCCCCAAAAGGTTAAACTTGCTGAGTTGACTTTCAGGCCCCACTCACTATTAGTACAAAGACATTCTCAATAATCAGAGACTCTGTGAGTGATTTTTTTTTTTTTTTACCCTGTGTATTCTCAAGACTTGAAAGATTATAAAATTGATTTGGAAAGTCCTTCCAATCCTAGTTAAAACAATAAACAAATTGAAGACCTCTCATTTTCGGTATCTAGTATAATCATAAACATGCTGCCTTCATCATAAGAAAAAAGCATGGGAAACTTAAACACTTCCGCTGCCTATGTCCCAGTCAAGTACAATTATATCAGAGTCTCTGGGTATAAAACCCACTGATTTCTCTCAGGTGCTTGATACAAATGTGGATATTCAATAACCAATGACTTATGACTTATGATAATCAATACACAGTATTGCACACAGATTATAATTGGTTCAAGTCTTCCCTTCCCTACATGCAATTGTAGATAAGTGACTTATCAAGAAAAAGTTCACAATTCCAATGCCTCTCCACATGGACTTCTTTCTCTTCCATGATGATAATGAGAGATCACCAAAAGCAAAGGAATATCAGCCTAGTGTACTGCTTCTAAAATATTCTACCAAAGTACCCATTGTGGCAAAAAAAACCCACAAACAAACCCCCCAAAATGCCCCCCAAAACAAAACAAACCAAAAAGCAAAACAAACCAAAACAACAACAACAACAAAAAAACCCCACTACTCGCAGGGGACTAGCAGGCTTCTTATTTTTTTGAACTAAGCCTTTTGTGAATATTACATTTGCACAATATATTTACATAAACACACATATTAAATGGTATCTGGGAGTCCTTTCATACTAGAAACATTCAACATGGACATTTTGTATGATCTTATAAAAGACTGGACATCGGAGAGTTGATTAAAGAGTTGAAACAGGACAACCCATGAATGAGAGGGGGGTGTGTGTGTGCATATTGTTTTGTTTATTAATTCTTTGGGAATCCATTACACAGAGATGTAAATTTATTCAAAGTTTGGATATCTTACTTCTCGTAGATCAACTTTAAAGCTTACATCTTTTTTTTTTTTTTTTTTTTTTTAGCATAGTTCACACATGATGCTATGTTAGCTTCAGGTTTACACCACAGTAACACAACACCTCTATATGTTATGCTGTTCTCACCACAAAAAAACTTACATTTTTAGTTATTTACTGATTAGTTGCTTTTTCAAAGATGTAGTGAACAATTTCCCTACATTGTGTTTGGATCATGTATTTCTGCATGCAAGCTATTCCCAAATACAGTGGCTCAGAACAGCAATGATGTATTACTGCTCACAAATCTGTGGGTTGACTGTGCAGTTGCACTTGTCTTAATGAGAGCCCACGGCTGGTGGCTGTGCTTGGATGGCTGGGCCTCTCTCTTCACATGGTCTTTCATGTCCGCTTCTCCAAGATGGTCCCAGGGTTCTGGGAGGGCAAAACCGAATGCACATGCATGGCCTCCACTTGAATTACATTTGTTGATGTTCTACTGACCAAAGCAAGGCCCATGGCCAAGTCCAAGAGTCCAAATGGGAGAAGGTCACCCAGGGCAAGACTTCTGGGAGGCGTGATTCATTATTTAATAATTTAGCACAATTCCTTGTCCATTTGACAAAAGTGGGAAACAACCCTGATTTGAGGAATGCTATGAAGACATTCTCTCTAAAAAAAAAAAAAAAAAAAAAAAAAAAAAAAACCAAAAAAACTCCCTTTAAGATGTTTGCAAATGACATATCAGATAAAGGGCTAGTATTCAAAATCTATAAAGAACTTATCAAACTCAACACCCAAAGAATAAATAATCCAATCAAGAAATGGGTAGAGGACATGAACAGACATTTCTCCAAAGAAGACATCCAAATGGCCAACAAACACATGAAAAAGTGCTCCACATCACTCGGCATCAGGGAAATACAAATCAAAACCACAGTGAGACACCACCTCACACCAGTCAGAATGGCTAAAATTAACAAGTCAGGAAATGACAAATGTTGGCAAGAATGCAGAGAAAGGGGAACCCTCTTACACTCTTGGTGGGAATGTAAGCTGGTGCAGCCACTCTGGAAAACAGTATGGAAGTCCCTCAAAAAGTTGAAAACAGAGCTACCCTATGACCCAGCAATTGTACTACTGGGTATTTACCCTGAAGATACAAATGTAGTGATCCAAGGGGACACATGAACTCCAATGTTTATAGCAGCAATGTCAACAAGAGCCAAACTATGGAAAGAGCCTAGATTTTCATCAATAGATGAATAAAGAAGATGTGTATATATATAATGGAATACTATGCATCCATCAAAAGAAATGAAATCTTGCCATTTGCAATGACATGGATGGAACTAGAGGGTATTATACTGAGCGAAATAAGTCAATCAGAGAAAGACAATTATCATATGATCTCTCTGGTATGAGGAATGTGAGGCAGGGTGGGGGGCCATGGGGGTAGGGAGGGAAAAAATGAAACAAGATGGGATTGGGAGGGAGGCAAACCGTAAGAGACTCTTAATCTCATGAAACAAACTGAGGGTTGCTGGGGGGAGGGGCGGTATGGAGAGAATGGTGGGGTTATAGACATTGGGGAGGGTATGTGCTGTGGTGAGTGCTGTGAAGTATATAAGCCTGACGATTCACAGACCTGTATCCCTGAAAAAAATAATACATTATATGTTAATAAGAAAAAATTTCCCTTTGGATACATGCACCCTGATGTTTATAGCACCATTATCAACAATAACCAAATTATGGAAAGAACCCAAATGTCCACTGACTGATGAATGGATAAAGAAGATGTGGTGTATGTATTTCTGTATGTACACACACACACACACACACACACACACACACACACAGAGGAATATTACTCAGTCATAAAAAAGAATGAAATCTTGCCATTTGCAGTAACATGGAGCTTGAGAGTATAATGCTGAGCGAAATAAGTCAGAAAAAGACAACTATCATATGCTTTCACTCCTATGTGGAATTTAAGAAACAAAACAAAAGAACATGGGGGAAGAAAAAGAGAGGCAAACCAAGAAACAGACTCTTAACTACAGAGAACAAACTGCTGGTTACCAGAGGGGAGGGGGTAGGGGGATGGGTGAGATAGGTGACGGGGATTAAGCATGGCGTTTGCTGTGATGAGCTCAGGGTGTTGTGTGCAAGTGTTGAATCACTAAATTGTACACCTGAAACTAATATGACACTGCATGCTAATTAACTGGAATTTAAATAAAAACTTAAAAAAAATCCTCCCTTTATTGTGTTACCAGAGAAACCATCGTCAGAGTGTCATCGCATTTGGATTCAGGCAGGGGTTCTCTACTAGCGCTCATTTCAGAACAACTGTGGCATTTTCTCTAAAGACGGGTACCCGGCTCCCCACCAAGGCAACCGGATCAAATCACTCCATGGTCGATTTTGATGTACCCACGTCCTGGTTAAGGCTGAGTGAGTTATGAATTCTGTTTTCAGTAACAACCAGTTAACTCACGGGAGACCAAGCAAAAGGGAAAGGCTAGCTCCTCGGGGAGAGGGCTGGATGGGGGAGGTGACTCACCGAGGTGACAGATGCCCCCTTCTCAGGTCCTGCAGAAGGAGTGGAGCTCCCTGCTGTGGGATGTGGGAATGGTCGTCAACGCCAGGTTTGTTCTCCAGTCTCTCAGTCCAAACCGAGAGTTTCATTTTACTATTTTGTCACCAAAAATGCAAATGACTAATCCTTAGGAAGTTAGAAATCCCTTTAGACTGTCTTTTAGGTAAGTAGCTCCAGGTGAACAAAAACCGTTACTTGCTGATGGGCTTCGGGCTCACTCTTGTTGAAGATAGCTACGCTCCTAGGCTGGCACATAATTTATTTACTCATTTAAAGGCTATAAAGAAGGGAATCAAACATACTGATGAGATACTCAGTGGTGGTTAGGAAAAAGTAAGAACACAGTTAACACCAAACTTAATTATGATCTTAATTTATGCCAGTGGGTCTTTGAAAGTTGAATAAAGCAATTTATTATGAGTCTTCTAGGGTTTCCCTTGTCGACCCAGGCCTCTGAGGTTCTGGAGCAGCCCGTGGGTCTGCTGGTCTCCCTCGGCCCGCTGTGCATTCAGTACATACACTCGGGCTGTGCAGGGGAGAGAACTAGCTTGCTCTTCCAACCGCCTTCTGTCCTCTTCTCCAGTTGGCAAAGGCGAGGGGAAAAAGAGCAGGCCTCCTTGTGACTTTCCCGGTCTCAGGTTGAGAAAGTAATTTACGCAAACCACCTCCTCTTTTCTTCCAAGAAGCTGACACTGGCATGCATAATTGTTATAAACGCTGACTTCAATCACATGCTTAAGATTATCCATTAACCATTCAAACAGGCACCTGGCCCCTTTTGAAACCCGGTCTATTTTTAAAGGGCTACACCCCCTTTTTATTTTTGGACACTGCCTTTGAAATTCATTTAAAAATAACTGTTTCCAGAGGAGCAGGTAAAGGCATTGTTGAATGCACTGGGTGATGCAATTGGAGAGAGGAAAAGCCCGGGACTTTTTACACCTGTACAACTCAGTCATCACGTAGATCACGTAGACGCCTGTTGAGCAGAAAAACAGCACTGATTTGACTCAGAAGACTGGACCTATCATTCTGGCTCTATCATCAATTATATGTCATTTCACCATGGGAGGGGGATTTGTGGTTATGTGGGAAAAATCAAGTGGTGGCCTCCTAGTTCATTCCGCAAGTGATTACCCGGGCTAATAGTCGACGGTTATGAGCACAGTGTAGTCCTGTTGACATTGATTTGATTCAGGGTCCTGTTTGAGGCCACCCATCTTTTGATAACCTTCTCATCAGTGTTTGGGATCTAAATTTATTTTAAGAAAATGCTACACAGGGGCGCCTGGGTTGCTCAGTGGGTTAAGCCTCTGCCTTTGGCTCAGGTCCTGGTCTCAGGGTCCTGGGATTGAGTCCCGCATCGGGCTCTCTGCTCAGCGGGGAGCCTGCTTCCCTCTCTCTCTCTCTGCCTGCCTCTCTGCCTACTTGTGATCTCTCTGTCAAATAAATAAATAAAATCTTTAAAAAAAAAGAGAAAATACTACACAAATGTTTTCACACTTGATCTTAGCCAAAAGGCCGAGAAGCGATACTACACAAATGTTTTTAAAAATGAGATTGAGGACTGTTCGTATGTAGCAGGAATTTTATACTCGATGCATTAGTAATTTGTGGACATTTGTTCTTGAAACTAATCTGTGAACCTCTGTGAGATTATATATTCTCCAGAGGCTTTCTTATAAATTACCATGATTTGGACAGTTGGGAACCTACACATTGATTCATGACCAGACCTGGTAAGTTAGCAGATTTTTTATAGCTATAGTCTCTGAGGGAACTGCAACCCTTTTACTATCCACCAAAGCATTCTACACACAGGAGATTGCAACAGACACCGAAAAGATGCCATTTGAAAACTGTTCTGAGACCGGGCATCTCAAACTTGAACATGCACAAACCACCTGGGAATCTTGTTAAAATGCAACTTCTGAGTCAGTAGGTCTGTGATGGGGCCTGAGATCGTGCATTTATAGCAAGTTCCCAGCTGAAGCCAATGCTGCTGGTCCACAGACAGCCCTCTGAGCAGCGAGGCACTAAGGGACTGAGTAAAATGTGTGTGGATTTCGTGTCAGCTGTGTGAGTTTGCCCATTATCAAGACAGATAGGCTGTACACCACTTCCAGAACACACTACCTGAGCTAACAGGAGAAGGATCTCTTTCCAAATGGCACATCAATAGAACGGCATGTTTCAACTTTAAATATTCATGACTTGTCTTCCTCTTGTTTCTTTCAAGCATTTTGACATTTACTTAAGTAATTACTGTCACTTTCAAATGGCGGCCCATATTTTTGTCCTTTGTAAATCCTCCTATGTTATTATTCATGCCTTTGTTCCGTTTCCACTCTTGGAAGCTGCCTTTATCGGGTTTGCCAGGTGGATTCTGCTCATATCCGGAATTAATCTCCATGGCCCATCAGAGTGTAGCCAACTTCATTTAATCAAGGGAAGAACCAGGGAGGGAGACAGTGACTGGGAGGAGAGATTGGAAACCCGATGACCACGGCAGCTTCTCCTGATCAGACAAAATGTAAAAGCCACTTTCCGCTCATGTCTTCTTAGAACCAGCAATGCCAGAATCTTAATGTGTTTTGCTAAATCCGTTGCAAAGAGTTATCTTCCAGACATACAGCTTGACATGTTAGCTTCATGCGGTCTTTGTTTCCCAAGATTATCTATATCACAAAATATTTCAGAACCGACAAATTGTCTTCCTTTCTATGAGTCCATTTGGGAACTGAGTGGTGAGAGATACTTAGAGGGAAAGGGAGGTGATATGTGCTACTAATTGTGCTAAAATCTCTAAATGTATTATTAATCCTCTAAGCCTATTTAGTGTATTTAGCACATAGCCAGTTATGCATGAATCTCATATGAATGGCTGATATTTTTATTAAAGGAAAAAGTCATTTTCTGATTAAGAGGTGCTTCCTCTTTTAATGAAAAGACTTTTGGTTCTGCTATACAGAAATAAATCATCAAAGCTCCCTCAGTAATGGCCGTAAATATTTTGTACTTGTGCACTTTTAAAATAAAAGTTGAAGTCATTTTAAAGTCGATCAATTAGTCTTTGCCAAGGTTAAGTACATTTGGGTATTAGCATGCTATTGCATAATACAGTGAGCTGGCAGAACAGAAAGTAATCAGCCAAGTTTAAAAATGTTCACAGATCCTTTCTTTTCTGGCGACCTTGAGGCAGGCAATTAACAAATGCTTTACATTTTAATTTTGCAGGTAAAGATATCCAGAAGGGGTTAACTAAATCCAAGCCCTGAGTGAGTCCGATGGATAGTGGAGAAGCTACTGTTTTATGGTCCCTGCAGCAGCTGAATTTTGGGGAAAATTACACTGGAAAAAAATGACCTCTTGATCATTCTTCTTCACCACTGATGATATACATTGCTTTTGCTCCTGGCAGGCATTATGCCTCCTTCTTTTCCCCAAGAGACAAAAGAGCAATCCTCATAGGCAGCTTTTATGTAACTCACTACCGTGGAGTCTGAGTGCCCACATGCAGTAAGCTGTAAAGTGCCTCCCACTGCATTGTCAGTGGCAGAATCAATCTCTCTCTCTCTCTCTCTCTCTCTCTCTCTCTCTCTCACACACACACACACACACCCCTCTGCAATCAGAACTTTCAGATTCTGCCAGACTTCCTTTGCAATCGTCAAGGTTGTGTGTGCATGACGTCAGTGAGTGTGCCAGTTCGGGAGAGAGGGTTCTCTGTGGGGTGTGCTGACGTCTTGCTCTGAAATGACTTCAGCGCTGATGCCCTGACTCCTCCCTCTGGGACCATGAATCCTTCCTGGCACACATCTGCAGGGGAAAAAACCGGCTCCCAGTTTCGTTGACTCGGGTGCAGCCACTTTTGGCAGCCTGTGGGCCACTGGAAGTGAGGTCTGCCACCTGCATGTTTGTGAACATCACCAAGCAGGGACAGAACACAGGGCTACGGCTCAAGCTGCCCTTGGCTGGGCTCATTTCCATGCTGCTTTGACAGTTCATCTTTTGAGTCCTCCTTTCCATATAACCTCTCAGGTCTTGCCATGGCTGAAACTGAATATGTTTACCTTATTTAATGTGATGGATGCTATTAACAATTGCTTCTATATGGTTCATCTTCTTTCCCCTTAACTCAGAGGCCGAGGTGAGATGTTTTATTTTCATTTGCTAGTGATCTAACCCTTGAGATTTGGCACCGCCAGTTGGTCGAGTGATCAATGATCTCTGTAAAGCATAACAATTCACTAAGGAAGCTTGCTATTTACATGGCCTTTAGTGCACTACTGCCAGGGGTAGGAGGTGTGGAGCAAGGAGGTATTATATTATCTCTTTGCTCTGTGATGCCTCTTTGTGGTGAGCATACTATTACTGGAGAAAATCATATTGGTAAAAAATGATCTCTTTAAAATGATTCCCTAATATTGATTCAGATACCAGTGAATGATATCTGATATTAGGAAGAAAACTCATGGGGCGCCTGGGTGGCTCAGTCAGATAAGCATCTGACTCTTGATCTCAGCTCAGGTCTTGATCTCAGGATTCTGAGATCAAGCCCTGTGTTGGGCTTTACACTGGGCATGGAGTCTACTTTAAAAAAGAAAAAAGAAAACTCATCAATTCTATGATCTTTTCCATCAGAGACTGGGGGTTTTATAAAATGAGGCCTGACATGGGAATAATAAACCAAAGTGTCTGTTCCATAAATGGAATAATGCCTTGTGGTCCATATGACACCCTTGAAGTGATGCTGGTGGTGTCACTTCAAAATTAGATGATTCAAATTACAATCAAAATTGTCATTTATTTTCTTATGAACTTTCCCCCTACTTTTAAGGCATGAAAATAGTATCCTATGTTTTCTTCATTGCTCTACTTTTATATTTTTGCCTACATTCTATCTAAATTAATTTTTGCATATGGCGTGGGGTAGTGGGCAAGATTCATTGCTTTTTCCATTTGGGTATCTAAATAATCTAGGCCCATTTATTAAAAAGATCCTTTCCCCTGTTGTACCAAAGAATCAGTTTTGTCATAAGTCATGTGACTCTATATCGGTGGGTCTGTTTCTGGACTCATTCTCTTTTGTTTTTAAAATTTTTTATTAACATATAATGTATTATTAGCCCCAGGGGTGTTACAGGTCTATGAATTGCCAGGTTTACACACTTCACAGCACTCACCACAACACATACTTTCCCCAGTAGGACTCTCTCTTTTTTCCCAATGGCTCATTTGTCTCTCTTTGCACCCACCACATGGACTTAATTGCTTTAGCTTTATATACACCTTGATATCTAGTAACGTCCTCCAGCTCTGTGCTTGAAGATTGGCATGGATAAATAAACTGGACATCTTAGAAGCAATGGGTAAAGTCCTAGAAACATACAATCTTCCAAAACTAGACCAAGAAGAAATGACAAATCTGAACAGATTTATTGCAAGTAAAGAAATTGAATCAGTAATTTAAAAAAGAACTACCAGAAAACAGAAGTCTAAGACCAGATGGATTCACAGGTGAATTCTACAGACATTTAAAGACAAGTTAACACCCATTCCCCTTAAACTATTCCAAATAACAGAAGAAGAAAGAAAGCTTCTAAATACATTCTATGAAGCCAGCATTACCCTGATACCAAAACCAGACAAAGACACCACAACAAACAAAAACTACAGGCCAATATCCCTGATGAACACAGATGTAAAAATTCTCAACAGAATAGTAGCAAACTGCATGCAACAATATATAAAAAGATTACTCACCTCAGTCAGGTGGGATTTATTCTGGGGTTGCAAGGATGGTTCAATATTCACAAATCAATCAGTGTCATATACCACATCAATAAGACAAAGGAAAAAATCATAGAATTATCTCAACAGATGCAGAAAAAGCATTTGACAAGATTCAACATCCATTCATGATAAAAACTTTCAACAAAGTGGGATTAGAGGGAACATACCTCAACATAATAAAGGCCATATGTTAAAAACCCATAGCTAACATCATCCTCAATGGTAAAGAACTGAGTGCTTTTACTCTAATGTTAGAAACAAGACAAGGATGTCTACTCTTACTACATTTATTGGCGATAGCAATGGAAATCCTAGCCACAGCAATCAGACAAGGAAAAGAAATAAGGGGTATCCATTTTGGTAAAGAAGAAGTTAAACTGTCACTATTTGCAGACAACATGATACTATACATTGAAAATCCTAACGACACCACCAAAAACCTATGAGAAGTAATAAAATAAATTCAGTAAAGTGGCAGGATACAATATTAATACCAAAAAATCAGTAGTGTTTCTATACGCTAATAATGAAGTATCAGAAAGATAAATAAACAATACCATTTACAACTGCACCAAAAAGAATAAAATACCTAAGAAAAAACTTAACCAAGAAGATGAAAGACCTGTTCTCCAAAAACTATGAAACACTGAAAGAAATAGAAGGTGACACAAACAAATGGAAAGATATTCCACGCTCATGGAGTGCAAGAATTAATATTGTTAGAATGTCCATATTACCCCAAACAATCTACAGATTCAATGCAATCAAAATGCCAAGAGCATTTCTCACAAAACTAGAATAATACTAAAATTTGCATAGAATCACAGAAGACCCCAAATAGCCAAAGCAATCCTGAGGAAAGAAGAAGAAAGATAAAGGTATCACAATACCAGATTCAAATTATACTACAGAGCTATAGTAATCAAAACAGCAGGGTACTGGCAAAAAAAAAAAAATAGACACATAGGTCAATGGAAGAGTTTAGAGACCCCGGAAATAATCCCACACTTATGCAGTCAATTAATTTATGTCAAAGGAAGCAAAAATATACAATGGGGAAAATACAACATTTTTTTAAAGACTTTATTTATTTATTTGACAGAGAGAGAGATCACAAGTAGGCAGAGAAGCCGGCAGAGAGAGAGGAGAAAGCAGGCTCCCCGCTGAGCAGAGAGCCCGATGTGGGGCTCGATCCCAGGACCCTGGCATCATGACCTGAGCTGAAGGCAGACGCTTAACGCACTGAGCCACCCAGGCACCCCCAAATACAACATTTTTTATAAATAATGCTGAGAAAACTGGATGGCTACATGTAAAAGAATACACTGGACCACTTTCTAACACCATACACAAAAGTAAACACAAAGTGGATTAAAGACCTAAATGTGAGACCTGAAATCATAAAAATCCTAGAAAAGAACATAAACGATAATTTCTCTGATGTCAACTGGGAACATTTTTCTAGATATGCCTGCTGAGGCAAAGGGAAACAAAGCAAAAATAAACTATTGCGAGTATATCAAAATCAAAAGGTCTTTTTAAAAAAATTTACTTATTTATTCATGAGAGACAGAGAGAGAGAGAAAGAGAGAGAGAGAGGCAGAGGCAGAGGGAGAAGCAGGCTTCCTGCTAGGGAAGGTTAAAGAGGGGTCATTCTATTTTTGAATTTGATCTTAATTTATTAAAAAAAACTACATATTGTAAACAAACAAACAAACAGAAGATTGGCATGGACATTCCTTGCCTTTGCATTTCCATATAAATTTTACACCCAGTTTGTGCATTTTCACACTGATTGAGATTATGTCAAATCTATACCTCAGTTTGAAAAGAAATAGTATCTTTACAATGTTGAGTCTTCTAATCCACAAATAGAGTAAAATATAGTATATCTAGAGTGAAAGGACTGAAGATTTAAAAGATCTGGGATAAATTCTGCTTCCTCCTAAATCAAGCATTTAGTTGAGTGCCAAATATGTCCTAAAGGATATTTGTGAAGAAGGTGAATATTAGCTTCAGTCCCACTTCTCCATCCTTTCTGTCTTCTCCTCTCCCTTTCCTATCACCGAAAACCTGGGAACTTCACAAATTCTTTTGGGGTCTGGGCATTCATCTCAATTAAAATTCCCCATTACTTCTCTCCAATCAAAAGTCATATAGCACACAGTTACATAATACAGAATAGTGGTGAACCACTCACTTAAGAAATGTTAGTTATATTGGGGAATTATAGGCACTGTATCAGGAAGTATTTTTATTTTGTGTATTCATAACTATGACGACAAAAGTGCAGGAAAACAACCAACCACAGACTCTCAGAGGCAGAGAGCAGTAAGCTCACACGTTTGAAGATCAGCTGGGGGATCACTCCTCTAGGAGGGACTGGGCTGGGGAAGCTTGGCTCTCTGGGCCTCTCCTTTTCCTCCCAGGAACAGAGAGATAAATCAAGTCCTTCTCACGGTGATAGCAGACGTACAAGTGAAAAAGCCCAGTCTCTAAAGTTCTTTTCAAGCCTTGTGTCTCCTGAAAACCCACTGTCAAATATAAGCCAATGACATTAAGGAAGACGTGTATTGTGATGAGCACTGGGTGTTATACACAACTAATGAATCATTGAACACTACATCAAAAACTAGTGATGTACTATATGGTGGCTAACTGAATTTAAATAAAAAAAAAAGTCAGTGCACAAACCTAGAATCCAGGGATGGGCAATAAATTCCATCCACAAAAAAGAAGGAAGAGTGAGTGAATAATTTTTAATAATAACTTAATACACCATAGTTAGGGAATCTTAAAAATTCTTAAACTATCCGAGCTTGTGATCTGTGAATATATAATCAAATTTTGTTTCAGTGAAATAACAGAAATTAACAGGTATGTTTATATTGCTCTAAGATGTCCTTTGTTTCATAGGTATCCAGTTCACATTTCATCAGTGACATGATCTCTTAGAATGTATGACTCTGAAATTCATTTTATTAATCCTGTCCTCTCTTATGATACCAGTTCACTACAACTTCAGCCCAACCGAATTGGCTCCCTCTTCTCTCTTCTCGGTCTCTGAGAATGGTCCATTCAAATCTCTAAGCAGAAGTCTGGGAATCATTCTTGATTATTTCCTTCTTTCGGTCACTCATTAAATTCATCCTATCCCCCAATGCTATGAATTATCTTTCATAAATTTCTCTCCAATAAGGCCACTTCTTTTCATAATCTAAACCACTCTTTTTTTCTGCTCATCTACTGCATCAGCCTCCTAACTGGTCTCTACACTCCCTTACCTGATGCCCTCTAACCCAAATTCCAGAGCTTAATATAAGAAATTTTTCAAAAAATATAAATACGGTAATACCATTTCTCTTGCTTTCCAGCCAGATCCCATAATCCAACCCACCTACCAAATGGGTAATTGTGCCAGAAACCACCAATGGCTCCCATTAGCCATTCTTCCCCTTGAATTTTAGTTAATTGTACCCTTGAGCTGTTGCTGTCCATATGACCGAAAAGATAAAGACTGTATTTTCTGCCTCTCTCGCAGTCATATTACTAGGTACTGGCCAAAATGATGTGAGCAGACGTGATGAGTGAAATACCTGGCTTATTTGCTTTGAAGGAAAGGAACATACCTTCCACACTCCTGCTCCTGGAATATAGACATGATAGTGGGAGTTGGAGTGAACACTCAG
This sequence comes from Martes martes, assembly GCF_963455335.1. Taxonomy (NCBI): domain Eukaryota; kingdom Metazoa; phylum Chordata; class Mammalia; order Carnivora; family Mustelidae; genus Martes; species Martes martes. The sequence continues at coordinate 9,756,323 of NC_137897.1, forward strand.
ATCACTCGGACCATGAAAGCCATGGTTTGGAGATTACAGAACAATACTATGAAAGGGCCTGGGTGTTCCACACGGTAGATCTGTCTTATCACCCTGGATGATTTATGATTGGAATGTTACAAGGAGGAAATGAATGTCCATCTTGTTTAAGCCACTGATATTTTGGTGTAATTTTTAGAGCAGCTGAGCCTGTATCCTACTATCACTGACTTCTACCCATCTTTACCGCCATATTGGCTACAACTTCCCATATTAGTTGGTGATCCTTGCTTTGTCACATCTCTGTGTCCTTACATGTATGCCCCATTCATCTACTGGGATAACTCCCCATCTTTTCAAGATTCAACAAAAGTCTTTTCACTTCTGGAAGCCTCCCTAATGCCTCTCACTGTTGGGTATTTTTAAAAGGTCCCTTGGTCTCCCATAGCATTCACTGTGCATTAATCTATTAAAGCATTTAATACATTGTGTTGAAAATGGTATTTGCTTGTCTGTCTCACTTTAGCATGTTTCCTCTCTCAACCCTCCCCCCCCACATTTTTCTGCTGTGGGTTCACATGGGCAGGATTGGTCTTTATCCTTTTATCCTGGGTACTTAACAGTGGATGATAAATAAATTCATGTTAAATGAGTAAATGAATGAATGATTTCTGTGCACATTTGATTTAGTTTTAGGATGTGTTTCGTGTCTTCTAGAAAGAAGCAACGGGATGGCTGGGTGGCTCAGTCAGTTAAGTAGCTGACTCTTGATTTTGGCTCAGGTCATGATCTCAGGGTTCTGGGATCTAGTCCTGCACTGGGCCGCGTGCTCAGTGGGGAGTCTGTCTGTCTCCCTCTCCCTCTGCTCCTCCTCCTGCTTACTCATGCTCTCTCTCTCTAAAATAAATAAATATTTTTTTTTTTAAAAAAGAAGCAACACAATTGAATCAGCATTTGTTAAATTATGCTTTTGGTCTATATAGATATTTTATGTATGCCTCAACTGAACTCTAGTTGGAAAGCTTCCTCTTTTATTCAGGTAAAAGAAATGGAAAAAATTTCAGAGGGGAAAATGTCTTAAATGTGAAGTATTATTTTGATTTAAAATAAAAATTAGTTGCCTAGTAAAATCTCAGGAAAAAACTAAGTGTTTCTACACCTATTATATTAACATCTCTACAACTTTGGTTTCTTTGAGATTGCCTATTGAAACTAATTTAAAAAGGAAAAACTTTGCCTCTGAACAGAAAATATGTTAATGTTTGAACTGCCTTTGAGGACTTACCTGAGTAGCACTCACATATATGTGCCTTCCCCAACTGGCATTTGTTTGTCTTTATGTAAGTGCCCATCGTTTTAAGATTTTTTTTAAGATTTTAAGATTTGTGACAGAGATCACAAGTAGGCAGAGAGGCGGGCAGAGAGAGAGAGGAAGGGAAGCAGGCTCCCCACTGAGCAGAGAGCCCCATGCGGGGCTCGATCCCAGGACCCTGAGATCATGACCTGAGCCAAAGACAGAGGCTTTAACCCACTGAGCCACCCAGGTGCCCCACTCCTTCCTCCTTTTAAGGCCATTTCCTTCTTCTTCCCTAGCCCAAAGACATCTGATTCATTCATTGGCAAAAATAAAGTCCCAGTGCTAGAAGACAGCAGGACCTAGGATTGTTATCAGACAGTGACCTTTGAAGTCCCTTAACTTTCTGTTGTCTTAAAGTGATGCCTAATTTGCTGGGCCAAAGGCAGAACTGGAGATGCTTAGTAATATATATTTCCTTTTTGTCTACCGAAAACCTTAAGATTTGGTTTAAGAATCACTTTAATGTACATTTTCAGTTAACTGATCCTTTTTTTTTTTAAAGATTTTATTTATCAGAGAGAGATCACAAGTAGGCAGAGAGGCAGGCAGAGAGAGAGGAAGGGAAGCAGGCTCCCTGCTGAGCAGAGAGCCCGATGCGGGGCTCGATCCCAGGACCCTGAGATCATGACCTGAGCCGAAGGCAGAGGCTTTAACCCACTGAGCCACCCAGGCACCCCAACTGATCCCTTTTTAAAAAAATAATTTAATGTTTTCTACACAGCATATGGTCATTACAGAAAACACGGGCACTAGTTAAATAAAACTAATAAAATTTAAATTATCCCTAATTTCAGTAATATATACTCATTATGGAAAATATAGGCCATATAGTTATATAAAAATAATATTATTATTTCTAGAGAGAACCACTATGAATATTTATATACACACATATGTACACACTGTACATACACACATTTTAAAACAAAAACATAAAAATATTGTACATGTTGTTTCTTAACTTACTTTTCGCTTTTTAATATATAATGAACATTAATATTTCCCTAATTCTTAATTGTTCTTCCACAATATTATTTTAATGACTAGATTATATTCCATTGCATGATTATATAATAATTAATTTACTCAGTACCCACTTGGTGTCTATTGAGGCTGTTTCCAATTTCTTCCCTCATGAACATAATTTTAGCAAATACCTGTATAACCATAGATTTTTTTAAAGCCCTGTGATTTCCCCCCTCAGGATAAATTCCTAGAAATAGATTTGCTAGATCAAAAGATATGCAAAATACAAATTAAGTCTTTCCATATACATTACCAAACTGCCTTTTCTGGATTTACTTGAATCCTTATATATTGCTTTTCATTTATAAGCAATGTGCCTCCTGAGCTTGTCCTGTCCTTTGTTCACTTCCTATGATCTCTGGAAACCCTGAGGGACATGGGATGTAAAGAGCCGTGGTTATGCTACCTGCTGACTAGGCAAGCAGAGCTGAGTCCATGTCACACACACACTGGTGTCTGCCTCCCTGAGTTTCATCTCTACAGAGAGGCCCTGAAAACCACCCTTTAGGCCCTCATTGTGGCCCTTTGGGAAATAGCCAGCCGACGTTTCAAATGTCAAGTCAGCTGCCACGTCAGCCGTAGATGAAAGGGCCCATTGTTGGTGTTTCATTTTTCAAGGCTGGTCGAAGTACATATCAATGGCAGACTTCTTGTCTATTCCTAAGAATCAGCTTTTTTTACTGACTGTATCTCACATACGGTAATGTTCTCACGATCTGTGCTACATAGACATTGCTAAGGAAAATCACTGTGAGGGGCACATATAATGATTACTATGAATTTAAAAGCAAATATGAACACATTATGATCACGGCCATCTTCTCTTTATTGTTCTAGCATAGTGCACTTCTCAGAGTAGGCAGTCGGTAAGCATCTGTTAAAAATTGCACGAATGAGTGAATGAATGTTGTCTTGTAAAAGAGTTTATGTATGGTTGTAGTACTTTAGACTCTAGCCATGACTGGGGCATAGCCACCTTCTTCTTGAGTCTCACCTAAATCTGCAAGAAGATATGAATGGAGCTAGAAATTTGAGTCAGAAAGAATATGACTCACTCTTATTACAAATATCACAGTTTTGTCAATTAGTTATGGATAAGATGAGTTACGAATATGAATAATTAGTTATGAATAAGATGGCCCAGTTAGGGCTGGGAAGTTTAAATAATAATGATAATAATAATAATCCTAATTAATCCCAAAACTTTTGGTGTTTACTTAGGGGATCAAATTGGCAACAAATCTTGTATGACAGGAAACAAGACTATGCCCATTGAGGGGAATCAAAGATCTCTTTGGAACCCTGCCTGATCTCAGTCTCTCTTTCTCCCTCTCTCTCTTACACACACACACACACACACACACACACAGACACACACACACAAAGACACACACACACACTTCTTTGATGCTATGCAGAAGATGTTAATTGTCATTTTTAGAAAAGAATCTGTATTCATTATCTATTATTGCATAACATATTACTCCAAAATTTAGTGACTTGAAACAGTACGTATTTATTATCTCACAGTTTCTGTGGGTCAGGAATTCACATATGGCTTAACTGGGTCCACTGTCCCAGGGTCTCTCAAAAGGCCACTGTCACCTTAAGGCTTAACTTAGAAGGATTTGTCTCCTAGCTCGTTCATGGGGTTGTTGGATCCATGTTGGACTGATGGCTTCAGTTCCTCATTGCCTGTTGGTCAGAGCCCTCCCTCAATTTCTTGCCAATTGGCCTCTCCACAGGGCATCTCCAAATATTATATCTGGCTTCATGATAGTGAGCACAGGAAAAGGCAAGAGGAAGAGGGCAAGAGAGAAGGAAGTCACAGCGATTTGGAAGTCTTGTTATTTCTAATTGGAGAAGTAATATCCCATCACTTTTGCTGTATTCAGCTTTTAGAAAAACTTGCTATAAGGGGTCCAGGTCACACTGAAAGTGAGTGAGTACACATGGGCTTGAGTACTGGGAGGTGGGGATCCTTGGGTCCATCTTAGATGTTTGCCTGCCATAGAACCCATGAGGGGGAGTGGGTATATCTTTTTATCTACCCATCTGTTCATATCTATCTATCTATCTATCTATCTATCTATCTATTTACCTACCTACCTACCTACCTATGCATTTCTATCAAGATGCCACTAGTTAAATAGCTCCTGGGCAATATCTGCAGCCTGGATTAGCTTTATAGATCTTCATCTCCTCAAAACCGACTATTCATCCCACTATTTCCTCATCCTTTGTCCTCCATAGGCAATACCTTGTTAAGTATCAGATTGAGAATGATGTTATGGCATCATTATCAGCAGCAACAAGACCAACAGACCTTTATCAGACAACTACTCTATGTAAGGACCACCCAAGGACTGCAAGGATGTTAAGTTTATCCACTCGTTTTTCAAATTTAATGAGAATTAATTCAGTGTCCGCCACCTACTCTATGCAAAGCACTTCAGAGATACAAATATGAATGTATCATTAAATGTTTGCCTAGTTAAAGTCGTTAAAACTGGTTTAGAGTCCATGTTCATGGGGTGATTTTAGACTTCTCATGTAAGACGTGGTGCTACCCAGTTTGGTCCCCCAACACAAGCCCTTCCCCCAACAGCTCTCCACTGTAATGCAGCTGGACTGTCCTCCACAGGCTGCATTGGAACCTTGAGGGTAAACCCATGCTATCAACACAGCCAGCTAGAACAGTGATTCTCAAAGTGTGGTGCTGGACCACCAGCATCAGCATCATCTGGGAACCTGTTAAAGATGCATATTCTCAGGCTCTACCCCTGATGCCAAATTAACATTTCTAAGGGTGGGGCCCAACAATCTGTGTTTTAAGAAGCTTTCAGGGGATTCAGATCGACAGCTCTTAATTGACCCAGAAGATCTCCTGCTCTTACTTTACAGTAAATAGATCCCCCCCCACCCAGTCCCAGAGATAACTTGGATCCAAATTCCAAGGTGGGCTTAGCCCCAGAGCCCCCCAAAAATTCTGATTTGGAAACCATCCCTTCTTCCATTGCTTCTCAGCTGCCTGCTCCGTCTCTATCTTTCCCCCTTCTTCCTTCTATGCACCCTATTGTATTCCTGCACAGGCACTCTTGCTCTGGTCTTTAAGTCACTGCTAAGTAAAATTCAAGAAGATAGCCATCTCGCTATGGAGACAGATGCACACAAAATCAAAGCATGGTCAGAATGATGTCAGTCTTAGTAATGATCAAGGTGGAGATAAATGTTGGCAGAATCCAGGGGAAAGATTATTTTGTTCCAGCTAGGAGGACTGGAGAAGGTGTTACAGAAGAGATAGGGCTTGATCTGAGCTTTGGAGGATGAGAAGCAATTTAATATACCGAGAAATGAGGGAATTAGTGTTTTGACATATACCTGAAGTGATGTGCAGAGTTGTGGGCTTAGGGGTAAAGCTGCAGGCACAGCCACTGGAATTAAAGCTTTCCCCAACTTGTAGCATTATCTGTTTTAACCTGGATTCATTCCGATCTGTCTCAGCCTCCTTTTGTCCAGACTTTTCTCTCCTCAACTCGTAAAGGCTTTGAATTTTCTCCTTCATGGGATTAGTGCCTTATAAACAAGTTTGAGCAAGCACATTTGTAGCTAATGGAGACAATTTGAGAGTTAATAGCCTAGGCAAGCCTAAATAGTCAAGATCATATGGAAGCAATTTCACTTTGGTCTTAGTCCAGTAAGTCATCATCATGGGTTTATAAGTCTATGGGTCTGGGTGATGAGTGGAGGAGTTTGATTGGAGAGAGAGGAGAGTGGGTGGTGAAGAAAAGTTTTTAATTTCCAAAAAAAGGGGGAAAGAACCCAGAGGAGATACACAAGCATTACTGATCTTATTTTACTCGGATTTAGAGTGCCATCATGGATTACAGTGATTCTCTAGAAGGGAAGATTTTGCCCCCAAGATTTAGCAAAATCTGAAGATGCTTTTGATGTTTTTGGTTGTCACAGTGGAGTGGGGGGAGCTCCTGGCATCTAGTAGGTAGAGGTCAGGGATGCAGCTAAACATCCTTCAATGTACAGGACAGCTCTCACCCCAACACAAAGAATTCTCCAATGCAAATTGTCAATAGTGCTGAGGTTGAGGAGCCCTGGATGAAAAGCACATTCAACACCAATCCGATTGGCTAAAATAAAACACAGTCACACACCAAGGGCTGGCAAGGATGTGCACGCACTGCTGGTAGGACTGTGAAATGGAGTAGCCACTCAGGAAGCCAGTTTGGTAGTTTCTCATAAAGCCAAGCCCGCAATCACCACACAACCCAGCAATTGCACTCTTGGGCATTTAATCAAGAGAAATGGAAATTTATGTTCCCATAAAAACTAGTGCACAAATATTCAAAGCAGCTCGATTCTTAATAACCCCAAACTGGGAACAACACAGATGTCCTTCAGTGAGTGAAGGGTAAACAATCCGTGCTGCACCCGTAGCACGGAATATTACTCCGCAGTAGAAGGAACAGACTACTGATACATAGCACGACTTGGATGAATCTCCTGAGAATTATGCTGATTGGAAAAAGCAAATCCTAAAAGGTTACATACTGTATGATTCCATTTACATAACATTCTTAACAAGGAGAAATTACAGAAATGGAGAGCAGATTAGTGGTTCCCAAGGGTTAAGAACAGGGGAGTTGGGGAGTAGGTAGGGGGTAGATGTGCTTTCAAAAAGGCAATACAGGGCGCCTGGGTGGCTCAGTGGGTTAAAGCCTCTGCCTTCGGCTCAGGTCACGATCCCAGGGTCCTGGGATCGAGTCCTGCCTCAGGCTCCCTGCTCAGTGGGAAGTCTGCTTCTCTCTCTCCCGATGCCCCTCCCCCTGCTCGTGCTCTCTCACTCTTTCTCAAATAAATAAATAAAATCTTTAAAGGCAACGCAGAGGATTCTTGTGTTGGAACTGTTCAGGATCTTGGCTGTAGTGGTGGAGAGACAAACCTGTCTGCGTGATGAACTCTCTTTCTCACACACACACACAACACATACAAGTAAAAGTAGGGAAATGTAAACAAGCTGGGTGGACTGTATCAATATCAACATCCTGATTGTGATATTGTACTACCATTTTGCAAGATGTTATTAGTGAGTGGAATCGAGTAAAATGTACCGAGAATATCTCTGTATTATTTCCTGCAAGTACATGTGAATCTATAATTATCTCAAAATAAAAAGATAAAAAAGAGCTAACTCAGATCCACATACTTGGAAAACATTAATGGTTTGTTTTGCACAGTTGTTCCATAGATTATAACTTTTCTTTTTTGTGCTCAAGTCTATTATGATTTTTGTCTTTTTTCCTTAAATTAAGTATGAGGCTTCAAGGTAAAAACGATTTATTCACCCTTACTGATAATTTCTCAATGTCACTAGATCTGAAAATTATAGTGATTCCCATTCACCTAACTATTTGTTTACAAATGCCACTGTCCGTCCTAACTACATATAGTTCCCTAGGTTAAGAAACATAGCCTGTTGCCATCGGTACAAATTCAGCCCCTGAAATAAGACCATCCTTAGCAAACTGCAACTCATCTCCAATATACGATGATTCATGGAATTAAGATGAAGAATTTAAAACACAAGCTCATCAGAGATTATAAATATGAGTGACATTTAAAGAAAACTGAAGTTTTCAAAATAGCTCTTTCATTACAAGTTTCATTTAATCAACATTATTAATTAATGTTTCTAATTAGAACTCCACAGACATTACCCATGTAAATGTTGAGTCTAACATGTTTGTTCTTCTGTTAACTTGTCACTGCTAAGAATATGTTTTTATTCCTTCTGTGAAGGACGAACAGTGATTTGCCAAAGCAGTTCCATGTTGCAGCGATGCTAGTAGCTCTGCTTCTAAACCAGAGCCACTATCGTACCTCTAGTACTAATGAGAATTCAGAGTAAGGGATCAAAGACATACAACCTGCTTTGTAAAATGAAGGATATGGCTATTTCTGAAACTATGGAAGGTAGAAAGCAATAGGAGGGGGCGAGGCCAGGTCTTTCAACTCTCTTCTGTTTGATTTATTTGACAAATAGAAGACAATCATAGTCTACATCTCAGGACAAGACAGAACCATATTGGCAGCATGATTTTAAAGAAATATCTAGAAAATCACGTAGGACAAAGATATTGTGTGCCTATAAAAGGTGAAAGAGAGTTTCTGTTTACTTAATGAGCAATACGGTAATTTAAGAAATTATCTGGCAAAATTTTTTGAGGATAAAAATGGAATACTTAGGGGCTCCTGAGTGGCTCTGACAGTTGGGCGTCTGCCTTTGGCTCAGGTCATGATGCCGGAGTCCAGGGATGGAGCCCCACATTGGACTCCCCGCTCAGCGGGGAGTCTCCTTCTCCCTCTCCCTTGGCCCCTCCCCCCACTTGTGCACTCGCACACGCGCGCTCTCTCTCTGTCAAATAAATAAGTAAAATCTTTGAAAAAACTGGAATACTTAACTCTCAATAATCTACTTGTTTGACTAAAAGTGATGTCCGTTTTCACCACTGATTTTGATAAATGAATGTTTCTTATTGCCAGGAAGATGTTGAAAAATTGTTTGATGGTAGGAATCATTGTCCTGGTTCTGTTTTTAATGAAAATGTCTCTATTTTACTATTTAGTAAGATGTTTGCCCTTGGCCCTTGATAAATATGTTTGCTCAAGTTAAAGACAGCCTTCTTGTCATCATTTACTAATAATTTTATTCATGAATTTCTGTTTAATTTTAACACATAAACCTATTAAGATGTCATATGGCTTTGTCCTCTTTAATTATGTAAATTATTTCCTGATGTTGAATTATCCTTTTATTTATCATGTGTGGTATATTATTCTTTAAAAATCCACTTAGTATTCAATTTGCTAATATTTGCAGTATATTTATAAATGAGATTGGTCAATAGTTTTCTTATCTGAATGGCATGTCAGAGTCAGCTGAGTCTCTCAGAAATAATTTGGGATTTTTATTTTTTCCTTAGCTTCGGAATAGTTTAAATAGAATACATATTACCTTTTCCTTAATGATACCATAGTGTGACTCCACAGAACTATATGGTCATAATGGCTTTTGTGGGGGGAAGGGAGAATTTTGACAATTTTTTAAAACTTCCTTTATGGTCCATTCAGTCTTTTTTTTTTTTAACTCTATTTGGGTAAGATTTCATAATTTTTACTGTCTTTGAAAAATATCCCAATCATGTATATTTTTGAAATAGTTGGAATATAACCATAATTCTCTTGCATGATTTTGAATGTCTTAGGCAAAGCATAATTTTGAAAATTCTTCACTGTACCAGATATTGTATTAAAAAAATCTGGATTTAGAGAGACTGATATCCTATCCGAGGAATGGGAAAAATTAAGTCTCAGTCTCTCAAGGATCCTCTACTTTCAATAAGGCTTGCTTTAAATGTAGTCAGAATTAGCAGTTGCCTGGATGACGTGTATAGAAGAGAACCAAAAACCTCTATGTCCCAAGTACTTCACTACTTCTTGATCACAATAACAAGGAATCCCACCAATCAATCACTTCTTTAAATTAAAACTTTGGAGGCCCCAGATGAAGTAAAAATATGCTTTATGGAAGGAATGTCACATTCTCCATTGTACTTTGCCATAATTTTGTTCAGCCCTAACAGATCCCTGAACATCCCAGCTGGATGTATACCGCTAGGGTTCAGATTCAAGTATAAATGGGCCCAAGGGCTTTCCTCTGAAAAAATATATCGGTGCTTATTGTTTTATTCCAGTCTTTATATTCTAGACTTCACTCCATGCCAGGCAACTGGCACCAAATTTCTGCCTCAAATTTGCTTGCCCATTTGATTTTGAGTGTTTAATCCTGGATTGTGACCTTTGGTTAACTAAGGCATAATCCCTCAGAAGGACAAACCAGAATCCCCACATCAGATGCAGACTTGAGGGCACACAGATGTCCACTGACCACAGATGAGCAAATCAAAAGTTAATTAACAAATAACAGCCAAATAACAGGGTCATCAACATGCATTGAACCAACAGCCTGGAAACTTAGGTATTCATTACCCTTGAAATTTGCATTGACTAAGATGCACCTTCATGGCTTCTTGGCACCCATCTACTTACTTATTAAAAACTGAGAGAATGGTTAGGACTCCCTAATAGCAAACCTAATGAAACTAAGAAGTTAGTTTTCTTTAATTCTAAAAATGGAGACTGGGGATACCACTACATAGGGTACAGAGCTAAGAGTTAGTAGTCTGAAATTCAACTCACCATGTTTAGCTCTCTCCATGCATTGTCTCCATCTGCTCAAAGATGGAGCATAATAATTATTGATCCCTTTACCTCACAGGGATTTTTTTTTTCCACAGTGTAATGAGCTGCTTGTGCAAAGCCCCTTAGAGAAAGCTACTGCTAAGATACAGCACTTCAAAATGCTTGGAAAAAGAAATCGATCATGGCCTTATCAAACAAGATTAGTATACAGTCCCACACACTACCTCTTAGTATCTTCAGGAACATCACATATTTTGTTTTGTTTTGTTTAAATCAAGGAAGCGTTAAAGACTTGATTCCCTTTTCCGCATTAGTCCCAAGAAGATAGCTGCAGGGAAATCCCAGAGTGGAAATGCCCGGATAGAACAAGACCAGGGACGGATTACATCTCCGCAGTGCACGCTAATGCCCCACCCGGGATGGTTCTAGACGGGGAAAGGAGAGGGTTGCCTTTATCCCATCCACACCCCCCTAGAGCTCTGACTGATGCTGAGCTGTGCAGCCCAACTTCAGCTGTCAGTTCCTAGAGGCAAAAAAGGCTGCCTGTTAGCTTCCTTTATATCAAAGTCAAATTGACTAAAATAGCCATGTGGGCTATATTCTGCTGTTCCCTTCCAAATGCTTCAGAAAGTTTCCAGGGTTGTTTCTATTTCACAACATTAAAAGCTCACATACCAAATATATTTGCTTTGGTGTATGTTTCAAAACAACAACAACAAAAAATGCTCAAACTCAGAGGGCGTTGGCAAATAAATGTAATTCTTTGCAGCTTCTGCCTCACCAATTAAATCCTTCCTTTGTAACATACCTCAGTCCAGTGTTTTCTCTTTAACTTTAAAGGGCGCACAACCTCGGGGCAAGAAGCCAGCGTGCTGGGATGGAGCCCTGCTTCGGGCTCCCTGCTCAGAGGGGGAGTCTTGCTTCTCCCTTTCCCTGTGTCCCCGCTTCCCCACCCTTCACCCCCTGCCCCCGCTCTCGCACAGGCCCATGCATGCTGTCTCTCTCTCAAATAAATAAAATCTATACAAAAAAATAAAGTGTGCACAGTCTCATGAGGATGATGTCACAATGCAGAGTATGACTCAATAGATAGGGGTGTGTGTGGCAGGGCTGAGATTCTGCATTCCTAAACAACTCCCAAAGCGATTGGCCAAGCAGCTAGTCCACAGACCACAGTATGAGGAGTGGAGTCACACTGTCACACAAAGGCGCTAACAGTGTTTTAGAATATAAAAAAAGAAGAAGAAATAAAGGACAAAGAGAAAGTAACCAGGCAATGAAGGAACTAGGAGGAGGCCTGGATTTTCAGACAGTAAGTGAACAGCCAGTAACATACCACACCAGGCAAGAGCCTTCGAATTGGACATGAGGTGACGTGAGGGGCCTGTGTGTGGTGGCATCCAAGGTGCGCACAACAAAAACAAGAGGACTCACAGATACAAGCAGTCACTGTTCTGAACATGAATTCCGTTTCAGTTCCCAGATGGACAGAGATTTTCACTCTCTCATGATTCCTCAGGTAATGAGAAAAAACCCCTGAAGTGTGACATAAATGGCCATCAAGAGGCATTAGTGTTTAAAGACAAAAAAATCCTTTACTTCCAGGTGATTGTGTGTGTGGCGGGGGGCGGGGGGGGGCGGCGGTTGGGGAGGAGAAGCATTTCAAATTAGCAGGTATGGGAAGAGCAAATGGTGAGGCAGAATTTTCCTTCTTAAGTGGGTCAGTTGATGAACTATTCAAGTCTGTTTATAATCATCCAAATGTTCTAAGGCATGAGGGTGTACCACAGTGTTAGGTGGACTTTAATCACGGAAGAAAATGTCAGAAGGAATCTTCCCTGCTCTGCTTCCTTGAGCTGAGGAAGGGACTGGTGGATGGACTCTGGGAGGAGAAGTGAGCGCCTCTTCGTCCCTTAGTAAAGGTGTGGAACGCTTGGGTATAATGAAAATGAGCACTAGGCAGAGAGTCTGAGTGAGTTCCAGTGCCGATCTTGCTATTAACTAGCTGTTGGACCTTGGGCAACAGCTCTCTGAATAAGTTTCCTTCTTGAGAGGATTAATCTAGAATAGCATTTTCCAAAGTGTGGCAGAATGTTAACTGAAGTTATGTGGAAAACTGCTGTCTGTGATCAAATGAGGTAGACAGATATTGGGTTATATACACCTAAATATCTTTCATTAGAGGCAAGCTTCTTGAGTTCTTTATATGGAGCCTCTAAATATGGAGAAAAGTATTTCCCAAACTTACTTCATTGTGGAACACTTTTTGCAAGGACCATCTCAAAAGATTAATGCTCCATGAAACTTACTCTTGGAAATGGGATGCTTTTTTTTTTAAAAAAGATGTTATTCATTTATTTGTGAGAGAGAGCGAGAGAGAGAGAGAGAGAGAGAACAAGTAGGGCGAGTGGCAGACAGAGGCAGAGGGAGAAGCAGGCTCCTCGCTGAGCAAGGAGCCCGATTTGGGACTCAATCCCAGGACCCTGGGATCATGACTTGAGCTGAAGGCAGCTGCTTAACTGACTGAGCCACCCAGGTGCCCCAATGTAGATGCTTTTTAAGGCTATTCTACTTTTAATGCAGTATCATCCAAATACCAAAGTTAAATCAGAAATATCCAGAAATCTACCTACATAAAAAAACTTAAAGAAAATAAGGTCAATACTGTTTTTAATTGGTTGCTGTTTTAACTTGATAAAACCTGTTTTTCAAAATAACCTCTTGATGTAATTTCAAAGTTGATGTACTTTTATTATAGAATTTGATTTAAAAAAATAGAAAAGAGCACAAAATTTACAATTATTAAGAGAGTCACAACTGTTAATATTTTCATGGAGAGCCTTCTAGAATTCAAAGTATTTCCTAAATTAACTTATTTTTTAAAAATATTTATTTATTTATTTAAGAAAGAGAGAGAGCATGATTGCATGTATGTATGGGGTGGGGAGAGGCAGAGGGAGAGGAAGAGAGAATCCCAAGCAGACTCTCCTTTGAGTGCAGAGCCCTATGGGGGACTTGATCCCAAAACACTGAGATCATGACCTGAGCCAAAATCAAGAGCCAGATGTTTAACCAACTGAGCCACCCAGTGCCCCAAATTAGCTATTACTTTTATGGCTAAGCAAATTTTTAATTTCCCATTTAGCAGGTCTCCTGTTCTAGTTTGCATACAGCCCGATTTTTACAAGGACCTTCAAATATAAAATTTTTCTGATACAAGATGGAATACTGAAGCTTAAAAATATTGTAAAATGAAAGATAGCAATAAACTGCAAAGCAGAAAATTAGCTTCATCTTTACAGTCAGATACATTTTTCTTATTACAATATTCTAAGGCTGAATTCTTGTTATATCTGAACACTCCCCAAAAGTGGCATCTAATTTATTTGTATGTTTATACCCTACCTTATTACCAACATAATTTATGATGACTATCTAAGTGTATTTAAATTGATTCCAAGAATTAAAATTCATTGGCTTAAAGATATTGAGAACCCATAGCATCTTAAATATCTCTGAGGGTAGGAAATGATCACCTTCGTTTTATAAGTTCATCAGAACAGCAGGATTAATCATAATACCCAAATAATAGTTTTCACATTGGGTGCTTTTATTGAAAAGGCTAGAAAAAAATTCTAGGTTTTTGTTTATAACCCTGACTAGAAAAAATGAGGGATACACAAAATGACCTCTGGGTGGCCTTCCAACTTGTTATGAATCCTTGCATTAGAGAAACAAGTTTTTCAAGAAAGAAATAATAGTGATGCCCCCCCCCCACTTAAATTGTGTTTTTTGCCCTTAAAGTTGTGCAGTCAGTATTCTCTGGGAAGCCTCACTTACAAAGTCACATATTGATATTTAAGGGACAAATCACAGGTTTTCTTGCCCAGAGAGGAGTTTTACTGACTTTCTATAGTTAAGGGATAACAAGAAGATTGTATAATGCCAGTCTTCCTCTGTCAGCTGTGGGTATTTTGATTGTAAGTATCAACATTTATTTTCCCTTAGTACTCTTAAAAAAATAACGGTGGAATCTAAGAATTAGAGATAGTAATAGTTCAGTTGGTTTGCCGTCCGCTGAGAACCCTAGAGGGCTTAAGGATGAATGATCAGGCTCTCATCGTAAGAACTTTTATTTTTAATAATTGATGACGAGTATGTATTGCTGCCACTGCTCCCCACTTAATTACTTTTCTTTTTGATCAAGTACATTAATGAAAAGAGACCTAATAAATCATGTGCAAAAACAGTAAAGCACTTAATTAACATGTGTTTCCTTGATTGATGGTGATAGAAAACCACAGTAGTGCTGAGTAGGCTCACAAGGGCACCTTCAACCGACATGGAACCTTGAACAAACATACGGCTGAGAGCAGACTACATGAACTCTATTCTCATTTAAGAACTGCATGACAACTGCAGATCACAATGTTATTACAATCTTCCTTCTTCTCTCTGATTGAGAGGCTCTATGCTCTTGGCTTGGGGCATGTAAATAATACATGGGAAACAGAGACCAACAAATGCTGGGGTGGACTATTTCTAACAACAACAGCCAGCCTTTATTGAATACTTACTGTGTTCCAGGTTCTCTGCTCTGTGTTTTAAAATACTGACTTATTTAACTCTTTGGCAATGCACTTAGCTAGTGATCATTACTATCTTCATTTTATAAGGAGAAAACCTGATATGTATAGACAGTAAGTCGTGGTCCAAGTTGCTCAGCTAATAAGTCAGGTAGGCTGGTCAGCCTTACTCCATAGCCCCATACAATTGGCTGGAAGATGTTTTGTCATGTGCTTTCAGCTAATTTGAAATTCTGTGAGAGAATCACAAAGAACTAGAGATATCCCCAGAATGGGATCACCTGAGAACAAACAAGGGTTGAGATAACTGGGTTTTATACACACACAATGAGAAAGTGGATTATGTTGCAGGGTTAAAACACAGCAACATCTTAATTTTGGTTTTGTAAGAATGGTAGATCAGGGGGTGGAAGTGAGGGTTCTTTTTTCTTCCTCATCCTGCATTGTGTGTGTGTGTGTGTGTGTGTGTGTGTGTGTGTGTGTGTAATATGGTTTTGCTGATTTAAAAATGAGAAACAGTGGAAGCCAATAAGTAAATCCCTCTTCTCTCTACCTCCGCCAAGAATGGACAGGTCCTATGTCACCTTAATCTGATGTTTTTCCAGAATGGGTGATAAAATCAACTTCACTGTTTAAATAGGTAACCTATGTTCCCAAATCACCTTTCAGCTCTGCAATCAAGTTTGCTGATGGCTGAAAAATACTTTCCACCCTTTACTGAGGATCCCTGACTGGCCAATCTGTTGCTGAAAGATGTTTATGAAGACCTTCATCATCTCCTGCTTCTAGATCCTTTTCCAGAATACCAGGGAGGGTAAGATAAGAAACCTTTGCGAATCCTGCATAGCATCTCTTTTATGGATGGTTGTTAGGTTCATCTGCTTAAATGAGACAAGCAGGCATTGTTATGAACTCACAGAGATTCAGATGAAGAAAGGCACTGGTTCATTCTCTGTGCCATCACACCTCAAATGTGAGGACCTTTAGACCAGGAGCACTGTTTGTATGTTAGGGGATATGAAGGGAAGGCTAATATACTGGGCATCTCAGTTCCGCTAAGTACTCACATACAAGAAGGCAGAAAGCAGACCTCCAGCCGCGAAGTGAACCAGGGAATCACAAAGGATGCTCAGGACCCAGAACAATGCCTTTGGACCACAGAGAGAGGCAGAGAACACCAGGTGTTTCCTAGAGTCAGGAAAAAAAAAAAGTTCTAATAGGTCAAAGGACCACAGAAAAAATTTTTTAAATGCTGTAGGGAAATTGGTATGGAGATTGGTGGAGAGAATTACTCCTCCCCACTTAAACCTTTTTCTTGCTGAGAGGTTCCAAAATAACAATTGGAAGACTTTTTTTCTTCCCCATGGGAACACACATATTCAATTTCATTATAAAATTAAGGGAAAGGAAAGATCCACCTTACATTCAGAGTGCAAAGTACCTCTGTGAAAGGTACAGTCAGGGTCTGGTTTAAAAAGAAAAACAGTTGAACAAGAGCTCCTCATGAGTTACTGTTCAATACATCAAAGTTTCAGTTGTGCAAGATGAATAAGTTCTAGACATCTATTGTACAACCTGGTGCCTATAGTCAACATAGTATTGTGGACTTAAAAATTCCTTAAGATGGTAGATCTCATATTAAGTGTCCTTATCACTCAAACGCAAAAGACGCAAAAAACACAAAAGACAACAAGGAAAGTTTTAGAGGTGATGGATCTGTCTGTCTATTAGCTTGATTATGGTGATAGTATCACAGGTAAATGCGTATGTCCAAACTTATCAAATTGTACAAATTAAACATGTGTATTTGTTTTGTATATCAATTTTACCTCAATAAAGCTCTCAAGGAAAAAAAAGAAAAAAGAAAACCAAGTCAACCTGTAATGAATGGAGATTTTTGCAAATTAAGTTTCCATAACTGCAGTGGTTCTTAGTTTTTTTTTTGAAAGGTAGCAAGTGTAAAGATCCCTTTAGGAATCTCATGAAGCTAGTGAACCCTCTCCACAAATAAAAGAACATCCATCCATCCACACAAATTGTTGCACGTAATCCCAGTGGTCCTGCATCCCACCTATGGCCTATCCGTGGAGCTCGTTAAACAACATAAGCATTGTTGATGGTTCTCAGTGTTGTTCCAGGTTTCCTCCTTTTGCCAATAGGTATGTAAGGTGCTGCCCTTGTGCTGTAAACATCTCTAAGTCTTTAATCATCGATGCCCCCAGTTCATTTTTTGTTCAACAGCTATCCACTCCTTCTTCACAACGAGAAACCAGCCTGCTTGGACTTCATTTCTGCACACAGGGGACTATGAAGGCATATGATTTTCCTTTTTCTGTGATTGATGTAGGTATTGAAATCATGAAAGGCAACTTTCATGATTCTAAAAGGAAAGGGAAAACTTTCCCAATTGAAGAAAATATGGAAGAGAGATTACAATTTCTTCCCTTTACGTTTGATGGCATGATAAGAAGTAGAGAGTGGGAGAAGAGGAGCAAGATGACAGAGGAGTAGGAGACCAAGATATGAGTTCAGCTAGTTATCAAACCATTCTGAACACCTACAGCCTCAACAGGAGAGAGAAGAGAATAAGATTGGCAATTCTGGGAGCAGAAAATTGACCACTTTCTGGAAGGTAGGATGTGTGGAGAAATGACCCGAGGTGATACATGGGAAGGGAGGCTGCGGGGGGAGGGGCTGGCTCCCGGCAAGTGCTAGAGCAGTGGAGCACAAAATCGGAACTTCTGGAAGTCTGCTCCACTGAGGGACATTGCTCCAGAAGCTAAGCGGGGGTGGAGCCCTCATGGGGACAGTGTGGTCTCAGGTCCCGTGGGGTCACAGAAAGACCGGGGGTCCCTGAGTGTGGCAGAGCTGCCAGGTATTGGACCGGGGGAGCTAGCTGCAGAGACAGAGCCGAGGAGTGAGCTCTCAGCTTGGGGTTACCTTAAACTGAGATCCAAGGCACAGTGGGGCAACTGTTCTTTGAGCGGGGACCCCACAACTGGCAGATCTGGGGAGAATCACTTTCCTCCTCCAGGAGGAGCGGCAAGGGAGCACGGGGCAGGAATCTGGTGGGCTTGGAGATTCCAAAAGGGGCCGTGCACCAGAGACAGAAATGCTTGGTCACAGGCTGGGTGAGCACAGAGTGAGGCCGAAGACCAGGGAGACAGGAGGGATTGACTGCTTTTCCCTGAGGGTGCACTGAGGAGTGGGGCCCGAGCTCTTGGCTCCTCCAGGCTGGAGATTGTGAGGCCGCCATTTTCATTCCCATCCTCCAGAGCTCTACGGAAAGAATTCAGGGAACAAAAGCTCCGAGAGTGAACCTGAGCAGATTGCTTAGCCTGGTTCCTGGCAAGGGCAGTGCAGTTCCGCCTCGGGCAAAGACATTTGAGAATCATGGCAACAGGCCCTGCCCCAGAAGATCAGCAAGAACATTCAACCAAGATCAAGATCAAGTTCACTGATCAATGAAAACTGTGGAACTCCGGAGCTAGGGGAAAGCAACATATAGAATTCACGGCTTTTCCCCCATGATCCTTTAGTCTTTCAAAATTAAATTTTTTAATTTTATTTTTTCTTATTTTAGTTTTTAAAAAATTTTTCCTCTTTCTTATTTTAATGTTGTTAAACTATATTATCTTATCAATACCTTTCTAAAAATATTTCAAAATTTCCATTGTTATAGTCATATTTTATCCCTTCATTGCATTTAACCTTATTTTTTGTATACATATAGGTATTTTTCTTTAAAATTTTGGGATGCAATTTCTTCTAATAGATCAAAATGTACCCTAAATCTAGCTCATGGCTTTATTCTAGTCGCCAGCCTGATCACATTCTTTCCTTTTTTTTTCTTATCTTATCAATTCCTTTTTTAGAATCTTTTAAAATTTTCATCTTTATAGTCATATTCCAGCCCTTCATCATGTTTACCCTTATTTTTGTATATATATAAGTTTTTCTTTCTTTAAAATTTTGGGAGATAGTTTCTTCTAACAGACCAAAATACACCCAAAATCAAGTGTATGGCTCTGTTCTATTCACTGGTCTGATATAGATATATGCATATTTACATATACATATATATGTATTCGTTTATATAATTGCATATATGTATACATATATACATATGTATATATATTTTTTCCCTTTTTCCCATTTTATTCTCCCCCTGGTTTTGGGTCTCTTCTGATTTGGTTAGTGTATATTTTTCTGGGATTGTTGCTACCCTTGTACTATTTTGTTCTCTCATTCATCTATTCTTATCTGGATAAAACGACAAGGTAGAAAAACTCACCACAAAAAAAGAAAAAGAGGCAGTACTGATGGCTAAGGACCTAATCAATATGGACATTAGTAATATGTCAGAACTAGAGTTCAGATTGATGATTATCAACATGCTAGTTGGGCTTGAAAAAAGCATGGAAAATATTAGAGAGTCCCTTTTTGGAGAAATAAAAGAACTAAAATCTAACCAAGTTGAAATTTTAAAAAAAACTATTAATGAGGTACAATAAAAAATGGAGGCTCTTACTGCATATATAGGATAAATGAGGCAGAAGAGAGAATTAGTGGTATAGAAGACCAAATGATAGACAATAAAGAAGCTGAACAAAAGATAGACAAAGAACTACTAGACCACGAGGGGAGAATTAGAGAGATAAGTGATACCAGAAGATGAAACAGTATTAGAATAATTGGGATCCCAGAAGAAAAAGAGAGGGGGGGGGCATAAGGTATATTGGAGCAAATTACAGCAGAGAATTTCCTTAATTTGGTGAAGGGAACAAGCATCAAAATCCAGGAGGCACAAAGAAACCCCCTCAAAACCAATAAAAATAGGTCCATACCCCATCATCTAATAGTAAAATTACAAGTCTCAGTGACAAAGAGAAAATCCTGAAAGCAGCTTGGGACAAGAGGTCTTGTAACCTACAATGGCAGAAATATTAGATTGGCAACAGACCTATCCATTAGAGACTGGCAGGCCAGAAAGGACTGGCATGATATATTCAGAGCACTAAATGAAAAAAATATGAGCCAAGAATACTATATCCAGCTAGGCTGTCATTGAAAATAGAAGGAGAGATAAAAAAACTTCCAGGATAATCAAAAACTAAAAGAATTTGTAAACACCAAACCAGCCCTACAGGAAATATTGAAAGGGGTCCTCTAAACAAAGATGGAGCCTAAAAGTAGTAGAACAGAAAGGAACAGAGACAATATACAGTAACAGTCACCTTATAGGCAATACAATGGCACTAAATTCATATCTTTCAATAGTTACCCTGAATGTAAATGGGCTAAATGCCCCAATCAAAAAACACATGATATCAAAATAGATAAAAAAAAATAAGACCCATCGATATGCTGTCTACAAGAAACTCATTTTAGACCCAAAGACACCTCCAGATTTAAAGTGGAGGGGGGGTAGAAAACAACTTACTATGCTAACGGACATCAAAAGAAACCTGGGGTGGCAATCCTTATATCAGATGAATTAGATTTTAAGCCAAAGACTATAATAAGAGATGAGGAAGGACCCTATCCTACTAAAGGGTCTGTCCAACAAGAAGATCTAATAATTTTAAATATCTACGCCCCTAACATGGGAGCAGCCAATTATATAAACCAATTAATAACAAAATCAAAGAAACACATCAACAATAATACGGTAACAGTAGGGGACTTTAACACCCCCATTCACTGAAATAGATCATCCAAGCAAAAGACCAACAAGGAAATAAAGGCCTTAAATGACACACTGGACCAGAGGGACATCACAGATATATTCAGAACATTCTATCCCCAAACAACAGAATATACATTCTTCTCTAGTGCACATGGAACATTCTCTAGAATAGATCACATCCTGGGTCACAAATCAGGTCTCAACCAGTACCAAAAGATTGGGATTATTCCCTGCATATTTTCAGACCACAGTGCTTTGAAACTGGAACCCAGTCACAAGAGGAAAGTTGAAAAGAACTCAAATACATGGAGGCTAAAGAGTATCTTACTAAAGAATGAATGGGTCAACCAGGAAATTAAAGAAGAACTAAAAAAAATTCATGGAAACAAATGAAAATGAAAACACAACTGTTCAAAATCTTTGGGACACAGCAAAGGTGGTCCTGAGAGAAAAGTATATAGCGATACAAGCCTTTCTCAAGAAACAAGAAAGGTCTCAAGTACACAACCTAACCCTACACCTAAAGGAGCTGGAGAAAGAACAGCAAAGAAAGCCTAAACCCAGCAGGTGAAGAGAAATAATAAAGACCAGAGCAGAAATCAATGAAATAGAAACCAAAAGAACAGTAGAACAAATCAATGAAACTAGGAGCTGGTTCTTTGAAAGATTTAATAAGATTGATAAACCCATGGCCAGGCTTATCAAAAAGAAAAGGGAAAGGACCCAAATAAATTAAATCATGAATGAAAAGGAGAGACCACAACCAACAACAAAGAAATATAAACAATCATAAGAACTTATTATGAGCAACTATATGTCAGCAAATTTGACAATCTGGAAGAAATGGATGCATTCCTAGAGATGTATAACCTACAAAAAACCAGGAAGAAACAGGAAACCTGAACAGACCCATAACCAGTAAGGAGATTGAAACAGTCATCAAAAATCACCCAACAAACAAGAGCCCAGGGCCAGACTGCTTCCCAGGGGGAATTCTACCAAACATTTAAAGAAGAATTAATTCCTATTCTCCTGAAACTGTTCCACAAAATACAAATGGAAGGAAAACTTCCAAACTCATTTTATGAGGCCAACATTACCTAGATCCCAAAATCAGACAAAGACCCCATCAAAAAAGAGAATTACAGACCAATATCCTTGATGAACACGGATGCAAAAATTCTCATCAAATTACTAGCCAATAGGATCCAACAGTACATTAAAAGGATTATTCACCACAACCAAGTGGGATTCATTCCTGGGCTGCAAGGTTGGTGCAACATCTGCAAATTAATCAATGTGATACATTAATAAAAGAAAGAACAAGAACCATATGATACTCTCAATAGATGCTGAAAAAGCATTTGACAAAGTACAGCATTCTTTCGTGATCAAAACTCTTCACGGTGTAGGCATAGTGGGTACATACCTTAGTATCATCAAAGCCATCTATGAAAAGCCCACAGTGAATATCATTCTCAATGGGGAAAAACTGAGAGCTTTTCCCCTAAGGTCAGGAACATGGCAGGGCTGTCCACTATCACAACTGCTACTCAACATAGTACTAGAAGTCCTAGCCTCAGCAATCAGACAACAAAAAAGGCATTTGAATCAGCAAAGAAGAAGTCAAACTTTCACTCTTTGCAGATGACATGATACTTTATGTGGAAAACCTAAAAGACTCCACTCCAAATCTGCTAGAACTTATACAGGAATTCAATAAAGTGTCAGGATATAAAAATCAATGCACAGAAATCAGTTGCATTTCTATACACCAACAGCAAGACAAAAGAAAGAGAAATTAAGGAGTCAATGCCATTTACAATTGCACCCAATACCATTAGATACCTAGGAATAAACCTAACCAAAGAGGCAAAGAATCTGTATTCAGAAAACTATAAAGTACTCGTGAAAGAAATTGAGGAAGACACAAAGAAATGGAAAAACGTTCCATGCTCATGGATTGGAAGAACAAACATTGCAAAAATGTCTATGCTACCTAAAGCAATCTACACATTTAATTCAATCCCTATCAACATATCATCAATTTTTCTTCAAAGAAATAGAATAAATAATCCTAAAATTTATATGGAGCCAGAAAAGACCCCGAATAACCAGAGGAATGTTGAAAAAGAAAACCAATGTTGGCAGCATCACAATTCCAGACTTCAAGTTCTATTACAAAGCTGTAATCATCAAGACAGTGTGATACTGGTACAAAAACAGACACATAGATCAATGAAACAGAATAGAGAGCCCAGAAATGGACCCTCATCTCTATGGTCAAGTAATCTTTGACAAAGCAGGAACAAATGTCCAATGGGAAAAAGACAGTCTCTTCAACAAATGGTGTTGGGAAAATTGGACAGCCACATGCAGAAGAATGAAACTGGACCATTTCCTTACACCACACACAAAAGTCGACTTAAAATGGATGAAAGACCTCAGTGTAAGACAGGAATCTATCAAAATCCTTGAGGAGAACACAGGCAGCAACCTCTTTCACCTCAGCCACAGCAACTTCTTCCTAGAAACATTGCCAAAGGCAAGGGAAGCAAGGGCAAAAATGAACTATTGGGACTTCATCAAGATCAAAAGCTTTTGCACAGCAAAGGAAACAGTCAACAAAACCAAAAGACAGCTGAGAGAACGGTAGAAGGTATTTGCAAATGACATATCAGATAAAGGGCTAGAATCCCAAATCTATAAAGAACTTATCAAACTCAACACCCAAAGAACAAACAATCCAATCAAGAAATGGGCAGAAGACATGAACAGACATTTCTCCAAAGAAGACATCCAAATGGCCAACAGACACATGAAAAAGTGCTCAACATCACCCGGCATCAGGGAAATACAAATCAAAACCACAGTGAGACACCATCTCACACCAGTCAGAATGGCTAAAATTAACAAGTCAGGAAACGACAGATGTTGGTGAGGATGGGGAGAAAGGGGAACCCTCCTACACTATTGGTGGGAATGCAAGCTGGTGCAGCCACTCTGGAAAACAGCATGGAGGTTCCTCAAAAAGTTGAAAACAGAGCTACCCTATGACCCAGCAATTGCACTACTGGGTATTTACCCTAAAGATACAAATGTAGTGATCCAAGGGGGCACATGAATCCTAATGTTTATAGCAGCAATGTCCACAATAGCCAAACTATGGAAAGAGCCTAGATTTTCATCAACAGATGAATAGATAAAGAAGAAGTGGCATATATAAAATATATTCTATATATAATGGAATATTATGCAGCCATCAAAAGAAATGAAATCTTGCCATTTGCAATGACATGGATGGAACTAGAGGGTATTACACTGGGCGAAATAAGTCAATCAGAGAAAGACAATTTATCATATGATCTCTCTGATACAAGGAATTTGAGGCAGGGTGCAGGGTCATGGGGGGGTTGGGAGGGAAAAAATGAAACAAGATGGGATCAGGAGGGAGACAAACCATAAGAGACTCTTAATCTCACGAAACAAACTGAGGATTGCTGGAGGGTAGAGGGTAGGGATAGGGTGGCTGGGTGATGGACATTGGGGAGTGTATGTGCTATGATGAGTGCTGTGAAATGTGTAAGCCTGATGATTCATAGACCTATACCCCTGGGGCAAATAATACATTATGTGTTAATATAAAAAATAAAATAAAGAAAGAAAGAAGTAGAGAGTGGGGGGAATTTGTTATTGGAGCTTGTCTGGTTGTTTCCTGCCACTCTGTTAGGTAGTAACACATTTTAAGAATGGTTTTGCACAAGATCCAGATTGGTAGTGAAATACAAAAATAATTGTATCTCCTAAATATTTATGCTTTTCTTAATAAAAATGGCCCAAAGCAATGCTTTGCCCTAAGAGGCTGTGTGTGAACAATGACTACCATAATTACAACAGTCAATCGGGAATTGTTGTGAGTTGTACAATCCATCATGTGTTGACTGAGTATGATGTTATCATTAAATCATCCAATTTCCCAACTCACCAGGCTCTTCTCAAGTCATTTCTGTCTCTCATGTATGGCCAATCAAATCCAGCCACTCTACAAGGCTGAGATATGCTGGTGGTTGCCCTGCAGTCTATACAGTTTAATCTGGCTTGAGATACTTTGCACCCCAGGATGCCATATGTAATGGTGCCTCTTATGCCCTCCAGAGATTGTTGGGCTCAGGGGCCTTGAGTAAGGACTGAATTCCAATCAGAGCTTATTAAGTGTCTCATTAGCCTTCATTACATGTCCACATACCTCAAACCTTAATGACTGAAAACAATAAACATTTTTTTTTCTGCTTATGGTTATTATAGGTTGGGTCTCTGGACTAGGCTCAGTTGGGTGGTCCTTCTGTTTGACTGAGCTTGGCTAGCTGGATTTTTCATGTATTGTTAGCTGATGGTGGGCTGGAGCTGGCTGGTTTAGGATAGCCTCAGCTGTGATGCCTGAGACCACTGAGACCCCTCCCCTAACAGACTCCCATCATCTGTCTGGCTACTCTGGGCTTGTTTGCATTGTAAGAAATGTAACTGGGGAGCAGGAGGACAAATCCCAAAGTATAAGCCTTTTTCGAGGCTCTGCTTGTATCATGTTTGCTGGTATCTCATTGACCAAATTAAGTCTTAACGACAGTCCAGAAGCAGTGTGGGGGTTCAGTACCAAAGATTATGGATGAGAGAGAATAACTTTTGGTCCTCGTTTCCTCATTATAATCTACACCACAGAGCTGTGGCACTGGCCTGAGCCTACATTAGTGTGGAGGAAGAGGAAACTTTTTCTAGATGTGTCTTTAGGTGTGTCTTTTCCTAATTCATTTGCCCAGAGTGGGCACCTCTTTTTACAACTCACATTGGTACCATATGGGCCAGCTGAGACTCTAGATTGGCACAATATCTGTCCTATTTTACCAACTAGATGTACATGGCAAATAATATCCTCAGGGTTATTTTATTCTTTTTCCTTTTTTGTAGACTCTCCAAACCAGGCAGGACCAACAATAAAGACCATCTCTTAAAATTTTTTTTATATTTTTAAGGGAAGGATCCATGTCCAATTCAAATTTGTAAACTCCATAGTCTTTAACTTAGCATTAATTTGGGCTCAAGAATAATTGATCCGAATTGTTACATTTTTTATCATTCATATCAGTTATAATCTGTACCCTAGATACATGGTATTCAAAGTGGATCTGCAGACCACCTACCTGAATCAGAATCAATTGGAGCCCTTGTTAAAATGCAGATTCCTGGGTCTGACCTCAGGTCTAATATCTCCAAATCTCTGTTTGCGGCCAGGAAATTTAACACACCTGGGTACTGCTCATGTACATTAAAATTTAAGAATCACTGTCTTAGAGAAGTGGATTTTGCAGTGGATTTTGCAGTGGACTGACCTCTATACAAGGTAATAAATAATTTTTACATTCTAATCACACACTCACATCCATACATATACACAGAGATGGATGACTAAAAAAAGGATTTTGAGGTGAAAATACCCTAAGTGCAATAGATCTTTTCTAATCTATTTAAGTTTCCTAAATGTTGATCAGGGACTCAGATATATTTCATGATCCAATAATGTGTGATGACTTGGCTTTTGAAAAACACAGCTTTGGGGGAAGATGCTCATAGGACCTTTATTTGAACTTTTTTTTCTTCTCCCATATATACGTGGCAAATAGAAAATGCCACTTTTTCTATGCTTATAAATTCCTTTTAATAACAGTTTCCCCATGCCAGTGGTTCCCAAATTTTGGCATGCATCAGAATCACCCAGAATATTTGTTAAATCACAACTTTCTGAGTCTCACCCCAAGAGTTTCTGATTCTGCAAGACTGGGGAGAGGCCAAAAGTGTGCATTTTTATCAAGTTTCCAGCTGATCCTTCTCCTTAAGGGACCAACTTTAAGAACCACTGCCCTATATACTCCAGTCTCTTTATTTGTTCCACAAACCATAAGAAATCCCCAAGTTTCCTGACTTATTTTTATTACCACTTGCTAACCATATTTGCACCAGTTCTTGATTTTTTTTAGTTTTAATTACTGCTTCCCAGCTACATTTGCTTTAGCTGGTTTCCACTCACTCAGACTTAGCTTGCATTGTATAATGAACATATTGGATTCAGCTGGCATTTCCCTAAAGCCTGCCAAATGCACTCCAACCATTGTCTTTCTGGCATGTTTCCTACTCTGATTCTAAAACTGTGCTTTTCATTCCTCTGTTTCTTCAGAAAGCACTAAGGTGGCCCAAGTCCCAGTCTAGTGGTGCTGTTTGTTCTGTAAAGTTAGATACTGTTGTCTCAGAGATGGCAGATCAGCCCCTCAAGGATGTCATTCTGATGCTATTAATCATTTTTTCCTCCAAGGGCCTGCTAGGTCTCAGCCTGAGTCTACTGGCATGTGTTTATTATGGTGCATCATGTTATTGGGAACGCACTACCACAAGCAGAGAGCGAACCATTTTTGGAAATTTCATACGTTTGGCGGGAATTGGACAAAATAGCAAGCTATTGGAGTGCCTTCTCTTCTCCCAATGCATAAATGTGGTTTTTGTTCTAGCCATTGTATCCAGTTTGTTTGGGCTGTGAAAAAAGAGGAAGGGGGACACAGATAAGTCTAGATCTCCCACCACCCCTCAGTTCTGTATTATCCATGGCAAGAATGGACCAGCTCTGAATGTTTTAATACAGGGATAGGGGACTCATTCCTGTCTGAGAACCCTGCATTCTAGCCCCACCATAGCCCACTGTCCTCTCTTGGTCATGATAAGCTGATTAACACCTATGTCATGAGTGCTTCAAAGGAAAGATATTTGGGAATCTGATGTCATCATATGATTTCTCTCCCTCACTTGTCACCCAGATAGTCCCCAGGTCCAGAATGGTGCTATGTATGGTACTCATGGCATTGATCCTAATACTTCCCTGTAAAATGTCCAAGGTAAAAATTCTCTCTCTTATATCCTGTGATCTCTTTATCTGGGGAGTGGGATGGGATCTCTGAATTCTCATGCAGGGCTTGCAGCAGATTTTAGGTTCTTTTCTGAGAAAAACTTGGATTCTGTCCAGGTCCATCTGAGGCCCATTTCCATTAAAGGTAGGATGACTTTTTATCTACATCAAAATACAAATCATGTCCTTTAATTAAAAAAAAAAAAAGATGTTTAAACTGGGGCGCCTGGGTGGCTCAGTCAGTGGAGTGGCTGGCTGTTGTTTTCAGCTCAGGTCGTGATCAGGGTTGTGAGATCAAGGCCCAAGCCAGGCTCTGTGCTTGGCGTGGAGTCTGCTTGTGGATTCTCTCTTTCTCTCTGCCCCTCCCTTCACTCATGCTCCCTCTCTCTCAAAATTAAAAAAAGAAAAAAGATGTTTCCAGTTTCCACATAGTCAAAGGCAAAGACACTGGAAAAGCTTATTTTTAAACCAATTTGTAGCTTTGGCCAAAATCATGGTTGGGAAGGGTTATACTTGCAAGAGATGTTCTAGATTACCCACCACTAATAGGATCTCTTATTTTTAGCCTTGTGTTAAGTGCTAGATCCCCTAATAGCAATGCATTTGATAACACCTTGACTGCAATAGAATCTTCCTCAGGACCTCACTCCACTCCCACACAAAAGGTAAGAGTAGTCCCTCTGGCAACCATTTTCTGTGATATGGCCTTGGCTTCCTACACATACTCGATTGGTCCAGACTTGTATGTATGAGCTAGACTGTATGAAATAGAGAAACTTCTCCTGAAAATTTGGAATTAGGATTGAAATTCCAGTTTCCATCAGGACTGCTTATTTAAAAGGAGGCAATATAAATCCACGAGTGATGGTACAATCCTGTTTTTCACCATGTGGATTAGAGAGCAGAGAATCCCAGGAGGAGGAGAGAGATGCAGAAATTTCGAGAAGACAAAGAAAAGATGACACAGAGATGAGAAACAGAAAAAGTGCAGTTGATGTTCCAAGCCCCTCATTCTATTATATTCCCAAGGCCTTTGGGATCCATGTTATTATATCTTAATAATAAGTGGTGGCTTTTTTGCTTATATGAGTTTAGGTCCACTTGAGTCCATTTCTTTTATATGCAAAGGAGTTGTAAATAGGACTAATGCTTTCTCTGAACTACTATCTAATGTTATATCTTAGTCTAAATCAGAATTGTTGTAGGAAAGATGTCTGCATTTTGTATGGAGACGTGGTTGAAGTAGCCCCCTTTGTACTACTAGTGGGGTGAAAAACAGTTACACAGACTTACATCTTTGTGTGAGTGTATTTCTGAGTGCATATAATGTCACATTTTCTTTATGAAAATGCTTAACTTCTTGTAAGTCATCTGACAAATGTTTATTGAGCACCTACTATGTGTCCGACATTATTTAAGACTTGGTTTTTTTTTTTTAAATGTCATTTTTTCTATTAGGTGGTGACAGTTTTATAGTTGATAATGTTTCCTTAATTATCCTGACTTTCAGAGAGCTCCCAGCTAAATGTATATGCCAATTTTGGTGACAATTTTGTCTCATTATTTTATTACTATTATGCTTTGTAGTCTTCAATTATTTCTTTATATGATTCCTAATCAATTTAACAATTTAAATTCCCTTTTACTGGGGTGCCTGAGTGGTTCAGTCAGTTGAGCATCCAACTCTCAGTTTCAGCTCAGGTCATGATCTCAGGGTTGTGAGATTGAGCCCCACATCAGGCTCCATACTCAGCAGGGAGTCTGTTTGAGATTCTCTCTGCACCTCCCCACTCCCTTCCTCTTGAACACACTCTCAAATAAATAAATAAATAGATCCATAAAAAATTTCTTTTTAGTAGCCTGGGTTCACATGTCTATGCATTTTATTTTAAGTTGACTCCAAGACTTTTATGAGATTTGGGGCACAGATTATTTGGAAATCATACTAATGAAATTTGGTTCTGTTTGGGTTGGTCCTTGGAATAAAGAGGATATTAACTCAGGCGTAGAGTCATGAGATGGCCATGTCTCTTGCCACATAAAAGAGGTTGGAGAGACTATCAGTCAAGACACAAAAAAGAGATCAAGAGTGAGAGATGATAGATGTAGTCATGTGGGAAAAGAAAAAGGCAAAGTGGAGAATGTAGCACTAAAGTCGGCTTTCAACATTCACGGTTATTCTTTCATTTCTCCTCCAGAGATGTATTAGGTGCTTAGAAGGAGCTATGCTATGAAGGTTCCTCAAAAAGTTGAAAATAGAGCTATGCTACAACCCAGCAATTGCACTCCTGGGTATTTACCCCAAAGATACAAACATAGTGATCCAAAGGGGCATGTGTACCTCAATGTTTATAGCAGCAATGTCCACAATAGCCAAACCATGGAAAGAACCTAGATGTCCATCAACAGATGAATGGATAAAGAAGAGGTGGTATAGATACACAATGGAATAATATGCAACCATCAAAAAATGGAAATCTTGCCATTTGCAATGACATGGATGGAACTAGAGGGTATTATGCTAAGTGAAATAAGTCAATCAGATAAAGACAATTATCCTGTGATCTCTCTGATATGAGGAATTTGAGAAACAAGATGGAGGATCATAGGGGAAGGGAGGGAAAAATGAAACAGGATGAAATCAGAGAGGGATGCAAACCATAAGAGACTCTTATCTCAGGAAACAAACTGAGGGCTGCTGGAGGGGAGGGGGTGAGAAGGATGGGATGGCTGGGTGATGGACATTGGAGAGGGTATGTGCTATGGTGACTGCTGTGAATTGTGTAAGCCTGATGAATCACAGACCTGTACCCCTAAAACAAATAATACATTATATGTTAATTTAAAAATAAATAAATAAATAAATACCAAAAAAAAAAAAAAAAAGAAAAGAAGGGAGTGTGCTAAGTGCTGAATATCAGAGAGAGAGTTCTCTCTCAGTGTTTATTCCATTACTGAGGGATCATCATTTAAAACCCTCTTTAACTGAATCAGGTTTAATATTGCTGATCCAGGATGTCTTTTTTCTTCCAGACTAGTTTTTGGGCTTCATTTCTGATCTATGTTGTGGGATTCCACTTTTCACCCACAGGCCTAATTAATGGCCCCGGTGGCCTCTCCCAGTCTTCACTAAGCCCTGGGTATTTACTGCATACCCCAAAGTCGGGGATAAGTCAGTATCAGGCCTACTCCCGATGGTTTATCTCACTGAGGTCAATGATGAGTCATGAGATGGTGATGAGCACTTGATCTTGGCAGCTGGCACTGCATGTAAGCTGGCAATTTAAGAGTGAAAATCCAGCTGCCCGTCCCTTGAGCTCTTCCACATTGTAACAATGGCTGTTTACTGACAGGGGAAGCGAGGCCTGTGCAGAAAGAAAGAATGGAAGATAGAAAATCACCCAATCTACATTACGAAAATTAGAGCTTTGTTACTTCTCTTCACTACATATTCTAATATGTTGATCTGGAGAGATTTTCCTTCGCCGTGTGACTGTAAATGAAATACATGAGATCCACAAAATACACTTACCATTTCAGAGCTCGAAGAGTGATTACAATGTATGGCAAAACAACAACAACACACACATACACACATGTGCATTCCCTTAGTGGTGAAATTTTCTTCCAATTCAATGAAATTTGGTCCTATTTAGAAGTCATATTTTAGCCCACTCTCCCTTCTAAGGATGCAACATAAATATTGCTTTGGAAAGCTAAAAGGAAAGACAATCAACTAAATGCTTCTATTTTATAGAACTGAATACAATTAAAATGCTTATGTATACACACAATAGCAAGCAGGACTAACCATTTGATTTAATTACACATTCTAGATTTTTTTAAAATGTGCTTTAACTCCCAATGGCATTCTTAAATCTGAAAGTAAACTTCCTGTGATAGTGAATGGAAGGAATTCCAGAATTTGAAGAAGTCTTTCTTGAGGTCTCATCAGTGATCACAAAGAATGCATATGCTCAGTGAACATAATTATACATTAATTTAGATAAAGACTGTCCAAAGAATGATTTCCTGAAATTCAGTGTACCTGGCTACAGTAGGCTTGATGTTTGAAGTAGATGTATAGTTCATATAATGAGTTAGGTGAGATAGTCTATATACAGGCAACATCATTGCGCCTTTTTTTGTCTTTGGGAATGCTCTAATCCATGAACAAGAATGTTCAGAAGCACATTCTACAAATTCTAATGCTCAAGCTATGCGGGGTGGAGGCATAGAGTGAGCCGTAGAAGGACTTTCATCTAAGCAAAAACCTTCTCACCAAATTTTGTTCATATCAACTCTGGTTACAGGGCAATTGGTAAGTCTTCTTTCACATGTTCTCATCATGTCTCAGAGAGATGGCAAAGATGAAACATGTAAAAGCCAGGAAGACCACAGAAGAGCTCATCAGTAAACGGATGGTTCTAATTATCAAGATGATATTCATAAGTCAAAAACACAGACCATCTCCGCAAGTATCCCAAAATTTGAAGTTCTAAAAAGAGAGGTTTTTTTGATCATCTCTATCACCCCCCTGTCATCATCATCACTGTCATCATTCTCATGCAGTCTTTTTTTTATGTGCCAGGCAACAAGTTCAGCATTTTACTCTAATAGGTAATTTAATCCTCACACATACCCTCTAAGGGAGATATTATTATTATTCTGCTTTAACAGGGGAACAAATGAAGCCTTAAAGCAGCTAACTCTATACCACTGAAGTCCAAATTCTGCCACCCTCCAGTTACTTGCCACTATAGAGACAGCAACCCTAAGTGTTCTTGATTTGGTATTCTTTTTAAGAGAATACATTTCAAGTTCGAAGCATGTAGTCCACATTTGCTAGATGCAAGGGCAACCCTCTTCCAACGTGGAGCATGAAAGAGATATCTGGATGTGATTTAAAGATCTTTTTGCCGTTCCCTGCCTAGTGAAGAAGCAGCTATTTTTATCTTATCATGACTCCTGCTTTCCAAATTTGTAAAGTGGTGCACAGACACACCAGGACACAAAATAAAAAGCTCTCTCTTTTCACCCACCCTTTGTTAACTACAGTAAAGGGTAGAGCCGATTTTCCCAGCTAGACATCAGAACGGCAGAACAACACAGAGGTTGTGACACAGATTCCAGAGCAGGACTGCCTGGATTCTTCTAGATCCTTGCTGTACCACTTGCTATGTGTGTGATTCAAGGCAGTCACTTAATGTGACTATATGTCAATTTCATTGTCTGCAGGATGGTGATAAAAATATCCTACTTCATAGGGTGGTAGCGAAGACTAAATGAGATGCTACATGTATCACACTTAGAACTATGTGATAAATGTTAACTTGTATTATTATCTGACTATGACATTCATCACTGACTCACTACTAAACTGTCCCCAGGAGGTCATCGCTGGGCTTTCGCTGGCTTTAAAAGGATTGGCTTCTAACTCTGTCTCCCCATGATAATAAACTCCTTAATGGTGGGGGCCATTTATTATCTCTTTATATTTCCTGGTGCCTGGCACAATTGCCTTTTTATGGATAAGAACTCCATACTGTATCACTGCATTAAAAAAAGTGTGGGTGACAGAAAAGACCTTTTATTTTGTGCCTTGGTCTATCTTTACACTAGTTTTACAAATTTCAAAAGCTGGAGTCATGACAATATAAAAATAGCTGCTGTACTTGACTAATGAAGCAGATGGAAAAGGATCTTCAAATCACATTAAAGCATCTCTTACATACTTTGCATTACCTGAAATGAAGAGTTTTGCTTTAACCCAGTTAATGCTTGCTGCTGGTTAGTGCCTTGTATTTTCTCTTTTGTCTTTTCTCCTTCTCCTTCTTCTTCTCCTTCTCCTCATTCTCCTTCCTCATCTCCTCCTCCCCCTCCCCCTCCTCCGACTTCACCTTCTCCTCCTTTTTCTTCTTCTTCTCCTTCTTCTTCTTCTTCTTCTTCTTCTTCTTCTTCTTCTTCTTCTTCTTCTTCTTCTTCTTCTTCTTCTTCTTCTTCCTCTTTCTCCTCCTCCTCCTCCTCCTCTTCCTCCTCCTCCTCTTCTTCTTTTAGAGAATGGGAGGGAAAGGGGAAGGAAGGAGCAGAGGGAGAGAAAGAATCTTAAGAACACTAAGTCAAGAACACTAAATGCTACTGACCTTACACTAGCAATGAATCCAACTGCATGGATAGCAGACTTTGGTATAACTGTGAGTCCTCAGGGATATGACTTAAGTTAGGTAAGAAGGTTGAGTGGCAGAGGGATGCAGTTCTTGGCCAAATCTTTTGATCGAACATCTATTATAAACCCAAGAAAGGACAAAATATAATTTCTGTAGCAACCACACAAATTAATTTGGTGTTCAGAATGTTAACCTGAATAACAAGTGCCTGGTACAAGCTTTGCAGACTGAGATGTGTGGGGAGACAGTGTCATGTTGGTGATGGGGTCTGTCATCTCTGAAAGT
This sequence comes from Martes martes, assembly GCF_963455335.1. Classification (NCBI taxonomy): domain Eukaryota; kingdom Metazoa; phylum Chordata; class Mammalia; order Carnivora; family Mustelidae; genus Martes; species Martes martes. The sequence goes on from NC_137897.1 coordinate 9,790,635, forward strand.
CACATGATCAATAAGGTCATATCAAGCCATCCATCTAGAGGAGTTGATGGAATTAAAACAGCATTTGGAAAGGATTTCACTGGTCAGCAGCAGCAGAAAATAATAGTCATCTTGGTAAGTACCGAAGCTTTCTTCCAAGGGGCTCAAAGGTTCTATTTATACCCGGATAACATAGGAATCTCAAAGCTCTCTACTGTAAACATTCACCCTTAGGCTCATGCTAAAATAGCACTTGGTCTTAAAAAAAATTGTGCTCTTGGAAGTCACATCATTACAGCTACTCTTGTTTACTCTGATTATTTCCCAAGAGGGACATCACTGTTGGTGCCTATCAGTTACCTAAGAATCAAGCCTTATAGACATCACTCTTTCATCTCCACTCTATTATCGGGCAAGCATCACCCAAGGTCACCACTTGAGCATGAGGGTATCTCTAACTTTAAGGAACTATAGGATATTAAAATCTGAACTTTATATATAAGTGCCATGAAGGGGAGAGGGGGCAATTTATTGAAGACATATACATGCCAGATTGCAGACTGCACACTAGGTAGGTATGGGTACCTTACATACATGTCATAAAGGTTATATGTACATTACATCTGCATCGTGTACTACGTCAACCATCCTTACAGCTCCACAGTCAGAACTCTCAATGTGTCCCTGTTGATACCTCTACTCTTCTTTTGATGCCTCTCTTCTTTTGCACCTCACAACAGATTCACCAACAAATATGATCAGCCTGACCTTCATAATATCACCGCAATTGGACCACATGTCGGTACCTCGGTTGCCACCACTCTGGTCCCATCCGCCGTTGTCTCTCACCCAGATTGTTGCACTGGCTTTGTAACTGGTCTCCCTGCTTCCGCTCCTGCCTCACAAAAGCCTATTCTCAATTAAGTTCCAGGGTGATCCTTTGATGTCATAGGGTAGGTCATGGCCCTCCTGGGCTGAAAACTTTCCAGTGGCTTCCATCCCACTCTATGATCTGTCCCACCTAGAACCTCTTCGGCTTCATCTCCTACTCTTCTGCATGCCTCATTATGTTTTGTGTTTTATGTAAATAGAAGCACAGATTAGTTATTTTGTGTGTGTCTGGCTCCTTTCTTTCAACATTACAGTACTTAAGAGATAGTGGTATTATCTCTGGGTTAGACAAACAGACTAATAGCACAAAAGGGAAGGGCTGGAACTGTGCCCACATATACATGAAAGAGATGAAAAGATACATGAAAGGATGAAAAGAGATGAAAGATACATGAAAAGAGAGGGCCTAGAAATGGCTTGCATAAACAAGAGTTGGCATGGGAGATCAGTGAGTAAATAACCCATCTCTTCAATAACTAACACTGGAATGAATAGTTATCCCTATGGAAAAAATGAATTTGTATCTCCATTTTCTATCATAAACAAAATTACATGTGGATACGAGACTCAAAGGCAAACAGAAAATTAAAACTTAAAGACAAAAATACAAGAGGAAAGCATTACAACTTCTGGGTGGGGAGGATTTCTTTAAAAAGATGACAAATACTCAAGCAAAGGAAATACATACTAAATTTAAGTGCATTATAATAAAGAATTCCGATTCAATAAAGAGACCATCAAAGGCAAAAGAAAAGCCACAAATAGGGAGAAGATATTTGCAACACATATGACTGGCAAGGGATTAATATCCAGAATATAAAGAAAGCCCCACAAATCAATGAAAAAAAAAAAAGAAAAAACACGCAGGCACTTCAAAAGAAAAGATATATGAATGAAAACATCTGTAATCCCATTAATAATCAGGGGATGTTAATTAAGGGTACAATGAGATGGCATTTTACGCCTACCAGATGAACAAAAATTAAGATGTGACAAAGATGATTATTGCCAGGATGTGGAGAATCAAACACTTCTTGAGCTATTAGTAGGTATAAAAATTGGTTCCATCACGGACCAAACACTTCTTGAGCTATTAGTAGGTATAAAAATTGGTTCCATCACGGGGCACCTGGGTGGCTCAGTGGGTTAAGCCTCTGCCTTCAGCTCAGGTCATGGTCCCAGGGTCCTGGGATCAAGCCCCACATTGGGCTCTCTGCTCAGCATGGAGCCTGCTTCCCCCCCTCTCTCTGCCTGCCTCTCTGCCTACTTGTGATCTCTCTCTCTGTCAAATAGAGAAATAAACTCTTTAAAAAAATTCGTTCCATCACTTTGGAAAAGAACGTGGCATCACCTCGTAAAGAAAAATATGTGTATTCTTATCACCCAACAGTTTGGCCCCCAGGCCTGTACCCTAGACTCTTTCTTATCTGACCCTAGAAACATGTGAAAAATATTCTAGGTAGAACATCTGTAATAGCAAGAGAATTGAAATACTACTACTAACATTGACTGGAGGATGGAGGAAAAAACTATAATATACTAATAAACTGGAGCAGGGCACAATAGAATGCCTAATCTGTGCTTCCATTTAAATAAAATGCATTAGCATATTAAGAAGAGCAGGCAAAATGAAATACAGTTATATGCATCAATAATGGGTGACTGTTAAATTAACATTGAGTAAAAAAGCAAGTCACCGAAGAGTGCATGCAGTGTAATTCTGTCCATAAAATGTCCCAAGGCATGTGAAGTAAAATAAAATTTTGTTTAGAAATGCATAAAAACTCTGGTGAAAACATCTAACAAAGTAAAGGAAGGATGAACACAAAATTCAGAATAGTAGATACCTGGGGGGGTGGGGTGGGATACAAAAGGGTTCAGGCAGGGGCAGAGGGAGAACGTCAGAGGCTTGGGTAGTACTCTCTTTCTTATGAATGGTTGAAGGGTACATGGATTATTTGATTGTTATTTAAACCTTATATACTGTATACTCTTTCATGCCTATGATGTATTAATATAAATACTGCACCCATGAGTTCTTCTACTACTGTGCTTTCCAATATGGTACTCCCTAGACATGCATGGCTATTTGAAATCAAATTATTTAAAATTAAGTAAGATTAAACATTCAATTCCTCAGTCATACTGCCATGGTTCAGATGCTCAGCAGCCCTATGTGGCTGCTGGCTACCATATTGGACATTGAAGATCATTGGGCAACACTGTTTTAGAACATTTTTACCTCCTTAGCATGAGATACTGTTTTTATCCACTTTTTATAAAATCAGACAATTCAATGACTCTCTGAAAAAAAAAAGTCTCCATAATTCTGTCAATAACAGCAGTAGGAGATGAAGCAAAGATTTACTTCCTATGGATTTTGTTGATCCTCTTGGTTAAAGAATATTCCATTAACAAATTTGTCAGACTTCATATTCCAGTTCACTTAACTCATCAAATGCCAGCATGAGCCTGATTACTATTCTGCTTCAGGAAGTCAAAGACAGTTTCCATGCAGCTTCTTGTACCAACAAGGTCGTGAGCAGAATTTCATCTGCCAAAAAATTCCATTGTGTGAAGATTTCCAAAGCTATATATCCTCCAAGGTAGAATTTGTAAGTGGAAAATGGCCTTCTAGAATGAGAAGATACCATGGAGAAAAGAGAAGGTCTCTGCCTTCCTCCACACTTTTTTCCAGGGCCTTCCCAAAGCAGGTGTTGCTATCTGAGAGTTTCAGATTCTAGTACTCCAAGTACTATTCTGTGTGTTAGAGGATCAAATACATGGGTGTATTTCTCTGTTTCCCTTGCCTTCACTGGGCAGAATCTGGCCTTGGACTCTGGCGTCCTTTCTTTCTTTTCTATCTCACACACACTTGGATGTTCTAAGCCCTGGCCTCATATTCCTAATACAGTTTCTATAAGGGTGGTAAAAATTTGAAAGTGGGGTTTGGAATTAGGGGAAAGATAAGCTCTCCCTGTGTACTTGGATCTAAGCCGTGGATTCTTATCCAGTTGTCTAGAAAGCTCTGCATTGGAGTTTTAGGCACAAACTCACTCAAAGAAAGAAAAAAGAAGATGTCTTTTTTCTCTTGCCATTGTCCATTGTGGGAACAGTGACTTTGGGGGCTTCAAGGAGAAGAGAAGAACTGAACAAAAATCAGATTCAGGTGATAATTTCTCCTTTGCTCAAAAGTCCATTTAATGGCACTTAAAGCCCCAACATCACCCCTGGAGAACCTAGCTGAAGATTCATGATTCGGAGTTGAACAGGGAGTTGGAAAAGTAGCAGTCTGTAACAACAGCCTGCTGTTAGCTGTAGTCCAGCTCTGCTGGGAGCCAACATCCCTCCTTAAATGGGTGTTTCCCTCACCTTATGGGTGGTCATCTCCCCATCAACACCACGTGCAGCAAGGTACCTTCTGTCTTCGCTCAGGGTACTCAGGACATGCCTGTCCATCCTGGCAATGTTACATCTCAAAGCCATGAACGTTTGCCTGGTCTGCAGTCCTGAATCCTTGAAGAGAAAAGTCATCTCTAAAGACACCATTTTAATAGTTACAGTGTACTTCTAAAGAAGACTTATTTCATCTGATTGCTCTGCTAACACAGATGGTTGACCCCAGAGTAATGAGTGCCCCTAAATTCATCACAGATATTCATAGCAGTTACAAGAATTATCATAAAAGAATCTCCCATTTACCAATCGAAGTAATCTTAATTCCAGACTCAGCAAAGAGGTCTACGTCCTTCTCTTTTACTAGTAAGTCTAGGTTTGTTTCTCTTCTCCTAATTATTCATTTTGTATTTATTCATTCATTTGTTTATTTGATAACATTCATTGTAAAAGTCACTGATTTCAAATCTGTGGCTTATGGGCACTCAGGAATTCTAGGTACTATGCAAAAGGACCCTTTAATCCCTCTGTTCAGCAAGTATAGGCTGCCTAATGAATAAAAATAAGTCTTCCTATATATGGGCCTTGGGCATCCTATATCTGGAGGGCTATTTTTAAATGTCTGCAGGTGTTGTGATTAATAAAATATAATGAATTCTGGAACACTGAAAAGAAACTAAAAATAAATAAATTAATTAATATGCCACAGATTATCAAATCAGAAGAACTGGCATTGAGAAAGCTTTTCTCTTACTTAAGCATAGTCATAGCCACTGAACTGAAGCCCTCTCACCCTTGGTTTGAAATTAGTCTGCCTAATAAATTACTAGGTGGGAAGGATGGAGCCTGGACTTGTGAGGCCTGCGTGGAGTTCTAAGGAGACTTGTATAGAATAGTGGAAGGGGACATAGATTCCTGGTTGGACATTTGAGCAGAGACAGATGAGCATGCTTCCTTGCTAAGGTGGTGGGAATGGGGTTTGTTGGCATTTGGAAAAGACTTTATCCTCCTAAGAACTGGAAATAAAGAAGATCCCCAACCAGCAATGTTGTAGAAGCCCTACAAGTGTCTCCATGAAAGCCATTTTGAAAGAAAAAAAAATCACTTAAAACTGTGTTTGAAACTAAAGTCCTTTTGCCCTTGTATAAAATATTCTCTCAACCAGCTAACACCACAAACGTAGATAAAATTATAGGATAATTTGGAGATTTTTCTGATGGCATAAAGAGGTCTTCAAACTCATAGTGTTAGGAAACTCTGGTCTAAGTCACTCCGAGTTGGGTCCTCTCTCACTGTGAGTTCACGTCTGCCAACAGATTCTCCAAATCCTTGAGCAATAGGACCCCTGCTGATCAGTGACTACATTGAATGCGGCTGGAACAGAAGCGGAGACACTTATCTGGGATGTTAACAAAGGAAAATGAACAAAACCCTCTCACAAACAAAGAAAAAAATGCCTTTGCTTATCCAAAGTCATTTGTTCCCTTCCTCTTTTTGAAAAACCCTATAATGCCACAATTTCTTTCCAAACATAAGAAAATAACAGCACCTAGAGGGAACATGGAGGAAAAGTCAGGAGATCCCAGGCATCTAGCCATCCCAGATCACCCAAGCATTCCCCTGTCCTGCTTTTGTCTTGCCAGGTGTTCCTCGATGGAGACAGTGGCCAGCATCCTCACCTTTCAAACGATCATCTGCTGCTTCTCCTGTTCCTCATCTGCCTGGGATTCAAGCTGTAGGAGGATGGGTGGCCAGCTAGGAGTCCTGCTAGGTCTGCACGTGCAACATGCTCAGTTCGCTTAAATAGCCAACATCATCTCTTCTTTAATCAGCCATAACCCAAGTCCAGGGCTCAGTGTGGGGATGAAAACTGGGGATGCACCTGGGCTCCAGTTCCAAGGTCAACAGATGAGATGTGATGACTAATTCACTTCCAGTGAATTTTTTTTTTTACAAATTCACTGGAAAAACAGTCAAAAGTATTATAAGATAGGTATCTTTTGCTTAAACTTTGAACAGCAGGGACACATAATTCTCCAAAATTAAATCCTTCTATATAACAAGCTCCTTTAGGTCAATTACACATCCACACTCTGTACTTTAGATTTTGGTTCATTAGCTTGCAAAATGCATGTTCTTGGTAACAACCGGGAGCAGCGAGAGTGAATCAGAGTATCTTCATGGCTGGATGAAACAAAGAAACAATGAAAATCCTGTGCCCCTGATGCGAAATCAGCAGTATCAGCTTCCTGTGGGAAAAAACACACCTTGGTATAAGGGGGTGGGGAAAAGGTGGAGACGTGGAAGGAAAGTATGGGGGAAAGAATCAAACTTCATTACCTTCTATTGCCTACAGTGGTTTTGGTGGACATTTTAGAAGGCTAGTTTATTATACTACCAAATTGGCGTAATGATGGCCAGCTTCAGCACAGAGCACACACTCTGCACATAATAAGTACCCAATAAATATTTATTAATGCCATCTGACCAATTGGAAACCAATTTAGAAGACTGCTTCAGTCTTCTTTGCCAGTTTGCCTCTTCTGGATTCCAGCTCTCAGAATTCCTTTAACTAGGCTCAAGACCAAGATTATAGCTGGAATTACTATAAAACTTGCTCGTTTTGCCCTAGTATTATGCTTGGAAAACACTATCTTTCCTGGGGGAAATACACCACAAATAGCTTTGCTTATTTTCCCCTCATGTTTTATTTTTTTAAATATTAATTATAAGGAATATAAAAAACTGACTTCATTTAAACATTACTTTATTGTGTGTGTGTGAGAGAGAGCGAGAGAGGGAGAGAGGGAGAGAGAGAGCATAAGCAGGGAGGAAATGGAGAAGCAGGTTCCCCACTGAGCTGAGCAGGGAGCCCGAAGTGGGGCTCGATCCCAGGACCCTTGGATCATGACCTGAGCCAAGGGCAGATGCTTAATTGATTGAGCCTTCCAGGCATCCCTTACCTATGCTTCATAATGATATTTTACCATCTACAGTCATAAAAGGAGGGTCACACACTCTCCTGGAACTTGGCGGTCTTATTCACTGCTATTACCGGAGCCATTTTAGTTCTTCCTTGTTTAGGTTTAGGGAAGTCTGGTCCTAAAAGACTAATAAATCAACTCTCAGCACACATCTGAAAATACTGAGAAAGTCCTCTTTTGTCCTCTTCCCAACTTTGAAATCCAGCTTTGTGATAGTTGTAAATTGCTAATTGGCGGTTCCTACACTTTCGAATGCATCTGAATCCTTTGGAAAGCTTGTTAAGATACAGATTCCTGTGCCTTCCCCCTGAGATCTGATTTAGGAGGGGTTGCCTGAGCATGGGGATTTCTAACAAGCTCTCCTGGTGATGCTGAAACTGCTGTTCCGCAGGCCACACTTTGAGGAGCACTATTCTAAGGACCTGGATGAGTTAATGAAGCCATTTAAAATGCCCGACATCCTCCTAGAGGACTATGTATGGGTGCAAGTAATCCTGCCTAATAAGTGAAGATGGAAGGCCATACTTGGGCATCTGAAGACTTCTGCTCTGGCTATACCAGAAATAGTACATTTTGAGACCAGCCCCAGTAAGACAAATGTGTTGTCATTTAGCTGATCACCATGACTCATGCCTACCGATTCTGGGGTTAAGGCAAGCCTGAGAAGTATATGTGCGTCAGGGGGAAATCCTGTCTCTCTACTTTGGGAAACACCAGGTCAAATGAAATTTGAGGTCATTCCAGTAAAACGATGGAAAAGGGAGAAAATCACCTAAGCAGATCCTGTTCCCTTCTATGATAGCAGTTTAAAATACCACGGTCCAAGGGGCATGAGTGAATTTGTCTCATTGGGAAGCAAAAGGGGTTGACAGAAAACAGGTATGGATGCATTTTCAGCTAATTCACACCAGCTCTTCTGCACACTTGAGTCCTGTAGGAGCTTATTGTACAGAAGAGCAGGTTCTCACCAAATCGGGAGGCATGATTCAAAGGGGAAGAGGTGTCCCTGACTGTCATCGAGATGCGTTCATATCCTCTGCAGTCCTCATGCTCTTAATGCTCCATTTATTTGCTGTGCTGTTTATTAGACCAATAGAAAGCATATTCCCTAAGGAAAATACTAAAATTCAATTCAAGGTATGGAGGTTTCCTCTGCTGGGCTTATCTCACTTAGCATAACACCCGAGGTGCATTCAAGTTATCACAAATGGTAAGATTTTATTCTTTTTATGACTGAGTAGTAGTCCATTATATATGTGGACTACATCTTCTTTATCCATTCTGCTGTCGATGGACGCTCAGGTTGCTTCCGTATCTCGGCTATTGTAAATAATGCCACCGCAAACATAGAGGTGCCTATGTCTTTCCAAATCACTGTTTCTATTGCCTTTGGGTAACTGCCCAGCAGTGGAACAGCTGGATCGGATGTTATTCCTGGTTTTCTGAGGAACCTCCATACTGTTTTCCACAGCGGCCGCACCAATTTACCTTCCCACAAACAGTGCACAAAGGTTCCCTCTTCTCCACATCCTCACCAACAAACTTGTTATCTCTTGCCTTTTTGGTATTAGCCATTCTGACAGGTGTGAGGTGATCTCTCATTGTGATTTTGATTTGCATTTCCCTCATGATGAGTGACATTGGGCAACTTTTCATACCATATGATTTCATGTACATATGGAATTAAAAAAAAAAACCCAACCCAAACAAATGAGCAAACAAACCACACAACAACAAAAAAGAAGGGAACAGGCTCATAAATACGGAGAACAAACTGGTAGTCACCAAAGGGGAGGCGAGGTGGGAAGATGGGTGAGATGGGGGAAGGGGATTAAGAGGTACAAATTCCCAGTTATAAAATAAATAAATACCGCATAGGGAATATAGCCAATAATATTGTAATACACCAATTATACTGAACATTTTGTAACGCACGGAATGTTGAATCACTGTGTTGTAGACCTGAAACTAATTTAATATTATATGTCACCTATACTTCAATTAAAAATTGGGGGAAAAAGTTATCAAGGACTTCTGGATCTGGTTAAGTTGGAGTAAACACACTTCACCCTGTCCTCCCACTAATTACAACTAAAAACCCTAGATGGAATTCAGAAAGTAACTATCTGAGGATGGCAAATAAACACTGGGAAGTATGTTCAACATCATTAGTCACTAAGAAAATGTAAATTAAAACTGCAATATGATATGACTTCACAGCTATCAGAATGGTTTACCTAATCACCTGATAATAGCAGGTGCTGGTGAGAACACAGAGCTCTCCTACATTCCTGATGGCATCAGGGACAGTCATTCGAGAAAACAGCTTCACAGTTTCAGGTAAACAAACTACCAGATAAACTAACATTCCTACGTGATTATCCAAAAGAAATGAAAGCCTACATTTGCATGCAAAGCTGTACATGAATTTTTACAGAAACCTTAAAGCGAAAAAAATGTTTTTCAACAGATGAATGAATCAACAACACATTGTGATCCTGGGGCGCCTGGGTGGCTCAGTTGGTGAAGCATCTGCCTTAGGCTCAGGTCAGGATCTCAGGGTCCTGCGAGGGAGCCCGCTTTGGGCTCCATGCTCAGTGGGGAGCTTGCTTCTCCCTCTGCATCTACCCCTCCCCTTGCTCGTGTTCTCTTGCCCCCTCACTCACTCTCTCTCCGGCTCTCAAATAAATACATAAATAAAAACACAAAATCTTAAAAAAAACGAATTGTGATCCATACAATGGAGTGGTACTCAGTAATAGAAAGGAATAAACTAAGTATATATGAATGAACAACCTAGACGAATCTCAAATCCACTGTGGCAAATGAGAGGAACCGGTCTAAGAATCTGCATACTGCATAATGCCATTTATAAGACATTCTGAAAAAACAAAACTGTGGAGTGATTAGAGGCTTGTCAGGGAAACAGGTGGGTAAGGGGTTGACTATAAAGGAAGAGCATGAGGGAATTTGGAGGAATTTTTGTGCTTTAATCCAGAGTGTGGTAGTGGTTACATGATTCCATGCGTTTGTCAAAAGTCCTAGAACTTGACACCAAAACAAAAGTGAATTTTACTGTATCAGCTAAAGCTGAGCATACATATACTGTAGGCCCCAGCCATTCTAGTCTTGGTTTATATCCCAAAGAAGTGCACACATCAAGACTCAATCTCAAAAAACAGAGTGAGGGTTGCTGGGGGGAGGGGGGAGGGGAGAGGGTGGTGGGGATATGGACATTGGGGAGGGTATGTGCTATGATGAGTGCTGTGAAATGTGTAAACCTGACGATTCACAGACCTGTATGCCTGGGGATAAAAATACATTATATGTTTATTAAAATAAATTAATTAATTAAAAAAAGAAGTGCACACATCAGTTCACTAAAACACATGCATGAAAATGTAGTGATACTCTTCTCAACAGTCTCAAACCAAAAAATACCAAAATGTCCATTAAAACAGAATAGATTAAAAAACGTGTGCTATGTCAGTACAATGGAATCCACATGGGAATTAATGAACTGCAACTACACAATAATATGGTCTACTCTCACAAACAAGGTAGAATTATAAGAAGCCAAATGTAAAAGTGTACATACTAGATGATTTCATTTATATGAAATTCAAAATCAGGCAGAAGCTAATTAAGGTATTGGAAGTCAGGGTAGCGTTTACTCTTGATGACCTAATGACTGAAAGTGAAAAAAGACACCCCTTTGGGGTGCTGGTAATGTTCTATTTTCAATCTGGGTGCTGTTGATCTGGGTGCATTCCATTTGGGAAAATTTATCAGACCGTACCCTTATGTAAGTTCAGCATGCTTTACGTATGTTATATTTCAATATAATGTGAATATGGGTAGATTTGTCTAGGGAGAGTTTCCACAGCTTTTAGCAGTTTTGCAAAGGAGTTCCTGCCTCAAAACAAATTACAACCATTGAATCGGAGAACAGAGAGCAGATCTCAAATGGCATGAGGATGGTGGCTTGACCAGTAAACGTTATTCTGGATTTCTACGTTGAACTAGTCAGTCTTGCTCTACTTAAAGAAATGGGTGGTCATATGACACTCCCCACCCCCGGCTACCTGTAAGAAAGCTGTTCTGTGTTTTCCCAGGACTGTAGCCTTTCCCAGGACGGGGCACGTTCACTGCTAAAGCTGGCAAAGTCCTGGACAGACCCGAACAGAAGTGGAAGGGACCCCTGTTCTGCTTCTTTTTAGAAAAGGACAAATCTTCAAAGTCACGTGTCATTGGAGTTGTTGGCCTTTGGGAATCACCTGCTCCCACAGAAGCACCCAGATGTGTTTCACGGGAAAACCGAATGGAATTTCCAACAGTTCCTGTATTTGAAGAAAACGAATGTGCATCGGGGCAGCATTAAGAAATTCTCGGTGTTCTGAGGGTGAGGGCCATCATAGCAGCTGGCTTTTAACCGACCCACCCTATGATGCCTCCTTGCCCCTTCCGTGCAAGGTGCAGGGACCTGGTTTCCTGTGGCTCCACTGTGGGCTGCAGGTTCCGTAACACTTTCAGGACAAGTGATTAGATGAGTGTCCTTCAGAGTCCTTGCTGGCGGATCCGATTTAACCAAGGTCATCATGTGTTTCCGTACAATGCGTTCCAGAATACCCAGGGAGAAGGCCCAAATGGCCTAGGAGCCCTTGAGAGTTTTCAGTGCAAGATGGTTTCTCTCCCTAAGGTTGTGTGGCTATTGATGTTTTCCTTTTTATACTTGGTGAACACCACTAAAAATATTCAGTATAAGGTAATCGAAACTTGTCCGCCCCCTTTTCATAGGAGGTAGCTTTGCCTTACGTAATAGTCATGCTTTTTGCACTTGTGCTTAACAAATAGCCTCAGGATGGAGTAGAGGAACAGATAAAGTGTCTCGATTCTCCAGACATTGCAGAAACTCATAATGCAGGCTAGTGGACAAGATGTCTTACTTTCTAACATGGTTTTAACTCTGCTCCAGAGGAACGCATCTACACATCCATTTGGGTTAGGTGATACAGGGTTCTACTCTAGCTTCTAGAAAAGCCACTGTGATTGGTATGAGAGCTAGAAAAGGGGAAGGGAGAGAGATAGGGTGGGGTGGGGGGAAAGAAGAGAGAGTGGGAGAGAGAGGGAGAGAAAAAAAGAACGGAAATGCTCTTGATAACAAGTTTATTAAATGCAGAGGACTTATGAAATTTCTTATATGTTCTATATAGAGATGTAGATATATGACATTTATGTCTATCTATATTTATATCTATACTATCATTACACATGTATACACGATGATATTTATATGTGTACATTATATCCTTATTTAATCTTCTCAACAAACTTTGAGTGTATTATCTGTTTCATAGAAAGAATCTGAGATTGAGAGAGGGGAGTAATTTGCCTTAAGCATGTACAGAAAACAGAAGAGAAAGGATTTGAACCCTGTTCTTCTTGATGCCTAGTGATACCTCAGGGGCTTTGTGACAACTCTGGGCCCGGGAAATAAAGCAGTCAATTTTTATGAAGGAGAACTCAAGCAGTCTCAGGATAATTTTGTTTCAGATCATCCAAGAGAACTTTAAAAAAAAAAAACACATTTTAAAGGCAGAAGTTCGTGAGCCTTTAGGTTCACAGCGGTGAAGAATGCCATGTATTTGAGGGAAGAAGAAATAACCCAGCGTGAGGGAAATGGAAGGTCTGTACAGGGCAGTTGTGAGGGGGAAATGGATGCTCAGATTGTCGGGGATGAGAGAAGTGCTTGAACCCTAGATGAGGCATGTTGGCTCAGGTGACCCCAAATTCTACCTCAGCATCAAGGGAGGTGACAGAAACCCAAATGAGGCCATTTTTGTCATCTGTTCATGGCACGATACACCTGGTGTCCCGAGCTTCAAGTCCTTGAAATGACAGGCTTCTCTGAGATCAGCCAGATGAGTGCTGAGTAAATCCCACATATGAGGACTGACCTCAGACGAAACAGCTCAGGTCATTTTGGAACACTCTGATGCATTTCTCCTCCATTTTCAATGCATTTGTCATTACTTTCTGTCCTTGGGGTGATCGTATAAACACAGTTATCTCAGCTCTAAGGCAAGTGGATGGACTGATAGACGGCATTTGCCTCCTAATCTTAGAAATTGGTCATTTAGCTGGTCCAACTTTCCAACATTATCTTTGTGCTTGCACCAAATTATCATCAATCCAGTGTATTTCCCAGGAAATTCAAACTGCTTTCTGGATTCTTGATGAATCCTCACGACATGTGCCTGTGGGACCCGCTGTCACATGTCAGGCCCATTTTACATATGGGGGATTTGAGCAGCTTGATCAAAGACAGTCACATCGTCACAGGAATGAGAGACCAGTCCAACCGTGACCCTGGACCTGCTGGTTCCTGGCTATCCCTCTAAGTTTCTACTCCGGTGCTGGTCTTTGGCTGGTTACTAGGCAACTTGAGCTATCAGCTTGGGCGCAAAACCCCAGAACATCAAAGTCCTAGAAAAACGAGGCAAATCTTCTCATCGTATGCATGTGAAATTGAGGCTAGCGTCATGCCATGCCAGGCGGCCCTGGCCGGGAAAAAACCGACAAGCTTCCAAGGGAAACCAAACACTGCATTTTGATGGATCGGGTTCATCTGAGACTGCTAATCATTCCAGGTGTCCTAGAGCCCAGCAGAGGAAAACTGAAGACAGCTGCTCCCCCAACAGAGTCTGAGCTTCAGCAATTAAATACTTGCTCCCCAGGAAAAGATGTAAGGAGGATGCTGAGGGGTCAAGATGGAAGAGGGAAGTCATCTGATAACCAGGGCGACTTGATCTTAGCTCTTCTGAGCCGGCATGGTGATTTCAAAACAGGAGAGCCAAAAGGGGAAGGTGGAGAGAGCAAATTACCCCAGCTACTTATTTGCAAAGCATGAAAAAGAATTCCTCCTCAGTGCGAGGGGCGGTAAATAAGCTCTGTGTAGTCATCCAGCATTCTCCCGGCATGGGTCCTTGTGGGCCTGGGCATGTGAAGCGGGTTTTGTTCCGGAGGACAGAGAAGGGTGTGAGATGGGCTCCCGGGCTTTGCAAACCATAGCAGAGCTGCACGCCTCCCACACAGTCCCGAGACAGAGCGAGGGGAGCGGCGGTTTGAGGATCCAGCTGCCAAGCATAAGATCCGTCTCTGGGTAACGGGAGACATTTTGACTGGAGCTGAAAAGCAAGAAGTTCACATTGTCTTCGTTTTTTTGTTTTTTTTGTGTTTTTTTTTTGTCTTCGTTTTTAAAAAGGTCGCTGCTGTTAGCAAAAATGGTGTGGGTTGCTCAGTCCTCGAGAAGTACTTTGCACCCTGCCCCGCATGCTCCTTGACCCACGCCTGCCACCAGCCTCCCGGCGAGACCGGGCTCTGTCAGATTGTGTCCCTTCAAAACCTTCTGAATCCACGAGGATCTGCTCAGGGAGGCGCTCTGCCCCAGCAGTGGCCTCCCCGTGGGACAGACAGCAGGGGGGATCGCACAGGAAGCAAAACTCCCAGGTAAACACTAGCCAACAGCTCATGCTCTCTCAGGGAAGAGATGTCACTGTTTTCCTTTCTTCCGAGTTCTAGCTAATGCAATACACTTTAAAAAGAAAAGAATTTATGTGAATCGTGGAAGAAAGTCACATGATAGGAAGGTTTCTTAGAAAACCTAATAGGTGCAATTAAAAAAGTAAATTATTGGATTACAAGTAGAATAATTGAGTAATGTACAAGTTACCAGGAAAAATATTTTAAAAACAATTCATTTACTAGTAGAAACCAGATGAAAATGGAAGTGGGTGGGGGAATCACACAAACATCCTGTTAACAACGGAGCCAAAGCTACAGAATAGATAGGAACAAATTTAACAAAGAAAGTGTAAGATCTACTTGAGAGCTATAAATGTTATTGAGGTACATAAAACAAGACCCAAATAAATGTAGAGATATATCATGCTCCTAGATAGAAAGTCTTAATAGAGTAAATATATTAGTCCTTTTCAAATAATACATAAATTTCATGTAATTTCCATCAGAAACACTATGGACTTTGTTTTTAAATGGAAAATGATGACTTACGAAAATACAAGAAAGCGAAGTATGCAAAATTGCCAAGAATGTTTTTGAAAAGGTAGAAAACAAGGAGGGGTTTATCCTCTCTGCTATTAAAATTAAAAACTACCGTGTTCCAGAATCTTTGTCATAGCGTCTGCTTCTGGGGAGCCCAACACGACACAGTTATGATCAGTCTGTCACTCAACCATATATTAATGGGGATGTCAGAATTCAATTGCAACAGTGAGGTTTTTATCCAGATAAAGGAGCATACAAAGGAAACGGGTTTAAGGTTTCTAAGGCTTCACGTTACAGCCAGTCGGGTCTCAGGTGGGCTATGGATCCAGAAAGCAGTCCTCGTGATCCGTTTCCCATTGTCTTACGTCTTTGGGCTTTGCTTTTTAAACATTCGCCTTTGTGACCTGGTCCTCTTTCTTGGCCGGATCATTTGGCTTGTTTCTCATCCGGCACAATTCCTTCCTGTTTTGCTTGTAATTCTGTTGCTTGGCACCCCTCCCAGTGCTTTGTTCTGGCTTGGCCACCTTTATGCTCCACTTGGCTTGGGCCCAAGATCCAGCCCTTTTTCTCCCTTGTTCCATCCTTGCAGGCGGTTCCAGAATTCCAGATTTAGTCATAGCCTCATTTGCAATTATGCTATCCCCTCCCCGGAGAACACTGCCTCCAGTGGAGTGTGACAAGTGGCTAGGCTCTGAATGATCTGGAGTCTGGGGCCATGTCTTATTTATCTGCCAGGCATCGAGACTGTGCTTGTATGAGTTTGTTAGGGCTGCTGCAACAAAGTACCACAGTCTAAGGGGCTTAAACCACAAAAGTGTATTTCCCTGCTCTTCTGAAACCCAGAAGTCCAAGATCAAGGTGTCAGCAGGGCTGGTTTCTGCTGAGGGCCTCTGTCCTTGGCTTGCAGATGGTCATCTTCTCCCTGTGTCTTCACATTGTCTTTCCTTTGTGCATGTCCGTGCCCTAATCTCCTCTTCTTACAAGAACACCAGTCATTCTGGACGATGGCCAACCCCAATGATCTCATTCAACCTGAATTCCTTAATTACCTCTTTAAAAACCTCGTTTCCAGTACAGTCACATTCTGAGATACTAGGGAGTAGGACTTCACCATATGAATTTTCTGGGGACACAATTCTGCTCCTAACAACAGTCAAGCAATCTGGGTTCAAATATGCATCCTCCTCATGGCTGAGGGATTTTTGAGCAAGTTCTTTTATTTCTTTGGGCCTCAGTTACCCTCTCCATAAAATGGAGAAAGTAAGTATCTGTCTCATAGGACTGTGTGAGGATTAAATTAAATAATATATGTAAAGTGTCTGATTTACAGTAAACACTCAGTAAAGCTTAGGTCTTTTTTGTATCTTTGAGGCCCCTCACCAACACCGAATTCACTATGAATACACATAACATTTTGTATACATAAAAATATGCAAATGTGAAATTTTTAATTCAGTTGTTCATTTGCCCAACAAATATTTATTGAGCACATGTCATATATAGTAGATTCTCATTATTTGCAGCAGTGATGTTCTATAAAGTCACCATTAATACTGACTTAGCAAATATTGAAACATTGCTCCTAGGGAAAATACAGGGTTAGGTTCCTGAGAGTCTCTGACCATAACATTTTTGTTAACTGACCAATACAAAACTTTGTCTTATGTATATTTCTGTTTCAGTATATATTGTTGGTTCACTCATATTGAACTCATGGCCAGTATCACTATAACTCATGCCTGAACAAAGCTTATCGAACACAGGTATCTTTTCCATAAAGCACATCAGAGCCTTCTTGTGTTTGGCAACACGAGACAATACCCCATCATTATACTTGGAAGCCATTTCAAACAGTGAAATCACCCACAAAAACCACAACAATTTTAAGGACATGGCACAAAGTTGCCTGGGAAATGTACGCTTGTTTACAGTGTGAGAGCTAAAAACCAAGTAGGTGAAAATTTGTCTTATTTAACCTCTCCTGGAAGCGCACGTGTGCTTCGGGAGACTATGGAACCTGCAAATAATGAGTATGAACTGTAGGTCAGGCACTGTGTTAGGTTCTAGGGCACTACTGTGTAGAAGAGGACAGAAAGTTAGGGCGGCCAAAGAAGGGTTAACGAATGACCTGCTGACTTAAGGAGTTTGCAGGAATGTTCGGATTCTCTGAATCCTCTGGGAAGGAAGAAGATTCCAAGCATCGGCCTCCCGAAGAAGCTCTACCATCACTCCATTTGCTGAATGATAAGGATCTTTTTCTAGAGGGTTCCACAATCAGGGTAAGACTTTACGGCAGTCCAAGTTGTGTCAGCCTTCCCCTGTGGGTCCTGTGTATCCTGGGAAACGGTGTACTTGACTAACATAGGACTTGCATTCTTCCTCTTATTCAAACAGTTCCTGGCTGTAAGGCTTTCCTTCTCCAGTGTGGTTGTGGCTCACCTCCTCTCAGTGCTCTTTGCAATGCCAACAGCCCACATTCTGCAAGGAGGCAATGGAGGGTGGGAGGAGACACATCTCTGATCTTGAATTTACATGGCATTTTTCTACTCCCCACTCTGCCACTGAGCTTTAAAACAAGGATTCTAAACTTTGGCTATTGTATGAGCCAATTGAGTGGGGGAGCTTTTCAAAAAACATCCATGCCAGGCTCCTGACCAATCAAATGGGCTCTGGAGGTGGGGCACAGACAGCCCTATTTTCCAAAGCTCCCAGATAGATTTCGTATGCAGCCAGAGTGGAGAACCACCACTTTGATCTCCCGGAGTCTCACTTTCCTCAAATGTAGCAAAAGATGTTGGTGTCCGATGAGTCCCAAGATAATATGCTCTGAACTACAATCCTAAATTCTGTTTCAGAACTACCAGGGTGCTTCCCCATCCAGTCTTTTCTTCCACTGATGTAGCTACTTTAGGAAATATGTTGATTAACCTATTTTCCTTCCCACAGCATGTTTATAGCATCATTGATGTCTGTCTCCCTATCTATAAGTTTGGAAGCAAGAAAAGGGATTTTCCCCCTCCATACAAACAAAAAAATGAAAGAGACATTATAAACTCAATGTTTACTGAATGGAAAGAAAAGCACCATAATCTTTCACGTGTTAGCTGAACTTGAATGTTCTATGGCATGAATTCCAATGCCATCTCATGTCTCTAATCACATCCCTTGAGCTCTTAGGTCCGAGTGCCATTGCTGCGGCTGGAATAAGCAGGACAGACACAGAGTTCAGCCAAACCATTTCCCCCCCTGTTTGTTTTTGAAAAAGAACATGTCTGGAACTCTGAAAAATAGTTCAGATCAGAATCTACGAAGTAAGCCTAGAATAGATTTGAGTGGGCAGATGAGCAGAGCAGAGGCCACAAGGCTCTCCCCACAGGCCAAATGCTGAGTGGAGTAACAGGGAACACTTTGGCAGAGTTCTCCTCAAATGAGACACTAAAATTCCACGCTTGAGTTACTTAACAAAACCCTCATTGGATGATATGTAGCAAGTCTTTTGCAGGTAAAACTGAGTGGTAAGAATAATTTAGATATACAAATTAGCAATGGTCTAAAGAGACTCTTTCTAGCTGTTTGATAAATGGAGTTTTAAAAAGTTATCCTCGGCTAATACGATAGGTCTGGGCACTCAGTTCATATATCACATGGAGGATAAGATATGTACTTGACCTCCACCAGCCAAAATATGATGTTTTTCAAAACTGTCAGCAGTGAAGAGAAAAGATGATAGAAGGAAATACTGATCAAAGTCTGAATTTGGGGTCTAGGAACTTCCAGAATGTACCAAAAGCTTGGCAGGACTGAAGTGGAAAGTAGCTGGCAGTTATTAAAATTCACATGGAGGGCAAGTGACACGTGGTGACATCAACAACTACACGTGATCAGATCTCAGGGTGGGGAGAAAGGAAGGCTAGATAGAGGGTGCTGTCCATGGTGGAAAGAAGCAAACAGATGGAATCCTTCTAGCCAGATTATGAATCAGAAATCATGGTGTCAGGAAGCAGAAATGAGGAAGCCAGGCTCAAAGATTAGGCTCCAGAGGCTGAAGCACTCTGAGAATCTAAAGTGAGACAGGAAGTTACTCAGGATACCAGCCACAAAAACAGAGTGGTTAGTAAGGAAAGATCAGGGGATCAGGGCTTCTGGTCACTCATATAGTGACCAACTGTCCTGGTTGGTCTGGGACTCTTGGTTGTAGCGCTTAAAATCCTGTATCCAGGGCAAACGCTCAGACTGGGAAAAGCATAGACAGCAGATTACTCTATGGCTGTATAATCCTGAGCCAAGACCAGACATTTTCTGAATAAGAGGAGGCCTATTCCAAAGAAGATTACAAAAGGAAATAACTTATTTGAGGGAGAATGTCAGAGAAGGGTTAGGGAATCAAGAATGCTCTTTGTAACCACCATACCTAGCCATGGGATCTTCTAAATGTCCTTTCATCTTTGGATACTTCAGTTTCTTTATGTGAAAAATGATTTGTCACTAGAGCAATGACTTTCAATCATTTTTATTTTCCTCTTGTAAAAGCAGCAGACTCCTTTCTTCAAATGAAGTCTTACCCAGAAAGGAACATATACAAGAGAGAAAGCAAAGCTGCTGGGTTGAAGGCAGGTTGGGAGACCTATAACCCAGACCACTTTGTTGTGCGCTCAGACCTCCCCCACTCCCCCATGCTAGCCTCTAAGGCATCTGCACCAAACGTACACAGTTCTGAAGAACAGACTTTTAAAACCACCAACTGGATGATGTTCAAGTTCTCTCTGGGTCAGAAATCCCATGATGCCTTAGCCATGCAACATTATCACTATTCGTCAGAACTGGATTAGCTGCCCCTATTTTCAGAGTCCTGGCCTCAACATCTCTCCCTCCCTCCAACACACACACTACTCAGAACACGGTCAGGGAACCAGTGTGGTTGTGATCTGCTTACTCTCAAAGTCAAAGAATGTATAGGAAACATACTGAAATGATCAGCTCTGGGTTTTGGGAATGTGGGTGACTGATTCCGTGTAGTGTGTGTGTGTGTGTGTGTTTCTGTATATCTGTGTTTTCTACAATTTGGATATAATACTTATTTGATCTTGGGCCAAACTCTGGGGCTTGGGCATGCTTTGGCCTCATGCAATCCAATTGACCCACTACCTTCCTCTGCACAGAGACTCTTTTTTTCTTGGCTCCTCCCTTTTGCCCTGCATCCCTACTTTGACAGCGCACTCCCCCCACCCCCAGTTCCTCCTATATCATTTTCCACCTCACATTTCTTCCTCTTAATTTAGCTTCCAAAGTGAATTTCTTTTATTAGCTTTAATGTCCACTGCTCCCAGGGGGCAGATCCAACACTAAGATGTCACACTGTTTCCTGTGTGTCTCCCTAGGAGCTAATTCCCTGGTGAAGTCTTCTCTGCCTGCAAATAGCTTAGTGATCATCCTGTGCCCACCTCCCAGCCTTAGGGGGTGATCTACTCCCCAGTTCTGTTAACCTTACAGGATGTACTTCCCTTTGAAAAGGATGTTCTGATAAAGAGGAGACAAGTCCTTGAATTTGATGACCCCAGATTGTTACATACTCATTTGGTCTCTCTCGAAATAAAGACCTTCCAATTGAGCCTGAAACTATGTCAAAGGATGTGTTCCTCCCTTTGCCATGTACAGTAAAATTTATGATGGATGTTGATGACTCTGTCACCTTAAAAGGATCAGGACCCCTGAGTTATTGTGGGACCCAGACAGTACATTTGAAGGTAGTAGAAGAATCAGGTCTCAGCTGTTAATAAAAATATATTTGAATGCTTTCGAAAAAAATGCTTCACCAAAGCAAAATCTCTTACTCCAGTTTTTTTTATTGGGGTAGTTGCTTACAAGGAACACTCCATAGTCCAGCAACCAACACAATTTCAACCATTCCTATCTTCAATTACCTAGTACCTGACTCGTGCCTGACCTGGTTCTCCTGGTCCTTTGCTTTCAGCATTAATGTATGACCTTGGACTATCAGATCTGATTCTTCCTGATGTCATTTTCCTGTCAATATTCCTGCGCATTATAAACTATTCAACCTTGCTACTTCCTCAAGAAAAGATGGTGGAGGATAAATCTGAGTCAGAAAGAAACATTCCACTGCTAACTGAATTTTGTGGCTTTTGGCTTATTACCTGAACTCTACAAACCTTCTTTTTTTCATCTGTAAAACGGACAGTAAGAGTTGCCTCATAGGATTGTTGTGAAGACTAAATTACAACGTTTATAAAATAGTTGGCATAATATCTGCCCCCTAAAAAGTGGTGACCATTACTAATATGGAACAGGGCTACTCAAAGTATGCTTCATGGACCACTGCTAATTATTCATTACTGGTCTGTGAGGGGGGGAAAAAGGTACAGAAATTGAGAGATAGCATTTAGAAAATTTTAGACTGGTAATTTTCTTAAAAAAGAAAAACGAGACCTTTTCCAAAGATACTTGGAGAAGCGCTGCTATAAATGGAACGGACCCTGGCTGGGAAATGTCTGATGTACGGCTTAGCATCTATCACCTGGAAAGACATTCTGAAGAAATATTACATGAACTCTCCCTTTTCTGCTGGTCAATTACCTTCATGGTTTTGTTAATCCTTGAAAGTTCTCCCATCGCATCATCACATTCATGAAGGACCTCTTTCCCTTTTCTGCTCATCTGTTGGTGTCTGTTAAGGAAACACAAATTAACGTTAACATTTGTTCAAAACATAACTCAGAAAATCTGTTTCAAAAGCACGCAGGATGCATTCCAAAGCCAACTGGCATTTCTGATTTGTTACTCGTGCCATTTCCCAAAGCTGTCAGGGGATAATTAAAAGTCAGAGGGGAAATTTAATCTTTTCATGTTAAGGTATGGTGGCTATAGGAGAAAGAAAGCATTAACATTTTCAGGGGAGGAGGGGAGAAGTGCTTGATTAAATCCAAAGAAAACAATCAATTCTCGGCGTATGCTGTGGTCACTTTATCCATTAGCTTCAGGACAAGAATGGCATTTGGAGCAGTCTTTTCAAGGCATTGGCATCAGGCCATTCCTGAAGCACACAGTCATTATGGAGACATTTAATTAGTGCATTTTGCATGATTGCCTATGGACACAGGAGGGGCAATGTGCCATCTAGCCCGTTTAGGGTCAATTGATGGTTGGAGAGGAGGCCAGCCTGCAAAGTTATGATAAATTCTGTGAGGTTAGGAACTCCATATTACTTCCATTTTTAATATTTCCCATGTCCAGAATGGGGCCTGCAACATAGTAGACAGTCAAAAGAATGCTTATTAAATGAATAAATGATTTTGAAGTCACCAAAACTAGCATCCCTCTAGAAACCTTGTTCCATCGCTGGTTCTGTCCAGCATGCCTGGTCCTAGTAAAGGATAGAACCAGGATTCAAACACAGAACTGTCCAACTCCAGAGTTCAGTGCTCATTCTATTACAGCAAATTGCAAAGATGACACCAGAAATAAATGTCATGCCCTGCATAACTGGGGTGGCTCCAGAATGCCTGATCTGAGCGACCCCCACCCCAGACTCCATGGGGCTGAATTACCTCTCACTTCTCTCACTCTTCTCTAAAGAGGGATACATTTGGTGTCTCTTAAGCTTGTTACCAGGAAAATTAAATTGGACCCTTCTACTGTGGGCAAAGAAGTCCTCCCTCTCTCTATCATCATCTCTGGGATGTTCTGGCCATGTCTTATAGAACCCAAGCTGGCCCCTTGGGTTATAAAAGGAGACATTTTTGTAATAGATTGAAGCATAAAGTCAAAGTGGAATCTGGCTCTAAACATCCATTCCAGTCTCACCTTTATATATCCTCCCTGGACCAACAGCCTTGGGTACTATATGACCACTGAGCATTCTTCACTTGATTTTTTTTAACACAACAAAAAAACTAACAATAGTGTTTAGTTTAAGTAAAAGTGATAGCACTTTCCAAGTAAACTGACCTCCTTTCCTTGACCAGCCAAAATAATTTTAAGATGAGCTTTGTATTGTGCCCTGAAGGGTGCAAAATTCACACTGTTATATTCAGAGAGCAAAGGACTTTCAGACTAATAAAGTCTGAGTTCTTTGATTTGTCGTTAACAATCTAATTCAGTATTTATAAAGGGGAGTTTGGAACTTAAAGGGTTTAAGAATTGGATCCAGGAGGAAAATAGGAATGAAAACATGGGTTAAGATTGAAAGTAAATAAGAAAGGCTCAAAAGGAGAAGAAGTAAATCAAGAAACAATGAATTAAAAGTTCAAATCTGGCTCCCTGCTAGTGCCTCTTCCTGGACTGGAAGCTATGAGAAGTACGAAGAATGGATTTTGTGTCATCTTTAGGTGTAATATGTCTTACACTTAACTAAATAATTATATATGAATTTAAAACAAAGTGCAAAGTCATGATAGAGCATAGAGAACATGTGCTACAGGCAATATGGGAAGAGAAAATAATGTTGAATCTCAGCTTGCAAAACAGGAAGGTGAAAGAGAATAGAAAAGAGGGTTAAAGGTCAGAGAGAAGAGTTTGGAGATGATTTCATGGGCAATGATAGCTTGTATGGGAAGTGGTCCTAGCTTTGTATGGGAAGAGAGGGCATATTTGAATGGGTTAAATGGAGAGGTCTCCTAAAAGGACTACTTACAAAGATCTGTGGTCAGGATTAAAGGAAGCCAACTAGGAATGGTAAAACACCCAGGAGCCAACAACAGTAGGGAGCTGTTCAAGAGTAGAGCCATTACAGAAAGTTCTGGAATAGAGCCATCCTAGGCTTGAAGTTCAAGAGTAGAGCCATTACTGGAAACTGGATAGAGTTGTAGCTTAAGAGAGCACAACCTTCCAGTAACTGTGGCCTTTCTTTCTATTTGCCTTAATTGATATAAAGGATATGTTTTTCTGGGTTTGTATTTCTGTGTTATAGTTTCAAGTTTTTAGTGTTTCTTCCCCTTTTTCTTTATCCATATTTTCTTTGTTTTGTGCTACAAAAGTTTAATTTGAAATGTCTATCCATTTTTTTAAATTGAAGTATAAATGACATATAACATTATATTAGTTTCAGATGTTCAGCATGATTTAGTATTTCTACATTGAGGAATGATCACCACAGTAAGTCTAGTTAATATCCGTCACCATACACAGTTATAAAGAATTTTTCTTGTGATAAGAACTCTTAAGGTCTACTCTCCTAGCAACTTTCAAATATTCAGTATAGTATTATTATCTATAGTCATCATGTTTATATCCCCATGAATTATTTATTTTCTAAGTGGAAATTTGTATCTTTTGACTCTCTTCAACCCATTTTGCTCACTCCCTACCTCTTGCCTCTGGCAACAACCAATCTGTTCTTGGTATCTATGAGTTTTTTTTTTAATTTAATTTATTCATTTGATAGAGAGGGGGTGAGTGAGAGAGAGAGCATAAGTGGGGGCAGGGGGAGTGGCAGAGGGAGAAACAGGCTCCCCACGGAGCAGGGAGCCTAACATGGGGCTCAATTCCAGGACCCTGGGATCATGACCTGAGCCCAAGGCAGATGCCCAACTGACTGAGCCACACAGGCTCCCCTATCTAATGAGCTTTTTAAAAAATTCCACATATAAGTGAGATCGTACAATATTTTTCTTTCTCTGTCTGACTTATTTCATGTAGTATGATGCCCTTAAGTTAGATCCATGCTGTCACAAATGGTAAGATGTCATTATTTTTATGGCTGAATAATAGTCCACTGTATAGTTTCTTTTCTTTTCTTTTCTTTTTTTTTTTTTTTTTGGAGAGAGAAAGAGAGAGAGCAAGAGCAAGTAAGGCTTCAGGGAGGGGCAAAGGAAGAGGGAGAGAAAGAATCTCAAGCAGGCTCCATGTCCAGCGTGAAGACTGATGTGGGGCTCAATCTCATGACCCTGAGCTCATGACTGGAGCCAAAATCAGGAGCTGGAAGATTAACTAAATGAGCCAACTAGGTGCCCCCCTGCAACTTTTTTTAGGCAGAGAGAAAGCTTGGAGGAGGGAGGGCAGAGAAAGGGGGAAAGAGAGTATCTTGAGCAGGCTCTACTCCCAAGCACGGAGCCTGACTCAGGCCTCAATTTCACAACCCCGAGAACATGACCTGAGCCAAATTCAAGAGTCAGACACTTAACTGACTGAGTCAGCCAGGCACTCCCTATATTTTATATCCACTTTAAAATTGAGATATAATTCTCATACCATAAAATTCACCCTTTTAATATGCACAATTAAATGGTCTTAGTATATTTGTCAAGTTTTGCAACCACCACCATCTACCTCAAGAATGTTTTTACTACGCATCAAAACCCCATACCCATTAGCAATCACTCCCCATTCTCCTCTCCCTTGAGTTGCTAAAAACCAGCAGTCTATGTTCTCTTTGAATATGGCTTTCAAGAGAGGAACAAAACCACTACCAAATTTCTGCTCAGCTGGGAGGAGCTGATGAAATAAATATTCTCCTGCTGGTACCTCCTATTGGCTGAAATAAACTGGAAGTCAGATGTCAATAAGGCCTCGTTTGTGCAGTCCATTGATGCAGCATCCAGAGGCATAGAGCAGGATGAAGGGTGGAGAGGGAATCTGGAGGGACATAGAGGGAAAACAGAGTGCCTAAAGGTCCTATAAATTCTTGATGAGAAGATGCTGGGAAGAGAATGTACTGAGAGACAGAACTGGAAAGTAAGGAGTGTGCAATCTTGGTACAAGGAACTGGGACTCCATGGTGAAAAAAAGAAACCCCTGGGGATAATGGGTCTATTTAACATAACAGAATCCAGGGGTCTGAAGTTCACAGTAAGACTGTTTTCAATGTCCTTATGTAACAAAAGATTAATCATGTATCCTTTCATTTTAATTTTTAAGTGGCTTCTGGAGACCCAAGAAAATGATTCATCATCCATTATTCATATTTCATTTTCATTCTTATCTGTATCAGTGTGACTTTGTATACATGACATTGAGGATTGCATTTATCCTTTCTTTACGGTACCCTATAAATAAATATAAAAGCTTATTTTCTAACTATATGGTGGGAGCCTATACAAATAGATTTGTCTTGTATTTACTTAAAAACTGATTTAGTTTTGCAGTATAATTTGGCCGTATCTTCAAGGCCACTACAATCTATAACAAAAATAGTTTTCCTTAAAAGGAGAAAGATGAATGTTACTCAAATGTTTCAGTCTCTTGAGTTGATTACATTTCTTGGTGTGCTGGTCAAAAGCAAACACAACTCAATATTTTCCAGAGTCAGTCTTATGGTTACATTAAATTATCCTTAGGTCCCTTTAAAAATTCTATTCTGACAAGAAGACCTTTGTGTCAATTGAATTCTCCCCCCATTCATATTTAGCAATTTATCTAAGTCATTTGGCATAACTATTAAACATGTTTTATTATTAAAATTAGTAACTTAAAACTTGAATAAGGTTTTCTTTCCAGAAGCTCATATAATAAATGCCCATCTGAAACATAATAGGATGTTGTTTTCTTCATTCACATATATTTTGTATATACTATTCATCATCATTGAAAAATACATTTCTCTTTCTTTTCTTTTCCTAAATCAATGTGAAATGTTGAATACAAATTATAATCCTCTCCTTAGAATGATTAAGGAGGCTATTATATAAATAGCTTCATGTGATTGTGATAATGAAAGCATTTATTCAAGAATAACAACTTAAATCTATTGGAGTCCTTGAAGTTTATATAGCCCTGTAACCCATGTCATTGGATTCTTGCTACAACCAGGGGCGGTAGACAGGGAAAGTGAAATTGTTTCCCATTTTGCTGAAGGGGAGACTGGAGCTCAGAGAATTAATAATTTGTCTGATTGTAGAGGTAATAAGCAGAGGCACTAGAACTTGGATATATATCTTCTAAATTTTCAAATAATATCATGTGCCATAGATGCATACAACCTGGAGGGACGCAACTGGGTTTATGACAGATGAACATGTTTTTTTAAAAAAATCTCTGTTGATGGAGATTCCACCCATTTTGTCTTTGCCTGGTGCAACAGCTAGCCATTTGGCAAAAATGCCCATCATTCATATATCCTAGACCCAGAGCCCCTATATGGTTGTCCTGGAAGGAAATAAAGATATGATGGTTTGTCATATTTCAGAAAATGAACTTTATTTTCTTGAAGGCAACAGTTAAATTGTCCTTTAACGTTCTCATATGAAGTGAACTGATCCCAGCATCTTGGTCTCCAAGAACCTGGAGTTGGGGGTGGGGAGAGGGAGATGGAGAGGAAACACCTTTGATTCTCCAGTTGAAAATGTTCATTCCATTCAACTTTTTTTTAAAGCATTTAAAAAATTGTTGGGATCACCCCCTGGCCTTCTACTCTCTCTATTATTCCTTCTGCTTATCTTCATCTTCCTTGATTTTTCTTTTTGTTCTATACTAATGTGGTATCATATTATAGCTTTAATCAGATTGATTTGGGTACTATCATCCTGGCTCTCTCTAGTAAGATTTTCTTTTGCCTTACAACCTACTTTTGCCTGAAATTAATATATCACTATTATTATTTGTTCATATTTACCTATTTGTATAGCAATTTCTATGTTTACTATTTTTTCTTGTATCTTATACCTTCCTTCTGGAGTCATTTTCCTTTTTCCTGAAATAGTCTTTCACTCTAAGTTTTATTTTTCTGGATGTTTCATTCTTTATTCCTTTCTGGATATTTCATTGTTAGTAAACATTCTCAGTTTTGTTTGTCTAGAAATACATTTATTTCACTCTTGTTTTTTTTTAAGAACTTGCAGATACATAATTCTAGGTTGACAGTTATATTCCCTCAGTATACTGAACAATTCATTTCATTGTCTTCTCTTCCTTTTATTATTGTTAAGAATTCAACTGTCCATCTAGTTGTTGTCACTTAATAATTTTTTAAATTGACTTCTGACTGATCTCAAGGTCTTTTCCTTATTCTTTAGTGTCTTTAGTTTCACTTTAAGTACAATTTATTTATGTGTGGTAATTTTTCCATTTATTCTTGGATTTCACTATGGTTTCTGATTCTGATGATTCAAGTTTTTCATCAATTCTGAAAAATTTTAGCCATTGCTTTTCAAAAATCACTGCTCCTGAAATCTGTTATTTCTTTGAAACTCCCACTTGACATGTGTTAGATCCCCTCTCTATATCCTCCATGTTTCTTCCCTTTCATGTTTTCAAATTCTTTGTTTTTTTTTTTTTTTTTTAATTTTTTTTTTTTTTAATTTTTTATTTACTTATTTGACAGACAGATCACAAGTAGGCAGAGAGGCAGGCAGAGAGAGAGGAGGAAGCAGGCTCCCCACTGAGCAGAGCGCCCGATGTGGGGCTCGATCCCAGGACGCTGGGATCATGACCCGAGCCGAAGGCAGAGGCTTAAACCACTGAGCCACCCAGGCGCCCCAAATTCTTTGTTTTTATCTGCTGTTTTCTAGAAAACACTTTTGGTTTATCTTCCAGTTTATTAGTTATCTCATAAGTTATACCTAATATGACATTTAAAGAGCTCATTGACTTTTAAGTGTGAATTATTATAATTTTCATTTCATGATATTCTATTTGGTTCTTTTGAGTTACTTATTTCTTACTATTTGTTTCTATAATTGTTAAGCATAATTAATACATCTGTTCTAAGTCTGACAATTCTAATATCTGAAGTGTTTGAGTGTCTTATTCTATTACTCATTGGTACTCCCAGCTCTTACTTAAGAATACCTTGTTTTGTTGTATACTCTGTGATTTGTGTTTGCAAATCATTATATCCATTATAACTTTAGCTAAAGGAAGACTTTGAGGTGTGTGTTGATCTTCTTTTCCCCCAAGCAGATTAGCATTGCATCCACGAGAGATACTTGAAGTCACCAACTTAGAACAACTTTAAATAAATTCCTGGCCTGAGGTGTTTGGATTATGGAGTTAGGATTACAAGCCTATATGATGTTTTCCCGTGGTTACAAATTCTCAAATAGTGTTTTAACTCCATTAAAAGTCAAGTTCTGGATAGGCAGTGCTTCTGTGCTATATCTCCTTTTGTGGGTCTCCACATAGACCATCTACCTTGCCTGGGCTCTAGGCTTCTATCCTATTCTCTCTGTCCTCAGCCCCAGTCCATGGTGCCATTAAAACTGAAGCCATTAGTCTTGGGGATCAGAAAATACTTTAGAGTAGCTCCTGTCTTTAGCATTTGAATTTTACTCTAAATTCATGTTCTCTTGTTTTGGGTCTCAAAAATTTCTCTCAGTTCATGGCCGGTTCAACTTTACCTTTATAAACACATTTCATCCACAAATCCTAGGTGTTTTATATTGAGAAGTTTTTCAGTCTATCAAATCTTATTTATTGCTTGAATTAGCACTCTGCAAATATTAATACTGGTAATCCTTCGACATGGCTCTTGAAGTTAATCTTCAAAGACAACTGCCCAATGAACCATACTTTCTAGTATTCACACCCTAGAGAAGTCTCCTTCCACACTGAAACTGAACTGGCCATGTGTAACCAGTAAAATGCAGCAGAAGTGACACAATATGACTTCTAAGCCTATGTCATAAGTATGCTTGCAGCAGCATCTCCCTTGTTATCTTGGGATGCTCACTGTTGGGATATAGGTTTTCATAACCGAGGCACCAAAGTGGAAGAAGCCCAAGCCTCAGGGAAAGGCCATGTGTGGATCCTTTAGTTGGCCATTCCAGCTGAGTTCCCATCCAGTACCCCATAACCAATATCAAATATGAATCATGTAAGTAAGCAATCTTGGAAGTATGACCCAACTGAGTCCTTGGATAACTCAACCTCAGCTTCCATATAACACCTTTGAGAGATCTCAAACAAGAATGTCCAGATGAACCCACTCAACCTGTGAAACCTTGAGAGATAGTAATAAATTGTTGTATTAAACCATAAAAGTTTTTGGATTGTTTATTACAGTCATATATTACCTAACAACAGTCAAATCTTTTTGGATTAAGAGCCATTTTATCTCTTTTTTTAAAAAATAAAGATTTATTTATTTGAGAGAGACAGAATGCATGAGAAGAGAGAAGAAGAAGAAGACTCCCTGCTGAGCAGGGAGCCTGAATTGGGGCTCCATTCCAGGACCCTGAGATTATGACCTGAGCTGAAGGCAGACACTTAACCAACTGAGCCACCCAGGCGCCCCCATTTTATCTCTTTGAAGTTGCTTTGCAAATCTATGCTCTAATATGCTATATTGATATTATAGGACACTTTAATTTCCAAATTTTTAGAAGGAGAGCACCTAATTCTTGTTTCCATATGTCATCTACACACATCATTTTATAACTATATGTATATGACAGTCACATAGATAATTAAAATAGAGAATATTTACTCAAGCTATTAATTATTTAAATGTGAATGACATTTGGAAACCTTAGAAGATAGTATAGGAACACATCTTCATAATATCAATATTGATAACTTTTATATTACAAGACAAAGACTGCAAAAATTATAAGAGAAAAATGAATTTTTATTACATTGATAATATCAAGAAAATGAAAAGCTATCAATTGGAAAAGATATTTGTAAAACATACAATGAAACAAATCATGGTTATAAGAAAGATTTTACACAGAGGCACCTGGGTGGCTTAGTTGATCTGATTCTTGATTTCGGCTCAGGTCATGCTCTCGGGATTGTAGGATTGAGCCCCATGAGTGTGGAGTCTGCTTGAGAGTCTCTGCCCATCCCCTCTTCTCTCTCTCTCTCTCTCAAATAAATAAATAAAATCTTAAAAAAAATTTTATACATAAATAAGGAAAAGGAAATAACCTAATTGAATAGTTTTCAAAAGAAATGTATTTTATAGGTAAAACACAAATGGTCAGTAAACACATTGAAATGGCACTCAAGGTCATTAGTAGTTAGGTAAATGCAAACTAAAACCACAGTGAGATGCTAGTTAACAGTCTCTGGATTGGCTAAAATTAAAAAATCTGACAACATCAACTATGAGTGAGGATAAAAAGAAATTATAACTTTCTTATGCTATAGCAAGAGTGCAAATTATTACAACATGGTAGGAAACAATTTGGCATCATCTAATAAAATCGAAGCTGTGCATACCTTAGGACTCTATAAATTTTCTTCCTCTAAATATGCATATGTACAGTAGAAGAAATGTGTAATAATACTATGCAGCATTATTTATCATAACAAAAAATCTGGAATTAACCCAAAAGTCTATCAGCAGTAGAATGGATGGGTAAATTGTGGAATGCTCACAGAATGAAGCAGTGTAGTGTGAAAATAAATGAATTCTTGCTATGTGTAATAACATAATATTGATCAAACAAAGCAAGCCACAGAAGAATACCATCTCATTCAACTGAGGTACAGTTTAAAGATTTTGTATTTATTTATTTGACGGACGGAGATCACAAGTAGGCAGAGAAGCAGGTAGAGAGAGGAGGAAGCAGGCCCCCGCTGAGCAGAGAGCCCAACGCGGGGCTCAATCCCAGGACCCTGGGATCATGACCTGAGCCAAAGGCAGAGGATTTAACCCACTGAGCCACCCAGGCGCCCCTGAGGTACAGTTTAAAACATGAGAAATTAAACAATATGCGTGTATGTTTGTGTCTGTGTGTTAGAATAATAAATCAAAGCAAGAAAATGGTAATGTAATATTCAGGATAGAAGTTAATTTAAGAGATGGAATATTCTACATATATATTTTTATAAGCATATAATGTTTTATAATATACCATTTCAAAAACCAATGGCTATGTCAATTAGAAATGGAGTTGATTAAAAAGGGAGCAAAAAAAAAAGAAGTCTGAGAAATCAAATTGCAATCTAAGAAATGAGTAATGAGAACAGATAATATAAATATTCAGTTTCACAAATGGGCATTATGAAGTTGGAGATGGCTCCATCAGTCTATTTGAGATGGGTTCTACTCAACGTTTTCACATCTCAACCATTCAGTCAGATCCTATTAGTCTAACGTCATATTTATCATGAAGCCTTCCCAGGTAATGTGCACCCAGGATGCTTATTACGCTGCTTAGCCAACATGGGTTACTTGGCAGCTCGATAGCTGTATTTTCATTCTGGTTTATATGTCAGGCTCTTAGGTATTATAGAGTTAATATGTCACATCCCTAATTAGTAACATATTTGGGACACTGATGAGATTAATTTTGTGGACCTGCCCATATAAGAACCAGAGTTGACACTGTGCAGAACAGATAGGTGAATGCTACGTTTTGAAGCTCTTGAGTGTTAGTAAGCTGATTTCCTCAGATGATACCCTGGCCGCGAGGCCCACTTCTATAGTACTTATTCTTCTTATCTTCACGTATGGATCATAAGTCCCTAGAGGGTAGAAATAATATCTTAAATTTCTTTATCTCATCTTTATAGATGTATACAGTACTTTATATATAGTAAATGCTTAATTATTATTTGCTGACTGGATGATTGGCTGGACTGTTGATTACGTATGCACTACCGTGTTAGCTTTTATGCTGTGCTTTACAACAATAGTAAAAATGTCATCATTGAGGAGCACCTGGGTGGTTCAGTCAGTTAAGTGTCTGTCTTTAGCTCAGATCATGATCCCAGGATTCTGGGATTGAGTCCCACGTCAGGCTCCCTGCTCAGGGGGAGTCTGCTTCTCCCCTCCCTCTGTGTGTGCTCTCTTTCTCTCTCTAGCTCTCTCTCGCTCTCAAATAAACAAATAAAATCTTGAAAAAATATCATCGTTCAATATAATGAATGGAACTACACTTCAACTACCAAATGCTAGTTACCTACAGATGTAAAATTATTGCTATTGTTCAAGTTAAAATAATTCACTCCTTCAAAATCAGCTTCTTTTCAGTCTTCTGTGAACCAAGAGGCATTTTGTGGGGAGGGGAGATATCATTAATAAAACCAATTACAAAGCTTTAAAATTTGAGAACTCTTCGAAGGACATTTTCAGCAAGGGTATCATGATAATGAAGGTGGGGTTGAGACAGTTTTCATGTCACTTGTAGAACCTAGAAGATTCTAAGACAAGTGATACTGTAGCAATCTTATTATTATTCATTATTTTAATTTTTAGAATTGTAGCAAAGGAGGAACCTTTCTAATACATTCAAATGAGATTATATTTGATTTATCCTCCAAATTATTGTTTGCCCACTTGATGTTTATGAAAAGAAATGCTGCATTTCTCACCTTAGCCAACAGAGAAGCAATCACTTGTATGAATCATCGCTGGAAATAGAAATTGTTTCAAGTGCTGGACACATTTGTGGTCTGTGAACACTGAACACTAATAAGCAGGAGTGTTCCAATCCCAAAATGACTTTTCTGACTTTTAAGTAATTTAATCCAGAAATGCTCTGGATAGACATCCAATTGTCTGCATGAAACCTGGAAGAAAAGTGATTTCATATTAAGACTTCACGGCCTTGAAGCTTGCCTCTCTGCATGCTGAGCATCTTTATCCATTCCAAAAGATAAAGGAGAGAGAGGCAAACAGGATTTCTAAAAATGAAAGAGAATAAATGCAGGGCAAATCAGCTCTTTGGCATCCTTGCTCTGTGGATAATGCTGGCCATTGAAAACTGCTATAAATTCATCAGTACTAGTGCTTCTGGCAGCCTGCACAAATCAACATGAACTATGCTTCGGTTTTCACCTTACATTTTAAATGCCCATCCTCCTAGCAACTTATTTAATCCAACAAAGTGGGCTCTAGAGTGTTCCTTTCATTTCTAACACAAGCATTGCAAGGGGATAAAGAACATATGGGCCAGTGAGTGGCCGTGAAAGTTGGGAGCGATTTGTTGATCCTGCAATGGTAGGTTAGAGATCTCAGACTCAAGAGGTAGACGCGCTACCCGATTCCTGAGATATTATATGTAGTCAAACAATGGCAGTCCTAATCACTCATCTCACAAGCCACATGATTTAACAAATATCATAAAGACACACACACTCATATAGGAGAATTTTCTCATCCAGAAATTCATTCTGATCCAGGGCCCTATAGTAAGAAAAGGGTGTGTTTGAGGAAAGAGAATCTCTCTTAAAATTCAGAAGGTGCATTTTATCAAGATGAAATTGACTTCATTGTTCTCTGTGAGGAAGCATCCTCAAGAAACTAAAGATATTGTAAAACAACTTTTTGCCCTCTCTGATTTGCCACAAACCTCTGCTTCTTGGGGGGTGTCAACTGGAGATTAACAAACCCTTTCTTAATTCTATTTCTTTTTAAATGGAGGAAAAAATGTCCATACTTGAGGATGATCATCTTTCTGCAGGAAGACCCATAAGAGTTCACAAGGAAACCTGACATAGGATATTGATATATTAGATATCTTTGAACTCCTTCACTAAGGAAATCAACTTTGAGACTCTTAATATTGGGCTTTTCATTTGTTATTTCTGGGTAACTGGATCTCAATATAATGGAGACCAAAATGCCCTCAAGAAAGGGCACTAGCCTGGTGGTGAGTATTACGGAGGGCGTGTATTGCATGGAGCACTGGTTGTGGTGCATAAACAATGAATCTTGGAACACTGAAAAAAATAAAATTAAAAAAAGAAAGAGACACTTA
This sequence comes from Martes martes, assembly GCF_963455335.1. Classification (NCBI taxonomy): domain Eukaryota; kingdom Metazoa; phylum Chordata; class Mammalia; order Carnivora; family Mustelidae; genus Martes; species Martes martes. The sequence continues at coordinate 9,825,553 of NC_137897.1, forward strand.
TTACAATGGAATAATAAACATAGCAGTTAAACAATAGCTTAAAAATAGGTATATAGTAGGTTTTCAGTGACTCAGAAATAAGATCAGTCATACATATGATGAGAAACAAGTCTGTTTACTTGGGTAGTGAATATAGAAAGTATGACTTTGTCACTTAATAATCATATGAATGTGGGACAATTGATCAATGTACATGAACTTTAGATTCCTCATTGGGAAAAAAATGGTGACTAATCATTGTTCTGCCTGCACATAGTATGAGTATTTTAAAAACTGTAAAGCATTTTATATGTTAGAAGTTTGTCAGTGTTAGTAAATGATACTGATTTTTCAAACAATGCTGCTGTTCATAAGACATATTTAAAAAATTTTAATATGTAACATCATATAGACAAAATATTGTATGTTGATCTTTATGACATTATAGGATGGGTCAGAATCTTCTCATTGCTCTGATAAGAAGAGTACAAAATGAGGGTGCCACATGCCTCAACAAGTTGTAATTTGGTGATTTAGAAGCATAGGTGCTTTCCACTTCAGGATTCCATTGCATTGCAAATAAGACCTTTTCTAAGCTCCCAAGAGTTACTGTGTTTGAAAGTGGAACTGCCCAGGGATAAAGTCAAAACATGAATTTTAGCAGTCAATAGATGCTAAGAACTTAGCTATGATTTCATATGACTTTCAAGAGCATTTCATATAGTAGTATTTTACATAGCAATGTTATCATCTATAATTTACATATGATGAAAATGAGACTCAGTGGGATTAAACGGCTTACCCAAGGTCACATAATTGATCAGTGTTAGAGTTGGAATTGGAATCAAGAATATCAGATTCCTAGTCTCTTACTTGTACTTTCATCTCATGCTATAGACTCATGAGCCACTCAACTTGGTTTCCTGTCAAATAATCATAGTTCTTCATTTGTTAATTTCATGTAACAATTAATTTTTGACAAAACTATACTTATTTAAGTATACTGTTCTAGTTAAGCAGACTTCTAGATGCATTTTAAAAATTGTATCCTAATCATCATCAAAACCACTGTGATTATTGTCATTATCAGTGAATGTAGGAGGGTACAATGGTGGTCTAATACAGATGCTGTCCCTGTCCATTACAAAGTTCATCATTTAAGCAATTAACGATACATATGTATACATGCAATGGTGACAAGCTCTTTGACTCAGAGTTGCTGAGTACTAAGGAAGACTATCATAGGGAGAGTTGACAGGTCAGGGAAGGCCTTCTTGAGGAAATAACATTTGGGCAAAGATTTGAAAAATAAGTTGATATTAACAAGACAAAACGAGAGGCATAAGCATTCCTTGGGATTAAGCAATAAGGTGAGCATGAGGGGCTAAAAAGACACCAATATAGCTATAGGGGAAGAAATTAGATGAGTAGAGGATGAGGTGAAGGACAATAGAGGCATGCCAGACCATGTGGAACTTTCAGGTCACATTAGGTAGTTTGGGTTTTTTTTGTTTGTTTTACCCAAAGATCAGTTGAAAGCCACAGTGTTAATCAGGGCATATGATATAATCAGATTTTTGACTTTTAAACGACTACTCTGGCTAGAGTGTATGGAATGAGGTGGAGGAGGATCAGCTATTGGATCAGGTAGACTAGTAAGGCAACTATTGTACTGTATTGCTACAATACAGAGAAGAAATAAGGAATGCTCAGCTGGGGTTGTGGAGAGTGAGATGGAGAGAAATGGGCAGATCTTGGAAACATATGAGGGATGAAGCCAATAGGGCTTGGTGAAGAACTGAATATGGTGGGTGCTGGAGAAGGAGTCTTAGAGATGATGCCTTGGCTTTTGGTTGGCAACGATGAAACAGCCACAGTAGAATAGGAATGGATTTGGAGGAAGTATTAAAAGTTTGGTTTTGACATGGGAAATTTGAGGAGCATTTGAGACATTCAGCAGAAATTGTTTAGGAAGCAATTTGATATACAGGTCTGGATAGAATATATATATTTGTGTGCCGTCTGTGTAGGAGGGTAACAGAAGGCATATACATGCAAAATATTGTCTAAGAGAGTACAGTATGAGAAGAAGAGAAAACCTAGAATGTAGCCTTTAGGAAATCTAACTTTTATAAGCCAGGTAGACTAGGATATGCCTGCCAAGAAGACAGAATAGGAGGCAAGCTAGGAGTATACTGCATCATGAAATCAAGGAAGGAATGTACTTCAGGAGAGCAGGATGGTGGTTGCTAGGGACAGAGAAGAGGAGGGAAATGGGGGAGTTGTTAACCGATGGGTATAAAGTTTCAGTGATGCAAGATGAATAAGTTCTAGAGATCCACTATACAATATTGTGTCTATAGCTAACAATATTGTATTGCACACTGAAAAATCTGTTAAGAGAATAGATCTCATGTTAAATGTTGTTACCACAATAAAATAAAAATAATTTTTAGAAAAGAAGGGAAAAGAGACCAATAATGTTGGTCTGTTTCTGTGGATTGATAGAGCTGGAATCCAAGTTGAAAAGAGCTGAAAAAGTGAAACAAGGAGGCTGGGACACGTGGCTGGCTCAGTTGTTTAAGTGTCTGCCTTCAGCTCAGCTCATGATCCTGGAGTCCCGGAATCTGATCTAGTCCTGCATCGCATCAGGCTCACTGCTCAGCCAGCAGTCTGCTTCTCCCTCTGCCCTTCGGCGTGTTCTCATGCTCTCTCTTAAATAATAAAAAAATAATATAACAAAAAAATCTTTAAAACAATGAGGAGGCTGGGGCGCCTGGGTAGCTCAGTGGGTTAAAGCCTCTGCCTTCGGCTCAGGTCATGATCTCAGGGTCCTGGGATCAAGCCCTGCATTGGGCTCTCTGCTCAGCGGGGAGCCTGCTTCCCTTCCTCTCTCTGCCTGCCTCTCTGCCTACTTGTGATCTCTCTCTCTCTCTCTCTCTCTCTCTCTCTCTGCCTGCCTCTTTGCCTATTTGTGATCTCTGTCTGTCAAATAAATTTTTAAAAAAATGAGGAGGCTAGACTAGATCCCCTTTAAAGTGCCTTCCAACTTTAAAATAGTAAATGTTGCGATTTCATGCTGCTGGCCAGAGCTCCTCTTTGTCACAGGTTTCCCTACTCACCCTACTCCTGGCTAATAAGAAGACTCTATCATTGAATGAAATAATTTGCAAAGACCGTATTACTTTAAGCACCATTACAACCTCAAACAAACTTGGGACAAATCATTCTCTTCTACGTTTACATACTTTTTTTTTTAAATTTTATTTATTTATTTGACAGACAGAGATCACAAGTAGGCAGAGAGGCAGGCAGAGAGAGAGGGGGGAAGCCGGCTTCCTGCTGAGCAGAGAGCCCCATGCTTGGCTCTATCCCAGGACCCTGAGATCATGACTTGAGCGGAAGGCAGAGGCTTAACCCACTGAGCCACCAAGGCGCCCCTATTTTTTTTCTTTTGAAAAGAATCTTGAACACAAAAAATTCTTATATGATTTTTCCCATAGCACCAGTTGAAGAAACATATTTCCAAGAATTGGTTTTATTTTTTGGGTCAGGACTGCAGGGATAAAATCAGGTCTAGAGTTTCCATGTGGATGAATTTGGAAGTGAACAGATTCGAAGCTGCAGTCCAGGGATGTCTCACACTACACTCTACTATTTTCCTTTTAAATTGAATCACCTTTTCTGGGCTTTGAGAACTAAGAGAACACATCCAAAGAATTGATTTTGTATGTAAGCAGAATGCTTGGGCACTTGCTGCTTTTCATCTAAAGAGAGATTCCTATATTCTCACTCTCTTGGTAGGAAAGAAATCTAATAAAAGGTCATATAGACCATTGCTACTTCGAGTGAGATCAGTGGACCAGCAGCATCAACTTCAGCTAGGAATTTGTTAGAAATGCAGAATTTAAGGCACCACCTCAGACCTACTAGATCAGAATATGCATTTTAACAGGATCTTCAGGTGATTCATATTAACATTAAGAAGTGAAAAGAACTTGTGATTTTTTTCTCAGAACCTACTTTTTAAAAATATAGAATCCTTTGTTACTCTGCTATGATATTTAATTAATCCAAGGACAGATTAGTCATTTACGGACTAAAACCTAATCATTTTGTTTTAAGATTAAGACCTGCAGTAGAGTGCCAAGGTGACTAAAGAGATATATTTTACAGGCAAATAGCTCATCAGCTCATGGTAGAACACATATTTTTCATTTCTCCTTACCAGAGGCTGCTAATTACTTGCATTGGACTACTTACTTTTCCTCCTTTAGTAATAATAATATTTGTAAATTTACTTTGAAATAGCAAGATTACCTGTCATGATTTTGTATAGGTGTTATAAACTTTCACTATTTTCTGTCTCCTTAGCCAGTTTAGAAGAACATCTACACTTTTTTGCATGGCCCTCCTTGGTGATTAACATCTGGAATGGACAGATGAAAACTCAACCCTCAGTCTCACCGTTCTTTTCTGTTTCTTACATGAAACCCTACTCTAACCTTTAATCAGGGCAGAAAAAGATTGCTACTGCCCCCTGCTGGCCTGTTTTATTTTTCCTCCTCTACAAATCGAATAGGATGCCCAAGGATTTTGAGCCGCGGAAGAAAGCTCAGCGGAAGGGACTTTCACTAGTAGAGAGGTAGAGATCCTTTGGGAACAGGCGGCTAAAATCAAACGAAAACACTCAAGGGGCGAAGAAGGCATAAAGGGCTTCTAAATTAAATTATTGATCTTCATGAGCCTTTTTCTGCACACGGACTTGTCTATGCCAAGGGAATGTCCCCTTCTCTGCAACACAGGACTCCTCTTTTGCCTTTAGGTTCCACTGACAAGGAGTGAACTACACACTCCCCTATTATAATTTCAGTACTCTGGATTCTGCTTTCTGCTTCCCCCAATTCCCCTTTCCCACTTCTTGACCGTATTCCCTTTTCTTCTTCAAACTCCCGTCCCGCCCACCTACCAACAGACTCTCATTTCTAGGGGTCAGACCCTAATCTCCTTCACCCTCCCTGTCTACCCTGATCTCTGTTCTCTCCTGATTGTCATCGCATCCCCCTTTAGCACCCTTTCCCTGAACAGAAAGCCACTCTTTGCCTTTGAACATCAGGCTTGTCCCCTCTTGAATGCCTCTCCCCGACCCCCGCCCCAAGCGACTGAAAAAGGAAACATGCGCACTTCAGAGCTAGGAGCTGTCCGAGTGCTGAAATTTATAGGCTGGGTAAGATCACGTCTCCCGTCTCTTTCTGTAGCTCTCATTCCAGCACAGGATCTCAGCAATTTTGCCCTCTTCCCCCGTGCCCACTCTAGCGCGCAGAGTCCTTTCTTCTCTCTCATTTACAACTTCTTTTAAAAAGAGAACATTTTCTAGAGAAAAGGGATTTGCTAAGCAGAAAGGACATAAAACAAAAGCCACAGCAACCCGACTTCCAGCATGGCATTGTCACCAGCCCCCTTTGCATGGTGATGCGATTAAGGTAGCGGCATTTTTATTATTCAGGAAAAGCAGCTGGGGAATCCATCAGTTCTAAGGCTTTGTCTTTCCTTGGTTAACTGATGGTCCTGAGCCCCGGTTTGACCTGACCATGATGCCTAGGACTGGCACTTTTTGTTTTTTCTCAGCAAACTGTACAAACCCAAATCTCTTTTTGATTTTCAAGGAAACTAGATTCCTGCCAGATTTCGAATCGGGACAATAAATAGATACTTTGCCCTAGCTTCTTTCTGGAATCATTTCGGAGATATTTTCCACAAGCATCACAGAAACAGGAATGAACCGGCAGCTAGTGAACATTTTGACAGCCTTGTTTGCATTTTTCTTAGAGACAAACCACTTCAGGTAGGTGAAACGACTTTGCATGCTGATATTTTCCCCCATGAAAACTGTTTGAAAGAGAACGTGTCATACATTTTTATCTATTTTTCTATGCCCTGGACCATATTATTTTAATTTTAAAGAGGAGAGTTATATTTCTTTTGTTCTTTTAAAAGGCGTAATTATGGTGGGAGGGTGGTAAATTTTCAAAGGCAAGTTTTATGATCCATAACCCCACTCTATGCATTTCATCACATTTTCACAGCAATGTGATATTAAGGAAGTCTAATGAGTTGCATGCTCTTTACATTTCTATATAATGATGATGATTATTATTATTTTTGCTTTCAAATTCCTCTGAAAGTCATTTAAAATGGTTATTGGATGCAATGCTTCTCATATGGTGGAAGTGATTGGATTAATTTACAAGGAGGATGCTCATTTTATATAAAATATAAAAGAACCCTAATTCTTAGTCAACTTGAAACTTCTATTGTATTTCAGCAACTAGATGCATACTATGAGCACTACAATTCAGGAAATTGCTTGAAACATCAAAAATATTTAAAATCTCATTTTACCACTATGTTCCATTGCTCAGTATATTTGGAAACTGAATGCCTACCAAAATTTAATTAATATGACATGTTTGTATTTATCTCTGCATGAGAAATGGACTGTGCATAATTAAAATAAGTGGCAAATCATTATTTGCATGTGCGTAATTTTCTACCTAGTTTATAAGTTGTCAAATCAGTTTATACTTCAAATTATCAGATGATTACCAGTAAGTGAAATAGCCACCCTAATGGCAGAGGTTCTAAGACAGCATAGAGACAGGAGATGTTCATACAGAAAAGTCTAGACTGTTCATTTAATTTTCACTAGATTTTATGGTATTTTTTTACAGAACCAAGAGAAATGGAACATATAGCTAATGTTACGAGTACTGGGAAAACCCAATATGTTCCTTTCAGGTTCACACCTACTATGATTAAGAAACACCGTAGGCTGGGTTTCATTAGAAGCATCATCACCATCATCATCATCACCACCTTCATTACCACCACCACCACCACCATCATAATTAAATAATACTTGATTAATCAGATGAATCTGCATATGGGAATGTGAGTATTTTTAGATGATTGTATCAATTTTTAACTCCTACCAAATGTTTAAATCCTCTGCACTTAATACTTTGCATTTAATACTACTTTGAAAAACTGGCAAAAATGTGGTGTTTTCTCAGTGACAGAATTAACAAGATTATTTGTTAAACTATTAAAAATAAAGCTTGTAAAATATTATGCCTTAGGGAAGAAATAGACATTCAGTAAACCACTATGTATTGTGAAAGAATTCATTTCACTACAAACCAAACAGGCTCTTTTTATAAGCCCTTTAAGGAAAATGAAAATATGAGAAATTTTCCAATCACATTTAGTGTTTGTGATAATGCAGAAGAGAAAATGATTTAGAAGTTCTTTTTCATGACTACTTTACTGGAGAGTGAACAATTTAAATGCTAATATATAAATAACATCTGATAAAATAATAGAAGTACAGACACACTTATTGTTGACCTATTTTAGAATGAAGTTAAATTTCCAAGTGAAGCCTTCCTTTTAGACAATGCATTGAAAATTATTAATAGTTGATAGCTGGAATAGAATCTAGCAGGTGAGAAAATAAGCAATGGAATAATTAGTTCACTGTTTACTTTGTTCTGCCCATCTTATTATATATTTCCAATAAAAAGTAGAGGATTTACATTAAGGGCTAAAATGCTGGAAGAATTGTTTGAGAGTCATGGGGGAATGATTTTAAGACAATCACATTTTAGAAATTATCATCTTCATTTCTCTGATGAGTCTAGAAAGAAACAGCTTTAACTATATGTCCATAAAATCTACAAAATAAGCTATGCATGTAGTATCATCTTAAACATCTTTATGGCTATAGTTTGGACATCTGGGAGATATGACTCAGGATTTCTAACTCTCATCATTTAAAGTTAACTTTAGAGAATGTACAAATTCTGAAGTTGACCAAAGAGTTTTTAATTTTCTTTTTCTTCTTACTAACATAACACATATATTAACAAAACATGATGTCAAACATTCTGTGAGCCTTAGCTCTCAGGCATCGAGAATGAAATTGTTGCTAAAAAAAAGTTGATGATGTGTTTAGGACGGCTTTCTGCAAAGACCATGACTCCAGGTCTGGAAAACAACCTTCGCAGACCCTATCACCTTCAGATTTCTTGGACAAATTAATGGGAAGGACATCAGGATACGATGCAAGAATCAGGCCAAATTTTAAAGGTAGGCTCCAATTAAATTTATGTTAAGCCTATGGGAAATCTAGGTGTTTGAATAATCTGAAATAAGTTTTAATCAGGTCTTTTTATCATAAAATAATGTAGTATTCATTTCATTTGGCATTCTTTTGAGATAGCCAATTTAATAGTTTAAATTTTATATATTGTTTGCCTCTTTTGAAAACTTTCCTCATTAGTATTCTATTCCACAAAGAAGACTAATGTCAGAGATTATTGCTACATTCCCTTTTTTGATCCTAAGTGGGAGTATGACTGGAAATGACTCCAAGAGTAAATGATGGATTTGACTTATATGTGTGTCTACCAGGAATCATTCAAGATTCAATGATTATTCAAAATCTTTGGTTTCCGTTTTGAATACTTACTCCCAAAGTGAAGTTTGAATCTCAATATAAAACGTGCCATTTTACACACTTTCAGGCCTCTCTCATTTCTGAACTTTGTGGCAAGAGGCTCTAATTGAATACATCAGAAATTTTTGGTTTTCTTTTGTTTATACATTTTAATTGTTTATTTGAAATTGTTTATCTAAAATTAACAAATACAGAATTGTAAAGTACACATGTCAAAGATGGTGGATACTTTCTTTGTTCAATTGGAAGCAAACCAAAAAGTTTGATATTTTTGTTATTTAATGTTATAAAAATGTGATTAATCATCTGTAAAAATTATTTTTTATCTATTTGATTTATTTTTATGCTAAATAAGAAACAATTATTAATGAATGAATTATTTTTGATGTTTTAATTTCTAAATACATATTTTAAACAATTGCATTTTATCTTGTAATTTAATGTAATGCATTGTGGAGTGCTTATAATATTTTACAAAAGAAGAATCTTATAATATTCTAGATAGTATGTTGTAATTCCATTGCTTTGGTTTTGCTTATTAGCGACTTAATTGGATTGCTTTCTTTGAGTTTTGATTAATTTTTATTATTGGCAAATATGAGCATGAAAATTAAATTCTAGATTCATTTCAGCTTTAAATGCTACAATTCTGAATATACCCAGCTAAGGGCACATTTTATAAAGAGTTATGTCATAATTTTGACAAAACAAGTATTTCTGATTTATAGAGTATTTCCAAAAGAAACAACAGAACTAAATTCAAAGCTTGATATTCCTGAAAACAATTTTCATGCTCATCCCATTTCATACTAATTTTGTAATCATTGCTTTGGAAGTCAATATTTGAAATAAAATCCTATGAGTAACATATTAAGAATGAGCTTTCAATGGGACCACTTATTCTTACATTTATTCACTTAGTCATTCAATAACTTCTGAGTCTGAACTATATGGGAAGTCAACTACTGCATGCATTGAAAAGTTGAGAGATGAAACAGGTTTGGGTGCTATCGTCGAAAAATTTTAGTGGGGAAGGTAGATGTTACATGAATATTTATAAAGTAACATATATTATGAGACAGAAATAGTTAAGTAGTTAATAGTTAAGTAACATGAGGAAGTACAGATAAAATGCTACAGGATTCCAACAAATGAAGAGATGATTTCCTGTTAAGCTATTCACGGAAGGTTTCATAGAGAAGGCCCAGGGATGGAAAATCATTTCAAATTTATATGGATCTTGTTTAATAGCAGCTATTATTCATTATTTTCTAGAAGTTGCTTTTCAAAAGGGGAGAAAAGTGTAGAGTAATAAACAAACACCCATGTTGCCATTTGCTACTTTAAATGACCACATAGAATGAGCAATCACTTTCACACAGCTTTTTTTCTCATTCTTCTGGGGATGTCACCCTTTGGAAACAACATTTCTCATGACTCTAAAGGATAAATAAATGGAGAGATTATCAAGTATAGGAAAGCATGGCCATGTTTTTGAGATTTTTTTCACTGCTTAAAGACCTGAGCACAGGATGTTTTAAAGACTTATAAAAGGGAAATGGGGTAGATATCCTTTAAGATTCGAACATTAATGAATTTCACCGAGTTTTGTCTCCCACTCCCTTTAACTCTCCACCTCAATGAACCCTGATCCTCTTTCATAAATTTTATTTACATGAACCATTTATAGAATATTAATTACATAACAGCTCCCACAATTATCTTTATTCAGAGAATCTTGGCTCTTCCTGGATATAAAACATTCCCCATTATTTTAGAGTAAAATAATTCTCACTCCTTGGTATTCCCATGAAACTTCATATGTCTAATATGGTTCTTTTGCATATTTACATTTTATCAACCCACCCCACACTGCATCTGAGAGGGGAGGGTTGTATATAGAGTTATATATAGAGAGAGTTATATATATGCACACACAAACACAAATATGCACATATACACAATATAGGTAAAAGAAGTCATCTTTTCTCTGCAATGAGGATATAAGGACCAAGAAAGAGAGGAAAATGTAGATCATTTATGAAGATTAGTGCGACCACTTAGTTGTAGTAGATGCTGAGGGTAGGAACTTTTGAGGAACCAACCAGTGGTCACAGTGACTAGCAAAGATGATCTTAGTTGAGCTGAGGAGAAAGAAATAAAAGAGATCATAGGGAACTTGTAACAGTGAGGAGACTAGGAAGAACTATAGACTTATTATAACCTACTATGGTTGATTAGCAATGTACCAATGAGAAATTTTATATAGTAGGTAGAAATGAAGGATGATTAGGAAATGCGACTATATCTAGACAGTGACAGGCATGCTGTAAATGCTAAAAACCAAATGGCTATGAAAACAATAAACATGATGATGATGATGATTTTGAAAACAACAATAATAGTAATTAATAAGAGGACAGAAGGGCAAGATTTGACCACAAAAATAAAAGCAAGAGTGAAATATGGGTGGTTGAGGTACAAGGAATGGCTTTTCTAGATTTCTTATTAAATATTAGTTCTGCTCTGTTTTCCTTGCTGCCATACACTGGCAAGGGAAAAGGAAATGCATACGCATAATTTTTCTTATTGGAAGGAATCTTTCCTGTATACTTTCAAGTCAGTAAAATATTTCATGTCTATTCCATATCCTTGATGGCCTCTGAAAGATGTCATAATGGGCATATACACAAGAAGGAAAATGGATGTAAGCTAGAAAAGGGGACCAGAAATGAATCAGACTTAGGCTCTGTAATTGAGAGCCATTCTTAGAAACTACAGGGAAAAAATAGCTTTTCTGATGTGCTGAAGCACAAGTGTATAAACAAAGTCATGAGTCAGATTTGCCAGTTGCATTCCATCTATAAGATCCATAGAGACCTGGGTCAGACCTTGTCAAAACACAAATTTTCAAAATCTTCAGTTCAGATGAAAACACAAGCTAAGTCCATTCACAATTACCTGGTTCTGAAACCATGGTAAATATTGATTCTATGTCAACAGAGGGGCCACTTTCCCCACTTGGGTGATTTGTCTCATTGTCAGTTGATTTATCATGGTGTTACTCCATCATCGTATCAGATACTCCTTTGTCAGTGTTACTGCATCTTGAGAATGCCACTTTAAACATTAAGCTTTTAAGGAGGCCAAATGAAATGCTCAAACCTGGGCAAAATACATTAGTTCTGATTCTGTCTCTTTGAAACAAAGCCTTTATCTATTTTAATGAAATTTTCTTTGAAAATAAAATTAGAGTTATATCCTAAATTTCATCCCAATGTGAATAAATACATTCCACTATAGCATTCATTTTGGAATAGGATCTGGAATGGATGGTGCCAGGAGATAATTATTCACTCCACTTCTTTGTGCATGCCATGCACACTAATTTTTTTCTATGTCTGGAGACCTAAATTTGAAAGTGTGATGTGTGACATTAAAACCTACATTTGCATGCAATATGGTTTCCTTCATTTTCTAAGGAGTTATCAGATCAAGAGGTGTTTCAGATACAAGTAGAAATAGTCCCACTTTGAAAAAACTAGAGGTTCAGATTTCTTCCCTTGGAAATTCTATTTATTGTCTGTAGCCAAGTGGAGCTCAAGCTCAAATGTTGTGCTTGCCAATCCCTGTAGGGGGTGGCTTGAGCACAAATGTCCAGCAGGGACATTTGGAAAGGGTGATTCTCTCAGTTAGGATAATGCAGCCCCAGCAGGATCATTTCTTTGATCACCCTGGTAGATGCGGGCATCAGATGTTACTATGTTTTCCGAGAAAAAGAATAGAATGCTTGCAAGTATCAGAAATATTTGACTTGAGTGCAGGAAGTTGCAGAAAGAGTGCAGCCATTTTAGAACAAGACAATAGGAGATAAAAAGGAGAAAAGTATTATTGAAATGAAAGACTGGAGGTAACAAAGGGAAATTTACATATGACAGTTTTGTTCAGAAATGACATTGATGAAGATTTTTGAACATCTGAAATCCATTGGCTGTGTCACAATCTAGCTTTTCTCTGATGTATGGACACCAACCAACACATTTGTATATACTAGGCTTCTACTATTGGCCTACAAGGTGCTTGTAGTATGAGGTGACATCAGGAAGGAGACGTCTATAATATTCTAATAGGCTCTGGCAAAGTAAATGTTTTCCAGTCCACGGTGACAGAGTAATATAGTGGAAAGGGTCCTAGACTTGGATTCAGAAAACCCAAGTTCATGTCCTTTTTGAGAAAAGATATCTTCACCTTTCCATGCCTTATGTTTTCTTCTACCTTTGCATGAGTTGTTCTGAGCATCAAATGAGATCATGCATCTGAATGATTTGTTTTTAACTATTAAGTTTATTGCAAATAATTTGAATTATCAGTCCCTATTACTAGCCCCTCATTTCTCTTTTATAACCGGCACTGATGGCATATTGTCAAAGCTAACCCTTTATGGTGGTTGGGGTCTTATAATTGCTTGATTTTTTTTATGGTATAAAAACAAGTCAGAAAAGTTCAGTCCCTTAGAATCCTATTGCAGTAATCAGAACATAGATGTCATGTGTCTCAGCTGGTTCTCCTTTTATTCGATTGGTGGGAAGATTTCCAACCTGAAAGAGCTATTTCATATTCATAAATATGAAACAAAGAGGGAGCCATTTGCGGGAAGGAATTATCTTTATCCATTCAAATCCCATCCCTGATTATTTTCTTGGACTCATTTTTAAATGAACCAAGGAAAAGAAAGAACCAATTTTACTTAGTCCTAGAAAGAAGGACCCTAAACTTAACTGAAGATATATGACTGTCATTTCTTATATAATTTCTTGTCCAGTTATTGCACTTGCAAGGGTCACTGCACAAGCATGCAGAATTGATTTTTTATTTTAGAGCAAGTATTTTGAAGAGAACATTTGGTCTCTACAACATGGCAGGTTAAGAGCAATAGAAATGGAAGCTCATAATTTAGTTTTTGAGAATGTATTGTTTTGCTCCTTGGTTGATTCTGGGTAACTTTATATCCTTAATTTCATTAATGAAGGGCTTAAACATTTTATTCTAATCTCTATAGTGCTTGCTTGTCCGCCTTGAGGGACAATTCTGTCCATTTTGCTGATAATCAGAGACTTCATTAAAAAAAAAAAATAACAGCATTGATATTGGGATATCCTGGTACTTAATGAGTGGGCATTATAATGTGTCCACTTAGGGTTATCAGCTTTAGAGTGTGGAAAAAAAAATCATCATTTGTTTGTTCTTGGTAGTGTTGAATTTTTTTTTTTTTTGGTGTGTTGGATATACATGTTTGGAATAGGGTCTTAAAAATGGAAATATAGTTGATCAAGCCTCATAACAACAAGGTCTTTGGAAGCGTTCTGGGTTCTCTTTGGAGTTAACACCTTGTGAGGCTGTCCTGACTGTGGCACACAGCATTTTCTCACTGACTTCTTTCTTGAGAGGGCTACTCTGGACACTTGTGACTGATTGCAGACATTTTTCGCCATGTGAAATGCACTAAAGGAAGGACCTTCACAAAAGAATAGATCTCTAAGTGATATTCTTAAGTGAGCAGGACATTTAAAAATAAAGTCACTGGTTACCCTCTTGGAGTCTAGTCTGGCTAGCCAACCAAATGTGGTCATGGGGCAAGTACAAGAGAAAAGCCGGACACTGCCTTGGACTCATGCCCTGGCTTGTGTATCCACCATATCCTTATGAATGTGAGTATATCAAATGGTGTCTCTACTTTCTTAACACATTTATCCAAGAGGCCAAAATCCTGGATCAAGTCAAAATATGGAAAGACAATGGGAAATTACCACGAATGTGACTGCCTAAGTTTTGTTTTCTTTTCTTTTTTTTTTTTTTTAAAGATTTTATTTATTTATTAGAGAAAGAGAGCACAAACAGGGGGAATAGGAGAGGGAGAAGCAGGTTTCCCACTGAGCAGGGAGTCCAATGCGGGACTCAATCCCAGAACCCTGGGACCATCACCTGAGCTGAAGGCAGACAGCAACCGACTGAGCCACCCAGGCACCCTCTAAGTTTGTTTTTGATTTCTTCTTTTTCTCTGATGGGAGGGAGGGCCATATTTTCTTGAGGAAAAATAAGCTACACCTGCCCATGCATTTTCAAAACAACAGAATAAATCTGTAGCAAGGGAGCATCTATGTGGGCACAAAAAATTACACATAAGGGTTCACATCTTTATATTGCAGTCTAAACACAATTCATTTGTTTGTTCCTCTTAAATAGTGAGTAATTACTATGTGCCAGGTGCCATGTTACTTGCTAAGTATACAGTGGTAAACAAAAATTCAAGCTTTTAAATGTCTGTTTTTACTTCACTAAAAACTGGAATATAATTTGTAAATTGAATTCTGTATCATCCAGGACCTCTGCAGGAAAGAAATGGCACACTTTAATGGGGTATGAGAGGGTTTGGAAAACCAATCCCCCAAAAGAGAGTTTAGTACTTCAAGACCTGAAGAGGCAAGGGAGGGAATGGTCACCAGAAAGTAGAGAATGTGGCTATACAGACAGACCACCTAATGAGATCTGTGCAGCAATGTAGTCAATCGGTGCTGTCCTAGCAGGGAGAAAGCGAGAGAATAAATATTTAGACCTCACTTCCTCCTGTATTTCATTTTCTCGTGGGAGTCTCATTGGCCAAATTCAGTTAGAAGTCAGAAAGCAAGGGAGCTCAAAGGAGCAAACTCAAAACGTCAGCTTCCCAAGGTACAGAGAAGAACAGGAAAGAGAAGAGCGTGTCTCTGCGCAGGAAATGGAAGATAACAACACAAAACCAACATAGGAGCAAAGACATTCCTCAGTCTTCAGGTGGTGGACCAGATATCTCCAAAAATGATAAATCAGTTTAGTAAGTCTTCCTTTATCAGTCTTGGGAAAGAAGGGAAGTGAGAGAGGGGTATTGTTGGGATAAATTATCCCAATATTTACTGATACCTCCAAAGGCAGAGGAGAGAGACGAAGATAATGTAAGATGATAGTTCCTTCTCCTAAACAGACATCTGAAAGAGGTGCAATCAATGGAATGGTATGTGTGCGTGTGTGTGTGTGTGTGTGTGTGTGTGTGAGAGAGAGAGAGAGAGCGAGCTTTCTGCAGAGTATATGAAAATAATTAATGTAGTTTCCTGTCTATCTAATATGTGTCTACATTTGCCAATACTGTATTGTTGTGCTTGCCCCATGGCAATCCTCTCCAGGCTCCTTCTGCTGGGTGTGTTGTGGGCTTAGATTTGAGCACAAGACTTAATGCCAAGTCTCTTTGGGGCAGCATTTCTGAGACACATGCTTTCCCTTTGTGCTCTTCTGTTCTACACAGAGCTGTAGAGAGTTAGAAGAAAAAAAGATTAGGTGGAGGTTAGAAGAGCATGAAGACCAGGAGCAGAGTGGTGTACATTTCAAAGAAATGGCAGGGCTGAAGGAACGGTTGCTTGTTTTCCACTCCTTGGTGGTTTGATTACTGCACCTGAAATACAGCTACTTATCATGGCAAGTCTGCTACTTTAGGAAAATCTCAGAACCACTTTGCCATGTAATTTTTCTTTTATTTTTAAAAGCCAGTGTATATAGAAGATAATATAATCTATCATTTTCTGATTTATTTACATTTAAATACTTCAAGATATTGATTTCTAAGAACCACTTCATGTTTAAGAAGTCAGTTGAGATTTCTTTTGCCAGGTTTTTTCTTAGAAAAAGCATTTTTTGCCTCCCAAATATATTCAGGAAACAAGGGGTCAATGTATTTAGCTTTGAACCTCAAAGTCTCTGAAAAGTGAATGATATACACATGTGGCAAACCACACTGTAACAACTCATTAGATGTATTTAATAAATACAGTGTGAAATACTCACAGTGGAATTCTTATATTCTACTTTTTCCATTGCGTTAACTCTGGTTTTAGTACTTCAGTGTTGTATAGACTATGTGATGTCTTTCTCAAACAATGCTTTTCAGAACACCTGTTCCAGAGCCATCTGAGTCCTGTTCAAAAAGCACATACCTGGGCTCCACACTGCCCCAGCTCTACCTCTCCAGAATTGCTGAATGATGAGATCTTAAAATATTCACTTGAACAAATTCATAACTCCTCACACCTTAAGCACTATAAGACCAGAATGAGAAAATTTTGCCCTTGTGTCTGAAGGATAATATCTTTCTTGTAGTATTTTTCCCAAGATACTCTATGCCAGTGATTGCCTTACCAAATAAAGGGGGGTGAAATACCACAGGTGAAAAAAAAAATGTAAACTGAGACTCATGAGGACTGGTTGTAACTCTAGTTTTGTCAGCTGTAACCTGGAGCACACCACCTAACCTTTCTAGGATTCATTTTTCTCACCTCCAAAAATAAAGGACTTGGGGCAAGATGTCTTTGTCACTTCCAACATTGATAGTCCCTGGTCTTTATATTCTAAATTAAAATTCTGTGGTATGTGCTTTTATAAATTATTAATTCACCCACAGAAGAGCTTGGATACATCCAATTTTCCTAGGGAATTGGTCTTTACTCTGAGAAATATTAATTCTGTCCAGATTTTTTTTCAGTTGCTCATTTCTTATTTCAACTCCCAATATTTCAAGGATGATCATTATTCTACGGAAAGACTCTGGAAACTTACAAGGGGATTATTGAAGAAATAAGCCATTTACATTTTTGTCTTGCATTCAGTTTGGTGGTAGCAAATTCACGTACAGAGGCTGCTTCTGGGAAAAGTAGCTGCCATGTTTCTTTAGTTCAGCATCTGGCCAAAAATGTTTCTCAAAACATTAGTCCCACAAAATGTTCTCAGATAAAAGGTTTAAATGGAAAAATGGAAAATAAGAATGTGAAATTTTACAAAACATCCTCTGAGAGAGTCCCAATATCCACTAACATATTAAAAGTTTAGAGAAAACTTGCAGTAAAAATACACAAATATTTTTAAAACTTTTTTTACATAGGTGCTTATCCTATACTTATTTGATCATGGATTTCTTAAATGAGTAACATTCTGGGGAACTGGGGTTTCATGGAATACCTTTTGGAAATGTGGTCTTGGTAAAATCCATAAATCTAAATGAATTTTTTTTGCCCTGAAAATTGATGATGATGATGATGATGATGATGATGATGGGAAACCATCATGATGCTCTGCTAGAAAGATAATACCCATAAGAGTGAGAAGACCTCTGCATTCAGTAAATGTGGCTTTCATTTTGATACATGGTCAACATTAGCATTCTGCTGCCACAAGAGAATTACTCTACTAGTTAAAATATTATTGCAGGCTATTTATCTCCTGCTTCATTTACATGAATAAATGAGCAAACAGAGGCATTTTGAAAAAAACAAACATCGAAGACAAAAGAAACTACATTAGTCAATACAGCAAAATACTTTGATCTGATAATCATCTGTTTTAGTCTTTATGATTCTTGAATGCTGAATGACCAATACACATTTAAACAAGTGACTTTTAACCTTGAACTAAAGACATTTCTTCAGCAGGCTATGACAAAGTTTTATGCCTATATGAGGGATTTCCTTTTGGATTGCCATCTTCTCTTTCAGGCAGTTTTCCAAGATGGATAAATCTTATGGTTATATAATTTCCATCCAACTGTTTATTTAGAATTTTTTCCCATCACCTCCTTGAAATGAAATTTTTCAAATTTGAATCCATACTAAAAAAACCTCACATTTAAAAAATTGAAATTATGCAAGATTTATCTTAAATAACTTGTGTAGAATTACAATTAAGGTCTTCATTTTTTAGCAATAAAATATATTCTCTATTAGTCTTCTCAAAATTAATCATGTTTCATACTTACATATGTGAATTCCCAGGAAAAACTATTGAAAATTGTTTTCAATAAAGATGATGCAGAAAGAAACGTCTTTGAAATAATCACTAAATGTCTTGAAAAAAATTTTATATATTTATATATTATATTATTATATAAAGGTATATATATTTTATATATATTTATTTTAAATATATATTTTTATATATTGTATATATTATATATAAAATATATATACATATATCTTTATTACTAGTTCTTCCCCCATGCTTTCTCTGAGAGAGTTTGTCAAATGCCCAAGTATGACTTTTTTCTTCTTGTTTCTTACTCCAGGATCTTAGGAGGATATAGAGAAAAAAGTAGGGGTTGGGAAGTATTAAAGATACCTTAGATTTAACCAATGGCTCCTGATCCATTTCATTTATATCATAAAGTAGATGAAGATACATTGATGATGGAGCCACTACACATTCTGTATGAGACTAGTACTTCATTTGAAACACTGCTTCAAGGTATCCACAGTGAGGGCACTGGCGTTGCTGACATTCCACTGTACAACCCACAGATAATGCGATACCAATTTTTAAGATTATCTGGTGATTGAGGGTTGGCAGTCTTAGATATACAGCACCTTGGAGAGTAACTGAGTGAAGATTAATGAAGTTCTTCAACCTACACAGTTTGCTTACTCTTAAATTTTGTTTCATATAGCCTGGGTGCCTGACTCAGATTCCTTGATTCCTTATTATCATTTGCTCCTGATGTCACTGCTGCTTCTCCATTTCTAGGAGGCAGACAGTTGCATTAGATATTATGGGACTGAGGAGAAGGCTTTGGTGAATTCTTAGTTACAGAAGTCAGGAAATATGAACAAGAAGATAACATTTTCTCCAGTATTCTGAGATTTGCTTTCAAAATGAAGTATATAGTATCTTCCCCAAATAAAAAAAATTTAAGAAGAGATCATGCCTCTTTGAAAGGAAATGTCACATAGGACCAATGCCATGTCTTAGGAAAACTGGCACCAAAATGTCCATTTTTTTTTTTCAGGAGGATTTTTGATAGATAAAATGCCACTCTGCTTCTTCTAAAATTTGAGATCATAGCTTGTTAGCAACAAAGTTGCTATACTATTCAGTATTTATTTTCTCTGGAATATTCCTATTTTGTTATCTAGAGTTAGTGACCACTCTGTGACCAGTGGCATACTCAACCTAATCCTTACCAAATTAATCCTGTATTAGCAGGCCTATTTTTTTCCAGCTCTCCAAAGATAGGAGGAATTACCCACAGTTTGGAATACATGTTCCTTTTATTTCCCCCCAAGTACTACCTACATTTCCAATATTCACATTTGTTTATTAGGCACATATGCCTCATTTAAGCTCATCCTTTATTCAAATCTTCTGAACAGATATTCCCACTTAAAACCCAACAGGTGGCTTCCTGTTCCATAGATCTCCTGATGCCAACCAAGTTTAAAAATGCTGGGCTTTCAGGAAAGTGTTATGAATTTGTGACTTGGGGCAAATATCCCAAAGCCCATTTAAAAAAGGGTTTCCTCAGCAAGAGAACACAGTTATTGCAAGGAAAAAATTCCACATCTCTACTTGTGAGACAGACTCAGCAAACAGCATAATTACACGCACATTTTTTATTTCCTGCCTACTTTTGCAACCGGGTTTGCATAGGGCCCCTGGGTGAAGCATCTTCCATAGCACCCACTCACCCCAACTGAGTTCATTTAAGAGGTGTCAATGTACAGTTAACAGCAAAACAGCTTGGGTGAAGGAATCTTTGCGGAGCTCGGCGGAAGTGGATTGACACGTGAAGCTTCCGTGATTGAGTTATGATTCCTCCACCGTGGGACCTTTCTCATTCCTCTATACATTAAAAGAACATTATTATATAAGAATCTGGATCCAGGTGCTAACACTATGGGCCATAATAAACTGTGCATATGTAAAATCTCAAATGAGTGGGTATCCCTCAGTGTCTAACTTTTTGTATAAATGTCAGAATAAATTATCTGCTTCAGCGAGAGCAACACAGTTGAGGGCACTAACAAAAAGTGTCCATCAGTGACATCGTTGAAGTATACCATACAAATTGCAAAATGACACCTTTGAAAAAGTTATTTACTGCTGTGGCAGGTGCAAAGAAGGCAAAGAAATAGAGAATGGATAATAAATAGATTCTAAAGGCAAGCTAAGATCAGAAATAAACTCCTATACTTTTTTTAGAAAATTCATAGTGCAGCTGCTCTGGGGTGCCTGATTGGCTATATCTTTATCTGAATGCACAGGAAAAGCAAGCTGAGCTGTCATCCAAGAGAGTGCAGAGCTCAAAATACTAGTATCCTCGATGTTCCAGGCCTCTCACAACTCTTGAAATTCTCCTGGGACTTATCCCTTCCTTATACACCTGCACATGGCTTATAAAGATCTTCATGGTTAGATATTTTACTACAACAATCTGAGCTTAGATTTCTGAGAAGCAGGCCTTGTGTGCAAGTAATTTATTAAGGATAAGTGAGCAGGAGAGACAGATAAGAGAGTGATAAAGTCAGAAAAGAATGGGGGGAACCCCATATGGATGTGATCTCAGGCAAAGTCCAACAGAAGGCGGGGTCAACCTGATCCCCAGAGTTCCCAGGGAAACTTCAGTGTAAGCTGCATCCCGGGGTTTTCCTGACTGGAGGCAAAAGACCTGGCTTTTCATATTCCCCTCTGTCAGTTACTGAGCAAAGACTGCCCTCAGGGTGCACATAGGTGGGTGGGGAGAGTAAATTTCCCAAATGCTTCTATCTCTTTTCATGTGGGCAAAGGGACCCCCGGTAGCCCTAGGACAGTCCTCTATGAAAGGCCACATGTTCTGGCTACTGGAAGCAAAAGCACACTGAGGTAAGAGGCACAAAATGATAAATGGAATCAAAGGAATCTGGGTGGAGAATCAATATTGTCCATTTCAACATGACCATTCCACATTTCCAGCCATGCCCTCCCACTCTGTTCCAGCCTCAGTGCTGTTTCTTGTTCCTCTAACCTTTTATCTGTGGTGCTCTGGACTTTCATTTACCTTCACTGTGCCTGCCTTTCCAGCAGCCTAATGCCCACGTGTCCTACAGACCTCAGCATCCATACCATTTCTTCTAGAAAGCCTCTTTTCAGCTACCTAAGTCCAACCTGTCCTTCATGCTCAGTCTATAATCTCTATTGTGATTGGCGGCTTCCCGGTCTCTCTCCTTCCTAGGCTAGTTCAAGGAGGCCAGAGATTGGGCTTATCTCATTCTTCACTGTACCTGCAATATCTGACAGTAGGTCAGGCCAATAAACATTTATCAAATGAATAGAAAAACTTATAATACCAATCTTTATTCATAGAATCTGTAATAAAACAAAATTGGGTGTGAACCATTGAACTAAAATAATAAATTATTATCTGGTAATAGTTGTGATTTTTTTAAGTGCATGAAGTTTTCCCCCATACATTATCTCATCTGACTCCTTATGCATTTCTCAGAATGGAAGATGGCTGGAATTTTGTTTACCATTTTTCTTATTTAGGGGGAAGAACAAAGATACTTTGCTGCCAGACACGACTTAGATCAGCACTACCTTTCCAAATAGATAAAACCTAAGATGGAGAAGAATGTAGGTCATCATTTAAAGAATGAAGATAAAGACACTCAATCTGTAATACTTTGTTGAATGTATTTTTAAAGATTTATTATTTATTTGAGGGGGGGAGGACAGAAAGAGAGAGAGAAAGTTTGCTCACATTGAATTTATTTTTAACGTAACTGCCCCCCTTTCTATTGCAGGGTAAGTCTAATTTATCTTTGAAGTCTCAGGTTTTTATGCATTTCCTGTCTTTACAGGACCTTAATAAATGTTTAATGTTGAGTTAGTGGATTCACTCACATATAGATACATATCGGGCATTCTTTGTGCATTTGTCACTGTACTAGGCACCAAGTAGAGGAGAATTATAAGGAGAATTTTTAATTTACCAGCATTCTAACCTCCAACCTTTCTAGCCCACCTCCTTCTACTTTACCACTATTCCAGGGTCAATATCCCATGTATAAAAAGCTTTATTTTCCATGCCCAGTTCTGAACAGGAATGTATGGTGGCATCAAACATACCCAAATAAGATCCACTGGCCTGAGACAACTTTCTACTCAATGTCTGCAGTGTTTAGTAAATAAAACCAATGTACCCAAATGATACTCATTGTGAATATTGGACACACCTGAATTACCAGTAAGTTCCAATTGGTAAAGTACTATCAGATTCCCTTCAGGGTTATAGCCCATAACTCCTCCCAACCATTGAATTTGTTGTTGATTTTCCTCTAAAATTCTCCTTTTGAGCCTCATCTTCCAGCTTCATCAAAAATCTAAGAAAGGCACTTAAGGCATGGGATTTTCCCAGATTATGAGGCAATGGACCAAAAAATTTTCACAAATCCTAGGAAGCCCAACTAAGGTACCTACTACTAATGATAATCTTCATATTTCTTTGAAGAGTCCTTTATATGTGAGAGGTCAGTCTACAGAGGAGAAAAAAAAGTAGCTCTATGCTTCATAAAAGAAGTGTTGTTTGAATTGGGTCTTGAAAGATGAGTAGGTATTCAATGAATTAAAAAGCAAATTTCAGATAGGGAATTCTCGATGTCCAGAAAGAAAATGGCTAGATTGGGGGATAACAAAAGATGAGTATACCTAGAGGAAGTAAAAAGGGGGGGTTCATAGAAGATGGGGTTAGAGAATGAAGTTAGGGCCAGAGTATTAAGGAGAATATTATGGCATTTAAGTCCAATCATAGGTTACAGGAAGGCTACAAGGTTTTTAAACAGAGAAGGTGCATAATTAAATGTGGTTTCTAAGAAGATAACTCAAGATACATTTCAAATGATATACTAGAAAAAAGGGAAATCAAGGCCCCATGACAATCACCCACAAGAGAGAAACAGTGAAGGTTTAGGCTTAGGCAGTGACAATGGGATTAGAAAGCAGAAACCAGATTAACAAAATAAATTTAAAGCCAAATTGCATTAGAAAAAATATAGAGGGTACAAGAGAAGGCACAGTGTTTGACTCAAGTTTTCAGGTTAGGCAGCTGATCAGATGGTGATTTCGTTTACCCAAAGAGGAGCTATAAAGGAAAGAAGATGCTGAGGGAGGAAGATAATAAAGAGTTCAGCTTTGGGCATGTTTTTGAGATGACTGTTACAAATCCACACAGAGCTATCTAACCTGTAGTTAAAAATGTTAATTTGAAGCCAAGAAGAGATGTCGGGCTAGACATGTAAGAATGAGAGTCATGAGAATGTAATAGTATCAACTAAGATCATTCAGTGCCAAAGTGCAGAAAGAATAGAGAAGAGTGATAGGATGAAACTTGCATGCACATGGACATTGAGGGAGTGAGGGAAGAGAAGGACTCCATAAAGAGGACTGAGAAGCAGTCATCAGAAAGTCTGGAAAAGAACCAGGAAAAGGTGTAGTCACTAAGGTTAAAGGAAGAGAGAGTTTTGTGAATTAGGAAATCAACCATGCCAAGTGCAGCAGGAATGTTGTATAGAAAGAGGTGAGGAAATAGACCATTGGATTTTGTCACTGGGACATTTTTTACCTTAGCAAGGACAAAATTTCTCTAGAATAGGGAGAAAAAAGCTTAGACTGTATCTGGTTGTTGAGTGAATGAGATTTCAGAAAGTGGAGAAAAGAGTATGTAGACCTTTCTTTTAAAAGACTAATGCCGGGCACCTGGGTGCCTCGATTAAGCCTCTGCCTGGGGTATCCCAGGGTCCCCCATGAGCCCCACATCAGCTCTCTGCTCAGCAGGAAGCCTGCTTCTCCCTCTCTCTCTGCCTGCCTTCCTCTCTGCCTACTTATGATCTCTGTCAAATAAATAAATAAAATCTTAAAAAAAAAAAAAAGACTAATGCCAAGGAGGAAAAGGGGGAGGATCAGATATTGTCTTACAGATTTTGAGAGAAGGGAGGATTTTGTTTTGTCCCTTTTTTATATTAAGATGAGAAGAATGCATTTGTGAAATAAGGGAAAGGTGGATTGACAGCACAAGAAATATAGATGATAACTGATGAAGCAGAGTTCTGGAAAGGACAGAAGGGAGCAATGTCATGAGGACAGATGGAGAGATTACTCGTGCACTCAAGGAGAAATATCACTTCCTTACTTCAATAGTAAGTTTTACAGGTGGAGAGGAAGGAATTCAGGGTAGGTTCATATCTAACGGCTTCTATTTTCTTGGGCTCCATCATCTCCCACAGAGGAGTCGCTGCCCCTAGCCTGGGCTGGTCCTGTGTATAGTCACCATTAAGCTGGAAAAGAGCAGCAGATACTTGGTTTGTCTTTTTCTTTTTAGAGATAGAGAGAGAGAATGGAACATAGGGGCAGAGAATCTGAAGACACAGGGTTTGATCTCACAACCCTAAGATCATGACCTGAGCTGAAATCAAGAATCAGATGCTTAACTGACTTAGCCACCCAAGCATCCCATGATGATTTGTCTTAATGGTCCTCTTTACTATCAGGAAAGTCCACCTAGACATTCAGAAAGATTTGTAAAGTTTAAATGCATCATAAAAACAGTGTTTTCTACTAAAAATACACTTATCAATAGGCTTACTGGGTAGAGAGATTTTTTAAAAAACATTTTAAACCCAAGACCCAGAAGATGAAGCCAGAAGGGATTATTTGTCCCTCAGGAAAAAAGATGAGGGAAGTAAAGGTGCTCAGTGTCCAAGATACCCATCATTTGCCTTCTTGGCCAACACTCTATTGCTTGCTGCGTCTATCCATATATTTCACACCATTTTTCATTGTAGGGGCCCAGAAAGAGTTAATAATAATAATATTAGTTTACATTATTTGAGTCCTTACCATGTGTCAAGCATTCTTCTAAACGCTTTGCATATTCATTCACTGAATCCTTCTAATACCTTATACATTTTATTATTATCCCTATTTTACAGAGGAGGAAACTGAGAAAAGAGAGCACAGTGGTCTTTCATAGTCCTATGGCTAGAAAGGGTGTAGAGCTAGCTTTCAACCCCAGGTTGTATGCTATGAGTCCACCCTTTTACCACTAGTAGGACAGTAAAGGCCTAGAAGATTTGTGTTATTGTACACCAAGTTCATGAGTCAGACCTGCATCCATTTCTTAATTACACAGCCACGCTGGGGGCTGTGAGTCACGAGGCTTGCAAGAGGCTTTGAAGCATTTTCCTCAGAATCTGTTTATTATTCAACTTTATATCTTCCAATTCGAGCACGTTATTAATCCTTCATAAATATTTGATGAATGATTAAATGAATGAGCAAAGCTGATTTTCCAATCACCCAACGGCTTTCTGCTTGGAATATACTGGAACTAGCTTACGGATCGTGGGGGTGGGGAGACAGCTAGTGGCTGAGGAAAGAAGAAGAGATACAGTGACCGGTTCTTCACAGGTTACACATTTTGTGATTTTTGTCTCTGACTAATGGCATTTTGTAGTCATTTTTTACATCTTCTTTCAGTACAAATTCGTGATGTATTTAAATATATCCCAGAAAAATGCTGACGATGACATACCAAAAGCATCTGGCATTTTCTCTAGTCTGATAGCCTCCTTCCTAGTGCAGTTTACTATCTGGGCCCCAGGAATGTTTTCCTTTAATAATCTCAATCATTTGGACACAGTGGGAACAAATGCTAAGTCTGGGACCTGAAGCCTGCCATTCGATTCCCTTTATGATAACTTCCAATGTACATGAAGAGCCCAAGCTTGCAAAGATAACAGGGGAGGGAAGATTTGCTGCTTCCTGGAATAGTGTTCTTTAAGAACAAAGGACACCATTCTCTGAAACAACATATGTGGTCTTTTCTTAAGCAGAAGAAGCAGGGGCTGCTTATGTACAAAGTCAAGTTTACTTTGTAGCAAGGTAAAAATTAATCACAAAGTATTTGGAAGAAAGACTTAGGATGGGCCTAACTTCTAGGTTCTTTGGAAACTTATTGAAAGCAGTAACAGGACAGTCACTCTCCTTTCAAAATGGGCCATCTTGATGAACAAATGAAATAAGACACATAAAGCAAGTCTGGGCAACACAAGTTAATTCTTTGCTATATAAACATGCAGCTGTGTATGGAATTATGTCATGGACACTAGGAGTTCTGAGTAAGGGAGTTGATGATGGCTGAAGTGTAAGGAAGAGGTAGAACTTTAACTACAGGTGGGGTTTACAGTGATTAAGTCCCTCATAATGTGTCCGTTCACTTGTTCAGTGTGTTGTGTGCAGGAACTCATTTATTCCCTACAAACTTGACAAGTACTAAGTCACCAATTCCCTATTGGATCTGGATCCAGAAGCTGATGGTCAGAATCCTTCCAGCTGGCACAGCTGGGAGAGGCAGGGCAGCAGGTCAGATTCAGGCTCTCTCGTGCTGGAGCCCGCATACTTACCCAATGCACTCTTCCTAACGGTAGCCAAGGCAGACTACCAGTGTCTGTGTCTGCAAATGAACAGTGCATCTGACCTGAAGGGGAACTTTTGAGGAAGTATGCATGAACTCAGGGTAATCCCCAGAGAGAAGACTCTCATAGTGAGATTCTTGCCTTTTAACTTGAGGGACTTTCTACCTCCATTACCTGAGAGTTTGGGAATGGGGCCATTTCTCATCAAAGGATTCTTTTGTACAACACTGCTCTATTGTGTTTGGCACAACACACAAAATTAGAACCTATTAGAAGCTTCAACAAATCTTGTCTCTAGAGTGAAAGGAGTACAAACCCTACTATATTTCCTTAGCAAAGCATCAAGACTCTCATGTCTTCGAATTATAACCCTGCCAAGGTCCCAAAAGTGATGTTCCTGCTTGTTGTCATGAGCTCACAGGAAGTGATGATGTCTAATAGGAGAATAACACCCTCCACTTCAAGCGTGAACTCAATTGTGGTAAATGAGAGGAGGCCACTTAGTTTCTTCATTCCTAGAGGGACAGCTGTACTCAGCTTGGGATCAGAGATCCTATCACAGTGAGATGGAGGTGGAAATATAGGATATTTCCAGACGTGGGACAGTTTCTACACAACTTTAAAAAATCTCAAACAATGCAAAATTTGGAGGTCTTTCAATTTTAGGGAGATAATAAAAAGAGCAATAATGCAGGTCCAACCTTTGATTGCTGATTACGCTTTGGCTAATAATATGTATTTTTTATGAAACAGAGCCATATCTTCCCCGTCCTCTGTATATAAAGAAATACATCAACTTTTCTACAAAAAATCCTCCTTCTTTCCCTTTCTCCTGTCACATGCATGATTCACTGCCTCTGCTATATTCCCTTAAAATGTTAGTCTTATTATCTTATTATTATTATATAATTATAATAATAATTAGTCTAATTTATGTCTTTGTGCCATGACAGACTGTGAGTTTATTGAATGCAAAGATTGAGTACGTTTTGGTATTCCCCAGTGCCTTATAGGTACCACTGTAAGCATCCAGACCATATCCTAAATCCCTTATCACTTCAATGCACCGTCTGACTTCCAAATGCCAACACTTGCATTTCTTTGCTTGAGGGCTTTTTCCAACCTAAGCCACTTTGCCCACCCCTGTGGCAGACCAGACGCGAAGATGAATTAATGCCCCCTGAGAATACTTCCATTCAATGACGGGTGGGAGTCGACGTAAGATACCCCAGCTTCTTCCTCCCCTGGGTAGCATAGTTCAGAAAACTCTGCCTGCCAGAGTTGCTCGTGGGATAAAGCTTCATTTTTCCTCAAAGAATAATGGACTTGCTAAGCAACCTTTTCTTAGCTTTCTTCCCTACCCTGTCTCTCTTCCCCACTTCCCAAATGGCATATCATTCACCTCTTTAATAAACTACTTTCAACCGAGTCCTTGACTTTAGGGTAATCCAAACCAAGTAAACACCCAATATAAAGAAGTCCGATAAATGGCCTTCTAATTAAACTGAATTACAAAAATACATAGTGTAGCACGAGGTAAGAGACCCGGAAGCCCTATACTACATAAGTGCTAGGGGCCTATTAGTCAAATTCGAGCATACGTAAACACCAAAAACATCATGATTTCAGGGTTTCCCTCTGCAGTAGTGAAGCGGCTGGCCTAGTTGTTAGTAGAGAGGAGTGCATGTCAGGAACTCTGGCTTCTATTTTTAGATCTCTTGCTGACATAGAAAACCTCTGTTTCCTAACAGTACAATGGTGACCTTCCTACCCTCAGAGAAATGGTGCAGAATGCCTAATGAGAAAACAGTCCCTTATTTGTGGAAGCCACAGAGGAGCAGTGGAGGGAAATGAGAACTTAGGTACTATATATTGGCAGACATGGTGCTCTAGGATCTGGGTTGCCCAGCAGTGCAGTGGCCTTGAACAGAATTTAGGTCTCTAAGCTTCCGAAGCCTGGTTCTGAGTCTAACACTTCTAAAGGGTAATCATTTTTTTTTCTTCAAAAAAAAAAAACAAACAAAAAACCTTTGCATTAACAGTTAATTTTTTTATAAATGTAAAATCACGACTCTCATGAAGATACAAAATGAATACATGTTAAAGATTTTATTTAACTCATTAATCAATGAGGGAACCAGAGAGATGGCATAGCCAGTTCAAAAGAAAATCCAAAGAACAGACACATTTATAGATCAAGAATATTGAAATGAATGTGCCAAAGGAGGCAAAACTAGGCTCTTTCCACAGTGGGGGAGGGCAGTCACTGGAACTTCTACAGGACAGAGCAGGACAGAATTTACACATCTCTAAGCAAAAGATATGTTGCTATCACTTATAAAATTTACAGAATTGTAAAATAGCTCCCAGAGAATCAGAATCAGATAACATGGAAGGGTGTACTATTGACAATGCATAGTTTCCATTGAAACACATTTCCCCCCCTACATTCATGATTCTCCAACAAAGAGGAGATTATATATATATATATATATATATATATATTTTTTTTTTTTTCCTAGAGCCTATTTATACCGTTAAAATCCAGGACTTTTTCTCTTTTCTCAACACTGTGGGTAGGGATGAGCATATAAAATGTAGGGCAGAGATATGGTGCTTGAGAAAAGTACATCTGGTTGTTAAATAAAGGAAAAAAAATCTCAAGGTTTAAGAGGAATCCTTTCTTGATAGGGGAAGGAGATGGCAGGAAAAGAGATATCAGTGGCATTTCATACACACAATCACATTCAGTCCCTCCAATGGACCTGAGAGTTTGGTGAAGATATTTCTTTCGTAGATGAGGAGCCCAGAGTGATTCAACAGCTTACAGAGGGTCACACAAATAGTACATAGCAGAGCCGGGATTTAAATCCAGTTCTTCTAGCTCTGGAGCTTATGATCCCCGCCCCCCCACTGTTATTTCATGCTGCACTGGTGAGAGAGAACATTAGGAGGGAGTAAAACAGTCAAGTAGTTTCCCTACCCCCACCTCAAACAAGGCAGTTCAGTAGTAGTTCCAGAGGAACATGTTGTAATGCTACTCATGGGTGACTGTCATGTTGTCATAATTTTCTCATTCTGCTGAGTGCTCTGGGAGGATAGCAAACAGAATTCACCTTTGATTTCGCGAGAGTGAGATGAGACAATTGATTTAAATGAACAACCATTTGAATGAACTACTCTTTGAAGCTGAAGGGATGGAGGCCAACTGATTTAAATGTTAAAATGCCACATACTGAAAGTTATTCTGAAATGAAATGGAAATGCATGGATTTCTTGGAATGTCACTGGCATTTCCTACACAAAACTGCTTATATTTTGATAAGTAATATTCATTGAGCATTTACTGAATGTCTACTATGTGCATAGTCCTATACTAAATGCTTTGGAAAACATTACAGTGAATCAGATCTGAACCATAACCCTTCTAGAGTATATTAGAAATGATTAGACACAAATGAAAACTTGACCATAATACAACATGATAAGAGTTGTGGGGATAAGGAAAGATGATATTCAAGTGGGGAGAATCATGGACAAACTCACTGAGTATGTATCATTTGAACTAGACTTTGAAGCATGACAAGATCTGAACATGGAAACACATACGTGTATGTGGGTAGAGTGCACCTACCCATTCCATTATTATAAACCTCAATTCAGTGTGGTTTCTTCTCCAAAAATTATTAATGCAAAACAAATCTATTTTCAATTTGTCAGGACCTAACAAGTTGTTGAACTTGCTATTCATTCTGCAAAGTAGTAAAGGATCCAATTAACATGAGAGAAAGTTGTCTTTAATTTTATTTTTGTTACTTCCTAAAATCAATGGAAATATCGTTTGGGTTCATGAGAAATTCTCAGGTCTCTTCATTTCAAAACTAATTCCAAATGGCATTTAAAATTGTCTTCTTCTAAGACTAAACAGGTCTTTATTTATTATCGATCCTAATCCCAAGATCGCAAGAATCTCATGTGTTTTTTTTAAGCAATTCTCCTTCTGATGACATTTTATGATAGCATAAACATACGTAGATTACATTTACAAATTACTCCCAACATGAGGGTCTATATCTAGTCTCTGAGATCTCTTTTTAAAAGATTCTATTTATTTATTTGACAGAGAGAGAGATAGTGAGAGAGGGAACACAAGCAGGGGGAGTGGGTGAGGGAGAAGCAGGCTTCCCACTGAGCAGGGGGCCCAACGCGGGGCTGGATCCCAAGACGCTGGGATCATGCCCTAAGCAGGAGGCAGACGCTTAACAACTGAGCCACCCAGGCGCCCCTAGTCTCTGAGACCTTTAAAATAGTAAATGAACTTTGTCACTGGCTAAATCTCCCAGAACAAAATCTGTTCACTTTAAGGTCACTGATCTTACGATGAACAAAAAAGCAGCAGTTCACTTTTATTAGAAAGAGGCTTTAAAAAAATGCCCTATGTGTGATGCTTGGATAGGCACACACTTTTTGTTCCATCTGACATTTCTTGCAGGATGACCCAAGGGCTTTTCAGCAAATTGTTTCTGACTTGTCTGTAATGCCTGATTTTCTTATATTTAGTCCCACAACTCACCAACTAATAGTAAATGATAATTAGTAGAAGGCCAAACATATACCCGGCACATAATGGGTACTCAATAAATGTTCGTTGATTTAATGAATGACTTAAGACTTATAATATGGTAATGCCCAGAATTTAGTAAATGCCTACAAAGATCACCAAATTTAATTTCTTAAACCCAAAAAAGGGGTATATGTTTCATGAGAGTTCCTATGAGAACGTCACAGGACCAAAAATACTTTAATATGACCCTAACATATATTTGGCTAAGCAGAATAACCTGAGGCTCATCTCATTATTATATAACATGTAATCCTTGTTGAAAAACCTTTCCATTCATCCGCCCATTTTTATCTTCTTTTTATAATCCAGTGATTCTCAACCAGGGGTGATTTTTTTTTTCTCCCAGGGGACATTTGGCAATGTCTAGGCACATTTTTGGTTGTTACAATAGGGGCCATGAAAGTTGGGGGGCTACTGGCATCTAATGAGTAGAAACCAAGGCTGCTGTTTGACATCCTACAATGCAGAGGACAAGCTCCCACAACACCGAATGATCTGGCTAAAATGCTAATAATCCCAAGGTTGAGAAACCTTATTTTAATAAAGTAGCTAAAAAAAAAAGAAAAAAGAGAAAAGAAAGAAAAAAATAAAGAAGCTAGCAGCAATGATCTCAAACCCATAATGCTATGTGGTTGTCCAAATAAAAAGAATGTTTATGCAAAACTTCTGGAAGAAAGAAATTTTAAAAGGTGTTGGGTCCTGCTAAAAAGTTCCATAGAGCTGAGAGAAAAACAGAGTTTACAGAGAGAAGAGAAAGAAAATTGGATGAGATGGGTATTATTTCAGTCAAGATTAGCACAGAAAATG
Organism: Martes martes; assembly: GCF_963455335.1. Classification (NCBI taxonomy): domain Eukaryota; kingdom Metazoa; phylum Chordata; class Mammalia; order Carnivora; family Mustelidae; genus Martes; species Martes martes. Next base: position 9,857,774 of record NC_137897.1, read on the forward strand.
TTGGGAGATCTAAGTTGTAGTCTCAACATTTCAGTTTATTTTATATTAAAATGGGTTTAATGACACATCTTCTGCATAGGCATATTTTGACAAGCCAGTGAACTGGTAATAATGATACTGATACTACTCGTATTACTATGAATGAACTACAATTTATTGAGCAACTATTATGTGCCTTCCATATATTACTATTAATTCGTACAATTAACATCAAGGCAAGCATCATTGTTCCCATTCTATAGAAGACATAACAGACTCAGAGAGTTTTTGTACTGCTTAAAGTTCACAGATGGAAATGAGAAGAACTAGTGCAAAAACAAGACAGACCATAGTCACCATAGTTCAAAAATATCTGAGTAGTATGACCCAAAGTCCAGGTTTTCTCAGGACATTACTGATTTATGCCTGGTGTTTCTGCGTAATTATCAATAGCACCCACTTTCTTTCTTAAAAGTAATCATCCTATATGAGATAATGGTTCCTGTCTTATCCCTCGTCTTTAAATCATAGAGAAATCCACAGCATGGAAAAAAAAAATAGAAACTTGCTGACATTCTCAAAGCCCCCTGACATGGATCCAAGCTATTTGGATATCTGTCCTTTCACTCATCCTTGCGTGAGAGCACTTAACAACTGGTAGTCATTAGGGGGAAGGACTCACAGAAGCTGCCATTTGGTTCTCTATATTTAAGCTATCTTGGTGCTAATTAATTGCTTTATCAGGTAATTTCATCATTTTATCAACATGGCTGGCCCAAAGCAAATGGTTTGCTGGACTATCTCATAAGCTGTGAGAATCAGTAGATGGCCAACTTCTTTACTTCCATAAATATTTTGCCCTTTGCACAGACCTGGATACCAGCAAACAAACTAAATGAAGTAGAACTGGTAAAACCATTTTGACTATGTGTTGAACAGAAGGACCAATGGTATATAATTCATTCATGATGAATTATCAAGGAGATTAAAATAATGTAATGGGTTACTTAGTTTATGTGGTCATTTATAATTACAATAATGACATTTAAAAAAACCTCCTTTCTCTCCTATTAGATACCTGAAACCACCCCTCACAAAGGGACTACCACCATGAAAAGCCATTCCTGCCCCTTGCAATCCTCCCATCCTCCAAGACTCTCTCTTTCATGGGCATCAAAGCACCATGCAACACAGGAAGCCATCATAAGAAACACTGCTTCTCCCTGTTCAAATAGCAAGGCTCTGACCCTTAACTATACATCTTCTTGCTTCCTCTGTGTGCTTTATTTTCCCCTTTTATCTCTTGAGCCAATGGCAAGAATCTTTGTGCTAGACAAAAACTTCTTATTCCAAAGGAAACTTAATTTCTGTATAAATCAAGCACATATATTTAATATTGCATTCCCATCCAAGGGTCTTACACTAAAGCAACCATGGTACTTAATGACACATTAAATTATTTACTAGTAATAAAACACAAAATGAAAATGCCATTCTTGCCTATTTGTGACAAGAGGAAAAAAATAATATTTTCATCTTGGAACTCAAAGAATGCCCTCTGCTCTTAAATCTTTCTCCTTAAAATGATGTTGGAAAATAACATTCTTGAGGCAGAACTAATGAATAGTGATTACGTGTTCTGGGGTTACCCAAGATCTCTTATTCTTTCCCAATGCTTATTTTTTAAATCTTTGCTACAGCCCTTGTTTAATTTTTTTCCAACTTTATTGAGATATAATCAACATATAACATTGTGTAGGCTTAAGGTGTACAATGTGTTGATTTATACATGTATAATAGTTTTTTTTTAAGATTTTATTCATTTGTTTGACAGGTAGAAATCACAAGTAGGCAGAGAGAGAGGAGGAAGCAGGCTCCCTGCTGAGCAGAGAGCCCAATGCAGGGCTCGATCCCAGGACCCTGGGATCATGACCTGAGCCGAAGGCAGAGGCTTTAACCCACTGAGCCACCCTAGGCGCCCCTATACATGTATATATTGCAAAGTGATTACCACTATAGAATTAATATTGCAAGATGATTACCATGTAGTGTTAGCTAACACCTCCATCACATCACATAACTACAATTTCTTTTTCGTGGTGAGAACATTTAAGAGCTACTAACATAGCAGCTTCCAAATATCTAACATAGTATTATTAACTATAGTCACCATGCTGCACATTATATGCCAAGAACTTACTCATCTTATAACTGGAAGTTTTTATCTTTTGCAACATCTCCCCATTTATCTCACCTACAGCCCCATCACTCTACTCTGTTTCTTTGAATTTGTTTTTGCTTTTTTTTAGTTTTCACAAATAAGTGATATCATACAATATTTGTCTCTGCTGCTTATTTTTAAATAGAATCCATTATGAAGCTTTTTTAAAAATAATATTTAGTCTTAACTTAGAAAGATATGGTCAAAAAAGATATATATATATATGAATTTATATTAATATAGTCACTATGAATAATAGATAAAATTTCATTATCATGGTAGAAGTTATAAAAGTTGGTTTCAGGTTTTAAAGGTGCAAAATAGCGAACATATTAAATATAATGACCGAGTCAAATATACTAAGTGTTTGTTGTTCACATTATCTGGCCGAGCCCCATTTTTCTTTCATACTGCCTCCTAGCTCTTGTAATAACATAGCAGTGTAACTCAAATTCAGTGGTTTTCACCCACAATGGCGTAGCTGGCTCAAAGGACATCATTTTTCATCCACCCTTGCTGCCAAAGTAGGTTTTTCTTATGTCCCAAATCACAGTATCAAACTGATTATAGATAATCCTACAGACAGTCCCTATGCTCCTCCGTGTTCATGGCCAGTCCTCACTCATAGGTGTGGAAAAACCATAGAATTCCACAACAATTTCTGTTGTTCACCAACCTCCTACTCTGAGCCCAGAGTAGGGCCCAGCAAACTTGGCCCATGGGCCAAATCTAATCCACCTGTTCTGTAAAGTTTTGCTGGAACACCGCCACACATATTTGTTTACATACTCTCTATAGCTACTTTCACTACAAAGACAGAATTGAGTAGGTGTGACAGAGACTTTGTGGTTCATAAAGCTTAAAATATCTACTATCTGCCCCTTTACAAAAAAACTGTTGCTGACACATCATCCAGAGCACTGAGTTTTAAGAGAACTCATTCAGGAATTAATACATTTATCAAATCTGATTACAAGCAGAGTTTTTCACTTGCATCCCTGAGTTATGTCTCTAGACCACAGGATCATTACATAAATTCAGACTTAGACAACTGAGAAAGATTAAGCTGATCTCTACTGATTCTTTGTTCTTCCTCCATTACCTCTCCATCCCAGGCACTTACCCTGCAGCCCCCAATAAAACATCCCCTAATTGGCAGGAGCATGGAGTTTTATTATAACCTTATGATTGCTTTTAGTCATAGTTTTATTATTATCATAACAATAAATAATATTGTTCAACAAGAATTTGTTAACTGAATTAATAAAAGAAAAATGTGGATCAGCATTTTCCAAATTATGTTGCACAGAATGCTTGCCATCTTTGAAATGTGCTTCATTAAAAAGATGGTCTATTTAAAAAACAAAAAAAATCTCCTATGGTCAAATAAATCTGGAGAACAACAATACACCCTATGTTCTCCTTCAGGAGCACCATAATTCACAAGAACAAATTAAAGTTTTGGGGAAGAGGAGGTTGATGTTAACAAAATGGCAGGGTAGGCAGCTCCAAGCTCTTGTTCCCTCACAGAAATATCAAAAAGTAAACAGAAAGTGTCAGAACTAACTTTGTCAGAGTTAACTCTAGAAAACAGTCAAAAGTTTGCTGTAACCAAGACACTGCTGAATTAGGAAAAAGCCAACTTCCAATGGTAGGAAAGTTTTGTGGTATTTTTTTCACTCACTCTTGCCTCATTCCCTCCCCAACAGTGGTTTGGGTTTTGAATTAGTGGCAACCTGCATTCTCAGTGTGGAACACTGGTCCTTGGTTCTGGAGGGGGCAGAATAAAAAATATTCACAAATTATTTTGTCTGCCTATTCTAACCAATGTGTGCTACCAGAAGGACTAATGCAAGGTACTTGTATTAGTTTGCTAGGGCTGTCACAATAAAATATCACAGACTGGGTGGCTAAAACAACAGAAATTTACTTTCTCTCAGTTCTGGAGGCTGTAAGTCTAAGATCCAGGTGTCAGCAGGATTGGTGTCTCCTGAGGTCTATCTCCCTGGCTTGGTAATAGCCACCTTCTCACTCTGTCCTCACAAGGTCTTTCCGCTGTGCACACACATCCCTAGCATCTCTTTTCTCCTCTTTTCATAAGGACACCATTTGTATCAGATTAGGGTCTACCTTGATGACCTCATTCAACCTTAATTACCTCTTTAAAGATCTTCTTTCCAAATACAGTTACATTCTGAGGTACTGGGGTTAGTATTTCAACATATGAATGTGGGGGGGGGGCAACACAATTCAACCCAAAATAGTGCTTATCTCTGTTCCACCTAACTTGGAACTCAGGATGGAATAACAGCTGCAGAAAACACTAAAAACTTTCAGATGCCTGGGGAAAAAGATTACAGTAGAAATATACAATAGGCCATCTAAGGCCTGAGAGCTAAAGCTGAGGAAATTTTCTCAGGGAAATTAGGAAATTCAAATCAGCCGTGTATGTAGGGGAATGTTGAAAGCCACGTGCATTTTCAGGGCAAGATGCATCCTCAGAAAAGATCTGAGCAGATCCTAAGATTCCACATTGGGCTGATCTGTAGGTTCACTTCAAGATTATCTAGGTATTGAAAGAATACCCAGCACGGAGACAATCTGCATACTGGGAGAACTATGTTTCATTTGTTTGTTTGTTTGGTTGGCTGATTTGTTAACTCTTGGTATTCATGGAAATCTCTGTCAAAACCTCACTGAACATAAGCTAAGGAACAGAGATTACAATGGCCACAAGTGAGAAGGTATATAGTCTTTGCGAAAAGAGCTTGGGAAACAGATGGGCTACTGTATCCTTCATCAATCAAATCATCCAGCAAACTCTGGGGAAGGGAGAGAATCTGATTTCCAGAGTTATCACATTATAAGATTCAAATGTCCAATTACCAACAAAAATTACAAAGCATACAAAGTAACAGGAAAGTATGGTTCATTCAAAGGAACAAAATAAATTAACAGAAATGATCACTGAGGAGGTCCAGGTATTAACTAAACAAAGTCTTTAAAATAACTGTCTTAAATATGCTTAAAGGTCTAAAGGAAAACAAAAACAAAGAATGAAAGGAAATCAGAAAAGTGATGCAGAAGTAAAATGAGATTATCAATAAAGAAATAGAAAATATAAAGAAGAACCACACAGAAATTCTGGAGCTGAAAATTATTATAACAGGAATGAAGAATTCACTAGAGGGGTTCAATAATAGATTTAAGCAGGAAAAAGAAAGAATCAGTAAACTGGAAGATGGGGCAATTGAATTACTGAGTCTGAGGGGCATAAAGGAAAAAGAATGAAGAAAACTAAACAGATGCTCTGCCCAACAATAGAATACACATTTTACTCAAGTTTACCAACGGGATTCCACCAAATGGACCACCGTATACATTCTGTGAGTTCAAGAAGGAGAAGAGAGAAAGGAAGAGGTGGGAAGAATATTTGAATATTTGAATAGTGTATTTAAATAAATAATGGATCCCCAAACTTGATGAAAACGTGAATCTACAAATCCAAAAACCTCAATGAACTCCAAGTAGGAAAACCCAAAGAGACCCACACTTCTGAGAACATTTATAATGAAACTGTTGAAAGCCAAAGACAATGAGAGGAATTTTAAAACAGCAGTAGAAAAACAACTTATTATTTACATGAGATTCCTCAATAAGATATTAGCTTATTTTTCAGTGAAACCTTGGAGGCCAGAAGGCAATGGAATGATATATTTTAAGTACTGGAAGAAAAAAAAAGTTAACTGGGAGCTTGGGAGCTGATATCCAGCAAAACTGCCTTTCACAAATAAAGAAGAAATAAAGACATTTTCAGATGAACAAAAGCTGCACAAGATCATTACATCCAGACTGACCCTTACAAGAAATATAAAGGGAGTCCTTCAGGTTGAAATGAAAGGGCACCAGACAGTAACTCAAAACCTAATGAAAAAATAAAAATTTCTGGTAAAGGTAAATACATGGGCAAATATAAAACAGTATTATGGTAGTTCTGGTTTGTAACTCCACTTTTTATCTCCTCCAGGATTTAAGAGATAAATGGATTTAAAAGTTGTTAATCTATGCTACTGGACACACAATCAATAAAGATGTAATTTGTGACAACAGCACACAAAGGGAGGAGGTTGGATCTGTATAGTTGTGGAGTTTCTGTATGTTACTGAAGTTAAGTTGGTATCAATTCATACTAAATTATTATAAATTTAGGGTGTTAAATACCATCCCCATGGTAACCACAAAGAAAATATATAAGTACACAAAAAAGAAATAAAAGAGAATTAAAATGATTCCCTGCAAAAAATTCAACTAAACACAAAGGAGGATAGTAAGGGAGGAAATGAGGGACAAAAAAGCTGTAGATATGTATGGATCAAACACCAAGGGGCAGATGTAAGTCATTCCTTACCAGTAATTACTTTTACTGTAAATGGACTAAACTCCTCAATCAACAGACATAGACTCTAAGACTGGATAAAACAAAATATGACACAACTATATGCTATCTACAAGAGACTCACTTTAGATCCAAAGACACAAGTAGACTGACAGTGAAAAGCTGGAAGAAGATATTCCATGCAAATAGTAACCAAAAGAGAACTGAGATGGTTAAACTAACAACAGACAAAATATGCTATAAGGAAAAATCTCTTAAAAGAGACAAAGATTGACATTATATATTGATAAAAGTGTCAAATAATCAGGATGATATAACAATTCTAAAAGTAAATGCACCAAATAATGGAGCCCCCAAAATACATGAAGAAAACCTTGACAAAAATGATAGGAGAAATAATACTTCTGTAATAATAATTGGAGACTTTAATACACCATTTTCAATAATGGATAGAGCATCTATACAGAGATCAGTAAGGAAATAGAGGATGTGAACAACAGTATAAATCAACTAGACCTAACAAACATATATAGAGTGCTCCACCTAGCAACAGTAGAGTTCTTCCTTCCTTCCTTTCCTTTGTTCCTTCCCTCCTCCCTCCCTCTTTTCCTTCTTCCCTTCCTTTCTTTTCTTTCTTCCTTTTCTTTCTCTCTTTCTTTCTTTCTTCCTCTCTCTTTCTTTGTCTTCCTTCCTTCCTCTCAACTTCAGTTAGCCAACACATAATACATCATCAGTTTCAGATGTAATGTTCAACAATTCATCAGTTGTGTAAAACACCCAATGCTCATTGCGTCTCATGGCCTCCATAATGTCCATCACCCAGCTACCCTATCCCCCAGCCATCTCCCCTTCAGCAACCTCCAGTTTGTTTCCCATAGTTAAGAGTCTCCAATGGTTTATCTCCCTCTCTGATTTCTTCCCATCAGTTTTCCCTCCATTCCCTTACGGTCATTGGCACTTTTCCTTATGTTCCACATGAGTGAAACCACATGAAAATTCACATTCTTCCCAAGCACACACGGAGCATTCTCCAAGATAGACCTTATATTGAACCACAAAATAAATCTTAGTGAATTTTAAAAGATTAAAATCATAAAAATTGTCTCTTCCAACCATAGTGCAATGAAGCTAAAAAACAATAATAAAAGGAAAAGCAGAAAATTCCAAATATTTCAAAATTAACACACTCTTAAACAACCAATGGGTCAAAGAAGAAATCACAAAGGAAATTAGAAATGAATGAAAACAAAAACACAACATACCAAAACTTATGGGATGCAGTGAATACAGGACTCAGAGGGAAATTTATAATGTAAATGCCTGCTTTACAAAAGAACAAAGATCTTAAATCAATAACCTAATCCTGTATCTTGAGGAACTAGAAAAAGAAGAGCAAAATAAACCCAAAGCTCTCCAACAAAGTAAATTATAGAATGGAGAAAAAAATAGAGAAATAATTAGAGAACCAAGAAGACAAAAAGTTGGTTCTTTTAAAAGATCAACAAAAATTACAGACCTTAGGAAGATTGACAAAGAAAAAAGAGAGAAGATTCCAATAGCTAAAAACAGAAATAAAAGTGGGGGGCATTACTGCTGACCTTGCAGAAATAAAAAAGACTTATCAGAGAAGATTATAAACAAATTAGATAACCGAGATAAAATGGACAAATACCTAGAAACACAAAAATTACCTAAACTGGCTTAAGATGAAATAGAAAATCTCAACAGACTATAACAAGTAAAGAGACCAAATGAGTAATCAAAGTAGTCAAAAATTTCCTTTTGAATTGAGAATATATTTGCAAATGATATGTCCAATAAGGGATTAATATCTAAAATATATAGAAACTTTATACAACTCAACACCATAAAAACAAACAACCCAATTAAAAATTGGGTAGAGGACCTGCATAGACATTCTTCCAAAGAAGACATCCAGATGGCCAACAGATACATGAAAAGGTGCTCAACGCCACTCATCATCAGGGAAATGGAAATCAAAACTACAATGAAATACTACCTTATACCTGTGAGAATGGCTAAAATCAAAAACACAAGAAATAATAAGTGTTGGTGAAGATGAAAGGGGAGGAAACCTCATACACTGTTGGTGGGAATTACAAACTGGTACAGCCACTGTGAAAAACAGTATGGGGATTCCCCCACAAACTTAAAAACAGAATTACCATAAGATCCAATAATTCCACTACTGGGTACTTATGCAAAGAAAATGAAAACATTAATTTGAAAAGATATATTCACCTCTATGTTTATGGTAGCATTATTTACAATAGCCAAGATATAGAAGCAATGTTAGAGTCCATCAATAGAGGAACAAATAAGGAAGATGTGGTACACACACACACACACACACACACACAAATATCATGCAGCTATTAAAAAAGGATGAGACTGTGCAATCTGCGACAACATGGATGGCCCTAGAGGATATTATACTAAGTGAAATAAGTCAGACTGAAAAAGACAAATCCTACATGATTTCACTCATATGTGGAATCTAAAAAAAAAAATCAATAAACAAACAAAAAGCAGAATCAGCCCTGTAAACATAGAGAACAAACTAATAGTTGCCAAAGGGTGTGGGAGACGGGCAAAATGGGTGAAGGGTGGGGAAGATACAGACTTCCAGTTATGAAATGAATAAATCACGGAAATAAAAAGTACAGCATAATGCATATATTCAATGATATTATAAATAACAATGTATGCAGATAGATGGTAGCTATACTTGTGGTGAGCACAGCATAGTGTTTAAACTTGTCAAATCACTATTGTGTGTTCCTGCAACAAAAAGGACATTGTGTGTCACCTACACTTGAATAATGAAAGAGAATAAGGCAAAAAATAAAGGAGGAGAGAGCGAGTGATAAAGAAAGGGAAAGAGAGGGGCGCCTGGGTGTCTCAGTGGGTTAAGCCTCTGCCTTCGGCTCAGGTCATGATCTCAGGGTCCTGGGATCGAGTCCCATATCAGGATCTCTGCTCAGTGGGGAGCCTGCTTCCCCCCGCCCGCCCCCGCCGCCTGCCTCTCTGCCTACTTGTGACCTCTGTCTGTCAAATAAATAAATAAAATCTTAAAAGAAAAAAGAAAGGGAAAGTGGGAGGGAGAAAGGGAAAATGGGAGAGGGGAGACAAGGTTTGGAAAAGAAGGAAGGGGATAAACAGTGATGTGAGAGATTAGATGTTTACATAATTCTTTTTCCTATCTAGTTCTCATCCAATTCACTTTGGAATATCATAACTTTTTTTTTAAAGATTTTATTTATTGATTTGATAGAGAGAGATCACAAGTAGGCAGAGAGGCAGGCAGAGAGAGAGGAGGAAGCAGGCTTCCCGCTAAGCAGAGAACCCGATGCGGGGCTCGATCCCAGGAACCTGCGACAACGACCTGAGCCGAAGGCAGAGGCTTTAACCCACTGAGCCACCCAGGCACCCCTGGAATATCATAACTTTGCTGATAAAACCAATTACATGAGGTTAACTAGTGTTAACTATTTCTACAGTTTATAGAACACATTCATTCACTGATGATCACGTCTAAGAATGTGTCCTTGTTAATTAGAACACCTTAGCAGATTACTGGGCTAAGCTACATGTCTCGAATGAATAAATAAAATCTTAAAAAAAAATACAGATGAAAGGTTGTGCTGGCACCTATGAGGATAACAAAAGATTAAAGAGTTCTAACATTTAACTTGAAGAACTTGCAGGCCAAGTCCCAGTCGGTTCTCTCATGAAGATAATTCCATTAGCCTCAGACATTCCACCCTTGCAGTTAAGAAAAGTGTCCTGAAAGTTGGGCAATTTCTGCCTCTTACAACCTCTGTGACCTTGGGAAAATTAATTACTACTTTTGTGTCTTAGCTTCCCCACCTATACAGTGGGGGACATGGTAGCATCTAATTACTGAAGAATGGATAAGACACTCACTGGCACACAGTAAGGTTTTAATATGTGTCAGTTCTTAATATATGCATGAGCTAATCCCTCATCAAAAAACTGCCTTTTCTTCTTTCCAAGATTTTACATCCAAATGCAAATGAAACTTGAGACAATGCCCAAGATTGAAGAGGTCAGATATAAAGGATCAAATTATCTCAGAAATATACAAGCCAGGGGAAAGCACCACGGCTGGCAGGTCAGGAGGGAGAGAGGTTATCTTGTAAAGAATGCAGAGCATGGTTGAAAGTTTAGGTTTTTTGGAATCCAAATGATGAGGCATGGAGTGTCAGCTTTTCTAATTACTGTGGCAAGACTTTAAGCAAGTTACTTAACCTGTCTCACCATCAGTTTCCTCATCTGAAACATGTACTGGTGCGGTAAAACAATTCCTCTTTTGTGAGGACTAAACTAGATACTTTTTAAAATGTGCCTAATACAGTGTGTCAGTAGGTGGTAGGTTAAAAAATATCTTGAGTTCCAGCAATATACTCACACTTCCATTTACTGGGCAGGATAAAAATAAATATACCATGATATGATCCAGCCTCCTAAATGCTTGCAAGCCAATTGGGGAGGCCAGACAAATGGACAATGTGTAGTAGAAGACAATTTATGTTTGAATTTTCAAATTCCTCTTGTTAAGATGACATTTCTCTTTTTCCTGTTTTTTTATCTGATCATCATTCATTGTCTTACCTATCTCACATATAAAAATTCATGAAATGTTTCCATCCTGAGTTGGGCTATTTAAAATGAAATATTTTATTGCAAAGAAAAAAAGCAAACATACACGATTTCTTGTGGCTTGCTTCTACCTTGTCTAAATTTATTTATTAGCAGAAAAATATATTTGTCATAGAATTTTATGGCCAGGGAAGAGACTCATTTTTGTTTTGTTTTGAGTATCTAAAAGAGAAAAACAAATCAAACAGAGTAGGAAGTGACCCTGGAGAGGAGGTCATCTTGGCAGATGCTGAAATAAGAGGGGAAGGGAGGAACTAAAAGGTTTGGAATATCTCAAAGACGTAGGCTGAAAAATGTTTTGGTAATGGGATGGGGTGTGACTCTATACCTATAAACATTAAAAAATAAACACAACTTTTTTTTCATTTAAAAAAACCAGAAATGTTAGTTATGTTAAAGAAAAAAGCTTAACATATCTCTTTAACTGAACGTTCTTGCTTGGAGACTTAAATTAGCTGTTCAGCCTCTGTTTCCTTTCCTCAAAGGCAGAGGCTGGAGAACCCAGCAACTTGTAGGGTTTAAAAACATGGTGCTCAAGTGCCACCACAGCTGTGTTTTACTACCAGCCCCAGGGGGAGACCTCAACCTAAACTTCTCCTCACTTACATCCTAGTGGCTTGTTGGGTACATAGCTAACTGGAGTGTAGACTGCATTAGGTTGCTGAGACTGTGTTGAGTGAAGAGAAACAATTTTCCACTGGGGAAAACAGCAAGTGAATAGATGGTTCTTGGCAATGTGTTCTTATCCCAGAAAGCATTAGGGGTAACTACATGAAGGCAAAAAATATACTCCCCAGAACAACATGGAACTAGAAATCATTAGACAACAATATCTATCACCGAAGGGCAAAGGTTCTGTGGCCATACCCCCACGAACATACCTGTTGTCATTTGAACGCAGACACTAAGCAGAAAAGAGCCTGATTAGTGCTTGGGTGGGAGACCAAGAGCAAGAGAAAAAGAATTAGCCCCTGAGTCTCGGGAGAAAAAAAGTGGGTTCTCTATTGAAAGCACATTGAGAATTAATAACGCTTGCTTTACAATATGGGCATTAAGTGACATCTCTGAGTTTCTTTCTCAAAGTCAGCTCATTTTCTTTGGTTTTGTATTTTGGAACACCATTTTTCATTGGGGGTCAGAGGATATAATGAATGGGGTAAATTCAAAGGTATCAAGAGAATCAATGAGACCCACAGATTTAAAGGGTATCATGCAAAAAGAAGTGGATATTTCTGGCTCACCCACAGTGCAAAATGCAGTTCCATTTGAACTCATGACCCGAGCTGTTTCATCACCGTGGGGCACCCACTGTTGATGTCTACAATGTTGATGAGCTTCAGGTGGAAGAAAGCCACCCACCCAAAAGGCTATTTTGATAGCAACTACTGACAGTGAATTCAGTTTAATAGTCTCCAGCTTATATTTTCTAAACCCCAAACTCAGCTGGTAAGTTATCATATTTGAAATACTAGTGGGAATGTTATCACTCTGAACCTCTGGGTAAAACGTTTTTGCTCTTTGCTTTTTTTGTTTTGTTTTGTTTTTGTTTTTGTTTTGCAACCTCACCATCATTTTCATTTAGTTTACATTTCCAGTCATTTGCACAGATGTTGATGGAGCTGTATTTTTGCTTCAATGTCTATTGCAACATTCTTATTGCATTCCGCAGGTCCTCCAGTAAACGTTACTTGCAATATTTTTATCAACAGTTTTGGATCGGTCACAGAAACCACCATGGTAAGTGCTACAATGCCACTGGCAAGAGAAAAACATGACTTGATTATGCTATGAACACAACCTGTCAAATTTTCTATTTATTGTTCAACTTGCAGGGCCTCCTGTAAATGTTACCTGCAACATATTTATCAACAGCTTTGGGTCAATAGCAGAAACTACAATGGTGAGTGGGACTGAGCATTGAAGCCCTCGTGTGAACGAATGGGATATGGGATCGAAGAAGCACTGTTTTATATTGTGGGACACTTACTGAATGCCAATTTCCAAGTTCATTTACCTCTAGAAAGTGCTTATTTATACACTTTCACTTTAGAAAGTCATTAGTCAAATGCTCATTACTTCAAAGTCAATAATATCTTATCCCCATGCCAGAGAGATTTTGAAAACACTTGCTGTGTGGTTGGATTTAGGTAGAATCATCAGTAATAAGCATAGTGTAACATTAAGGATATTTTAATATTTGTATCTTTAATGTTTCAGAAATATATATTTCATAGTTTGGGAGATATATTTTATAGCCAGTCTTTTTCATATAATGGAAGTTATAACACAGTCAAGCCTTAGATATGCTACATTTAAGATATATGCCGAAGGTAACCCATGGAATGGGAGAAGATATTTGCAAATGACAGTACAGACAAAAGGTTGATATCCAGGATCTATAAAGAACTTCTCAAACTCAACACACACAAAACTGATAATCATATCGAAAAATGGGCAGAAGATATGAACAGACACTTCTCCAATGAGGACACACAAATGGCTATCAGACACATGAAAAAATGTTCATCATCACTAGCCATTAGGGAGATTCAAATTAAAACCACATTGAGATACCACCTTATACCAGTTAGAATGGCCAAAATTAGCAAGACAGGAAACAACGTGTGTTGGAGAGGATGTGGAGAAAGGGGAACCCTCTTACACTGTTGGTGGGAATGCAAGTTGGTGCAGCCACTTTGGAGAACAGTGTGGAGATTCCTCAAGAAATTAAAAATAGAGCTTCCCTATGACCCTGCAATTGCACTACTGGGTATTTACCCCAAAGATACAGATGGAGTGAAAAGAAGGGCCATCTGTACCCCAATGTTTATAGCAGCAATGGCCACGGTCGCCAAACTGTGGAAAGAACCAAGATGCCCTTCAACGGATGAATGGATAAGGAAGATGTGGTCCATATACACTATGGAGTATTATGCCTCCATCAGAAAGGATGAATACCCAACTTTTGTAGCAACATGGACGGGACTGGAAGAGATTATGCTGAGTGAAATAAGTCAAGCAGAGAGAGTCAATTATCATATGGTTTCACTTATTTGGGGAGCATAACAAATAACATGGAGGACATGGGGAGATGGAGAGGAGAAGGGAGTTGAGGGAAATTGGAAGGGGAGGTGAACCATGAGAGACTATGGACTCTGAAAAACAACCTGAGGGTTTTGAAGGGGCGGGGGGTGGGAGGTTGGGGGATCTAGGTGGTGGGTATTGGGGAGGGCACATATTGCATGGAGCACTGGGTGTGGTGCAAAAACAATGAATACTGTTACACTGAAAAGAAATAAAAAAAAAAAGAAAAAAAAGATATATGCTGAAGGTGCTGACCTTGTAATAAACACACACACACACACACACACACACACACACAATCTTGTTGGCAAAAGATAGTGGTCCCAAATCCATAGCAATTACATCACACGCATGGCTCTCTCCACCAAAAAAACCCAGTAAACATAAAATTAATTAGAAGCTCATCATAATGTATGTGCAAACATGTTTTATGTAAATGAAACAGATTTTAGATACTATAAAATCCACCAATATTCCTTAAAAATGTCTTGGTGATGGTGTTGCTTGTGACACAGCCTATTAGATCAATAGCCTTATAGTGCTAGACAATAGTGTGGAGACTGAATTTGGATGAAATTTCTTCTTGCTCCTCATAGGATTTATTTTAAGTCCTAAATCAATTTGCTGGTTCTAATATTCATGACTATGTAAAGTATACAGCCATATTATTGGGTGAAGTCAAAATAAAATATAGTTGAGCTTGACTAAGTACTATGGTGGCTGATGTCCTAGAAACACTCAAGTGAAATAATGAGCATAATACCATTGAGAAGTAAAAAATAGTGTTCCCTTGTCTTTATAAATTTTCTCTTTTAGGCTATTAGGACTGTGTTTAACAAATTACCGTACTTTTTGGTGTCCTTGATGCTAGAAAAAGTAATTTACCTTTTACCATTCCTTTTCACTGGTAAAATTAGACATAATGGAACTCTACTACCCATTTTAATATTACTGACACAGCATTGTCCAGAAATGAGACAGGATGTAGTGCATTAAGAATTTTACTCAAATAAGATAGTTCTGGTAGGGTTATTAAGTGACTCACAAGAAAAAGTAAACAGAAAAAGACTAATCCAACTCTGGGCTTGGCATTCAGTTTCTGTCTCTCCCCTCTTGGTTTTGTCCTGAGAACAGAGGGGCAAATCTTCTAGTAGCCTAAATCACTGTCACCAGCTTTACACGATGGCATTCAATGACGATATTTGCACGACCTAATGCTGATTGCATTAATTAGAATCCTAAGTTGCTTTGATTAAATCTCCTCATTGCATTTACTCTCAATCAGAAATGTAAATGTGCACCTTTTCAATGTTTATTAATGTGAGAAAAAGCTAAACATTCATGGAGATGAAAACGGAAACTCTGGATGTCCTTGTTTTCCTGTGTCTTTAATAGCTACTGATGGTGTTTAATAAATGGGCTGCTGAGGGGCTTCCTGGCCACTTATTAAGGAGTCCTTTGTCATGTTGCCTACGAGAAAACTTGGAAATCATTGCTCAAGTGTAAAATGAACAGCCTGCCTATCTTGCTGTATGAGATAGACAGCATCGCATGGTCAGAAGAGTGATGCTTATTGTGCTTCTTTTATTTCTTAGCTTTTGATGGAATGACAAACTTCAACTGGCTTTTAAAAAGGATCTTTTCAATTAAAGCTTTCATGTGAAACTAAAATAGATGTTTTTTGAAACTCTATCAGACTTAATAAATACTCACGCCATGTTGGGTAGGGACTGGCCAATATTTTTTCTGTAAAAGGCCAGACAGTAAATACCTAAGACTTTGAGGGCCCGAGAGTCTCCAAGTCACCACTGCTCAATGCTGCCCAAAGGGCAGCAAAGCAACCACAAACAATAGTAAGCAAATGGGTGTGGCTGCACTCCAAAAAACAGGCTGTGGCCAAATTTGGCCCGCAGGCCCTAGATCGCCAATCCTGGACCTGAGGCATTAGTATTTAAATAGATGTCAATCAGATGCTCACAAGAATATGAGAGTTGAGTTGTTCTACTTTGAAAGAGTCTATCTTGCTAGACCCGTGGGGCTCTGCCTGGGAATCCACCCTCTGTGCCAGAGAATATCATCTTAGCCCAAGCTTCCCTTACCCAAACCGTGAGATTCCCCCACCCGTGAATTGACCCACACTTTCACAAATTCTGACTGAAAGAAAATTGGTCAAAAAAGTTAAACAGAACCAGATTTTTCTCTGAACTGTCTTTAATTGAAGTCAGAACATCAGACCCTTAGTTCTTCTGCATAGTAAGGTATGTGGTCACTGAGGACATGTCCCAGTGCTATTGGAGAGCAATAATAATTTTGCTTTCTGTTTTCTGGAAGGAATTTTTCCAAGAATGCCTCAGAATTTTGAGTTTCTGAACATATCAATTTTTCCCTTTTCCCCCCATTCTCACTCTATAACTGATAGCTTTATTGAAGGATCCAGCTTGGGTATTTGTTTGTTTGTAAATAAGAGACAATGACTATCCATTTTAAGAACTCAGGATGACTTTCTTCCGGTGCTATTGAGTTTGCCCCTCTTATGTTTGATGTTATCTCACTAAATTACTATTGGTACTACCTGCCCACAAAGTATAGGCTTGCTTATAGACCCAATACTGCCTCTCACTCCTCTGATATGTTAGTGCTGAAGATATGTGATTGGAAGACAATGTATTTGTGTTATTCTAAGGAAAACTTTCATGAGTCATTATGATGATATACATTATTCCAAAATATACGTCTTTTTTTTTTTTTTTTTTAAGTAGGCTCCATGCCCCGTGTGGAGCCCAGCCTGGGGTTTGAACTCATGACCCTGAGATTAAGACCTGAGCTGAGATCAAGAGTCGGATGGTTAATGGACTGAACCACCCAAGTGCCCCTAAAATATACACTTTTCTTCATGAAGAGTCACAAGGATCTGTTGATGTTCATTGCTAGTTGATCCTGTATTAAGAGATTTCTGTAGAACAAGCTTTTTGTGGTTCCAAATGACACTTAGGAGACTAGTAAGGAATATATGATGAAACAGGTTATATTTTGTTTTGAGAACATCAATTTACCATTTCCCCCCCCCTCTTTAGCTGTTGATGGCAAGTGAATTTAGAGGATGGGGAGTATATTGCAACTCCCACTTTCCTGATATAAAGACATACTTTGGGGATATTATAATGTTAGTAAAGGTCAAGAGTATTTGCATACCATCTGCATGCAGCTCTTCCCAAGCCTGGGCCATCAGAAAATGAAGAGGAGAGAGTCTCAAACATCTGGGTGGCTAGAATGTGACTCGGACCAGTGAGTGCTGGAACACTCCCCAAGCCACAGTAGCAGATCCTGACTCCCTCCTTGTTTAACAGATTTGAGGTGGGGGAGAAAGAGCTAAAAATGCATGAAATGTGTTCCCTCAGAGAATATCTCCATAATATAATTCCAGCTCCCCCAAACCTGTCCGCACAAGATAAATTCCATATGCTCTGCTGGTTACTGCAGCAGAGCGAAGCGGTCTTTCATCTTGGATCTGAAATCACGTTCTGAGGAAGTGGATAAGAGGTAGACAGCCCCTTAGGAGGACGCCTGCTGGGCTGGGACTGCTGAACTGACATGATGGGCTCCCTTTCATTCAATAGCTGCATCAGCAAGTCATGAGGAGATACTAACTTAGCAGGAAGCGCAGGTAGCTACATTTCTTATTTCTGACTTCTTAAGGAAGAACCAAGAATCTACCCCAAGCCTGGAATTTTGTTCAACTGAGATAGAAGGTGACTTTGGTCTCTAAATTAACAGTGCAATGTTAAAGCCTGAATTCATCATGAAACAAGTGCACCCTCCCCAAAATTTCAAATTCAAGGCTAACTTCCCATATCAAAGTGAGCACAGACTCAGGAGGATGAAAACTTTATTGCAGTGTAGCCAGAGGTTAAAACCAAAGGGCTAAACTGGCACTGTGGGGAATCAACAAAGCAAATCCTTGTGGTTGATAACTTCATAACATAATTGGATGGGGAAATGTATACATATAAAAATAATAAAAGAGTAACAGTAAGGTTTAACGCAAGTATGTACGAAACAGAGTGGCAGTCTCTGTGCATAAATGCTGGACCAAATACAGTAGTACCAAAATAATAACTTAATAACTTAAGGAAACCATCTGTGGCATGGGCAGAGGATTAGAGGGTATTAGGAAAAGTGAAACTTTAGAAATAATAAACTCGATGTGAAATCATAGTATGGAATGTAGGTACTTGTAGTACCTGTGTTAAGAATATAATAAAGATTATATGACTTAGAAAAAATACATACGTATTTGTACATATATACATATTTTTTCACTCAAATGTTTCCAGGACCTAATCTAATACTCAGAGAGTCAATCATAGGAAAACAAATTGTAATATGAGGAATATGACATTTATTTGAAGTAGAATGTCTTTGTAGAGAGAAGGCAGTATAAGGGAAAATTCAGTCTACATTTAAGCATGTCTCTCAATATTTACTCCGCCTTTAATATTTTATTAAACCTAGAAGCAAACACAAAGACAAAGCAAAACTAGAGAAGAATATAACTATCTCCTGTGGTTTGGAATATCATGAGGAAATAAACTTAACTCTAAATAAACAGAGATGATGCAGAGAGAAATCACATGTGTCAAATTTTTACCCTACGGTGAAAATCATAGTCAACTGACTTACAAAGGTCCAGTCCCAGAAAAATCTTCTCCTTGGATGTCTATGTCTATAGTTCCTTGGATGTCTTTTTCTAAAAGGTTTTAAGGGTTGCTGTTTATTTTAGAATAGCGTATATCATCATAAACAAAAGTATGGAAAATTTTAATTCTTATATATTTATATAAAGAACAAATACCCACAAAAGATCTAATAAAAGTTGTATTCCATATAATTCTTGTCATTGTGGCACAAACTATATTTTTCCTCTAAGTTTTCTACTTATCCTTGCTTATGAATAGGACTAGTTTATTTTAAATTGACTGTTGGACATTTAATGGTTTTATTGTGATATGACAGATTCAGTATTCTTTTTCAAGTTCTAATATTGGGAAAATCTCTTTTATCATTTTCTATATATAAAATTCAAAGTAGAAAACCAGGAAACACTGGAGAAAAATACTCATGGGAAAGACTTTTTCAAAAGATGTACATTAGCTGTGAAAATTTATATTAAGATTTTTTTAAAGGTCAATGTTTTCATATTGTATATCATCATGTAATATTTTCTGGAGTCTCTCAATATACAGTTTTAAATCATTCTCAGGCTCAAGGGAGGATTGCAATGATGTTCTCTTGGTGATTTTGCTGCCCAGTACTCTCTATCTGGCTTCTCTGGTCTTTCCCATCCTATAAGTGCTTCCTGGGCAGGGGTGGGGCCTACTTGGCTTCCCAATGGCCTAAGATATTTAACCCATTCACCTCTATTCTAGCTGTCATTACTTCTCATACTTAGAGTTTCTTACTTCCAGAATTGTCTAAGGGACGAGATTCTCTGAGATTCTCTTCTCTCCTACTTCCTACTGAAACAAGCTCATAGACCACCCCCAATCCCTTCACAACCCCTCCCACACATAAAATTTTGTTAAGGAAAACTGGTTCCTACCCTAAAGAGTAGATGTCAAACACTGGAGAAGCTGCATTTTTTTCTCCCTCAGAAAACCTTAAGGAAAGCTCATAGTTGATGTATCTAGTTCATACTTAGATGTAAGTTGGATTATTATATTTCCAATAGCCCCCCCTTTTGATTTTTTTTTTTACATATCACACAACCTCACTCTTTATTCACACACAATTCCAAAGCTTCCAGTAACTCCTGGTGCCAATGAAACACTGAACTGATAATCTCTTTCCAGTTACAATCCTCTGGTCCCTTTGAACAATTCCAAAACTATATGATGGGAACATCTTTGAGATTCTGCTATTCTCTTAATTCACTCGCTTGAGGAGTGAGTGAGCAAACAGGATGGGATAGAAGCTTGACTAGGCCCACAATAGTGCCCTCTAAGATTTGAAAATTTGCCATGCATGCCTGGTAAAATCCGAAATAAAAGTCAGCTGATAAAATTTTCCAAGTCAGAAAGTTCTTATGTTGTACAACAGAGAACCTTAAGGTTATTTCTTTTAATATTTCAGCCTTTCCAAATGAGTTGGGTTTTGATGACTGACTTTCAGAAGTTAGTAATTATTTGGTTATTAGTATTCTTTAAACCTGCATTGGGCACTATTTCCAACACCTGTCACCTCCAAAATACTCTATCAGCCTGATAAATTAGGATGGCTGTATTTGAAAAAATGTCATAGGAGTTTAGATAGCTTAGTAATAAATAGGTAGAAGGAATTTGATTGAAGCTCTTTTCCACATACCCTAATCTTTACAACTTACTTTTCTTTTTTTTTGGCCCTGAGGGAATGAACCCCAACTGACCATCCTGAGGTGGTCTCCACTGTACCTAATATAGTAATCAACCATCCTAGTTTTGCCTAGAACTGAATGGGTCCCCTGAATATGTGACTTTGGGGGTTAAAAGTGGGAGGTTCTCAGGCAAACCTGGACAAGGTGGTCACCATTAGAGTAAAATAAACAATGGCCAAAAATCCAGGTGCCAAAGATGTGGGGATGGAGCAAACAGTGAAAAATGAAAAGGAAAGAGAGTAAGAAGGTATGAGTATGTATCACCCTAAGTGACCATAAGTATCAGGGGTGAACAACTCTTAGCTCTGAACTATAGTACTGCTTGACTAGAGAATACTGTTAAAGCCTCTTTTGGAGTCCACTCCACCAAGCAAAGCAACAGTTTTCACAAACCTAAGGACGTTTGAGTAGATACTCCCAGAAAAGAAGTAACTGCCTCAGGCTGATTTACTGACAAAGAAGTAAATTCCCAGATCAAGTGGGAATGACACTTCCATAAGGAAGAACACCTTCAACATAAGGTGCTCAGATCAGGAAAACATGAAAAATATCTCTGTATTGATGAAGTATCAAGTCAACTACTATAGATACAACCCATTCAGAGAAATGATAAAATATTTAAGAATTTTTAGAGTAAGTAGTGTGAGGGAATTATCTTGTCAACATGAAGCATCTTAATATTTATGGAGATGAATTTTAAAAATATTGTCCCATCATGTCAGAGTTTTATAATAAGATTTCTACTACCAAAATTACAGAGTGGGTTTCCTTTTGCCCAGATCATCTGAGCAGAATGAGAATAGAGATATGTCATTTCTGATGTGGAAAATGAATCAGTTTTGACAATCTACCATCACAGTGTGACTTCTGTACTCATGGTTACCTTTTTCTATGGAAAAACCAGCTTGAGCTAGTAGTATTTCCTCCCAGGATGAGTGATTTAAATTTAAGCATAAAAAAATTCAACCAATTCAAAGTGTTCCATTAGTGTTCTGGTTTGTTTGAGCCTTCTTTCTTTCTCCCCTCTGTTCCCACTCCTAATAGAACTGAGTGTTTTATTTTGTTCAAGATATACATAGCCTGGTTTGTATAGACACGGATATTGCACCAAATCAGGGAGAAGAGAGGGGAAATGTAGATGGACCTCTTATGCCAGACTGCATGATAAGTAACTCTTATGCATGGGGTTTCCATAGGACTACCGAGTGAACATTTTTCTGAGACAACAGTGGAATGATTCACGGCTGGCATATAGCGAGTACCCTGATGATTCCCTGGACTTGGACCCATCCATGCTTGACTCCATTTGGAAACCAGATTTATTCTTTGCCAATGAGAAGGGTGCCAACTTCCATGATGTCACCACTGACAACAAATTACTTCGAATTTCAAAAAATGGCAAAGTACTCTACAGTATCAGGTAAGCTTCTGTTGGCTGTACCTGTTTACTTCTCCATTTCTCTCCTGGCCTAGTGCTGCCTGATTCTAGGGGCTAAGTTATATATAAATATTTGGATTTTGTGGTCTCTTGGTTATCATTTGAATCTTAAAATTGGTGAGAATGCCAGAGGTTCCCATGGCCTCAGAAGTATGATTCTCCACAACAACAACAAAATACATATATTTTTTATTTATATATAAAATTTACATATATATAATTTGCATATATAAATTTATATATATATATATATGAAGACATTGAGTGGATATCATGTAAATACCTGCATACATGTATTTTTGATTGCTTCAATAAAAGAAGTACAGGCCTTTAGTTCAATTAATCATTGAGCATAATGTACAAATTCTCCATTTCAAATAATTTTGCCATTCTATAACGTGTAACCACACATACAAAAACATTCAATGGCTCAGCATGGTCATTGACAGTATACTTTGGTCTGGGTGAGTGAAAAACTAGTTCTCATCTCAGATCTGCTTCTAACCAAACATGTAACCTTGATCTCTCAACTTTTCCTGGGTTTGAGCTTGGGAGTGACAAATCTCGAGATCCATTTTTGCTTTTACATTCAAATATGATCTTCTCCAGAATCGTTATCACCCTAACCTCAAAATCCTATCTTTCTTTTCTGAACTCTAGTTCCTCTGTGATTCTATAAGTCTCTTATTTCTTCTTACCTCATATTTTGGCTATTTTTGTATATGAATTTAGCATAAGAACATGGATCTTTGGAGTCACACAATCTCGAATTGAATCCAAATTTTGCCACTAAGTTACATAACCTATAACTTTCAGTTACCTAATTGTAAAATAAGGAGCACTATATTCATCTCTAAGTATTCTTGTGAGAATGAATGATATAGATTAGAGAGTAGAGGTCAGCAAATATTTTCTGTAAAGGTCTAGACAGTAAGTACCTCAGCGGTGTAGGCCAGACTGTCTCAACTCTGTCACAACTACTCAACTCTACCATTGTAGCACAAAAGCAAGCCATAGACAATATTCAAACAACTGAGTGTTCTGTGCTTCAATAAAATGTTATTTATAAAACTAGAGAGTGGACTAGATTTGGCCCTTTGGTCATAATTTGCCAATCTCTGATACAGCGCATATAGAAATACTTGCCACAGTACCTGACACAGAGTATGTGCTCAGTAAATGAAATGATTGCTGTCTGTATTTTAAAGTTAACATTTTTTCTAATAGTAAGCTCTTTAAAGCCAAGACATTTGGATTTCACACCTTTTGTAACTCCTTTGGAAGGTCCAAGAAGATGTACTGTATATGAGAGATATTTGTTAAATAAATATTGACATTTTAAAGAGGTTTAATAGACTATCCCCTTTCTCTCCAATCTTATTACGAAAAGAAAATGGACAGACAGCTTGTATCCTTGCAAATAATTTTCAGAAGTCTGTAGAGTCACCACCATCAAACCTCATTTCACAACTCTATACAATTTAGGTCTGTACCGCATATTCCATTCTTAACCTGGTAATTTCACAGTTTGCTGATGGCTGACAGACCGGATGTCTTGTGGAATGAAAGAGGCTGCTCATTTGTAAAAACTGGCAAAGTTACTGCTTACACAAAAACCAGGAAACTTCCTCCACTTGATTTTTGAGGAACTTTACTTTTATTTTTATTTTTATAAACATTTTAAGGAAACAGAATATTTCATGTGTTTGATGTAAGATGCAGTACTGGGCACAACCTAAGTTGATGTGACCTGATGAAATGGGACATATGTGGAGCGTGGTGCTAGGGAGGAGAGTTATAAAAAGCAGCACAGGGTATCAGCTGCTTCAGCTAACCCCCTGGGCCTTGGGTGGCATTTGCTCTAGTAAATACCTGGCATTGTGCACTGCTGAAATAAAACCAAGTTTTTTCCCTTCTGTTCTATGAAGGCCTTTCCAATCTAGAACCATGAAGAATATAATGTTCCCCAGACCTAGATCAAGCAATTCTTCCATCTCTCGTTTGCACTGTAGCATATTATAAGCTCTGAAACACCCTGACAATTGTTTTGGATTGGGTAGAGTTTGTCCTGGCACAGGCTGCTTTAGATTTTTCCTTCATTTTGGGTGCTCTATGAAATCAGAGTAAAGATCCTTGGTGTAGGAGAACTGGGCATGCCATTTTAGAGAAACACAGCTCTTGGGAGAATTGAACGACAGGAATCTAATTATTTGCCTGGAAGGATTTTCAATGAGCCAGACACTGTGCTAGGCCTAGAGACCCAGAGCTGAGTAAGATACAGTCTCTGCCCTGGAAGGGCTCCAGTCTAACAAGGCAGGCAGACATAAGATAAATTAAGTAATAGGAATAAATGAGGAACAAGGAAAAGAAAAGTGGCTCTAACTTTGCAAATGAATGTGTGACTCAAATCTTGTTAGAATTCAGGGCCTGGCACCTACATGTCTGTTTACTTGAGTCACTGGACTCAATTTAACTAGAAGGCAAGGAGTAATTAGTGCTAATATATGCCCAGCTGCAGGTCCGATTCAAGTTTAAGGCCAAGCAGGTGACAGTTCCTGATATCTTAAACGTGCTGGAAAGATTCCTGCTGATGTTGCATTAGGAAAGATTTTCTCTCTACTCTCAGGTTTACAATGTAAATATCCCTAGAAGAGGGAATCCATTGACTTAAATTCATACTAAGCTGTAAAAAGCTGATATGAAATTTTCATTCTGATAGTACATTTGATGCCTATGAAGATGAGAAATCAGGATGAAGATGGTTAATAAAGATACAAGGAAGGGATACAACTGAAGTACCAAAGATAAATTCACGAATTGCCTCTACCTTATATTAAATAACCACTTAAACATTGGTCCACATTAAAAATATAATGTTCACTGGTGATGTTTTATATTTGCATTTTCTGAAACCTAAAACAAATGGAGGATAGCATTTCATCCATGAACAATTCCATGCTTTCTCGGCTTTGTAGGAACAGAAGTAAAATTAACTCCGCATGGAAACCAAAGCCTAAGGCTTTGACGCCCAAACAGAACACAAAGAGAACTACGCAGTCCATTGATCTCATAACAAGCAAGATCACATTTTCCAGGAAGCTTCCTAAAAGACAGCAGTTTAAAAAAGAGGGGACAGTAGACTAAAACTCCACAAGTATCCTGCAGATTCCAACACTTGGTGTACTTAAGTAAAATTCAAACAAATCTTTTAAATTGGAGCTAAAAATGTTAGATCATTGTTAGAAAATTTCTATCCAGTTCGGCGGGACACAGTCTTTGCTGATGAAAAGTTGTCAAATCTATTTTTGTCCACTTCTCTTCTGATTTCTTCTTTGATATTCACTTCCCTAATACATTGGATCTTACTCTTTGTTTTCTTTTTAAGTTTTTCTTGACCTACTACATTAAGTATTGATCATCCATGACCAAAGTATAAACAAGGACACACATCTTGCTTTCTACATTCCCTTTAGAGATAGTCAAATTCTAAATTAATGTTACTTAAAAAGGCCTGAATCCATAGTGGAATAGTGAGGTGAGCCTTGAGTATTGTACATATTATTACTCAAATAATATTTGTTGAATTGAATATAATGGATTGCAGTAAAAGTCAGGGCACCATGGCATATGGTGTGCAATAAGAAAGAAAAAAGGAGAAGGTATTTTTGGAGAGGAGCAGCTTGTCTCACTTGTCCACAACGTCTTTGCTAATATTTGTTTTCTTCCTTTACTTTCTATTGCTTCTGAGAATTTTCTGCCAGCATTCTGACTTTTATAGAACTTCAGGATTATTTTTTTTAATTTGAAGGTATTATGTTGCAAAGTATCTAATCCAATATCCCTGTTTTACCAATGAGGAAGTGACTTCTTTCAGCAAGTTAGGTGAGGTAAAATAATGGAGCCCATAAATAGGAAAGCTAGGCCAAGAATCAAAGCTCTTGACTTCTATTTCAATGCTATCATCTCCTACCACACATTAATTCTTCATTTGCTCCAACTCAAGTCCAAAGACAGGAACAAATACAATTCCAAAGGCAGGTCATTTTGGACCCAACCTTTTTGGGACTCATTTTTCAAAGAACTATTGGAGGAAGAAGGTAAGATTTAAGATGAGAACATAAAGTATCTTCAAATTTTGCAAATGTCTGAAAAGACTGTTTAAATGCAGGGTGCAACAATTGACTTTCAGTTCAAGGTGCAACAATTTGATGCAATTTGATGGTTTTAAACAGCATATGTCACTAACGTAACTACTTTCTGAAAAATTTTACTATCCCAGGGATGAAAGAGCTGAAGAGAACCATTAAAGTCATTAAGTCAACTTTCCTACCTTCAGGCAACCTGTTGAGAACTCATTTTAGTTTTAAAGACCCTCAGAGAAGGAAACTTTATATTCTCTCTTTGGATCCTATAATAAGTTACTCTAACATTATGCAGAAATTCTTCCTTATATAACTTACATCACAGTTGCTACAACTTAAATCAGTAGCTTTTTCCTACATTTGTTAACATGATAAACAAATGGCTACCATTTTTGGAAGAATGGAGGGAATTACCTCACTGTTTTTACTTTCATACATTTTTGTCCCACTAGATTTAGTAGACATATGCTTGGTCATCAACAGTATGTTGCTAATTTAATTTTACAGTGTGTTTCACTTCAGCACCAACATGTTCTTCATCTTCCAGTTTTCACTTTGCTGTACACGTTGGAGCTCCTACTCTGAAACTTATGATGCTGAATGCTACCCTGGTTATTTCTGATACTACAGTAGACAAGGATTTTAGAGTAAAATACCCTCGGGCTTGAGTTTCTGGCCCCAGAACTTGCTGAATGACCTAGGGAAATGTCTTACTCTCTGAATTTCTATTTCTTCATCTTTAAAAAGAGATGATTTGGTTAAGACCATTAGTAGAATACAATATATGTTATAGGGATACAGATCAAAAGTGGAATTGCCATATACTCTAGGGCCCTCGTATTTTCTTGTAATTTAATTATTGTGCTTTCTGTTTCAGGCTCTAAGACAAAGAGTAAGTTGCTCAAGACAGATCCCTACAAATTCCAGACATTAAGGATAGGACAGACCCACTCCTTGAGTGTGACCCTATAGAGTAGGTGTTCTTAACCTGAGGGTTCAGTGAAAACTCTAGCAGGTCCTTGAATCTCCCTAAAGTGTACGCATATTTCCTGTACTGGGGTATTCAGCACTTCTGTTTGTTTGTTTAGAGGAAAAGGTCCTTAATGAAGTTATGATCCTCCAACTGCTAACAATTCTGCTTTAATATTTATTGCATACCTACAGAATGAGTATACCTGAAGCAAAGTTGGTAAGGAAATACTGTTTGCCTTCAGTGTCTTCTTATTTGACTGACCAAATACCTAGGGGTCTTATGCTACCCTCCAACTACACAGAGTCTTCCAAGCCATAAATAATTATGGGATTGCTCCTCCACAATAGTACCCCTTATCATCAAGCTATCTCCTCCCCCTCATCATCAAACATTATCCGACCTGAAACTTATTCTTTTATGGTGTTGGAGGTGATTTTCTTATTAATCTCTTTTGATTCAATTCATGATTCTAGGTGTGGATGATTCAGTGTTCTACCTTGCCAGTAGTACTTGAGTTGTAATAGAGAACTCTTGGGGATTGACATGCCTCTCCCTCTGATAATGGATTAAGGCACCACTGAGAGTAGGTGGAGTGTAGATTTCTAGACAGACATCCAACAGAGCTCCCCAAATAATCCTGTCTAATGACCGACTCTACCCACACACATAAAAGGCCAACTTTTCTCACATAACCTCCTATCTTTGACTCATCCGGAGCTTGATGCAAGAACTTCAAAAGATTCTAACTTTAGTTACAGAATGATTTTTATGGCATAGGAAAAAAGAAAATTCTCTATTTAGATGTCAGAGCTGAAAATAAAAGCACAGTGAACTTAGACCTGCCTAAATGTTACCAATGGTGATAGTTGGATTATCTTACTCTCAATTTTGAGGAGACACGTAAGCCCATATTTTCTGTTAGAAGGCAGCTATAAGAGCTGTGATTTCTTGTCTCTGTGCCTATTTGAACCATGTTTATCTTTCTATCCTATAATCCTGGCAAAATTACATTCTCATTTTCCAATTATGTGTCCAAATCCTCATTAGTTCTGTGACTTGACTTAATGCAGTAATTAATGACTGTAGCATAAGCACCCACATCAGAATTAAGCAGTGAGTCTTCAGAGAAGTGCTGGGAAATGCCATGGAAACCCCAAGGATTCCATTTTTCCTAGAGTCAAGCAAGGTTGGGAGGGTGGGAAGCAGTGGTTCTCAAAAAAGACACCACTGAGGGTACAAGTATTAGAGTTTAGAAAGTGTGCCCTATATATGACAGATTCTTAAAGTGCTGGAAAGCTCTGTCAAGCTTCTGATTGGGTTCAGAAATTCACATATACTCATGGGCATGATACTGGTTCAGATACAACAGCATTAGGATTTTACCCTTGTTTGGAGGAAAAGAGGGAATTGTGCAATGAAATATGTGGCAGCTGGCATGAACACTTGTCCTTGACTGTTTACCTGATTGGACTAGCAATAGCAACCAGTAGATTTTCCTCCTTTTGGAGGTAACTTTCCACTGCATTAACATTCATCAGGGTTTGCTCTGAAGGTGATGGTGTGAAGAACAGAATACTGAGAAGGTAGCTCAGAGCATCAGGAACTCCACACTTGTTTGCATCATTTACTGTATCCTCCATGCTCAGAGAACTGCTTTTCTAACCCCATCAGTCATTCTGAGTCTTAGTTTCCTCATCCATAACATGAGATTGAACTAGAAAAGATTAGATAAAATCTGAGGCTCCTTATAGCTCTATCGTACATTTATAACTCAAAATGATCTCCTTTCCAGGGGTGCGCGGGTGGCTCAGTTGGTTGAGCAACTGATTTCGGCTCAGGTTATGATCCTAGGGTCCCAGGATCAAGTCCTGCATTGGGCGCCCTGCTTGGCAGGGAGTCTGCTTCTCCCTCTGACCGCTTCCCTTTCATGCTCTCTTTCTCTCTCATTCTCTCTCTCTTTCTCTCTCTCTCTCTCTCTCAAATAAATAAAAATCTTTAAAAAAAACGATCTCCTTTCCACCCACGAAATTCCCTCTGAATGAGGAAATAAGAGTGAGTTCTCTGTGTCCCTTAGGGTTTGGGAGTAAGCAAGAGAGGATTCTGAAGTTTCAGATGCCTATCTCAAACTACTTTTGGATTTTTTTTTTTTTTTACTTTTGGATCTTTGAGTCTTTCTCTCACAAGTTAAATATCCAATTCTTGAGAAAAGGATCCTCATTTTGGAGTGGGGCAGCAAATATTGGACTACCTGTAGTTTAAGAGGCAGCCTTGTGTTCAACATATAGTTTTCACAATGACAAATACTCAATACTAAACTCCCTATTGAGAAAGTTCCCAATTGCAAATTAGATCATTTATACCCTCTGATTCACTCAGCAGGAGTATCCATGAGATATTATTTTAGAATGTATTCATGAATTATGGGTTTATATACTTTTAGACAATTATACAAAGATGATTGGCTGGGACAATTACTAACTAGGTATGTAGGTTAAAGGAAATTACATGGTATATTTGAGCCAGCAGAGACAAAGGGCTAGTCTGCTATTACTCATTATCTGCATTTTCTTGTGGCAGGAAGCCAAAGGAAATTCAGAAGTCCTAGCGAGCCTGTTTAACTCATGTTGACATGGGCCCCTACCTGGTCCATACTGCTGCCTTTGAAAGCCTCCCTGGATGGTATTAATCCCAAAATAAATAGGTATAAAATCACCATGGTTCTTATGAGACACATGAATTGCTTTAGTGCATTCTCATAGCACATAATCCAAAAGAAAGGCAACCCATTTTAAAACGGGAAAATATTTTACATCCTCAAAGTTCAGCAGTGTCTCCAAGAAGTATATCCTTGCTTGTGGCATTTAAGTTACAAACCAACATCTGTACTGAAGAGAACACACTTATCACTGGACAGTCATTGAAAGACAATTAAAGACATACATAATTATGTAAAGTTCTACACATGACACACACTCAGAGCAAGGCCATCCCAAAGCTGATTGATCATTCCTTTCAAAGGACAATAAAACAAATGCTTTATTTGATGTTTCATTTTAGTAGGGGTATTTTGCTAAATTTTAGCAGTTAAATAAAGGATAGAAAACAGTAAATGAGGTGGGGATTACAGATGGAATGCTGTGGGGTTGGGGAAGATGTCAGTTCTGAGATCAGTTCTCAGATTTAGGAAGACTAGGAGTCAAATCCAATCTTACTAAGTGACCGTGAGAAGTCATTTAACCTTTCATTGATCTGCAGTTTTTCTCAATTCCAGATTCATACTAAATGTTCAATGAATGTCATAATAACCCCGAGGTGGCTGTAGGATGAAAGGGAGGAAAGGGGGGAGACAGCTCTCCCTATTGCCCCTAACCCATACACACAAACATTTCCTTTATTCAGTATCTGTTAACACTGAGGCTCCTCTCACCTTCCATACCTAGTTTCAAGCAGACGGATATCCTCTTTGCCTGGAGTTTCCTCCCTCTGAGAGGCATTTAGCTTATAACAGAAGTGATAGATGCATCTTCTTTCAGATAATGGCTTAGATCTCCTCTCTATCTTCTTGTTAAGAGTAAACTGAGGAACTGTGCTGGATTTCAGTGTTACCTAGTCAAGGATGGAGTGTCCTACCATCTGACCAGGGATCCGTTTTATCTCCAGCCTTTGCCACCAGAAACAGTGGCCAGCACTCTCCAACAGTTATCACTAGAAGTCTTAATGAAGTAAAATACTCACAAAGTAGCAGTTTTTCTCACTGCTGTTAGCAGATGCAAAGTTACTTTGGTTATCTTAAAACCCTATTTGCAGTTCATAAGCATTTGTTCCCTTTCTCTTTTGCCAAAAGTAAAATAATCCCAAACAAAATGTTAAGAAAATTATTATACAGTACTTTTAGATACCAAATGGCTAAGAAAATTGCTATGCAGCGCTCTTAGACATAAAGTGACCAAGGACAAGTCAGTTCTCATTATTCTAATGTGCAGACTTCATACCACTTTATCTTGATGAATATCTGGGTGTACAAATAAATACTTTGATATTGAAATGACATTGAAATGACTGAAATGTAAAATGTAACCAAAATGTGAACAGTATTAGTTGAGTCTTCGGTGCTTTGAGCTCCTCTTTCTGGTGGTGTCCAATTTAGTCCTCTCCTATTCAACACCTTCAAAACATTTTTCTTCAGGAAATATCAAAGCATTTGGAAAAATTTTAGCCACAGATTTATCAGTTACTCTCCAAGTTGAATCCAGTCCATATTTGGACTTAATTAACATGGGCCAACCATATGTGTGCACATTTTTCTAAAAGGACCAGGCACAGATGGGAACAGATATTGTATTTTTGTCCTTCCCAGCTAGTATTGCTCAATGCATATGGGTATTTTCTGTGATGCCTTTATAATGTTTGGTAAACATGGACCTTCCTAGTCAGCCACTGGCATTTTAGTCAAGGGAGAGGAGTAGAACAGCCAATGAACCAACAGTGATATAAGGCACCACTTCCAAATCCTAAGGTCAACGGTGAAAAACAGGTCTTATATTTCTTTGAAATTAAGAGGATAGAGTCTCACCATACAGCTTAGATCCAGTGGGGGGTTTAGGTTCAGCCCTAGACAACACTGAAAAAATTATTTCTCTCTGGTGCCCTAGCCACACTGTTCTAAGCCATGTTTTCCATCCAGCTTCATCCTTCCATTTAATACTCTCAGTATCAAAGTCTGCTCTTGGGGATACTGGTAGGGAATTTGAGGATCCATCAACTCATATACACAAAGGAGGAAATGACTAACAGTATTTAGAACACTATTGTTTCCCTATATTTGCATCTTAATAGTCATGGGAGTCTTTAGCTAAATGTCTGTTAGTTAATTATATGTAGCAGCAAAGAGTTGGAAGGTGTTTGAGCAAGGATATGCAATGGGATCTTTCTGGAACTTCTAATAATTTACACACCATGAATTTTCAATCTTTACTTATATGGAAAGCCTTTCTAGGTGCAGCCAAGCACAGCCAAGCACAGCCAAGCAAGCTGTGCTTGCCGGTAGATTAGGTGAATAGCTCAGGGCTACAGTGAGCAGGACCCTAGTCTATGCTTTCTATGATGAGTGCGTTCAAAGCAGACATTTAATTACAAAGCTTTCAGAAGATAAGTTTAAAAATTTCATTTCTTGCCTGCCTTGCCAAAGTTGGACAGATTATTTTTGCTCTTCATAGATCAAGATCCTTTTGTGGGTACCTTGGGCTTTTATTTAGGAGCATCAAATGATTATAACAAGTCCTACTTTCCTGATACACTCAAAGAGCCCTCTCAGGATCTAGGTCTATAAGGGTATCTGTTCTACCCAACCAGTGTGAGCACTGATCTAGGCCACAAGGGAGTAATTAAAAGCCTTTTACTTAATTAATTCAGTTCAGTTGTGTCTGATTGACATAATCTGGAAATATTTTTTAAATGGGGATTTGGGAACTATTTTAAGAAGTTGAAGAATGAATGCATAATTCTTGCGATAGATTCCACTGAAAGAATGTATATATAATTAATATATATTACCATGTAATACATAAATAATAATAATATTAAACTATGATCTCCTTCAAGAGAGAAACTGTAATTTCAAGTGTCTGGTATGCACAGTGCCCAATAAACACTTGTCAAAAATTGCTGAATGGATGTGCTAGACTACAACCCAGGTGGACTTCTGTTTAACACTAATCTCTTTTCACTGAGGACCTGGAGCTGTGTCTCCTCTGTGCTCTGTGTGCCTTCCTGCCCAGTACCATGAGCTTTGTAAAATTTGTAGCTGAGGTTCATCCAATGCATACAACTTCCTTTGAAATTTCTCAGTGGCTGATTTTAGAGTCCAGAGACCAGGGACAGTGTCCTGATACACTGCCACTGCCCTGACTAGAGTTCCATTGTTTACCTTTGCACATTTGTGTGTTTTAATGGACATGGATTTGGTTTCTTCTCTGCTGTACCTGGAAACTGTCCTCCTACCCTTCTTAGCAAGTACCCCAGTTTCCTGACCACATCCACTATATTCTTTAAAAAAAAAAAGATTATTTATTCATTTGCAAGAGGAGACAGATTGAGAGAGAGAGTAGGAGAGAGAGAGAGAGAGAGAGAGAGAGAGAGAGTGAGAGCGCACATGCAAGCAGAGAGAAGGGCAGAGGGAAAGGGAGAAGGAGAGAGAGAATCTCAAGCAGACTCCCTGCAGAGCACAGCCTGATGTGGGGCTCCATTTCATGACCCTAAGATCATGACCTGAACCAAAATCAAAAGTTGGAGATTAACCAATTGAGCCACCCAGATGCCCCCACACCCACCATATCCTTGGTTGCCAGTGGACTAACCTTGGTTTCTCTGCCATGACTTTACCAGCACGACTCTCTACTGTGACTGAGGATCATGATTAACACCTCTTGTCTCACAACCCTGGTACAATCACTTAGAACCCCACTTGGGCCTAATTGTCCTGCCCTGGTTTCAAGTAGAAGGTAATATTTCCCAAAGAAAGTGCTAACATCACTGAAAAATTGCAGACCTCTTTCTCAATCTTCCTATTTCCCTTTTAAAATTTTCTCCTTTTAATCTTTGCTGTTGACAGTAATTAAAGTCATCCATAGAGACATGTGGAAGTAATGCTTCTCAAGATGTGCTCCAGGACACCAACATCAGTATTACCTGGGCTGCTTATCAAAAAGACCTGAGAACCTGGGTTCAGATGCCCTTCAGATGACACTTATGCCCACCAGAGTTTAAATCCACTATGACAAAGGGTATATTGATCAGACAACTGGCCTGGCAGTGTCTTTTAATCCACTGACTCCCTAACATTTCCTGATCCTTTCCCCATCTGTAGGTTGTATTAATGATGTACCTTTAACTTGACTTCTAACTTGCCGCCAGGTTACTTTCACTTAAGGTCTAGGTGGCTTCAGAGGATACTCTTGTTTGATACTGGATGCATTCTGTCAAATCTCCTTGGCATTAGAATGTCACATGGTTCAGAAATTTCAAAGTACAACTGAGAGAGATTCAACAAACCTACATTTTACCATAAGGCTGTCCTTATGTTCTTGGGGAAAGAGTGGATTGTGTTCTAGGATATTGGATGACAAAGCCCAATGGGGGCAATTAATGTGTCACTGATATACCCAGATAGCCAGAAAGTTCCTATTTTAAGAAGCATTATTACTGGCATTTAAAGTTTTTATTATATTCAAGAATGCAAATTTACCTATAAGAAGAAATATTTTAATCTGGCCATCTTCACTTATAGTTTAGAATCATAAAAATTTTGAACAGGATAGGCTTGTGGGTGGCCAGAGATTTAGTTAAGGTCAAATAGCTCTTTATGGGTAAGCTGGGTCTACCACCTAGGTCCCTGGATCCCTAGTCAATGACACTTCTACTCTGTGAAGCTACCAGGAGAGGCTAGAGGAGTTTTTAAAAGAATAGATCATGAGAAGTCTGGATTCCTGAAGAAAAATGAAAAGGGTATCCCTGACCAGGTACAGGGCAACTAAGGTATCTACAACTCACTCTGTTGACTTTGCAAACAAAAGAGGATGATAAACGACTAAGTATTTTTTCCCCCCACAAAAAAGTAGAGTAGAGTAGAGTAGAGTGGAAAAAAAATAAATGGATCTGACATCAATTAAAGTTGGGTTCAAACCTAACTTTGGTAACTTAATGGTTTGGGAAAATGGCTTAACCTCTGAGCTTCAATTTGCTTATCTTAAAAACAAAGAGAACACCACATTATGTGATGGTATCCGATAACTGTAAAATAATAAGAGTACTTGACCTATAGCAAGTGCTCACAGAATTATGAATACTATCATTGTCATCACTTAAATTTTTATTTTTCCTTATTAAGCATTGTAATGCTAAAAAACAAAACAAAACAAACAAACCCTCACCATAAGTCCTGTCCCTTCTGCAGGGTTTTGTGGTGTGCTACACAGTGCGCTAAACATGGTCCCTAACAGAGGAACATTAGGAATATACCAGGGACTCTTTTGCTTCTCCTGAAAAACACAAAAGTATCCTTTTGTCCTTCCTCTCCAAGTAAGACTCCTGTACCATTAGAATAAACTCTCCCAAAAAAGTACACTAGCAATCTTTGCTTCAAGCAAGCAGATCACTCATTAAAATTTGTATTTCTACCTGAAAATTCGTTTTTTCTTCAAATGACTTTTTTTCTCCCCTCAAGAATCTTTCACTGAGAATGAATTCCCATTTCTAACACTGAGTTCCTTAATGAACCGGTAGTTGTTTCAAGAGTCAGTTGTTTCTGTCCACCCTAACAATGGAAAGTTAAATGATTAATCAGCATCTGTCTAGCTATGTGACAACAGTCCTGGCCATGGACCCAGCTTTCTGTCCAAGGCTCAAGGACAGGTGGACTGAGCTTCCTGACTTTCCTTCAGCTTGATTTGCTGCACTTCTAGTATGAACCACTTAGCAACTTACAGAAGGGGCAAGCAAGCTTTGCTGGCTTCCCTTGCCTGCCTTGTAATTTGGCAATAGCCCTGGGCTCTCGTGACCATGTTCCTCTCTTCTAAATCCATAGTCCTTTCCCATTTCCACAGCCTTAGGATGCTGATTCATTCATTTGTTCCACAAATATTTACTGAATACTCTGTACCAAGCACTGTTTAAGATGGTTAAGAAAAAAAAAAAAAAAGAGTCCCCAGCTTTAGGGATCTTGCATTGTTATAGGGGAGAGATATATGCGAGGGTAACTGAGACAGTTTGCAATGTCTGCTTCTATCAGTCATTTAAACTTGGAGTAAGGTACAAACCTGAGAGCGGTTTGATGGGCAGGGTGAACTGAGCAGGAGAGGAAGAATAAGGAAGGGGCATGAGATTTTGCGAGACTGGCTTCCTGTGCTTCGTTTTATTTATTTATTTATTTTTGCTTTTGGTGTAGAAAAGGGTGCGCAGCTTTCTCTCAGTGAAGTAACAGGGCCCCTGTAAGGAAACTTTATTCTTTACCTTGTGCAAACAGGAGCAGGGGTCCCCCGAATGCACGCATGTCAACCACAGTGGCAATGGGGGAATGTGTAACAAAGCTTCAGGAAATGAGTTCTTTAACCGAAAAGCGAATGGAAAATGGGTGGCTTCAGCTCAGTGCCTTCAGGGGCAGTGGCCTTAGTATTTTAGATCACCGGGAAGAAGAGAGCATATCTGACACGCTGTAGGCAGTATCTGGCAGCAAAAAGCCTGAGTTTCAATTAAACCATTTAATTCTGTAAGACCCACTAAATAGATGGAGAGCCGGAGTAAAATAGATAAAAAAAATTTTTCATGTTTTAGTATGATGTTGTGTCAGTCTTATTTGGTACTATTTCTACATCTCAGTAGAGATGTCCTTTTGGGAAAATAATATCAGTCTAATTCCCCCCTCCCCAAAATTCACATTTTTAAAATAAAAAATAGCTTAAAAATAAAAGAAGTGCAGTGGTAGTTACTTTTGAAGGTTCTGTCCAGGCAAGAGAGCGCAGGGGAATTCTGGGGGTAATGGGTGTATTTTAAATCTGCATCTGGGTGCTTATTAGATAGGTGGATAAAGATGTAATATGTCATTATGCTGTAACATAAGACTGGTATGTTTTTACTGTGTTTAATGTATACTCCAATGAAAAAGGAAAAAAAATAAGTAGAGGGCGAGTCTGAACTTGAGGCCTGCAGATATGTGGTAAACAAGACCTCATAGATTATGGGCTCTGTGACCCATGAAGGGATTGATTAGGTCTCTACAATCTCTTCCCATTTGCTCAGCTAATGACCTGATTTAGCAAACTACGAGCCGTTAACTTTTTCTCTTTGTATTGGTGTCCATTGGGTTCCAATACAAAACCTATCAAGAAAGGAAATTAGAAAAACAAATGAGGAAGAAGGAAAATATTGGCTAAGTTCTCAGCTGAGACAGAATTCACATAGTTTCTTGCTTGTTGGGAATTTCTCTCAGTGGAGTTTTCCATACTTTTCATAGTTTTGACCCAAAGAATTCTGGGTCCGTGTAGGATTGTGAGATCTTCCACTAAGGCAGAAATAATGGTATGTGAGGCCTCGTCTCCCTAAATCAATGTGAAAAGTTCACTTCACAAAAAAAAATAATATTCAGCAAGCCTATGATTAAGAATATTAAATTTGGGTTGTTTCCAGTAGCAAATGGAATACCGTTGAATTACGTGTTGCATGTTTTTTAAAGCTGTATTCATATTCATTTCCACTATTACTATTTTCTAACTTCTCAAAAGTATGATGATGAAATTTCCAGTTTCCGGTTTTGATTCACTTAAATTATGCACGTGCCCCCTGATTGTTTTTGTCTGATGAACATATTTTTTATTTGATGAAAATATTTCCATTTTAAAAAAAATAGGAGAGAATAAATAGATTCTCATTGTTTTAATAACAAAACCCTATCCATAGATCCTGCTGAGCTCTTTTCCCCCTTAATAAAGTGCCAGGTTTTAAAAAGATTTTTTTTCTTTTTTTTAAATTATTATATTAGCGATTACTAGAAAGTTTCATTTTGATTTTTTTACTTTTACCTTAAAGAATACATGCCATTAATCTCAACAATATTGTGTTTTCTAAAAAAAAAAATAAAGTCTTTGTGATGGGAAAAAATCTAAATATCAATATCTCCATTTATATCTATCTCTAAATGAACTCCATGACTGACAAAAATTATATTTCCTGTCTAAAATGTTATTTTAAAGTCAGTTATTTAGGGACGCCTGGGTGGCTCAGTTGGTTAAGCGGCTGCCTTCGGCTCAGGTCATGATCCCAGCGTCGTGGGATTGAGTCCCACATCAGGCTCCTTGCTCGGCGGGGAGCCTGCTTCTCCCTCTGCCTCTGCCTGCCACTCTGTCTGCCTGTGCTCGCTCGCTCTCTCTCTCTAACAAATAAATAAATTAAAAAAAATTTTTTTTTAAAGTCAGTTGTTTAGAACTCAAAGCTATTTTCTTTCCTTTAGAAGCAAGGTATTTGTGTTCTCAGAACAGCCCATAGAAGCTAGGTAGTTTGTTTATCAAAGACGGTGAAATACTGTATGTTTATGGCACAATTTTAATAGTAATAAAAAAGGATTACTGAATAAGACGGAATTTTATAATTTTACCTTTCAGCTATTGTTTGAAGACAGGCATGTTTAATTATGTGAAGATGGGCACCTTCAAATAAATTACACTTGTCAACAGAGATAATGCCAAATAAGGAGTAAAAACGAAATGTGAATCATCCCACCAAACCGAAGTACTTACTTTTAACAGAGTGTTGTTTATTTCCAAGATTGAAAGCTTAGTCTTACATAATTGGGATTACAATGCACTGCTTTGTATCTTGCTTTTCCCAATCATTCTTTTTTTTTTTTTTAAGATTTTATTTATTTATTTGACAGACAGAGATCACAAGTAGGCAGAGAGACAGGCAGAGAGAGAGGAGAAAGCAGGCTCTCCACGGAGCAGAGAGCCCGATGCGGGGCTCGATCCCAGGACCCTGGGATCATGACCTGAGCCGAAGGCAGAGGCTTTAACCCACTGAGCCACCCAGGCGCCCCCCAATCATTCTTGTATTTTAACAAAATCTTGAAGACTGTCAGCATAGATTCTTCACCTAA
The DNA here is from genome assembly GCF_963455335.1 of Martes martes. Taxonomy (NCBI): domain Eukaryota; kingdom Metazoa; phylum Chordata; class Mammalia; order Carnivora; family Mustelidae; genus Martes; species Martes martes. The sequence goes on from NC_137897.1 coordinate 9,896,761, forward strand.
TCTCACTTCAGCTCCCAAGCATTTTGTCCTTTAACATAAGTGTGCCACTACATCTTGTTTTGCCTTGGCTTGCGTGGAATGTATGAAATGAAGCTGAGAAAGGAAAAGACAAGGGAACCGGGAAAGGAGAGCAAGAAAGAGCATGACAGTAAGGAGAATTTAGGTACCTGTTCAAGCATCAGAGGGTTCTATACATATAAAAGATGTCTGAGAGAAAATGAACAAAATTTGGAGCAGTGAACTTTAGCGTAACAGGGATGCTAATGTTGGAGCTAAATGGGAATAGCATCATTTTATCCTATCCCATCCTTTGAAAAGGAGATGAATGTTTATTGAGTTTAAGGTCTTTCTTAGGGGACAGAGAGTGTTTGAGGCGATACTGGGAAGGGAACCTAGATCCGGTGATTCTCACTTTCCTTCCTTACATTTCTGAGGTCTAGAAAAATTGAATAGGAAGAGGTGTGCATCATCTCCTTGAGGAATAAACAAGGAAATGGTGGGAAAGAGATAGCAGCTCAGTCAGTATCCTGATACAAGGCATGGTCAGAGCTGGCTGGAGCTCTGAAAAGTTAAGGCAAAAGGAAAGGAAGAGCATAGCAGGCTTTCTTTGGTGCGGAGAGGTGAAGACTATGTATAAGCTACCGTCCTCAAATGTCTTTTTCAACTCAAGCATTACTTGCTCCAGATTTGTCAAAATTCTAGAATAAGTGCTATAATATATTGTGAACCTGTCCATGTGGATTAGCAAATGAAGAGTTAAGCATTTGCCCATCTGATGGAAGGAGAACCAATGCCCATCACAACCAATTATGTTTATCACATCATTTACTGTTCTTGAAGTAAAGTCCACCTCTCCCAAAGTATAATTCTAAAATAGTATAAACTTTACGTGTTTTGGACATCAGTGTGGGCAAGAGCCCATTGTTGTCATATGATACTATTTCTCAGTGCTCTTGTTGATTCTAGAATAAACTTGAGATCACTGAGGTGGGAGTCAGAGACTGGAAGTTGGGAAATAGAGAGTAAGGGGTTATAACAAAATGCCAGAATATTTTTAAAATTTACAATGACTACTTGTTCACTTGAAAAATAGAGCACAAGGGGTTATAACAAAATTCTATAATATTCTTAAAATTTACCAATGACTACTTGTTCGCTTGAAAAATAGAGAGCATTGCACTGCATGGAGCTTAGATTTCAATATTTGAATCAGTGTCACTTTGCTTAATGCCAAATGTATTGTTGATTTGTTTCTCAAGAATCAGACCTTGCAGATGTAAAACTTGTTTTTGATTTTTTTTCTAAGACTCACCTTGACCTTATCCTGTCCCATGGACTTGAAGAATTTTCCAATGGATGTCCAGACTTGTACAATGCAGCTGGAGAGCTGTAAGTCCCCACTGTTGAAATGACTGCCTGCTTGTTTTAACTGATGACTTGGTTCTTTAAGCGTGTGATTAAGAAGAAAGGACTCATAAAACTCATTCTCTACCTATTACCAACTCCCAAGGCCCTAATGGAAGGACAAGCAAGTGTGCATGTCTCATACACAGAAAATCTTTCAAGTAAAATGCCAAATATCTCATCCTTCCTCACAAAAACAAACACTGATTTAGTAGCTTTTATTTGAAATGAAAACATCTCTTGGGAAAATTAAAATTACTTGTCATTCAATCTCTAAAATGAATCACTTTCTCATCAGAAAATTGTACTTGTTTCTATCTTACGTTCATATAGACCATTACCCCAAAGGAATTTTGGCAGGAAGGGATAATTGATTTGAGAACAAGATACAGGGACCTTAGCCAGAGGAGGACGTAAGAACAGGGGGGCCAGAGATGATATGGAAGAATAGGCATTTCCCTTCAATGGGTAGGGGATCCACAAAGGCATGGGGAAGGAAATAGAGAAATGCTGTCTACTTTGTCCCCTTTATGTCCTAGCCCTGATGTCATTGAAATCTTTGACACGTGCCATACGCTGCTGATGCCTCCAAGGTAATAGGATTCTTAGGCAAGAGACATGAAAATTTTTTTGGCTTGTTCTGTCACTTTCTCTGTTTGTAAAGTGCAGAGAATAATAAGCAATACTGACCCACAGGGGTGTTAGGAGATTTAATGAGGCAAGGGCAAGCAAATACTTTTAACTTCTTGGTTTAGATGAATAATAAAGATAAAAAGACACATCAACTATTATTAAAAAAAGAGGCAGTGACAGGGTTTTCTTGTGATCACTTAAAATCACTATAGATTTCCCTTGAAACTCCCTACAGAAATAAACAAACTAATGAAATGTCTTTGTTTTAAGAAGTTGTCAGGGACAAAATGAGAATTTCTGATTTACAATAGGTTTTATGTATTTATTTTTTTCCCTATTGCCTCTTTTCTTGAGAAGAAAGTTGAGAAAAACATTTTCTTATATAATGGTTCCTTCTTTGTGTCTCCTCTACTGGTCCAAACTCTCCCTTGCCTCCATCCAACACTTTTTTTCTCTGTAAAACAGCAAGCATAGCTGTCATGTGAGGCTCCTCCAAGATTTAAAAAGCTCCAATTAGTAAATACGCTTGGTCCTTGCAGGCCCTAGAAGTAACGAAACCACAAAGTGTTCACCACTAACTTCGAATGCGAAGGATGGGAATTATTCCTTCCTTTTTTACCCTCATATTACTTACTTCCTCCTTCCCCATCTGTCTTTCCCTCATCTGTCTGTCCCAGTCTGCGGCTTCAGGATTCCTGGCAACAACTACTATTGTGGTGACCAGTAAGAAGTTGATTGGATACGAATATGGGATTACGCGAATATGGGGATATAATCTTCTCACATTGGTTGGAGACACCCAACAAGTACTCATATAGTGTTGCAGTGCAAGAGACAGGGTGGGCCATTCTCTTTGTGGAACATCAATGCTTGTACAGGCTCCTCTTCGTAATTCCTTGCTTTCCGTATTTTATTTTTGGCTTTGAATAGAAAAGGTGGCTCAAAGAAAGAGGAAAGTAGATTCCAGTTAACTGTGTCATTCATTTCTGGGTAGCTTTGGTGAGTCACTATCTTACAGTAAACAAGAATCTATAAACTCAATAAATATGCTCAAGTTATTGGCTCACCAAGACCTCACATAATATCCCTTGTCCTCCTCACTTTCATGTTAGAGTTCAAATACCACAAAGAGGGAAGGGAGAGAAATGATACCTGAAGGAATAGCAGCCTTCGTCTCTGGGGTGCAAAAAGATCCAGAACACTTAGCAGATAATGACCTAGTTAGTGGGAACTTGGAAACTAAGCACTAACTCTGGTTTACTAAACTGATAACATTCTTGCTTTGTATGGTTCAGGAGTCATATAACAATTTGACCTTACATGATGGAGAATCTGTTTTACTTCATATTAGTCGTTGTGATGAGTGGGCCCAGTTAGCAAGATGCTAGCACAAATGAACATTCCCGATTTGCATTATTCCACGACTTCCTTTTAGGTTGTCTGCCTATGCCTCCCCACTTGGCAAAATAACAGAGGATTGACCATAAGAACTTTAGCCTAAGCTTTCTTTTTTTAAAATTTAAATTTAATTAGCCAACAGATTGGCTAATTAATTGGCTAACAATAATACAGCATTACTTTTTGATGTAGTGTTCAATGATTGATTAGTTGTGTATAATACCCAGTGCTTATCACATCAGGTACCCTCCTTAATGTCCATCACCCAGTCGTGCCATCCCCCCAACCATCTCCCCTCCAGCAACCCTCAGTTTGTTTCCCAGACGCAGAGTCTCGTGGTTTGTCTCCCTCTCCGATCTCTTCCCTCAACAGATCCTAACATAAGCTTTCTGAAAACGAATCTATTATACCCTAGAAGAGGGGCCAAGTTTGCAATGGAAGTATTTTAGGCAGGACTGTGATGAATTCATTCTCATTTAATAAAAAAGAAGAAGAATTCTTTTCATTTGAAATACTAAGACTAGTGCCATGAATTGAATTATCTTACTGGATTGTCACAGACACAGCTCTTTCAAGTAAAGACAACCTTCGAAGGATTTTTATATCCATTTACTTGTTTGTTCTTCAGAAAGATTTAGTAAATCAAGAGGGCAGAAGAAAATGGACTTTATAGATTCCATTCTCCCATTACACAGAAAAAATTATTCAGAAATAGCTTTCTCTCTTCAATTTCTTTGGCTTCAATGACATGTAGTTGACATGATGATTGTAACTCCCTTACTAAAAATGATTTTGAATTGACTGAGCATGTGTCTGCTTTAGATGGTTTCCTTGTTTGTTCTTTACATGGCTAGACTTTCAAGCTTTCTTGGAAAGATGCATTTAATTTTTCGCTATGATTTGTTTACTCCAGTTGGGTACACGATGAATGACCTGATATTTGAGTGGTTAAGCGATGGTCCAGTTCAAGTTGCTGAAGGACTGACCCTGCCTCAGTTTATTTTGAAAGAAGAGAAGGAACTTGGCTATTGCACAAAGCACTATAACACTGGTAAGTTTACTTTCAGCTGCTAAGCCCAAGTGGGCTCTAATCTGCAACATGGCCTACATATCACACCCCCTTAATTGCTATATCTTTACCAAGAAAATGGAGCTACAAGACACAGACCTTGGCTCAAAACCCCCTTTACAGATAAGATGCTTGGTCCCTCTGGCATAAATCACTGAGCCCAATAGATAATTTTTCCAAAATGGAGATAGAAGGAAAAAGATTTGGGATTCTTCTGCTGTTCCCTTGCTGACCATGTGCTGTCAAATGAGTCTGAGGAAATGTGTACAAGACTTTGTATATAGTGCAGGAAACATATAAATTCTGGCCCATTCTTGACATCCACTCTTGCCATTGGATCCTCAGATCAGTTTGTATTCTCTGACTTAGTGGAAGAGAGGAATAACCACATAGGTCTTTGTAAACCCAGAAATACAGTTACTATGCTCTCCACTCCTCGATGGTGATAAGAATTTGGATGAAAACCAGCTGATGGGAATTCAGCTGGCTCTAATGCCATGCACTGTCAGTAGTGCTGATAGACACATGGGTCAGAGGGAGAATATGAGTTGGTAGTAACAAGTGGGCATATGTTGTTACCTGGAAAATCATGCCTGTCTAGTAAAGTTGATGGCTTTTCCTATGAATGTCCCAGTGTTTGATACCATATAAGCTGATCATGGAGAGGCAAGCTAGACAGGATGGTTTATTCAGTGACTGCTCCAGGTCGCTTGCTAAATAGAATGTTCATGAATACTTATTCCAATAGTCAATAGTGCTTCTTATGAAGTGGCCAAAACCTGATTCCAAGGTGTTTTTCCTGACCAAGAGGAATCCAACCTTATCTCTCATAATTTGTGTGGACTAAGCCAAATTACCTTCCAGGGTTCTGTCTCCAAACCAATTAAAGAGGAAGAAAAATGGCAAGGGGCAAGAACATCTGTCTCTTTATAGTATGTTAAAAGTTTTAATATCTTTGTACGTACTCTTTTTTATAAGTACTGTAACACTGTAAATAGATTCTAGGAATATTCTAAATGTCCTCAAGCAATTACCCAGAAAGCTAGGAAATTGCTACAATGACTAGATTATATGCAGGGCATACACAAATGTACATTTTTCTCTTAATATGAATAGCACAAAGATAGACAATTTTCCAAATACTTTGAGAACCCCATGTGAACTTTACTATTTTCAACTGTTACATATTATGCATTATATATTATATGCTATGCATATATACCACAGGTTATGTATTATATGTTATATATTACATATTATAACCTCACAAAATGTGACTATTTCTACTGGTCAGTTTCTGACAGGCTTGCAAATTCTGAAGCTTTGTCTAAATAATCAAGCTACAAGCACAGATTCAGAAAAATGGTTTGGTCTAGTGACTCTTTTTTTTAAAAGTAGGTTCATGCAGGGTTTGAATTCACAACCCTGAGATCAAGACCTGAGCTGAGATTAAGAGTGAGATGCTCAACCTACTGAGCCACCCAGCCGCCCTTAGTCCTGTGACTCTTTAGATCACTCATTCTCACAACTCGCCTAGAGCAATCTATACTTTTAATGCCATTCCGATCAAAATTCCACCGGTATTTTTCAAAGAGCTGGAGCAAATAATCCTAAAATTTGTATGGAATCAGAAGAGACCCCGAATTGTTAAGGAAATGTTGAAAAAGAGAAACAAAACTGGGGGCATCACGTTACCTGATTTCAAGCTTTACTACAAAGCTGTGATCACCAAGACAGCATGGTACTGGCATAAAAACAGACACACAGACCAGTGGAACAGAGTAGAGAGCCCAGATATGGACCCTCAACTCTATGGTCAAATAATCTTCGACAAAGCAGGAAAAAAGCGGAAAAGCAGGAAAAACAGCGGAAAAAAGACAGTCTCTTCAATAAATGGTGCTAGGAAAATTGGACAGCTATATGTAGAAGAATGAAACTCGACCATTCTCTTACACTGTACACAAAGATAAACTCATTCTCACAACTGTTAGTTGAATTACTGGTAGAGTTGAAAAAGAGTTGAGTTGGTTATGTAGGGTGAGCATTTTGTGCCATCTTCCAAATCCACCTGTAGTCCACAGGTGGACTACAGGTGGATTTGGAAGATGGCACAAAATGCTTAAAAACTAAACAATGGGAGGCAAGAATGGGAAAGATAAATTCGAATTGGATTTTATATCATTATTTCCTGCTTTCAGGAAAGTTTACCTGCATCGAGGTTAAGTTTCACCTGGAACGCCAGATGGGATACTATTTGATCCAGATGTATATCCCCAGTCTGTTGATAGTCATTTTGTCCTGGGTCTCCTTTTGGATAAACATGGATGCAGCCCCTGCTAGGGTTGCACTGGGCATCACCACCGTCTTAACAATGACCACCCAGAGTTCGGGTTCCAGGGCATCTCTGCCAAAGGTAAGAAGTCTCCTTACTTGACAACAAGTGACGGGGATCGGGGAGGCGGGCGTGGGTTGTCAAAGGTCTTGTGACCTGGAGAATGCTGTTGAAGACAGAAATGTTTGGCATCCTGTGGTACTGTTGGAGGTGCAATGTAAGAAGAGAACGAAGAGCTGAGTTTGAGAGAATTAGAGCTCTGAGGACATGGGAGATTCCTAGTCAGATCAATTAGGGGAGAGGGGAATCAGGGTTGAGAGAGGAGAGGAAGGAGTGGAGGCAGAAACATGGCTCAGGAATTATGTCTAAGAAGTCCTTGAGTGCTTTTGACCTCATGCTGTTCATGAGCCATGAAGCTTCTAGGAGTTAGAGTAAGATTGATGCAACTTACGCTATATTGTCAAGTATTTATTGGTAAGCCAATTGTGATTCATACACTCATTGAAGTCATTTACAGTAAAAAAAAAAAAAAAAGTTTGAATTAAGCTCCTGGAAATTTATACAGAAAAGCTACGTCATTGAGTATATATGAGATATAACTATAAAAATTAGAGTGCAGCAAAGCAGATACATGAACCTTTGCCATTCCTTAATTTACCTTAATGGTTGACACACTATTATTTTCAAGTGACATAGTTACCTAGAGAAAGAACAGTGGAGTCTTCCAAGATGGTGAAAATTCTGACAACCATGGCAGGTGGATAAAGAAGCGTGAGATGGATAATAGGTACACATCGACATTTTGTAGCATTTCAAATAGTAATCCATAATGGCTGTATAATTTATTTTTATGTGAGGGCAGGTCCTCTATAGTTATAAATATTGCCTAAACAAACAACGATAATTGTCCTGTTCATGAAATGTCCCAGCACCCCGAAAGAGTGCCTATGTGTATTTCCTTTTCACTGGAGAAGTACATTGAGTCGCTGGCTTCAATTTTCCAGGAATGTGAGTTCAATTTAGTATTCTCTGTACACTGTCTCATACTGGTTGAGCAGTCTCTCCAAAACCTAGTTCTAGCAAATAATTGAGGTATAATCCCCTATCTTTGCTGGCTTGTGCTTATGTTCAGTTGTGCTGCATTTGACATGAGATATGTTAGATCATGTTCCACATTATCTGCTGTGCTGGAAGATAAGATGACATATGGAGGAGGTCTGTGGCTTTCCTGGAGATGGACTGAATGCTGGGGGAATTGTCATACAAACTTTCCAACTTCTATGCCTTCAAAGATAAATATTAGATTTGTATGCTAATAGAGAAAGGGATAAATCTATTTCTGATATTTTTTAATTTTCTCGAATAACATACTGTACAAAATACTTGTGTTGCATTTCTATTGAAATACAGATAGCAGAAATACTAACAGCTTTCTTTTCAGCTACATAATCGCAAATCAATTTTACCTAATAAAAATTCTAATCCACTGTGTGCCTCAACCCAAACAGGTTCATTTACTTATGGCTTGTTAGTCATTAGTTCTAGCCATCACTGCATGCTATGCCATTAAACCTCAGGATGCACAAAACATGTAGTTTACAATTTAATAGATAGCTAAAGTATTGGTTACAAGTTGTAAGCAGATAATGTCAAAAAGGAAGACATTTATAGCCTCCAAATTCCCATTGCTATTTAAAAAAGTAGTCATTTCATCTCAAAATGGGAGCTTCTGTTTTTATAAATTTGTTATTCCTTCTTATTTGCTATTATGATTCTACATCAATGGTCAAAACTATTGTTGAATCAATGGTCACTGATCAGTGATCTTTGTCTGTAGAGGCAATCAGGAACTCTGATTAAGGGATAAGTATAATCAAAATTCATTTTGTACTTGGCTCCGAACTCATAGTGGTTATCCTTTTGCCATCAGCAGGTTTATCATCCTACGTATGTTTTCTTAGGCTATTATTAAACACGGTTGGCTCTCAACTGACTGTGGGGAGATGTGACTCATAGGGATAACAGTGAGAAAGGAAAATGGGATAAAGAGTGAGTCATGGAAAATGAAAAATTGACCATACGTTTACACACACACATACACACACACATACTCGTTTTAATTTATAAACACTGTAGTCCCCAAGCAGAAGCACCACTGTGCTGATTGTACAGTTGTCTCAGAGTCTGTAGCCCTTTACATACTAGGCATGCACCTTGCACTTTAAAAGTAAGACATGCTTGTTAGAGAAAAAATAGAAGATATAGAAAATACCATTAACATTAACTATCCACTAAGTAACTGTTGTTAAGACTTTGGTATATTTTCTTCCAGCCTTTCTTTGATGCACATTTGGAGGCAAACCCACACACATGCACACACAGAAAATAGGATCAAAACTATCTACAAAGACAGTTATACACTATCTTCCATTTCCATAGCATTAAAAATCTATCATGAACATAATTTTCAATGACATAATAGTCTCTCTGGTATATTAATCACCATTTATCTTACTATCTTGGATAATTAGGATTTTATTGTTTGCTTTTCTAAGTGCGATCGTTATATATTTGTATATGAGGGCCTGTGTCTCATTGTGTTCTAGAAGATGTATGTGTGTGTATTTATTCATTTATGTATTTATTATATTATGTTATATTAGTCACCATACAGTACGTCATTAGTTTTTGATGTAGTGTTCCATGATTCATTGTTTGCATATAACACCCAGTGCTCTATGCAATCTGTGCCCTCCTTAATACCCATCACTGGGCTAACCCATTCCCCACCTCACTTCCCTCTAAAACCCTCAGTTTATTTCTCGGAGTCCATAGTCTCTCATGGTTCATCGCGCCCTGATATATTTTTTAAATCTTATTTTACAATTGGGAAAAAAGAAGAAATTGAGGATGATTAGAGCAAATGAGGGACAATCTGTAGGGAGATGCCCAATATCTTCCCATTCAGGCAAAAATTTTGTCTTGTTCATCAGGTTAACTTCAGCATTTAGTACAGTCTGTTACTTATGCTAGATGATCAATAAATCCTCATTGAATGGATAAAGAAGTTAATGAACAACCACGTTTCCCCATGGGAGACCATGTAGAAGATACACTTAACACAGAATCTATAAATGTTTTACAGAAAATATTAGAGTTCTAATATATGGAAGAATCTCATAATAATATCACATACACTACAGAGGAATGGAATTTCTCTAAAGGACTATGTCTCTCTTTTCAGAAGTCCTCAAGTAGACTTTGGGAAGTTAAGAATATATCCACAAATACATATTCTGAAGTACAGGCAGGCCTCCCACATCTAAATCTTAAAGACTTCTTTTCACTCAACCTCTCCAAGCCTGTTTCCTCATTTCTAAAATGAGAATGACCTTATCTACTCCTTGTAAAAATTGAACTAGGATAAGATGAGGTATTACATATATAAATCATTTTGCCCAGTTTTTGTACATGGTAGCACTCAATTCATTCTGGTTATTTTTATTGTTATTTGTTCCCAGTCCATAATATAATAGAAAAGACTGCTCCATGGGATGGGAAGTAATATTAGAAGACTCATAAAGGGCCTTATGAGTAGAAGATACCATGTTCTTTGGATGGCCCATTATTTGTTTATAATCATAATGCAAATGAGGTGAGCTAAAGTTTGTTATACGCATGTGTGTGTGTATAAACCCACGTATTTGTCTTTCATAGGTAGGCAATTTATTGAATGGGTTAAGCTCTAGAGCATCTGAATAAGCAATGGCTCTATTTTTCTCCAGTCACTTCCATTAAACATCCTCCGTTGGTTTTATTTTCACTGTACCCGGAGGACACTTCAGAAAGATTCCATAGATTCTCGGTTACTATATGCCATGCCATTAGACTCAGAATGAACAAAGGTGTTTTACAATTTAATAGACAGCTAAAGTATTGGTGATAAGTACTTTAGCACAGTCCGTTATCAGATTTTTTTAAAATTTTATTTATTTATTTGACAGATGGAGATCACAAGTAGGCAGAGAAGCAGGCAGAGAGTGAGGAAGGGAAGCAGGCTCCCCGCGGAGCACATAGCCCGATGCGGGGCTCGATCCCAGGACCCTAGGATCATGACCTGAGCTGAAGGCAGAGGCTTTAACCCACTGAGCCACCCAGGTGCCCCCCGTTATCAGATTTTTAAAAAAATCAGATAGCTTGAAATAAAACTTTAGTCTAACAACCAATTCAACGTTCTTTTCCTTCCTTGTCCCCAGCCCAGGCCTAATCTTTGGCTTGAAGATGTCCAGAGAGGTGGACATTTGTCTGTTCTTATCCTTGCTTTTCCAATTCTCTTCCCCACTCCTGTAGCTTGCTTCTCTACTGTTAAGGGCTGAGAGTGAAAGAGTGGATGGAAGAAAGTTGCACAAGACTGACACTATTGTATTTGAACTCTTGCCTTCTCTAATGGGAAGCCTCCAAATACTACATTCTTGATGGTTGAACTTGAGTTCCTTGGTAATTCCCGGGGATCCTGCACATTACACCATTCATGGATGAATAATGCAATCTCTGGCTGGTACCTTATCTCCTCTTGTCTATCACCTCCTACCAGCATATCTCATACAACTTCTTACTCCCAGGCTCTCCTTACTCAAGTAGATAGCCCTCCTGGTTGACATGTTTTGAAGATGATTCGCATCTATCTTCCAACCCATTTATTTGGCACACCAAGAATGTGTGTTCATTGCCTTGCTAAATAGTGGAAATGTAACTTAACTGTTAACATGTTTGCTTTCACCTTACCATCTTAGGTATTCTAGCTAGCTTACTCCCTTCAGAATTTATTCAGGTGAGAAACAAGTACTGCTGTTCATTTTTTCAAACAAAACCCAAACTTCTGAGGATACATGGCAAGTTCTCCTAATAACACCTTTACTCTCTGATCCAGGAGCAATATGTTGAAATTTCAGCAGCTCAACAGATACATGACATATACAGGAGATGCCAGTCTTTTCTCTTACCAGGGTGGGGGTAAACCTCTTCTCCCCATCTTTAGGAAAATAGGGAAAAGGCCACAGCACTGTCGTTATCCATGAATCCCATTACTTCAAGTAATTCTTTTCAAATGTCTAGTTTTCTGTAATGGTACAGGGTATGGAGTGCAACTGTCTCTAGATGGCATTTGCTTTGTTCTAGCAAGTCCTATATCCTTCACGCATATGTGTAGAGTCTCCCTTCAGAGTGAGGCTTAAGTTGACATTCTGAGAAAAGAATATCCCATTCCCATACTGTTACACTCATGAATAAACATACTTAATTTTAGAGCTTTATCCCTATGAGGGCAAGGGCTCCACTGATATCATCTGTGTTTACATACCTACTGCTTAACACAACACCTGGCTCATAGTAGGTGCTCAGTAAAGAGTGGGTTAGTAAATGAATATACAGTATTAAAAAGACTTATGGTTAAGTGGTATGCCAGCTGTAATTTAATTGGTGATTCATTCATCCATTCATTTATTCAACTAATATTTATTGAATGTTTTCTCTGTGCCACCCATTGTGTTAGGGGTTAAGGAAATCAGAGATAAATAAAACATAGTCCCAGCCCTCAGGAACTTGTCTTCTAGTATGCCAGAGGCAGATACTTGGAATGGTAATTGTTACACAATGTGGAATACAAGGACACCCAGAAGGATGCCTAACCTATTAAATGAAGTAGGGAGAAATGGAGGGGGAGGAAAGGGGCTGGAAGAAGAGAGCCAGAGAAGGAGGGAGAGAAGTAATGTTAGGAAAATGGCTTGGAGGGATCCTGAGCTGAATCTAAGAAGCAGATTAAATAAGTAAGGTAGGAGGTGGCAAAGGTCATTCCAGGCAACGAGGACTTCCTACTCATAATATTTGGGCTACACTCAAAATAAGCTTTTCTAGAAGACATTCTGGGCAGGTTTCCAACAGGCTTCACAAATTTTAAACACATTTCAAGTAAGAAACTTGTGTTTATTGATTCCAAGTTAATTTCCTGCTTTCCTGCCAACCAAAGCTTTTTGTGGTTTTTGTTTTGTTTGGTCTGGTTTTGTTTGGTTTGATTTGGTTTCCAGAAGTTCCATCTCCTCCCTAAATACAGGAAAATGAAATACCAGCATGGTATCTGTTCTATAGGTGACTTCGCATTTGAAGCCGTAAATTTTTTTTTAAAAGATTTTTATTTATTCATGGACAGAGAGAGATCACAAGTAGGCAGAGAAGCAGGCAGAGAGAGCGAAGGGGGGTGGGGGAGCAGGCTCCCTGCTGAGCAGAGAGCCTGATGTGGGACTTGATCCCAGGACCCTGAGATCATGACCGGAGCTGAAGGCAGAGGCTTAACCCACTGAGCCACCCAGGCGTCCCAAATTGGTTTTTTAAATATACATCTCTGCCAACCTCCAAGAAGCTGATCTGCTGGTAGTTTTCTATTTGGAGCACAAAACCCCTAGTAGTAGACTAAAGGCTGGGTGTATTGTTGTCTTTTTGACCCACAGGAAAAAATCAGGATGAATTGAATAGAAGGCTGTGAAACATCAGGCAGGCTTTGAATGTGGCCAAACAGAGTTAAACAATTATTTTCCTTTACTCTTTATTAGCTATTATTGCTGAATGGTTTGAAGCTACTCCTAAGTGTGTCTTGAGTCCTCATTTGTAGCAGCAGCCCAGAGACTGTAGAGGTGAGAGCCAGTGTTGGTAGGGGACAGTTGGGTTGACGTGGTATGCAGGTGACTGACAGATCCCTAACCATCTCCTTAAAGCATGGATCCAGAGGTATTATCTTTGGCCATTATTAACTGAAATGCCCTATGTCCTATATAAGGAAATTTCCCCTTACTTTTCAGCCATCTGGTCAACTAAGACCAGCTGGACCATTTCAAGCAGCTGCCAAACCCAGGACAGCTTGAAATTTAAAACAAAAGAGGCCATAGTCTTACCATGTTTGGTCTTGCTTTATTCCCCATGAGAATGTTTCTAGCTAGAGACTGTAGTAAGAGAAACTATGAAAGCAGTAAGGCTGATACTTACAGAAGTTTTGACATAAGAATTTGTCTGGATGTCTGTTTTAACTCTAAAAAAGTAAAAATGATTGCTCCTTGAATCAAGTACATCCCCAGCTAATTTGAATGAATCTCCTAGGTCAGATTGGTATTTCTGGAAGAATATGGAAATAATTCTGTCTTGTAAAATTAAGATTTTAATTAGTTCTCAGATAAAAGGTTGGAAAGTAAGAAAGCCAAGCTTTGGCAAATTGATCTGCAGGCCTGCTTGCTTTAGCCAGATGTCTGTATATATGGGAGACTACATAAACTTTCCCTTCCAGTTTTCCTGAGACACAGCAAATTAAAGAGTTGTTGATATAATGAGTATATGATAAAAATATGCAAAGAGATGAAGTGCACGAATTCTCTTGGGACAGAGCTGGAGCACCAGTGGCACTTTAGATCAAGAATACTGTTGGCGGCCTTTACAGGGAAGCTGACAGTGGGAGAAGCTACCCAAGTTGTGCTTCTGCTCAAGTCCCCATGAAGTTCATAAATCTTTTTGGGATAGCTTCTAAGGTTCAGGATTATTATTTATTTTAATTCCTGTACAGTTAACATACAGTGTTATATTAGTCTCCAGCATACAATATAGTGATTCAATACTTCAGCGCATCATCCGTTGTTCATCACAAGTGCCCTCCTTCACCCCCATCACCTATTTCAGGCAGCCCCCTGCCCACCTCCCCTCTAACAACCATCGGTTTGTTCTCTATAATTAAGAGTCTGTTTCTTGCTTTGTCTCTTTTTTCCCTTTGCTCACTCGTTCTGTTTCTTAAATTCTACATGAATGAAATCATACGGTATTTGTTGTTCTCTGACTTATTTTACTTAGCATTATTTTGTCTAGCTCCATCCATGCCACTGCAAATGGCAAAATTTCATTCTTCTTTATGGCTGAATAATATTCTGGTACACAGACACACACACACACACACACACACACACACAACTTCTTTATCCATTCATCTATTAATGGACTCTTGGGCAACTTCTACTTCTATGATTTGGCTACTGTAAATAATGCTTCAATAAATACAGGGGTGCCTGTATCCCTTTGAATTAGTGTTTTTCTATTTGGGGGGCAAATACCCAGTAGAGTGATTACTGGATCATAGGGTAGCTCTATTTTTAACTTTTTGAGGTTTCTCAAAATGTTAAAAACAGGATTATTTTGAACTCTCTCTTTCCATTTCACTAAAATGGGTAACTCTATCTAGGTCATACAGCCTAAATGTCTTTGGTTCTTATAAATGCCACACAGTGAGGGGAAAATCAACTATTATGGAACATGTACTACATAAAGAAACAGAACTTCTTAAGAAGACTGACATATACATAAAATACATTATAATTCAGTAAAGTATGGGCAGTGGGGTAGATTTTTTACAAAAATGGCTATAATGATTCTCCTCTCTGTATCCATACCCTTTGGGTAATAGCCCCTCCTACACTGACTGTCAGTTTGACTATGTGACTTGCCTTGGCATGTGGGACAATGGCAAATGTGACATAAGCAGAGACTTCAAAAATGCTTGCATACTGTAGCTAGCTTTCTCTTGCTACTCTTGCGATCCTATACACACTACCATGTGAATACTGCCAGGCTAGCCCTTTGAACGGTGAGAGACATGTGGCCCAGTTATCTCAGTTACCAAGATGACAGCCAGATAACCACCACTTCCTTATTCTCTGTTCTAGGCACAGTGGCCTCCTTGCGGTTTCCTGAATATGCCACGCACATGCTCTCATTCCCAGGCCTTTGCAATGACTATTCTCTGTGTCTGGAACACTCTGTCCCCAGATATTTACATGATAAACGTTTCCACCCTTGCCAAGTCTTTATTCAAATCCTGCCTCTCTAATAAAGCCTTTTCTAGCATTTATCACCGCACCCATGCCCTCATCAATACCCTGACCCAACTTCTCACTTTTTTTTTGTTTTCCCACTGTACTTTATTACCTTATAGCAACACTATGACTTGTATAAAACTCCATTATGGATTATGTTTCCTATATATTGCCTGTTTCCCTTAGCTTGACTATGAATGCCATGAGGGCAAAGATCTTTATCTAGTTTGCTCCCTAAAACAACACCTAGCCATAATGTATGCTTAGTAAATGTTTGTTGATAGAATGAATGAACAAATGAATGAATGAATATACACATCTCTAAAGTCTAGTCATTGTGAAAAATCCATCTAAACTTTCTTAAGGATACAGAACAAATAAAAAGAACCCACATGGCCAGGGGCCCATCTTTCCTTAACTGGCTGGCTGTTCATTACCACAGAGAACCCTGACTGCCTATGTTATATTACTATAACATAATTACATTATTTTAAAGTTTTGCTTCTCTGGCTGTATCAAATAGTGTCATGGACATTTTTTGATAGCTGTTTCTTATAGAGCAATCTAGCCAAAGAAATAATAATAAAAGAGCAATGGTTTAGATGATGAGAGAGTATGCATACAGGCTATTTTTATCTAAATTTTGCTTCCTTGGCGCTGTCACAACTCATTTGGAAGTTTCTCAGTGTGCCATTGCAAGTGTCCATTTCCCCGTCTTGCTGCTCCAGTTTGTTTGGATGTAAGTGGAGCCTCTGAATTCTAATGAAGGCCTCCAGGACTCTCCTCATCTGAGCTCTCGACAGCCACTCTGGGCCACAGGTGCCACACTGTACTCTTTCCTAGGGGCCCAGACATAAGAAAATACTCTCCTTTCTTTACCTAACAAAAACCAAGTGGATTTTTGTTTTCCTCTGATTTTAGTTATCAAAGACTGTGCATTTAAACTTAAGGATTGCTTTGGGCTGCATCTAGGACTTGAGAGGCCATGAGCTCCGATCTGAAGCCAACTGTGTATACCTAAAGCAAATCATTTTCCATCCCTCCCAATAATGGGGAAGGAGGTACAACTTCATTTGCTTTCCAAAACTGACTGTGCCTTGATGAAACTGGAGTATCAAAATATTTTCCAAACTACACGTGAACTGAGCTTATAAAATCTTAAACTTGTGTGTTGTTAGAAGAGCCTCTGTAATCCTACTAGGGATGTGAAAACTGATGACATGAAGGTTAATTCACTTCTCATTTTTAAAAATCTGCTTAAAGTGGGGGTACCTGGGTGGCTCAGTCCATTAAGCATCTGGCTTTGGCTCAGCTTATGATCCCAGGGTTCTGGGATCGAGCCTGGTGTCGGGCTCCCTGTTCACCGGGGAATCTGCTTCTCCCTCTCCTTCTGCCCCTCTACTTGCTTGTGCTCTCTCTCTCTCTCTCAAATAAATAAAATCTTAAAAAAAAAAAGATCAGGTTGAAGTGGATGCCACTTCTTACATGAAGCCCACATGGATCTCCATAAAATGTAAATGGCCTATTTTCCTTGCCTCCACGGTACTTCGTGCTTTGTATCAATCATTGCATTTTGGACTCCTGGCTCAGTGATCAGGGCCCATGTGTCCTTTATTGTAAACTTTATTGTAAACTCCTTGTGGAGAGGACCTAGTATCATTCAACTCTGCATAGCCCCTCTGACATACACAGAAGCAGTCCTCAGTAGTTATTGCTGAAGTAATGTAAGAAGACCATGTTCAACAGTTCCTAATGTTTGGTGATCAGAGTAGAATTACTGCCAGAGCTTAATCAGTCTGAATAGAAAGTGTCACTAAAGCAGAGGGTCTCAGACTTTGCTGCACATTAGAATCAGCTGTGGAAATTTTCAAGCCTTCTCAGACTTCACCACAGAGAAATGAAATTAAACCATCTGGCAGTAGGGTCCAGGCATCAGAATTCAAAGAAAATTTTAATGTGTAGCCAGGGCTGAGAACTGCAGCTCTGAATTTTGTTGTGGTCTGGGCAAATGTTTTCAGTGTTTATCATGTGCCAGAATATATATTCATTTGAACTTCACAACAACACTCTGAACTAGATACTATTATTATCCTCACTTTGGAGATGATGGTACCAAGGCACAGAGGAGTTAAATCACTTGCTCAAATTCATACAGAGCTAAACCTGTTGTTTAAGCCTAACGACTAATCATGGTGCCACGCCATCTTTCATAGTTAACAGCTGCAGGATTCCTTCCACGTGCCTGGCCCTGTGCTAAACCCTTCACATAGGTCTTGTCACTGCAAACAGATGACATATGCCCGATTTTGCATCATCAAGTAACAGGTAGGGAAATGGAAACATAAAGAATTTAAGTAATTTGTCCAGTTGTTTTTCTAGCCAGTGAAGAAGATTCAAATCACTGGTCAAGTCAAATCCTCGTGAAGGAAGAACTAAGAATTTTAAGTTACACCACGCTGTCCACACCATGCTAATTCCAGGTGGAAACTCTGGCTGTGAGAGGAGTTATTTTCCAAGCCCCGAAATCCCTGTCTGTGGCTACACATATTGTATTCACCGGGTGCTGAATGCGGTGGGCATCTTTGCTCATCATTTGGATGGAGAGACAGTGTTTGCCTGACTGCCCTCTTGCATATTACGGAGAACTTTTAATGGCTCCTGAGGCTTCCCTTACAGGGTCCTCCTCAGCAGACCCTCTGACAGACTCAGTTGCTCTTTATTCCTTTGGTCAGCCATAGCCATTTTAACCACCATTTTCATCAGCTCCCGGGTGTGATTATGTTAAGAGCCCCGCCAGGCATAAGCCATTATCTACCATTCACTGTCAGCTAAAAGGCTGAACAAAAGCAGACTGGGTGATCATCAACAACAAAACGGTTAAATAAATTGTGGCCCATTCATACAGTGAAATACTAGGTACAAAAATGTAACAACTGCAGGCTCACTTAACAACAGAGATGAATCCCTCAAATCTAATGTTGAAGAAAAGTTAACACACACAGAAAAAACATCCGCAGGCAAAATTCAACTAGGGTGTTTGGACTAGAGTTACTGTTGGGATTTGGAAAGCAGAGAGGGATTAGCGACTGGGAGGGACCATGAGGGATTGAGCTTCAGGGGTCAAGGAAGGTTCTATTTCTTGACCTGGGTGGTTATGTGGGCATGTGCATTTTGTGGTGATTTACTGAACTGTACAGCTATGATCCTGGTACTTTTTTGTTTCCAATATAAGTGACACATTTTGTTTCTAAAAAGAGGAATAAAAGTTGTTTGGTAAAGCAAAAAAATACAGGTTCCCCAAATGAGCTTACAAGAACATTTCGGCACAAAGCCATTCTTTTTTCTTTCCTTTCCTTTTTTTTTTTTTTTAAATTTTCTTTTTGATCCTGGTACTTTAAAATATTTCAATAAAGAAGTTTTTTTTAAAAACCCAGATTGTACAAATAATGAATAAACAATAGAGAATACTCATAACTTCAGGCATTTTCTTCCTCTTCCTTTTTGAGAATAAAAATAACAAAAGCTAATATTTATTGATTCTGGGTTCCAAACTTGCTACAAAGTGCTTTTCATTCATATATTATTTAATCCTCTCCACAATCCTATGAGCTAGATAATATTGGTCCCATTTTCTACATAGATTAAAACTCAAGGTTATACAATAATAAGTGCAAAAGCCAGAATTCAAACTTCATTGGACCCTACTCTATTCCTTTCTTATTTTGCTACTCTCCTCATTTTATAGTCACTAATGTCCCTTCAGTCTTTAAAATGGATGTCCTTTCATGACTGTTGCAATTTATATGCTTGAGGGTTGACTGATGGGACTCAAAGGATTCTGTAACCTAGAGATTCCTTCTACATTCTCAAATTATGGGACACAGTTTTAAGTGATCATAATCTATTTTCCAAGCAGTTCTGACTTCTCCCTGGAACAGTCTCACCCTTTATCTTGCTTCCTACTGTTGTTTTCTGCTCACTTGCTAGACAGTCCTGTTTTCTGGAAAGGGAAATTAACAGCTTTCTGTCATTGGAGAGAATTTGAAGGTCCAAGATACTAAACAAATTGGTGCCTAACGGTGTTTCTTGCCTTATGTAATCCTAATGAAAAGATCACTAAAAACAGGGAATGAACGTTTTGTAATTGGCTCATAGAGAAGACCATTTTCCTTTACCCATAAACTTGTTGGTTCCAAAGCATATGTAAGGGTTTCTCTTTTTGTGGGATTCCACAGAAAGTATGGTCTTCAAATATGGAAATACGTTGTAGGACTAGTCTTTACTCATTCAGTTTCACTTAATATTCACAGCATAGCCTATATTCTAAGATGCACTTTTTCCTGTTTTCACAGCTCTGAGTTTGGGCTGCAGCTTAAAACTGAAGGCAAATCAGAGTTTAATTAGAGATGTTTTTCTTTCTCAGTGGTGCATAAAGTAACAGCGCATCTTCCAATACTGGCGTCTTAGATGTAATGAACCACTGTACTGAACTTCTTCTAGAACCAGTCACTATGCTTGGCACTGGGCATATAGAAGTAAGCAGAATATACACGCCCCCAGTCTTCAGAGAGCTCACATCCCACTGGATGGACAACTGTTGAGTATGTAATTAGCTGATAATACTGTAATGCCCCAAGAATGATCAGGTTTTCTAATCTGGTTGTGCAAACAAGCGCCATCCTTGGCCCTGGGAGAACACCAAATACCCTTTCCTCTAGTTCTTTATGGCTATTCTTTCCCTGGCCTCATTTACTTTCCTCACAGATAGGCACTTATCAGTACTTTGCTGACTGCTCTGGAGGAAACTCCTTCAGACCTCTAGAACTCACTGTCTCCGTTGGCAGTTCTCTCCATTCTGGCGCTCTGCCCTGGGAATTCTAGACCCCGTGGACTCCCCAGACCCTCAGCTCCATATCTTCAATTTTGGGAGTTTGTTCATCCTCTCCACATCATGACCCGAAAGCTCTCTCAAAACAGGACACAGGAGCAAGAGCAGGACCGACTGCATCTGTTTTCCATCTTTCAGGGATCACTGTCCTTTTTGCCCATCTAGTGCCTTGAAATCCAGTTTTTTTCATGTTTTGTCCAGATTTTTTAGTGATTCAGGATGGAGGGTTAATCTGGTCCCTCTTATTCCCTCTTGGCCTTAAGTGGAAGTCACTGTGATGGTTTTGACTCCTTGATTTATTTTTAAAATTTGACATGGGATGTAAATAAATTGAATGTGACAATTTAGATAATTGAAATAATTATCAGAACCAGCATTAGCTTGTACTGCTAAGAGTACAGTTGTTCTAATCAATGAAGACTGCATTTATTAATACATGGTCTATGAACTCTAAGACCGAGAACAAATGTTTTTATAAAGAAATTAATAATGGGAATGTATGGGCATGAATATTAATATCCTAATAGGAAAATTGGTTTTGCTCTACAAAATGTTTCATTAAAAGATTTGCTTCAGAGTGATATATTCTAACATATTTAGGCTTATAGCTGACTGATAATTCTTGACTCTTTTTTTATAACACACTGTGGACTACTTTGGGAAGTAGGGACCTTACCTCGCATTTGGCAACTCCTCTTCACAAGTCAATTTCTCTTAATGGTCCCTGCTTGCCCCAATGGTGGCAGTCACTAAATCACATAGTTATTTACTTCATTTTGGTTTAATGTGATGCAATAAATATTCAAGGTACACCTGCTATGTTAGACATTAAGTAAGTCAAAGAGATGGGAAGATAGTCCCCGCCCTTGAGGAATTTATGATCTAGTACAAGAGTCAGCAAATATTGTCCGCAAAGGGCCAGATAACAAGGATTTTAGGTATTGTGGGTCCTAAGGTGTCTGTTGCAAATGAACTCTGCAGCTAGAGCATGAAGGCCTTCACTGACCATACATAAACAAAGGAGTGTGGCTATATTCCAGTAACACCCCGACCTAATTGGAAGAAGCAAAGAAGTACATAGAACAACGTATGTTTTACAAAGGTGACCAAAAGCAAGTGCTACGAGATGTCACAGAAGGGACATATATATCTTAATACCAGGTTTGTAAAAACACTGAATGATTTAATGGAGGCAGCAATATTTGACTTCATGAATTAAGGTTAGCTAGAATTACAATAAGCAGAAAGGATAGGAGAAGACCCGAAACAAATACCAGAGATGAGTAAACACCGAAGATCTGGGAGAAGTCATCCTACTTAGCCCGCATGTTGATTTGTTGATTATACTCAGAAGCGAGGTGGAAAATAAGGAAATGTAAGGCCTTTGGGTGGGTCCCCACCCCCACCAGCCCCAAGAGAAATTTCTTCCTCCTCTAGACTGGTTAAGCTCCTCTCCTTGGACCTTTATCTCATTCTGCCTTATATTATGGTTATTTTTGTACTTGTCTTTATTCGTGTGCTAGACAATCTTCACCTTTAGAGCAGTGATTATATATTGTTCATCTTTGAGCCTCTCCTGTTTCTAGCCAGAGATGAGACCCAGCAGCAGAGCAAAGAAATTTGTAGGATTAATAAATGAAACCATCCACTTCAGGCCAAACCATCTGGGTTTACTAACTAGACCCTGAGGCCCCGCAGAAATGGTTTAAAGACTAGCTGACTCACAGGGGGTAGAAATGTTCACTCATTACAACAGCAGCACCTACATTTTTCAACAAGGGTTTTGGTAAGAAATCATGCAAGCAATGCATAGGTTCATTCTTTTAATTCCTCTTCCGTGTAGATTTTACCATAATTAGGAGCCACTTGAAATACAGCTTCTAAGTTGCAATTCTCCACAGTCTATTTCAAGGGGGAAAATCCATACAGATAAGTACTGGGGTTTTATTTTTTAATCAAAAGGTTAATTAAGTGAATTAATCGTTATGTTTGAATACATTTTTCCATGAAATTTGGAATAAATAATTTAAATGGGTTAAAATCAAGTCAGTGTAGTATTAAAATGAGTAATAAAGCTTAGGAAATGAGTAAAAATCTTATGTGTTCTATTAATCATGCATCAGCAGGCAAAATTGCCTATGGCAAGTTTAACCTGAGAAGACAGGAAAGCTGATAAAGATTCTCAAATCCTCCCGCAATTGCTAGTATCTCCATAGAAGTCATTTTGTAAAATGCAGAGTGTTTCACAAAGACATAGTTTTTGAGCAGTTCTTTAAAGAAAAACACCAAGCAGTTAGCATTTAAATGAACCTTCTGAATTGCAATGAGAGTAAATAAGTACAGAATTATAAATCAGCTTTATTGTGTCCAGCTTTATTGTGTCCAATGAAGACAGACAGCAAAACTGGACTCTGACTACACACACGGGGCTGAGAGAAGAGGAGGCCCAGAACCATTTAGTGGAGATTTCCTAGGAATCAATGATGACACCATCCATCAGCTGGATCTGTTTATGTAACACCTGTGTGTCTGTTAGACTACGTAGGTGGTAGCTTACGAGTAGGAACCTTCTCTTCTGAGTAAATGTCACCAAAGAAGCAAACAAAAGAAATATGAGGGCCAAAATCTGTGTCACTATTCAGAAGAAAATGCGTTGTATAATAGGGATATAATGTACATGTCAAAATATGAGAACGCAAGACAATTTCTGTCACTGTCTCTGAAGCCCCCAGAGAAGTGTTAATTTGTTCTTCATGTGAAGTTAATTAGGTCATGTGAGATCTGTGTCTAGTGTTACCCCTATTGGAAACAACTCCTAAGAAGGAGTTCTAAGTATATGTCTCCCAACCCCAAATTCCGGGGATCAAATGTACTGTGGTTTGTATTGAGAGCAAAGGGTACTCCCTCTTGTGTCCAGGTGGAATCACTACTCCTGGGATTCCCTGGCCATACTGATATCAGGGCACACACAGAACGATTAGGGGTAGGTCAAAAGGAAACAGGAGCTGAATGAATGAGTTTCCAGTGACCAAAGCTGGAACAAGTTAAATGAAATAAAGGAGTGCTGGATTATAACCCATATTATAAAGTAAATATCCATAAGTACACACTGATATAAACAAATGAATAAAATTATTTGGGGGGCAGTAAATAAATTTCCCATGCAGAAGGATTCCAAAGAATTTATATAGATATTCTACCCTAAAGAAGATAGAGCACAATTACCCACTTCTTAAGTGTAGGGTATATGTAGTGACTTTCTTCCAAAGAGGACAGTATGGATAGGAGAAAAAAAAAAAAACTTTGCAGTAGAGAAACCTGACAAACCCGATCTCAGCCAGATGATCAAAATCAACATCAACAATGACAGGTAATGTTGAGAGCATGCAACCTTGATCCAATGTGATGAGAAGGGAAGTTTACCTCCGTAGTCTTCTTCCCCGAAACTCATAACCCTGGTCTAAGCATGAGAAAAACAACAGACAGTGCCCAGCTGAGGGGCATTCTACAGAATGTCTAACGAGTACTCCCCAAAACTGTCAAGGTCATTGAAAACAAGAGAGGTCTGAGAAGCTGTCACAGCCCAAAGGAGTCTACAGAGAGATAGAAACTAAATGTAATATGGTATCCTGGATGGGATCTTTGAATAACAACAAAAATATTAGGTAAAACCTCAGGAATCAACGTTGGTTCATTAGGTCCAACAAATATAACCAGAACAAAGTAAAATGTTAACATCAGGGAAAAGTGGGTATGGGTTATATGGTAACTCTCTGTGCTGTCTTTGCAACTTTCTATAAATCTGTAATTATTCTAAACTTTGAAGTAAACTTTAAAAAAGTTATATCTATTTTAAAGCAAGTAAAATGTGTTATAGAATCTAATGGGTGCCTAAGCATCCAAACTGGGCTAGAGAGAGGGAAAGAACGAGGGGAATCTTCTTTCTCTGTCTCTAAATAAGAGACCTAGTTTGTTCTATTCTCTCTCTCTTGTTTCTTATCCACACACGGTAGCAAGCCTGGCTATAGACAATGCCTGAATAGTCATGTTGTATGCTGAGTACCTGAACAGGGACTGTTCTCTTTCTGGCCCAATTCTAAATTCTCAGAGGAAAGGATTATCTGTTTTGGGACAGGAGTTCACCTCTATTTCCGTCAGCTGTGATAGGCAGGGTTGGGGAAAGGACCCCAATTAGCGTAGCTTAGGTTGCTTATTCACCCTGTACAAATCAGTAGCCATCAAGAGAACAGATATATAGGTGTACATGATGGCCCAGAGACCCTCCCCTGTGGGGGGAAGAGGAGGAGGAGGAAGAGAAGGAATTTCTCCCAGGGTGGAGAGTGGTGGGGAGGACAAGGTAGCTCCTATTCGATAAAGGAATGTCCATAAAGCATCTGAAACTGTGGGGGTGGGAGAGAGAAGCAGTCTTAATATAAGACATAAATATTTAGCACTTCTGAAAATGTACAAGTCCAAAATCCCTTATCCATACTTCTGAAATCCCCAAAGCTCTGAAAACCAAAAGGTTTCCCATAGCTCATTTGGCAGCAAACCTGTCCTGAACTAATGGGAGGTTAATTATACATTCTACATATCCCGTTTAGTGTGAATATTCACACTGTTTGCCAAAGAAATATTAATGTGTTTGATTACAGGGTCTTCCCCAAGCCCCAGTAGGAGTAAGTAATATGTAATAAATTCTACATGTTACAGTATTACCTTAATAAAATCTGAAAAACTCTGAATTACAGTGCTTAAACGCTCCCATGGGTTTCATATAAGGGATACATATATAATGGTACGTATATTGAAGAACATGAATGTCAATTTCTATGTAGCTCTGGAAATAAGAGCCTCAAAAATAAAAACCATACATAAAAACAAAGAAAAACCCTTCAAAGCAGTGAAATAAAAATATACAATATCTATGCTCATTTGGGAGGATAAACTATTAATGGTAATACCTTATTTTTACATGAATGTTTAGCTTTTAAATCTCTCCTCTGTTATTTAATTATCAAAACAAGTCTTGGACGTAAGTAGGGCAAATACTATTATTGCCTTTATGGATAAGATTTTACCCATATCCAGAGAAGATTTTACTAGAAAAGAATAGGGTCTCAGTTACATGTCTCCTAACCACTAACCCAATATCCCTGGACTCTGGCACTTGGTGTCTCACCTGGAGAGGGGTTGTGGAATTGGTGCTTTGAGCATGTAAGAAAAGCATAAAGTTATGTCATATGTGCTTTCTTTGATGTTTTGAGGACTATGAAAAGGAAGGTTTGCCAAGGATCCTTAGAAAGGTGGAAGTGAGGCAGCTTCCCACAGGATAAAATGTCCAGGGCTCACATGCCTTGGTCCTGAATCCCTTATTGGCTGTAAGTGCCCTTGGTCAAGCCAGTTATCATAGAGCTACCTCTTAAGGCTATTGTGGGGTCTGACATGACACACTCCACAAGTAAAGTCTTGCATGGTGCATTCCCTAAGTTCTCTTCTCTTCTCCTTCAAAGTCCTGCTGGTCTTTCTTAGGAAGTTATTCAAACTTTCTTTCCCAGGTGACTCTTAATGAGAACCACAGCCCCAGTGCTGAGAAATAGGACACTGTAGACCTACAGAAATATACCTTACACCTCAAGAAGGCAGAGACCCATTGGGTACTCAGCATAGCACGGAACTTGGTATGAAGTAAGTGCTCAATATATATTTAGTGAGTGAATAACTAAAGGAAGATTAGGAATTTTCCAGT
Source organism: Martes martes (assembly GCF_963455335.1). Lineage (NCBI taxonomy): Eukaryota > Metazoa > Chordata > Mammalia > Carnivora > Mustelidae > Martes > Martes martes. The sequence goes on from NC_137897.1 coordinate 9,923,134, forward strand.
GGAGAAAATCCCACATCAGAAGGAAGGATATCCTCAACATTTAATTAGTTAAATTAGGCAATGAAACACTCTTAGAAGAAATTCCCTCCTGTGTGGTAATTATTTATTGTTTTCTCTATTCAGTGACAATGGTTTTCTATTCCAGTGTCAGCATGGGAGCCCCAGGGACAATTGCTAAAGCCAGCTCTCCAGTTCTGGGCTCTGTGCCCCTCTGCTTTCCACTCCTCAAATGCTGCACATTCATTAGCAATTCTGACCTATGGTGTCTTTGTAAGATTCAAAATTCTTAATAAATGCCTAAAAACCAGTCTAGAAGAATTGAAGCCGGTCTAAACTTGAGAGTTTAATCCTATTTAAGTAGCTCCCTATTTTTTTTTCTTTTTATTATTTTTGTTTGGAAGATGCCTAGAATTATATGGTAAACTCATCATTTAGAAAAATAATCAAAAAGTATATTGCTTGCAACATAAGGGAAAGGAATGTCATGCAAATGAAAAAGAAAGGAAAAAGAGCTAAAATATTCTGTTCAATCACGGAAAAAAAATTTCCTAGGCACAAATCTTTTCTTTTCATTATAGTAAAAAAATACACACATTAAAATGCAGAAAATGACCTAAGGTTAAGGGTACAAATTTTTACACATATATACATCTCAAATCAAGACATAGAAAGTTTATTTCTCCTTCACAGCCAACTCCCCACTCCGAGGAAACCACTGTTCTGATGTATTTAACTAGTGATTAGCTTTAGCTCTTCTTGTATTTCATATAAGTGGAATTTTATACTATGTATTTTTTATGACTGACTTTCCTCACAGAGCTGGATATCTATGTAATGTATCTGTGCTGTTTGTGTAGCTGTAATTTGTTCCTTTTTGTTGGCCAGTCTCTGTTGCTGGGTATCACATCCAGGTTTTAGTCTATTGTGTCTTAAACCTGCTGTGAACATTTGACATGTAAGTTTTGATGAACATATGCACTCATTTAATCTTGAGACTAGATCTATGAGTGGAATTGCTGGGCCACAGGGTCCGAGTTTTCCCAAGTCGTTAAAACAATTGACACTTCCCTAGCACTGTATCAACAGTGGCTCCACATCTGAATCAACAATGTCAGTCTTCTTCATCTGGCCATTCAGACGGTGTTTGAAGGTAGCTCATTTCGGTTTTAACTTGCATGCCCTTAATCAGTAAAGATGACGAGCACCTTGTGATAAGTTTAGTGGCCACTTAGTTCTCTTCTTTTGTGAAGTGCTTATTCCAAGTTTTTGCCCATTATGTTATCAAGCAAGCGCATTTTTTATCTGAACTCTATTATCTGAGTACTGTATGTTGAATTCTACGTAATTCATAAATCAGTCTAGTGAGGTTTTTCAGGAGTAACAATTTCTGTCTTTTTAGAAGTTCTCTGTGGTGTTTCCAAAAGTGATGATTCCAAAATGGTTATTTTTCTCAAGTGCAAAATTCTATCTGGTAGGATTCCTCTTCTGCATATGTTATTAGAAGTGAGATACCATCCCACAGTTTAGTGGTTCGGAGCATAGACTCTAAAGTCAGGATAACTGGGTTCAAGCCATATAATGTTGGTGATATTCACATGCCTCTGATACCTCATCTGTATAATGGGGATCATGACATGACTTGCCTGCCTCAGCGCTGGGGAGAGCACTGGGATTAACCTATATAAAGCTCTTAGAGTGATGTATAGTATAGAGCAATCCGTCAAGAAGTACTGCTTATTAATAACATTACATAGGGTGCCAGATTAGGACCTCTCTGTGTCTGTTTAATCACAAGAAGATTAGAACATTATCCAATGAACTGGGGAAGCATTCACATGTGGATCTGGATCACTTGAACAAAAACTGGGGGATTGGGTGTGAATCTCTAGAACCGGCTGTTTGGAATGACCACTGAAATGATCACTGAAGCCTATTGAAAATGTTCTTTCTGGTCCATTTGGCTTTGAGAACCCAGCATATGCCTAATAGCTCCACTGGTGCCTGAGTTAGGAGGGCCCAGGCCAAATTATACATATTCATGACTCGTAAATTGTTCAGTTTGGCCCTGAATGGGAACTAAAAGATGTAGGGAAAAAATAGCAGCTCCCCTTCCAGGCAGCCCAAGACACAGGAATGCTTTAATAAAAATGGGAACTTGGGTTTCATAAGAGTCATTTTATAAAATCTGTAAGGCACTCTGATAAAGGTTATACATTCAAGGACATCCAAGCGGCCAGAAAACACAAGTCAAATGTGGCAGGGGAGAAATTGCTGAGTAAGAGCACTTACTCTCTGTCAGTAACTTCAAGAGGGCCATGGGCTTTTTCTCTCATTAAGTCCATCTGCCTAGGCTAGGTGCCTGGCAGATCTTCTACTAATGAGAATCTGTTCTTCCTAATACTGGAAAACCTACATCTTCATCTTTATCCTTTTACATGTGCCAGTGCCATGTCAGAAATAATTTTTCAAGAAAGAGACCTTCCAAGGCACAACCAGGTATGATCATTCAGTCCACCCATCTCCTCCAGTCATTTGAGGCAATGAGGACAGAGAACAGTGCTGACTGACTGTCCTTCCTCTGCTGAATCATTACATTCAGAAGGGAATCACATCCTTTATTATCCAATGCCATCAGGATGTTAGCTTCCCCAAAGTGCTCGTGTAAGAATGCAACAATCTGAACTTGGTCAAGATTTTTTTTTTTTTGCACAATTCCTTGAGTTATGGCCACATGGATTTTTCGCTATTAATATGCCCACCAAGTAATTATTTTTATTTTGCTTATTTTTTTAAACTTTCTACTTCATGGATTTTAAGAAAATGATTCTTGAGAATTATTTCGCTCAAAGGAAAGACAGTTCTGGATCTCTTTAAATACGTTCATTGACCTGATATGGTAGGCGGAACTCTAAAACTGCCCTTTCCTCCCAGAATCTATGAATGTGATGAGATATCACTGTTGTGATTGTGTTACGTTGTATGGCATAATTGACCTTAATATAGGGAAATGATCCAGGTGGGCCAGATCTAATCTCATGAGCCCTTAAAAGCAGAAAGCTTTCTCTGGTTGGTTGCAGAACAGGTAGTCAGAGAGATTTGAAGCACAAGAGAGATTCTACTCTGGCTTGAAGATGGGGGAGACCACAAGAGAGTATAGTATAGGCAGGCTTAAGGAATTGAGAGCGGACTCTGGCTGGCAGTGATTAAGGAAAGAGGTATTTCAGTTCTGTAACTACAAGGAACTGAATTCTGCCAATAAAAATGAGCTTGGAAAAGGAATTAAGGTTCCACTTGAGAACATAGCTAGCTGACATCCTGACTCCAAACTTATGAGACCCTATGGACAGAATACAGTCATGCTGAGCCAAACTTTCAACCTATAGAAATGAGTTAACAAATGGATGTTTTAAGCCACTAGATTTATGGTACTATGTTACACAATAGAAAATTAATCTACTTGGTTTCTTCTCTTTGCATTCTTCCAAATGACCAAGCAATAGATGAGGATTGGATAGAGAAAATTAAAAATCCTGTGAAACACTCATGGATTGACTCAGATTATTAGAGATTATGGGGTCATCTCAAGAAGAAAAGCCTCCAATTAATCCCATCTTCACAGTAATGACCACACTATAGTTGCGATAAGGAAAAGAATATTGCATCTTCCTGTGGGTGCATAAGAGAGCTGACTAAGCACTGGGTCTGACAATCATTTTTCCTTAAATCTGAATCATGCCAGGAATGTCATTTTGCTTTTTGTGCTTCCCTTTCCTCCTTGACTTAGAAGGCTCATTCTCATTCCTGTAGCAATATGGCCAAGGTCAAGAATGCCACGACAGCTCCATGAATGAAATAGGAACATGCTAACATCATCATTATCACAAAATCCATTATTAAAGCATACATAGTACAGGTGTCACAAGGTGCTAGAAAAGCGGGAGGTGTAAAGTGGGGATAAAAATTGTTTCCAGAATTAGAAGAAAACATGGTATGTCGATTCAGGAATCTTGGAAGAGAAAGAAGCCAGGAGTATGGGTCCTGTGTGTGCTGAACACAGAACTAAAGCAAGAAGCTATTAAGAAAATGATACATTTATCCACATTTATCTCACTGGCTTCTGCTTCCTCAGGCATGCCACCAATGTTGCTGGATTTTATTACTTCTGATATCCTTTACCCTTCTTCTGTAGCCCTTCTGGTTCTTACAAGGGACTCTTTTCAGAGAGATTCCCCATGATACTGTCCAAATGACACTCTTCTTTCTCAATCCAGAGTCCTGTCCTCACCAGAGCTTACATCTCTTGCTCTGTTTGATAGAAAACTGAAGTTTAGATAGACTAATCAGATTTTAAAAATGAACTGGAATTTTTTTTAGGAACAGGGAAATTGAGGGTCATGGATTTTAGGGAACTAATGGGGCAATATAGATATTCAGAAAATTTCTCCTTCAAATAACATTCAAAGCTTTCTAAAAAAGTTAAGAATTACTTTTAGAAAGAAATGAAGATTCAAAACCCAATAATTTAAGCAAGGCAAAGAAGTATGGTATTCCCCACAGCCAAAATCTCAAAAGGAAAAGCCCAGGGCATCAAATTCAGGTAATTTTTTTTTTAAAGATTGTATTTATTTATTTGACAGACAGAGATCACAAGTAGGCAGAGAGGCAGGCAGAGAGAGAGAGAAAGGGAAGCAGGCTCCCTGCTGAGCGCGGGGTGTGGGGGGGGTTCGATCCCAGGACCCTGAGACCATGACCTGAGCTGAAGGCAGAGGCATTAACCCACTGAGTCACCCAGGTGCCCCTGGGTAATTTGTTTTATTATCCTAACTTACAGTGTTTCTTTTGCTGATATGATTTCAGAAGATGAATTTATCTTTTTAACTAGCATGCTTTAAAAAAAAACTAGAAGGCTCCTTGGTCTATGAAACAATAAATTTTATTTCCTACCTAAGTAAGCGGTTCTAAACTGTCTAAAGTACTGTTCTATCCTTAAACATCCCTACTTGTCAAATTAAATGCTGATTCGAGGGAAAGGAACAAATGAGAGAAGATAATTCAGTTCAGTATTGGCTTTTGGCTTTATAGTTTGATAAAAGCAATCCCTTTCTTGTTTATCCTATACCTTTCTAGTACTAACCTCTAGTAATAATCACAGCACTTTAATGAGCATTGTAAATACTGTTCATTGTTCAATCTTCAAAAAGATATTAATGCTTAAGCTTTCATCTTCAAGCTAAGTAGAATTTTGGTGGTGGCATAAGTAAAAATAGCTTGAATGACTTTTGTATATGGCATTAATGAGAAAAATTGATTTCATACAACTTATATAATTTCTCTGATCCACAGTGAGGGCTTAGGTATGTAAAGGTGAAGAGCAAATTTTCTGCTTGTTCTGCTCATGGTTTGATTACTTGGCATGGGTACATGGAAGAGAACTGCAAGGTGGATAATATATATTTTCCTTGATTTGAGCCATAGACCCTCTTTACCTACAGATCAAAGTGTCTAATAAATATGCTTCCTTTTCTTGCACTAGTGAAGGTGAACACTTGACTGATGCCTTCATGTTTTCTCTTCTCCATCCCTGATGGCTGTTTGTGCTTCTTATTCTTACTGCATTTTATTTTCCAGTATCTTCCTCAGGGATGGGAATTAACTTTAACTTTTAACAATACGAAACTGAGAAAAAATATGGAGAAATGACTATAAACTCTACTTTCTGGTCTTTTCTTCTTTGAACCCATAATTAGCTACTCTGTGCAAATACATGTGCAAAGAGCAGAGTCATTTTTCAAAGCAAAATACTTTGAACAGAGATCCAAACAAAACACAGCTCTCAATCCATTATCCTGCCTCTTTGTAATTAACCTACAGGAAAGACTAGAACAAGAACTCATCACAGATTCTGGAGCAAAGTCCACCTGGGGCTTGCCAGACCTGGTGCAATATTAGATGGCTGGTTTTCCCACAGAGTGAGATAGATGTGCTTTGAGAAATAATTAAAGGGCTTTTGTTTCTTGGGTGAATTAAAACTGCCTCTTTGCTTGCCTGTTCCCTTGTTTTCCTCGCACAATAACTCCACTGATCCTCTGTGAGTTAAAGAGTATCACAGATCTAGTCTATGCAAAAATAGCTTCTCCATCTTACAACCCCAATTTAAGACTACATATCATTAAAGCCATCCATCTGGAATGAGGGGAGACAAATGGACAGTGCTCCAGAAGATCATGATTAAATAACTAGGTAGGAGAGTTCCAATAACCTAAGGGAAAAAAGAGCCAATTGAGTTGCATGCTTATTACGTACCAAGCACTGTACCAAAAGTGTTTTATACATGTCATGTTATATGATGCTTAATACAATCCTATATGGTAAGGTTACTATTATTGTAGATAGATGAAGAAATTCAGCCTACCAACTTGGACTACGTGACCAGTGAGTGGCAGAGGTGAGATTAGAACATAGACAGTTAAAAGTCTGAAGCCATGTCTTAAAAGACATGGCTCTGTTCTAGGCTCCTTCAACTGACTAGCATACTGTATTTGAATCGGCTGCTTACTTGGTACTGGGCGCTTTAATAAATTGTTCATGTGATTAACTCATTAAGCCCTTTAACTCACTTAATCAAACAACGGATGAGGTAGGGGCTCTCGACAGCCCATTTGACACCTTTATGAACTGAGGCAAGAGAAGTTCAATAACTTGCAATCATTAGAAAAGGAATAAGTGCTTTTTAAACTGTGTCCTCTCCATCTACCACTAAATAACTTAACTTGAACCCTTCCCATGAGAGGGAGTTGGAAAAGTCAACTTAATCTGGGGAGCCAGATTCAGGCTCAGACAAATCCAGAAGGCTCGGAAGAGGATAAGTGGGATGAGCAAGTAGACACGTGACAGAGAACACCGAGAGTGACATAGTCTCAAGGGGAAGTTTTAGCAAAGTTGGGGAGGGTACGTCAGCAGAAGGAGGTGGGCAGCCCCGTTGCCATAACCTCAGTTTGACCTAGGTAGGCACGATCTTGTGATGATGTTGAAAATAAGAAGTGATCGCTTACTCCAGGCTTCAGTTTTCCTTTTCTGCTGTCTGTATGCCTGGGACCTCACAAAAGACAGTGAGAGCCACTCTGGGGCCAGGTTTTCACAACTGCAAAAACCTGAATAAATCAAGCAAAATAAGTCATTATTCCTCTTCACATTAGCTGTAGAAAGCCTGACATGAGCAAGTATGAACAGATGTGGGCAATGCACAGAGGGATCTGAAAGCATATAATTAAACACAAAACAAAATGCAGTGAGGAATGAGAAGGTTATATTCTGGGCTTACCTTGGCCACAAAGAGACTGAGGAGTCAAGGATCATTTTGAGGAAATACCAAAAATACACCCAAAACATCCCTCCCAAACACATCTGCCTTCAAGAGAGATGCATGGTGGGGCGCCTAGGTGGCTCAGTGGGTTAAGCCTCTGCCTTCAGCTCAGGTCATGATCTCAGGGTCCTGGGATAGAGCCCCGCATTGGGCGCTCTGCTCAGTGGGGAACCTACTCCCCCTCCCTGTGCCTCCCTCTCTGCCTAGTTGTGATCTCTGTCTCTGTCAAAGAAATAAATAAAATCTAAAAAAGAGAGAGAGAGAGAGAGAGAGAGAGAGATGCATGGATTGAAGTTAAAGGTTGACTACAATAAGGATTATGATAGTTTATATTCAGACAGCATGTTAAATGTACAAGTGATTTTCCCATTATTTAATTTCCAGAGCAGCCTTCAAAGGTAGGCAGGGCTAGATCTCCTTCGCAAAGGAGACAGCAAAGGGCCCAAGCCCCGCTGTCAGTGGCTGACGGAGCTAGAGTTGGAATCCAGATCTCATGACTACTGGTCTGAGGATACGGGAGGCTGAACAGAGGAGCAACAGGGGAGCAGGGGGAACCCACTAACAGAGGAGAGCCTGCCACAGCCAGAAGATGGATATAAAGAGAAAACTGGTAAAAAGCTAAGGACAAGCACCATTTATTTTAAGGTGAGGTAGATAGAGGTTTGTGGCTCTATAAATGAAGAACACTCACATTTACCTGGTCATTTCTCTGGTCATATTATGGGAGGCACATACAAGTGGTGGTTTTTGAGATGGCTAGAATACTTTCAGGCAGAGATGAGGTGGAGAGAATTGTAAGGTGGAAGAGACAACTTGAATGAATGTAAAAAACCAGAAATCAATAGCATAAGTGAAGAACAATGAGTTGCCCAGTGCAACTGTGAAAGGGAGAAGCAGAGAATAAAGCCGACAGGCGCGAGCGGTGGATAAGACCATGGACACTTCTGAAAATCAAGCTACATAGTTGGATCTTTTTTTTTTTTTAAATTTTCAGCGTAACAGTATTCATTGTTTTTTCACCACACCCAGTGCTCCATGCAATCTGTGCCCTCCCTAATACCCACCACCTGGTTCCCCCAACCTCCCACCCCCCGCCCCTTCAAACATAGTTGGATCTTAATCCTTAATTGCCATCTAGGCTTTGGAGAACCAATAATAATTTATAAACATCGATGTAACACACTGTTGGCTTCACGGGTTTCTTGTGAGATTTTAATGAAATGCTGATGCCAAAGTGCTTTATAAAAATATGATTTAAGTATTAGCATATAATTATACCCATACATCCATCGGTCCATCCATTCACTCATTCATTCCACAAGTATTGTTTGAGGGCCCATTACATAGAAGGAATGGTCTAAGCATTTGGTATTCGTAAATGAGGATGACTTGTCACTATTTACCAAAGCTCACAGCCTAGCGGGGAAAGTGAACATTTAAATAAATAATTATAATTAAGTACTCTGAGGTAAGCGTACATATGGTGCTGTGAAAGGACAGAAGGAAGATCTGATGAACTCTTCCTGGAAGGAGTCACAGGGGAAATGAATCTTGAACAACTGAATCCTGAACAACAACAGATCTAAATGTAGGAGCTAAAATTATTAAATAAGAAAACACAGGAGAAAGTCTTTGAGATATTGGATCAGACAAAGTTTTCTCAGACAAATCACAAAAAGCACAAACCATAAAAGAAAATATGCTAACATGGACCTTACTAAATTTAAAATGGCGTTTACGTAATGAAAAAGCAAGCCAGAGACTGGGAGAAAATATTTGCAAGATCTATAACTGAACAGAAAGCTTATATCCAAAATATAAAAAGGGCTCTTACAAGTCAATAATAACAAGAGAAACAACCCAATAAAACAATGGGCCAAAAAGTTTCAACAAATACTACAAAGAAGATCTATAAAGACAGCATCATTAGTCTTTAAGGTAATGCAAAATAAAATCACAAGACACCATTATACACCCAGCACAATGGTTAAGTTAAAAAGACTGATTCTCGCCTACCTAATGGTGGCGAGAATGTGGGGCGTTTGAAATCCTCATGCATTGCTGGTAGGAATGCAAAAAATGCAAAATGTTAAAGCGCATTTTGAAACAATATGGCAGTGTCTTATAAAATTAAATACACACTTACCATATAACCCAACAATCTCACTCTTAAGATATTTACCCAAAAGAAATTAAAATATACATCCACACAGACTTATATATAAATGTGCATAGTAGTATTCTTTGCAATATTCTAAAACTGAACATGACCCAAACAGCCATCAGTAGCTGAATGAATAAGCACATTGTAGTCTATCTATACTCAGAACTTTTAGAGAATAAGGACTGGAGGTCCTTATTTACCTGTAGAAGTAAGACGAAATTAAGGCTACAAAGAAGCATAGTTCCTAATGGCTGTATGCTTGGGCAATGGAGATAGACCACAGCTAGCAAAAATTTGAGGACAATGAGAAGAGTAAGTTCACTCCTAATAACTCAAAAATATTTAGGCAACCTTAAATAAACTTTATTTTTAATGCTGAGAGATTAAGTTTTAAGGCAAATAAAACCCAAGATACAATGTGTCCTCTTTCTCCCTAACGTTTACATTTTCTCTGACCTGCCTAATCTGATTCCCCAGATATACTCCTGTCTAGGTCTTCTTCTCTCAGGAATAAGTGGATTTTGATCACTTACTTGAAAAAAAAAGTAGAGCTAAAAAATATTAAACAGATATGAAAAGTAGTTTTCTAAAAGTTGATCTTTAAAACTTTTCTTTGTTATGAATTAGTTGACAAATATGTAATGATTGTTCAATGTAAGAATTCTAGACAAGCCACATAAAACACCAAGTTACAGATTCATGTAAAACACAATATTCTAGCCCAGGCAGTACTATATTGCATATATTAAAGCATAGTGGGAATATTTTAGTTTCTGATTATCACAGGACTATTGCACTAATCACCTTCAAAAACTAATAAAACATTGATGTAAGGAAAACAAAATCTAAATACACCATAATGACTACAGGAAAATCTCTGATGAAATATTATTATATATAATAAACGACAATTTTGAAAGCTTTCTCAAACTGTGTTTTAATCATGTTTGTCTCCATTAAGCCTCTAAGTTAATTAAATAGGCAAACCAACTTGAGACAAGGAAATTGATTTTCTGCACAGAACACTCTCAACAGAGTAGCAGACATAAGAAGAAGATCAATTTTTCTTCCTGGTGTGCAAATTAAGCTCTGTTAAAGAAAAACAAAAAAAAAAACCAAAATCCCTGTTCCCTTGTTCCGTTCTGTTCTTTTGTTCTTTAGTGACATGTTAATTGAGTAAATATGGCAGGAAGGGAAAATACATCTGAATGTTCCTTATACCTTTCACCTCTGGGAAAACAAAGAAGTCTCCTGTCTCATTAGAGAGAGCCTCTACTCCCCCCAGCCTCCTCCCTAGTGGAGCCTGGGCACTGAGACCCAAGGAGTGGATCCTGTTTTACCCACCAAGGAATTCTAGTACCAATTTGTTCAGCATGGACACTCCCCCCTCAAAAAGAAAAGAAAGCTTGTTGCTTCAGTTTTTTTATTATTATTATAATAAAAGTCGCCTAGTCCTTTCAATTTCATCACAATCTCATCTCCACCCCGATGGCCTTGAGCACACAGGGAATCATTTTCATTTGCCTCTCCTAAAGAGAAGTCAAGAAGACCAACGTTTACCTGTGTTTGTAAGGCTAGAGGAAGCATATCTGTGGCATCCCAGGCTTGAGTCTTTGACATGGGATTTTATTATTTTAGTGACTTTATCAATATCCACTTAGAAACCAGAATAAGCAAACAGAGGGCCCTCTGCTATATTGCCTAACTAAAAATCAAATGGATATCCTTTTGTGGAGTGTGGATGCTGAGAAGCACATTCTTGGGTTAAAGGCAGAAGAAAGAATTTTTCCTATACCCTTTTGCTTAGTATCTACATGATATCAGTAACACTATATTTCAGAAGATATGTATCAACAGTTCAACTATGACAAGGTAGCACCCATTGAAATAATTGAGATCGTCATCTCTGAAATAATTGCATGCAAATGTGAATATATTCTTTATTCTTCTTCTCTTGAATTTGAGGAACAGCAAGAGCTTAATCATTTCCGAACGTGGTATTACTGTTTCATGAGGGAAGAATTTGCTAATAAATGAAGTTCAAGGATGGGCTTTTACATAATTCCACAGAACTGTTTTTCCCCACACTCTCTAATTCTAAACCTGCGGATAGGGCGCAATGTGCTTTTCGAGATGTAAGGATCCGCGTGTGAAGACATTTCAAGGTAAAATCATGCCTGATACTATAATATAAATCTGTATTATAATATTCAAATATAAAATATATAACATATTAAATATTGATTTATGTTTTATATTAGAATGTCTATTCATCCAGTTGTAGCTTAACTCTGTGTTATTGGATTCAGATATTCCGATATCTGTATGCAGATATTCTGCAGTAAAATCAGGTGTCTTGAAATGTAAAGCTCCAAAGAACATGCAGGCGTTTCTACCTCTAACACATTTTTAGTCTCTGAAATCAGCATCCACGTCTGGTGAACTTACATTTACACTCCGTGCCCTAAGCATGATAAATACTAAAAACATTTGGGGGTAAAGGACATGGTACCCTGGATTTTCAAGGTATCCCAAAATGGAGGAGTGTGAGAGCTGTTTGGATGGAAACAAATGAGCCAGGTATGATGTCCACAGTGTACAGGGGCTACCTACATGTTGGGAATTTTCTAGAGAAGAAAGTAAGTGCTTAGTTGGGTAAATCCCAGGATCGTGAAGTTTCATTTTGGAAATAGGAGAAGCTGAGTAAAAACAAACCAGGTTGAGCTCAGAGCCAGTCTGGGTTGTGTGGAGCTTCTGTGGTACAGGGAGCTAAGTGACTGCCAAGGTTCCCTATTAGTCTCACAGTGGTGGGCTCCCCCTCTCCCTCCTCTATTCCTGGCAAGGACACCTGGAATGGGCCTTTCTTCATTTTTTTTCAGCTACCTCTGATTTACTCCCTGCTGTAGACTCAGACAGGTGATGACCAGATCAGATTCTCATGAGAAGTCTGTTATTCTTGGTGACAATATCCAAACTGAAGTTTCCTGTATAAAAGCCCTCCTGACCCTTGGATGGTACTATTCCCTGGAAGAATCTGAAGGAGGCTTCTGCAGCTGCACTTTTGGATCTGGGCCATTCTCAGAATCAGTCCAGAAGGAGGTTTCCATAGCTAAGTATTTATTTTCAGTTCTTAGGATATTTTCTTAATTGCCTCCCTCAGCATCCTCCCAGTTCTTGTTGGCTGCATTTTATACAGGGCTCAGTAGGTTGCCTTTGTACATTGTTGTTTTTCGATTGTTTCCCAGATATAATGGCATCTCACTATGAAATACAGGGTCTATGTGACAGATCCATCTGTGTTAGAACACGGCATTCTGCATGTTTATTTCATAACTATATATAGACTATTTTCAAACACCAATCACTTCTTGCCCCTGGGAACCTCCATACTGAACTCGAGGACCAGCGGTATTGGCATCATTTGGGAGCTTGTTAGAAAAGTAGGATCTCAGGCCCTGTCCCAGACCTACTGCATCACAACCTGCAATGTAACAAGATCTCTAGGTGATTCATGCATACATTATAATTTGAGATGCTCTGGGCTACAGCAATGGTTTCTGAAGCAGAGCCTGTACATTACTCACATTGAGAACTTAAAAAAAAAACAAAACCACCACCACCAAAGTTAGGTCCAGCTCTTAGAGATTCTAACTGGCTTGATATGGGGGTCTGATACGGGTATTATTCTTAGGTTTCACATCTATTTTAAAGGGCAACCACAGCTGAGAAACACTACTTCTTTAGAATAAACACTATTAGGTTAAGATTTGTATCCTTTTGGCTGTACAGGTTGTATACTCAGTGTTAGACTGGAAGATCCTTGAAGGCCATATCCACCTCTTCTACTTTTTATGTGTCTTCTAAGTTTCCCTTTGTGTAGTGCTTAGCATATGGTGGTTACTCACTTATATGTTCATGGTTGATGGGGTACGAAAGCAGGAGAGATTATGAGGATTCATGTCCTAGCTCTATAAGACATGATGTCTTTGACCTTGAGCAGACCACTGAATTTGTTAGGATACCCATTTGTTTGTCAGTCAAATATGAATGACTTGCTATTCTAGTAGTTATTCAGTTATTCATTCAATACTTATGAGCATCTATTCTGTTCCATGTACTGTTCCAGGCACTGAGGATACAGTGATAAATAACCAAAACAGGAAAAGCTCTTGTCCTCATAGGTCTTATATTATAATGTGATAGGAATAACAAACAAGCAAATAAAAGTATAAAGAATAGACACATAGGTAGTGATCAGTACTAAGAAGAAAAGTAGAACACAGTAAAGAGATGGAGAATGGTAAATTGTGTGGGGATAGCAACGTAGCTGGGTGATCAGAGAAGAGGTCTGTGAGAAGGGGACATTTGAGCAGACCCTTGAATGATGGAAGCAGTCAGCCAGGCAAGCATAGGCAGACAGCCTGCAAGAAAACAATCCCTGAGGCAGAACCAAGCTAGGAATAGTCAGGGGTAGACATAAGGCAAGGATGCTTTGTAGATGTCACTAATCTTTGGCTTAAAGGACCAGGTAGATTTATTGGAGTCTTGTAACTATCAAAGCTATAGTGCATTTACGGGAAACATAAATTACTGAAGGTAAAAATATCTAATATTTGAGGCAGCAGCAAAGTAACAAAAACCAGAGCATTATCCTCATTGGCTGAACTTATTCATTTTTCAATATGTGAGTATTTTGCTTTGGAATCGTAGGACTGTGTCCCCAAACACAGAGATAATATTTACTGCTCTAGACAGTGCCTCAAGTTCCATGGATGTACTCCCAGCTCTGTTATATGATAAAAAGGTCCAGTGAGGCACTCTCTTGCTCTGTCTCTTATCAAAGCTCTGCGAACTGCTCAGCAAGCCGGGATCAGAGGCCTGGCTTTCTGAGAGCTGGAACTCCGCTCTGGTCCCAGGCGCTAGGTATCTCTCATTCCAGGTAAGAACCAGAACACCATTATTTTGTTGCTGTCTTGCTTCTTCTTTTTTTTTTTTCTGTCTTGCTTCTTGAACCATCTTTTTTTTTTTTTTTTAAAGATGCTGTGGTATTATTTCTACTGTTCAACCACCAAAGTCCATCTAGCTTTTAGAGATCTGTGTTCTGATTATAGGAGTCTTAATGGCAAATCTTGAAGTTAAAATATAACTCCCCAAAGAAACAACTCTTGATGATGTTGATGATGATGAAGAATGTATCCATGATAGGTCTCTTTTTCACATGATATTCAGCTCTAGTAGTGCAGGTTAAATATTCATAATAATAACAACATTGACTAACACAAAATAAAGTTAATTTGATTTCATCTCTTTTCTAAGTGTATTACATGTGTTATCAAATTTGATCCCCCAAATCCCCTTGTGCATTAGTTATTGTCATGTTCATTCACAGGAACCTGAGTTACATAGAGATTAAGCAACTTGTCCAAAGGCATTCAAGAAGTGGCCAAAACAGGCCTCAAATGCCAGACTTTCTGGTTCCACAGCCTGAAACCACAGTCATACAGCTTATGTGCTTGACAAACACCTACTTATCTTAGAAAATTCAACTTAAGAGTCTACTCTCCATGTAGCTGTCCCTTATCCCTCCTCATCAGGTATAAATACTGTAGGAAAAACTATATAATTACAATGTTAAGTTCTTATTCTGTGTCAGACTCTGTGTTTAGTGCTGTACTTATGTAACCCTTATAAAATTAGGCTGCCTCCTGGCCAGGCAGTAAAACGGTTTTATTCCAAGTCCTACACAGTAAAATTAAATTGTAGTTTTTGTCCTTATTACATTCTCTCTAAAAACTCCAGAAGGAGAATTGCATTCATAACACAGAGCGATACTTCTTAGAATCCTTCTCTTCCCTCTTCCCTCACCATCTCTGTGGCCTACAAAGCAGTTCATGAGAGCTGCCTCCAATCCCATTTCTTCCAAACTTCTAAAAGTCTCTCCCGAAAAACCCATCCCAGGATAGACTTTCTTCCCTCTTTCCCTCCCTCCCAACTCCCCCTTCTTCCCAAATCCAGTCTTTTTCTCTCTCTAGAGAAGCTCTGTGTCTTTTCCAGTATACATCAGTCTACTATGTTTTAGGCTTCTTTCTTCCTTTTCCCTTCCTTCCTTCCTTCCTTCCTTCCTTCCTTCCTTCCTTCCTTCCTTTTTTATTATGTTCAGTTACCTACTGTATCATATATCATTAGTTTTTGATGCAGTGTTCAATGATTCATTAGTTAAGTATAACACCCAGTGCTCATCACAACATGTCCACTCCCCAATACCCATCACCTGGTTACCCCTCTCCCCATCTTCCTTCCCTCTGAAACCCTCAGATTGTTTCCTGGGGTCCATAGTCTTTCATGGTTCATCTCCCTCTGATTTCTCTCCCTTTGGATTTCCCTCCCTTCCCCTATGGTCCTCTGTGCTATTGCTTATGTTCCACATATGAGTGAAACCATATGATGATTGTCTTTCTCTGCTTGATATACTTCACTTAACATAATCCCCTCCAGTTCCATCCATGTCGATGCAAATGGTGGGTACTCATCGTTTCTGATGGCTGAGTAATATTCCATTGTATATATGGACCACATCTTCTTTATCCATTCATCTGTTGAAGGACATCTTGGCTATTGTGTTGAAGGACAGTTTGGCTATTGTGGACATTGCTGCTATGAACATTGGGGTACAGAAGGCCCTTCTTTTCACTACATCTGTATGTCTGGGGTAAATACCCAGTAGTGCAATTGCACGGTCATAGGGTAACTCTTTCTTTCACATTGGCTTGAATTCTACATAGCCAAGAGGATGGGTGCTCAGTCACCTGATCTCACCACAGAGGCCACAGTCTTAGCAGCAAAAGAAAAAAGGAAAGAGAAGACAATGGCCATCCATGTATTTATATTTTTCCCCTTGTCACATACACTTCCTCAATTTATTATCACCTCTGAGATGGGTTTAAATCTTTGCCATTTGTTTGCCCAACACTTTGTCTCTATGTGTCTTTAGGTGTCAGCTGATTCTCAGCATACAGATGGATCTTGTTATTCTTATCCATTCAGTCACCCTATGTCTTTTTGGGTTTTTTTCTGAGTAGAGTTGACACACAATGTTACATTAGTTTCAGGTGTACAACTTGGTGATTTGACAAGTTTATACATTATGCTATGTTCATCAGGAGTTTAGCTACCATTTGTCCCATTGCATCACTATTACAATGTCATTGACTGCATTCTTTATGCTCTGCTTTTCATTCCTGTGAATTACTCATTCTGTAACTGGAAGTCTGTATCTCCCTCTTCACTTCACCCATTTTGCCCAACTCTCCTCTGTACCCCAGCAACCATCAGTTTATTCTCTGTATTATAGTTCTGCTTTCTGTTTACTCATTTTTAGACTCCACTTATGAGTGAATTATATGGTATTTGTCTTTCTCAGTCTGACTTATTTCACTTAGCATCATACCTTTGAGGTCCATCCATTTGTCTCAATGGCAAGATCTCATCCTTTTTATCACTATGTAATATTCTATTGTGTATATACACCACATTTTCCTTATCCATTCATCTATTGATGAATACTTAGGTTGCTTCCATGTCTCAGCTATGGTAAACAATGCTGCAATAAGCATAGGGGTGCATATATCTTTTTGAGTTAGTGTTCTCATTTTCTCTGGATAAATATCCAATAATGGAGTTATTGGATCATATGGTACTTCTAGATTGAATTTTTTGGAAGAATCTCCATACTGTTTTCCACAATGGCTGTACCAATTTATACCTCTTTCATTCCTTTATCTCCACATCCTTGCCCACACTTGATGTTTCTTGTCTTCTTCATTTTAGCCGTTCTACTAGGCATGAGGCGGTATCTCATTGTGGTTTTGATTTGCATTTCTCTGATTATGAGTATTGTTGAGCATCTTTTCATGTGCCTGTTGGCCAACTGCATGACTTCTTTGGAAGAATGGCTATTCAGGTTCTCTGCCCATTTTTTAATTAGATTTTTGGGGGGTGTTGAGTTGTAGGCACTATTTATACATTTTGGGTATTAACCCCTTATCAGATATATCATTTACAAATATCTTCTCCCATTCAGTAGATTGACTTTTTGTTTTGTTGATGGTTTCCTTTGTTGTACAAAAGCTTTTTATTTTGATGAAGTCTCAATACTTCATTTTTGCTTTTGTTTCCCTTCCCTTAGGCAACATATCTAGAAAAATGTTGCTATGGCTAATGTCAGAGAAATTCCTGCCTGTGCTCTCTTCTAGGATTCTTATGGTTTCAGGTCTCATATTTAGGTCTTTAATCCATTTTGAGTTTATTTTTGTGCATGGTATTAGAAAGTGTCCCAGTTTCATTCTTTTGCATGTCCAGTTTTCCCAACACCATTAATTGAAAAGTCTTTTCCTCACTGTATATTTTTTCCTCCTTTGTTGGAGATTAACTAACCATGTATACGTATGTTTATTTCTGGGATCTCTATCTTGTTCCATTGATCTATGTATTTCTTTTCGTGCCAGTACCATACTGTTTTGATTCCTACAACCTTGTAGTTTGTCTTGAAATCTGGAGTTGTAATATCTCCAGCTTTGTTCTTCTTTCTCAGGACGGCTTTGGCTATTCAGGGTCTTTTGTGGTTCCATAAATATTTTAGTATTATTTGCTCTAGTTCTATTTGTTGGTATTTTGACAGGGATTGCAATGAATCTGTAGACTGCTGTGAGTGGTATGGACATTTTAACAGTATTTGTTCTTTCAGTCCACAAGTATGGATCTTCCCATTTGTTTGTGTCATCTTCAATTTCTTCCATCAATGTTTTATAGTTTTCAGGGTACGGGTCTTTTATTTCTTTGGTTCACTTTATTCCTAGGTATTTTATTACTTTTGATGCAATTGTAATTGGTGTTTTTTAAAAATTTCCCTTTCTGCAATTTTTTTGTTAGTGTATAGAAACACTACCAATTTCTGGGTATTAATTTTGTATCCTGCCACTTCACTGAATTTGTTTATTAATTCTAGTAGTTTTTTGGCAGAATCTTAAGAATTTTCTATGTATAGAATCATGTCTGTGAATAGTGACAGCTTTTGCCACTTTAAGATGAAAAAGAGAAGGAGTAACTCATTTGCCCAATCTGATAAGGTAAGTAAATACAGATCCAGAATTTGAATCCAGTCCAAATAGATAAAAGCCCTTAAGTTTAGCCAGATCAGACACTGGGTACATGACCTAATCCCTTCAATCTCCCTTAAGGGTTCTAGAGTCCTCTAAAACAGAGGTCAGCAAGCTATGGCACATAGGCCAAATGCAGGTCACTATCTGGTTTTATAAATAAAGTTCTTTTAGAATGTAGCCGCCATCATTCATTTACATAGTTTCTACAGCTGCTTTTGTATTACAAAGATAGAGCTGCTGTAGTTGTGACAGAGAATACAAAATCTAAAATAATTACTATATGACACTTTGTAGAAAATGTTTGCTGTCTCCTGTTCCAGAATAAGACCTCATAGCCCATCTTAACAATTGGCTGGAAACAGGCCAATTCACCACAAATAGTTTTAAGGTAATTTGATAACTTGATAAATTTATTAAATATGGCAAATTGGTCATTCGATGAATTTATTTGCTGCAAGTTGAGTTCTGAAAAATTTTTTCACTCAGTAAATTCATGCAAGAATTATTTATGGAGTATGGAGTATCTACTATGCTCCAGGTTCTCTTTGGATTTATGAATAAAAACGACCCCCCCATGCTTTTATTCATTACATTGCAGCAGCAGGAGACAGATAATAAACAATATGTATAATAAAAAAGTAAATTATATTGTATTTTAGAAGGAGATACAGACTGTGGGATTAAAAAAAAGTCCATGGGAGATTGGGAGCACAAATGGAGGTATACAATTTTAAATGGTATTGTCAGAGTAGACTTTTCCTCAACACTTTTCATTGAGAAGAAGATATTCAGCAAAGACCAAATAAAGCAAGGATAAAGGCATACAGGTATCTAGGAAAGAACATTCCAGGCACAGGAAGAACAACAAAGAGGACAGTGTATCTGGAGTAGAGAATGAAGGGGAAATTAATAAATGTGGTCAAAGTAATTATGATGGATGTATCATGTGGATACTTGTTGACCAATGGAAGGATTTCAGCTTATATTCTTTTTTTCAGTGTTCCAAGATTCATTGTTTATGCACCATACCCAGTGCTCCATGCAATACATGCCCTCCATAATACCCACCACCAGGCTCCCCCAACCCCCCACACCTCTCCCCTCCAAAACCCTCAGTCTGTTTCTCAGAGTCCACAGTCTCTCATGGTTCATCTCCCCCTCCGATCTCCCCCATCTCATTTCTCCTTTCCATCTCCCAATATCCTCAGTGTTCTTCCTTATGCTCCACAAGTAAGTGAAACCATATGATAATTGACTCTCTCTGCTTGACTTATTTCACTCAGCATAATCTCCAGTCCCGTCCATGTTGATACAAAAGTTGAGTATTCATTCTTTCTGATGGAGGCATAATACTCCATAGTACATATGGACCATATCTTCTTTATCCATTTGTCTGTTGAAGGACACCTTGGCTCTTTCCACAGTTTGGTGATTGTGGCCATTGCTGCTATGAACATTGGGGTACAAATGGTATGGCGCTTCTTGTCACTACATCTGTACCTTTGGGGTAAATACCCAGTAGTGCAATTGCAGGTAATAAGGTAGCTCTATTTTTATTTATTTATTTATTTATTTGACACAGAGAGAGAGATCACAAGTAGGCAGAGAGGCAGGCAGAGAGAGAGGGGGAGCAGGCTCCCCACTGAGCAGAGAGCCCAATGTGGGGCTCAATTAGATCATGACCTGAGCCGAAGGCAGAGGCTTAACCCACTGAACCACCCATGCAACCCCTATATTTTTAATTTCTTAAGGAATCTCCACACTGTTTTTCAAAGTGGCTACACCAACTTGCATTCCCACCAACAGTGTAAGAGGGTTTCCTTTTCTCCACATCCTCTCCAACACTTGTTTCTTGTCTTGTTCATTTTGGTCATTCTAACTGGTGTAAGGTGGTATCTTAATGTGGTTTTGATTTTAATTTCCCTGATGGCTAGTGATGATGAACGGCTTTCCATGTGTCTGTTAGCCATTTGTATGTCCCCTTTGGAGAAGTGTCTGTTCATGTCTTCTGCCCATTTTTTGATGTGATTGTCTGCGTTTTGGGTGTTGAGTTTGAGGAGTATTTTATAGATCTTGGATATTAGCCCTTTGTCTATAGTGTCATTTCTGAATATCTTCTCCCATTCTGTGGGTTGCCTCTTTGTTTGTTGACTGTTTCCTTTGCTGTGCAGAAGCTTTTTATCTTGATGAAGTCCCAAAAGTTCATTTTCTCTTTTGTTTCCTTTGCCTTTGGAGACATCTTGAAAGAAGTTGCTGTGGCCGATATCGAAGAGGTTACTGCCTATGTTCTCCTCTAGGATTTTGGTGGATTCCTGCCTCACGTTGAGGTCTTTCATCCATTTTGAGTTTATCTTTGTGTATGGTGTAAGAGAATGGTCAAGTTTCATTCTTCTATACATAGCTGTCCAATTTTCCCAGCACCATTTATTGAAGAGACTGTCTTTTTTCCACCAGGTATTTTTTCCCGCTTTGTCAAAGATTATTTGACCATAGACTTGCGGGTCCATATCTGGGCTCTCTACTCTGTTCCACTGGCCTATGTGTCTGTTTTTGTGCCAGTACCATTCAGCTTATATTCTCAGTGAAATATGGGCAATGGAATTTTTTGAACAGAGAAGCAACGTGATATGATTCCTATTTTAAAAAGATTACTCTAGCTACTTTGCTCATGATAGATTCTGGAAGGACAAGGGAGGGAGCTGGGATACTACTACTTAGGAAGCTATTATAGTTGTACAAATGAAAGATGATGTACAGTGGGACCAGTGGCTGGCAGTGGGGAGACAAGCAATGGTCGCATTCTGCTGGATGTATATTGCATTAGAGCCAACAGAACTTCCTGATGGATTGGATATAGATTTTTTAAAAAGATTTTTATTTATTTGACAGAGAGAGGGAACACAAGCCAGGTGAGAAGGAGAGGGAGAAGCAGACTCCAATGAGCAGGAAGCCCAATCATGTGGGGTTCAATCCCAGGACCCTGGGATCACTATCTGAGCCAAAGGCAGATTCTTAACGACTGAGCCACCAAGATGCCCCTGGATGTAGAATTTAGATGAAAAAGTAGTTAAACTTTTTAATATAGCAACTAGAATGGAAGTACCAACTAACATGACCACGGGAAAGATTTCCGGGAGAGCAGGTTAGTATGGATGTCTATGAAACATCAAAGCAGAGTTACTGAGTTGGCATTATATACACAAGGGCAGAGTTAATAGAAGGTTCTGGTTAGAGATGCAGATTTCATTGATTAAAATATAAATCACGTCATTTTGTTTCTGTATATTCTTTGATGGCAGGACACTTTCTCATTCATCCTTTTGTCTCTAGTCCTTAATATGGTGTCAGGAGCACAATGAAAAACACTGTATTTTACTGATATTCAAAGATGCTAAATGAATGAATGAATGAATGAACAGATACTTTAATGAGACCAATTTACACACTTTGAGAAAGGAATATTTTCCTTCTGTGAAAGAGAGAAGACCTCAAATTTTTTCATTTACCTTTAATAATATCTAGGAAGAAATGTACCTGTGGGAATCATGGTAAAAGATCATATATAACCTTCAAATTTAGCAGCAGGCAGTCATTATCATAATTTTAGTTGTATAAAGACAATAAACACACTGGCAGTCCTAGTTCTTGTTATTCTTGATATAAAAGAATGACTCACACTGATCAAAGAAGAATCGTCAATTTCTGAACAAGCTGGATGATCAGAGAAAATGAATTCCAAAGAAAAAGGGCAGGAAAATTCACCCATCTGGGAAAAATACTATAGTTGAAAACTGTGCCAAGAGAAATATAATAAATTGTAGAAAGTAGATAACTTTGCTAAAACTTAATTTTAAAATAGACTTGTCAATATCATCCAGTCTAAGAATTATTAAGTATATTTTCCCAGATTACCTAGTTTTTGATCTGAATAATCTCAAGCCTATGATTTGTTAAAACTTGAAACTCTATTCAGATAAATATAATACTAATAGGAATATTTTATCACTTTTAATTTCCAGATTATATTTGTTAAAGGGAGTGGAATAGTTAGGTGGGTAGAACTAAAGTGCAAGGATATCTGGGATTTATTATTTCCCTGAATACTCCCTAGTTTGTCACTATAAGTCCTTTTGTTGACTTGTGATAAATGAAGATGAATTACACATTCTAAGATCTCTGTCTCTTTAAAATTCATGAAGCAGAACAAAACACACACACTCATGCGCACACACCACACACACACACACACACAAAGACTTCTTAATGAAAATTCACAGTTAATAAGACAATTTTACTTAAAGGGGCAGATATGAACGATTTCATATTTTTCACATTAACTTCAGGTTCTATATTACTGCACAAAAAATGAGCAACACAATTCACTTAAGTGAACTTTCAAAACTGTATTTCATAAGTCAATCAGAGAAAGACAATTATACAGTTTCATTCATATGTGGAATTTAAGAAACAAAACAGAGGATCATAGGGGAGGGGAGGGAAAAATAAAATAAGACGAAATCAGAGAGGGAGACAAGCTAGTAAGAGACTCTTAACTATAGCAGACAAACTGAGAGTTGCTGGAGCGGAGGGGGTGAGGGAATGGGGTAACTGGGTGATGGGCATTAAGGAGGGCATGTGATGTAATTAGCACTGGGTGTTATACGTAATTGATGAATCACTAAACTCTACTTCCGAAACTAATATTACACTATATGTTAACTAATGGAATTTAAATTTAAAAAAAAAAAACCTAGTTCTAATCCAAAAGGAATAAAAAATTTTGTGTTACTATAGGGGGGAAAAAGCTGTATTTCAGATGTGAGTGATTTAAAAAAAATAGAGAAATTATCTTGGTAAGAATTCCAGGGCCCAAACAAAATGTGTATGAATGTTCAGGCTTTAGAGGTCTAGTCACACCTGATTTATAAAAATGTTTATTTAATTTTCTGAACAGGTAATACATTTATTTATTTATTTTAACTTCTTTTTAAAAATTCTGTTATGTTAGGCACCATACAGTACATCATTGATTTTTGATGTAGTGTTCCATGATTCACTGTTTACATATAACCCCCAGTGCTCCATGCAATCCATGCCCTCCTTAATACCCATCACCAGGCTCAACCATTCCCCCACCCCCTCCCCTCTGAAACCCTTAGTTTGTTTCCCAGAGTCCATAATCTCTCATGGTTCATCTCCCCCTCTGATTTCTTCCCCTTCATTTTTCCCTTCCTTCTCCTAATGTCCTCCATGCTATTCCATATGTTCTACATATAAGTGAAACCATATGATAATTGACACTCTCTGCTTGACTTATTTCACTCAGCATAATCCCCTCCGGTCCCATCTATGTTGATGCAAAAGTTGGGTATTCCTCCTTTCTGATGGCTGAGTAATATTCCATTGTATGTATGGACCACATCTTCTTTATCCATTCATCTGTTGAAGGGCATCTCAGCTCCTTCCACAGTTTGGCTATTGTGGCTACTGCTGCTATGAACACTGGGGTACATATGGCCCTTCTTTTCACTACATCTGTATCATTGGGGTAGATACCCAGTAGTGCAATTGCTGGCTCATAGAGTAGCTCTATTTTTAAATTTTTGAGGAACCTCCATACTGTTTTCCAAAGTAGTTGCACCAACTTGCATTCCCACCAAGAGTATAGAAGGGTTCCCCTTTCTCCACATCCTCTCCAACATTTGTTGTTTCCTGCCATGTTAATTTTTGCCATTCTAGCTGGTGTAAGGTGGTATCTCAATGTGGTTTTAATTAGAATTTCCCTGATGGCTAATGATGTTGCACATATTTTCTTGGGTCTGTTAGCCATTTCCATGTCTTCTTTGGAGAAGTGTCTGTAATACATTTATATGAATGCCCATATAATGTGCCAAAAAGAAGTCTCCCCTGATCCATCTTCCACAGGCCCATTTCCTAAGTTTGTATCCCTCTCAACAGGCAAACATTCCATATATTTATCAGGAACACATACAGTTACAAATTTAATCTATAAAAGGATTAGAATTTACATAGTATTGAGACTTCTTATGCAAGTATATGGAATGTCTTTTCATTTGATTCCTAAATCAACTTTTGTGTTCTTGTACATTTCCTAAGTGTATTTGTAAACATTTATTCTTTTTTATTGCTATGGTGAATAAGTTATTTTATTACATTTTTATATGAATAAAAGTTTTTGATTTCTCTATATTAATTTTGTACTTTGCTACCTTACTGAATTTTTTTAACACTTGTAGAATTTTCAGTTGATTCTCTTGCATTTTCCAGGTAGATTGTTATACAATTCATAAGTAGTTATATTACCATCTCTTTTCTAATTTTTATAGCTCTAGTTAGTTAAGTTCTTTGGCTAATTGCCTTAACGTCTGTGCACATCCCTGCCTTGTTCCTGATACTAGTTGTTATTTTATCAGTGTTTCCCCTGTTAAATATAGTTCTGGCTTTTGTATTCATAGTTTCCAAATTACTATTACTGAATATTTTATCAAGTATTTATGTTGAATTTTACAAATATCTGTTTAGCATACCAGAAGACAACCTTGTAATTTCTCACATTAGGTTCTGGGCCCAGATCCCTTCACAGAGGACTTCTAATATACCTTGAAAGAGAATAATTCTAATCTATTTGTCTATTTCAGAGCCTAATGTATGAAAGAGAAACTTCTAAATCATAAAGCAAACAGTGATACCAAAATTCCCCCAAAAGATTACACACACACACACACACACACACACACACACACATACTATAACTGTAGATAAGACTTAGAAAAATGGATGCAATAATTCTATGTGACAAATAATTCATCAAGGCATTAAAAAATAAGCTATAACCAGTATCTTCTCCCATTCCATGGGTTGCCTTTATATGGACCCCGGGGAAAAAAACTGAGTGTTTCAGATGGGAGGGGGTGGGGAGAGCGGGTAACAGGGTGATGGGTATGAAGGAGGGCATGTGCTGTGATGAGCACTTGGTGTTATATGCAACTAATGAATCATTGAACATTACATAAAAAATTAATGATGTACTATACAGTGGCTAGTTGAACATAATAGAAAATAAGTTATAACCAAATGGGATTTATTAAAGAATACAATGATAATTTGTTCTAAGAAAATCAATTGCTAAAGTACTTCATATTAATTTATGTAAGGAGGGAAATCATAGTTATCTATATGCTGAATAAGATAACCCCTGAATAAATATCTCTATTTCTTCTAGGAAAATGGTCTACTTTGATTTTTAAACAATTTCTTCTGGGATTAGTTTCAGTAAATAATATTTTTCTAAAGTATTGTTCATTTCATCCATGTTTTGAAATATGTTTAAGTTGAACAAAGTAGTCTCTTAGTAGTCTTAATTTCTTTTTTTGACTATTATAACCATATAAAATAAGAAATGATATTTTCTCTTTCTTGGTTAGTCCAGCTAGCAGTTTATCTTCCTGTTTTATTATAAAAAGCTAGTTTTTCACTGTATTTATTTTCAAATGATTTCCTTTTCCTAACTCATTAATTCCTGCTTATATAAAATAACTTCTAAGTCCTCTCTTCTACATTCTTATAATCTATTTTGGTTACTGATACAATATTAAATATAAATATTCTGAGCACTGCCTTAGATAGGCCTTATAAATTGCAATGTGTATTTTCTTACTATTTTCTAGACACTAAGCAGTTTCAGTTCATATTTCTTCTTTGGTTTAAGAATTAAGAGAAATGCATTTTACCTCAAAATGAGAGGTCTTCTTATTTTCTGGATTTTGTTGTTCTTGTTTTTATTTCTAGTTTTGCCATATTATGAGAAAATGCTTGCTGTATTATTTCCAATTTTTGAAATTTATTGAGATGGTCTTTGTAGTCTAGTACATGGTTGATTTTGTGAATACTCTATGTGCAAATATAGAGTATGTGCAAAGAGCATTTTCTTTATTCAGAGAGTTCAAAAACGTCAGATCTTCCTCATTAATTATGTTATTAATTAACTACATTGTTAGGTCTTCCATTCATGCTCACTTCAAGTCTCAACTTAATGGACATTTCCTCTGACACATGTTTTCAAACCATGCACACCCTAAGCCCAGATGGGCTCCTTTCTTCTCTGTTCATTTAGCACCTGCACTTCCTGCTATTTTCACAATTCTTACCCTGTATTATAACTGCTTATTTACTTGTCGACATATTCAAGGTCCTTGAGAACAGGGAAGATGTCTTGTACATTGTTGTATCCTCAGGAACTGACAGCACTTGGCACAGAATCATTTGTGGAATGAATGGATGAGTATCTCTACAGCTTTCCCTTCTTTAGAATTCCTCTTAGAGAAGAAGACTAGGGAGAGGGAGCGAGATACTGGGAAGAAAATATTAAGGATAGATTAAAGGTGTCTGGCAAGAAGATACCATTCTAAACAAGTCCTATGATTCCTATCCAGACATTGGCAGCCCCCAGTGTTGGTACCCAGATGTGGTCAGTAGCACACCAAGAGCCCAAGTACATCAGAAAAAAATGGCAAAGTCGTCATTGTTCAATATTTCTACTCTTATTCTGTACCCAGCCCTTGATGAAGCCACTAATCTCATATGACTGATCTAGTTCCAACATTCAGAAACCACCTCAGTCCTTTTTTCCTCTTCTGCAATGTAAATTCCAGCCAATTAGGCCAGTCTCAGTTAAGTAGTGATTATATTAAAGTAATTTGCAACGAGTTGTGACTGACTCTATAACTTAATTTTTCAAGACATATGTTCATCCCCAAATGGGAGCCTGCTAATCCAAATACATCTTGAGTTAGTTGCTGTTTATCTCTTCTGAACAGCACCTTCACCTCCATGCTTAATGATGCTTTCAGAATGCCTAGGATCAGCATAGATTAAAGCAGGCAGTCATAGACAGTCTTGCCCTTTCCTTTTCCATTCCTCATCTGGAAAAT
The DNA here is from genome assembly GCF_963455335.1 of Martes martes. Taxonomy (NCBI): domain Eukaryota; kingdom Metazoa; phylum Chordata; class Mammalia; order Carnivora; family Mustelidae; genus Martes; species Martes martes. The sequence goes on from NC_137897.1 coordinate 9,950,770, forward strand.
GAGGGAATTCAGTTAGCTCATCTAGGAAGTTGTCGCAGCTCTAAAATTCTGTGATTGGTGTTCTGTCATCTAGCCCTTGCAAATTACTCTAAATAACCTCATTCACCACTGGAGAATTAGTACAGACAAGCAAGGCAAATATTGAACTTGATCAATCCTCAAGTTGGGGGAGGGTATAGTATAGTATAGTCAGTATAGTCAGTCTTTGACTATCCACATCACTGAGGCATGGTACAAATACCGGAACAGTGAATAACGCAAAAATCTGTTATCAATGAGCAAAAACAAAAGAATAAGGAAGAATCTAAGATACCATCTGGGCCAAACCCTTTCCATAAGCATAAATCCCCTGAAAAGACCCATTATAGGAAGCATTCTGATTAATCAAATATTCCAGTTAATTGTTAGGTTTAAGGGACTAGGAAATACAATGCCAAAAGACTTAGAGTACAATACAAATATCCCAAATGTTAAAACTAGAATGAATATGTGATGCCATCGTGGAAATAAGGCTGGACCAAGAAACCTGATCCAGGCCTGGCTTTGCTCTTAACTGGTCCTTTGACACTAGGGAAATCTCTCAAGCTCTCTGACCTCAGTATCTGCACAGCTATAGTATGTGGAGATAGAATGAATTGTATATTGAAACATTTTTGAAAGACCAATGTTAATTCACAGCATACATAATGCTAATTTTTCATGGTGATAATATGCTTTAGAATGTTAGAGAAAACTAGCCAAAATTACACAAACTTTGTATTCTCATAATATTACTCATAAAAGCCTTCAATATTACCACCATGAGTCATAATATTGGATAAGGTTCAATAAAAGTTTATGGAAAAGATCAAATTCAATTATGAATTACAGAAACATAAATGAATCTCTAAATAGGATTTGTGCAAATATACAGTTCGCATTCTGTTTATCTAAATTCCACAAGAATAATTCTGTGTAGTTTTCTAAAAATAAACAGTTAGGGATTGAAAGGTAAAACCAAGCCATTTCAGGCCAAAAGGTCATTCTAAAACAAGAATAGTGGCAGGAAAATTAGTCACTCACTGATAGCACTGATTTCAAGATATAGCAGTTGCCCAAAATCTCTTAAGTGCTTCCATCCAGGAAGGAGTCACATGAGACTGACTCCCACATTTAATTTTAATGAAGATCTTAAATTGGATGAAACTATTAATTAATCTAATTTGCAGTACTCAAGGCATTGACTCTAATGGCAGGATGGGAGTACAAGAGGTCAGCTCCACCACGATGATCAGAGTTAACATGTTTGAGCATTTAAAAGGTATCAGGCCCAGTTGTAAGCATTACCCCTTGTTAGTTCATGTATATCTCAATTGTTACAGCAAACCTATGAGATCAGCCCCATTATTGTCCCCATTTCTCAGCTGAGAAATCTCAGGCACAGAGTGATTAGGTATCTTGCCCAAAATGTATAGCTATAAAGAGGTAAGTCCTGATTTGGACCTTCAAAGTCAAACACTGGAGCAAATGGGTTTTACCACCACGCCAGCATAGTATGGGTAGAGTGCATGGCCATCAACTATTGAACAAATTTACAAGGATTTGTTGACTGACTGCTAAAAATACGCAATTCATTTTGGGATCCTATATCTGTATACACAACAGCAATAACAAATTGAGATGAGAATTTAAGTGATACCAGAAAAAAAAAAGCCCTTACAATGGAATATTTGGGTATGAATTATCTAGTTGTACCTTCTATGTTGATCAAACCATAGAGAAAATTTATTAACTTAGACTACCCTGGGTATTATTTACTTGAATTACAATGTATGATTAGTTCAGGAATTCACAACAATTTTTTTTTTTTCTCTGAAGGGCTAGAGAGTAAATACATTAGGCATTCTGAGCTGTTAGAGCTCTATTGCAACTACTTAACTCTACCATTGTAAGTAGTCAGTGGAGAGTCATACACAATATGTAAATGAATGGGTAGGGCTACATTCTAGTTAAACTTTATTTACAAAGAAAAGTAATAGGGCAGATTTAACTCATGGGCAGTAGTTGATGACCCCTGGACTCCAGCACAGGTGAATTGATTTTGAATAGCTATTTTAAGATTTTATTTATTTACTTCACAGATAGAGATCGCAAGTAGGCAGAGAGGCAGGCAGAGAGAGAGGAGGAAGCAGGCTCCCCGCTGAGCAGAGAGCCCGATGTGGGGCTCGATCCCAGAATCCTGGGATCATGACCCGAGCCAAAGGCAGAGGCTTTAACCCACTGAGCCACCCAGGTGCCCCATTGAATAGCTATTTTATAGATGTTTAAGCAGGGAGCCTGCTTGAATGAATAGATTAAAAATGAATGTGTTATGGTTCTTGTTCTCTTATGCTAATTATATCCTTCCAGATAACTTGGCTATTATTTTTAACTAAACTTCCCTCTTTTAAAACTTCAAAACTAAGCCACAAAATCTTACCAAATTCTGACTTTGCAAGGCCCCAAACAACTTATCTCCCTTTCCTTCTCTCTTCTCCCTCTTGCTCTCTCCTGAAGACATCATGTATCAGTTAACTATCATTATATAACAAATTACTCCCCCCCCACACACACACCAACACCAACACCAAATTTAGTGGCTTAAACAAAATTTTAATCTTTACTTTCTACGGATCAGGAATCCAGGCAAAACTGGACCTCTGTCTTGGGGTCTCTCAGGAGGCTAAAATCAAGGTGTCAGCTAGGACTGCAGTCTCACATGAAAGTCCAACTAGAGAAGAATCCACTTCCAAGACAACTCATGTGGTTGTTGGCAGGATCCAGTTCCTTCTGGGCTGTTGGACAGAGGCCTCGACTCTTCACTGACTGCTGATTGAGTGCCACACTCAGTTCCTTGCCAGGGAGCCCTCTCCACAAAGGCCAGCACATGAAAAGAGCCAGAGAGAGCATGCCAACAAGAAAGAAAGTACAAGCAAGATGGAAGTCTCTCTTTTATAACCTAATAATGAAAGTAACATCCCATCACTTTTGCCACAATTTGTTAGAAGCAAGATGCTAGGTCCAGTTCACAGTCAAGGGCGGGGGTTATAATACCATGAGGCAGGCATCAATGGGGGCTGCTATTAAAACTAAGTCTTCATTGGTCTTTTAGTGTAATGTTGTTAACATTTTTAATTGATGCCCTGTCAAAAGGATAAATTTTTACCTTCATAACTTGGACATCCTTATAGGTCAAAATAGAGCTATGACTCAATCTCCTTAACAAATATCATCCCTAGCACGGAACAGATTATGTTTCTGCAAATAAGGTGCTCTCATTATTTCCCTGACCCCAAAAGGGTTAGTATATGCTGAATAACTCTTGCATATTATTGATAGGAAGTATTAGTTTTTGTTATAGTTACACAATTCTCATTTGATCAGTTCAAAACTAGCTGTTTAGAACAAAAAGAGAAATGATGGGTGTTAGATTATATGGGTAATAGATCCCAAATTGATTTGATATTTCTCCAGACTGGTTTTTGAACTGTGTGGACACTCCATTCCTATTGATGATGTGCAAACCAGCCAGATATAGGGCTTTTGTCAATAAGAAAGGAATTTTCAGGAGGAGGTATGGTTGGTTGATTTGCCATGCTGGTTCTAAATGGTGCCTCATGTGGCAGGCACCATATTTGTGTCAGGCTTTCCTGATCTAACTTCAGGTTTGCGTCATTTGTTTTAGTAAACCGTGGGCCCTATAACAAGTATTTGGATGCGACAGTTCATTTGAGAGGTGGTCTCAGGAAGGATGAATGAGAGAGTGGAGAGTGTAAACAAGGAAAGGAAAAAGCCAATGAAGTGTATTACTGAGTTGGTTATCATGGAGGGCAACTAGGGTTCCATCTTACTGGGGATGCTCTGAAAAACCACACAGAATTTTCACTGGACTTGTCCCACCAATAATGGGAAATCTGAGGTCTTTATCTGTCAACTCAACTTCCATTCCTCCATGGTTGAGGGCTGCCCCTCAGAGTGTTCCAGGCTTCCTTGTATACAAGTAGAAAAAAGTTCTTAAAGCACCAGGAAAATCTCTTAGGCAGAGAGGCGGAGAGGCTCAGGGGCCTGAGGTAAGTTGCTGACTGTTTACAGGAGACTTTTGCATGGAATTTGCTGGTGATTTCAGTGCATCTGCCATTCCCGGTATTACACAGGCAAATATTTTCCATCCTGCTATTGACTTGGTTTCCTCTCTCATCACTTTCTCTTTCCCTTGAGTCACAGAATCATAGAATAGCAGAAACCTTAAAGATCCTTAAAGTCCAAGCCTTTTCTATTTCTAAGAAGGAACCTGAGGCCCAGAAAGGTGAAGCAGTGAGATCCAGTTAGCAAAGCCAGCCTGTGGCAAAGCCAAAAGCCACATCCTTGGCATCCTCTCAATGTTCTCTCCATCACAGCCCTGCTACCTCCTCTGAGTTTCTATAATCCTGCAGGATTGATTGCCACCAAGGGACTGAGATTGCTCATAACTCTCTGAAGCACATAGAGACAACTGATATATTAGAAACTGGTGTGCTCAATGAGTCCTACCAAAATCTTTTCACATTTACAATGTATTGTTTTTACTCATCTGTACATTTCCATATTGAACTATAATAATAATGCTTCCTGATGTTTTTTTATTATTTCTTCAAAGAGCTCACTCGTCTATTTTTGTCATTTTGTTCAAGAGGCTGTAGGATTTCTTTTTAATTACTAACAGACTCCTGCAGGCTAGTATCTATTGCAAATAAGTCTCTAAATATTTGTGGGTGATTTGTGCTTCTGGGTTTTGTGGTGAGGAGAGAGCCATAGAGCTGATCGCATCGAAAAGCTGCGAGGCTACAGGAACTAGATACCGTAGAGGCCAGCACTTTGGTAATTTACAGTAACAAAAATTGAAATCACCAGCCCAGCCAGTGGCTTTTGTATCAGTTCATTCTCAACCCTGGATGGAACTGTAGCTCCTTTTCTTGTTCTCTCCTCCCCACATGCTAACTGGAAACTGATGGGGGCCTGGAATTTTTCCATTTCAGTTTTACTTTGAATGGTATGAAACAGTACACAGCTGCTCAGCTTTGGGGGCCTCAGGTTAGCAAGCACCAGGCAGGAGTGCTCAGAGTCTCAAGCCAAGAAGGGAAGGTTTCTGTCAAGTTTCTATCATAGACACATCCCCACTGGCCAGCTGCCTCCACTGTGAGCTCACATGCAAGTACAAGGACAGAGCCAGGGGTTGGGTGGTAAACTTCTCAGCTACTGTGGGCTCTGCCATTCAGTTATCATCTCACACTATGTCCTCAGCTGTGAAACAGTCTTTGAATAGTTTTTGTCCCTCTACCAAAAGAACACTTGTTCTTATCCCCAGGACATAGCATCCCAGCGCTCAGATGATGCAGGTACATTGTGCGGATGGTCTGTACTGGGAGAAGTCTCTCGTACCCTGAAGTCATGAAAGGATTCTAGGCTTTCTCGAGGAAGTGGCTTCTCTATAATTGCGGTCGAACTGGGTTTCTAAGACTGCCACCATTTTATAGTCCAGAATCAGCCATTCCTCACCGCTTTTACCTACTGATCGTCTCAGAAGTGGGCGTGAATCAGGAGTCGCCATCATGATTGCCGTGGGGCAATGAAAAGCCTGCATGTACTCAGCACCGGCCTGCCCACTGGCTCCAACGTTCTGATTTTCAGAAATGGTCAGGGTGAGACGTTTGATGGGGGCTGCCTTCCTGATCTGGCCTCCTCAGCCCACTCTAGGGAGCACTGCCAACAAGTCCAGTCTAGGAGGTAGGGATGCCTTAGCTTTTCTATACTCCCTCTCCCATCAAGCCTCCTCCCTGGGGAGCACAAGATGGAAAGCTGGAGAAAACCTTTGTCACGATAAACCCTGGCCATCATTCCGCGAGGCCTTTCACTCAGCCTTAGTCCAAGGAACAGGACTGGACTCTCTCTACTAACCTTCTCCCCCTTCTCCTTCCTTGCGCAAAAGTATGAACTTTGAACCCGGGTGGGGTGGATAAGCGAACGAATAAAGAAGTGCAAAAAGCACTGACCGCCAACCGAGAAAGCAAATCGAGAACAGGGTGGTTATGTCTTATACTTAAACTCTCATGTTCGTAGTGTCTCCACGGCTGCAGGCATGACTGTACTGCCGTTTCCTAGGTGCCTGCCCTACCACAGGTGCCTTTCCCCCTCTCTTTCACACCAGATGTTGTCATCTGGTGAAATCACAGCCTGTGAGTAATTCTCCCGCCTCACTCCCCAGAGAGGGAGGTTCCCACAGGGGTCCGTGAGCCAAAAAAAGCAGGAGTGTGGAATCATGCCAGGTAGATGGGAAGAACAGCTCAACCACTCTTTGGCCATGCGATTGTGGTAGCTGGTCCGTCAACTCAAGTGTCCTTATCTTTATAATGCAGATAACTCCTAGAGCTGTGCTGTTGCAGGCTTTTTGTCGCTTTTTGGTGGTTTGTTGTCATGTTTTGGTAACAGCACCTATCAGCTCCTGCGACATATTCCTCTATCACTATGTATGCATTGTGCTCACTACAGTGAGGTTCCATTTTATGTGAACTTGGCTTATGTGGATTTGAAAAAGGGCTGTGTAAAAATACAAAAAAGGTCTTAATGCATGCACAGAACATGAAATACAACAAATTCTACTTTATATTTATTCCTCCTGGGAAAACTGCCTTGAGATATGCAAGTTTTGAATTTCACAATGGCTTCAGGAGCTCATCCTTGGCCAACCAGTGTGACTGAGGGTCTGCAATCTGCCAAATGAGTGTTAAGATTTACATAGTGTCTTATTCAGTCCTTCAATGATCCCGTGACACTGGAATCCTTGGGCCCCTACTTCAGTATGAGGAAATGGAGGTTTCCTCAGATTACGAGATCTTCCCAAATTCACTGGTCATTCAGCTAGAATTCAATCCAAGCTGGCTTGGCTCTAAAGTTATTCCTTTCCTTTCTTTCTTCCCATCTTCATAGTCTTCCCAATTTCTCTCTCTCTCTCTCTCTCACACACACACACACACACACACACACACTGACCACACAAATATCTGTGAAGTGGAGAATCCTTTCATTATTACCCGCCCCCTCACCCCCCCCCACACACACACCAGAAAGCTGCTGGTTGTCTTTCTAACATTGAGATCATCGAATTGGCTCTTTTCTTCATTGGGGCTCTTTTTTTTCATCAGTGGGCAATTTTCTCCCAGGTCCCACTCCCTCCTCATTTCTGCCCTTGTTTGAGAATGTACTGTATGTACTGTATGAATGTACTGTATGTACTGTATGTACTGTATGAATGTACTGTATGAATGTACTGTACTGCCCTTGTGGCACTGAGGGTGCAGCCACAGGAAGTAGACTGTGGGAGAAATCAGTATTCCAGGCCAAGAGCTGAGAATGCGATGAGACATGTGCAAACAAAAGCACAGGGAAGCTGTGTCCCCTGGTCCTGCTTCCTCTCCTTCCTGCAGAGGCTGCTCCCTCCGCACCTTGGCATCTTACCCAAATGCCTACATTTGCAGAAGGCTGAGAGACTTGGGGGTGCCTTGCCACAGGGCATCCCTCTGGTCCCTCTAACAGTGGATACCATCTAATAGTCCTTATATATTCTGGGGCTGGCAGTTCTACCCTTCCCTTAACTTCTCCACCCATAAAAACTCAACGTGGTCGTAGGCTTTGGCAAGCTACTTTGCACAGTTTGCTGACCACCATAATGGAGAGAAACTTACTCATCTTTGGAAATAATCAGCTATCTCGGCCCGTGTGCCACCCAACAAACGAATTGGTCCCTGAAGGTTGTTCAGGCTTGTCCTTACGAAAGTTTTGTGATTTAAGGAGTACCATTTTTTTTCTAGTTGTCTCCTGCAGATACCAGCCTTGGAGGCACTGCCACCCAATGGCTGTTTCTACAAACAACACCTTTGCAAGAGTGTTTATTCAACATTCTACCCAGAACCCAGCAAGAGCTTAAGATATGGAGAGAAAATGGGGCAAGGGTAGTGACATTGTGATGGGTTGGATACTTGGTGCTGCTCCCATCCCTCTTTGCCAAGGAAATCTGATTTTCCTGGCATTAAACAGCAGATGTGAGCTCTTTAATTAGGCAATAAAAATGGCAACTTGGCAATGAAATTATAAAGACAAAACTGTACAACGCCATGAATCTTTGGCACTAGGATTAATTCTATATTTGTCTATACAATGTCTATATTTTTTCTGATGATATTTTTACAGTGACTGAATGTAGGTAAGAGTCAAAACAGAAAGTCGAAGCCAGACTTCTCATTTCCTCTATGGTTGATTACCAGCTGTATGAGATTTAGACATGCATTTAATAAAATTATTTTCCCCCATAAAATGAGGATGGAGAGAGTGGTGGTATGCTTCATGGCAGTGAATGAAACACAAGTTCATTGGAGTTACCAAAGTCTTCTGCTCCACATGATGAAAGCGCAAGTCAGGTTACTGTGACCAGCAGGTATCTGTCATTTTAACAGCTGCATTAACAAGGGTTAATTAAAAATTTGCATTCTAAATTAGGTAAGAAGCAATTGTGCTGTACATAGCAGAAAAGATTCTATTCTGGTTTAGCAATGGTTTATATGTACAGTTTGAGAATAAACATTGACTCAGGCAGGTGGGTGTGAGAGACCATTCCACTTAAAGAAAGAAAAATATCTCAGTATTTTGAGATTGCCCTATGAATCCATTTGGTCTCTTTTCTATTAAAAAACAATACTTGGGGGGCATCTGGGTGGCTCAGTGGATTAAGGGTCTGACTCTTGATCTCAGGTCTTGATCTCACGGTGAGTTCAAGCCTTACGTTGGGCTGCACACTAGGCATGGAGCCTAGTTAAAAAAATAGTATCATAGTCATTTGTGATTCTTCTCTACTGTAGGGAAATTCTCTCCATATGTGTTCATAACTAACCCTCCTTACTTGTCTGCTGGAGGAATGTCACAGCTCTCTGTGGTCAGTCCAGAAACTGAGAATGTGGATATATTTTTGTTGACAAATTGTCGTAGGAGAAAGACCTGCCCATGAAGGATGGAGAGGGCATCCAAGCTGTATGGACATCTAGGCAAACCTCATTCAATTATGATTCACTCTTCTGTGTGGAGGATAAACCCTGGGTAGAAAATGGCCTAACCCCTAAACAACCAGTTTCATGACATGGAAAATGGTGTAGTTTTTCAAATATAAACAAAACAAATTATGGGACTAAAGTAAATAAATTCGTGGCTTGATTTTCACTTTTGAAATGGATCTGAGTAAATCATTAATAAAAATTTAACTCAAGAAAACTTGCCCAAGTTTTCAAAAAATGCCAAGACAGTCTTGAAAAGAATAGTGATGCAAAATATCTCCAAGAAATGTCACCATGATGCCAAAACAACTGAGCAATGAGCTCAACTCCACCATCTAGCCGATGTGCTTGAATACCAGATCAATGTTTATTTAGTGCCACAAAAATCTAACCCATTTGACTAGCTCTACTTTTTCACAAAATAGGTTTGCAAACTACATAAACTGTAAAGTCATGAAATTAATACGTATGCTTCTTTCCCCTAATGCAAATAAATAAAGAGTAATCTGGATATTATCACCTATAAAGACTGAAGCTAATTTTTTCCTTTTAGTTTTTGTTGTTGTAGGTGGATTCTTCATATAAAGCACTGATTGTGAAAGGAATATGAATTTATATATGGCTTGGATCACTTGTCAATCAACAGAAACTATGGGACACTTATGATATGCTCAAAGACTTGCCCTTGGTGGCATAGATACAAAAGACATTACTGGGTCTTTAACCTCCACTTATCATACACTTTAGCTGGGTGGATAAAACTTGCATACATGAAGCAAAGACTAAACTGTACAATCCTAACTGTAACTGTAATACAAATCCTAAAGATGGGCAAGACCACTGGACTAGAATGGGCAGAGAAAGCATCACTCTGGAGATGGAGTTTGAGCTACTCCTTGAGGAATTATCTGGAAGTAAACAGGTAGAGGAAAGGCAGGAAGAGTTTCTATGTTGGCAGAAATATATAGGCCAGGTTTTCTCAACCTTAACACTATTAACATTTGGGGCTGGTGAATTCTAAGCCATGGGGATGGTGTTATGCATTGCTGGCCATTTGTAGCAGTATCCCCAGCCTCTAACCACCAGAAGCCAGTGACAAAACCCCACTCGCCAGTTGGGATGACCAAAAACATCTTTAGGCATGGTCAAATGTCTTCTCAGAATAATATTGTCCCCTGTGGGGAACCACTGGACTAGATATAGATGCCTGGGCGTGGGGAGTTTTTGCTTTCTCCATCTCAGAGTTTGTCAACCACAGAATTATTGACATTTGAGACTGGATAATTCTTCATTGTGGGGGTTGTTCTGTGTGTTATAGGATAGTTAGCAGCATTCTGGTCCTCAGCCTCCCAGACACCTGTAGCACCTCCCCCTGGTTGTGACAACTCCAAATATCTCCAGACATTGCCACATGTCTCCTGGGGTGCAAAATCACACCCATTTATGAACCACTGGGGTTCTCAGTAGGAATAGGGTTGGCCCCCTCAGGGATAAGCAGAATTGCTTAAACAAAGTACAAGGTTCATGTTAGGAAAGAGTGGAATAAGATTGATTAACTAGGGTGGACACATACTGTGAGAGATCTTGGATACTAGAGCCTGTAATAGGCAGCCTCGGTTGTTCTTAAGCAGATGTGCTGCAAAATGTAATTGGCATTTTAAATTTAATCTCGCAGAAGCAAAAGGATAAACTGCCACGGAGAAGAACTGAATACAGGGAGTGGGGGGGCTCAGTCAGGAAGTTATAATAATCAGGTTTAAGTACGGATGGCCAGGGCTGTAGTGACATCTTTAAAATGGAGAGAAAAGAGTAAACCCCAGGGTGCTCTGCAGAAAGAAACATTGAGTTTTGACAACAGATTGAATAATAGAGATAAAGGCGAGTAAAGAACCAATGGTGAAACCACATTTGCTAGTGGGAAGAATGATTAAAAGCAAATGAAAGGGAAGGAGGGGCATTTAATGAGTTTGATTTTGTAAATACTAACTGCAGGCATTTTAGAATTAGCACAGGCATGAGAGATGAGAGGTCAGGACTGAATGATGGATTTGGAAGTGTTGGAAACACAAAATCCTGAAATCTCTGTGGCTTAATACAATGAAAGTTTATTTCTCACTCAAATTATAGTCCATTGTATAGTGAGTGGGTGGCCCTGGGTCTTCTAGGGATCGAGGCTTCTACCATCTTTGGTCACTGCTATCAGAAATGAGTGACATCCAAGGTGGTTGCAGATGGGTTAAACCATAAGGACATCATGAGCGATTTTAGAGGCCCTGAAGTGGCACTTCTGCCCACATTGCACGAGAGATCCAATTGAAGTGGCAGATCTCTCACTGGTGTCCCAGGAAAAGGAAGTGGGATTCATGAGAACTTGGCCAATCTCTGCTATAGGATGGACACACACACACACACACTCACACACACACACACACACACAAACACACAAACACACAAATAACAAAAAAAACTAGAGGAGTGGATGAATTCATTGAGGACATGAAGACAGAGGGAAAACCAAAGAGGTAGAGTTCAAGGAACACAAATAACAAATAGAAGAAGATCCAGCAAAGGATTCAGAGATGTGGTTAGAAAGCTTGGAAGAGAACAGGCCTTGCACAGAGTTGAAAGTGGCAAGAGGAAGGAAGGCAAATTTGGTAAGGAGGGAAAATGTCTGCTCTTGCTAAGACTCTGGCTTTTAAGGACAAAAAACAGCAGGATAATTAGAAAAGGACTTACACATCTATACCCCACCTCAAAACCATCATCAGCTTATCTTTACAAGCAGTCTGAAACCCAAACCCCTCGGCCTGGCCTTCCGTGTGCTGGCCCAGCCTATCTGTTCACACTCTACCCTGCACTTCCCAGGTACCTAGCATATCCTGGTTACGAGGCCGTTCACGATCCCCAAGCCCACCGACTCTCTCATCTTCGTGGCTTTGCTTTTTAGCTCTTTCTACCCACCGAAGTCCTGGCTTTCCACAAACCTTTAGCCAAATGCCACATCACTGAAGAATGAAGCCTCTTCTGATCCTCCCTGTCAACACCAACCTCCCCATATTCCAACAGCCTCTTGGTCTTTCTTTTACCTTGGCACAGGGGACCATCTACTTTGTATCAGTTATATGTGCACATGACTGTCTCCCTCAGTAGACCATGAATTTCTCAAGTACCAAGCAGTGTTACTATGATGTATAACCTCAGGAAAAATCAGACAACACCACAGTCTAGTTCGGGGATAGCAAATGTTTCTGTAAAGGACCACAAAGTAAGTATTTGAGGTTTTGCAGGCCATATGGGCTCTGTCACAACTACTCAACTGTGCCATTTTAGCGTGAAAGCATCCATAGACAATACATAAATGAATGAGTATGCCTGTGTTCCAATAAAACTTTATTTATAAAAACATGTGGTGGGTCAGATTTGACCCAGAGACTGTAATTCACTGCTCCACGACGCACGGGAATTACACTTTCTGGAGCACAGTGTGAATGGGGTCCTCTGAAGTACAACTGGGAAGTATCAATGTGCATCTCAGTTATCCTTGTGTCTTTTGCCCCACCTCCCACCATCACCTAGTACAGTACCTTCCACATAGTAGGCCCTCAATGTTTATTTTCCTGAATTAAATATGCCTGGAAACATACCAACTCAGTGAGTCATAATAGCATTTTGAGAGCTTAACTACCTTCGAAAACTATTTTTTTGCAAGACTGTAGTAAAGTAGTTCAGGAAGCAATCATGTAAGCCCAAGAATCATAAAAAGAATGTGACAGGAGAAGATGTGAGCTAACAACGTCTAGGGATTAGCAGCCAAAGAGAGAGAATCTGACTTCAGAGCTGGGTAAAAGCAGCAAAAAGGCATTTCAATCCTCAGAGACCAGCACCGAGGGGCATCACATCATATGTAATAGATGTCTCACAACACCCTCTAAATCCGTGTGAATAATGCATTTAATGCCAGTACTTCAATGCTGGAAAGATGTTCATGATTTGGAGGCAACTCAGAGACCAACCAAAATGATTAAGAGACTGAAAGGACTCATTTATGAGCAGCTATAAAAGAAGCCAAATACGTGCTTGGCCTGCTGATGGCCAGAATGAGATGGAGAAAAGGTTTACAAATTACTAAATGCTGTAAACACCACGAAGGGGAGGAATGATGGTCAGCTCTATTGGACTTAGCTCGTGGTATGGACATATACCAGGCACTGACAAATTCCTCTCATTATTGGGTCTTAAAACATTTACAGGCCTTCTGAATAATATATAACTGGGAATGCTGTGATTGGTAATGTTCTATTATTACAGGAGAACAGGATTGCTCCAGAAGAGCAAATATAAGACAAATTACAGGGGAACAGGATTGCTCCAGAAGAGCAAACACAAGACAAATGACTGCTTATTAAGGGAAGAAACATTCCAGGCATGCTAAATGTGCTGAGAGAATTAAAATGCACTGACAGTCTACTCCTAGAAATATCAAATACATGCAAGTGTTGGTAATGTTACATAGTGTAGAATTGTTGAAATTACTACAAAGATGGAAAGATGGCCCGATATTTCTGTCATTCCTACTGTCATTCAATCATTGCTTTATCCATCCATTCCACATATCTAATGCTTACTCATTATTTGCTAGGTCCTGTGCTGGTGATACAGAGATTTAATAATACACAGAGCCTGTTCAAAAAAATGAATAAATAACTTGCTTATGGTCTAGTGGTGGGGCCAGGGAAGTTCATGGAGTAAGAAGGGACAGATTCAACAGAGAATGATGAGAGAGCAAAGAAAAATGGCTCCTAAACCAGTTGAGAGAAGGTAAGAAGGTTGCAGAGGCTTCCCAGATGAGCTGGCACCTGAGTCAAGTCCTGAAGGATTCTGTGAATCAGAAAGAATGAGACTAAGCATCCCAGGTAGGAAGGGTGATCTTTTCAAAGTGCTGGAGATGAGAAAGTGCTGGACCACTTTGTCACAACATGTGTGGGACTGACCAGTAGATCAGATTGACTGAGACAAATAGTATAAAGCAGGTGGTAACCTTAAAAATAATAATTGGAATATATTGTAATATATTAGGATCATAGTTGATTTTTTAAAATTTTCCTTGATCTTTCTGTCTCTTCCAAAATTTCTCCATTAACAAAATCACACCCTTATGTAAACAAATAATTGCAAACATTTATATAGCACTTATTCTGTGCCAGATACTATTTGAGGCACTTTGCACATATTAAGTGATCTTCACCACATAGTTCTGAGATAGGTATTATTGTCCCTATTATGCAGACAAGGATGGGAAGCAGAAAGAGGTTTAACAATTTGGCAAAATGATAGTCAGGAACAGGATGCTGTCCTCTATTTGGGGCATCTCACTCTAGAGCCTCTGCTTTTATACCCGCTGTGTTGCTATTAACTTCCTAAGTCAGAAGCCAGTTTTCTTATCATTTATTCCCAAAATCCCACTCTAAAAACTGATCTGAAAAATAATCAGAGATACAGCCAATATTTTGATGGGGGAGGGATATTCATAGCCCCAAAGTTTATAGTAGCAAACAATAGAACTACAAATTGCCTAGCTGCCCTGTAATACAAAATGATTCATCATGGTCTGGATCATTAGGCAAGCATGATTTAGAAGAAAGTTAAATGGTGTAAGAAATACTCACTCTAAAGGTCAAAGAGAAATGTAAGATACAAACTGTATAATCCTAGTAGTGTGTTTGTACTTGTGTGGAAAGGAAATCCACCAGTCAGACTGGTATGCAATTCCAATCTTGGTTCTGCCATTTAACTAGCTCTGTGACCTTGAGTAATAATTTAACTCTTCTCTATTCCAGTTTCCTCATCAGAAATTGGGGGTAATACAGTTGTTATAATGGTTAGAAAATACAGATTAAAATGCTATGAACATTGAGGTGCATATGGCCCTTCTTTTCACTACATTTGTATCTTTGGGGTAAATACCCAGTAGTACAATTGCTGGGTCATAGGGTAGCTCTATTTTTAACTTTTTGAGGAACCTCCACATTGTTTTCCAAAGTGGCTGTACCAACTTGCATTCTCACACAACAGTGTAAGAGAGTTCCCCTTTCTCCACAACTTTTCCAACATTTGTTGTTTCTTGTCTTATTGATTTTTGCCATTCTAACTGGTGAAAGGTGGTATCTCAATGTGGTTTTGATTTGAATTTTCCTGATGGCTAATGATGATGAACACTTTTTCATGTGTCTGTTAGCCATTTGTAGATCTTCTTTGGAGAAGTGTCTGCTCATGTCTTCTGCCCATTTTTTGACTTGACTATCTGTTTTTTGAGTGTTCACTTTGAGAAGTTCTTTATAGATCTTGGACATCAGCCCTTTGTCTGTAGTGTCATTTGCATATATATTCTCCCATTCTGTGGGCTGCCTCTTTGTTTTGTTGACTGTTTCCTTTGCGATGCAGAAGCTTTTGATCTTGATGAAGTCCCAAGGGTTCATTTTCGCTTTTGTTTCCCTTGCCTTTGGAGATGTGTCTTGAAACAAGTTGCTGTGGCCAATGTCAAAGAGGTTATTGCCTATGTTCTCCTCTAGGATTTTGATGGATTCCTGTCTCACATTGAGGTCTCTCATCCACTTAGAATTTATCTTTGTGTATGGTGTAAGAGAATGGTCGAGTTTCATTCTTCTATACATAGCTGTCCAATTTTCCCAGCACCATTTATTGAAGAGACTGTCTTTTTTCCACTGGATATTTTTTTCCGCTTTGTCAAAGATTATTTGACTATAGACTTATGGGTCCATATCATGGCTCTCTTTTCTGTTCCACTGGTCTATGTGTCTGGTTTTGTGCCACTACCATGCTGTCTTGGTGTTCATAGCTTTGTAATATAGCTTGAAATCAGGCAACGTGATGCCCCCAGCTCCGTTTTTCAACATTTCCTTGGCGATTCAGAGTCTTTTCTGGTTCCATACAAATTTTAGGATTGTCTGTTCCAGTATTTTGAAAAATGTCATTGGAATTTTGATTGGAATGGTGTTGAAAGTATAGATTGCTCTGGGCAGCATAGTCACTTTAACAATGTTTTATTCTTCCGATCCATGAGCATGGGATGCTCTTCCATCTTTTTATGTCTTCTTCAATGTCTTTCATGAGTGTTCTGCAGTTCCTCGAGTACAGATCTTTTACCTCTTTGGTTAGGTTTATTCCCAGGTATCTTACGGTTCTTGGTGCTATAGTAAGTGGAATCAATTCTCTAATTTCTCTTTCTATAGTTTCATTTTTAGTGCATAAGAAAGCAATTGATTTCTGTGCACTGATTTTGTATCTTGCCACATTACTGAATTGCTGTATGAGTTCTAGTAACTTGGGGGTGGAAACTTTTGGGTTTTCCACATAGAGCATTATGTCATCTGCAGCAATGTTCACAATAGCCAAAATGTGGAAAGAGCCAAGATGCCTTTCAATAGATGAATGGATAAAGAAGATGTGGTCCATATACACAGTGGAATATTACTCGGCCATCAGAAAGGATGAATACCCAACTTTGCATCAACAGGGTTGGAACTGGAGGGTATTATGTTGAGTGAAATAAGTCTAGCAGAAAAAGACAGTTATCGGGCGCCTGGGTGGCTCAGTGGGTTAAAGCCTCTGCCTTCGGCTCAGGTCATGATCCCAGGGTCCTGGGATTGAGCCCCACATCAGGCTCTCTGCTCAGCAGGGAGCCTGCTTCCTCCATCTCTCTCTGCCTGCCTCTCTGCCTCCTTGTGATCTCTGTCTGTCAAATAAATAAATAAAACCTTTCAAAAAAAAGAAAAAGACAGTTATCATATGGTTTCACTTATTTGTGGAACATACGGAATAGCATGGAGGACATTAGGAGAAGGGAAAAATGAAGGGGGAGAAACTGGAGTGGGAGATGAACCATGAGAGACTATGGACTCTAGGGAACAAACTGAGGGTTTTAGAGGGGAGTGGAGTGGAGGGATGGGTGAGCCTGGTGATGGATATTAAGGAGGGCATGGATTGCATGGAGCACTGGGTGTTATATGCAAACAATGAGTCATGGAACCCTACATCAAAAACTAATGATGGTGACTAACATAACACAATAAAAATTTTTTTGAAAAATGCTTACAATACTGGTTGGTAAACACTCAGTGGCTGGTATCAAAATATTTGGAAGCCCTATTTAAAAGTTATATCTAGGGATGCTCGGGTGGCTCAGTTGTCTAAGCGTCAGACTCTTGGTTTTGGCTCAGATCATGATCTCAGGCTCATAGGATTGAGCCCTTCAGCAACTCCCCCCTCAGCAGGAAGTCTGCTTCTCTCCCTGTTCCTCTGCCCCTCCATTGCTTGTGTGCTTTCCCTTCCTCTCTCTCAAATAAATACATCTTAAAAAAAAATTTTAGAGTTAGATAGTACACATTCAGCTAACAGTTTGATAAGCATCCTTTGTAGTCTGAGGTCTAGGAGGTTACAACACCACCTAGTAATTTTAAAAAATAAGTGGAAATGAGGTGAGATGAGGGGCACTTTCCATTACAAGTAAAAACTGTTTGCTTCCAGAATCCCATTTCTCAAATTTTAAGGTATACTAAACACTCAGCCAACCATTGAAGTGTTATAAAACTTGCTTTTTAAACAGATCCCTTCCCAAGACCAGAGCCTTGATGTTTTATTTGGGTTGGATATTTTTTAACTGTGATAGCTTAAAAGTATTTAGAAGTGGGTATTCATTGTCAGGATCAATAGAATGATGGAAATTACCAATGGGTGTTGGAAGGGCCCAAAACGACACATAACTTATTTTTCATCCAGGTTTTGGGATTATCTTAATTATACTAGTTTTTAAATATTAAGGGAAAAAAGGAAGGAAATAAACAGGTTCAAAATTTTGGTGGTTTTTTTTTCCCCCCACTAAGGAAATTCTTGTAGTCATCTTTGGAGCTGGTCTCAAGGATGAGGCTACTTGAGCAGATGGGCTATACTGAGAGAGATGGAACAAGGGCCTGGGGCAAAGGGCATGTCATTTTCACTGCTCAGCCCCAAGTCTGCAAGCAGAATGGAAAAATGCTTAAGTACTCTCTTAAGGAAAGGAGAGAAAATCCTTGATGAAGGAAAATGAGGTATTCTGCTTCTCACAACATGAGGAATCCGATTTTTCCACAACTTTTCACAGTGTCCCCCTCCTCTCTCTCTCTCTCTTTCAGGTCTCCTATGTGAAAGCGATTGACATCTGGATGGCGGTGTGCCTGCTGTTTGTGTTTGCAGCCTTGCTGGAGTATGCAGCAGTGAACTTTGTCTCCAGGCAGCACAAGGAGTTTCTGCGGCTCCGGAGAAGACAGAAGAGACAGAATAAGGTAAAGCTGATCCTCGGCACAGGCAAAGTCAGGTAGAGATTGACATAGTTATTGAAGCAATGGAATTCAGAAACAAGAATACGTAATAAGTAAGAGGCTAAGGTTCCTTTTGGTTCCTTTTGGTCCTGAGGTGTCCTACAATACTGAATTCCTTTTGGTCCTGAGGTGTCCTACAATACTGAATTAGTGCTCAGGTCAGTCCTTTAAAATTGGGCCAGGGTTGTCGCATTTAGCAAATAAAAACATGAGGTATGCAGTTAAGCTTGAATGTTAGATCAACAAATAGCATTTGGTAGAAAGATGTCACAAGTATTGTGTGGGAGATACTTACATTAATAAATTATTTGTTGATCTGAAATTAAGATTTAACTGGGAGCCCTGTGTTTTATCAGTCAACTCTAATTGGAGATATATACTCGATTTGACACAACCGCTTTAAAATCCTGTTGTTCTGAACATTAATAATTTGTGTGTATGTGACCTTGTGTACATAACTGCCTTAACTGACTTTCTCATCAGTTGCTCTGGTTTTATGTAAATAAGGTCCCTAACCAGGTTGGTCACAACTTGATAAATCCAGTCAAACCAATCTCAACTTAAACTTAGTGTATAAACCCAAATTCTACACTATCCAGATGTTTGAGGTTTCAAATAGATGCTCAAAATCAGTTACTCCATGGTTCCTAAACTTGCCTGCCCATTCAAATAGCCTGCAGATCTTTCAAAAATCCCACATCTTGGCCACACCTGACAGCAATTAAATCCCAGTCTTGGGACGGGGCACAGGAGTCAGGGTTTCTGAAGCTCCCCCAGGGAATTTCAGTGTCTGTACATGTTGGAAAAGGACTACTCTGGCTTATGATCCAAATTCATATGGGACACCAGGAAGCTTGCAGTTTTCGGTTTCAGTTTCAGATTCTGGGAGAAAAACATGTCCTTTGATATGGAGGATCCCAGTGCCTGTAACTATGTCACTAGACGACTCAAGTTAAAATTTTATATACAGGAAATGACAGTTCCCCTAAAATTTGAGAAATTAAACTTGTTATTAAAGCCATAGTTAAATACTACTCTGTTGCAACAAAACCAAAAAAAATGTTACACTGTCAATCTTAACACTTGCAAATATCTAGTTGCAAAGCTAAATATTTATTGTGGTTTAGATTTTGGTTGCATTGAGGAGCTTGTATGCCTATGAGCTCACAGAGTCCTGACCTCACCTACCAAAATGTTTCTTGCACATATTCTGTACTGGTATCTGGCTGGTTGTCCCGTTTCTCTTCTCCGCCTTTTAGGAATATTTTGTCCTACCATAGCCCAGGGAAACAGACACATTCTTTTTGTTGTACATTGTTGAGTATGAAGCCTTTCTCCACTTTCTCCTCCTTGCCTCCTTGTTGATGATAACCATTTCTTCAACCTCATCCACAGGAGTCTGCACAAAGTGGCACTTGTGCCACCCAGGAAATTATGGGAATGTGAGGGCATTTTGGCACATAAACTGCATTCCCAGAATTCCATGGCTTAGCATAGTAGATGGTCACTGACTGTATATTCTCCCGGACCAAAAATGGGAAATGAGTTTCATTCTGCTTCCCAATTCTAAATAATTTATAGGACTTCCTTGGAAAGCTATGTGGAAGATTCTTAGGCTCTGTCTGTATCTTATGATAAGAGTCACATGAAGCACTTGTTAAAAGTAGATTCTCATATAGATTCCTAAACCTATGAATCAGAGTCTGCAAGGGGAGGTCACTAAGAATTAGTACTTTTCACAAGAGTCCCAGGTGAGTCATATTATAGGTTTGCAGAAACCTGAGCAGTACTAGAGCAGGCAGGAGAAAGTAACACGAGGTTGGAGGAATAGGTGATTTCAGATTCATATAGGAATTTGCAGGCCAGTATAAAGGAATGGATTTTATGCTAACTGGCTGGAATCCACAAATTAGTTTCAGCATAGCAAATACCAGGATATCAAGTGGATGGTCCGTGGGGTCAAGCACGGCAGCAGCAGCAAAGTTAAGAGGCTATTGTAGAAATCTTCCAATCTATGAGCATGGAATGTCTTTCCATTTCTTTGTGTCATCTTCCATTTCGTTCATCAGTGGTTTTTAGTTTTCAGTGTACAGATCTCCCACCTCTTTGGTTTGGTTTATTCCTAGCTATCTTACGGTTTTTGGTGCAATTGTAAATGGGATTAGTTAATTTCACTTTCTGCTACTTCATTATTGGTATATAGAAATGCAATAGATTTCTGTACGTGGATTTGGTATCCTGTGATTTTACTGAATTCATTTATCACTTCTAGCAGGTTTTTTTTGGCGGAGTCTTTCGGATTTTCTGTACAGTATCATGTCATCTGCAAATAGTGAAATTTTGCTTTTTATTTCTTCCTTACCGATTTGGATGCCTTTTCTTCCTTTTTGCTGTCTGATTACTGTGGCTAGGACTTCTAGTAATGTGCTGAATAAAAGTGGTGAGAATAGACATCCTTGTCTTGTTCCTTGCCTTAAGGGAAAAGCTCTTACTTTTTCCTCATTGAGGATGATGTCAGCTGTGGGTTTTCGTAGATGGCCTTAATTAGGTTGAGGTATGTTCCCTCTAAACCTACTTTGTTGGTTTCTTTCTTTCTTTTTTTTTTTTTAATCATGAATGAATGTTGTGCCTTGTCAAATGCTTTTCCTCTATTGAAATGATCATATGGTTTTTATCCTTTCTCTTATTGATGTATCACATTGATTGATTTGCAAATATTGAACCACCCTGACAAACCCAAATTAAATCCCACTTGATCATGGTGAGTGATTTTTTTAATGTATTGTTGAATTCCATTTGCTAGTATTTTGGTGAGGATTTTTACATCTATGTTCATCAGGGATATTGGCCTGTAGTTCTCTTTTTTAGGGGTGTCATTATTTGGTTTTAATATTGGCCTCATAGAATGAATTTGGAAGCTTTCCTTCTCTTTCTATTTTTTGGAATAGCTTGAAGAGAATAGGTATTCAACAACACAAGAAACAAACAGGTGTTGGCGAGGATTTGGAGAAAAAAGAACACCTGGGCCCTGTTGGTGGAACTGCAAACTGGCGCAGTCACTATGAAAAAGAGTATGGAGATTCCTCAAAAACTTAAAGACAGGACCACCCTACAATCCAGCAATTGCACTGCTGGGTATTTACCCAAAGAATACAAAAATACTAATTCAAAGGGATACATGAACCCTTATGTTTATAGCAGTATGATTTATAATAGCCAAGATATGGAAGCAGCCCGCATCCCATTGATTGATGAATAGATAAAAAAGATGTCACACACACACACTGGAATATTATTCAGCCACAAAAATAACAAAATCTTGCCATTTGCAATGACATGGATGGAGCTAGAGAGTATTATGCTAAGTGAAATAAGTCAGAGAAAGACAAATACCATATAATTTCACTCATATATGAAATTTAAGAAACAACAAACGAGCAAAGGAAAAAAAGAGAGAGAGACCAAGCAGGAAATAAACTCAATTATAGAAAACAAATTGATGGTTATCAGAAGGGAGGTGGGTGGGGGGATGGGTAAAATAAGTGATGGGGTTTAAGGAGTGCACTTGTCGTGATGAGCACTGGGATGTATGGAATTGTTGAATAACTATATTGTACATGTGAAACTAATAAAACACTGTAGGTTTAAAAAAGACAATTGAGGAGCTGGAGGAGAGGAAGGGAAAGTGGGAGGGAGAGCAGGGGAATTAAGGGTGCTTGGAGGGACTGGTAGTGATGAACCAGGGAATCTAAGGTAGGTAAAATGAGAACATGTAGGAGACACTGGCTACACACAGAGTGTCCATTTCACTGAGGTCAATGAAATGCTGAAATAAGAATATTAAAATAGCTGTGCTGGAAGGACACAAGCCAGTGGTGACTGGGAGAAAGAAATGCTCAAAAATCAAGATTTCACAGGAAGCAAAGACAAGGATAAGGGTATGACCGTGAGTATACGGCCAAGGTCCAGCAGAGGAAAAATTGACGGTGAGGCAGTCCAGGAATTAGAAGGCCAATGATGGGGCCAGTTATCCATTTGATTATGGAAGACCCTCCACAAAAGGTGGCATTCATGGGTATTGAGTTGATAATGAAAGTGTTCCTAAAGTTCCTACTAAGGGATGGAGGCTGGTAGATGACATCAGTGATGAAGGAAACCAGTGATGAAGTCGAATGAACTCAACTTCAGCTCCAGAGGACCTGGGGTCAAGTAAGGAAGAAAGCAAGATAGTTTGGGCACAGCAAAGTGGAGCAAGAAAGACACCTGAGATAGCTGACGGTGGTGGACATTAAGGGGAGACTCCTTAGAAATGCCAGTTGGCATTTGTAGTCACTGCTTTGTTGAGAAATCCAAGTTTAGATGTTTTGCATGGAGATGTTCTGGAGTTTGACTATGCATCTCAAAATGGCCACTCAAAATACAAAGCTTAATTAACAAATTTAAGATGTGAGAAGGAGGTGGGGAACAAAACAAATCATGTTTGGACCCTTGCAGTCAAGGCTCTTATTTTCATTGACAATTAAATTGGGGGGTGGGGTTAGGAGACATTTCCAATTATGTGTCCCTTAGAAAATGGCATCTGTTTTCTCTAAGGCAGCACATTAAGTTTTTTAAGTCTGAACCATGTTTAGAAAAAAACAATGGTAATAAGAGCTAACGCTGCTTGAAGGCTTACTGTATATGAGGCACTGTTTTAGGCAACTTCCATACAGTAATTGATTTAATCCCCACAACAACTAGATGAGTAGTGTGATCATACAGCCCAGCTTACTGTGCAAAGTCCTGCTCTTGCATATTGTCCTGCTGGCTTGGTGTAATTTAGCATTTGTTATGGATTATTCATTTTAAACAAATTATTAATAGTTGCCCTGAAACAAAATGAAATGGCTCTGGTCGACCTCTATATCTGTTTTCTGTCTTGCCGTCATCTTCTGGGGTGGGGGCGTACATGTACAGTGGACGAGTTCTCACTTTAACATGTAGTAAAATCTAAAAAATAACCATTGCTATCTCTGGCTTCTTTTCTTGACCCTTTCCAGAAGCAATGCCATATCACTCTCTTTCCAGGATAACTCAAAGGGAGCTTGCTGATATCAAAATGGAGTACAGTTGGACACAAGAGACTGGGGATAAAGGAGTCTTTCTTTTGACCTTTGTCAGTAAGGGGGCACTGCTATCCTGCTGGCCACTCGGGGTGTCAACTTTGGTCCATGACATGGCACACAAAATCCATGACACCACTAGGCCACCACTTGGTGGGGTCAGTGGAACACGTGGAAAATCATAGGTTCAATGGACAAAAAAAACCAAAACAGAGGCTGAGCAGTCTTGCTGTTGAACCTCTGGAGAGTTCACAACTGAACGTTTTTGTCATTTTCGCAGGATAACTTTGTTTGAGAATGCATTTTTATTTTGTAATAAAATCAGAGAGTTGTATTATCTGTTAGTGCCATTTTCCACTCTCAAAATTGCCCTTGTTTAGGTAAATTATGTGGTCATCCTGTCAATAATGAAGGCAGTATTCTTATCTCCATCTTACAGATAATGAGAAAACTAAAGCAAAGAGAGGTTAAGCAAAATGCCCAAAGCCACACATGCAGGAAGTCTGGTTCCAGAGTCCCTGACCTTAACTGCTATTGCTCAGACTTCGCATTTTAGATCTTACATTATGATCCAGTCTCTCTCTGAGTCACAGACGTACTTGAAACAAACACCTCTAATGCACTCTAATGGTCTGTTTAGTTTTTTAAATACAGACAGGATTAGGGTAAGGCAAGTAAGGTGAGCACACAAGTACAGGGTTGGATGCTGGTTTTATCAGAAATTTGGTATTTTGTTCACCCTGGATTTTGTTCACTGACAATGAAGTTTTTGCATGAAAATATTGACCTGGAGCACTGGGGTTGTGGCACCCCCTTACACTTTGCACCTGAGGCCTTACCATGCCCTAGTTCTGGCCCAGCTAGGCATGAACCACTAAATTCTCACAGACCCTAATGGGTTGTAGCCTGTTAAAACAGAAACACTATTTTTATTTTTTTTAAAGACTTTATTTGAGAAAGAGAGAGAGAGAGAGAGATATCGAGCACTAACAGGGAGGGGCAGAGGGAAAAAGAGAAGCAGACTCCCCACTGAGCAGGGGACCCCCCCGGCACCAAAAACACACAGAGGACTGGATCCAGGGACCCCAGGATCATGACTTGAGCCGAAGGCAGATGCTTAACTGACTAAGCCACCCAGGTGCCCCTAAAGCCCTCATTTTTAAAAGTTCAATATTCCCAATGATAATAGCTTCTGATGATTGTTTCTACTTCCTTGGTGTTAGTTGTGATCTCTCCCTTTTCATTCATAATTTTATTAATTTGGGCTTTCTCTCTTTTCTTTTGGATTAGTGTGGCCAATGGTTTATCGATCTTATTGATTCTTTCAAAAAACCAGCTTCTAGTTTCGTTGATACGTTCTACTGTATCTCTGGTTTCTACCTCGTTGATCTCTGCTCTAATCTTGATTATTTCCCTTCTTACGTGTGGAGTTGGTTTGATTTGTTGTTGATTCTCTAGTTCTTTAAGGTGTAGAGACAGCTGGTGTATTCTGGATTTTTCAATTTTTTTGAGGGAGGCTTGGATGGCTATGAATTTCCCCCTTAGGACCGCCTTTGCTGTATCCCATAGGTTTTGGAGTGAAGTGTCTTCGTTCTCATTGGTTTCCATAAATTGTTTAAGTTCTTCTTTGATCTCCCAATGAAAAAAAGTCATCGGGGAACTGACCTCTTCAGCAGAATACAGGCTGATTATTTAGAAGGTATAAGAAAAAAACCAAGAGCAAATAATTTTCCAAAGTGACACTGACATTAAGATGTATTCAAGGAAGATATTTGAGAGAACGCCTCAGATTACATTTACTTGCATGGGAAGAATGCCTGCTCTTTACTAAGCAATGAAGTTAAGGAATAGGGTCACTTTCAAGGAGGGGCCAGGCAGTCTGTGGCTAGGTCTAGTTGCTTAGGTTATCTTTTCCGCATCTCACAAAGCAGCCACTGTCACTTTTACCAAAGCAGAGTTTCTCAGAAACAATCAAAGCCACATCTTCAACTGAGAGAACTTGCAAATCTCTGTGGTTGGGCCAACCCCAGTCTGTTAGATGCTGAGACCCCAGGTCTATGTGGTAAAATCCTATTTTTATGTTACTGCCTCAGCTCCAATAAGAAGTTTTCATACCACATGATGTTCATAACAATTTCCCCACAAGAACTTTAAAGCCTCACCTGAGTTTCTCCCTTTCTTTTGTTGTTTCCGTTCTTTTTCCTATCTGGCCATACCACACTAGACTTTTGGCATTGGGCCTGGTTTCAGATATTTCCAGTTGCCCACAGAGCCCTGATTTCTTTATTTTCAACGACAAAACAGAAATTGCAGCTGCTTGAGAAAATAGTTACGGTTTTTGGGCCACCTAATGATAAGCTCTTTGTTTTTAAAGTTTTTGGTTTAATTCCAGTTAACCTATAGTGTTACATTAGTTTCAGGTGGCCAATATACACATTCAACACCTTCATCCAACACCTGGAGCTCATCACCATAAGCTGCCTTTTAAAAGGAATGTTAACACATTGTTCGGACTTCAACCTCCCAAAAAATATGGGGCTTCAACCTGACTGGACAAGAGGGTGAAAATGTGAGGCCCTGAGCAAAAGTTCTCAGATGATAATAAGTTGGCAGAGTAAGAATTCAGTACTTTTTGTTGTGATTTTCTGCACCCTCCCCACCATCTACCCTTTAAGGCTTAGCTAACTTGCTAATTCCTCAAAAGATCATTTCCTCATCCTATAGGGCTGAAATAATCCTGCTCTTTCAAGCATCTTAGTAACCAAGTTGTTCCTTTTGATAAACATGATAAACAATGGGTAGAAAGTGATGCATGTTTGCAGAAGAATAGAAGACTGGAAAAATATTGGTAGATATTATCTAGGATGCTTTACCTAGAAATACCTGAGTCTTGCTCTCAACCAATCATCTTCTCATTGACCTACTGAATGGGAATAAACGTACAAGGACAATAAACAATTTGTATCCAGGCTTTAGCCTCAAACCTGAATGCCATGCCACCAGGAGAGAAACAACTTAGAAGAAGCCCTTGTCCCTCTACTCGGGAGGCCCAGAAGTCCTGCACTATTTCCTCCCCCCTGTTCCAAGAGCCTTAGATTTTCCCATTCCAACAGAACGTGAGACCCCACTGGTGAAAGCCAGAAGACAAAAACCCAGAGCAAATGGTCATCTTGGAGTGGCTTATCTGAATCCATGGAGTCCTGGAATGTCCCCAGTCAGACCAGCCCTCCTCCTCAGTAGTGGTAAAAATCTCCTTCCTCTCTTCCTGGAGACGCCCCTTCAAACACTTAAGGATGGTGAGGTGGGAGGTCTTCTCAAACCTTCTGAGCTAAACGGACCTGGTCCTTCCTATGATGTGGCTTACAGCCATGCAGCACACCCATCACCCTTTTGTGGTTTGCTTGTGAACATCTTGAAGTATGAGTCACAGAATTGGAAAGATAGCCCAGGCATGATCAACATGTAACACAAAAGAGCCATAAGGTCCCCTCTTTATCTGCAGCTTTTAACAGAGCATTTAATTACAATAGAGCTTTTAAGTCATCCTCGTTTACTACTGGCTCTTTTTGACTTTGCTAAGGCTTGTTAATTTCCCAAGTCTTTTTTTCCTATTATTAATATGAATAGCTATCAAGTTATCTCCTCCTGAGTGCTTGACTTTTTTCTAACCTAAATAAACAACTTTATATTTATTGCTGTAAATTTTCACTTCATTGGATTTGGCCCATTTTCTAGATTGTATTAATCTTTTTGGTACTAATTTAGTCATCTGAAATTAACTACCACTTTCAGCTTTGTAACATTGACAAGTAGTGTCAACACTCTTCAGCCAAATGCCACCAGAAATAAGGCTGTACTTAAACAAGGTGGGTTTACTACTCTGCAGTGAGGAAGAACACATACCATGGGGAGCAGTGGAAGAAGGGTCCCTCTGTAAAACCTGGGTGATTTGGAGGAAAACCTAAGGAAGCAGGGGTTTGCTCCAGATTGGATGTTGTCAGAAAGCAGGGGGAAATTTGGGGCGCCTGGGTGACTGAGTTGGTTAAACATCTGACTCTTGATTTCGGCTCAGGTCATGATCTCAGGGTTGTGAGATCAAACTCCATGTCAGCCTCTGCTGGGTATTGAGGTTGGTTAAGATTCTCTCTCTCCCTCTCCCTCTGTCTCTCTCTACCTCTTTCCCTCTCTCTTTCTGACAACAACAACAAAAAAAGGCAGGGTAAATTCTATAATTGTGTATCTCAGTAACCTATCTGTAGAAGAGCAGACTCATGTGAGGATAAAACAATGATAGTTTTATTGGTAAAGAAAGAGCAGTCACTTACTTTAACCAAGAGCAGGATATTCCTGGGTAGCAGAATGACCTTGTTTTTGTTTGTGCTTTGACAAGTTAGGAAATAGCCTTGTGTGTCTGACTTTGTCAGTATCTCAGTCTAGCCTTGTCTGAGGTGGGTATCCTGTGAGGGATTCAAGTTTTGAAGTTCTTGGTTTTGCCTTCAAAATTGAGGGGCCTGAACTGCTGACATTCAGATGGAGGCACTGTAATTGACCAGTCCTGTGACCTTGGTAGGTTACTTAAAAAGAAAAAAAAACAAACACAAAAACCTCGCTGTGCCTCAGTTTTCTCATCTGTAAAATGGAGTTAATAGTATTCCCCTCATAGGACTGTGGTGAGAATAAAGTGAGTTCCTGTGAGTAAAGCTCGTAGAAAACAAAACAAAACAAAACAAAATCCTGGCACGTGGTAAATTCTATGTTTAGTGATTGTTCATTTTAGTATCTACTTTCTCCACCACTAGGTACCAGATTCTGGGTCATAAAGCTTTTGTTCAATTTAATGGGGAGCATATTCTACAGATTAAAATCAAGCATCTTAAAATAGCTTCATTTCCCCTCCCCCATTTGCATTCCTCTGGTCTCTCTTCCACAAAGGAAAATTAGATTGCACAGCAAAATGTGACCCATGTACAGTGATTTTTATAATCATAGGACTGAAATAATGAGTTCATGCCTCCACTCTATAGTGGCTAAACAAGAGAAGAGGAAAGAATCAAGGGCAAGCTGAATTCTTCCATTCTATCTCCCGTGTTTACAGGCTGTGCCTAAACTTCCTAAGTAGGAGAGCCGATTTTTCCAAAGGTAGAGAACCCATAAAGAGCCTTCTAACCCAATTAGAATGTAAACTGATGCTGAAAGGTGACTATTGAAATGCCGATAGTACTATCACTAAGGCTAATCAACCCCACAGACCCAAGCAAAGGAATCCATTGAACTGGCTCATCTTTTTCCTCTCCAAAGGCTTAGAGTAGTGGTTCTCAGCCAGAGCAGTTTTGCCCTCCAAGGAACCTGTGGCCATGTCTGGAGATAGGCTTGGCTGTCCCATCAAAGGGAAGGGTGCTACTGGCATCTAGTCTGTTACATTTCCTACCATGTACAGGGTTGCCCGCCGCCCCCAACCATAAAATGAAAAATTATCCTGCCCTAAATGTTGATTGTGCCATGCATGGTAAAGAAAACCCTAGTTTAGAACATTGTTAGGACAGTTTCATATTGAGAAGTATACCCTAATTGTTTCCTATTTCTTGTTCCCAAGGGTGATAAATTTGCATATATCTGTCCACTAAGTCATGAGAGTGCTTTCATTTCTGCAAGCCTCCAGTCAATTCCTCCACAATTCATACATAGGTGGGGCTCAGTGGATGATGGCCAGTTCTTTCCCTTACATTAGAGTAAGGCAAATTTTTTCCAGTAGCCTACCTTTGAAAATTCTATTTATTCAAATGCACACTCAGTTGAGTATGAAGGAAACCCCCATCTGATTGGCTTCTAAAACATAAATCACATGGATCCACACACCACACACCCTAAGAAAACAAATCTGTGATGCTATGCATGGCTTCATGCAGGAGGTAAGACAGGGCCCGTATCTGGGAACTATTAAGTTTACACTCTGAATATCCAAATTCTGGGAGATGAAGACACATGTATGTGGGTAGGAAAAAATGGAAGTTCTTTATCACATCTATTTAGGGAATGCTCAGTGGTATTAACAGTCATAACAAAAGCTTATTTTTAAGTTCAACACATAAACATGTGTGGTTCAAGAGGCACACACAGTGATGTTTATAGTGTTAAAGAGAAAGCGAGGGCAGTAGGACAATGTTAAAGAGACCAACGATTTCATCCATTCTAGAAAGAATCTAGTGGGAACTTTTGAATTGGGTAGGTGACTACAACTGTGAGAATGCACAGAAGAATCGTCACTACTTGGACCAGCCAGAGGCACAGGAATTGAGAAGAACCAATGGCAAACACACTTGTCCACTTCCGGACTAATGCGGGAATATGGGCTACCTCTTGAGCGGCTCCAGATCAGTCCTTCTCTAACTAGGCCCTGGAGGCCTAGGTCCAGCAGAGTCCTGGAATCCAGCCCCAAGCTGGACTCAGAGCCGGGGCCATTTCCAACAAGTACGTGCCAGGTACAAGTGATGCTGATGCTGCTAGTCTAGATAGTCACACGGAGAACTGAGGGGCCAAAGAAGCCTGAAAACGGCCTTCAGTAGTGAAAATATTATCATTACATCATACCTTTGCTACTCATGTAGCATGTCCATAGTCACGTCAAGGACATTAACCCCAGTGATTCCATGCTGAAAAACTAGCCATGAAAAGATTAACAAACAGAATATAAAGTACTTTATAAAGACATATTTAGACTGGAAATCCCTACAGGTCTCCGTTCTCCATGTCCTTGGAAAGGAAACTCCATCATCTCAGCTTTTTTTTTTTTTTCTTTCAAGAAGAGTATAGTGAAACGGTGTGTGTTCTCTCTCGTCGTTTAACATTTCACCCTATATTCTGCCACATGTTTGCACACTGTGTTTAAAGAGGGTTTCATAGATCATTAATTAAGGTAACAACCACTTCCTTAGCAAGCAGGATGTTGAAAAGGTTGTAACTGCTTCCCCAGGGAGGTAGAAGGCGTATTTGTTTTTCGTCTTAAAGGTTGAGGAGTTCAGTTGAGGCTTTATCAGACCTGTATGGATTAGGAGTTTGGACTTAATTGCGAAAGCCAGCAAGAATAAATAAATGTCATGGTACTTTGCAATTCCCGTAGACCACCAGGGTGGAGAGCTGGTACCTGTCAGGGACACGGAGGCCCGAAATGTTTGTAAAGTGCTTTTCTTCCAAGCTTGTTCCATTTTGCTAGGTGTCAGAACAGCCATATTTTAGGTCTCGTGATATGGAATGCTCTTTCCTCAGGATGCGAAGCAGTGTGCAGAAGCAGCCTTTCAGAGGAAATCCCCATCTTTTTAGTGTCTCCAGTCCTTTCTTTCATCCCAGCCTGTTTACCATTATCTCTGTTTTCTTTGCCTTCTTTCCTACTAGATCCTAATCTTATTTTTCTAGCCCTGGTTTTCTTCATCATTTTCTCTTTCCCTTATCCTCAGTGTCATCTTTTCAGACTATCTCATTTTACTCATTCATTCATGCACTCAGTGTAAACATAGAGCACACCTACCATAAGCCATGCACAAAATCCAGTGGACTCTATCCTGGGGATGCTCACAGTCCAGGGAGAGACAGACTGAGAAGCAGACACAACTCCCACGTACACAGGGCATGTATTGGGCTAGAGGCCAGAGGCCCGCTCTAGGAACATGCCAGAGGGGCCCCATGCTAAACGCTGGCAATGCTCCAGCCATTATTCCCGTGCCACTCCTCATTTCTATGTACAGCGATGGCTTCCAGCTCTAAGTTCTGCTCTGCCACTGTGTGCAGAGGAGGGATCTTAGGCCCCAGAAGCATGCTCAACTCATGTAGGGCAAGCCGGAAATACTGAGGACTCACTCCAGGAACAGCTCTCTGCCCATAATAGTTGGGGACTACAGATAAATATCCCAGCTTCCTTGACCCTCTGAGTTATGTTCCAAACTGGCTCCCAGTAATTCCCAGTGGGATTGAGCCTATTACCCACACTCTAACCTGCTTACCGATACATGTTGAATTGAGATGGTTTCTTCCCCTGCGTCACT
This sequence comes from Martes martes, assembly GCF_963455335.1. Taxonomy (NCBI): domain Eukaryota; kingdom Metazoa; phylum Chordata; class Mammalia; order Carnivora; family Mustelidae; genus Martes; species Martes martes. Next base: position 9,982,377 of record NC_137897.1, read on the forward strand.
TTCCCACTCTCTACTGGTCCCTCCTGAGATCACCTCCCAAATAAACCATATGCACTCAAATCCTTGTCTCAGGGCCTCTGGAAAAGCCAACTAAGACAAGCACCAAACCAACACCTGGGCTCCCTCAAAGTGAATAAGACAGGAGCCCGGAGAGCTGAGCAGATGCCAGGCAAGGAAAGACTCTGCCCCAAGCTAAGAAGGTTGCACTTCCTCCTCAAAGCAATGGGGAGACAAAAGTATGGCTCATGTGATGGTCCAGGAGGGGGTAGCAATGACTATATAATGTAAAGAGGAGAACAACAATGAAGGGAGGACACTTTATACATAAACGAAAATGTGACCAATACAATACAGGAGTTGCCACCACTTTTTTCCTTGCGATAAAATTTACCTCGGGTCTTTAACATCAGTGATCCTTTATATTTCTATAATCATCAAACTTAGCTGAAGTTCCAGTTTTGCATATAGACATTTTAAGAGACTTGCTACACAAAATTTTAAAAGGGAATTCAACGTTAAAATGAGAAGAAAAACTTTATCAACTAGTCTCTTTTTGTGTTGTCTGTGCTTTGTTGCCTAGGATGGATAGACTCATGGACCAATGGTTTCAATACAGAAACCGGTATTGTGCTACAGGTGAGGTGTGAGTGCAAGATTTGGTGAGGACCAAGGATAGAGCAGGTTCTCCACTTCGTAGCACCTGCGAAGTGACCACTCATCTGGGTCTTGACCCAGGAGTAGGAGCTGGATGGGTGAAAGGAGGCTAAGAGGGATGTTCAGGCTGAGGAACAGTTATGGGAAGGTCATCACGAAGAGATGGGCCCAGCAGAACACCGGGGACATGGTGCTTGTGCGGGAGGAAGACTTGAGGTGCTCCTGAGGTGGGAGCCACCACAAAGTTTTACAGATGCTAGGATCAGACTGGACTGTAGAAATAGCGCTCCCTAAAAATGGGTCAGATTGGAATGAGGCACAAGTTCAGGAAAATACCACTTCAGCATTTCTATTTAAGCACACTTTGGGCGGCACCTGGGTGGCTCAGTTGGTTCAGTGTCTGACTTTTGATTTCAGCGCAGGTCATGATCTCAGGGTCCTGGGATCAAGCCCCGCATTGGGGCTCCGAGCTCAGAGGGGATTCTGCTTCTCCCTCTACTCCTCCCGCCCCCCACCCCCTGTGGGCGCTCTCTCCCCCTCTCTCTCAAATAAATAAACAAAAACTTTTTAAAAACCACCTTTAATTGTATAATTAGTCTATGCTTACCTGCAAGCCCCTCCCTAAAGCACAGATCATTATGAACACACAGTAATTAATCTTTTTGTAATTTTGCTGGAATTACCTTTCCAAATCCAGGATACGTACCATAGCCTTTGCAAAGCTCACTGTAAACAAGTATCAGTACAGAAAGGTCTTTGTGGTTTGAGTTATTTGCAGTAAGAAATGCTTCTCATTATTGCTGTCACATCACCACAAACTTAGTGGCTTAAACCAAGACAAACTTAGGATCTGTAGTTCTGGAGATCAGAATATGGGCCTCACTGGACAAAAAAAAAAAAAAAAAAAAAAACCCAGAAGGTACTGGCAAGGAAGCACTGCTTCTGAAGTCTTGTGCGCGTTTTTGCAATTTGGAGGCTGATCAAGGAAAAAGGCATGCCCAGGAGAGGCAGCACCACCTGACGAGCTGTATGGGATAGGCTTGGCAGGGCGGCACAAGAGGGGGGCGGAATCTTCCAGCAAGGAGCTGCGACCCAGGAGGGAAGAGAGCAAAGGGACTCCCAGCAGAGAGGAGGCTTACCTGTCTAGGTGACGTCATTCAGCAGCATGTGGAAGTTTCAGAGAGCTTCAAAAGGCATGGCGGCTGAGAGTCTTATAACCACAAGGCTCTGTCTTATCACCAGTCCGCAGATGCTGAACATGGTTTCATGAGGTATGCAAAGCAGGCAGGCTTTAGACGGCTAAAGATCTGCTTGTTTGGACCATCTGAAAAATCATTCAATGTGAAAAACTGACTGAGATGCCAGCAGCCTTTGGAGCTAATAGGTCTCAGCCCACAGTGAAAAAAAGAATCCAGGGGCCAATACGTAGTGGCCACCTTTGTCTCACTTATGTAACAGAGTTCTAGGGAAGAATCTGATTTCTTGCCTTTTCCCACTTATAAAGGCCACCCACATTCCTTGACTTAACAGCCACTTTTCTTCAAAGCTGGCGAAGTTGTCTCTCTCTGACCTTTTCTTCCATAGCCACATCTCCCTCGGACCACAGCTAAGACAGTTCTCCACTTTAAATATATATATTTTTTAATTTGAGAGAGAACATGTGTACAGGAGGGGCAGGTGGGAAAAGGGAAAGAGGGAGAAGCAGGCTCCCCACTGGGCATCGAGCCCCCACTTGGGGCTTGATCCCAGGACCCTGAGATCACGACCAGAGCAGAAGTCAGATGCTTAACCGACTGAGACACCCGGGCACCCCAAGGCTTTCCACTTTTAAGAGCCATGTGACTAAATTAAGCTCACCTGCATAATCTAGGGCCCTCTCTCCATCTCTAATTCCTTAAATTAATCAGACCTGCAAACTCCCCTTGTCCTGTAAAGTAACATTTTCACAGTTTCAGGGATTAGGACAGAGAGAGACATCTTTGGTAGCCATTATTCTGACCACCCCACACAGCAATGGTTTCCTGTGACTGAGAGTGTCTGCAGGCCACTCCAGTATATTCCATCCATACTCGAAGCAGCTGGAAGTGGCAGGAGGTGAATGTGTCAGGGGTGACCCTCGGCCGATGAGAGCTGGAGCTGGGTGGCTGACTACCGAGCTTCCTCACTCCTTGGTAGTTCAAGTCTGAGCCTCTCAGAGGTTTGAGTTCCACTTGCCAACAGTTATCTGCTGCTCCTTCACAGGCCCTTTCTTGACTTTCCTCCTTTCCCGGTCCCATTTCCCCACTCCCATTTCCCCACTCCCTCCCTGCACTTCCCATACTATGTCCCAGATAAACCACTTGCACACAAATCCTTGTCTCGGGGTTGCTTTGGAGCGAACATGAGCGAACGATGGTGCAATGCCTTTCGTGCCAGGAGCCTAATGACAGTTACAGTCCCGTTTAACCCCATCCTCTGCCTCCTCACCAAATACCAAACAGACCCTGGAATTCGTTTTGTGCCTCAAAAGTGTGGAAACAGACAGCTAAGGATCTGGAAGGAGTGACGGGTGGCATCCCTGAAGCCAGAATCGTCATTTCTCCAAATTACAGAAAAACGAGAGCATTCCATCTATCACAACTTGCAGTTGGCATTGATCAAATATTCTGTGCTACTGGGTATTCCGAGGAACTTGATGGGTTTCATAATACAATTCTATTTCCTACGTCCCTGAAATCAGGCCTGTGCTTTCGGCTCGCCTACTATCTTAGAACGGCGATGATGGCAGGTATCTTAAAACCTTCTCCTTCTAGGGGCGCCTGGGTGGCTCAGTGGGTTAAAGCCTCTGCCTTCAGCTCAGGTCATGATCCCAGAGTCCTGGGATCGAGCCCCGCATCGGGCTCTCTGCTCAGCGGGAAGCCTGCTTCTTCCTCTCTCTCTCTGCCTGTCTCTCTGCCCTACTTGTGATCTCTGTCTGTCAAAAAAATAAATAAAATCTTAAAAAAAAAAAACCTTCTCCTTCTACAGTCTAGCTCTTAATTGCTATAAAATTCTCCATGGTGATGCAGACTGTAGTTACATGTAAACATAACTGGATTCTCATAAGAAGATCAAACAGAACGAGAGAGAAGTCTGGCGCTTTCGTAATCACAGTTCTAATTTGTCTTCTATCAGTATTCTCCTTCTTTGTAACGAGCTCTTTGGGGACGAAACACTTAAGCTGGAGATATTCCCACCTGACTGAAGAATTATCACAAGCGAGTGTAGCCTTTTAGAGAATAAATGATCCTGGCTCCGCGTAGAAACGTGCATATGTGGAAATAG